>NC_090942.1:163807246-165223496 GCF_040807025.1 Struthio camelus
TCTCATTACTCAGACAATCATGTACCAAAAGACAAGGATGCAACTTCTGACATTTTTGTTGTTGTTTTTGAAAATACTTGTTATTTTTCTTTAATTCTCAGTCAGCTAAAAAAGACAACGTGCTGTGACATCTCTGCCGCAACACGAGTGGCAATGGGAGAGCATCTGAAGTGCATTGGATACAGAAATCCATTACACAGGTCTTCTCCCAGCGCTATCTTAAAAATATGGTGTCTATATACTCGGAAAAACTGAGTGCTTGAGGTAACAAATTCTACAGGATCAGTGGCTAGACACCTCAAATGGATGTCTAACGTCGTTTCTTTGATCAGAGTAGAGCGTGCACTATTCTTTCAGATTTAAAAATGAGATATTTAAATAGACATTTGAAAAAGTACATAAAAATACTATTATATCTACATACTGAATCCCACTAAAGTATTATACTCTTTTCTTCGGAATACACATTACCAGATAGGAGAGAGTACCTAGTAAGAGCTTGAAAGAAAAACCATTTAAGTGCTGAATCGCTAAAGAGTGAACTTTTGACTTTTGTTGATATCACTTTATCTGGTATCAGCTCCAGTGGAATCGGTCAGCTAGCATCCGCATTGGTAAGCAAATTGCAGAAGTAATCAGCCTCAAAAATATTTGGTAGCAACCGGATAGTCCAACAGCCTACTAGAACATCACTTTTATTGAACAGCAAATGTGCACTAAATCATTTGGCTCTCCCGTGCAGGGTCCGGCAAGGCAGAATAGTGTTCATTGGACTTTGCATGGGCCAGTGGTTTCATTGCAGAGAAGTTTGCTCACGCTTTTGAACAGCACAGTCCTATGGGGCTCTTAAATTCCTCTACAGAGTGAAGTGAGAATATTCTTTAGGTGCTTATGGAAAGAAATCATCGAAAGTATAATTTCTAGAACTGAAACAACAGCTTGTTTGTATGTAGTCATGTAATTTCATCTCTAAATAGTCCTAAGTGGAGAAAACTCTTTCCATCAGGAAAGGTCAACTAGATATAGCTATTTAAAGCAAAGTTCACGAATCATATGTCCTCTCTTAAAAAGAAAGGATAGATCCATCCAATGTGCTGAGTACCAATAGCTGTATTCTGTTCAAATTCCCTATCAGAAATTGGTTTATAAAGTAGCATCGATTATAGAGTTGCTGAGGATTTGTAGAAGAGAGACTTCTTGGAGATCCTGATCAATAAGGAAATGAAATAGTTTGCAAAAAGTGTTTTTAAATTAGTCAATGAAAGTAGCATAGAAAAGCTTCAGAGGGAATTCCTTGCCTGCCTTTTTTTTAGTTGCTATTGGCTTGCCGTAGTATAGCTGGTGCTTACATACACTTGGTAAGGCACAGTACCTTTCCTGTTCTGTGATAGTGATAAACTGTATCACCGTAAAACAAGAAGGCAAAATACTTCCTTCAGAGCCAGGTAACAGAGAATTTAACCCAGTAATTGCAAAAATAAGGAAAATGTCAAGTCCAATAACAAAAGCGCGTGAGAATAACCTCTTTCTCACTGAGTGAAATGATGAGGAAAACAAGGTGAATGTAGATTGAAGGAGAACAAAAATGTTCATTTTTATATTTTTTTTTCTTTCTTTCCTCTAGAATTCTGGGCTGTTAAGAAAGGGGCTACTTTTCAGGATTACTCTTCTGTTGTCTGGAGGGGCCAGTATACTTTATATACGCTGGAGGATTATGGGCACAGGGCCACCTGCTTTTACTGAAGTAGACAACCCGGCTTCATTTGCAGATAGTCTGTTTGTGAGAGTAAGTCATGAAGTTGCTGATTTCTGGACAATTCAAAACATTTGTCATCAAATTGAGTTTTCTTCTCAGAGCTGCAAAAAAACATTAAAGCAGGCAGTCTTCACTTTTTGAGATATGCGACGAGTCACCTTCTTTTGTGTAGTTGAGATGATTTTCTGCAATTTTTTTTTTTAAAGTATACCTTATATATTCTTTGCGTTCAGTTTAACATGCACTGCACACACTGAAGTATGTTTCCTTTTACTCCCTCCTTTTCCCGTGTATGAGATTTAGATCTTGCTCGTTTTCACCCCTTTTCCATGTACTGTGTTTGACTCCTCATCTGTTCTCTCACAATTGAGGGAAGTAGCATCAATTTCTGCTTTGGTGCATTTGGAGTGTGTTTTGACTTTGTACCTCTAGCTGCATTAAGACTATTTCTGGAGATGGAGAATGAGGGGTGAAGATAGTAGGTGTTGTCTTTTGACATTTCCTCCTATTGTGTGAGATGGTTCTTTTTACATGTCAGTATTGGTTGGACATCATATAATTGTGTCCTTGCTCTGAATAAGAGAGGCACTTAACTATGTAAAAAAATAAAATAAAATAAAGATCATTAAATTCCACAGCTGTAAAACTAATGGATATATAACTAGTTGTAATTTAACAGTATTTAAGGTTCCTTTTTATTCTATAAGATGTATTTGGTGATAAGGGGAATGGTAACAATGAGAAAAACTAAAGTTGGTTCCCCCCCTTAAGTTTAGTGTCAAATAGATGTTTGTTTTCTTTTTGACTGACAGGCTATAAACTATAATTACTACTATTCGTTGAATGCATGGTTGCTGTTGTGTCCCTGGTGGCTGTGCTTTGATTGGTCAATGGGCTGCATACCCCTCATTAAATCCGTCAGCGACTGGAGGATAATTGCACTAGCAGCACTTTGGTTCTGCCTAATTGGCCTGATATGCCAAGCTCTGTGCTCAGAAGACAGCCATAAGAGAAGGTAAGAGACAGTGATGAATTTTAAATGCCTAGCCAACTTGAGTACAGTATTATTTTGTTAAACCCAGTATTGATAATCTTACCAATTCAGTGGAACCAGTATGTCGCAAATGTAATTCAAATAAATATTTATAGCTGTCATTACAGTTTTATCCCAATTTGGGCTCATCACTGTACACTGTCTAGTGGGAAGCACACTTGGAGGGGAGGTATGGATGGCTGCTTTATTTTTCTTCTGAAATAGCATTTTGAGATCCTTAACACTGTAGGTGGTAAAAAGTGATTACACTCTGTTCTGACCATAAATTAATGTGTGTTGTAACCCCTTCTTACATGTTGTCATCTCCTTTATTATTCTCTTGTACTAATGAAAGAGGGAGGAGAGAAATCTTGAAAAAAGGTAGAAATGCTGGCCATTAGTTAAATACTAACATCCTATCTGCCTTCCTTTCCTCTCTTTTCATACTCGTTTGCACAGGTAACATCTTTTTGGAGAGGGATGGAATTCTTAAAAGTGATCTGATTCTTTCTAGTACAAACACATTCTCTACCAATATTGCTGAGCAGTTTTATCCTCGCAAGTTAACAGGGAAGGTCAAGTGAAGGCCTAGGACACTTGGGGAGGGGGGAAGAGAAATAGGAATCTATGTAATCTATGTTACAGTTCATGTACAGTTATCATGTAATCTATGTTACAGTTTACAGTAGAGAGATTGATTTGAAATAAATTAGAGTAGAAAACTGCCATTGTATTCTATAGCAATACCTAACAGAGACATGGGGTTCAGATTTCCTAAGGCTGGCTATCTAAAAGTTAGTTATCTAGTCTCAGTCTAGGCTTGGTATAGTACATAGAGACATACCTATCAAGGGTTACTGATCCTAACACAGATACCTAGAATAAGTAGGACAAACTGCCCTCAAGAAGTGTCTGTCTCCACTGGCTGTAGAAAGAGCCTAGATGGCTTTCAGGCGGTTAAGCACAATAGATTCTACTGTATTGTTTGATGTCTTTGTTAGGAAGGAAGACACTCTCTCAGTAGGAAGTGTACCTGAGTTTCCTCTTAACAGTGATGTATATTTTTTCCCCGGGGTTACTGTCTTGCTAGTTTTAAAACTGGATAGGTAACTTTACCATTATTTTTCTTGTCTGTATATTTTAAATGGGTATTGTATCATTAATGATTAACGGGGCTATGTTCTGGTAGGGAAGCATGAAGGTTACTTGTCTGGGAATTTTAGCTAGAATTTCAAAGGTGCCTGTGGGACTGAAGTGTCAAAAGCTCATTGAAACTTGTTGAAACTTAATCTGATTTTTTGTATGTAGATCCCAGAAGATAATTTGGAATGCCGTGTTCTGTATGCATAGCTTTTTACAATTTCTAAATAAAGCTTATATGTAAGTGGAAAAGGTACTTTTGGTGAGATTTATGGTTAATTTGAGAATCTGCTTCTTGTTTGCAGAATTCTTACACTGGGACTTGGATTTCTTATTATCCCTTTTCTTCCTGCAAGTAACCTGTTCTTCCGAGTAGGATTTGTTGTTGCAGAGAGAGTCATCTACCTCCCCAGCATTGGATATTGTATTCTGTTTACATATGGATTTAGTCTCTTGAGTAGGAAGGCCAAGCAAAAGGTACCATTAGAACAGTCAGTACAGCTGATGAAGTGCTTCAGTGTAATAGTTACTATGCTGTTAGATTTTTGGTTTGATCCTTAATTTCTCCCTCTTTTTTCTTAAGAAAATTCTTGCTGCTGTAGTACTTGGAATCTTATTGATGAATGTCATGCGCAGTGCTCTCCGCAGCAGTCAGTGGAGGTCAGAAGAACAGCTTTTTAGAAGTGCACTGTCTGTGTGCCCTCTCAATGCAAAAGTAAGTCAGCATGTGGACTTTTAATCTTATTTTTTTTTAAAGTTGTTTCAGATTTTGGAGGAGAGGAGGTGTTTTGCATAGTGTATTGTGGTACAGTGTAACTCAAAGTCTTGCTTGGTTCAAGAATGTGACATTAACATGTCAGACATAAATTGCAGTGGTAGCATAGTCAAAATACCATGCAGTTCAAATTACAGTAGTGTAGGTCAGAACTTGGGGGTGGGGGAAAATACACTTAAGCAACAGCATCTGGTCAAACCAGATGTTCTGCTAGCACAATATACTGAAACAATTGCACGCATAATTGCAGTTTATTGCAACTTAATTTTCTTTCCCTTTGACATTTTGTTATAGTAATGTATTCACCTGAATAATTCCTACGCTATGCTTTTAGAATCCTTTTTGTACCTTTCAGTAGTATGTCCATCCAGCACAGCTAAGGGCAAAAGAATCGTATCATCAGTGTAACTTGCAAAATCTGAGGGTAAAACCTTTGCTCCCACTTCTGCTCGGGCTAGAGTCATATGCACTGAGGAAAAGGGCAATATTCCTTGCAAGGCTTAGTGAGGGAGCAAGCGGGAGGTGGGACTGGATGGGATGTGTTACTGAGCTGAACACCAGTGTTTAGCGTAGAAGACTGAACCTCAGCTGCAGGTAGGTGAGATCCACAGTGGTCCTTTGGTAACTGAGACTGTGATCTGTTGGAGCGTACCACAGACCCCTGATGATGTCTGAATTTTAGCAGAGACAGTCTGATAAGAGCACGGGAGTAAGAAGGTTCAACTCGTCAACAAAAATACATGGATGTTTTAAAAGTCAGGTTTTTGTAATCTAGAGTGGTATCTAGAAAATATGGATCAAGATACACAGTTTAAGTTGGAGCCTGTGAATGCTATATTTTCTAAACAGAACAATGAACTTAATATCTACTGGAATTCAAATATGCAGCAGTGAACTCTAAAAAGCAATTTTGACCAATATATTTGGCCAGTGATACCTTTCAGTAATCTCAGATTTCAGTACATAGAAGAAGAACTGTTGTATCTTATTGTGTGGCAATGGCAGGCAAACGTCTCCTTTTTAATGATGACCTCAGTATATCTTGTATTCTGGATAACAAGCGCATTCTATAAATGGAGCAAATGCAATCTGTTTCTTTATGTGTAGCTCCATCCATTTGCCACGGTAAGGGTGCTTTAGACAGATCCACGCGCTCTTTGCCTGTGCTCCAAGCTACTTGGACAAGAGCCATGTCTGGCTGGGAAGCTGTGTAGCTGTGTTCACACAGTGCTGTGCTTGAGCCGATAAGCTGTGTGCAAGCTACTGAACTAATACAGCTGGTTTAAAGCCAGTGAGTGTACAGGGAAAATGAGCCTGTGTTTGTCAATGCTGGGCCTTGCAGATATGGCTGAGCTGTACTGCTGGTAGAGACAGCTTGTGGAAATGTAGAGCGTGGTGATGTGAACATGGAGTTTTTTATAGGCTCACATTCCAGTTTTGCTCAAGGAGTAACTTGTTTAAAATTGCAGTGGTAGAGAATTCTGGTAGGCAAGATCATAACCAAGTCTGTGTGTGAGAGCCAATCTCACTTTTCTTTACAGACTCAGCTTTATTTACTCAGTTTTTAAAAATATAAATTTAAAAATTGGAACTAGGTATAATGATATTCTGGTTTTGTCTTGAAATTGTGGACTTTCTTTAAAAATGGCTCCAAAGGACTTTTCATTGTTGAATTTATTCCAATAGGAGGTTGATGCAGACCAAAAGATAGAATTTAAATAACTTTTTTTTTTCTTTTTTTGGTAGGAACGTCTTTAATATGTGTAACACATGGTCAGGGTTTTACTTCCCTTATGTAGCAGAGTCCTTGAATCTCCAGTTGTCTCCCAAGTGCCAACAAAAGCTACAACTCCTAGTTCAAGGTCTGTGGTGTAGCTCTTTTTAATTCGAAATTATGTGTATGGGAGCAGTGAAGAATAAATTTACCATAATATTGAGTAACAAGTAGTTATAGCAATGTCTTTTCTAATTTCAAACTCGCCTCCTTTAAACATCTTCGCATGGAGGTGTGGAAACTGCAATAAATCAGATTGTCTGGCAGAGTAGTGAGTCTCCCCTCTTGAGTGATATAGATGCGTGTGGCTCAAGAAAGTGAACTTCAGCATCAACATTGAAAAAAGGTGGCCAAGGATCTTAAAATGTATTGGAAATATACCATTAGGAATTTGAAAAGATTTTGACATTTGTAAAAGTTCCCAATGCAGAAAGGGCAGCTCCATGTCTAAAGAGAATGTTACAGATTTATAAATTTATAAAATAGAAATGTATTTTTTTAGAGAGAAGCATGCTAAGGCTTTTGGTTATATATGTGCAGGAGTATGTCACTCATTTAACTTGCTTCTACGCTTAAGCTTGTTTGGAAGGTTGTCAGATTGAAAGAGTATGCATTTTGAACACATTTGACAGAATTTTCCTTAGCTGAACAGAAGGAACCTGTATATTCCTTTTCCTCTCGTCGCTTTTTTTCATACAGTGTAGATTCACTGAATTCCTGGAGCTCAAGCGTGATATACAGTAACATGACTTAAAACTAGGCCTATCTTGTTTCTCTTAAAGTAAATTTTGTGAGCAGTTATGGAAACTGTCTTCTGATATGTTGATTATCTGTTACAGATAGCTTATAAATCTGGAATAATTCAGTGCTATGGCTCAGAAAGGGCCCACTGGATGTAACTGGGAGTCTTCCCATTGATGTCAGCATGTTACAAGTTAGTCCTAGAGCGCTTGTTAAAGTACTGGAATATCTAATTAGAGGCTACAGTAAAAGTATGACTACCACCAGGCAATGTTTCACCATGTTAGACTATTGGGATGGGCTTTACCTTCTTAACTTCAGATATGTATATCTGAGCGAGTCATACTCCCTTTGTAACTAGGGAGGAGAAACAGCCCCTTTCAGCACGTGGTTCATCATCATCTTGAGGTAGATGCCTGACACAGGCCAGAAGGACTGTGCCATAAATCGGTGTGATTTCTTCACCATTGGTTATAAAAGAAGTCTAGACAGCTAGGTCAGATACAGATACATAAGATTTTTGCCCTTGAGGTTTGAACTGCTATTTGCTCTTTTGCTATATTGCTGTATTACTGCTCACCTTCTAAGGTAATTACACGTTATTCCTTTTGAAGATTATTCCTGAGAATGCTCATCTTGTTGGCTTTTTTTATTATGAAACTAGCTACTGTTAGAAATGCCAAGTTACTTTTTCTTGGCTTTTAGCAAAGCTACAGAAGTTTTTAAGAATGCAGAGATAGTTCTGGTTGCTGGATAACTTCCTCTTATTACGTAAATAAAACGTATAATAGCATCATTAAATACACTAAGTATCTTTTTTCTTTTCCTAGATTTGAAATAACTGAATTTAAATGATTGTAAATTATTAATATTCTGTACATAATCTGTACTTCCTCCTTGCTGATGGCTTTTCTTTACAGGACAGCAGTTAATAAATGTAATAAGATAAAGCCATTTCAATAATAACTCTTCTGCAATAATGAACAGGGAAGTTTTTATGATATTTCCAATAGAGTGTGTTACTAACCAGTCTGTCTTGAGATGCTAAGGTGGTAACTTTGTATTTGATGCTTCATGCAGAATGTAATTCTAGATGTAAGTTTTTCAAATACAAGCTATGGTAATACTGACAAATATGCAACAGAGTTTGTGAGACTTCCTTCCGTACTTTATTAGAATGTCTTGTAAAAACTCTTTGTGACAGAACAAGATTCACAGCTAACTGTTTAAGGATTCATAAAGCTGATCTAGAGAACATTGCTTTATATAGTGAGAATTCTTTTCTATGCTATATATCAGAAGGGGAATATCTGCTGCAGAATACACTTCAAATGCTGTAGGCTACATTTAGATAGGCTATACTCTTTTTTTTTTTGTCACACGGATAACGTTTTAGATATCAAATTTTCTCATACGTCAATGCAGTTATGCAGTAGTACCTTTAGACAACATTAACTGCACAAACAAAATGGGAAAATCAAAAAGGCTTTTTTTTGTTATTATCTAGAAAACAATTTCAATAGCAGAGGAAAGAGAAAAGTGTTTAATGTAAGCATTAATGTGGCATTGAACAGAGGTATCTGCATGTTTCTGTAGAAATTTTGACATCTGTGCTCTGCCTCCATCCTTTTCAGCAAACATTCATATTTGCTGAAAAGGTGATTATAAGCAGCTGGGAAGAGGTAATAAAATAGATGATGATAGTGGTGTTTCAACTGAGGGAGTGTACTTCCTAGAAAATAATACTGTATTTCATTTTCTTCCTGTACTGCTTTGAAAAAAAGCAAGAAATTGGTTGGAAAGTAATGTTTTTGGATAGGGAAATAGAATTTTTTCCCTGTTCCTCATTTAAACGTGTGCACACACAGTTTTTGAGCACTGTGTCTGTCTAACACAGAATAATATACAGCCTTTTTGACTGAGGTTTTATACTGCCTTCTTAAACACATTGATATATTGTAAACAGACAAGTATACAGAGCCAATGTTTTGGCTAGTCTGTGGTGCCACAGCTATGTTAACTTTGGATAAGACATACCTATTGAGGTTAACTAGGTTCTGTCCTAGGGTATTTTTACTCTTACTTTTTCTAATTGCTCGGGTTGTAGAGAATCCTGTGTTGTTATGCAGCCCTGAGAAACGGTCCTTTTAAAGCTGTTACTGTAAAGTAATTACCTGTTTAAATTTGATAAAGGAGCATGTGGGCATAACACAGTATGTCATTTCCAGTTAATATCTGTCTTTAATACTGATTTAATAATGAAATGCTCGGTCTGCTCTTGAATCCTTAATGAGGAAAGGAAAATCCTCCCTTCCAGGTTGGAACGCGCTATATCTGTCAAAGGCGAAGAGCCGTGTTTCTAGAAATGAAATTTAAAATGTCACTCTAGCCCCTTATTTTTGAAGGCCAGATTCTTCCTGCTCACTGTGTACTTGGCCTCTGTGTTGTGCAGATGGAAGCCACAGGAGAGGTCGGGGAGAGTTACGACAGCCTTGTGCAGAGGACATAGATTATCATAACCCTGGTTTCTGGGAGGCACCCAGAGTATAGCAAAAGGGTGATCTTGGCATCTATCTCTGTATAATGGCCAGTGAAGTGATGGCTGTACGGAAAAAGTAACCTGCACCTTTCAAATGGCTATGTATGCCTAGGAACCCTTTGCTGACTCTGTCCTTAAAAACAGGCTGTTACTGTGTATTCTAATCCATTATAGATCAGTCTGAAAGCTGGTTTTGTCATTGGACATGTATGGTAGGCTGGGGCAGGTGGGAGGGGAGTGGGTTTTTTGTTTAGTTTTTCTTCTGTTCCTTTCCTCTCTCACCACCATACTAAGAGGACTTAAGGCTACAACTTCCCTTGAAAGGAAATTAGAGAAAACTACATACAACAAGGAACGCTTCATTTTAAGGAGTATTGTATGGAAACACTGTTTTCTATCACATGGGAGCTATACACGAGGACAAAAGAAATGTACCATTGAGAGGAAAATATCTGTTTTAATAAACTGTCATATTTGCCATGAGTTTTAATACACTACAGTTTGTCTTTTTAGTTAAGTTAAAAAAATGTGCGTGTACAGTTAATGTTTAATTTGATGCTTTGACTTGAGAGAATTGATACCTCTCAGGTTTCTGCAATCTGTGCAGTTTTGTTTGCATGAGAACAATATTCTTTTCTCTGCTGCATTTGAGACAGATATGGGCATAAAAGTTCCATGTTTTGAGAAACTGAAAAAAATAGAATCTGAAAATGGAATGAGGACTGTTTCCTAACACAGGACTGTTGAAGCTTGCAATTGAGAGCATGAGTGGTTTGTATATATACAGTTTTCCTCATATGGTCTGTCTCCAGTCGTTCCTTTGGGAATGCTTACGGCTTTTGAAAAAACAACTTAGAGAAGGAAAGAAATTGAATCAGGTTAATCTTGATACGGAAATGTGAAGTCAGATATTTTAACAGGTAATATGCATTATTGAGTAAAATCTTCCTTTATTTTTTTCTGTTTTGCCATGATTTTTCTTTTATCTGGGAACACAGCAAAGTTTGATAACCTAATCTGCCCTGAATACCTTTGAGATGGAAAACTTCAGCATATATAATTAGAGCAATCCAATTTAGTAAGAATGGTTTTGTAATAGGGTGAAAAATTCCTAGAAGTACTATAAAAATAGTATTGAGTCCTAGGAAACATCTTTCAGGATGTATCATTTTACATTAATGATGCTGGGGAGAAACAATGCTATTCTAGTTTCTTCTCATGGTCAAGTGGTCTTTAGGAATGGCTATGCTTGATGTAAATGTACCATTCTGTTGCTTCTTGGCATTTACCTTGTTATGTTTTTATGCATGTACAAAGAACGCTTTAAATTTTTTTTCTTAGAAGCTGTGCTAGAACTACTTTTATGGGACACTGAATTTGCTTTGAAGCAAATTTGAAGCATTTGATATGAAGATCTATTTTAGATCTTGCAGACCACTGTAAGCAACTGAAGAGCTGCTTCTGTGTGTGCTTAGTAAGGCTTATAGTATCTTTGCTGTGTCTCTGAATCCAGGGAAACTATTTTTTCACTTACTCTAGAAAGTGTGAAAAATGTTTTCTATCTTCATTTGTTCATAGTATGTTCCTGCACAGTCACAATCGTATAGAGATGGAATTCAGCCAACTAGCTTTTTAAATATTATAGCAATTAAATTAAAATCTACACAATTATGTTTGAAAAATATGAAAGAAATTGCACTGTGTGTTTGTTTTGGTTGAAGCATACACGATTTGATTTCAAATAGTAAGGTAATTTAAAGAAATAATTCTGATTCAGTTGCTGAGAAGTCTATTTTCAGGAGCAAGTACTCGTAGTACTTCTGTCATATTTCTAAACTTGGGTCTTCCTTCGATCAGATAATTTAGTCTTCTGGCAATAGTCTTAAGGTAGGATTTGAGATATCTTCCAACTCAGGTTTATTCTGAAATTCTTGTCTTGTCCTTGTCAGCAGTTCAAATGGTGCGTATTCCTATCTAGTTACACACAAAGTGCTGGATCCTTCCTTCCTTTCTGCATTTTTTAATAAGCAAGATCTCCAACGTGCTGCCACACCCATTATATTTATTTTATTTCAGAAATGGTGCTTGATGCACTCCTAAGCCAAGACAGTAAGAGTTGTTTTTGTTTTCTGTTTTTCTTTTTAAGTGGAGCTTAGTTTTTCTGTTTATGCTGAATTTCTTCAGGCTTATTCTATAGGTAAAGCAAAGTTAATCATACTGTAATCATTTCTGTAGTATTTCTTCTGCTAAGGTTGGTTTGATTGAATCAGCCTTTCTCTTACTCGTCTGACAAATACATGAAATAAAGGGCAGGAGATCTGCCTGTAAGGAGCAGTCTTGTGGAAAGTGTGGTGACTGTATTTATAGTATCTGGAAGTGGATAATCTTTCTTTAACTAGCTAGAACAGGTATCCTAAATTGTTAATATATTCCTCAGATTTTGTTTTACTATATTCATAGTGTGTATCTACTTGTAACATAAGTAGTGAAGGACACAAATACTGGTTATATCTCTTTGGAGTAAGAATTTTTAGCAGCTTGGCCCTACAGAATATCTGACTATATGGTATCTGGTAAAATGCCAATCTGTGTTTTCAGGTGCACTACAATGTTGGCAAAAACTTGGCTGACAAAGGAAATCAAAGTGCTGCAATCAAATATTACAGAGAAGCTGTAAGGTATTTGGATTGTTATTGCTTTATTGAGCTATCCTAAAATCAATTTAATGTTTCATATGGAGGAAAAGCTTAAGTTTTCATTTTTGTGTTCTGCAGTGTTACAGAGCTAATAATTTGCATACAGTAATATGTTTCCTATAAATAATAATCTGTTAAATTTCAAATTTTAGGTTGAATCCTAAATATGTGCATGCCATGAACAACCTTGGAAATATTCTGAAAGAAAGAAATGAGCTCCAAGAAGCAGAGGAGTTGCTGTCCTTGGCTGTACAAATACAGTATGTTTAGAACAATGCCAAGCAGTGTTTTGCATCAACTGAGCAGAAATGGTACAATAGGATCCTGTTTTCCCAATGCTTAATTGTCCTGTCTTTATTTTTTTTTCCAAACTGCCTAGACCTGATTTTGCTGCTGCATGGATGAATCTGGGAATAGTACAGAACAGTTTAAGAAGGTTTGAAGAAGCAGAGCAAAGCTACTGGACAGCAATTAAACACAGGAAAAAATATCCAGATTGTTACTATAATTTAGGAAGGCTGGTAAGTATTTTCAAACAAATGATAGCTGTAACATTTGTGTGTGTATATAAAATTCTGCTTCATTTTTAAGTGTTGACAGTTATCCCAGTTTTTTCATTTGCAGTTGAAGGTGGTTTCATGTTTTTCTATTGCTTTCCCAGAAAACTTCTTTCTACACTGATTTGTTAGTCCTACTTTTTCCATGCAAACATATATAAACAAAAATATAGATTATGTTCTTTTGTTCAAGAGATTAATAATAATCATTTCTCAGTATTAGGTTTTCTGTTTTGCAGTTATTGGTGTGTTTCAACAAGTGGCTAGGTAGTAGAACTATGCCAAAAAAATTCAGTCTAGATTCTTGGAAATATTTATATTAAATATTTACTTATTCTCTTGTTTAGATTTCTGAATTGCATGTTTGTTTTCTTCCCCATACCATTGGTACACATATATTTGAAAACAAGCCTAGTTACCAGAGAAAAGCAGTGGAAAATATAAAATGAACGTATAGTAGTCCACTTTACATACTGTTGTAGTATTCTTTTTACATTTCTTATTTTTGCCTATAAAGACAAATTCTACTAGAATCGAGTGAGACAAATTATAACTCTTTACTGTCTTCAGCGTATGATAGGAAAGTAAAGCAAATTAGGGTGAAATTTCTGGGGTTTTCTTTCTTTTTAGTATGCAGATTTGAATCGCCATATAGATGCATTGAATGCATGGAGGAATGCTACAGTTCTGAAACCAGAGCATAGTTTGGCTTGGAACAATATGATTATATTGCTTGATAACACAGGTATAAGTCCATTTGAATGTTTTAATGAATAATTCAATGTCTTGCAAAACGCAAAGCTTTATTTTTTTTATCTAAAAGGACTTTCTCCTCTTCTTTAAGTATCAAGAAACTGTCTATAAATATTAGAATACCTTCTGACACAATGGTTATAGAGCATCACTTAAGATCAAGCCCATAAGTTGAACTGATGTCCCTTGTTTGAAGTGCCATCATTGTGCAAGCATGTTTGTGTTATAGACCAAAGTTTAGAACTCTAGTCTGTACTTTGCTATTCTTATTGAAGTATTATCTGTTGAAAACAAAAAGTATGATTTTCTTTTAGGTGTCTTGTACTGCAGGGCATTACCTTTGTGTCTGGTAGCTGGTTTTCTTTAGAACTGCGTGTAATGAGCTAGTCATATGATAACATGTGCTGACAGCATGAGAAGTAATAATTTAAGCTGTGTTAAAAGATGCCTTCTCTTTTTCCACTGTATGGGTTCCCAGGCAATCTAGCTCAAGCAGAAGCAGTTGGAAGAGAGGCCCTGGAATTAATACCTAATGATCATTCCCTTATGTTTTCTTTGGCGAATGTATTGGGGAAATCACAAAAATATAAGGTAGGTAACTAGAGCTTTCTGAGAGTGTGTGTGTATATGTGTGTGTGTGTGTATATGTGTATTTAAAAAATAAACTGTAAGTTTCTGTGGAAGCTGTTTGAGGAAGCCATTGTGGACTATGACTTAGATACTCAGGTTTCAATGCCCATTTCTGTCACAGAAATGCTGTGTAACTCTGGTCTGGATTCATCCCACCTAACTTTAGGTGCTTGTGTTAGGAGTGTAGTTACCCTAAACTATGTCAGTGGTCGGTAGAGAGAAATAGGCTCTTAGGCACACTAGAGGGCAGTTAGGGTCTTATCTTGCTTCATTGCCTCTATAGTGAACCTCATCTGATTTAAAGGCCTTGGTTCAGGGTCTAAAATAGTGCAGGGTACAGTTGTGTGCTAATTCTTGTGCTTTTTGTATGTAAAAGAAGCAAAGTTTACCAATAGCCAGAATGAATTCTAGCCTCTCTACCTCATATGCCAGCTAATGCCAGATCAGGGATAGGAATACATGTGTGAGCCCAGAGTATTACAAGAAGTCCATACGTAGAACAATGTTTAGAACTTTCTTTTGGATACAGAGAACCAGCTAGCAAATGGTACTTTGACATTAACTACTTACATTACATTTACTACTTGTAAATATAACAGATTAGAGAGGTATTATTTTCCAAAGGAGCTATATGAGTTGACAGAGAGTAAATCATGTACAGCTAATGTATTTAATTGTTTTAATTGACTGCATAGTCACTAACCTAAGCGATAGGGACAAATTAATAATGAAGGGCGTTTTTAGTATCCCTCAGAAAAACATCATTTACTGAACTATGGCTTTTTGATATGTGGTAATGTTAGCAGCATTGAAGGAACATCCTCAGTACATACAAAGTGAAAGATTTTATGACGTTAGAACTTTCAGAATAGAATGTACATTTTTCTACCAAGTACTGTGTAGACTTTAATTTCCACGGACCTGTTCAACTGTGGAGTGATGACCTGTCCAATTGTGAGGCCAGGGCCTGTGACAGCACAACGCTTGCTCTTGTTTGCGTTGGTGATGCTGTTAGACTCCACATGACTGTTTCTCTAGACTGGTGGTTTGTTTTTTGTGCACTCTATTTCTATTCTCTCCCCACCTGAGACTGCTATAAAATATATATTTTAGAAGGTTACTTTAATGAAGTTCTAGAAGTATACAAATTAACATCCAGAATGTATAAGGAATAAGATTATGGAGAAGTTAATTGCTAGGATTATCATGGTGAGTCAAGAGTGTGAAAAAATGGGGGATTGTATAGTTATTTAGCAAGAATAATATGCAGCCTGACATGCTAAAGAACACTTCTAATGGAATAAGTAGAAAAAATAAGTAGAAAATTGGCAAGAAAACTTTCTCCAAGGGTTGGAGAAATAAGTCTGTCTTAGAGGATTTAAGAAATAAAAAAGAATGTAGTGATTTTAATGGACAGCTCTGGAAGGTCATTATGCCGCAGGGGAATGCATTGGAGACAAAGTGGAAATGATAGTAGGAGAAAATGAAGCTTTGAAGCCAGCATCCCGAGTGAAGTGGAAGGAGCAGCGGAGCCCAGGGAAAGCAGGGAGCAAAAGAGAATCTGTATGTTCAATAGGGAGTGGTAGATTTGTCTAGGGCAAAACACAAACTTAACTACTAACTTGAAACGGATGGCCTGATGTAATAAGGAGAGCAATTTAAGGGATTTGGAAAGTGGATTGATATCACTCGGTTGGAAAACAGTGACCTTAGCAGCTGTATTTTGCATGGCCTGGAAAGACGAGATAAAGTTGTTTTTTTTTTTTAGCTTGGAGAATGGTAAATGACAATAAAAAGCATGGGAGATATGGATTTCTTGTCCAGCCCCTCAACAGGTAAAGACAGAGAAGCGGATGGCTTGTCAAGGATTTTTATGGAGTGTGCATAGGAGGAGGAAAAAGAAAGCATCAAGGTGGTAGAAAAAATTGCCAGACAACTGCCTGGCTGTCTCTGTGTTGCATAACCTCAGGCATTTATTTTATTAGGTCACTCGTTGTGTGATTGCATAAAAGTTGTTACTGTATTGGCTTTATTGCCATAAACTAAGACTTGCTTTGTTTTTCTTTTTAATTATTTTTTCTTATTTTAAAAGACTTAGAGCAAGGAAAACACTCATAGTAAACTCAAAGTAAGCAGTATTCTCCTTCAGTTTCAAATACACTGATTTTCAGCAGAAGGTGGTTTTCCTAAGTAGCCAAAAAAAACCCAAGCTTTTAAGAGTTCTGTTTGTATCTATTCATAAGTGATTTATTGTTCCAGAAACAAAAGCTCATAAAGGATGAGCTGTTTTAGTGTTACTATTTTGTGGGGTTTTTTTTTTTAATTAACATCTGTTATACCAAGCTATATTTCTTATTTAAATACATGTTCTTGTTGCAGTGGACAAAGAACCAAGCTATCTTTAGTTCTTTGAAAATATGTATACTGTATTTTTGTTAGGTATACATCCATGCTTTTTCTGTAAGAAATACAAAAAATTGGCACCATTCAGCGTTTTTTTTTTTGTATTTGAAATAAAGCCAGACTTCAAATTTGCACTGTGGTCCTGGCAGCAGATGGAATGCAGTGTGCTTTCCTAAAGCCTTTGCTGTATACAGTATGCAAGTTTCCTAACACTTAATTTAAAGATTTGGCAAGGTAGAGCAATTTGAAATATTATTGGCTGTACTGAAATGTAGATTTACTCCATATAGCTACAGTAATATGAATGTGATGCACCTTAAATAGCCTTTAATCAGGCAGTATGCTTGTACTAGCTGCTGAGCAAAGCAGTGGCAATAAAAGTGTTTTCAGTATATGATTGAAGATGTATGGTAATGGGAGACAGCTCTGAGCATATATTTCATTAAGTTTTCCGGGAAAGCATTGCGCATTTTGGCCCATCATACTTGAGCAGTGGAGGGGTGAGTCCATACATTACCTGCTCCTTCTTTGTGTAGGTGGCAACAGTTAGCCATAAGACTGAGTTAGCTGGACAGCACATTTTTCACTTTAATTGCTGTTAGCCTTCACAGTGAAGAAAGCAGAGATTTGCTTAAACTAAAATGTCAGAATTTCCAGTGGAAAAATTAGACCTTTGCGGGACTTGTGACTAATCAATGTTTTCAGGTGCCAATCCACTCCTGATTTTGGGGCTTGGATGGCTGCATGTAAAGAGAAGGTTAACTTGCAGCACTGTTAGATTTGCCAAACGTTAGGTCTTGGGATGTCTCTCAGGAGATGGAGTTAGAGTCATAGAATAATTTAGATTGCAAGGGATCTCCAGATGTCATCTAGCCCAACCCACTGCCCGAAGCAGGCCTAACAAAATCAGCTTGCTCAAAGCTGTGCCCAGTTGAGTCTTGAACACCTCCAAGAGTGGAGATTATGAAACTTTCATAGGCAATTTCTTCCAATGTTAAACCACCTTCGTGGTTAAAAAAATTCCTTTTATCCAGTTGGAATTTTCTGTATACCAACTTGTCTCTCTAATGTCTTATTCTGTCACTGTGCACCTGTGACAAGAGCCTGACTTCATTTTCTCTGTCTCTTCCATTTCTCTTCTGATCCTCTGATCAGGTAGTTGCAGACAGCAGTAAGGTCTCCCCTTCGCCTTCTTTTTTGAAGGCTGAAGAGATCAAGTTTTCTCAGCCTCTCCTTGCATGTCAAGTGCTCCAGTCCCTGACCATCTCCATGGCCCTCTCCTGGGCTTGTGCCCTTGTTCTTGTAACGGGGAGCCCAAAACTGGACACAGTATTCCAGATGTGGTCTTACAAGTGCCAGCTAGATGGGAAGGATCACTTACTTGGATCTACTGGCTGCACTCTTAATAGTACAGCCAAGGATGTGGTTGGCTTTTCTTGCTGTGGGGGCATGCTGCTGACTCTTATTCAACCTGTTGTCCACCAGGCCTACCAGACCTTTTCCTGCAGAGCTGCTTCCTAGACAATCGATCCCCAGCCTGTACTGTTGCATGGGCTATGCCATCCCAGGTGGAAGACTTTGCGTTTACTTTTGTTGAATTTCATGAGATTCCCACCAGCCCCTTTCTCCAGCATGTCCAAGTCGCTCTGAATAGCAGCCATGTTCTCCAGCATACTGACCGTTCCTTCAAAGTAGGCGTCATCTGTGAAATTGCTGAGAGTATGTCCTGTCTTCGAAGTCATTAATGAAGACATTAACAGTATTGGTCTCAACAGAGACCAGTGCAACCAGGGTCATTAATAGTCTGGGTATGAGAATGATGCAGCTGCTGCTTATGCCAGGGAAAAGAAAGCTTAAACTTGCACTGCAAATTCGCATACTCTGTGAATTTCCAGATATTTCCCATGTTCATGCCTATCCAAATATTCCCTCTTCTGAAACAGTGGGGTCCCACTAAAGGATTTGTCTAGACCCTAGGTATTGTAATTGGCTTGTCCTGAGAAGATGAAGGCACCTTCTGCAGGAGTCTGTCTTGGCCTAAGAGTGGCAGTGCCAGCTCTCCTCAGGAAAATTCTGAAAGGAGCATGGGCTTTGGTTTAGAATTTGGACATACTTGGAGACTCTAAGTCACTCAAAGTTGTTAATCTTGACATCAAAAACTTGTTCTTGCCACCTCACGGACCCTTACAGAGTCTTATTTCATGCTGCACATGAGAATATGTGGAACCAAAAATCTGGCTGACAGCTTTTCAGCTTTTATTTTTCAGTAGAGCCTGTATTTTGTTTTCTGGACATAAGTAATAAAGGTTTAGCACAAAACAATTTGAAAGGCTTTTCCTGACATACTTCAGACAGTAAGTATGTGCATTAGAACAGGAACCTACCACATTGAAGCAATTTTATCTCCAGGTCATTTGCACAGAAACTAAATGTGCAACTTCCCCTAAAATACAGCATAACGTAGAAACTATGTAAGATATCTAAATATCTAAACTTGCATGTAGGCAAGTGTCGGAGAACAACGGGAGACAAGCGCATCCGATGATGATCAACAAGTCTCAGTTTATTCAGAATTATCTTATTACTTATATAACAGAGTTAATTAGCTCATACATATTGCAAAAGCCAAGCTCCTTATAGGTGGCTACAGTAGAAGGCATTGTTATCTATTAAATGGATACAGTAGAAGGCTATGCATCTTTTCCCAAGACACTAGTAGCAAGTCATGTACCTCTCCCAGGACACTAGTAGCAAGTCATGTGCTTTTCTCAAGACACTGGTTTCTACATTATTTTTCTAGTTTCTAAACCAGGGTCCTACATTCTGTGTCTAACTGCATTTAAGCAGGCCTTGTGATCTTGTCGTCATGCCCCTTGTCACGTAGCCAGTATTCAATAATATCTTCCACAGGCAAGTAAATATGGTCTATCTGGGTTGGGGTTTCTTTTGTATCTTCTTGAACTGCTACAGGAAATATGCTCTGGAACTAAAGTTTTGTATCAGCAGCTAGCCTGGGAAAATAAAAACGTTTGAATTAGAGAGTGCATTTAGCAGTAAATTGTTCCTCTGAATATTTGGTGAGGGAGTTCAACTTTTCCAAGAAGTACTCAGGCATCAACAGTCGTAAGAGTACACACTGCAAGTGGGAATGTAACAGGCACTCACTGTTCTTCATTAAGAGCCTGCGAAATTACGGTACATATTTGTACCATTATCACTGTTTTCTGGAGGTGAAAGCCACCTGCGCTACAGGATCGGGCAGGCTTACAGTATGTATATTGCGGTATTGTATAGATATGGCATAATATTTTGGGGTTTTGTTGTGTTTTTCTTTAGTTATAAATTTGGATACATTTTGCGTTATGTTACTTACTACAAGAGCAGTCTGTCATGTTGACTTGTTCTTCTAAATTATTCAGGAATCTGAAGCTTTGTTCCTCAAGGCAATTAAAGCCAATCCAAATGCTGCCAGTTATCATGGTAATTTGGGTAAGAGCCTTTCTAACTCTTATCAACTGCATTGTTTGTTTGCTTCATATTCATTGCATTTTAAAAAGAAAAAGCAATCTTTTGAGACTTCTTCCTGCTGGGCAGACTTCTATTTTACTTTCTAGAAAAGCTGCTAGCAAGAGAACAGGGCAGTAAACCAGAAAAGCTGTCACACAATATGACAGATCAAGAGGGCTGCACAGTCCAGCCCAGAGGTAGCTGCACTTCAGTGGCTGCAAATTGGTTCATTTATGCTCTGCTTGTAACCTGCTATGAGCTCACCAGATAAGAACTGCCACTTATGGCTACAATGTAATTCATTCCTTCATCAGTCCCATGCCAGTTCTGCTCCCAGGCTTTGCTCCCGCATTTGGCAGCAGAACAAGCAGCTACTGTGCCACCAGCCAGCAAAAGAGACCCTCACTGGAAACAAATGCGTTAATGTTGTTTTCCAAGTGATTGGCAAGATTGCATGTTATTCAACAATATTGCTAATGAAACTCCTCATTGATTTTTCCAGCTGTGCTTTATCATCGCTGGGGAAATCTTGACTTAGCAAAGAAGCACTATGAAGTCTCTCTGAAGCTTGATCCTTTGGCACCAGGGACCAAGGAAAACTACAACCTCTTAAGAAGAAAACTGGAACAATTGCAAAAGAAAGGCGAAGCCTGATGTTTATTTTCAGGTTGTCAGTGTATGCTGCTTACTATTAACATTACATGGCTACTTTTGTCCATGTAAGGGATTCAGCCAATAGTTTTTAAAAGTAATAACACTACCAACGTGCACACTTGAACGCTCTTAGAGATCCTAACATTTCAGCTGGAGTTTGGGAGATTTTTTATTTTTGTTTTCAGACTGTTTTTAAAGTCCCTTAAAATGTTTATATAGGTATATAAAGGTAACGCAGATGGAATTTCACAGCTGTGAATAAATAGCAATATTTGCATTGATTTGTAATTTGAAATCTTCATCTGATTTTTTTAGTAGCGGGATGAATATCAAAAGCTGTTTTATTTCTGAAAGTGATTCTGAAAAAAGTACATTTTTCTATTAAAACCTGATCTCTTCAGGTATGAAGAGTACCTGTCCAGTTCAGTTTAATTACTGCTTTCTCCTGTCAGTCCTACAAAGTTAATGAAATTCTGGAAGAACAGATTCTCACCAGCACCCAGTCTACACTTGTAGTTCTGAGTTACGGCTTTGTCTTGCTTCTGCTCTTCCCTTTGGCGTGTAGGATTTGTACAGGTGTAAATGAGAACAATGACCATAAAAGGCCTGTCATCCTGTGTACCGACAGACCATAAAAGGCCTGTCATCCTGTGTACTGCTGAGGTATCCTCAAGTAGAGAAAATACTCCTAGACTAAGAGAGAGAGATTAGCAAGCAGCAAAAGGAAAAGAGAGAAGGGTGATGTGATGGAGGAGTTGCCGGTCTTCTGTTCTTACAGCAGAGACCTTTGGCAACAAGTCAGAATTGCTTTAGCTCTGCTGGCAGGCTGGTGATCTAAATAGTTTACTGTCTGCAGGAGTTAATCCTTGTGTTCTAAGGCATTGCAGTCCTTTCTAGTTGAGGACTTTGCAGCCACTATATTGTTGGTGAATAAAGAAAAAATTTCTGTGAAGAAGTAACTGAGCAGGGAACCTGGCCCTGGCTGTTGATGCGTAATCTGAAGGGAACTCAGATTCACCTTTGCTCATGGGTTTGCTGAAGTAGCAGTTAAACAGGCATATCTGTTAATGTGTAAACTGATCACACTGTGATGTGGGGGTGATTCAGAGATGTTACCCATTTATACAGTTTTCAAAATGCGCCTTGACACATGTTTAAATCTGGCTGTCCAGAGTTGTCTTGTGCTAATGTTTATGTTCCTGCTTCAGGAAATATTCACATGTCTGTATTTATTTTTTTCACTTTTCTGTTTTATTTTTTTAGATTGGAAGATTGCTGTTGAATGTGAAAACTGAGGAACTTTACCTCTCTTTTCATATTCCTGCGTTTGTTTGTTTTTTCCCCATAGGAAGACATTGATCAATGCAGTAATTGCAGCTTTCCTAATTTGTCCAATGAGTATTGTATAGGAGGTTGTGGAATCGTCTTCATATACAACTCATCTATGTGTGGAAACATGTAAAATGTCGGGGAAATGCCTGCCATAGAACAGCATGTCACGTGACCTTATCATCTGACCACCATGTAAACGGTCTACATCTGCACTGTGTTTTGAAGCTACGGCAGTCTACTTTTTAATTATAACTTTGCTTGGGATTGAATGTTGTGTCAAGAACCAAGTGTGTCTACAGAGCACAATGTAATACTGCACAGCTACCCAGGCATCCTCTGATGGAGTTGGGGTACTACAAGTAGTGCAACTACTTCAATGTAATACTTATCCCAGACTATAAATCTGTGGCCAGCAAGACTGTAGCAGTGTGGTGCTGTCCACAGATTTGGCTTTGAATGAATTGATCTGCTTAAATGGGCACAATATGTTGCCATACTAATTCTAGTTGAAGTACCAGAGGTATGCATTTGTATTAATTCAGTGCTTCTCTCATGCTAATAAACCCTGTTTCTCAGCAGGACTAATTAGTTCATACAGGGTACTGAGTTGATGCAACTGTTTATTTCTTCTGGTTTCTGGAACAAGATTTTCAGAAATGAGTTTCAGAATGCCTTTGTTGGGAATAAACACGCTCTTTCAGAAGTATCCATACTGATCCAGCAAAATGCTGTGCCAGTATGACTAGTCAGCTTCTGAAAACTATCATAGTTCAGTCAGTACCAACTTAGGAATCTGAAACATGCTGACATAGATACACCCTTCGGTATGAGTTGCCGATTTTGAAGGTTTTCCATACATAGCCTAGTATGCATCTGATATAGAGAATACTTAGCTACTTCAGTCATGAAGTATTAAAGAGTCAGGATCCTGCTAGATGAGGTAGTTTACAGCAGGAAGTAAATGTTTTAAATGAAATCAGGTAGTCTTTGTATATTTGCAGTATGACATATTTTAAATTATTATTCTCATCATGGAGTTTGTATGTATAGTTGTCCCTGTTGCCTGTCACATTAGCTTTAAAGAAATCCAGTAGATCAATATTATGTATGGGGTATGAATTCTCTAGCTTATTATGAATCAAAAGAATTCTTCTGTGGAAATCAATTTGCCCTCCCACTCAAGAGTTTTAGATGGAAGAGATATGCCAAAAAATTAGACACTTTGTTGGCATTGGAAAATGCTGTTTACACTTCAATGCATACAACATGATCTCTTCTCGATTAGTTATCTGGCTACCTATCATATGATTTGGGGGGGTGGGGGGGTTGTTCGTTTTATGTCATTTTTTTAGTGCTGTAGAAATTCAGTGTGATTATTTGTATGATGGTAATAAGGATACACTTATGGCTGAGCATAATGTTGAGGCATGTTTGGATTCAAAAGAAACAACAAACAAGACTGCTTTTTTAATAAAAAATTTCCATAAGCCTTTCAAAAACACTAAATATTTTTTTACTTTATTTTCACAAACATTTTGAGCATGCAAATAATACCGTGAGTTTTATTAAAATGTTAATAAATTAATGTTTTGCTTCTTTTTTCATACCTCTTAACTGACTCCTAGAGTAGTGCAGAACACACAGCCTGAAAGAAAGATGTAGAAAAAGTGGTTTTATATGTAACCATTGTTGTACACGTAGTCTGTCCTTTCAGTGTGATGGATTTTTCCACCATTGCTAATTATGGAAGACTAAAGTTTCATCTTTATCTGCTGACCTGTGTGATTCTGGAGAAATGTGGGTACCTTTTTTTTTTTTTTTTTTTTTTTTTTTTTTTTTCAATGCCTGCTTGTTTTAAGGAGAGAAATACAGAATGATTCAATGCACAAAATGGAGTCAGAAAAATGTTCACAATGACTGCTATGGATAACAGTCACTTTTTAGCAAGAACTCCGCAAATGATTCCCTCACTGTATGTTTCTCTCATGTCTAGGCCAGTGTCAAGCACGTGAAGTTTCCATTATTTAATTTCATACTTAGGATTTAAACTTGGAATTGGGGGGAGGGAGGTGTGGAACATATCTATGAGCACTGAGAAATAAAGATCTTCAATAGTATTTGAATCGTTCGTTTAAAATATTGGGGCTATTAAGTGCAAACTGTTTCCTCTAGGCTTCAGATATAGATATCTGAGCTCTTCATCCTAGTTTCTCTGTAGCAGGTACTCTGAAACATGATTCATCTCCTAAAGGAAGCATCTTTAGGATGTGAGATGTCATGTACTTGAAGCAATTATTCCTCTCCACTAAGTTCAAAGGGTGGCTAAGGTGATCAGCTCATATATACAAAGAAAATCTCACTCTGCTGCTTTCACCTGACTTAAGGAAGTCCTCTGCACCTCTCTCAGAGTACATTCTTTGCACCAAGAATGTTAAAAGGCTAGCATGCAGGCAAATTGGCCGGTGCCTGCCTTAAGAGTCCTAGTGGCTGGTTGAAGTAGAGGATAAGACAAATGAAGAGAGTTTTGGTTTCTGCACAGTAAAATTGATAAGTGATAAAGCATCTGAATGTCTAATCTATGCCAACTGAACCCCAAAGCATTCAGAACGGGATGCCCTGTTTTCTGAACCAATTCTATTCATTGCTAGTTTATTTATCACAATAAACAGTAACACGTTCTCGTTAAACTGACTTTTCGGTGTTCTTCCTTTTGTTCTAAAAGCAACCTAAAGCAACCGTAAACTTGCAAATGTGAGATTTTTTTTTTAAATTACAGTTGCTACTCCAAGCTGTATCTGTTAGAATGTCAAATGTGATAGTGTAGCCCATTTCTATACGTATTTTTGTTTTAGTTCAAACATCTCAATGTTTAGTTGCAGAAGTACACATAGGTAGGATCACTTACCTATCACGACATGTAGATTCCCATGTCACTCTGGAACTTGGCCCTTCTGTTGAACAGTGCTTGTTTCCAGAGCTTTTGGTACATCTCTGCCAAATGCAAGTTTATGAGGGCATGTTTAACTCCAAAAAAATAAAGTTTGCTAGAAACAAAGGTGAGATCATATGGTCAAATTTTTGTGATGTAAAAGCAAAGATAACCAAACTTTTGGTTTTGTCATATACCACCATAAGCAGCAAGTGCTACTAGTAATGGCAGCTTTTGACTCTGCACTGGGCTCCATAATGTGGTTTTGCATAGCTGTAATGTTATAAACACAGCAATATGGAACTTCTGTTTTAAGGAAACAGGACTGTACACCCACTCTGAAGAAGCAGATGTGTGTAGCTGCTAGGGTTGTTGAGCACTGGAGGACTGATGCTCTTTGCATTAGAAAGCTGCACTGCAGTATTGTACCATAGGTGTCCACTGTGTGTCAGTGATGATACCTGTCCAGTGGTTCAGGGCTTGTTAAAAAATATTTTTGTTAACAAAAAATCCTACAGATATTGAAATTGGTAGCTTGTATTTGCTGAGCTGAACTGTTTTTTTCATGTGGTAATCATTTAGGTTGTAAATGGTACATTCCAATTTATTGCATTTCAACCGAGCAAGAAGCAAATACATTTGTAATGGAGCCATATAATAAATCTGCATTTTGCTGTCTTTTTGCATAGATTTTCATTGTGATAATGTTTATTTTTTGTTGTAAGTTTTTTTGGTTCGGCTACAAACTGAACTGCATTACTATAAGCTAGGAACAAAATCTAATGGGGACAGTAGATAGGTATTGTGATACAGGAAGACATTCTTCCCCACTGGCTTGACAGTCTGAAATCTAGATTTCGCACAAATGAATCCATGCTGGAACACTCATGCCTAAAGAAAAAAGCAGCACTTGACGAAAATGGTGGAGTATCCAATTACTTTCAAGCTTGAAAAATAAATTATATAAAAATAAGTGGAGACGTCGCCTCAGAGAGAGCGCTTCAAACTCTGTGCACTCTAACCCTGCTTCCGAGCGGCAATTATTATTATTAATATTATTAACTGCTAAATGGGTAAGAAAGGGAATAGTCCATAGGAGATGCAACCCACCTTTCAGTTTACTTGAATAGTCAAGGAGGATGGACTGAAACTAAATTAGTACTTGCTGTCCTAGTCATCAGGCTACAAAATGGCACTCGTTCTCTAGATAAATATTTAGTTGCTCAAACCAGCTTCAGAGAGAGCATAAGGGTATCTTATCCCTACTCCTGCAGGGGCACATTCATTAGCGTGGTGCTTAGAACGCACTCTAGGGAATATTAAATTTACGTTATCCTGCCCAATAACAGGGCGACAGCATGGCACGGCTTATTGCTGGTATTTTACTGTGTGCAGTCTTACTTACATGCGTTGCAAAAAAAAAGTAGACTGAGCTCTACCAATGCGACCTGCGGGGACTTCAGGCGATGCATCAGAACGAGGTGAGCAGCAAGGGGCGCGGGGCGCTGTCAAGATCTTAACGCCTTTGCTTTAGCATGCTCAAAATCCAACCTTTCGTGAGCTAGGGGAATTTTAAATTTTAATGACCAAGAGGAATGGCTGCAGAAAGTCGCTTCAGTGCATCTAGATTTTGGTTACACAGTTAAAAACCAGCCAGTGAGCGGGCAACTGCTAGGCTAGGACGTGCCGGAGCCGCGCTGCGGCTTTGCTGCTGGCGCCGATCTGCGAGCGCACACTCTTCCCACTGCCTGCAGCGTGTTGCACTCCGTCCTGTGCAGTTTTGTGCCTGCTGCGGTCGCCCCGAAAGTAACCCGCCCCTTCCAGGGACCGCGCTCCCTCCGCCCGCCGCCGCCGCCGCCCCTTGAAGCGCGCGGACCCAGCTCCCACCGCCCCGCCCCTCCCTGCGTGTCATGGCCCCGGCCCCGCCCCTAGCAACGCGGCCGCTCCCCGCAGGCTCCGCCCCGCCGCCTACTCCCCTGAGAGGCGCCCCGGGCCGCGCAGACGGAAGCCGGCCACAGCCGGAAGCGAAGGCGCCGGAGGCAGCGGCAGCGCTGGCGAGTGAGTGTCGCGAGAGGCGCCCGGCGGCGGTGGTGGCGGCGCGCTAGGACCCGGCGCCGAAGGGCAGGGCAGGGCGCGGCGCGGCGCGGCGGCCACGTGACGCTGCCGGGCCGCGCCCGGCTGCTCGAGCGGTCGGCGTGTGACTGGCGCGGCGGCGCGCGGCGGAGGAGGAGGAGGAGGGGGGCCCCATCTTCCCCGCCCCGCCCCCCTCGCTAGGGCGGGGCGCTAGGACCCTCCGTACGCCCCTTCCCCGCGCTCGGTGACGCTGCGGCGGAGCCGCTCCGCAGCCAATGAGCAGCTGGGAGGGTTGCCCTGCCCCGCCCCTCGCAGAGGCAAGGCGGGGGGGGGGGGGGAAGGCCGCGCGCCGAGGGAGCCGTTGGCTGGGGTGTCGCCATGGCGCCGCTGGGCGCTGGCGCTAGGCGGCCGCTGCCGGAGCGAGCGGGTCTGCGGCAGGAAGCTCGCTTCTGCCGCAGGCGGGCTGGGCTGGGCTGGGCTGGGCTGGCTAGGCCGGGCGCCGCAGGTTCGCCTGGGGCCTCTTGGCGGCGGGGCAGCTGCCGAGGAGACCGCTGCGGGCACCGTGCGCGGAGAAATGCGTCGATTTAAATAGAGCGGCTGGTCAACGGCCAACCCCGCGGCGTCGCGGCTGCGGAGTTTGTTTCTCTGTGGGCTCAGGGGGTCCCGCCGGGGCAGCAAACGCCACCCCCCGCCTTGCCGGCCGTCTCCTAAACAGTGCCCGGCGGGGCAGCGGTGCGGTGCTGTCCCTGCCGCAGGCTCCCCGGGGCCGGTGATGCTGTACTGGAGCCTGTGAGCTCCCGAAACCCCCCCCTGTCCCCGGCTAGGTGGCCTGGGAGAGCCCCCCCCCCATTTCCTCCCCCCGGCACTGCTCGGCCTCTCCTGCCCCTGGGGAGCCTCCCGGCCCGAGGTGCAGGCTGCCTGTGGCATTGCCGGCCGGCGAGGTCGAAACTGTACCTCAGGCTCATGGAAAAAGCTCTGTCGCTGAAAAGCTGAAAGTTTTTGTGTTGTTTTTTGATTTTTTTTTTTTTGCCTCGGTAAAGCAGACAAAGCAATCTTTTGCTCTGAATTTGAAGATGTACTGATTGGCCAAGGTGGTGGGAGCAGCCTTACCTTCTCCTAGTATTCAATTTCCTAGCGTGTCCTGGAAACAAAAGGGTTTATGATGATCCACATACTAATTGTAGTAAGCTTCCTTTACCTTTAACGATTAGTAAAGTGGATTTGAAGAGAAGATAACTACACAGAGGAAGAACAAAAAGTTTAGGTGCAGTAGATGCAGAGAATCTATGACGATACCAATATCCTTATATAAGATAGTGCTTCGAATCATTAGTCTTTTTGATTACATTGCTGAGATTGGATTTTTGTTTACTGAAAGATAGCTTTTTACACTTGCTAGCTTCTTGAGTACCTCATTTGACTGTTTTGTATTTTTCCTGCTTTTTCTGCACCCTTTTCCATCTTGGAGGTGATAACATGTGTGTCTATATTGACTCTAGACATTTAACTTTCTCATTTCTCATTACTTCAGGACTTTTTAAATTTGCTAGCACTGTAACTTCGGTCATGCTTTGAAAATATCAAGCCAATAACTTACAAAGGCACAACTATGACTATTTCCATAACCAAGTTGTATTTTGTGTAGGACTTTGTGAAGAGTAGACCTGTTTTATATGTACTCCAGTTTAATGCTTAAGCAGCCAGTCATCCTGGAGAAGCTGTTTCCTGACACTTAAAATTTTCATGGTGTGACATAGTCCATTAAAAGAGGCTTTAAATTTATTGTATGTGCATGAAAAATGGCCTTATTTCCTTCTTTTTTCTCCCCCCCGAGAAATGCCTTAAAAAACTAGACAAATCTATATATAGTGTATGTATTTTCAGCTGTCGCTAATATCTTCCTCATTTTTGATCTATGACATCAAAATCATATGAAAGTTAACATCTTGTAACGAAAGTGTATTATGCATACTATTGCTATTCATAAGTAAACACTAAACAGAACAAACATTTCTGTCACTGTCTATTTCTAAACCTGAACTCTTAAAGGTGTTACATACTAAACAAAAAAATGACTTCTGATATGTTGCCTAGTGTATTGGAATCTGAATCCTATTGCTGCGAAATGTTAAGTAATTGATACTTGTAGTAAGTACTTCATTCTATTTGGGTTCTTGCTGACAGTTTGCAGCTCGTTTTTCAAATTACTGCAACATTATGCAGTATCTTTCCAAGTGAGTTTCTTTGATTCTGCTCATGAGTTTATTTTGAAACTACTGGAATATTCAACAAAGTCTCACTCAGTTACCGAAGAAACTGGGTCATATTATCAATGTCTGTCATGTCTGTTACTTACAATTTTTTACAGTCACTTTATATGTATGATAATTTTTTGATGGTCATTTCCTGATATCTATTGAAGGTAGAAATACTGTTTTGAATACTTTATTTACTGCATTATCTGCTTTTTATCCTTTAGAAATGATCATCGTGTCTATTCATTTTTTCCTTAGCTGATCTCTGACTTGGAAAGTCAGATGCCTCCAGAGAGTACTGAGCACAAACCAGGACTGTTGTTGCATCCAACATCCTGCTGTTGCTCCCACCATTAAGCTGAGCATAGCCTCTTCACTTGAAAAGCGTTGCCTAACGTTGGCATTAGTTCTGCTTTGAGGGGGAGCTTGGGTTAGATGACCTTCAAAGGTTCCTTCCAACCAACATTTGTCTGATTTGGTGTATACCTTTTCATGACTCCCTATAGTAATCTAACTATGTCTTTCAGAAAAATTTTCCTCTTGAAAATGATGAGCATCTGACTGCTGATGTAACCGCAAATTTTTCCTGTTCTGCTTCTGCCAGTGTATCATTGCTGCTTGTTCTTGTTACGGAACTTCTGCAAAGTCAGCCTGCAGGACTGCTTCATTTACTTCCTCATCTACATTTTAAATTTGTGAGTGTAGATGCAGGAATGAAGGTGTAGTGAAGTAAAATAAGTCACTGAGATTTCAGAAGTGTATGTGACATTCACCTGCTGCTGCTAGCTCTGGTACGCTTTTACTCTCTGATGGACTGGCAAATTTTTCTTTGTAATCATAAATAGCATTAATAGTTCTTCTTTGTAGCAGAAATACACCTCCTTTCACTATCATTTCTGTGTCAGCTTTTTGTTTGGAGAAATGTGCTTTTTTTTCTTCCTGTTGCTATTCATGTCTTGTATGTTTCTCAAGCTCTAAAGCATATGCTCTTTGAACTTAAATCTAGCCAAATAATTTTCATAACTCTTGTGCTTTAGGTAGAATTGAATGTGGAACTTGCATGACATTTTAAGTGATACGAGCCGCTTAAGCAGAGAACACCTGCCGTGCTCTGATGAATTTTCTGTATGGGCGGATGCTACCTTTCTTTTTCCATCCTGCAAAATATCTTTTCTCTTTGACAGAACGTTGAGAAAAAATATTAGATAGGGGGAATGTTTGGATGCAGTCATACCATTGAGTTTGCAAATGTAATACCCGTTTTATAGTCTCTAAGAGTGCACTTAACAGTTTTTCTTCTAAAAATATACTGCAAGCAGTAGCAAATTGCTGTTTTTAAATCAAAATCTGTCGCCGTATAGAATGTACTGTTCTTCCCTCCAAAAGTTTAATTAGTTTTTGTGGACCGTCTCACATACAGCTGTTTTCCTCATTCCTACAAGCCAATTAATGCTAAAGGACAGACTGCACAAAAGTAGTACAACATTCTATTGATTTACCATTGCATTATGTTTCAAAAATGCCTGCAACATTAAGATTCTTGGCCATTGTCACTTTTTCCAATTTGTCAGTTATTCGCTTCAAGCACCTTGAGAAAACACGTTGACTATAATTGTCATTTCTGTATTGTCTATCTTATGAGACAGCTCTTTTCTTTTGGAATTACCTATCCAGCCACCTTTTTCCCCAATATTTTGACTGTGGTTCCTCTTATGTCTTCTATACTAACTGTTTGAGTTATCTCTGTATTACTGACATTCCTGAAAGAAGTGCTTGGCCATATGCCTTTTCCTCATCCCTTCCCTAAAGCATTACCTTTTTCCAGTGCTGCCTGTGTGTTCCCACTGTAGCTATGAAGGAGCATTGCATTTGTGCCAGGCTTCAGCCATCTGAATAGTATTAATGCTACAGTATTATTTGACAATGTCAGATAATACCGGAGTAATTACAAATCTTTCTTGCTTGCTCACTTTTTTTCTTTCACTCTCGCCGGGCTTTATCCATTGGGTCTTGAAAACCTCCAAGGTTGGAGACAGCACAGTCTCTCGGGACAGCTTACTCCAATGCTTAATTCTCATCTTGGTGAAAAAAATGTTTCCTCTTACCAAGTCAGTCTCTCTCTTGTTTCAGTTTGCCTGTTATATCATCCTCCCAACCATGCACCACTGTAAAAGAGCCTAGGTGCATCATCTGGATAATCTCCCCATAGGTTAAGTACCTATAAAGCTGTTTCTTTTCCAGGTTGAACAAGCTCTGTTGTTCGAGTCCCTCCTCCCAGGGCAGGTACTTCTGACCATCTTGGTGGCCCTCCGCCTTCAGTATATCATGTTTTTCTTGTTATGGGGGGCCCAAAACTGGATGCATTGTTCTAGATGTGGTCTAAAAAGTAGCAAGTAAAGCAGTTTACCATTTCCTTAATGATTATTAAGGCTGTTAATGCAGCCCAGGATGTTGTTGCCTCCTTTGCTGCCAGGACACGCTGCTGCCTCATGCTCAGCTCACTGTCTGCCGAGACCCCCCAGCTCTTCCACAGAGCTGCTCCCCAGCCAGTAGGTCCCCAGACTGTATCATTGCAAGGGCTGGTCAATTCCAGGTACAGAGCTTTGCATTTATCTTTGAGTTTCACAAGGTTCCTGCTGGCCCATTCCTCCCACCCATCTAGGCCCTCTCTGCTGGCAGCCATGCCCTCAAGCTTATCAACTGGTCCCCTCCTCCAGTTGGGTGTCATCTGCAAATGTGATAAGAGTATGCTCCATGCCCTTCTTCAGGTCATTGATAAAGGTGCTAAACAGGGCAGGTTCAAGTACAGACCCTTGTGGTACTCCACTTGTCACCAGCCTATTAACCACAGCTGAGCCCAGCCGTCCACCCCGTTTTGTACCCACCAGACTAGAATGGCCTGGCTGGGGTAGAAGAATGCTGTGGCAGATGGTGTCAAAAGCCTTGCTAAAATCAAGGTAAATGATGTCCACTGCTTTTCCCTTGTCTACAAATACAGTCACTATCCTAGAAGGCAGTCAGGTTGGTCAGGTGGGATTTACCATTGATTAATTTAAACTGGCTGCTCCTACTTCTTCCACACTTCTTTATGCACCCAGAACTGTGCTCCAGGAGGACTCGCTCCATGATTTTCCCAGGGGCCGAAGTGAGGCCAATCTGCCTGTAGTTCCCCAGATCATCCTTTTGGCCTTTTTTGAAGAAGAGTGCAACATCTGCCTCTCTCCAGTTACTGGTAACCAGCTCTGATGTCAGCTGCCTTTCAAAGACGATCAAGAGCGGTCTCGCTATGACATTGGTCACCTCTCTCGGCAGCCTTGGATGCAGCCCCTCAGATCCCATGGATACACATGGGTTGAGCTCTCAGTGATTCCTGACTCGATCCTCATCCACTGCTGGTCATTCTTCTCCCCTTGAACCCTGCCTCTAAACACAGAGGCCTTAGAGGTGTTGGTGGTGAAAACTGAAGCAAAGACGATACTGAGTTTCTCAGCTGTATTTGTATCTGCTGTCAGAAATTCATCCTTCCCGTTCAGGCCCAGGCCCAAGTTTTCCTTACTCAGCCTTTCACTACTGCTAATACAGCAATAGATGCTCTTATTGCCCTTGATGTCCCTTGCAAACGTCAAGATAAGCTTTGGCTTTCCTAATACCATTCCCTACATGGCTGGACGATGTTCCTAAACAACTCCTTGGTAGCTTCTCCATGCTTCCACCACCTGTATGTTATCCTTTTGCATTGGAGCTCTATCATTCCCTGCTTCATCAGGCTGGTCTCCTGATGCGTTTCCTTTTTCTGAGTATTGGGATGAACTGTTCTTGTGCTTGGAGGATGCTATCCTTAAAGGTCTGCTAGGTTTCCTGAGCTCCTTTGTCCTTCAGAGCTGCCTCCCATGGGAGGCAGGATCCCACCTACGAGTTCCCAAAATAAACCCAAGCTGCCTGATATCCAGCTGTCTGTTCTCTGCTACTTGCGCTCCTCATTCCATACAGCATCTTGAAACTCCACTACAGGTTACTGCAGCCGACACTACCAGTGATTATCAGGTCTCCAAACACTTTTTGCTTTTTAGTGAGCAGATCCAGCTGTGTGTCACCCCTGGTTGGCCTATTCAGTATCTATATCAAGAAATTTTCCCTAACGCCCTCCAGAAATATCCTGAATTGCTTGTGTCCTGCCACGTTGCCTCTCCAACAGATTTCAGGATGGGTAAAGAACAAGAGTCTGTGATCCAGAGGCTTCCTTGAGTTCTTTAGAGAGAACTTCAGGTGCTTCTGTGCTGTTCAGGTGGTCTGCAATAAACCCACATGATCATGTCATTCTTCCTGGCCTCTCCTCTGATCATGACCCACGGGCTCTCAACCAGCCTGGCTCCTATCCCAGAGAAGAGTTTCATACATCTGGACACATAGAGGACAATTCCCCTCCTCATCCTCTCTGTCTTTGCTGAAGAGCCTATACCCATTGCAGCATTCCAGCCATGCAAGTGTTCCCCACAACATCTTGGTTATTCGAATGATGTCACAGATCTGAGACTGCACATGAAGCTCTAGTTCCTCCTGCTTGTTTTGCAATGCGTCCACTTGAGGTGAGTCTGTTGTCCTATTTTCCTTGCTTTCTTCCATAGCCTTGGAGGAAAGGAGGACTAGAGGCATACCTAATGCTGTTTCTTGCTCTCTCCACCCGGACTGGCAGTGCTGCTTTGTCTATCCAGCCAGGTGGATTTGTGAGTCTTGATACAGATGAAGGAAGTAGATTATTAGGATGTCAGAGGATTGTGATTAGTGGCACGCTAATCTAATAGTGTGTCTAATTGGAGGCCTCCAGCTAGTGGTGTCCCCCAGGGGTCAATACTGGGTCCAGTCCTCTTCAAATTATTCATCAGTGACCCGGATGAAGGGACAGAATGCACCCTCAGAAAGTTTACCGATTATACAAAACTAGGAGGAATGGCTGATACACCAAAGGGCTATGCTGCCATTCAGAGTGACCTGGACAGGCTGGAGAGATGGGCAGAGGGAAACCTCATGAAGTTCAACCAAGGCAAGTGCAGGGTCCTGCTCCTAGGGAGGAATAACCCCATGCCCCAGTACAGGCTGGGGGCTGACCTGCTGGAGAGCAGCTCTGTGGAGAAGGCCCTGGGAGTCCTGGTGGACAACAAGTTGACCGTGAGCCAGCAGTGTGCCCTAGTGGCCAAGAAGGCCAGCGGTCTCCCGCGTTGCATTAGGCAGAGTGTTGCCAGCAGGTGGAGGGAAGGTGATCCTCCCCCTCTCCTCAGCCCTGATGAGGCTGTACGTGGAGTACTGTGTCTAGTCCTTTGCTCCCCAATACGAGAGAGACACGGAGCTCCAGGAACGATTCCAGTGAAGGGCTACTTAGATGATGAAGGCGCTGGAGCATCTCTCCTATGAGGAAAGGCTGAGGGAGCTGGGCCTGCTCAGCCTGGAGAAGAGAAGACTGAGGGGGGGATCTGATCAGTGTGTCTAAGTGTCTGAAGGGAGGGTGTCAAGAGGATGGGGCCAGCCTCTTCTCCACGGTGCCCAGCGACAGGGCGAGAGGCCGCGGGCACCAACGGAAACACAGGAGGTTCTGTCTGAACGTGAGGAAAAACTTGTTGCCTGTGAGGGTGACTGAGCAGTGGCCCAGGTTGCCCGGAGAGGTTGTGGAGTCTCCGTCCTTGGAGATATTCAAAAGCCATCTGGACGGGGTCGTGGGCAATGTGTTCTAGGCGATCGTGTTTGAGCGGGAGGGTTGGCCTGGATGATCTCCAGAGGTCCCTTCCAACCTCAACCATTCTGTGATTCTGTGATACGTTAGAAGAAACGTAGATCCCAGCATCATCTTGAGTACACGCTGGGCAAACTCCTGGCTCTCCAGCAGCAGTCAGGATTTTAGGTTTCCCATTGGTGAGAAAGGAGACATAGACAAATGCTCATTTCCCATCACAGGTATAAAACTCTCACTGTTTACTCTAAGATGTTTTCCAGGAGTTTCAGGAGTACCTGATGGCATTAAGATACTTTCTGGTAACAATATCATGGGCAATTCCAATAGCATTTTGTAATAATATTATAAAGGGCATCTCTTTTCTCCAAAGTAATTTTTGCTACTGATGTAGAGTCATCTACAATTCTTCTCTTATCTCTCTCTGTATCCTGGGCATCAACGTATATTTCTGCTGTGTTCTCCTGCATCACAGAGACTTAAAGGACCACTGGTTCTCCCTTCAAAAGCAATAACTTCAGTGTATGGGGAACATATAGCTTCTTCTATTGTTTTGCGAGGTGGGTCAATATGAAGAGTTTTTGCCTCATAGATTTCAGATACTGAAAAGCTTGTGGTGTGTGCTTAATTTGATATACCGAGACCTCTCCTGCTGAATGCAGTGTTTAAATACTTAGTTTTAAAAAAAACGGAGTGTTTGCATAGATCTCTGCAGAATTGGAATGTTAATCCAAATCTGTAGTAAAACTATCTTCAGATGACTATAAGTATTCATTCGTATATGGATACTATGTATATATTCATATGTATTTTTCCCATAAATAACTTAATTTGGTTCCCTAGGTCCTGTGAGATTCAAGCGGCTGCTGTTCCTAGATTCTGCAGACCATGATCTACATGTACCTTGTGTTACACAGTTCTGCTAGAAGGAAGGTATTTTCAAGTACGTGGGTTGGATAGCTCAGTCTTGGCCATTCAGGTGTTCATTTTCTTCATCATTCAATTGTGTACTTTGTGATTGTGTCCTAGGTGAAGCCTCATGGCGCTGAAGTTCTGTGTTAAAGCATGGAGTTTGTTTTTATTTATTTTTTTCTTTGCTTATATTTCTGCTTGTAATAATGGATGCAATGTTTTGAAGCATTGAGCACCTGCCCCATTGGATATAAAGGGATTTGGGACTTGAGCCTGTCAGAAAGTCAAAAGCTGAATAATATGCTTTTACACTCCATCTTCTGGTAGGGTAGGCAACCGGCTTAGGTGCCTAACCTTGAGAAGTTTAGGTTAAGTAAGATGAATACTACCTTCTGATTCATAAGCACTTACAAATAGCATTTTTTTCTAAATTCTTTTAAACAGAACCTAAGCTTTTGTTTGTTAATTGCGTATTAAACAGGCTGGACATATGGACACTGAAACCTAGCACTAAAATCAATATGTGATTTGAATCACATTTTGTCCACAATTAGCTAATAATTTATTTGGCTCTTAGACATCTGGGTATTGTCCAAAGAAAATGGATTCTGTCTGCTGTAACTTCTGAAAATAACAGTTTTGTTCTTGCTTGGATCTCAAAATGTGTGAATTTCTCTAGAAATCAAAGGTAACGGGTTAGATTATTTCCCACACAGTCCATATATAGTGAAAGGGCTGAAAGCTAGATAGAAAATAGAAATAAACCAATTTTCTTCAAAACAAGCTGAGAAAAATGATATTGGAGGTGAGACTGGAAGTAGTGAGTGAGAAATAAGGGAATTGTTTTTATGTTGGAAGAGTGGTGTCTATAGTAGCTTTGAATGATATTTAGACTTTTACTGATGATCAGGTGGTTGATGTTAGTAGTAATATGTCCAGCAAAAGTTTCATAAGCTAATACATTAGGAAAAAACGTAAATTGCTTTAACGTAGGAGGAAAAAGTAGGTAGGTAGGCTAACGGTGCATGAAGGGCCACAGTTGAAGTAGTACTCCTCTTGTCATTTTTAACGAATTCCATGACATGCATTTCACGGAGAATGCTGTAATGAAACATTTCAGATTCTAGTAGCATATAGTGTGTGTTTCAAGCTTGAAGGGAAGTGTTTAAGGCTGTTTAATCATTGATTTAGCATCTGTAGTTGTGGTTCCTAAACTGGAACTCACAGAAGTCAAGTGGTATCACGAGAAACCAAGCTTGCAGATTCAAGTGGGTTGCAAGCCTGAAAGCGTGATTGGAAGATGTTGACCAGTAACGTAACAGGATCCATAGATGCCTTTACAGGTGTCCAGTAAACAGAAATTAATTTTAAGAGATATTGGTTTCTTCATTATGATCTCCCTGGTTTTAGCTTGGGCTTCAGTTGTTCCTCAAACCACACTCAGTCTGGGCAAAGGAAGATTTCTGAAGAGGGTGTGACAGCCCTACAGAGGGTCAAGGAAGTGAAGGGAAAAGACTATTTAAGGTTACTAGGTGGAAGGTATGATCTTGGAGTGAATGCAAGCATTTAAGTCTGGTGTCCAGGAGTGTGTATCAATTGTTATTGATTATTTTTTGAGGCTGTGTTTAGTGAAGCCAACAAAATTTAGATTTTCTGTGGTATGAGTAAGTGAGAATCAGAGCTAAATGTTGCATAATATTTTCAGTGAAAGGGGACAGAGTGCAGAAAGTGTATAGAATATGTCAACATGCACTTTGAAGCAGTGCTTTAAAGCGTCGTTACCTTGCATTACCCTGTTGTCTACAGCGCTGCTTTGTCTTGTGTTGCCTGTGAGGTACGGAGATACTGTTTGGTAAGTATTACACTTGGGTGTGGGAATAGGAGAAGAACTTAATTAAATTTAGATGAGATTGCACAGGGCTAAGCCTGGACTATATTAGGAAAATGTATAAATAACAGAATCTATATGGACGAGAGAAATGTTTCAACACAATTTATAGAGTGGAGACCCAGGCTTAATTTTGCCTTAGCTGAAAATCATGTAGGGAATAAATCCCAGCAGGACGTGTATCATACACATACACGTTTCGCACATCAAACCGGTAAGCTGCTCCAAGGCTGCAGTGCTTGCTGTGATGTAGTTCAAATGCACCAGCTATGAAAACTTTTCAGAATAAAAATACAGCCACTGGCCAAACCTTACTGCAGCTTTCAGAAGCTCATTTTGGACATGGAAAATAACACAAGGTTATACTCATGAATTTTTCTGGTTGGGAAGGTGACATGAATGGCTGAAGAAGATGAACCTCTGACTTCTGTGGACTCTGTAGATGGAGACCTGTTTCCTTATTCATTCTTTTTAGTAGGAGTGAAGTTCAAGAGAGACTGAGCATAAAAGAAAATTGACATTTAAGAGATTAAGTTGCATTTTACGTTAATGATTTCTTTATTCTGATTAAACTCTCCTGAGACAGAGGACCTTATTACATGACTGTAGCTCTAGATATAATAAATTTCTTAGTAACACAGTTATTTATGAGGTACCATATAGTTATGTGAAGCTTTGAGAAACCTGCTTAACAAAAAAACAAAGCATGATTTATTGCCAAAGTCAAACAGGTACAGTAAAAAGAGATAAGAGGTTGCTGATATTCTTCAATCTTTCTGGTATGAGGCTTCATAATGACATGTACTGGCTGATTGTTTTTCTCCTCTCTCTTCTATTTTTGTTTATATTTACCTTTATTTATCTTGTTGGAAAATCAAGAAATTTAGGTCAAAATATATCTGAATCCATTTGCTCATCTAATCTGTTCTTTTACTGCTAGTAGTTGTTAGATCTTTTAATTAAGTATGGTCAATGGCAGTTTTCTACATTAACGTATGGTATCAAGTGTCTTTAACTTTGTACACGATGAACTTGCTTATGCTCAGCACTTATGCTCAGCACTTCTTTTTCTAATTACTGTTAGCTAACTGTCTATATCTCTAGATATCAAAACAATGATTTAATCTTTTAATTTGTCCAATTGCAGTTTGTCTTATGTGTAACTTCCATTTCAGTTTTAAGTGAAAACCCAATTAGGATCTATAACTTGGCTATTTTTGTTGGAGGCACATTACTATCACAGTCATATCTTGATGAAAGATTATGAATATAGGAAATTTAATTCATCTATGTAGTGATCCATTTCACTGCTTTTTTGAATTTTTGATTTCCATTTTTGAATTTGGTTAATTATGGTTATGCTTTTGATATGAAAACTTTGTTTTCTAAATTTTATATATGACAGACTTTTTTAAAAAAAGTTATAAGCTTCGTGTCTGTGACAGGCCTGTCAATTCCAGGTTCATCAAATATGTGTTGATTTTATTTTTGTGATTGACCATCAATGTTGATGTAACCTCATCATAAACAGGAGTCTGCAGAGTGGTGTAGCTGAAACATGACGGTAGTAGGTATGACACTAGACCAAATGAGAGATGATATTCCCTTTAAGACAATTTGTCTTTCGTGACCCTGCCAGATCTGGTAAATTGAGCTCACATGGGACAGGTCAAAAATTAATTTTTTGGGATTTGTGAGAGTATGTATGAGGAGGATTGAGGGGTTTTGCCTCCCCTTCCCCACTTCTCTATAGCAGCCTGCTAAGCTCACGAGCCAAACTATGCTATCACTTGGATTTTTATTTCATGTAGTGGTGATGCTTTGAGCACATGTATATGAAAAAGTGTTAGGAAATATTTTCGGTGACAATGGAGCAGGCAGTTTTAAGACTAATGATTTTATCTCTTAGTAGGAATAAACTCCCCAGTAATCTTGTTCTTTTGTGATATGTAAAAACTCAGCAGTAGGAACGGCATGCGCAGAGTTTAGTATTTACTTAGGCAGCTCTTCTTGGCTCCCAACTTCTAATTATTTCTGCATTGTGGGGAGAGTTGCTGCTGATGCAGTTTGGGTAGCATATTGTCTGAGCCACCACAATATAATTGCTTACTTAACTATATTTCTAAGAAATATGTATTAACTTGCATTGTTTTTTTTTGATAAAACTTCTGACACTGCTCTGTATTACACCTGTATGCCTGTGTAACACTTTATCTGTGAAACTCCAGTAATTTCACTGAGACCGCATAAGAGGAAAATAGCCTTTGAATAAATGTGTGTGCAAGATTGTTCCCTGTGTGTCTAGAAAAATAGTGGTATGTCTTGTCTAGGTTTGCCATATCGACAACTTGGAGGAAACCTGCATGAGGGTATAGATTTTCAGTTAGCTTCTTCAATTACTCTGTATCAAAGTGATTTACTTGGCCAGCTTCCTATCAGTAGAACAAATAGAGTAAAAACTATGACCACAAACAAAATAGAATTTACATTTTCAAAATCTCTAATTATAGCAATAACTTCAAAACTTCTTGTGAATAAAATGTCTCATATCTGCAATCTGGAAAAGCTACTGCCTCTGAAGAAAAAATAGACAATATTAAGAAAAGGCTTGATTTTTAGATTTATAGCTGCTATTACATACAGTATGTAAAATCAGGTGGTTCTTTGGTAAACTTTGGAGAGCAGAGTTTTAAGCAGCTTTCTGCTTGAGTAGAAAGTACCTCAAGTAGCGTAGGGAAATAGAGAAGTGTGGTGTGTGCTGGGTGTTTCCCTTTTCCTTTCTTCAGTGCTTGTGTCACGCCAAAGATGTACAGCTGGATTGGTACTGCTCTGTCTTCAAGCCAGATATACCTCCTCTGTGACAGACAGATCCTGCCAAAGCCGGTTTCAGAACTAAGAACGATAAAGTAAAAAAAAATGAGATTCATGCCCCTCACCCAGAGGGCTCTAAGCCATGTCTCCTAGAAACATTCAGTCTTGCTTCACCTTGTCCTTTTGAAGCTGAGTCACACAGTACAGAAAGCAGCGAAAGACCCAAAGGGTCAGAGGGCACCCAAGCTAGTACCTCAGGGTTATATCCCTGAGTGTAGCTGGGAGGTGATATGTAGAGCAGGGAGGGGTGCAGGAATCCAGCATTTCTTTTTCTCTTTTCGAGATTGTCGCTGTTCTAGTGTGTGCCATATATAGACAGACCCCTCAGGAAATGGGATCTAGAAATCTTCCCTGCTGCTGTTAGCTTAAGTAATCTAATGAGTGGACCACAGAATCAGGGTCTTGCTGTTCTTCTGCAGGCTTCATAAATCTAGCATTCCCTTGTGTGGATAGCACATAAATCAAAACCTGCCTCCCCCGCTCCATAGGTCATGTTTCTGTGGCCTATGATTGTTCTCTCTGTTCTTTTTGTCTAGCTGATCAGGTTTCTCTAGAAGCATGGTACTCAAAGCTGGGCATAGTACTCCGTTGGTGGCCAGATCAGAACAGGAGGTTGTGTTCACGTGTCTTACCAATGATACCCTTGTTCGTACATAAACATCAGGATTCTTTTTTTCCAAGAGTACCACACGGTTGACTCATGTTGAGTTCATGATCACTGTAACTGCCAAACCCCCTTCTGCAGACCTGCTCTTGAGCTACTCTTTCCCCAGATTTTGTTTATGTGGTTAATTATTCCTAGCTAGTCTTAGAACTCTGCTCTGGCCATGCTGAATTGCTGCTGTACTTTTTTAAAGCATTTCAAAGTGGTTGGATAAAAAGCCTGGGTGGAGGGCAGAGGATCATAGTCATGTTTTTAGCCTTGTGCACCACCTTTCCCATTATATTACCTGCTAGCTTAGACTGCATCTTATTTCGCATCATTCACTATTTTCAGTAAGAACTTGACTGGTATATATGAGTATAACAAACTTTATACATCTATCCAATTTGAGATGAACCTGTGATAAATATTAAATATGGCTTTCTAACCAGTTTTGTAGCTAAGTACCAAGAATTCTTGTTAAATGATGTTTCTAGCTTTTTTGTGAGACTGTCATGAGCAGCAGGGTCAGAAGTTCTGCTGAGATCGAGATAAATAATAGCTATAGATAAAGATACATGATTTCTTTTTGGCATCCATACGTCTTATCCAGCTGCATAGGAAGGAAACTGTGCTTATTCTAAATATTCATGTTTATTACCTAGAAGGGGTGCATCCCTTCTTTCTTCCGTAGGAACTGACATTGGATGGCACCATCCAGTTGGTATCTCTGCATGGTGTTTTGGAGAGACCAGGGGAGGAGGGGTTCCTTTAAGACCTATTTTTGTATTTTGCTCTTAATAAAGGGATAATGGGCCAGGGAGTTCTAACATAATAACATAAGTCACAGTAGTTTGTTTTACAGAGAGTTTTATATCTGTTTTTGTGAATTTGGAGTTTGCAGGGGGGGGAAATTCTGAAGAAGCTGGAGAACAAGCAGAGTTATTATATTAAATAAATCATGCAGGTAAAACATTTCTTACCCCATTAGCCCACCAGGCTTAAATAATTTCTTAATCTCTTTTTAAAAGTTGTTTATGTTAGCATCTGTTTAAATCTACCAATAGGGAGAAAAGCTTTTTTTTTTTTTTTTTTTTTTAATTGATTCAGCATTCCTCTTCGTAGAGTTCAGGCTCTTCTGTGCTTTCCTTTTTTTTTTTTTCAGTGCTTGGTTCTGAGAATAGTGCTGTCATTCTTTTCCGATCATGGTTTACAGGAGGTTATGTTGCTTGATAGCAGTGTTCAAGGTTGTGTTGCTTGCCTGTCTTCCTTTCACGTGGTTTGGTCTTCTATAATCAAAAAGTTGGCCAGCACCAAATCAGTTGAGAGGCAGTAAATGCCTTACTGGAGCACTGGGCTCTCTTCCAAATGTTGTCTAAAGATCCTGGATTTATGTTCACCTGAAAAGAACTCTTTTAACTGTGTTAGTCGCTGTGGTCTAGCTTTAAAATCTGCAGTGGCTGGTCTAAAACCCAAACCCTGTCTCTCACTGGAAAAATATTGATAGGCAACAGAAGAGAGTCATAAAGCTATGCTATTCATATTTTGTGACTTTGGGAAAGTTTGTAGTAGCAAATTCATATGCCTAATTAGTGGATGGAAAGGCAGAGTTCGGTGTCAGTTTGAATGTATGTTGTCACAAACTGTGGATTAAAAAATATCTTAACCACATCTTATGTGGCACTGCAATTTTCTGGTATGAAATTTTCTTCTAAAACGGAATCAAAGTCTTTGGGGTCTCTAAAGTCCTACGTACATTTGTTATAGCACAGTATTTTCAATTTTTCTTGTATAACAAGCTTATGACACTTCTTTTGAAACTTCAGGATCTATTGACTGCTTTACCAGGAAATCTAGGTTTAAAAAAACAAAACAAAACACAAATCTCGTACCAGTTGCTCTAACTGTCTGTCATATTTCAGTTTGGATTTTGAAATTAGCATCAAAAACTGAGCAAAGTTTCACTCTTACACCCATTAAAATAAGGTGAAAGTGCATGTATTTATTTGTTTCAACTTTTTTAGTTAATGAAATAGTTCAGTTCTGTCAGTCTCTGCGTTTTCCATGAGTTTATCAATTTTGTTTGCTAATAGGGTAGAAGGAAGAGTTAAGATTAGTTATATCTTCCTTAAGATTTAATTTGTATTTAGTATTTTAAAGATCTAAGGAGCTCCAAACAATAATCAATTAAAATCACTCCCCCCCCCTTCTGTTCAGTGGAACTATTATAATATCCAATTTATGGAGCCCTAGACTAGATGAGAAAGTAGTGATTACCCAGTAGAAGAATTGATTGCAATTAGCTCAATTCTGCTGTAGCAAAAGTCACTAGTTAGAGTGTTTTTGCAAAATAGGGAGTAGGATTTGACCTTACTCAAAATATGGAGATTCAGCAGAATTTTCACTTTGCTTTAGGCCTTTCTTGACCTTGACTAAGAGATGCAGGCTTTTAGACACCTTGAGTTCATTTGTAAAAATGACCTGTCAAGGACAGTTAACTGCTAGCATTTCATTAAACTACTAAAGCCATACATATGCTTCATTTCCCATAATTTTCTATGGTTCTACTTTTTTTTTTCTTTTTTGAAGTATTGCTGCCCTAAAATCAGAGCACAAACAACTGCAGAGCGTTTTAGAAATATACGGCGTTATTCTGGTGACACCAGGTGTTGAAAGTAAAAAATGTAATGCATTATGTATTCAGAAGGATGCCTTTGTTAATTGATAGTTATCTTGGAGTAAATAGTGAACTCGTGAAGGTTTTATCATTTCACGATAATTTGAGTGTTCTGTTTTAAAATAAATGTTCAGAGGCTAAGAATCGGAAGTTCATTACCTACCTTTTAAGCCACATCAAAAATAAAAACATGAAATTCTTGTATTATTTCTTTCTTCCCTGTATTGTAAACCTTAAATAATATGCTGTTTCATGATTTATAGTTACATCTAATATAATAAATCACTAGTTAATTATATTATTTTAATTTTTCTTCAGTTAATTAGTGTCACTAAATGATTATTTGCTTAAAGAATGCAGAAGTAAAATTAATTGATATTTCTAAATATCCCTAGACACTTGCTGTCAAATCTTGGACAATGTGTTGAGAATAACAACATATTACAGTATTTGAGGATTGGGATTTACCAGAAATTGCTATGCTACATCATAGTTGATGTAGCTTTGGGGGAAGGGAGGGTGGGAAGGCAGTGATTGATTTGTTCAAGAGATGAAATGTAACTCTTTACTGTCAAGTTGGGATAAGCAGTCCTTTAATAACAAATGATAAAATCCTTTAAACGTTGCTACGTGTAATATTTATCTTTTAAAATTATCAATTAACAATGTATTAAGTAGAAAAAATAAGCTATTTAGTTAATTTGTAAAATCATCCTTTGTGATTTCAGTTCTCCATTCTGAAATGTGTTTGATGCAAAGGTATGCAAGTGTTCACCCAGAGTTACATCTTGAAACTCCCAAACTGGAGTTGCTTAGGCCACTTCTTAGACCTTCTGGGCTATAAGCCAAGACCTCTCAGTGGAACCAGTCCATTTGTAAAAGCTTGCTGCCGACTTCTCCATGGTATTTAGCAGGAGGCCATTCTGTGTAGTCTTAGAATAAAATAAATTATCATCTTGAACGTCATTATAAATTGGGGCGGGGGGAGTTGCTGACAGAGGAGTGGTTGGTCCTCTTCCATACATTGCCCATCAGTTTGTGCTGAGAGTAGGAGTGTGTTGTCACCCATCCTTCGTTGGCATATTGTGACATTTAGGGGTTTTTTTAGTTGTTTTTTTAAAGGGTCTAACTTTCTGGTTTTCCTCCTGACCTGCAAAAAGAAAAAAAATTGTCAAGCATCACCAGATAAAGCATAAACACATCATTTGGAAATCACAGAACAATAGCATGGTTATCTTCTAATTTCGGCACGTTATATGATTGCGTGTAGAAAATGCTGAGCAAACTGGATGGTGATACATAAGATGAAAGAGTGGAAGAGTAGGATGGATGTATAAATGGCAGCACTTTCCGTATGTGGCGGATGCTAACAGTTTGGACAAAAGGGTGGCTTGGGTATATACTTCTATATGAGGTAGAGTTATGGATGTGAGGCAGATACAGTATTTACCCATTTCTCTTCCATTTTGGATTCTTTAGGGCAATTGGGATTAAAATGAGAGGCTTTTTCCAACTTGTTGTTAGTAAATGTGTCTCTAGGGTGACTTTTCTTAGGATGATATATGACCGTCTCCACAGCCTTGTCGTCTTCATCGTTGCTGTCACCTTAAGTTCTGAAGACTACCATTTAATGAATACTAAAGATGTCATAGTGAATAATTACTTCTCAAAAGTGAATGACTTTTGACACCTGACAATCCTGCCTCAGCTCCAGTTGAGTTTTTTTTTCGTGGAGTCACCTTGATCTGGTTCTAGCATAGTTTTGGCACTCTGGCATTGACTTTGTATTGTGCCCATTCATAGTTGTGCCCATGTACTGCCAATTTGTACACCATTTCATTTTAGTCCTCTGACAGTCCAGTGCCCCAAAGGGGATCTGGAAACCCACTCCTAGGATCAAGCCAGATAATGGTAGGAAGGCGCAATAGCTTTCACTTCTCAAGCTTTGTTAGAGAAGCTGTTAGAACATAGCTTGCTGGAGACAAACTTCCAATGGAGAGGGGTGGATGGATGTGAAATCTGGGGAAAGCTCTTAGGAATTTTTTTTGGTTTTCCTTTTCTGAAGGAAGAGAACAATCCAAGTCCTAGTTTATAAAGGGGTTGAAGGCATATAGGAGTTATGGTCCTGGTGTATTCATGCCAGAGCGTGCAAGGGAGCTAGGATGGCTTTTGGAAGACCAAGTCATCTGTCTGTAAAGTGGGGTAGAAAATCCAAAGGTACTCTTCTTGGCTCCAAATGAAATGCAGGTGTAGAGACACATTGTCTTTTTAGTCTGATTTTATTTTTTCTTGTCTGTAGGTTTAATGTTTATGATGGGCAATTTTGGGCTGACTTCAGTGTGATGAACTTTTAAATTCTCTCCTGGTTAATGTAGTATAAGTTATGCTCACACACTATTACAGTAGCAGTTACCTCTTTTCTGGGCCAGGATCAGATCTGTTAGTGAATTAATTGAACCTCTGTTACTGAGTAGGATTCTGCAGAATCTGAGATTTCATTCGAAATTTTAGAAATGTTTACATTTTTATTAAACTTGTAAAAAAAAAAAAAAAAATTCTCGTCATGAATGGCTTTTTTACCTACGATAACAATCCACACTGGCACAATTCTAGTGAAGACGGGAATGATGAGGAACATCACCAAGTAGCTTTCCTTTAAAAAAAACAAACCAGAAAAAAACAACCCTTCCCTTTCCCCACCTTTCCCCCGCAAAATCTTTGCATCTCAGGTGAGACTGTACCATGAAATTGTTACCACTTGGGTTGAAGTTAATTATCGAGGAGTGAGTGAGTTAATTATCTCACTTGTAAAGTGAGAGGAGCAGAGCAGGGGCAAAGAGACTTGGCCATGTGCGTTGCCTCTTTGTTGCACCGAGTGATAAAAGGTAGGCATCGCCAGAAGTGAACCCAGAAAATGTCTGTTGATCGGATTGCAAGCAGTAACTTTTCATTTAGAAGGATAAAGTCTTCTGACTTGCCCTTCCCATCCAGCTCATCCTTAGTTCAGTGATGTTGAAATTGGAAATAGCATGAGGAAATGAAGTGGAGAAATAAAATGAAGCCCGTTGCAGCAGATATCAAGCTTTTTCTCTCATTACCAGAGCTGAGCCCTGGGAAAGGATGGATATAGTGTTTCTGTTGTCACCTATGGCATAGGAAGTGGATACTAGTTTGGTGGTTACCCTTTTCATGCAAAAATACATGCATCCACTTTGGTCTACTGTTCTGACTACTGATGTAGCCAGTTTGCATGGCTTCTTACTAATAATTTTGTCCCATTTTGTCCTTTTTTGGGGGGATGCAAGGAGGCTACTGTAAGGAGGAGAAGTCAGAGGTGGTCTGAGGATCTGCTAATTTATATTTGAGGCTTAGTCACCTTTGCTTATGATCTGCTCCGCTCCTAAGTCGGCATCATCTTAAGATCTTGCCTGAGACGTTCAGAACAGGTTCCAGCCTTCTAGACTCTGGTATGTTCTTGTCTGCCCCCTGTGTCTCTTGCCCAAACACAAAAGCCTAAGTTTGAAGGATGGGTGTAGTAGGACACTCTCCTAGATACTTGAATGCCTTGAAGGCATGTGAGTTTGTTGTGATGTGCACCTAAAGTAACTTTGAAGATTTTTGCAAAGATTTATTCACAACCTCTGTGAACTAGAGGCTAAAATGCTTCTTTTTTTTTTTTTAAGCAAAAAGGAAATGTTTTTTCAGCTACTTTGTACTGCCGTGATACAGGAGCGTATTACAGGCAGGTTTCAGAAGACTACTTGGTGATGTTTTGGAAAAAATGAACTTACTTTTGAGCACATAGTATCTGCTTCAAAACATTAAGTACAGGTACCTGCAACTATAGAAAAAAAAGTAATTAGCTGTTTACCCAAAATAACACAACTCTCACAATTGCAAAAAGATGTATTGGCAGTAAATTGAGACTGTATAAAGAGTAATAGTTTCAGACTTTTATTTGCAAGTTTAAACAATTTCAGTTCTTTGGGGGTTTCTTTTTGTTTTGTTTTTTAACTCTCAAAATAGAATGATTCAAGGAAATGAATAACCTACTAGTCTGTCTCTGCACTTGTGATTTTCATTGAAGTTTCTGGGTGAAGATCAGGTCGCTTGCGTGTGCCTTTCTAAATGATATTTTTACCAATACTTGTTGTGATACTTCCAGTGCCTCTTTGAAATACTTGTCATGGCTGTGCTGCCCATTGTTGGCTTTTGCAGTTGCGTTTTGTAGCTGATGAGGACTATATCCTCTGCATAATGTAGCTATTTACTTTCAACTGCTGTGTGTTCATTCAGGTGAGAACTGATGAATGGGAATGATTGGAAAATAAGCAAGTGAATTTCTGAGACTGCAAAACATACACTATTCGTTTTGAGTGCCCTTTTCCTGAAGCTTGGCTTCGTTGGCTAAGTGATTGACCGAAATACCCAGCGTCTTCCTTTTTTTGCCTCCAACTGATGAGCCCCCAGTTTCTATCAGAAGCTCTTCTCAGTGGTCCCTAAGCATATATTTCTTCACCTTGTGTCATTAAAAGCTACCTTTTTTTCAGTTACGCAGATCATAAGGCCATCTCATATGTCTGCAGCATGAATCGGCCTTCCTCAGTATATAGCAGGCGCAGATTGGATAGGCACACAGCTACTTGCTCTATCAGGGTCACTAATAAATAAAGTAGCATTGATCTGAGGAATGTGATCAGTAACTTCTATCCATCCTGATTACTTCCACAATATAGCCTATTATAATCTTCCCTTAATTAGCTCCTTATTAATATATGGTTCTTCCCTATCACTTCCTCTGGAGATAATAATTTCATTGCATATTATATAAAATATTTAACTTGACTCTAAATTTATTAAGCTCCATTGTGTTATCCTCGTCTAAGGAGGAAGCAGATTCTTCTAATGACGTTACTGTGGCTTTTTTACATTCAAAACCACATTGCATATTATTCCACTTCTCATTTACTTCCAATACTTGATTTTGTTCTCCTTCCTTGGTCAAGTTAGTAACAGAGATTCCCTTTCCAAGGTCACTGAAAAGAGGCTTCAGAACATGTATAAAGCTATTTTCATTTATTTAAATATTTTATTTGGAAATAATTGTCTCATGTGTGTTTATAATTCAGATTAATATTATACAATGTTTTTCTATTACAGCTAGGACCCTGGTTTAAGATGCCTTTGATTAAGGCTCCATTCCAGGGATCTTGCACCGTGACAAGGAGATCTTCAGTTAGAATAAGAGAAATAGAATAACGCCGTATTAAAACTAAAATAGCTGTTCTTGCCTTCAGATAAGAACTGCAAAAGTATTTCTAAGTAGGAGCACCTTGTTAGGTAATTATTTTCATCAGCGTTTCTTGTGAGCCTTTTGTGGTTCCAGAAGAGTTTTAAGGGCTTTTGAAGCTGTTTTTCTCCATCACTTAGTAAATTGAGACCTTCGTTAAATTTTACATCAGACTACAAGAACCTATTTCTGCATCAGACACCAAAACACTCCTTACCTGAAGGGATTAGATTTTATTCAACGCATCCTTATAGGACACAAAGAAACAACTTGGGAATTTGGCATCTTGGGTTTTTTTTGATTCTTCCAAGCAGGAGAATATTTGGGATTCTGGTCAGTGTGTCTTCTGGGTCTGAAAACAATTGTTTTAGTGCCTTTCTGAGTGCCATTTCAGGCTTTTTCAGATGCCCCAGGAATATATATTTGTTTCCTCTGTGTAGAATATAGTAGAACAATAAAAGTGTCTGCTTTGAGATAAAGATGCTTTCGTAGTTGATGAAGAAGGACATTAGGTTTGTTTCAGATGTCATTGCAGGATTTTGCAAGTCTTTCTTGGGGAATAAGCATCAAGTTTGGGAAACTTAAAAGAATTTTTTACTTTTGCTTTTCATAATGATCTGTGACTTTTTTTATATTAAACTTGGTACTGATCTCTAAACAGAAGCGATATGCTTTGGTGGGACTGAAGTAATTATATACATCTGGGCATGGTTCTTTGCAGTTTTGATGTAGAATTTTGTTTTGTTCTGGATTTTTGCCTTTTATTTTAGTAGGAGATGGTGAAATAGATTTGTTGCTGAGATACGGATTGGGTTTTTCTTCTTTTTTTTGTTATCAAGCTGCAAGCCGAAATTCGTTATAAAAACAAAGCAAAAGGTCTTTCTATTAAATAAAACTACTTATCAAAATAAGGCTTGCATGCAAATTTAATTAATTAGGCAAATAAGATAACTGCAGTTAGTGAATTGAGCTAATCTGTTTCATTACCAGTTTCTCAAGATGTAAAATACTATACTTTTACACAAATTTGAATATTAGATTGGAAAGATGGAAGAAGCTTCCCTTAAAAGAAAAAATTCATAATCAATTTATTAGCTTTAAAGAAATTGCTACTGACCTGAATAGTTTAAGAAAAGTGGAAGGAAAATACTTCTGTGTATCTGCAGAATGAGGATCTGTGGGTAAAATTTGGTGAGCATTTCACATTTGGCAGTGTTAAGCCAGTGGCTGTCTCCAGATTAGTGGTTTACCTTCCTTCAGAACTGTAGTAGCAAACCAGGCTTTTTACAACATTGTTTTATTATTCTTTGAATACTCCAGATTTCATTTTGTCCGCTCTTAGTAACGTCATCGGTGGTCCTGCAAGTGTCAAGAAGGGCCTCTCCTTCCTCCACTGCTACCTAGTGGCCTACACACAAATAAAACACATTATTGTTAATATATCTTTTACATATACATATACTGTTATTATCCACCACCCTTTCAGACACTCACAAAATTCATATGACTCTACTTGAGAAAGAACATGCTTGACCCCATCCTGCACTGTCAAGCCTCTCTAGGGAGAGTCTTTGCTGGATAGTTAAAATAGTGGTTGCATTTAATCCTGGTGGTTCTGCCAGTACAGCTGTTTTTAATCTTTCTCTCTTTCCTTTGTTGTGGGTCACTAACGTTTTCCAAGAGAACCATGATTTTGTAGAGAGATTTCCTATATATAAAATGCTTTAAACATATGTGAGTTTCCTTTCCTTGGCCCCTAAAAGTGGCCTGTAGTTTGCCAAGGTATCGTAGACTGGAAAAAAGGTTTTTAGGGTTTTCTGATGCTTCATTTCTGCCAGGTTCATCAAAGGGTAGTGTTTCAGTAGCTGGTCTGCACTGGTATGTGTGGGTGATTTCCAGAAAAAAAGAGTTTTGTATCAATTCCTAGATCTATACATGTGTGCTATTCCTAGATTCCTATAAAAATCCTAACCTGGATTTTATTTCTGGTTCATTTAGCGGAGCAGATTTTGATCTCCTAACTCAGTACGCTTCTGTTTGGGCGTTAACGAGGTTAAAACGGCCTCCCGTTGTGGCGATCGTGTTGCAGGGCTGTTCGGCAGACGACCGACCGGACCGACCGTGGCTCTTCCCTGATAGCCCGGCTTTGTGCTCCAGGGCCCTGCTCCTGCCCAGGGTCCTTCCTAGCTATTGGAGCAGGACGTCCCGCTGCCCCCCTGCAACGTCGGACTTGCACCGAGGCCCCAGGTGACCCCACCGGCATCGTTAAACCCCATCTGGGCCAACAGCTGGCACCTTGATTCGGCTTTTATGTTGTCGAGGGCAAGGGGCTGCTCTTGCCGGCTGCTGTTTCAGTGCCTCCTGTCCAGCCTGACTCCTCGTCCTCGGGGGAGAGGAGTGACATTTCTGAAGAGGGAATTTTGCTGTACTGTGACCCGGGCGTCTCTCCGCTCCCCATAAAGCAGGGAATTGCTTCTGGTGCAGTTTTTCCTATCCCCTGCCAGCACTGCTTTGTGGCAGTGTACCTCGTGCAACCGTCCGGGACAACCCTGATCTTTTATAACCCTTCCATTTCTCTCTCTCACCATCTTTTCAGTGCAGGAAAAATATGTTTGTTCCCAAGCGGAGGAGGATCCCCGAGCTGCTTGCCGCGTTTCACAGGCTGAGATGCGCCTCTCGATACAAAATAGCTAACTGAACATTGTGGGTATTGGCATGTAAATCAGTGTGCTGACCTTGCTGGGAAAACTGTTTCTAAGCTCCGAACTGTATTCTGAGTTTCAGGATGTCGGCGGTTTGAAGCACTGTGGTATGCTCTGCATGTCAATGACAGAAACCACTTCAAATTCACAGTAGTATTTGAAACTGTACTGGGAGCAGCATGGGGAGGGAGCAGGAGGGGATGCTGCTGAAAGTTGTTTGCCATTACAGAAAAATGTAGAAATTGGGCATTTAATTTTTTTTTTTCTTTTTGTGTAGATATAAGAGGTTCTGCATCTAAAGGTGCAGAGATGACATATTACTACATATGCCATTCAAGTCAAGTGTCCCATACTTGAAATGAGGCATAATGCTGCATGGGATTTTGAGAAGTTGTCTCTGTTAAGCTGTTAACTTACCCTAAGGCAGGTTTAATGGTATCATCCATGAGAGTTTGGATAAATGTCTGTTTTTCAGTACCTCCAGTGAAGAGTAAGACGTTGAGGTATCAGAGAATTCTTCCAAAATTGCAGCCCGTTACTCAAGCTCTTTGACTCAGAAGAAGGGGCATCAGGCAAAGCGTTGGGCGGTGAGGTAAAAAACAAAAAGCTGTTTCGGTCTCGCACGCGCACGTGCAGGTTAGCTGTGGTGCTGTGGCCACCTAAAGGCCATGGGCTCTGGATGCTCACAGGGCCTCCGAAAGTGGTCAAGACAGTTGACAGCAGGAAGAACCCTTTATGCACTATTAAGTCATTGCCTCAGGCTTAAAAAGCTTCTGGACTTGACGTCAGGAAAGTGTCACCGTCTTCTCGCCTTGTTCTTATGCTCTTCTCTCGGTGGCTGCTATGGGCTGCTGTCAGATAGAGGACACTGGGCTAGAAGCATCTTTGCTGTGACTTAAAATGCTCGTTCTTACGTCCTCACAGCTTTTATCATTAGAAAGCTTTTCTGAACTAACTTGATTATTTTGTGCTGAAATTCTGGCCTGCTGTTTGTTCTGTCTGGTATGTACATGGAGAACCAGTTGTCCCTTCTTTAAAACTTTTACCTATAGTTTTAGGTAATTATGCCCCATCTCATCAGCTCCTTCTTAGGCTCCACTTGTTTAATCTGTGCCCTAAAATCCTATTTGTAGACTCCTTTTCTCAGTGCTCTCCCCGAGCTCTTCCTAACCACCTTAGCAGCCCGCGTGTCTTTAAAATGTGGTAGCAAAAACTTGGTACAATGTTCTGAGGTGTTGTTAGAAAAATCACTTCATGTATTCTGTAAAGCTGTTTATATGCTTGCGTAAAAGTTGCTTGCATAGCATGTCACTCAGTCATATTCAACGGGGTCCTTTTCCTCGGAAGAGCTATAGTGGCTTATTCTCCATCCTCTCTGTGCTGTTAACTGCTCCCCAGCGTTGCAGTGTCGCATCTTATCTGTTCAATGCAATCCTGCTTTTTTTTTTTTTGTTGGACAGTTTTTCTTTGGGTGAGAAATTTGTTGGGGCTTTGAGGAGGGTGAGTTGCTTTTTTGTTTCGATTTGGGGTTTTTTGGTTTTTTGCGTTGTTTTGGTTAGACCTGGATTTGTTCACATCCATTGACTTTCCATCGTCTCCATCCTCCTTTTCTTGTCCTCCCGATGTACTTGCATCCCCTCCTGTCTCTGCATTGTCTAGAGGTTGAGTATGTTAATCGGAGTCTAAAAATACACCTCGCGTGTTTGTGCATCACATCCCGACATGTTTTTGTGTGCGGTGATTTTATTGGCTTGTCGTTTGGAGCCCTCTGTTACTGCTCGTAGCATCCCCTCTGGGAATAGAAATCTCTTTGGTAACGATAAAAATTAATCTAACAAAGTTTCTCGACACAGTAGAATTGAACGTGATTTAAAACGGTTTCAAACAGATAAAAAACACGTATTTGCCGTGATGCCAAATTAGTGCTAGGGATTTTAGCAGCAGTGGGTTTTGTGATATAAACCATCCAAGGGTGAAATGAAAAGTGTCTGCGAAGTAGGTTAAGTGCAGTTGCCGGCAGTGCCCGGTAGTGCCCAGCGTGGCGTGCGTCGCTATAATACCCTTGTTTGTTTTCACAAACCGGCGCTTCATCGTTCCTGCGCGAGTGACTGCTGAGCGGGGCCCGTAACCTCTTGATTTCAAAGGAGCCATCGTGTTTCAGTGGTGCCGCTGTGGTTAATGCAAGAAAGGTGTCTTGCCATAAACTTTTCCGAGGTATTCGGCGAGGTTGGAAAGGGGTCGGCCCAAGCAGGAAGCCCTTGTCTGCGCTGTAAAGAAAATAGCGAGTAACAAAATGAAAGCATCAAAGAGCCAACAGGATGCGGTCCCCCGAGTCCTCTCTGGCATGCGAGTCCCTCTTGAAAGTCAGCATTGAGTGAAGGGTGACCTTAAAACTCACTTCATTCAAACAGCCTGAGCTCAAGTTTAAAGTTCAAGGCATTTTGTTTTTTCACCTGTTTCCTACAGTTTTAAGAAACTTCTGAAGAATTAATGTGTAACTATATCTGGTCACTGAGCCAACACTGAGAATTTTTCTCAAGGGAAAATAATGTTACTGTATAGAGACAGAGAAACGGATACTTTGAGTCGCAAGAAAATGTTTCGGCCAAATAAAACCCAAAACCGCTGTTACTGCAATCGTAAACATCCCTGGGGCCAGCATGCTGTTTAGTATTTTATTTTTAAAAGAAGCCTGTAGGATCCAATAATTGTCTGAATCATAGGGATGTTTTTATTTATTTATTTTTAAAGGGTATTTATTATTGATGCTGCTGCTGTTGGGGAAATGAGGCAGAGGTTTTGCTGTTGGCACAACCTGGGAACAAAGAGCCTGACTGGGACGGTTCAGTTTCATCTGCAATTACATGTTGACTAAGGCAGCGTTTAGTAATTGGTCTCCTGGCCATCGCTTTCTCGCCGTACTCGAATTGTTAGATAGCAAGAAAAAAAGTAAATAACTAAAACGCTGTCTTAGACAAGGGCAGGCGTGAAGACAGCGGTTAAACCTTGGTGCCGCTCGTCGCGAGCTCCAGCCCGGGGTGCTGCCTAGCGTCGCCTGCGAACGACTTGTAGCGTAACCCAGCAGCGCGTTCTTGCTCCGTGATCCTAAAACAGCTGTTTTATTTTCTAATCTTAAATCTTGCCTAACAAAGTGACTGGTAATAGCTTCCACCAGCGGGTTGGACGGGTCACCTTTCATCGTTAAAAGAAATAGTTTGAAAAGATGACATACAGATTTCACTCGCGTTTCCCCATGTCGTTAAATTTTAATGATCGTGGTATGAATATTTCATGAAAGTACCTTTTGAATGGGTTTGTTTTGTCCTGGCAGCTAATACACAGTATAGAGCCTGATGATTTTTTTTTTTCTTTTTTTCCTTCCCTCCCCATAAGGTAGTTTAGTGTAGGTATGAGGTGTCAAAGTGGATTAAGGGAGAGAAGGCTACTTTCGGTGTCGCTGTTGATTATTCGGTGAAGGTATGCCGTGCTATCTGGAGCTGTTTGCAGCTGCCCAGGGAAAGCCATTGAAAAGAAGACCTGAAGATTAAATTCTGCTCTTTACTGTCCTGCCACAAGGTGGCTGAAAATGTTTTTAAAGCACACAAAATGTGAATGCTGCAAATTATGCTAATGTGTGTAACAGTTTTTCTAGAATGCAATATGCAGCACACAGAAGACAGGATTTATTACCTAGAAAATTGTATAAGTTGTGTTTGTAGGCCAGTACATTCAGAAAATGTTTTTATCAAATTTATTTCAGTCACTTCTCAACGGGGGTTGTAGCGGCTGTGGGCTTGTTATTGTTTTTTAACAAAACAAGAAGCCAACGTACGCAGTTTATCCTGGGTGAACAGTAAGACCAGTTGTAGAAGGAAGTTACTGTAAAGTTACAGTGGGAAGCTTAGCTGCCAGTCTTTTTTTAAGTCTCGATTTTTGAAGTACTGCAAATCGAAGACTTGTAAGACGCTGTTTATGCATAAACAGTGACTGAAACGTCAGATTCCTAGTTATTTCCATTTATACTGCTTGGTTGGTGAATTCATTTACTTAAATGTTAATACAAAAACACCTATCCAACCCAGGGTTAGCAATTTTTTTTCGACTATGCTGGCCCTGCAGTTGGGTGACCTATGTATTTCTTTAAATCGGTGTTAATCAAATGTTTCCAAATAGCCAGAAACATGTACTTAATTTTTGGCAGTTTTGGTAGTTGTAACACTTTTCCCTCAGACTTTTCCAAAGCTGATCTTTAGATATACAGTAAGGATTCGTCTTTTGTTTAATGGAAATGAAGCATGTATTTTCTTACAGATGCACCACTTGCTATTGAGCTTTTTATGTGCGTTTTAGGTTTCCCTTTTTATTTTTTAACTTATTAACTCTGACAAGTAACCTCTTGGTTGTGAACAATTTAATTCACAATTCATTTTTCTGATTCAAAGTGAACACGAGTGCCCTAATCCCCTAATGGGAATTAATTGCATGTTTCAGTGCTTAACTCTGATCCTTTCTCAATCCCCACTGGGAGAAGTTTCTTCCTGAAGGATCTGTGTTTGTTATTCAAAACACAATCTGAAAGGTAATGATTTTTCTTATAAAAGGGAGTCAGGCCAACTGAATATTAATGTTCTTTTTATTGTGAGGGAATGAGCTGCATCCAAAAAACTCATTTATGTCATGAAGGATAAATTATGCTGAAGTATATCTAATAAAATAGAGACAAAAAATCAGTGTAGTCTTTTTCCTTAAGTGAAAGCTGTTTGCCAGCAAATAAAGGCATACACAATTTTTGCTTCGAAATCTGTATTCTCTTACAGTAAGAGACAAATTGTTCATTTCACCAAGGGGGAAATTGCTCTGCTACTGGTTAAAAGGCATGATTATTTAAATGACAACTCTTCTCGACCAGTAATGCACCCTTTTGGATAATCTAGCTGGTCTAACCGTTTACTAAAATAAGAGCAATTAGCAGAAAACTTGTTAATTTTCTACTTCCACTCTGTTTTTAAGGCTGTTCCAAACTATCCCCACGCCGTTTCATAACCCTCTCTCGGAAAGGAGTTGCTCGTGCTCCTCTGATGCTCAGTGGCTGGCAGTGAGCTGCCAAACTGCTGCACGGGGTGAAACTGAGACGGTCTCTGAACAGCTTAGGGACTGATGGCAACGTTTGGAAAACCATCAAACAGTGCAAAACTGCTTTTATTACACAGAAACAGTGGGGGATGAGCAGGGGGTAGCATCAAAAATAGCTGAGGAACAAGGAAGACATTTCCCCCCCACCCCGTCTTTTAGTAAAGCAGCTCTTTTTCTGCTATATAAACCACTCTTGAGTGTTTTATGCTCACAATTAAAAGACGGAGTTGTCCGTGGTCGCTTCGTTCCCAAGAGAGGGCCAGCGCGTGTATGAAGCGGCTACTTTGGGCCCAAAGTGGTTTAGCAGAACATCACGCATTTCGGGTATTTGACAAGGAGCTGAAGAGCTGTATTTCACCTGGCCTTGCTGCCAACACACGTGGTCTTCAGTGTTGTTAACGCTGAAGTACAGGTTCCCCCTGCTCTCCGAGATAAATGGAAATAATATTTGTCCTATTCACTCAGACAGGAAGGGTGAGCGTGCTCACGAAGACCATGTCGTCTGGCCTTATCAGCTCTGTAAATTAGGTTTGTCAGCTAGGAGTTATTAAAAGCACAGAAGGGAACTGTTGTTGGGGTTTTTTGTGTGTGTGTTTTTCCCTGACCGAGTAGGACAAACGTGTCCTTGTGCTTGTGACGGCAGCTTTCAAATAGCACTGACTCAGTGTGGATGTGCGTGCTGTCGGCCGCCCCCACCTCTTCCGCCCCCCAGGCCCACGAGAAGCTGATATTTAGCTTTACTTCTCGTCTGGGAGTCAGCGCCTGGGACCTTCACGCCAAAGCTACAGGAAACCCCTCGGCCTCTTCCATCGACCAACTCGACCAACGCCAGGCTAAATGTCCTCGCATACCTCCTTTTGCAGCACCGTGTTTGTTTTTTAAGGTCTGGGGTAAAGCCTTTTCATTCCTCTTAATGACAGTTCCTCTGTCTTGGTGATGTCCCAGTTTATGCATAGTTAGTTGCTGCAGCTGCAAGCATCGTGTTTCTTGCTTTTTTTTCTTCTTGCTTTTTTTTAACGTTGTGACCAAGCTGTACTATTACATGAAAAAATACCGTCATTCAAATGCTGCCATCATGTATCATAACGTGACTGGAAGTCTGGATGCTTTAATCTGCTTTCGAATGATTAATGCTTTATTATATATTATGTGTTTTATTATACCATGGAACAACTAGATGCTCAAATTTCCAAACTGAACTGAAGCTCTTCTATTATTGATTAATGTGGTTTCTCAAACGTTGAATACTGCTACGTATAGGTGACAGTGAATAGAAGAGCGAGGTAACTAGGCCCTTTTCCCGGATTGCGTTGGACAGCACCCTCGTGGCTACAGCGCCCAGTGCTCCTGGGCTGGTGCTTGACCAAATGTATCAGGTCAGACTATTAAAAAAAAAAAAAAAAAACCCTCCAAAGGAACAAAATAAAATGACACCGTGGCTGCACTTCTGCAAATTGCAAAAACTAGACTCAATAGGGGTAGTTAAACCCTAAATGCAGTAGACCAACATAATAAATTTACTGCTTAACTAAACTGAACCATGTTTTGTTTGTTCTTTTTTTTTCGTAGAGGATGTGCTAATTCGAGCTTGTTTCCATCACTGGGATGGCTCCTGGGTTGCTTGTGGTTTGTCGCTAAGCACGATGCCATGCTAACTGCAGCAAGGCTCCTATAATCATGAGAAAGAGACAATCAAGAAAGGCTCTAGTTTTACTCGGGCTCAGAACTGCACTGAATAATGTTGTAGATGCTGTAGAGAAACAATGGGATATAATTTGATTTCGGCAAAGAATTACAAGAGTGACCTTCCCCTGATGTCTCCTTACAGTTTTTTTTATTCAACGGTTTTAAAAGATACTCAAATTTAATATGTTTTCTAAACATCATAATGTAGAACTAGAGACCAGCTTTGCATGCGCCCTTCCAGTTTTGCATGCGTGAGATGGGTTTGTGTGCACGCATGCCTTTCTGCAGTGAACTTTCAGCTAAGAGCGTTTGCCAGCACAGTTGTGCGTAACGTGGGTGTAACGTGTGCCTTTGTCCCCTCTGCAGGTGCGATGGCTCGCATCTTCGTGTACGGCACGCTTAAGCAGGGCCAGCCCAACTACCAGCACATGCTCAACACTGCCAAGGGCATCGCAAAATTCCAAGGACGGGGACGCACCGTGGAGAAATACCCGCTGGTGATCGCCGGAAAATATAACATTCCTTATATGCTGAACATCCCGGGCACGGGACACCACGTTGCTGGAGAGATTTATTCCGTCGACGACCAGATGCTGCAATTCCTCGATGAATTTGAAGGCTGCCCGAACATGTATCAGCGTACCCCGATGAGCATCGAAGTGGTGGAGTGGGAAGGGAAAAGCAGCGTACCTGGCGAGAGGCCAGCCGCGCACAGCATCATGGAGTGCTTCGTGTACAGCACGACCACCTACCAGCCCGAGTGGGTAAATCTCCCGTACTATGACAATTACGATTCCTCGGGGAAACACGGCCTTTCTTACGTGCTACGGGAAAGTCGAGATTAGACACGGAAGATCACACAGCAGTGGCAAGACGGAGCACTGCGCACATGTCGATCGGAAGCCTTTCCAGGAAATCTGTAATGCCTTTTGGTTAAAACACACATTCTTTTGTAACCTTCCAAGCACAAAAATATTGATTTTTTTTTTTAATGTTAAAGTGTTATAGGCATAGCAACTGGAACTCACCCCAAACTGGTAAAAATCCTGCTAGCCCACTAACCTGATGTGAATAACTGGTTTTGCTTGATGAGTAGAATAACTGGATCTGTGCGCATCAGTCTTGGGGGTTAGGTTTTTTTTTTCTCCACCCCCCCCTTTGCCTCAGTAAATGGCTGAGGTAAATGAGAGGCAGTTGAACTGACTGCCTTTTGACCTGAATTGGTAAATTTTCGTGCGTGGTCTCTAAGGTGGGTGGAACAATAATACTATTGCACTAATAGCTAAAACTGATTAAAAATCACGTCTGAAAACAAAGTAAAGCAGACCTCACATTTAATATTGACTTGTTATAGTGTTTATTAGGTTACTGAATGTAAACAGGGGCAAGCAAACATCTCTTGAGCAGAAATGACTGCATAGATATTATGTGCTTCACGAAAAATCTGCAATTACTGTAGAAATAGTGGAGACAAAAGACTGTTCTTACTCTATGTTGTAATGTTATTCTGACAAGGAGATGACTATTTTTAAAACATTTTTAGTTTTATAAGGTACTTTGAAGAAATATTCATAATATAAGAGAATTACATTTAAAATCATATTTTTTTAATTTAGCATCATAGCACTTTAGCTACCTTTACAGTTCACTGAGTAACTGTGGGACTTGGGGAGCAAAAAAAAAAAAAAAAAAAAAAGGAGAAAGAAAAAAAAAAGAAAAAACAGACCTGATTTTAGCTGCCTGCTGCATGACAGCAGATGCAGCTGTTGTGAGTGCTTATTATCAAGGTGACTTTTAGCCAAGCACTTTAGTGCAGAACTTGCAACCATATGCAAACTAAATTTCCTATTGAGGGAAGATTTTTATAGACTTTATTAAAATTATCCAGAGGACCTGTTTTAAGATTATTACAATATTTACAGTAAAAAAAAACTACAGAGAGAAGACTCTTCCCTTGGACCCCCCACTACCCCTGCTTGTCTCTGCACTAGCTGGGAAAATCATGTTTTTTCTTCTGCTACCCTACTATGCCTTATATTTTCTTCAACTGTAACGTTTGGTACGTATGTATCATACAATATACAAAGCTGCCCAAAGGGCAAGGGTGTGGAATGTATTCCATGGAGTGAGCTAAAGTACACTTCAAGGTACTAAGGATACAGTTAAGATAATGTTGTACTTCTGCTTCCTCGGCGGTAGCTCTGTGATGCCTGTGGCAGATCAGCGCAGTGATCAAGGGTAGAGTGTCAACCTAAACTTACTAGTAATAGACACTACCGCATCTCACTTAGGGGGGGAAGAAAGGCAGAAGGCTAATTTTTGTGTAGTAGGCCAACTGAACAATTTAAAAATAGAATACTTCTCTCATATTTTCGTAGTATTTTTCTTTTAAGTTTAGGACAACCTGCAGAATCTGAAAGGTGTTCCTTTTAAAAGTGGCAAGGGAAATTCATGGTAATGTCTGCAGGGTCTCTGCCTCACTTTCTCTAACTGCAAAAGCATTAACTTTCCTGGCAGTCAGGTACTACCAAAACACTCTACTTGCTCATTTTGATGGATTTTGTAAGCTAGTTAATAAAGTAGATGCCCGTGCTGCATTACCTCCCCCTTGAGCTTGTGATTTAATCATCAACATCTCTAATAACGTGGAAAATGCCTCTTCAATCAACTGTTTCAAGCACAATGAACCTCTGTGTTTGAAAAATGAGTGACCAGCCCTGCCATGGCTTTCCCTTCCCCCAACCCTTCACTTTCTGGTGAAGGGTCCCGGTGTCGCTGGCTGGAGAGATTTTTTTTTTTTTTTCCAGGTATTAGCATGAACCTGCAGCTCCCAGGTGAGAAAATGATAGCAAACTGCCTCCTCTCTGAGCTAGCACTAAAAGCAAAGCAGGAGGGCTCACTTGCCTATATAATCAGGCAACCACGTTTAGAGTAGCATGCCACAACATCCCATGGCAGTAAGTTCCTCAGAGGAAAGAAAGAAAAAAAAACATTCATCTGTTCTGACCATGTCTCCGGGTAATAAGAACGCAGAGGATCCAGGGACAGGAGTGTATCTGAAGTACCAGCCATGCCTGAGAACCTCTGCAAGGCTCCTAAAGCCGGAGAGCCAAGCCTAGCTAGAAAGACTTGCACATGAAATATGGTTACTTCCCAGGCAGTATCTACCAATTTTCTAACCATTAGGTAGAAGGGAATATTAAGATTCTGGCTAAAGAAATTGGACATTGGCATATGGCAAATGATGACTGTCTGTGGGATGATTCTGGGCAGATTTAGATTTGTTTTCCATAATGACTGTTCAAAGGGCCCAACATCACTAGCCAGCCTGGTGCTGTAGTATCATGCATGAGGGTATAAGACAGACATGATGGGTCTTTCAGCTTTGTAGGAACCAAAACTTAATAACTAAAAAAAATACATATATATAGCTTTACAGCCTAGGAATGGATCAGCAGCTCTTCTTTTATGATGGAGGCCTGCCAGTTTTTAACAATACAGATATCAATAGCATTTCTGAGCCTACTAATGCAAAAAAAAGAAAGAAAGAAAGAAAGAAAGAAAGAAAAAAACCAAACCACCAGCCCTCTCACTTCTGTTCACACCCCTTAAATAGTCCTCCTCTCCAGGGCCTGATTTTTCCATATTGTATATGAGCTTTTCCAGCAGGAGCTAATCATTAGGAACAGTTCTTGTTCTTCACAGAGGCTCAATATAGTTTGGCAAGACGCTCTGCACAACATACGATCAGAAGCTCAGGTGTTCCTTTCCCTTACGTGTTTAGGAGGCAGCAGTATGCTGGGCCTGAGGGAAAGGAAGCACCTCTAGCAATATTGGGGGGAGTGGGGGGTTAAGGGGATTCAAGGACTGCACCAGCTACTTAAGGAAGAACTTCCCTCCAGTAATCAACAGAAATAAAATTACTAACCAGCAATTTAAATCCAGCCCATACAAAGGTTTTAAAACATTACAATAAATCTGAGCAGCATTCAAGCCTTTGGCAGTAATTGTTCAATGCTGACACAGAGTAAAGGAAAACTGCTCGGTTCATTCACTGGTTGATTTTTTTCACTCTTGCCATCTGTACAACTTGGTTGGTATCTCAAACCAATGATATTACCATGGATGAATCATATTTGGGGTTTGGTTGTGTTTGCTTTCTAAAAAAAGAGGCTTTTCCTGTTTTAAAGCAGAAAGAGTATTTTTATTGATTTTTATTTGATCTTGAAAAAAAAAAAAAACCACAGGAGAATTACAAAGGTTATGTACAAGTATTTCTAAAGTAAAAATCTGGGATCTGTTGCCAAGGTTTAACATCTGTGTTTGCTGTCTTAACCACTGACACAATAAATATGACCATATAAAATCTTGCGCTTAGGACTGTCGATTTTCTGTTTTGTATTGCCTTAATTTTACACTATGGCTGGAAATAAAGGTTTAGCTCATTCGGCAGTGTGAAGGCAACATTTCATTCCAGTTCCACCAGCAGATCTCCTTCTCCAACAGTATCACCAGCTTTGCAGTGAACAGCTTTCACCTGCAGCACAGAAACAGAAATAATTTCAAATTGTCTTCAATCGCATAAATACACATTTTGGCTGACAGTGCATATCTACAGCATCATGTCTGCATGTACAAGGCACACACAGGATAAATGACCGCTATACCACACTGGAAGGGGCCGGCAGCGGACGCAGCCTGCCCTCTGCTCAGGGCAGCTGAGTTTGGGGCATCCCCGAGGACAGAGACGCCACAGCTGGCTCCAGGGTGGAGCAAATCATGCCCGGAGCTCCACCGCGCTCTATCAAGGTATACAGGCACCTACCACTTGCTGTTTTTCTTATGACTTTGGTGCTTGAAGGTCTGAAGGTCAAATTTGAGATAGGCATTTAAAAGTTAAAAAGCACCTTTCGTCCACCTGTTTGCCCTATTGGTCACTTACTACTAATATCTTAAATCTTTTAGAAGACAGTCTGAGTACTGAACATTCACATGCGTACTTTTCAAAGAAATGGGCAATGAAAAATCCCAGTATTTCTTCCATTGCACATTTTAAATATAACTGAATGTTGGGATTGCAGCAGTGAAGCTGGGTTTTCCTCAGTTCTCACACAGCTGAAATTAAAGGATCCAAATTCAGATTTGAATCAATGATGTCACTGAAAATACAGGAATAAGGTGACAGTTTCTGCAAACAGCAGCCATAATACCTTAACTCTCTCAAAGACTGAAGTGAAGAAGAATAATTTGGAACATCAAGGGCCATTAGTTCTTCCTAAAGCATACTTTTAGTAAAATAAAACAGTGATGAGAGTGGCAAAGAGCTATAATCGTCAAACACAACTGCCTCTGTAGATGAAATCTACACTCACCTAAAGCCTCCTGAATTTTAAAAACATACACTTGTCCCACAGTTCCTCTATAAAAGGCTGTAATATGTAAAGTCCTTTCTAGCACATGAAGCGCCAGAAAAAAATAGCTGAAGCTCTATATTAGAGTTTGCTTGCAGTGCAACCCAAAGCTCATATAAACATACCCAAATAGTTAAAACCACATTCAGCAGTTACCTCAGGTTAGTCATTCAAATGTCACCCTAGGCTCCTAAGGGCGATCTGAAGCCAACCCTAAATATCAGGCTACTATGGCTACACTATGACCCATCTCTGAGCTAGGTAGGCTAAAGCCACGTGAGCTGTAAGCATAACTTTGGCTCTGTGGCATAGACATATTCATAGCATTGTCAAGAAAATGAAGCTTAATGCTCTACACAGGCAAAAACACAAGTCTGAAGTACAAAAAAAGAGCTTTATTTCTAAGTCAACGTCTTTGCAGCCTACCAGATTCCTCAGTCCCAATCTTTTGAGATGAAAGCAGCGTGAAAAATACTACTTTTCTTTTTATACAAAGCCAAGGTTCAGCAAACAGTACCTCACTAGTATTCTAAACTCCCCAGTGATTTTTGAAATGTGATTTTTGAAATGTACTGGCAGCCAGTGTGGCCAGCTCTTTCTGACCCACGTCCAGCTGTCCCCTAAGAGCAAGGAGGCAGTCAAGTCGCTCTCCATCTTTTACTCATTTTTAAACCATCTGCAACTGGAGTAAATTCAAAGCAGATAAAAACAAGGCACTTTTCTCTTTTCTCACAATTACAAATAGGAAGATGGAGTTTGATGCAGAAAAGGAATTCAGAGGGGGAATGAAAATGGAACATCTTCCAGCTGAAGACAAATGACCTGAGTTATGAAACATAGCTTCAAAGCACAAAACCGTGGACCAGCAGCCAGTGCCAAACATCCCATCCCTGCAGAGCAGTCAGGTTATATTAGCACTGCGAGCCATAACTTTGTAATGCAGAATGGGATGACTTCTGGTTATCATTGGCTTCATTTCTACCCACCCCAAAACTACTTTGCTTTTTTCAATTCTTAAAATTCTAAAGAATCACATCAGCTTATTGTCAAACTGGAGACATCGTAAGGCACACATCAGGCCCACTGACAGGCCCATGCACCTTTCAAAATCTGTTTTAATAGAAGCACCATCTAAGGCAAATGTGGTTTCTATGATGTGGCATCTGTATGGAAGGAGTGGGAGATATTTATTATTCGGAAAGCGCAAGGAGGTTTCAAAGGGACAGGCTCATGGGTTGCCGCACACCTTGGTGGGAAAGGGGAGGTTAAAGTAAAAGAAAAGTGGGGTGGGGGGGTACTGGCATTTTAATAGCAAATGCTTACTAGTTAAAAATGGTGAATGCATAGAGCAGCAATAAGGAGGTTTAAAAAAAAGCAAGAAAAGATGAAAATAAATAAATGCTAGCAAATATTACTCAAATGAGAAAATAAAATATAAAGGAATTAATGCACGAAGGAAAATAATAAAGTGTCAATGTTACAGCCACAGGAGAAGGTATGTTCTTTCTCTGAGACTGTTTTTCCTCAAGACCCAATTTTGCGTTAGATGCACTGGAAGAGGCAAGCCCCGAGTCCCAGCCTCAATGACGATTTCAGTACTGTGCCAAATAATCCTTTCTTGTAAACACACAAACAGTCCTTGGCATAGAGACCAATCTTCAGATCTCAGCAAATCTTGCCAACGACTAACCTAGTCTCTGACCTAGCGAGGCTGGCTCCTTGCTGCCTCCCTCTGGGCTAATGAATCTCGCACTGGTTTTTAACAAAATGGTGCTTCAGTGAGAGCAGAGGGTTCGGTCCCCAGCCAGAAAGGGGTTAAGACATACTAGGAAAAGCAAGAGAAGGGAGAATATATAATCCATATCTTTGGCGAGGACTCCAGCCGATGACGCCTCAAGAAGGACTCTCTGCTCTTCCTTTGAAAAGGAGGAGCTCGGCACCTATTTGAGGCGAGTGTTTCAGGCTGTGAATTGTAATCTGGCACAGGAATGCCCTGAGGCCCTGACTTGGGGGCTGACAGTCCCCAAAACAGATGGGATTTAAGGCACGCCCTTGTCATAAGCGTAACCAGTTCCCTGCTCAGTGCTGGTGATGGTGCATCCTGCACCGCAGCAGGACAGTACCCAGCCCAGGGGCTGCAACGCTGATCCCTTGCAGCAAGCTATCACAGTGCACAGTCTTGCAAAGCTTAATGCATTTGCAGCTCTAGGCTTCATATTTAACAGTCACAATAATCAAAAAATTGCTCTTCTCATCTTCCTGCAGAAACACTTTCTGCGCCTTGCTCTGAGTGTTTTTATAATGGCAAATTATCTGTCAGTAGTGAATTAACTGGCATAGAGCTCTCTCTCCATCAGTTGCTCTCTGAAAACATGGAATTCGGAGAAATGGGCTGCAACATCTTCAGGCTTTCAATTCAGCTTGGCATTGTAGCATCACAGAAAACAAATCATTTCAGAGAAAAAGAGTTACATAAATTTCTGAAGCCAGTAAAACTATTTCCCGCTGTGCTATCCAAGGCTCAGAACTATTTAACAGCATTCACAGCAGATGTAAATGTTAAAAATTAAAGACACCTCACTTCAGAAGACTTATAAAAATCACACTTAATTCCCTAACAACCCGAATCTTCTTTTTCTTCCTTTTTAAATTCTATCCTATTTGACAAGTTGCATATGGCTTTAAGTGACCCAAGGTAGCTTACCTTGCCTGTTTTAGCAGCAGTCATACTGTTCTGCATTTTCATTGCTTCAATTACACAAATCTCTTGACCTTCTGCAACCTGATAAAATTAAAGCAGTACAAAATGAGGACAGACGTTTTAAAATGCGCTAAGTGTACATGATTTTTTTCTGTAGAATAAAGGGATTATTTCATTAAATGCTATAAAAAGACTTTTATGGCACATGTAAAGTTTGCCAGCTACACATAATCATGGCACAAATCACAGCATCATTGTTGCTTTTGACGAATCGAAGGTAAAATAGGGAAAAGGAATCACCTACTTAAAAATATCACCCCAATCACACCTGAGAAGTTCCTCTCCTCTCCCATCCCATCTACTCAGCTCCAGCTTTCACAGTTCACATTTCACATCCATCACAGTTCGACATCAATTAATTCCAGACCAAAATTTAACTTGTGCCGTTTCAGCTGCGGAGCCTTTGCTTTGCTTCCCTGGCGCACATCCCACGGATACGAATCCTGATGCAGAAGCCAAAAGTTTCTTGGCACGAGTGCCGGGGAGCACAGCTAGGGGCTCTGACGATACCCCACAGACCAGCACGGAGCAGCAAGTCACACCTTCACACGTGGCAGTAGCTGGACGGCGGTTGGCGCCATCAGACTGCCAGAACGGCGCACGCCTGCGAGGAAACACCAAGTTTTATCCACGGGGGAGGGATCACAGATGGAAAAGGGTAATTTTCACCACAACTGATGGCTCTTAAAGGGAAACACTTAAGATTCGTCTTTCTGCTAGTCTGCGCTCTGCTAACAGGCATGTGCAAGCCCAAGGTCGCGAGCGACCCGCTGCGGCGCTCCGCTGGGCTCACTGCGGCCCTCCCCGGCGCCTTGCAGCACACAGCGCAGAGCAAAAGGCCGCTCGAGGTTTTATGATGTGTCTGAGGGGTTTGCCTACATATGAGGGCGAAAAAAACCCACTTGATTTGCCTACACATGAGGGGAAAAAGCACTTGATTCAGAATCCACCCCTCTTGTAACCCAGCGGTCGCCCAGGCATGCCACGAAGACGGTTTACGGTGCAGACGGAAAGCCACTGGCCCTATATGCCAACATTCAGGACTTGCATAGACATGCTTCTCTGAGACATCTGGCTCCGTGTCCACTGCAATACTTTTCATATGGCTCTTTTGCTGACTTGAAACTCTGCCTTTCTTTTCGTGTCCAAGCAAATTATGGGAAGCTTTCCCTCCGATGCCAAAAAGTTTCATTAAAGAAGCAATTTGAGACCTCTAGAGATCTGGTCTATGCATTGTTATACACGGCGCTTCTCTCAGAATATATTTGCTAATAAATATTTTTTTTCTCTCCAAATACATGTAAAATGAATAATAAATACCTGAGGACAAGAATAGACAAGTTGGAAGGAATATATCGTCTAACAGACAGGTGTTAAGGCAGAGATCAAATGCGTGCTGTATGAAGCACATCCTGAAAACTTAAATAAAGCTTTTATTCTTAAGTGACCACTAGAAGTAAGCACTTCCCAGCACCAGCACTCTTCTTGGCTAACATTAAGTGTATGTTTTATGCAACGACTGAAAAGCATTGATGCCTGCCTGGATTCTGAACAAGAAAGAAAAAAAAAATTATTAAAAGACACTTATGCACTATTTCTTCAACAGACTGCCAAGAACAATGTGATGGGATTTTTGGAGTATATAAAGCTGTGGGAGCACGGTGTGATAACCGGATACAGAAGAAAAACCAAGATCCAACACTTCAACCGCAGAAATTCCATCCTGAGCATCAGGTGACCGTTTAAATCATTAGCTGTGTCAAGTTTGGTGAAGAGTGTCAAAGACTTGCTCTTTGTGCCGTTATTTCCCTTCTGTCCCACCTCCACCTGCCTTTTGTCCCTGCCCTTCCACACCTGCTGCTCCATCTGAAGCTTTTTTCCAGCAGCTTTTTCTTTCCTTCCTGCTTTTCCCCCTCCCACCGCTCAACTTTTCTTCCATCTGCTCTCAGCTTTCCAGATATTTCTGAGGTCAAGAGGAAGCTACAAACATCTACTTCCATTGAAGAAAAAAGGCAAGCATGTTTTTCCATTTGCATGGCACGTTTCACAAACAAATTCACCTGCCTATGGTTAAACTCGGCCATCAGCACGACAAGAACACGCACCTCTAAAGGCTGCTGAAAATTGAGAAACTGAGGAGTGCGAATCTGCATTTAGTGGCCTAATTTCAAGAGCACAAGAACCTTTTCTCTTGAGCCTCAGTGTGATTCAGTTTACCAAAATCTAAAATGGCTTAATGAGGTGGATGGCATGCAAATTCATCAATTAACAGTTATCTAAAGGGAGTTCTGAAAATATATTTACTGTACAAGTGCTAAGCAGAATCGTCACTGCACACGTCAAGTATGGCAGTAAAAGGCTACTATGTACTAGTGCTGTGGCACGGAAACATCCACAAATTTGAATTTCTCTGTTTCCCACCTTTCTCAAAAAGACTATTTTTGCATTTCATGTAATACCTGCAAGGTTGATGACGAAGGAATTGGTAACTAGGAAGTAAAACCTCCACCGAGCCAGTAAAATACATAGACAAAGTAACCAGTGAACATCTTGTAGTCTTACTAATTGAGAGGGAAGGCGGCACTTTCAGCAGGCCCCCCATGTTAAAGTGCTGTGTCAGTACTTCCGATAATGTGCAATTTGTTGAAACTTGCTTTGGTGGAAGTGTCACTTGAGCACAGAATTTTAATTAGTGTTCTTATGTGAAACCTTTATAGCTCAACTTATTGTGTTGCAAAGCAACAAATCCTAAAATTAGGCACTTGTATCTCTCTCTTTCTCTTTTTCAGTCTTTTGGGCATTGTCCAATTTCTTTCATTATATAATTGCACATATCCTTTTGCCTGTTATTTAGCCTGCAAATGAAAATCGTAGTACAATTTCTTGTTTTCTAACTCATTTAAGGATTTATCCGGACTACTTTTTAAAGTTGTATTTTCTTCATATGATTTATTTCCTGCAGCGGATAGTAAAACAATGCAAACCATCATTTTTACATTTCAGTTTATAGAGAGGTCTCAGTGATGACCTAAATCTGTCAAAGCAGGCAAATAAAAACAAAAAAAAATCTGATTGATTGGAGCCAAGCGAAATAAATGTACCCCTTTTGTTAAAAGAAATAAAACTCAGGTGATCTTTCCCACAGACTTATACTGCTGACAAATCCACCTTTACATTGCTTGGAATATGAAAATAAATGAGCGATTTACTGTCAGACCTGCCCTCTGTATTTTAACAGTTTATTTCTGTGAGGTTCAGTTCAAAGTATCTGTTCGGTTTTGTTCTCCCCAGAGTGAAAAAGAAAAACAAAAAAAGAGAGAAAATCAAAAATCCCATCATTGAAGAGGTGGGTACCTACCATCGTGATGTTGCTAACAATTGCTAACAGGCATGAACTTCGGAGGAGTCAACAGCGCTGTCTGAGGAACTTGGGAACTGCGCGGTGCGTTTTTTATCTACTCTAGACCAAAGATTACGCACCGCGCAGGGACCCTGAAAAGCCGCAAGGCTGACCTGTTTCCATCGCACCTACAGGAGGAGCATGAAGAACGACTGCAGGCACGGAGCTGCCTCCGTAAGACGCCGAGCTACAAGAAGGCAAGGGGCACCTGAGGGCCCCGCTCCGAAGGGATCTCTGCGAATATCGCACACTTTCCCGCAGACTTTTGTGAATCATCTCATGGAGACTTACTGATTGTGACAGGACGTCTTCAACGTCAGGCAAATGCAAAATGGTCCCAAGCCCCGCAAGTCTTTCCGATGAACCCAGTGGGCGCTGATGTACTCCTCCGCTCCCTGTCTAATTGGGGTAAAGTTTGCCGAGCTGAAGCCGAGCACCTTTCATGCGGCTCGCCGCGTCCTCGCCCCTGACACGGGGTCAGGGTGCACATTCGCGTCCGATTAGCAAAGTGGCGCTCATTAAGCGGCGGCCGGCCTCGCGCCCGAAAGGAGCTCGCTCGAAGGGGAGCTCGGCCCATTTACTCAGCAGATTTTAGCATTTTAAGGAGGCCTGCGTGTCACACAGTATTGCGCCGTTTTGAGGAGTTTCAGACATCTCCAGCTGATGATTAATTGTGAGTGATGGGAAATAAAATCCAGTAAAGCCAGCTGCTTGCCATGGTCGGCAAAATTACTATAATGGATATAGGCTGCCAATTTTCCAGTTTTACTGGCAAGTCTTCCAAGTGTAATTAAGGGAAGTTATAAATGATATGGAAATCTATCAAGTCCCATTTATTTTCAGAGGACTCTTTCCCCTGAGACTTTTATCTTCAAGCTTATAGTTTGCTTTGTTGTGCTAATGATTTAAACCACTTCTTATTTCTGATTAAAGCCCCCAATGTCCTTCGTAAGAAGTTAGATCCACCGTATTCGCAAAGATTTAAAGAAACAGAAGCCTTTTAAAGTGGTGTTTGTTAGCCAGGCTGAGCTCTCGCCTCCTCTGCGGAGGCGAAAGAGGGCGGCCTCCATCTTAGGCACCAGCTACCTTTTGGATTTCCGTCTCTGAACGAACCTGAGGATTTCAGAAAGATCCGGTGGGGGGAAAGACCTGGAGCGAGGGAGCAGAGAGAATGAAAAATAAAACAAAAAGCCCACCGTCGACAACACAACAAAAACCCCAAGGTCCCCCCAAAAGACGAAAGCCTCCAAAAAATAAAGACTGGAGGCGCCGCCTGAGACGCCAGCCATTTAGCACAGGGTGGTGTTGCTCACTAATGTCGTTTGATTTGGAATAAAAGCATGAAAATGATGTGCAAAGGCCTAAAATTGGAGATGTGAAGGATGACTGCACCGTATTCCATTTCTCAATTTCATCCTTCAGAGCCACAAAATGGGGGTGATACAGTTACTGGATGAGATTTACAGTAACAGCTGTGGTCTTCCCACACAAGGGAGGACCTTCTAATGGGCTAAGGTCTGTTTTGAACAGACGGGGAGTAGCAAAACAAGGTTCCCTATTAAGGGTGTGCAGCAATATTCCCGATAAAGAAAATGAGGGAGTAGCAGTCAGATTGCTTTAAGGCACCTACATCTCCTTTCGCCGTTTCAAAACGGGAGCTGGTTTAGAAAGCGCTAACTGCTAAATAAAGGAAAGGCACGTAAATGTAAGGGCTTGGTTTTTTTTCTTAATCTCCTCGCTGCAAACAGTAAAGAACGCACAGGAACCAGTGCCAGGGGCATATGGCTTTCTCCTGCGCTGAACACTCATACAAAAGACAGGTTCATCAGTCATTGGAGTATCTGGATAAAAAATTAGCTCCTGATGGATGGTATTTAGAGCTTACCTGCTGCTAGTACATTACCAGCGAAACACGGGTTTTGGAACCCACATGACATTAGAAACTGCAGACCATGAAACACCCCACGTGCGAGCGCGCTCATAACGTACGCCAGGTTATACAAAATAAGAAATAAGCTATTTAAACCCTCTGCCTAAAATTGGGCCCGCTGCAAGGAACCCTGGGTCAGCCCTACACAGGCCAATTAATGCACAGCATCTGCTGTATAGAAGCCGCGCATGGAGCACTTCCGAATGATTTCAGCAATTAAAAGAAAACTGTTTCCTGCCTGTTCTGACAGCAACTGTTTCAATGCAAGAGTGAGCACCAAATCATTGTGTGCAGCTGAAAAAATTAAGTCCTTTTTTTTTTTTTTTTTTAATCTTGTGAAAAGGGGGTGGGCGGGATGAAGATTTCTTATGGAATCGGATCGTTCTTTTGTTGTCCGACATTCTGTGTTTTTCTGCCAAATTAGACAGAAGGCTCCGAGGGTTTACGGGGCCCTCTACAGTATCACCTTCTGGTGCACTGTGGCTCCCTAAAAAGATGGATCAATATCAACCCTGCTGATTTGCCTACAAAAGCGGAAATCCCTTCAATTACATTTTTAAGACCTTTATATTTAGAACACAGGTGCTCCAACGCGTAACATTTTCAAGGCTCTCGGATCTGAAGAAGAAAAAAAAAAACAATTACAGCCCTCAGCAAAAAAGCGTCTTGGATTTAGTTAAAAGTGAAGTGAGAATTGGATTTTATTGGTGTCTCCTTTCTGAGCTTTGGGGAGACACCAATAAATAGCCCTCGTTATTCCCATTATACTAAGACTCGTGTCCCCATCACTTCTTATAAACTGAGAAGGGACAATGTAAGACTGTTCTACACGAAATCTAGTTAACCTGTCTTGAGGATTCAGAAGTATTCTCTTGTAGCTTTCTGCAAAATAATTATAAACATTCATTTTATTTATGCTACGCAAAAACACTGAACAGTGAATTAACTAGGTATTTACCACCTTTATGAAAATACTGCTCGCTCCTTTTTTTTTTGCTTTAACTTAGTCCATACTGGTATCATTTCCTTCCTAGATTTTTTTCTCTATGACTTGTTGGCATTCTGGCAGCAAGTATCTAACAAGAAAACAAATCAGGAGGAACTGGATGAGGAGCAATTGAAATTCCTCGACATTGTCCATTCTGTGCAAAATAATTAGTGCAGGTTTTCCCTTCCTTTCAAATTAAATTTGAAACAAGAGCTATAGTGTTTCAAATACAATTAGCGGCAATTAACGGTACTTGACAAATCATTATTAAACTTTTTTTTGCCATGGTCCTTTAAAGAATGAATCTGAAGATAGCACATCCCAAATTTTGTGACCACTGACCTCCAAAGGTCAGTGATGTCCCCCTGACAGCAATCAGCACTGGTCATTGCACTCCCACTTATCCAAAACACACTTTCCCGGCTGCTTCTGCGATCCCAAAGCCCTTAGAGGAAATAATACGCAGGCAGAGCACTTCCGTGGGTGATTCTTGTGCTAGTCAGCCCAAGACAAAGCTCACTTTCCATTTCAGAAATCTTTATCAGACAACTTTTTCAGAAGCAGGTAAAAAGTGGCATATAATTTGAAAAGGCAAAACATACCATTAAAAAAGTCTATGATTTCTTTTCAGAGGACATTAGCACATTTCCCTTAGGGAGAAATTCCAACAATATTGATTGTTCGTATCTGATCACAGGAATAGGATTTCATTGTTAATCGCATCGGTGGAACGCAAGTCTTAGACTGTGTGATTGCATAAAGATATAGAGGAAAAATCTATTCAAGTCACATGTAAGAATGATATAAATATATTTTAAGCAATTATATTTAAGATTTCCTAGATCTAATCACAACATATATTATGTGAAGCCTCATGCAATAAGAACGGTGAAACATGTGAATGCTTTTACTCTTGAAATTTCATAGCTTTGTCATGAAACGGTGAAAATAGTTTCACCTCCTGTTTCAAAATAGTTTTATTCCCACAAAAAATACACAAAGAAAAAACATAAAATCATAAAAACTACATGAGGTGCCTGACCACATTTGGTCAAGTTTGCCAACTCCATTAACAGAAAAATGCAGTTAATATTTACACTGGATTGCTGAATAGAAGGGAGGAAAAGAGGTAGAGAAAATATAAAAATATAACAACAAAAGAAAAGAAATGTTCATACACAGGAGAAAATCTTCATTGAAATTCAGCATATTTTACTAAATCTAGTAATTAGCACGTTTGTCTATACAGAATGTAAAAATATAACTTAGGCAAATCAGTTTCTATTATTTTTTCCTGGTGGTTATTTCTATGTTATAAATTCCCACCAGTATAATTATAGGTATAAAATAAGAAAGAGAAACTTTAGATTTGGAGGTCTGAAGGGCAAATGCGATTTAAGGCAATATGCAACCAGCTGACAGCAACAGGTAACTTTACAACTCCACCTTCCCTTTCACACAAACAAACAACGGCGTGAGAAACAGAATTCGGGAAGCTGTCTTGTTTTGTTTTTCAGCAGTGAGCATTTCAACAGTAGAGGTCAAGTGAGACATACCTTTTCCTACAGCAAGGACTCTCCGAGGCTTGTGAAATGGAAAATTGTGGAGAGGGATTTTTTTGTTTGTTTTACTATTTTTCTAACGAGCAACAGGAGAAACTTTGCAATAACCTGCACGTAACCTTACTGGAAGAGGAGTTGAATTCAGTTATAAACATCTTCCTTGTTTATTTTAGTCTAGTGGCTTTTAAAATGTTTGTGGGATCACGGAGAGGAATGTGTTCAGTAAGTTATACAGCTGCTCAAGTAGTCTTCAAGATATCTTAATTTCGAAATTAGTGCGGCGATTCGCATACAAATTAATAACACTGACATCTCGGTAGAAAAAGCTCATCCCATGCAGTATCAATAGACATGGCTATACTAGCACCACTTGAAATTGTAAGAAATTTTGATAAAAGAAAAGTCCACTTAAAAAGTGGTTTGAATGGTGGTAATACCCACAGCTCTGGGTAATCTTGCATCACTTGAAGGGAGAGAGGAAATTTAGAAACTGAGATCAAAATAATTAACTGCCACCTTTTGGCTGCAGTGCTACAAAGATTCAGTAATCACTGGGCACTGACCTACAGCTACTTTCCTTTTACATATGTATTTCGAGGAGACCAAAAAAAACCCAAAACCATTAAACCGATTTAGGCTACCAGCGCTGGCTTATTGACCAACGCCTGGCTTAATAACGCCACCTGTTCTGCCTAATGTAATTAGAAAAACAACCAGCAAAAACAGACAGCTGAAAGAAAAAAATCTTTGCGTGTCAGACCGATGCAAAACTGAAAGAGCAAGAACTGTAAGCATAGGCAAAAATATAGCAAAAACTATAAGCTACAGGGCAACCAGGACAGTTAAGATCTCTTTTTGCTGCCCTATACAACGACTAGCAAATTCTGAGGCTGCTGTGGGAGCACTTTGGATGGCTTTCTTTACACAGGGTATGACAACTTTTCCTCGCCTGTGTAAGCATTAGGATCTTTGGCTTTCCCTCTTCCTGCGTTTTCAGTGCACGGACCTTACATGCACAAAAATCAAACCAGGAGATTCAAGAAGAAGAAATCTTTGATAGGAGCTGCCTGTTTTCCGCTCTCCGAGTCAAGCAGAGGATTTGCGCAGCTCGGCTAGTTTGCTTGGCGTTTTATTTCTGGTAGTTGCGGCGAGCCGGGACCGCGCGCGGTGCCCATGCCCACGCTGGGGCAGGAAAACGCTCCGGAGACAGCGCGCCGTGGGGGCTGCCTTGCGCTGACATTGTTGTCAGCAGAAACGCACCGAGTCCCTTGTCTGGACTTCTGAAGCCCGGTGGCTTCTCTTGCCCTTAGCACCACGGGGAACCAAACCGTGACTCTCCCCAACCAGAACCGCCTCATAATGCCCATTTGTCACTAGCAATCTGCTTAAAAAATAAACCTGCAGACACCCTCGCCGCCCCCCCGCCCCCAGAAACGGACAAGTATTTCCTACGTAATTGTGTCATCCTAAAGAATGCAAGTTAAATTTCAGCCTCCTCTCCCTAAATAATAGCAACCTGCTTGCCGTGCAGCCAGATTTCAAATTGTTTTGCGGGTTATCTTGCTTTCTGCTTCTGAGTGGCTTCGTTATGTTTCCAGGAATAATTGAGTGGCAATTAATTACATTCTTCCGACTAGGTGAGGGAAAATAAAGAAAGCAGAAAGTAGCTAGAAAGCTTAAAATCTGGCCGCATCGCCAGTTCTCCTTCTCTCGGCATGACAAACAGCACTTCCCCACGGTGGTATTAAAAATCTACGGATCGTCTGACAGAAAAAAAGAAAATGAATCCCCTGCGCATGCAGCATCTTTTGGCAAAAACCAATTGAAAACTGCTTCTCCGACCTGCTGGAGGATGCTCACACGATCTGCAGCAACCCAAAGCTCTCTTCGTGAACGGCAGCCGAAAGCGAACGCTCTACTCGAAGGAAAAGCAATGACGCGTCGAGTGAGGGGAGTTAACTCGGGGCTCAGCGTCGCCTTCTCCTTGGGCTACGGACTCGCCGAGAGGGACTAACAAACACCTGGCCGACTACGCCGCCCCGTATCTGAACCGCAGACAAGAGACAAGAGTTTGCAAGCGCGGCCGCTCAAGCAAAGGCGATACGCTCCCTCGCTAGGGGTTTCTTCGCTGTTGTGAAGTTACCTCTGAAGCCCGGCTAAGGCAGCCGAGCTCCCGACGCTACCGACAGCTCTGAAAGGCTCTCTCCCCGTCAGCCCGAGGGCAGCGCGCTGTACGGCCGCCCGGTGCTGTTTAGCATCGTTCACAGGTTAGGAAAAAACAGCCTCGGAGTAGCTAACAACCAGGCGGCTTGATGCTCCTCGCAGCGGCAGCACCTCCCTGGAAGGAAGGACAAAACTACCACGGGCTCGGCTATTTTTCGGCCGCGCTGTCGGCACGCACCGTGCAAATTTGAAGGGGTCAGCAGAGCCGCAAAGCCAGAGCTCGCTCTTAGAGAACAGGAGCGGCTTAAACGCCCGTTTCGCAAGCTGACTTTGTCCAAGCGGCGCGACACAAAGAGCTGTATTTGTCAGGGAGCTACGGTTCCCTGTCCATCGCACCTTGAACAGCTGTAGTGAGTGAGCCGGGCTCTGACGGGCAGCCGAGACCTGTACTCTGAATCACGACAGCCCACTGCTTGTTCAGTGCACAGAGCTGATGCTCCCCTCATCTCTCTCTCTCTCTTTTTTTTTTTAAACGTTTTGACACTAGTCCTGAAAAGGAAGGATTTAAGTTAAACCCCTTTCAACAAGGCAAATGTGTTTTTGCAATTAAAGCCACACAATTAGCATTGACAAGCTCAGGTCAGCAGAACATAGATTATGCTTTCAAATGCTTTGCCACTGAGTGCCTCCAGCAAAAAGCTGCTGGAGAGGAGAGGAGAAAAAAATCTCCACCCCTTATTTAACAACTTGCGCTGTGATGCGGCGCACCACTTGTGGATTTGCGGAGGAAGGTGGATTTATTTATTTGCTTAAAATCCCTTTGGCCCCGGCCTCGTTCCTCCCTGGTTCTAGCCCTTCAAGACAACAAACAACACTCTTCAGGCAAACACGAGAAAATTGGCAACATTTAGCCGCGTTAAGGTCTCAGTCAAAAGCAAAAGAAAAAGCTTCCAAACAAACAAATAAAAAAGGCTCAAAATCCTTGCCTTGAAAATGTTTCCCCTGATCCTTCGCAAAAGCAGGTATTTGCTTAAGATCTCACTCACTCAGCCACTCTTACTGCCTGCAAATAGAAGCCGCAGATTTCTCACTCCGTACGATGATACAAGTAAGTTCTCAGCAACCAGTTTTTTAATCTAATTTCAGGCAGATCTTCAGACTAGCTGTTTTGTTGGCTATTAAGAGCTGACCATTCATTCGCTAGTCTTCTTTCTGTGAATACACATTGCTTGATAATTTATCTGGCAGCTTGCAAGACTGCATACGAGGAACATAAGCCTTAAGATTTTTCCACACATGATTAATATTAAGCAAGTGACTAAAAATTAAACCACAGGCTAGTTCCAGGCATAAGGCTGCTTTCATAGGCAATAATTTATGTATTTATGGACTGTAAATCAACAATAAAAATTAAAATTCTGCAATAAGTGATTGATTTTAAATTAATAATGCTGTTTTAAAGGCAGAAATAGTTCATATACATATATATATATATATATATCTCACATACCCAGAAAGCTAAGTGTAATGTAACAGAATTTCTCTCTTAGTAATTTTTGTATTTAGTTTTTTTCCCAAAAATCTCTTTATTTAATATGAAAGTTTGCACCTGTAGATCTTTTAACATCAACTTGATGACTCCCTTTCCTCTGTGACTAGACAGAAATATCCATACATTGTAAAAACAGGTGGCACCATAGAAAAATGTAAACATACCGACCACTTCACCAGCACAGTTCATGACCTTCACCTACTAAATGCAGCGCTAATTCTGCACTTGAGATCTCATCCCATTTCTACATCACCCTCTCAACAAAGCCTGGATTTCATTCCCATAAATTATGAACTCTGTGACTGAAAATTTCTAAGTGCCACGTATATATTTATGTCTTCATTTAAACGACAGTAGTACCAAGTACTCTGGAACTGATCTGCGCCACCTGATTCTACTGTTCCTATGTCTGCACCACTCTCTCGATTTCAACGGCTATGCGAGATCCACTTACGGGCCCTGCGCTTAGAAATAAGGTGTGACACAGCGTGGTCAAAGTTCATCTAAAGCTATGGACAAGTATTGATATGTAACTCTAAAACACCATATTTACATTTGTTTCCAGCTGTACGTGAGGTCAGAAGCGCTGGAAATCCCAGGACAGCAATGGTATGTCTTGTTGCCTTTCCCTGGGTCAAGTTTATTCCTTATGCAGGGCAAGAGAATTCCCATAAGGGACTGGGAAATCCCAGCATGGACTTCCCAAGTCAGAAAAGTCATATGTCTTGCTATGACACTAAATGCTAACACAGGGATTCTTAAAAAAAAAAAAAAAGTTAAATGTCTGTCCGATGCCCCTTAAAATTTAACCTTGTATTTAGTAACATTTTCACTGTACTGCTTCAGGGCAGAAAATCAAGGATCCCCTCCTGCTACCACCAACAGCACACATATGCTTACATATATTCACACATACACACACAATTTTCTTCCCCTGCCAAGGCAGTTGTGACATGAAACCAAGTGATTAGCTGAGGACTTGTATCCAGAGGAAAATGTATCTTTTAAACACTGTTTAATTTACAAGGTGCTTCCTTATGCCTCCTTTTAAACAGAAAATGAAAAAACAGCACACACACACACACTTCAGCACGCTTTAGTCTACAGGTGAGGTGAAGGAACTGACTTGTAGGTTCAGTTGCACCAAGGAGAAATGAATTTGTGTGGAATATATAATGAAAATGCAGATATACAGATGACATTTCTTACCGTGTCCCCAGGCTTGACAGAAACTGCCACCACTGTTCCAGGCATGGGAGATCTCAAAATGTTGGAGGTGTCCTCAGCTGCTTTCTCTGGCATGTACTTGCTCAGCTCTGCAGCAACCTTCGTCAGTATTTGTAATTTGTACTAAAGAATAGGAAGAGGAATGTTTTAGGACATGGCATCTTTGTGAATTCCAGCAAAAAACCTGCATTATTTTGTGGCATGTTTTGATATAATACATGTTAGCTGCTCTCTACAGGAGTGTCCAAAATATCACTTTTCGATTTGAAATCCTGGTTCAGAATTTAGTGGATAGAACGAAAAATAGGCAACCTCAAGCAGCATCAGTGAGTACGTAAGGGGACAGACTCAAGTACAGTAACAAATGTTGCAGTAATTTAAAAATCGGGACAGAGAGGGGGGAGAAAAGTTTCTTAAAAATGCATGTTATTTTTAGTAGATAAGGAATAGCTTAAGTATTCAATTCTATTGCTGTATCAAATTAAGAGTTTTCCCAAATATTTGGGAAATATTTGGGCAGATTTTCAATGACATGACCTCATTTAAAACACTACTTTTACCATTTTTAAACATTTACTTTTATCATTTACTTAATGTTCAAAGCAAATACTTTGTTTAGATTTTGCAATTAGAACATATTAAACAGTTTCGCTTCCATTTTTTTCACGCACAAGCGGAACGATGGCACGTTTTGGTCGGATCGAAAAAATTTCATTTGTTATAAAAATTGTTCGGCAGCTGTTACCTACCTTTGGGGGAAAAAAATGTTTTCTCTCTTACGTTTTGTAGCATTTAAAAAAATGGGAAAGAACACGAGGAACTTCAGCTGTCCCTTTTGACGGCATCCCTTTCAAACCGCAGCCCTTCCGAAAACCTGGCAGCGTGTACACTAATTTCACTTCCAGGCTTTTAGGTTTTAAAAACTTGCAGTCACTTTGACGGCTAAGTCACTGCGTTTGGAGAGACGGCCGCCAACTTTGTCCCAGCGCACTTGAAACTGAGGGCGAAACTCCAGCAGATGGCAGCAGGTCTCTGCGTGAAACCCCGTCCTCGCCAAGGCCGCCCCAGTGAAGACCAGCACCACACTTCATCAATAATTTAAACAAAGGTTTTAATAATAAGCGGCGGATGAACTGCATTTACAATGCAAATGTGTATTTGGATGATGTAAAGTTCAACACCTTGCTTTGAACAGTATGTTTTCTTCCCAAACAATTAGCTATTGTTTTATTAGCAATAGAACGTCTTTACTTTCCGTTTTCACATAGACAGAACAGATCAGATATCCTTATGGTGAAGGTAAAGGGGGACTCTACCTTCTGCTTCTGTAGAGAGTACAACAAGGCATTTAGAAATACATGTGAAAGGCGAATGACCTCTGCAGTGAAATCTTTAAAAAGCAGCTTTCAAAACCAAATTAAACCTGAGGATTTTCATCGTACATAAATGGTGTTTGGACACACTAAATATGTGCAATGATCAGTGTAGCCATTGGGTTAGAAAATTTGGTTCTCATCAGAAACACAAGTAAATGGTTACATTATAAACCAAAAAAAAACCTCCACCAAATACAATAATGTGCCACAAAAATGTTTTCTGAAGCTGTAAGCGGCACCCACAGATTTCAATACTCATTCCCAAACACACGTGTCTTGGTTACGACTGATGTGTGCCAGCACCATTTTGTACGCAAAAAACGGCTTTAACTCAAAGCCTCCCGCAGGCTTCATGATGTCAATTAAGAGTGAGGCGCTCCCATTTTCCAAAAAAAAAAATACAGTTACTTATCTGCACAAATACCTACATTCAATAAGGTGCGCTTCTCACAGCTTCTTTTTCAGAAGTGCGTGTGTGTGTGTGTGTGTGTGTGCGCGCACGCACACACGTGCAAGTATGGTGTAGGGAGGAGGGAGATGATGCCTATAGGAGATTCGATGACATAAGTTGCAAAGAGAACTGCAGCAATGTGACAGGTCAAATAATAACATCTTTTGCATGTTTCTCTACTCTTGAGTGTCTGTTTTGCAATCAAGACATACAAGTGTCTGCCAGTTTCTGAAGGATATGATCCTTAAGTGAAATTACTGTGCAAATAAAAGCTTTCTACTCCTATTAAAATTCGTCTGAGTCATAAGTGGCAAGGAAAAAAAGCTTGCAGAGTGTATTCTGCTGTCAATCTAATAAACATTCTGTGCAGAGGGACTATTTATCAAAGATAAATTGTACTTAAAAGTCCTTCATTAAATCTATGGGGGGGAATATAATTACACCAAATTGCACAGTTTCAGTATCCATGGTTAGTGTCTTCTTTGTGCTCAGAGTTTGAAAATAAAAAAACACACACACACACAAGGCAGAAAATAGAAATAAGTTAGATCTGTCGACTGTATTGCTGCCGCATGCAGGAGACTATTTTGATATGATTTTGCAGGATCAGGTTTAGATGCCAGTTAATTTTCTAAGCCACATATATGTATAGACCAACACTTCTGAGCTGTTTGATTTCAAAATTTAAACAGCAAGTGAAAGATATATATCTTCGGCATTCATCTAGGTTACAGTATTTCGCAGGGACTGAAATACGTAATTCTCCCTGCACACCACAACTTAGAGCACTGGGGAAAAGCCATGTCCCTGAGTAGTCTGCACTTTAAAGCTCAGTTCTCCACACCAAGCTACAATATCCCTACCAAACATTGTTTTTACTATCTTTATAATTTTCATATCTTTTAGATTCCTTTCTCTGCAGGACTCCTGCTTTGCTTGGAGTGAGATGTAAGAGTCAGTACACTCAAAGCTTTAAAATGCAGGTCTTTGTTACTGATGAGCTGTTCCTTTTCCTTTTGTATTTGTTTATTGTTCTTCAGTCTGTTTGGGGGATAAGCAAGTTATTCTAATCAAAAAGTAAAAAATAACAACAGTAAACTTCCCAGGAAAGGCCTTTTTTGGCACAGTGGGTTCACAAATGACCTTTCGGAATATAAAAAGACAAAGCAGCAAAGAAAGGTTCCTTCTTTAAGATTATCTTTGATGTACTTCTGCTGTTGACTGGACCCCACTAAACTCCCACAGAAGCGTTCCTTTGTAAAGCTCTTTCTTAGCCCTCAGCAATGAGCTTTACAGGGGGGTGCAGGGGAGCTGCTCACCTAACTGGGCTGGAGCGTGCCGCTCACTGAGAAGACCAACTCCAACAGTGCCTACCCATGCCTCTAAAACAAAGACGTTTAAGAGCATACCATTGTTTTTTCATTACACGATGAACACTGCTGTTATGCCTTTGATTTATTAAGTGAGCACAAATCCTTATACACGAAGTAGAAGTTTTTATACACTACTTACGGAGTGTGGATGGGGTTTGGGTTTTGGGGTGTGGGGTTTGGGTTTTTTTGTTTTTTTTTTTTTTTTTCCTGAGGAGGAGGAGGAGGAAGAGGGAGAAAGAAGGGGCGTAAATTGGGAAAGGCTGTAAAGTTTGGATTATAAATGGAGACCAGAAGGTTTCCACTGGCCTAAAACAGAAGAAACATCTGTTGGAGTCATAAATAGATTGCGGGTGGACTCTAAAGCCATGAAATCTGCTAGTGATCAGATCTGAGCTGATGAGCAGTTGTCACCGGCCACTGCTCCCCTCTGCAGGGTTGCAGAGCCTATTCTGCCAGCCCAAGGAAAGTTAATAAAGAAGTACCTGAAAGGAGCCATACAGTGTTTGATGGCACAGAAAACAGGTGTTTCTTTTTCACAAGACTGTTGGAGTCGACAATCGGTAGACAAAAATAATAGTAGGGAAAGGGGACGTTACTTAAAAGTCGCCTTAGTGTAACAGTATCCTGTCCTAACTCTCCTGGTAAATGAATCTGATGTTTATGTAATGCAAAACGACCTCTCACAAGCAAATCACTGTGACAAGAAAATAGAAGAAAAAGAAAGAAGTGTAATAATAGCAGTGCAAAGGAATAAAGAAAAAAGAAGAATACAGAAGGCAATGTATCAGTGATTATACCTTGGAGTTTTTTGATTTTTTGTGTATCCATACAATGTACTAATCTCCCACATAAGCATACAAGAAGAGAGAAAAATAGTTGCTATTGAAAAGGCAGCCAGGGCATATCTAAAACCTATCTTCACTTAAAAACAAGTTCTGTAATCAGAATAGATATGGTTCCCTCGCCATGTACAACAAAACATTGCATACTTTTAGTCAAATGCTCAAAACTACACTCTGTTGAATCTCACATTGGTTTATTAAGTATGATCTTCCCTGTGCACCTGAAAACTCATGTTCCCAGGAGCTGTAAATGTTCAAGCTCCATTGGAGATTTTACAGAGCAATCTAATGTATCAATACCCATATGTTACTTATGGAGTTGTTTGGATTGCTGACCAGATGTGGATTTTCAGTAAGCTTTACCTCACGTTCAGCCACGTTTTTAAAACCTCCGCCATTCTTGTGGTCAGAAGGATGAAAATCTTACATAGCTCAGACCTGAGCAGAGAAACTGCTGTGCGTCCTAATTATTTTCACTAAGTTTACAGTGTCACTTTCAGAATCAAGGAACTTTACTAACTGTGCTCATGTAATTTCCCTTTAACGTTCCTAATCGGCATCCTCTCTCAAGTCACTCAACTGTTGTCACTTGCAGTTTGACCGTCATAGATTCATATGCTATTTGGTATTCACTCAAGGCAATACGAAGCAGTGCTCCAGTGCTGAATACAATCAGCATGCTGCCTCTTTTATTAACAGTTATACATTTTAACATAGTGAGCATAGCCTCACTTAGATTTCCACCATGACATCTAAACAGGAAAATTATGTATTTATTCCATATTACTTGAAGGTGTCAAGCGTCGTCTTCTTTCAGAGCCAAGGATCTCTTGCTCAACAAGGAGACACATGACATTTAGTAAATCACGGAGGAGGTCTCTTCCCGAGCTCTGAGTCCTAGAGACAATTTCCTTCCACTGGGCAGTGGTGAGGGCTGCCACCCGCTCTCTCTCCACAAAACACCAGCGTCTTTAGTCCGACGGAGGGGCAACCTCAAGACAAAGACACTCGACACACCACGAAGACAGCAAAATAATAATAAGAACGATAATAAAAAAGCCACAAAAATCATCAGCCTTCACCAGCCGCGAAAAGGAAAGACAAAACCTGCCCACCACTCCGTACACACGCTCCAAGAGCGGAAACTAAGCGAGAACTGCGGTTGGCCTTGGAGGGCGCCCGGAGGCGGGCGGCCGTGGGGCTTACAGCCCGGCCAGGGCACTGCGGGCTCCGCGGCAGAGCCGGGCGCGCAGCGCGTTGGCAGCTCCATCCGCGCCGTCTCAAGGTAGTTGTCCATCAGGATGCATCAGTCAACGCCTCAGCAGCACACGCGGAGGGTTTTCTCTCGGCCAGCCCGCCTGACAGCGCGTCTACAGCTCTATTTGCATCAGCGCCCGGGTGCGTTTGCAACGCTGTTGTAATTAGAAACGATGCAACAGGCAGCAGCAAGATTATTGCGATTTCCATGCGGCCATGCTGCCGTGTAAAGTACGATCTTGCTTCACCAAGTCACGCTAAATGACAAAAGCGCTGTTTTCTTCAGTCTCCGTGCGCAGACAGCACTTCATTTGCAGCTATCTATAATTAGATTAATGGTGTAGTGCCATACAAAGCAGGCCCACTTCACATCAGATAGGGTATGAATTAGGACAAACACTTATTTCAATTCCAGGCAGAGAAAGCAGTGACTGGGGTATTTAGCATACCCTTTATGGTGGAATGAGATGTTAATTGTGTACCATTACCTCTAAACTGCTTGCTTGTTGTATAAATCACTGTGCTAATTGATGCAGAGATAGAAACGTAGCCACAGGCAAGAAAGCAACGGAATGAGAGCTGAAGATGGTGGATAAAGGATTATCGAGTAAAACCACATGGAGATGAGGTTCTTTTGAAACCTGCCCACAAGCAGGGCTACCACGAACTGGGGGGGGGGGGAGTGCTGTACTGATGCCGAAGGAAAAATAGATTTTACTTCATCGTTTAAGAACAGAATCTTAGTAAGGAATCCGAGCCCAAAGGAAAACTGGAGAATAAATGTGTATAACGACGCTCAACACGTGCTTCCACAAGAAAACTAACAGGCAAAGCATGCCTTGGCAACGGTCACCAGAGTCACCACAGAAGAAATGCAAGGGGCTGCTGCTAAGCGAAATGCCCTAATTACAAGCAAAGAGGGAAGCAGCTTTATACACCTGTAGTAACAACTGCATATACTCTGGTCCACGCATATACAGAGGCAAGAAAATCGCTGCCAGCCCCCCTCCATACACCACGCAAGCCACGGAGGAGAATCACTCAGAAGTAACAAGTACTTCTGTGAGCAGCAGGACTAAGGAAGCCTGCTTTCTCACAGATGTGTTTTGTAGTTGCTTGTCATGTCTAAATATATATATAAACAAACAAACATGGGGAGCATTCATAACTGCATTCCCTGTGTAGAGTCTCTCGTCTCTAAAACAAAGGGCAAGTTTGACCAAATCCTCGGCACACAGCCCCTACCACACATACGGAGTTGCAGCTTTCTTCTCTAGCTGGCCATTTTTTATGCACAAAATGGGTTGGGGACCATAATGCTTTCAGGAGCCTTTTCCCTCTGTTAAATTTGGCTAAAGTGGAGCAACTGAGTCCAAGTTATTGGGAACACAGCGGAGAAGAGGACAGGCACACACAGCACACAGCAGCATGCCTGCCCGAGCTTTGGTTTCCTGGCAAAGGTGGCTAAAAATGGGCTACAATGCCACCTTGAGCACCACATTGAGAAGGACAAGCCAACTGGGTGGCATGTTCACCTGTGAGGCACACCGCGTCTTCCACAGGCACTTCAAATCTGTCTGGCAGACGCGTCGCCTCATCCTGTAACTTGCTATTGTGCAGAAGTGGGGCAAGAAGGCATGAATGCCGGAGCCAAGACCACTGCACTCTAAATTATCTCATGTCCTCCCCACTCTGTCACCCCTATATTAGTAGATAATTTTTGCCTTGAGCTTCTTGTTCAGAAAACTTGGTTGAACTTGTGCAAAGCTGTGACAACTTTCATATTTTGATTACTAATAAAATGCCAAGACAAAATGCTAGTATCTAAAATGTTAGTCTACGTCCTATGCTAACTATAAGGAAATATGTTACTATCCCAACATCACATTTAAGGGTGAATGCTGACTTTCAGCAATGAGCGCTAAGATCTTAGCACAGTGAGAGAAACCTCCAAAAAAATTCAATTATCTTGCACTTGAGTGTTCAGTCCCCACTACTCTACAGAATTGGATTTTGCCTTAGCTTAAGAGAACAAAGAGAATACATTATACCTGCTAGGTTCATTAAAAAGAGTGAGATATTGGATTTTCCAACTTTGATTTCTCTTTTCTTTTGGAACTACTACTTCTTCCTACTTATGGCAGGAAGCTGCTATTTAGGGGGTTTTAAAGTGTTGTAATAATGTTTATTGGCCTTGGTTCCGAAAGAATACACATAACAAATACATATGTGTGTGCGTATGCATGAATATAAGGGAGAGCTTGGGGGTGGACAGTTACTAGTTATAAACAAGCAGTACTAACATAAAAATCACTGCTTGCTGCAAAATCAAGCGGATAGCAGAAGAGAACCATTTATTGGCTGACAAAGTGTTTCAATAGGGAAACCTTTACATTATTTCCGATGCAATAAACCAAATAGGAGTAAATGAAGTAACGCTAAAGATAGCATGCACTGTTACAAAATGACAGTGGAGTTCAACAGTTTAGATTTTGGTTATCAGACATATATCGGCCTGTGGATTATTCTCCTGCTTCAGTGAAGCCTACAACTTTAAGGAAACATTAGCTATATCCGACCAATGGAAGGGACCTATGAAATAGAAACAAATGGCAGTAGAAAAATCTGTTGACTGCTTTGAAATAACACCTCCCAAGTGTGCAGCTAGTTGACATAAATGGAAACGCATTGAGGAAAAGAGCTGCGAAGCTGTGTGTAACAGTCCTGTTCCTAATCATTAATCACTTTTTTTAGACCATTTAAACTAGCCCATTAGAGCTTGCAGCAAAATGCCAACACTCCCATCACTTGCATGTCAGCAGTGCGGGTGTTAACAGGAGAAAATATATGGTTTCTATGACTGTGCCCCAGTTACCCAGCATTTGCTACCTTTAATTGAAAAAGGCAGTTAAACACAAGGTAAATCACTCAGTTAGCTAAGCTGTTTAATAACACATAATTGATAATGTCAATATGTTACAGTGACATAATGCATCACTTTCATCACTTTTATGTCTCCATTACGGTCAACTTATACTTGGAACATTTACTTTATATCTGCTATTTAATGAAAAACCTTGTGAGAACTACCTCAAGTAGCATGTGTGGAACATACGTGTGACACACAATGCTACCTCTGCTGATCTGCTCTTTGGTAGGGAACCAAATTCCTGACACAACACTTACAACATTGTGAAAATAGTTTAGTTATGTCATTAGCAACTTGGTTTTTCTCTCAAAGAACCAGAAATTCCTACTGGAAAAACATATATTTCTCTGATAAAAACGGTTTTAAAAGAGCAGGAAAATTTCTGCACAAGAACAAGCACCTGTGCATTTTCCAAAATAGGTTCCAGTTCTGCCAGCTTTTGCTTAACTTTTCACATGTAACCAGTCCAACAGTAGCCACCAGGACTGGTTATTAGTGTAAACAGAGCCCATCTCTAAGTGTTTACAAAATCAAAAAACTCTAAATCTGGAACATGCTCTGGAGTAGGAAAAAAGTATACCGATTCAGCTGCATACAGACTAAACATGTCTAATCCATTATGCGGCATACAAGTTTTTAATATGTATTCATTACAAAAAGGTGTAATTTGATTTTTTACAAGTATTTTAAACGGGCAAGAACATTTGCCCTGTTTACTCTACAACAATGAAATTTAACTATTGACAAGAGCCAGGCAACTCTTCCTTTTTCATGTAACAGAGAACAGCAAAAGGTTGCAAAGTGGGATTATTTTTCCCAGAAAATTGTGTCCCTTTTTCTAAAAAAAAAGAAGGCAATCAGCTTTGAATGACCACTATTACAGCATGTCCTAAGTGTTCACAGGAATGGATAAACAACAAACATGAGTTGCAAAGAAGGTGACGGAGCAGACTCAGTGGGAGCAATCATGACATAAAACTTGCTGGCACTTTGAACCTCCTTTATCTACGTTCCACTATAATATTTGTGTGCTCTGAGATTTCAGATCTATCACAGACACAATGGCTAGAAAGGCTCAGTATTCTGAAAATAATCTGCTGTCTCATAGGTAACCAGTTGCCCTCCTCCTGTTCTTGTAATTGGAAAGGAGTTGTAGTTAATGGTAAAGATATCATTAACAGCAAGTCTTTAAATAACTTTCAGAGAGAAGTTTGACTTAACTCTTCTGGAGTTTGCAGTCTGAGAAGAGTTATGCAGATGCCCAAATAATAAAGGTTGCAACGAACTGCACCAGCCACAGGTGACTTCAAAGTTGCCTCTACATGTTGCAACGGTAACTTGTTAAGAGTTACTGGAGTTTCACAACCATACACAGCAAGCCCAATGACAATTAACTGTGCAAGGCTCACAAAGGCAACCCGTACAATTTGGTTTGACTGGAGGCCTGGGTGGCATATGTAAGGATAACAAGTAACTTTTAAAAAGGGAAAAACAACAAAGATGTTCCAAATAGTATTTTCAATTATATAGCAACCCAACACCTGCATTTTTCAGCTTGGTTAGAGCTAATTACAAAATGTGTAAGTTATTTAATAAGCTCAATAACAAAGTACTTTTTGAAAAGTATCACCTGATTTGAGGCACAAATCTCCCTCTAGGAAAAAAAAAAAAGAACAGAACTGCTTTACCCAAATGTCAAGTAAAGACTGCTTAATTCCTAGATCCCAGTGCTTTTGCCCCTCTGGGAGGCCATGGACTCCTTTTCCCTTCAAGTGCAGTGCTACATTTGGCGTTCACTTCAACGGAAGCAAAAGCAGACGCCAGCAGCATCCTTTTCTTCATTATTAGACCATGTATAGACCATACAGGCATTTAGACGGGTCATACATTGCAAAATCTGCAAAAGCAGTTTCAGTTTGTATATTTTACAGGAGGAAAATTACAGAGCAAACGGCATTCTTTCACAGTTTACAAAATTTTCTAATGGCTGGGCAAGCACTGGTTAGGACTTGGTCTGTTAATTCGTCTCCAAATACAGCCTGGTAAGGCACAGCACCTTGCTGTTGCGTTTTGTACAGCAGGTAGCACAATGACATCTACAGCTGGAGCCAAATGTGTGCAGGAAGCCAAGGCATACTTACAGAGATTGGAATCAGTTCACAAAGCTCTCTGGATTGAAATATGGATTTAGGGAGGTAAACATATAAAGCCTCGTGAACCTGAGCAAGTCCAGATGCATTCTCAGGCTGTGGCAAAGTCAAAATTCAAAGCAGAAGTCTTTGGCCACTCATGAGGGAAGCTGGGAGAAAGAAGTGACTGCATTTACGAGAGCTCAAGCTACCAAAGATGGTGCAGCTTTACCTAAGCTGTGTGATAATCTCTTCCGTACCTCTTCCTGCCAGACAACTGCTTTCACACCATGGCAATTACACAGCCTGGCAATTGATTTAGAGGTTTTAGTAGCATTACTGTTCATGTTAGAGAGGCTTTAAATCCTGGACAATATCCTTGACAATTTTTGTCAATAGTCCCACTGATTTCAACAGGTTTGTGGTTTCACCCAAGAAACTTCACTGAGAACTTTCAACTCAATCAGAATTAAGCAAGTTGCCGCACTACACATTAATAGTGACATAGTTCCCTGGAAAAAAAATTGTTTGAAAAACAAATCCTTCATCCATATGATCTTTTTCAGGATGGAGTTAGGGAAAAACTGCTAAATAATACAGAGAAAGAATGTTCTACTTTTTCTTTTTCATTCCTTAGTTTAAGGAAGCTTAGCTTTTGTTTCAGATGCAATAAAATTAACAAAAAAGATTCACTGCACAAAAACTGAAAATGTTATGATATGCAACAAAATAGTTTTTAATTATGTTTCTTAAATATTCTGTGTAGTAAATAATCACAGCAGTTTCAGTGATACTGCACCTACAGCACCAGTATTATACATGCCTCCTATTGTTTAATTTCTAGGGATCTTTTCAAGTATTAGGACGGAGACCTACACTAGCAATCTGGGGTTACTGCTGCACCTTCTCTACTTTTTGTAGTTCAGCAGGGCAAGCTGCCGCATCTATGATTATGAGCAGCACTACTCATGTAAGTCTTAAAATGCTCTTTTACGCATTAGTGCTTTCAGAATTCAAGCCGTACATGACAACCGTTGCTAATGTCTAAGGGCTAGATCCAATAAAAGACTTAAGTCTTAGGCAGAACTGAAGCACCTAAATCCAAAATGGCAATACGAACCCGGATCATCTGCCATCTAGTACTGAAGGTGCTTAAATTCTAGCCTCCTTCCTGTTTTAGACCAAAAGACAAGTTTAGAGTTCTGCTGCTGCACCGCAGCAGCAATTCAGCCCTAATTCTACCACTTCCTTCCCTAAGCCCAGATGTGACCCAGAAATCAGAAAAGTAGGGTCTAATTCTGCTCCAGGGACCATTTCTACATTTCTCATTAAACTACCATCACATATGATACATAAAATACTATAGAGCTAAGAGAAAGAAAGAAAAATAGACAATCTGAGGTCAAACGGATGGTAAAAATACATTAAAGAAAAACTCTCAAAGGCTAGCCCTTTGTTTTCAGCACTGATGTATATAACATGTCCCTTAACTGTTCTGTTGAATTGGGGCAGCTATTTCAAAAATAGTTTTATAAATTTTTCACTCACACAGCTAAATGGTTAATAATTGTCAAATGCTCATTCAACAATTTACAGCGGAGCTGTCTTAGCCCAAAGCCCTAATGCAGCCACATAAGAGGTGAATCCTGGCAGTCATTTACCACCGAACAGCAACTTATCCAGTGGATTTGGGCCATGAAGTGACAAAGATTACCATATCCAATTACACTTGCTAGGGTGGTAGAACATAATCACCCAAATGAAAATCTGACTAGAACACCTCAATTAACAACTCTTGCTAAAAGCATCAGGGAACTGTAGGTGAAGGTGCTTTAGAATGAAGAAAGACAAATATGCAGCATTTTGTTCACTCAGATCTCTCTCATGCATCTGGAAATCTCCACCTTTCCCTTTTCAATGAATCACTTGCTCTTTCAGAGTGTACTCCCACATGCCCTTCTATGTAATTAGACACAATCCTGAAATGCACTTTAATGTATTTCACATTATAAATTTCTGAGAGCTTCTGAACTTTACTTATGACTACTTACGTTTTGGGAGATTATAAAAAAGTTGCAAATGTAAATGTGTTTGTACAAGAGACTTTTCAATTCTTACTACCTGCTGAGCCAGCCTCTAAACTGCAACTCTTTCTGCCAAGCATTTCACATTAAATTATGGAGTTTTCTCAAAGGCTAAATCTCCTCCTGTCCCCTCCTCCCCAAAAGTTATTAAGCGAGTGAGCTTTGGTCAGTATTTCACAACTGAGTTAACCTCTGTCCTCGGCGCAATATTTTGCAGCTGCTGCTTAAAGTGATTCAGTTTTTTTTTTTAACTTGGACTAAGTTTTTGTGAGTAAGGAATTAAGAGCTTGGTGTACACTTATCTCAGTCTGGTCTTGACTCTTGATTTTTCACATAACAGTTAAAGGATTGCATGGAATTTTTTAAGACGATCAGAAAGGGGAGGAAGAGTGCGGAAAGAAAGCTAGGAATATTTCTTTAAATGCAAATGAAACTCAAAGATAAAGAACGGACTGTGAATGAATATTTCATCAGTCCTACTCCTCACTTCACTGAGCAATAATTTTTTATGCCATGCGAAATGTATCTGTAATTGCTTTTATAAGGTTTTTTTTAGACATGCATTTTATACATGTTTTCTCTTCTTTTATATCAAATTATGCTTATTTCTCACACCAGCATTTCTGAGCATACCCCAACAGAACGATTGCTCCGGTGACCGAGAGCCGATCTGGACTATTACTCTTCTAGGTCCTCACTGGTTTAGGCTCCAGAGCCTACACCTGGCTCACAAGGCTAACTTCTCTGCTGGTTTAAAAGGTGGAATGCAACTGCTACGGAACCTATTTAGATCACCAGAAAACTTGGTCATTTTTCTTTAAGAGTGGTTCATTGCTCCAAAACCAAAACGTTAGTCACAAGGAACCTGCACTCATTCTCAAAGTGAATTTCTCTATTCCACCGGAAGAACTGTTCTATAAACTAGTGGTGATATGCTGGCCACAAAGCAAAAAATAATGAACTGAAAAATATTTTAGCAGGGATAACACAGTAGGGTAACACATCCACAGTTATATATCTATTTTCAACATGCCAGTTAACCATATTTGGCATAAATACCTTGGCAATCTGCATAAGTCTTTATATGAATAATTACATAAATCTGGTTTTGGAATATGAAAAGAAACCTGCAACAATAAAGAAGGCGGCTGAGAAATACAAATTCCTGAGAAGAGTTGTTGGCTGGGGTAAAAAAAGGAGGAAGAGAGGTTTATAGGATTGAAAATAGCTAGTACTGAATTTATCCATCACAATACGCACTACTCAGCATAAAGCCAGGAAGAGACCTGCAGGTTATCCTGATGCTTTAAAGCTTCCCAGTTTGTCTGCAGAACTTCAGATTTGTGAAGTAATTGAACTGAAAATGTTTCACAGTGCGTAGGGACAAAGTTGAACTGACCAGTCTTATAACACTGATTACAAATAAAGTTCTGATGTGAGACAGACAGAAGTTGCAAAAATTCTTTTTTTTTCTTTTCTCTTCTTTTAAACTTAAAAGGTATTCAGCATGGCTGGACTGTGGCTGGCAAGGTAATTCTGCTGTGTGCTAAACAAGGACTTTCATCAATAGATAATCAAAACTGATTCAAATCAGTTAAAATAAAAAACATGTAAACAGTAGAGCAGATTTTGAAAGGATAATCAAGACACTCAATACTCAGTATTTCAAAATGAACTCTGTAATTTAAATATTTACAAATTTTACTATGGGACACGCGGAGAGGGCAACTCTACTCCCGCTGTTGAAGTTCAGTCATTAGGCAGTTACAAGTGAAGAAAGGGAGCAAGGCAGAAAAAAAATCTAGTTTTTTAGCTTAGCGGTTAGAGAACTCAGTTGGGAGAGGAGAAACCTGCGCTCTGGTCTCTGCTCCCACATGTATCTGGCTGCTACTATTAGATAGGGAGACACTTCTAAAAATGGGGAGAAGCAGATTTTAGTCGCACCATGTGGAAGTCAGCAGATAACCCCTACCTCTCTTCCTGGGCAAGTGCTCTAAGAAGCAAGGGGAGCAGCAAAAAGTGAGAAACATCAGCTTCTACCGCTGTGCTTTTTGATGAATGTGGCCATAGCTGTCAGGCTTTGTGTTGCCTGCAATGCTGTCCACACTTGCTAGATGCTTTCTGAAGACTATTCTCTAAGGGCACTTGAAATGAGTTAAGTACTTTGCTTCAGCAGCACAATGCAGATAAGTGAGGATTTGATATGTAGTTTCCTAGACCAGCGTAGCTGAGAAGATGCAGGTACATTAAGTTTGACAGCTATGGAACCTATGTCATTTTAGGTGTCCTGAGGACACCCAGGACGTTACTGAAGCTTCCTGGATCGCTTTCTTGGATTCAGACACCTACACTGCACTTCAATCCTGCTGTGGGTGTGCAAATAGATACTTGAGCCCCTCCAGACCTTTAAGCTAGATGCTTAAAGACATCTGAATACATAATGCTAAAGTACCTTTGCTTAAAAAAAAAAAAAGTGAGTATGCATAATCTTACCAAATTTATGTCAATTTCTATAAAATTCATTAGGATAATTACTCACCTATCTCCATTTATTTATGCATTACCTTCTATAGGCACATTTCACTCAAGATCAAAATTATGTCCACCAGTTATAGTCACATAGCTCACATCCTTTGCATCCTTTTTAAATACAGACAACCACTTTTGTCCCTCCAGCCTTTCTGACCTCCTCTACTACTTCCAAAAGTGTTAAATTTCAGATAGCTTTTAACCAGCTAAAACTTGGATGAAGGTTGCTTGATCTTAGAGATTTAAAAGGAGACAATGGACATTGGCCACTGGCAGGATTCTCCATGTCTCCTACTCTTTTCATGTAGTATGTGATAATTTATTACTTCTTGTTTTCTCATATAATAAGTCTTCCACATTGACACACCATATGGCCAAAATACCATGTGGCCTATGGAGATGACTTTTAGTGTACATGATCCATGACTAAACGTTAGTCTCATGGTTGCCATCAAGGGGCTCCGTGGGAACCCCAAAAGAGGTTCAGTGTCTCAAGTTTTCATTGCTTTAGTGGCTGCCGTTTAACATCCTTATCAGAATACAATTTACTATCCCTAGAGGGGAATAAACGCAAAAGCAGTTGTGAGGGCAGAATCTCCATGGCTTACTCATTCTTGCAGTCTTTGTGCTTACAGCGCTTGCCTCTCCTTGCTACTCTTTCACAGAGCCAATAGTCTGAAAGATGATCAAGCAAAAAAGGCGTAATCAACACTCTTTCCTTCTCCCATTCCTGATGATTTGCTTATTTTGGAAGGTAAGGAATTTTGACAGCAGAGTACATTAGTCAGAATAATATCTGAAGCCTCAACATTTGCTGACTGACAACATAACCAAGAACCTGGTTTGCTGCAGTCAATAAAGACTACAGTTCCAGTTCCACATACAGAGCGGCAGAGTATTTGGGAACAATTGGGATACGGCTTTAAGATCGATTACAGGCATTGGATTTCTCTTTGTCCTTTAATACAAAACAAAACCAAAATGTGTTTACTGCCATTACGAAAAGGTAACCTTGCTAAAGCTTGCAGCTGTAACTTTCCTCATAATATCATATTATTACATGACCTTCACTGTTTAAATAGTCGATAGAACATAATTAAATGACTTCATAGAACCAAATTAATTTCTCCTATGTTGTATTCATTTTAAAATAGAATCAATATTATTTACCCTACCTGACAATAATGCCCCGTGCTTCACATAAGATTGATTCAATACCAGCAGGTAGTTATCAATGAATGTACTTTGCTGTGGTAAATGAACACAATCAATACTCAGAAACGTTGAGTTTTCTGTTATATGACTGAACTGTAACTGGAGTGAAGACTGAGTTTTGTACAGGTCTTTTTAGTTCTTCTTTTAGGTTTCATATGAGGAGAATCTGAATTTCATAGTCAGCACCAGTACAACAACCATCTGAAAGACTACTAGCCACTGCCATTACCCTTTGAACATCTTTATCCTCTGACGCCTAAACTGCATAAGGTGTCACATACAAAAAAGGAAAACTCAAGAAAGAAATATCAGGGATTCTCAGCATGTCTTGAAAAACTTTACTGTTTGAATTAATATGAAGTCAAACTAAAGTAAAAATAATCTTAATGAGTACCATGTGAAAGAAAATTCTGCATATAAATTCAAATTTGCTCTATTCAGAACAGAATAAGTAAGAACAGCTACTGTTTTGGAAGGATATCCCAAGACATCCATTTTCCATTTTAAAAGAACCAATGAAAACAATAATCAGTTAATACAAAAAACAAATCATTTTTACATGACATACTACATAACTTCAAAACAAAAACAACATCAACAGCATACTTTTTCTGTTAACTTTAAAAAGAACGAAAAATAGGGACTTTGGCAAGTCATTTCACTTAGAGCAATTTTAAGGTAAAACACTTTAAAATAAGATTTTATAAGACATTAAAGATACAGCTGTCCATGACCACTGACTTTCAGTGGGAGTTGGTCTGTCTTCTTCCTCCTTTTTAAAATGTGTCCCTGAATCCCTACAATCCTTGAGGCATCTTAAGGCAGTCCTCATTTTTCCAAGAGCAACTTAATCCAGCTTACACAAAATCTCTGAAGCCATGTTGCACCAATCACCTTCCCAGTTACTGAAGTATCATTCCCTCTTTCTAGCAAGTTGCTCAACTTCTTCATTCATTGATTGGCTTTATTTCACAAAAAAAAAAATCAACAGTTATATAAAGAAGAAAATTTTCCTATCACATACAGAACTTTACTATTTGCAGAGCGCAAAAAGGACAATCACCATCTGATTCACTTCCTTTTACATTAAACTCTTTCTCTTTTAACATCTAAGTTTAGGCATGAAAAATAGCATTTATATAAAATACATGCACATAAATCTACCTTATGTCTGTACATTTTATCTATATAATGTGTGTATATTCATATTTACATAACTATACATATATATATATAAAAAGATGGTTTAGTTATGTTTTGAGGTTTTTAAAACCTTTTCTCTTACATTTATAAGAGTTTATTTCTGGGCAAGAAAGTACTTATGGGGTTTTAAAAGAAAAAGAAGATTTATTTTTTGTTGGGATCAGCAACATGCAACATGCACTGAAACTAGGATTTATCTTGTTCTCCTATATTTTTAGGAGCATCCTTAAGGAAGTAATGTTTCTTTGGTTAAGTTATTAGAGAATATGATGGAAGTTAGAGAGAAAGACTGTTACTAAGGGCCTCAGTTAATTTTAGCCTGTACTAGAAACTTCCTGTAACATCTCATACAGCTTCGGGGTCGAGGTTCAGGTGCCTAGTGTCACTTTGGATGTTTAAAGGCATCCCATCTGGCTTCTGGACGCTGCTCCATAAAACTACAGCTCCTGCAGGTCCTACATTATAGCTGTCAGTCCCTTACGGATGCCTTGGGTACATCAGATAAATGAAAGTTAGATATCCAAGTCTGAACACGGGAATTTACATCCCCTTTAGAGCCCAAGCAGAGAAATACATGGAAAAGAATCATCCCCTAGTAGGTAATTCCCTCTGCTGCCTGTAAAGGGAACCTAAAGCGAGTAATCTCAGACTGTGATGTCTAACTTTTGGCCACTTCCATCAGGGCAGTTGCAACTCAGTCTCTCTGTGTTTCTATTTCTTGTCTGTAACGCACAAGAACAACATATCCTGACTTCTCAGGGATGTTATGGGGATAAATTGACAAGCGAATATGAAGAACATCAGAGTGTAGCAGGTTTCGTTTTCAGTTCAAAAGGTTAAGACATGGGAAACATTAGCAAAAGAGAGAGACAAACGGGACAGGAAAACATAACTACATGCTCCTTTAAAAGGAAGCACAGTCATGTAGTTTTATCACAACTAATAGGAACAGCTTCTCCACAAAAGGCCATTCTGTGAAAAACTGAAAATGGGGCAAGTCACTGTTTTATAAATTTGCTGATGCGTGGCTGGAAGGGAGGTTCATGGTTTTCCTCTATGGCAGCTGAGTTTGCTTAGGACAGCATGCACCGAAGAGCTCCTGAACTTTTCTCAAATAGTTTATCTGCAGGTAGATATCACTCAACCTGGAGATGTGGAAGGGACCTGGACTGTGGGGGCAGCTGGATTAGGACTCACCCACGATGTATACACCAAGGACTCTCCCACAGACTTTGAGTAAGTAAGACTGTAGGAAGGGGGCAGGAGCTTGCAGGAAAGTGAGCATGTACCTACAAAGTGAACGAGAACAGAGCTGAAAGTGCCCATTGTCAAAATAAGGCAGAATCTTTCTTCTAGTTTCTTGTCAATCCTAGTCATCGCTTTGTATCTTTTCCCTTCATGCAACTGCTGGAAGTGCAGAGGACCCGTCTGAGTGGCATATACACACAAGAGATCAGAAAATAATTACTTCCCGCTTAAGCAATACTACTCAATACGGAATATCAAACAAGCAGGTTTACTCATTTTAATTTAGAAGTTATTTTACTCACTTTCTTAATTACCTTTACAATAGTGATTTGTTTGTAGTGATTAAGCATTAGTTGTGAGCTGAACAAAAGCTGATTTGAAGTAACTGTTTCCTTGACATGTTCTGGGGATTAAATATTTCATAGTCATCTGAGAATGACTCTGATGAAACGCATAGTCAACATCAAAGACTCCAAGAGTCACTGGTGAAGCTCTAAAATTTTCTCCGTTATCACCTCTACTTTCCTATAGATGGAACATTTGGTAAAAACAGCTCTCCTCTTGCCAGAGTAACCAAGGACGTTATTGTAGATCATACATTACAAAACACAAAAACAGATTCTGAAACAGCTCAGCATCAGAGCTTATGTACTTTGCCTTTCCATAGAGAAGGACTGTATTTTGCCTCTCTGATGTCCTCCTTACAGAGGATCATAAGGTCTTGCTTTTGGAGAATGGTTGTTTGTTCTTGCACTCAGACAGCTCCTCCCTATCCCACTGAGCCTCAGTGACAAAAAATTCTTGCTCGTGGTCCCAGTCACATGTGAGCAGAAGATTTCTCGTTCATTGGCTCAGAGCTATCCTGTCTGGAAATACAGGCTATCTCTTTAGGGGAAAAAATGAAAGGGGTGCCCAAAGGTGAGTCTCTGAAAAATCCTCAGGCATTGTCCTGATCCTTCTTGGCCTATTTACATGTTTAATTTTCTCTTGCCATTTTGATGGGGGCTGCATTTTGGATCTCATCCTGAGCAGGCATTGATCTGGTCCCATCATTCTTATCATCTACCATTTAAGTGGAAAGCAAGCACAGGATACAACAGGGAGACACTCTGGGAGACAGGATGCTGATTCCTTTTCACAATAAACAGCCATGTGCTATTCATGTGACATTCCTTTATCCACTGCTGAAAACTCATGGAAATTTTTGCCTTTGAATTTGATGTGGCCAAGTAAGCAGGGTGTGCAGCCCTTTTACTCATCCCAAAAAATCGGCAATCAGAGAAGGCTGCTCCAGCGCTTATTTGTCAAACCTGAGAAGTTAGACCTGATCTTAGGGAAATGTGTTATATGGGAGGAATGGGGTAATCTCCTCTTAGAAAGAGTCAATGTCTTCATCATCTAAGAGTGTGGGTGAAGTGAAGATAGTTCCAGCAATTTCCTTTCTTTGCTCAGCTCTCTTCGAAGTCCTGTCACATACAGTTTTGGGTACATCGGCTACAAACACAAGACCGGAGCTTTGCGACTCTGTTTCATGAAAGATCATTACCTTGGAGATTGAATAGTTTTGTTTTCAGCTCTGAACTGTGCCTCCAAAGACAGAAACTCACAGCGAGGAACAAACATGAGGCTTAGGAGGATGGCAGCAGCTTAACAGTACTCCCCCAACTGATTTGAAATTACTAGGAATTAAAAACAATGGAAGAAAACAAAATAGTAGCTCAGCTCACATGCCCAAAACTATAGAATTTAAGATACAATTATTTGGGAAACACCCAAGCCTTTCTCTTTTAGTCATTACTTTATTCAGTGGAACACAAATATGGAGCACATCATTTAGTAAAAAAAAAAAAAAAAAAAAGCAAAAAAAAAGGAATACAGGAATGAACACAGAAACACAGAAGAGGTCAGAAGAACTTTAAACTGAATGGTTTTCACATAGCTGGTTGTGACGCTGCAGAAAGATTAAATAACCTCTCAAGATTCTCTTAATACTCCATGAAACTTTTCAAAGCCTGAAAAAAGTACATGGTGGGGGAAGATGGAAGTGAAGAATTTACTTCAGACTCCTTTCTTAGCAACTTCTATTTTTAGGTGATCTGATCTGCTGCCTCTGCCCATCAACCACAACCATACAGGCACCCCTCCTCTCCCTGCCAAAGTCAACCCCTCAAGTTCCACAATGAGTTGCATTGATTTTTGAGACATATTGTCAACTACCTAATAATTTAACTAGTGGCACAGCTCTTTCAGCTGAAGCTTCGGTTTCACAAACAAAAGCTAACCACCTGAGACCACAGAGGACAGGATATGAGCTACTTATAGCAACACTGGACCAGTGAACAAGAATAGCAGGAAAGCTGCTTATTTTTTTTTTTCCCCCGCAAAGGCCTTTGAAGTAAACTATTTATTAAACATTATAATACTCGAAACAAAAATCTTTGAAGGCAGGTTATCCTCCTCTGCACCATGTCCCGTTGTGAATGAATTGCTTCCTTTTCCTTTTAGGATTTTTTCACTTGTGAAACTGACACTCAAATTGTTCTCTTAAACTACTTGGGTGAGCCATTACCTTCAGTGAGAGGAATAATCTATCCATCAACAAAGGGAACATTAAAAATATTTATAACTAAACTACTCCAATAGCACTGCACTACCAGCAGCCATGCTGTTTATCAGGTAGTGTTAAATAAATACAATAAATAAGTTCCTTGCGCACAGAAAAATAGTATCAATTAATAAGTAATGGCGCAACCCGATCATTTGAAACAGAAACAAGAGGTTTAACAATGAGAGTTCATTTTTCACTTTTTAATTAAAAAAAAGTAAATCCTCCCCACTAACCCTGTCGTTGACTAGTATGCCCAGGTTTTCTTTGTTCTTCTGATTAAAACATTTGTCTCTCTCCCTCTGCATTTGCTGAAAGAACTCATTTTTCTGTATAGTATCACCGTGACCGTTGGGGAGTTTAAAAAAGCGTCTTAAAGAATTGCCTTTTCATATACAAGTATTTGAGTTGAAAAGGCAGAGCTCTGCTTGCCTAATGTACAGTACATATGCATATCCAAAATGCATTTACTCACTGAATATTTTCACATGCTAATGGCTACTCATAAACTTAACTTGTTAAATTAACACTTACCCAAGTAACCCGCGCATCCTCAATAATAAGCAATGAGTGTGCCACATTTATGGTGCCCCAAATTTATACCTATGCTATTTTGCACGCCCATCTTTGAAAACCTGGCACTGATGTGTAGTAAAGAGGAGAACTGCTCTGAAACAATCACTAAGAACCATTTGATCCTGAGAAATTCTCTGTCCAAAGCCTGGGAAATAATCATAAGTGAACTGAAACTCCCCTTGGGCCAACATGCATGCCTGCATAGTAAAGATGTCACTGGCAAGCTACAGACAAGTCCACATAAAAAAAGCCCTAATAATTCTCCACTGAGTGAAACAGCTTACTCCAAGTGGGAGACAGTAGAGAAACCTAAACAATCAATGCCCTTTTTTTTCTGAATAATATAAGAACTTTCTCGGATTTGCATGGATGTAATAGTGGCCTACCATCTCTGAAAATCTATTTACAGAAATATGATTCAATTCTTCAATATTTTCTTAACTAAGGAGCAGGTCCAGTCTTTAGTTATGTGAGATAAGACACCGTACACTGAGTAGGTCCGTTTTCTCCATATGGTCTACCTTCTGCTTTCAGGTGCAAAACTGCACGTCTACAAGAGATAGCACTAAGCCTTTTAAATCATTTCCTCATCCTGAAATATTTGTCCATATGACTGCTACTAAAAATACCTGAACAAGTGTACATTATGTATCGTATTTTTGCATTTCACCTTGCACAAATACAATAACACCTATGAGCACTTTTTAAAAACACTCAAGGACTTTTTTATGAAAGTAAAGTAGTTCTCCTTCCACAAACAGTAGAGCTAACAGAGCTAATCTCTAACAAAATGCTCGCTCAGGTAGAGAAATATTTTAGGTGCCTCCTCCTTGAAGTCTGCGATCACTAACGTGCAGTAATTTATCTGTGCTATGTATAAATCTAATAGAGCCCAATACCAACGACCAAGTGACACATCCTTAGCCCACCAGGCTAAGTGGAAATTTGGTATATTTACTTAGTTCAAGCTGACTGCTGAAGAGCAAAGAATCCATTCTTTCACCCTTTCAGTGGATACTGGAGAGCATCAAAAATGCCTGTAGATATGTTACAGCCTCTACTACAAGAAAACAACGTCAAGGAGCTGCAAAAATGACAGACATTTGTAGAAGTTGTACAACAGGCAATCACTGACGTTCTTGGGGACGTGGAGAAGGATTATGCTTGGCTAGAAAAAGTAGAATGCGAGGCTCATATTTTGCAGGAGATTTTACAGGCTTTCTGTGGAACTAAAGTGCAGAGACAGCTCTGAGAATAAACCGCTTCAAATGCTTTGTCAAAATCAGATTTCTTGGGCATTCATAATCCTGTTAATTATCAATACACAGTCACAGGAAAATTACTGGGAAAAGCATTATATAAACTGGAGAATGTATCCTGGTTCCCTGTGACTAATTGAGCACACTCAACTAGGTTTTGAGCAGGAAACAAAAACTATAACGAAGTTGGTTAAAGATTTTATGATGATGGATCAAGATAAAAGCACCTTTTCGCAGCTCAGAAAAGCATGTCAAAAAGCATTTTAAGTGCTTTTTAAGTCACGTTTCAAGCGTTCTCAAGGATAAGGACAGACTTATACTTGAGTACTTTCCTGATTAAGGGCCTTAAATCTGTCAGCAGCCTCTAGTTCTACCAACTCCTAAGGTGTAGTGGATAGTCTGGGATCAGTCACAAATGCATGACTTCAATGCTTCCGGTTCCCCGATCTTTTGAAAAGCCTAGTAAAGTTATTTGGAGAAATTGTTGGCTTCTCCTGAGCAATCTTTTAAGGGAATGTCCACAAGAGTAAAACTCTTCGATTCCTCCACTGGCTGCTTCACTACAAAATTCAGTAAGAGAGTAAGTTAATGGGAAAAGCAGGTGTTTGCAGGTTCTTCCTTCACCATGACTCTTCCTATCTGTACTTTTTTCAGCAGTTTCCCTTCACACCTCCAGGTACAAGCGGATCTCATCGATGAGTTCTGCCATAAGGTACCCCTCTTCTTCTACTTACAGTTGAGCTCAAATTTCCCAGAGTCAGCTCACCCTGTTGTCAACTCACCCACAACACACACACAGAGTGAATCAAGAACTTGCGGTGTAAAACAAAGAAATTAATAAAAGATTCCCATGATTTCTCCAAGATGATTCAATTATGTTTCACAATTAATGAATGAAATGTTGTATTCGCATAGCAGATTTCAGTATTTATTTATAATGTTGAATTAATTTTTACAATCTTTTTGTGTTTCCACTTATTTTATGGAGTAAATATCAAGTTTTTGGCTATCACTTTACGCCACCTTTGCAGTGATGTGCTGAGCAGCCACTGTTTTCAAGAGCTGCAGTTTACTTAGCTCATATATCGTACTCCTCACCAGTGCACATTCTCTGTGACTTACACACAACAAATCGTTGTATGCATCTTCATGCGTCAAAACTTAAATGATTTAACTCTTGCCCCTCTTTCCAACTTATTTGCGACTCTCTGTTAGCTGCACATCCACTCCGATGAGGAACTGACAAGTCTGTACTGCTGGCACCAATCCAAATCCAATTTAAATGGGAACATAAAGTACCTCTAAAAGGCCTTGCGTTTCAGTCTTTGCGTCTACCTAATGCTAAATGCTACACTGCAGGCCTTCAGCCGGTTGACACTGGTCCCCAAAGGTCTATCATTACTTCAAGAAGCCTATGAAAGACGACTATGCAGAGGAAACTTAATATCAGCATAATTATACTACACAAGGTTCGGTTTCTCCATTAACTTTTTTTTTTGGAACTACAAATCAATAAAATTTGAAAACTGGTGCTAAGATCACTGAACAAAAACATGAGAAAACACCAGAAATCATTGATTTGCTTACAGATTCATATCTTCTCTAGCAACGCTCTAAGTCTTGGTGCCATATATCTTATAATAACATGTTGCCAGAGCCCAGCAACAAATTCAAGTACATCAACATGAAAAAATGTGTTTTGCTTCCCTCCAGGAAAGAATGCCAGGAACAGAGATTAAATATATGCCACTCCACAAAGAGCAAAACACAGATCTGCTCATTAGGGTTGTGACCTGTATCCTGGAGCATGAAAAATCCAGCAGATTAAGATCTTGGATGTACTGATTCACTGAATCAGCGGCAAAGGCACTGCATGTTTAATAACAGTTTAATAACAGCGGTTTGGAACGGCAGTGGGAAGGAGGCAGGCATTCAATGAAGAACAGAGGGCAAACTGGGGACTGGACACAGGTAATTTACAATTAATAAAGTAGCTACTGGAAGGAAGTTTTGCTTTTTAGTTGGCTAGATTAATGAGAGATACTCTCTTAGTTATGTGAGCAGAATCCGGGCCCTAATATATATATATATATATATATATATATATATACACCTTTGCAAAATACTTCCAAGTGTATGAAAAAGAGCCTTGAAATAAAGGAAAAAACAGTACATTAAAACATTTTCAGACATCATTTATATTAGCTTCTAGTATTTTCAAGATTCATAATAGCATGATTTTATTAATTCTCATAAAGTCTGATTTTGCATTCAGCCAGTCAACATGATTTTAAGTGCCAATATCTCAACCTGAAAGTCAGCAAAATATAAAATAACATCAGGAGAATATTAAAATCTCCCACTGAGATAAATAGAAATATGAAGGTTCAGAGAGAGCGAGAGAGATTAGTGCTCACTTCCTACTCATTATGTGCTTTCAGCTATCACAGTACAGTTTTATAATTTGATGGGGAAAAAATTACACTTTTTAGATATTTTCCAGCCTGACTTTCTTAGGCTACTCTTTCCTTTAAAAATGGCATAGTATCATTACAGCCATAAAATAAAACTACGACTACACAATAAGCTCAGTTCAATGATCTCCATGTTGCCTCAGATATATATTCTCTTCTCAAAACAACTCTCGGGAGGAGCACCAAAACCCAGGGAAAGAAAAAAAAAAAAAAAAAGTGGGGGGTTGGAGGGGGAAATTGTTCTTTGACATCCTCCTTACTTCAGAACTTATTTCGAGTTCAGAATGGAGTCAAATGTCATATTGGTAATTAAACTTTGACTCCTACTAGAGCAATATCCATGCAGAGTGAGTCCCAGAGCAGCACTGCCCAGCCCTGCTCTTGGGGTTAGCTCCAGTGCTAAACAGCACGTTGCTGACCGACACAGGAAATCCCTCTTCTGTTCCTTGAGTTGAACTGAAGGGCTGGCATAAAGAAAATGTCCAAAGTACTAACAGCAACAAAAACTATAGGCTCAGAGCCAGATTTCAAAGGCATTTAGGTGCCTAACTTGCATTAATTTTAGTGGGACTAAGTTGCCTTTGAAAATCTGCAGGTCAGTCTTCACTTTGCTTAAACTACTCCAGATCCTGCAGCTCTGCCAGAAGCTTCTGTAGAAGCAATTACACTTCACAACTTTGAATCAAACAACGTATTTTGGAAATCGTTCACAGTACAGTACTTTTGAACATGAAATTTTCTGTCCAATAAAATACACTGGAATTTTATATACTTGGTATTCAGAGTGAGGTCAAAAGTTAGTAATATGTTGAAATTGTTGACGTCCAAATAAACTCTGCTTTCTTCCTTTAAGTGGGAGAAGTATATAATGGGTACCGATGCTTTGACAAATTCTATATAAAGAGTAAAATACACAGTTCCAGCTTTACTGAACACTACTGTAGTTGCTCCCGAACAAAACCAGCACCTAAAGAGTGTTAATCCCCAAATAAATAATGTAGGGGTTATAGTGCACGTAAAAATCAGAAATTAGCATTTGAGGTGTCCATTCCTGTACATCTCTAGCATGAACTGAGCTAAAGAAATACCAGCTTGGCTTGTAAAGGAATCCCCTGTAATGAAACACATCGAAAATGAGAAAACCAAATCCTCGTTCTGATTCACAAGGCAGACGCACATTCGCGGAAGCTAACAAAATGGATCTCAGCATTTGAGTAAAAATAAACATGGGTAGCTGTAATGATACCTGCTAATGCCAGGCCATTTCACGAGAAGATGTGCCCCACTTTGCACGAACAGATCTTGCCATGCCACGTCTTCTGAGCGGTCCCCGCAAGCCCCCTCCTCACCCAGGCCCCTGCCCATCCTGCCCCTCGCCCCGCTCCAGCCCTCCGAGCTCAGAGTACAGCGGCTCAGGGCACAGGGGACGGAGCTTTCCAAAAGCCCTCAGACAAAACTTTACACACGCACAGCCCAGCTAGGTGCAACTGGGAAGAGAAGAGAACTTATGGGCCTCTTTCCCCTCTTCAAGGTCATCAGTTGGTCTAATAAAACACACTGTTTCTCCCAGCGGATCTTGCCTCTCTAGTTTATACCAGTCTGTTTTGTTTTCCTTCAGCAAGGCGTGCTTTTAATATCCAGTGATATCATATGAAGAAAACACACAGAAAATAAATGTTAGCTCTGTAAACACTCCTTTTTCCCCAGTGGAAAAAGCTCTGTGGGCTAGCATATAAAACTCGTTCATGGTACAATGCATATTGCCTCTCAGAGGGAACAGTGGAAATCTTGTCTTCCAGCAGCGTGCTACTTCTCCCCGACCCTACAGGCAGCATGCGGTCTCCTCCCCGAAACAGAGTTTCTTCCTCATCAGTCTCTCAGACCTGCCTGTAACCGGCACATACGCTTTCTGAAAATCACTCCTTAAGAGAATAACCCACCTCCCCTTAAGCACCTGCTTGAGCAATTTCAGGAAATCTGTTCCTGACTCAAGCTAATCCTTCCTGGCTAGTCATCTTCCCCTTCCTTCCCAACTGTCTATTATCCTTTAATTGTTGATTTTATCCCTTCTGTCCTAAGTCATCAGGACTCCTTCCCCATTCCTGTGCTGGACTGGTTTAGCAGGAATTCCTAAGAGCACTTAACACTCGGTTAGCCCCGTGTCAGCTCATGAGGAAACCTTCTGATTTCCAGTACAAACTGAGGGTGGTAGTTTTCGCTTACAGAAGACAAGGTTTTACTCCTCCTTCGCTAAACTATGAAATTAAAGAATTTACTGCTGGTTAAGTAACCTAAGAATTATTCAGGGTTTTTACTCCCTTCGCTCTGCTTTAACCTTCTACATGAAATCTATTTTGAGATGAAACACTGAAAAACCAAAAAGTAGCTACATTTTATTTCACCTCTCTTCTGGAACGCAAATAAAAATATCAGCTGACAAATGGCCACTGGTAATACAGATGTTAATGCAATACTAAATGCGACAAAAATCACTAATGCCGTTTGCAAGGCTCCCTGTGATGTACAGTCATCAGACAACACTGACTCCAGCACTAACCTAAACTGGCTTTGAATATGCAACCAATACATGTTTTATTATTAATTTCAATGTTCTTATGACGCACAATTGGGCCAACTGAATGTAACAACAATTGTATTTCCTAAAATGTACAAAAATATAAATGGTCTTTAGAACAAATACGAGCAAAGGAAACACTCTAGATGTTCTCACTGATAATGTTATACAGCCTGTACTGGCAAGGTGAAGTACCTGTTACCGGCAGAACGCACGAAGAAGCTGTTCAGCGTATTATAAAGAACAGTTTAAGCCATCATTTGGCTTCATTCTCAACACATTCCAGGAACCCCATAAACAAAGACAACATGTGCAACGTTAACTTTCTCTTTTATGCTGACAGCTTTTTTCTCCCGTATAATGACCTTCCTGCACAGTGTGTGTTACCATAAAAAGAAACAGAGCCCAGTAAAATTAGAGGAACTGCTTAATATCAAAACGTTTTATCTGAGGAAGACACCGCCGCCAGTGTAAATATAAAAAGCATAAGAATTAAAAAGTATTTGTTTTGCTGTCTCTTCTTTAAGTTTAGATTGTTCAAACAAACCTAGCTAGAGTTTTCAGTTACTCTGCAATAGACAGTCCCGCCAAAGTCCCCCTGAAATGGCACTCCAGAGAATGTGAACTTGGCTCAAATTTCAGACAATTTTCATCTTCTTCTTTTGACAAAGAGAAAACTATTTGAATGCTTTGTCTGTAGCCAAGAATTTGGATAAGAAAGCTAGACCAGTAAACAAGGCACCAAAACGGGCCACCACTAAGTAGACTGCAATCACGATTGTTTAGAAAAAAAACATCTTTGGCCCAAAGGACACCGCTCTATTTTACAACCAGAATGCTAATGTGGAATTTTAGTTAGAGATTATCTCTCTCATCTCAGTACAAAAGAAAAGCTACTTGCATTTTAGATAGACACAGCCTAAGTTTGCAATTTGCTTTGCGCAAAAGAAAAGTAAAAAGGAAGATAAAACAAGACCCTCACAGCTACTCAGCTTGGTAAAATACTACAGCAAACTGCATTACAGTTTTAGAGTTTTCTTTGAACTGCTAGAGGCAGACAACAACCCTTATTCATAGCATTCGCCTTTTTACCAGCATTCTCAGAAAGAAAACTGAAACTTTAAAAATATCCTTGCTTTGTAACAACTGCACACTAGCTTCCACCATGGCAACTATCCCACAAAACTCAGGCAAGGCTAATCACCGCTCCCTAGGATTATTATCTTTTATATTAGGGAAGCATTCAAAAGCACTATAACTGCCATGGCTGCCTAGCAGCTAAAGCAGATATAGTCCTTACACAAAGGAGTTTTAATTTTAGCCTAGTACATTCAGTGAAACTACATTTCTGAAAATCAGAGAATGCGACAGGAAAGAACTGCCACCAGCTTCAGCGTGGAGCTTCTAGCTCCACAAAGTGGCATAGATGAGAACTGAAAAATAGCTCAGTGATGCCAGGAAGATTTCACTGAACGTGCCAGTAAAGTCTCCCTAAGCTGGCCAGAAACCCAAGGGAAGGAAATGAGAGTGATTATGTACAGCTGAGCAAGCACAGTACAGAGACTCCTAAATCAGTGCTACGGTGTTCACTGCTGGTGTTCTGGGGTAAAAATGTTTACCATCTGTGTTACTCGCTCTTTGTTATGGACACTAATGGAGCCTTCAGACATAAAAGCATGGGGGTGGGGAACGAAAACAAGATTAAGCCAAAGAATTTTCAAACCAGTTTTAGCTGCGTATTACATAAGGGATCCCTGACACTAAAGGAAAAAAATGGAACAAAACTGGAACAGAACAGTTTCAGGATGAGCTCTGGAGGGCTGAAGAGAGCTGGGTTACCCAGCCCTCGAGGGCTAATTCAGGGCTATTAGGCACAGACAAATCCTACAGGTATTGAGAAGTAGCTCTAGTATAGACATGAGAGAACCGTTAGGCTGTTAAGCTCTGTCCTTATATTGCGTATTTTACGGCAGTGAATTTCCTAGGAAGCGGCTGCATTAGTTCAAAGCTTTTCTGCAGGGGAGCTCCTCTACTGCCCATCCCCTGCTGGGCAGAGGTCATCACGGCCGGCCGGGAGAGCGAGACTCTCTGTACTGAAACCAAAACTCAAATATGCCGTTCAACTTGCAGTCTGTGCATAAAACCAAGGCTCCAAGTTGCTCAAGCTGAACATCCCACACTATGTCATACATGAAAACAGGTGGAAGTCACAGCCTCCAGCCTGACTTCCACCTCAGACATTTTTATTCTGTTCATCAAGACTTCTGTAAGGGAAAGGTGTTCCAAGGACCTTCTGATATCTTCTCTAAAGCTCCAAGCAGTTGCCTCACTAAGTCCCTCCCTCCCTCCCTACCCAGGGTGTCACTGCAGGACAGCTAAGATAACGGGAATTCACTCTGCTTCCTTCAAGCCCAAGGAACGGAGTCAATCCAAAGATTGGCACCGATCCTCCTGCTTCCATTCAACCCAGCTGGTTGAATCAGCTGGTTGAACCCAACTGGGCCATCTATTCTCCAATCCTCAGCACACCAAAAATTCTTTGGCAATTGGTGCCCAGTTTCAACAGAGTTGTCAGTAATTTGAGGCTACCTGCTGGTGCACATGCACACAGCACAGCCTTAAGACAATGCAAAATCATCTGTCAGGAGAAATAATGCTGTTTCAGATGAGATATTAAACTTGATAATGAACAAGTTTCAGATAAGATGCTGTATCTCTTATGTTACTGATGCCACTTCAAACGTAATTCTAGCAGAGCAGGACTGGACTGAACCACAAATCAAGCCAGGAAGAAGAAAATCAGACGTAGAATAGCAGTTTGTTTTGATCTATGGCTGGAATGGCTCCCAGCAGTCTCTCAGTGCTGAAAGGAGACAATTCATGCCACCTGCAACACGACCAACACTGAAAAGATCAGAAGAGTTTTAAAAACGCCTTCAGAGCTGGCAGAACATTGGAGGAGTTTCCCCAGGGCAGATAAACACCTGAGAAGAACACAATCGAAGCAGTCTGTGATCCCAAACTTGCCAGTGCTAGCACACAGACTCTCAGCAGACGAACCACTGAGGTTGGATCATCCAGTGATGTGCTTGTGAATACTCTTTCCTAAATTTCAGGGAACTCTGTGATGTTTGGTTCCTGATGCCTCTCAATGAGTTCTCTAGGACTGGAGTGACAATAAAGGGAGAGACAATAAAGGGAGAGAGGCAACAGACATCCTTTGCCAAAAGCAGAGCTTCTTCTGGAGTATAGCAAATAACAATGCCGGAAAACCTACCCAGGAATGATCCAGCAACCGTGATCCCGGTAAAAAGGAAAAACTCCGTAACTGAAAGGTCAAAGAACAAATCTCTTGTCCTCAGGATCATAGAGGGGAATTAACTATACAGCTTTCATATTATTTTTCTTCTCCTTACATTCTCAGTGAACTCTCATGTCCAATTGAGGCATGCACCTATGACTCTGGAAGTCATGCACTTTTTCTCCCTCTAATAATTTGTTTATCATTCCCAGAAGAAAAGGGGTGAACTTACACACATCCACAGAAGATACATGGCTATAAAGTGTTCACTGGGGGGGGGGCGGGGGAAAGCCCTCTGTTTTGAATATAGATTCCATTTGCCTGACACCTTGCCTCTGGTATCTTCACAGATTCCTGTGTAGACTACCAATGTTTCTATTAGAACCTTTATTCCTTCAGGGCACTAATGGTAGATTATTTTAGAGTTCAATTCATCTCTGGTGATAATCTCTTCTTAACGTTCTCTACAGCTTCCATCATTGCCTTCCAGCTAAATTTTGACAGGTTAAGAGGCATCAACCTGTCAGAGCTCTCTTGATCTTCAAATTTTTACAAAACAGTAAACATGCATGTTTAACAGTACAGTAAACATGCAGTAAACATGCATTCTGCTACATGCCTACGTTTCTACCCAAAGCGTCCAGCCTTTTTGGTACTAGAAACGGAGCTTCTGATCTCTCCTCAACCTGGATACTTCTGAGTGCAGTCATACAAGTTTTGTAAAGAATGACTAACCCCTTTTATACTCAGCATTACCTCAGCCCTGAAAGTGTTCCTGATTTTCTCTATCTATATTACTTTTGTACCACTGCCCTGTAATGCCTCTAGGAATACCTTGGAATTTATAAAATCACTGAATACATTGTCGAGATGTAGAGTTGTTGAGTCTCCATCCTTGGAGATAATCAAACCCCAACTGCACGCAGTCATAGGCAACGTGTTCTCACTGACCCTGTCTTGAGTCGGCGGTTGGACTAGAGGATCTCCAGAGGTCCCTGCCAACCTCAAAGGTTCTGCGATTCTATGAGATCCCTCTCTGCCCCCTCCAAGAGTGTGACTGCATTTGTACTTCACATGTAACATATTACATTTCAATTTGGCTATTTAAGATAAATTACGAAACAGTAAACTTCTGAGTTCTAATCTTGCCTGCAGCTGAGTGAGAAAAATTTTAATGGTGGAGAATTGCAGCGCCCCTCTTGCATCTTGAGATGCTTCTCGACTTCTCAAAGGTGTATTCTGCTTTATAGGAAACATTAGTACAATTTGTGCCTCATAAAAACCATCACTGATACCAATAATAAGGACATTTCCATCTTTACTTCACATACTCCTTTTCTGAGTAAGTGTGTCAAAAATAGACTGTGGGACAGATGCCTTTCAGGAGGTACCTCTGATCTCCTTGAAGCTCTGTCCAGGTTTGGCTTTGGTACAGTGATCACACTGGGTTGTTTTGCTTGCTGAGTATTTGTTAAATGTTAGCAGTGGGCTTGGGACTTGCAAAATTAAGGGAGTGCTTCCCTGGGGCTCTTTTATAGCTAAAAGATAAAGCTGGTGAGAAAGAAAGAAAATAACACACAAAAAAAAACCCACAAAAACAAGGAACACCCAAAGACTTGTAATAGAACACTAATGTAAGTATTTTAAAACTCAAATATCTTTGTTTTTCCTCTTATATAAAGACTGACATCAAAAAAAGCAATGAGAGCTGTTATGAGGGCATTTCAGGAGAAATCACCGTGAAGCTGGGATGAGAATGAGCTAACAGTGGAAACACAGGACACCACCACGGCTTTCCTACCAACAGGGCTTTACAGGCTTGATGGAATATTCCTGTGCTCCGTTCAGCTCTGCTGTATCATATGCACTGAAGCTCTTTGGCACAGGGGCAGTTTGTTTTCACTGTTCTTACAACAGTGCAGGCCTTTCCTTTTCATCTACATTGCCCTGACCTCCCTTTTCTCCCCTCCTCCCCCCAATCAAACAATTATCATCAGATGCAGGAAGAACCTTGTTGCGGTTCTGCTGCTCATAACACAATTTGCTATGCTAATACTTCCTGTGCACCCTGCCAACATGGCATCTTTCCAAGACATAAGACTGGTGTTTGGGAGATGGTCACACAAGCACGATACTTCCTACTACAACTGCTCTGCCCTTCACCTTCCTTCAACTTACTATGGGCAAGGGCTATAAATATCAACTGGCATGAATGAAATGAAGATGCGGACTGCCTATTAGTACCAGCAGGTGTGTTTGCAGCAGTATGGGTTGCTGTTCTTCAGATAAACAGGGATGCATGAGAGATCTGTTGAAAACATTTTTAATGTAATTTGCAATGTTCCTGACAGTTGCTGATGCACACAGAAGAGAATGCAAGTTTCATAAGAAGTGAAATTAACTGTCTGTTCCTGCTTGGTAAGTTCATTTCCCCTATTATTCACATATATTCTGAAAAGAACACTGGAAAAATTTGCAGAGCTTCAAAACATCTATTGAAGACAAATATTAGGTTCCACAAGCAATGAATAAACTGAACCCTGGACACTGAAAGATACACAAATAGAGTAAACAACAGACTTTTTTCTTACAAGAAACAGAATCCCTGGTGTTCCCTGTCTGTAGTGCTTAGAAATTAGCTCCAGTAGCTATATGACTTGCTGACGCATAGCAGTTTTTTTCTAGTTTACGCTTATCCTCATGCTTCTCCTAAATGCTGTTTATAGAACAACATGAGAGTTTAATATCAGATTAACAATAATACTTCTCCTCCCAACCCATATATCGCTCTAGCAAAAAAAGAAAAAAAATGTGCCTAAAAAAAACTTGATAGAGAAAAACAACGTAACTGGTGCACAAGAGAACTAATCTGAGAACAGATGGGAAAGACAAATACAGTAGAAAAAAAACAAAGAATGGGTAACTAGCAAGAACAAATGAAATAATGGGAAATATCGGGAAGAAACAGATTTGACATGGGGTAGGACAAAGTAATATAAGGCTCTGGTGATGAAGACAGAAAGAATGAACTTGATGTAATAAAGAGACTACACTATCAAAAAGCCTATCAAAAAAGAGACAACACACAAAAGAGCAGAGGCAGACAGTCAAACACATATGCTGGATTTCATGAAAGTCACCTGGAAAGAAGAACTGTGACCAGTTTTAGTTGAGATAAGAGACAAATACACAGGTAAGGGTTTCAGTTGCGGGAATAAAAAAGAACAAAGTGCAAGTAAAAGACAACTGAGCACATTATGCCAGCACTCAAGAAACCTGTGCTGGCTTCCTACCTGCTTCAAAGTACAGTGCAGTGTGTTAAGTTTGACCTCCGACATGGTCTCAGAGTTGGCCTTTTCCTTCGGTGTTGGTCCTAGCAGTAGATAAATTCTAGCTCAGAGACAACCCAAATGCAATGAAATGGAAAAGTCCAAAAATTAGAGTCATTTAGTTTGTTTGTGAGTTTTATTCCATACCCTACTTGTTACTCATCTTTTCTTCCTGTAGTCCGGTAGTCAAACAATGGGGAAAAAAATCACTAAGGTAATTTACAGAAATCTCTTTACTTGAACTTAAGATGCAACTCACAATAATCATGAGCAGTGTGTGGCAATATTTTAATTATTTAGGAGAGGAAGTGAAAAATACCAAATACAGCTAAAATTGCAATGGGGATTTATGTAGACAGAAGGTAATTACACAAAGTGGACTTTGGCCAAAACTCTCAGAATATGAAGTGATCTCAGAGCCTTGTGGAAATTACCATGCGATCTTTAATGATAAGCGGGCTAAATCTTTGTTTAAATTGTCCTAAAAAGATGCCTTCTGTAACAACACATTGCCCCCTTGCTACATAGACTGACAGCACCATTGTACTCCTAAATTAGATGGCATCTCCAACACAAGTGAAAAAAAAAAAAAAAGTACAGACATTTAAAAAATTAAAATAGATCAGGAGCAGACTTCTCAAGTGTTTTATATACATAGAATCACTTTTCTTCCCCCCGTCTAATTTATTTTAGATTAATAAGAAATCCTTTATTTTTAAGTCAGTACTATGACAATGGAAGTATGACAAGGGAAGTATGCCAATGTAACCTTCATTTTCTTAATTAGCATTTAACAAGAAGTTTGTCCTCCTCTAGAATTATTTCTTTCCATAAGGAAGAATAACCTTGAACAGAAGACAAGACTAAGGCAAGGAGAAGAAGAAAATCAAACTGAAGCTCCAATATTTTTACATGCCTTTAAAATATATTTATTTACATTCCCCTAAAACTTAAGTAAAACGGACTTGAATAAAAAATGACTTCATTTCCCAGAAGCAAGCACAGCACTATATCTGTATTCCTAACTGCTCTGGGGAAAACCAGCCACAAAGAATGCCCTCTTTTACACATGCTTCCTACTGGACCATGTGGTCATGCAACTCATTGTTTATCTAGCCTGGAAACAAAAATGCCGCTAAAAAGTAATCACAAGGCAGATGGCCAGTTTCACTAATCTGACCCTATTTCTTCCAACTAAATCTAGTCAACTGTTACAATACTGATGCCCCAAATAATCCACAATTCCTGTAATACTTAGATTTGCATATTTAGGTTAGAAATGCCAGGCATATCTGGATTAAGATTTTCCCCCAGTAAAACAATGCTTTGTCATAAATTCTATGCCAGAGACTATTCCATTCTTAAACTAGACGAGACCACACATTGCAAGTCGAAGTGGGCGCACAGACACAAAACATTCTTATCAAAGTTCAGCTCTATAGCTGAAACGCATTTGGAACATGACTTTTCCTGTACTTAAACCCGTATGTGAAGTATGATAAATACAGAGATTCGTTCTGTAGCCACCCCCATGATAACAGATGACAAGATGCAGCACAAGCTTCATCTCTTGCTAATTAAACGAATCAATTAAGAGACTATTGTTGCAACTGTGTAACTGCTGTTCTATAGTGGCAATAACAACCCCACGGGGAGGTCTTTTACTACATTAAAATGCTGTCCTCCACAACTCCATTTGATATTATTAGAAACAGTTATTTGCGTCTTGCTGTCATATTAGTAGCAAAGGCAAATTATGGAAATATGCAGACCAGAATGGTCCCAGTATGAGATCAGGTTTGGTTTTCAGCCTCCAAGGGAACAATCGCTGAAATTCCAAAGTTCCCTAAAGTTGTTTAATGGAACTGATAAATCTATCAGCACAGCATCCATTTAGATTCTAGGTAAGGGTCACATATTTGCATACTTTCCTGCTAAGCTGATACAATTCGACTAGATAAATTATCATATTAAGTTTACCCTCCTGAGTTAAACTGATGGAGTTCAAAATTGTTTTCGATGGTTGTCATTAATCGCTGTTACATCCTAAATGCTCACTTTGAAATCTAATTGTGCTGGTGTACCAAGGGTCATATTAATGGCATTTTTAATGTTAAATCTTTGTAAAGCATGTTTATTTTACTGATATTATCACTGAAGCCTAGAAGACTAATTGGAAACAAAGTAAATTTATTATCAATAAAAACTTAATTTAAAATTTACATTCAGAGATTTAAATTAGCTTTACTAACTTCGTCGTGCCTTTGTTTCATTAAGATCCCTGGTTAAGCTTCAAAGCCATATAAATTAATACCTCCTAAACAGTTCTTGGGTATACGCCAAAGCTGCAGCCATTAAAAAGCTGTTTAAAAACACAGGCTACACATATGTTTATTATTTCGCATATCTTTTTCAGGAAAAAAATTCTAGATCTTCACTATGATGCAACAGTCATGATACAGTTAAAAAAAAATCAACACCACTTTTTTTTGCAGAACAAAAAAACAAATTTAATCTCAAGTTAGTAAATCTTAGTTTACCAAAGGAAATCACTTGAGTTACACTTGGGTAAGCTGTTTCAAGAAGTAACTGGCTAATCAGCCAAGTTCAACTCTTGTCGTATTACTATGACCAAGATGAATAGGAAAGAAACTTATCAAATGAAGTATTGAAAATCAGAAGTCTTTATGTTTTCATTTGTTTCTGAGATAGAAGGGGTATAATTTATTATATGTTAAGACTATTACGCTACAGACAGTGTAAACATTACAGAATCCACAGATATTAAGGGCATTCTAGGGAATTCTGACCTACTTATGACATCATCACACATTTTCTCTGCAAATTAAAACTTTAAAAACAGAAGAAAAGGCCAAGATTAAAAACAAACAAACAAGAAGCAAAACTTTTGAAATCTAAATGTACTTGCCCATTTTTAGTTTGGTTTTGTAAGAAAGCAACGTTTGCGATTGTGATTTCTGCCTGTCTGTCAATCCCCACTCATTTCCTCTAATTATCCCCTGTGCACCCACATACATTATTTTTAACCTGCTGATTAATTTGACCCAAATTTGAAGAAAGGGTAGATAGGCTCAGCTACCTGTAAGTATATTTGGAACTGTAGCTATGTTCCCACAAGTCTTCTGAAAAGCAGTGGCTGTGTAGAGGAAAAAAGAGACCTAAATCCATGCTCCAGCTGAGGGAAAGGTTAATGCGGCAGCCACGCACTTGGCCAGTCAGCGTGTGCATGCCAGCCCGACCACCACCAAGCACATAGGCTGCTCCAGCTTCACCTTGACGCTGCTATCTCTTGCTCAAGGAGGTATCAGACAAAGATTACAAGAAGTTGTTCTGCAGGAACAGGAACCAGTGGTGCCTAAATTCCTGCAGATCTGGCTCCTCTGTCTGATACCGCTCCCTTCCCTTCCCCTCCTAAATCAGCCTCAGCAGCCAACATTTTCAAAGCTGCTCTTTTTCACTTTGGAGGATAAAGTTATTTCATAGCAAAGGGATTTTCTTCTTCACCCTATTAGCCCCATTCTGAAAAAAACAATGGCACCCACACTGAGGCACATAGGATCTACACGTCAGAAATACATAAAAAGTCTTGATTAAGTCAAGGAAACAAAATGCAAAATGAATGCCAAGCACTTTATTTTTTCCTCCTTCTGAAATGAATACTAAATAAAATTCCCAAAATATTTTAAGTGATTTCATGACATAGCTCTCTGTAACACTGGTATTCCTAAATCTCTCAGGTGCTTTTGACAGTTTTAATATATGCACTACACTTTATGCTTTAAAACATGCAAATATATAACAGAATTGAAATGGGAAGGGCATTTGTAGGTAGATGTGTGGCTACACATCAGTAATCCACATCATGTGAGCTGAAACAATTCCTACTGCCCAGTCCTACTGATGGGCCTAACTATCATTACTTTCCCAAGCTAAGCCTGTGTCGTGTGAACTATTCTCTGCTTATGAGATCTTAACAGAGAATCTAAGACCTACTTCCCGCAGAGGCTGCCGAAGTTTGTAGCTAGTCTCAGGATTCTTGCTGCCCACGCTTAAAAACTAAAAGCAGAAGTTAATGCTTCCAGAAACAACTGCCCGCTTTCCCCAGTAACACTTTCTTTTTATTGTAATTCCTCTGACAGTAGGTCTACTACTAGAAGCACAGAGGTTTTCAGAGCCTCTGAAGCTAGGTGAAAAGAAAAACACCTCTGGAACAGTAGAACTCCCTTTAGATCAGCAGGGACTGTGATCTTAAGGTTTGTGAAAGGGAAGAGTAAGAAAACCATTAAAAAAAGACAGTAACTTGCAAAATAAATACCTTCCTGGACCATATTTATTTTTTTGTTGTTAATACTCTGCATATTCCAACAGATGTAACCTTTGTATCCTATGCAGGTTTTCAATCAACGTTTGAAAGTCTGCATAAATCTTCAGTATCTAAAGTCTCAGAAGTGTCACATACAGAAAGAAATGCAGAAAGAAAGACAACCTGTTAAGAACTGCAATGATTTGTAAGGGTGAAAGCAGCACATTGTTAAACATTTGCCATTGTGAGCTAAATCACAGTCTCATACAGTCAAAGCTTCCAACCTTTATTGCCATTTAATTGGACTTGCAAGAATGGAGGAAGAAGGAAAAAAAGGAGAAAACGCTCTGAAAGCTGATGAGATTATACACACACTGAAAAGTTCCAGGACAATTTGCAAGCCTCAGTAATGGGCCAGGAAAGCTGAAAGTTTGCTGTTGAAGCAAAAGCAGACAAATCATGGTAGGAGGGAGTGGGAAGGAGAATCAGCAGTGAGAAGTAAAATTAGTACAGTGACGTGTAGTCTAGTTCTTAGGGTTACCTTAGATACAAAAAATGACAAATATGCAATAAGCCAGAAAGCAAAGTTAAAATATGGAGGAATGCCTCTACGTAAAACTCTCAATTTCTGACCAATTTCATGAACAACATAAATAACTAACTAACCTTGACTGTGTATGAAATATTCTTTTGCTAACCTACCTGGCAGTAGCTACAGAATAATAAAAAATGATTAATATTGAATGCTGACAGCTGTACTAGAATGTACGCTAAGTGAGCAAAAAAGCACGGCCAGGCTTAACAGTGACTAGTTCTCCTAAGTCAACTGCTTTCAACCTGGGGTTTGCAGATCCAGAGGCAGTGGGAGAGAGGATCTCTGAACTATCGTAAAGGGCTCGGCAAAAAATACTGAGAAAAGCGCAGTATTAACCAGCTGATATTAATCATACAAGTGCATACACCTCTGCAGCAAAACTTCAGATGTTTTGCAAATCAAAGGTGGCAAAAACCAATAAAGATGGCACTGAAGCAAGGCAAAAGCTCCAGTGAGAAAGGGGAATCAAGAAAATGATTCTAGGAAGCTCAGAAGCACCCAAACAAGGCTTGACCACTAGACCAGAAAAATTCACTCCGTTTTACGTGCGCTCCCATGTCAAGTTCACCACTGAAGGAACACTGTCAAATAATACATCAGGCAATGTGACTAACATCTGTCACATACATGCGCTCTTATCCTTCCTCCAAAGGAAAAAAGTGACTGTTTTTCTCTACGTTGCAGCACTGACGTTAGAGGACAAAAGAGCAAAGAAGTGCCATGAACGGTGAGCAAAGGATAGTGAGAGTTGCAGTTTTCCTCCACTGCTGGGGATTTTTCACTGCCTGGGACTATCTCCCTTGAATAAAGTGTTCCACTGGGCCAGTGGAGCCTATGTCAAGCATGGTCATCAGCCCAAAGCTGAAGACGACTTTACGGATGCGATGGAGCCAGGCCAGTACCTGAGCATACAGTCTCTTTATTCTAAATATCAGGCAGAGGCCATTGCGCACAGTCTAGGATAATTTTAATGCTCCATAATAGTCTACACTATTCTGCACGCTTGAAGCTTTACTAGTGTTAAAGGCTGCCTGCCCAGATGTATTTCATTGCTAAAGTCCAGACGACAGAAGTATGAGTAACCACCAGATGATTAGCTGCCAGCATGGGACCTTCGATGGGCCAGAGAACAGCATTTCTCTCACCAAGGGAACAAGAGGTGGAATGAAAGACAAGAGACCTGGAAGCTAACTAGAAAGAGAGAAAAGAAGGATGGACTTTAGACCTCTGAAAGGACTGCTCAAACCTAAAGGCTTCTGAATTACCGAGATAGCAGCAGAGATTTTGCGGTTACATCCTAGTATTTTTCTGCAGAACTTTGTTTGTTATGAGGCACTCTTGCCTTGGGGTATGGCTCTGGACATTTATCTGAAGCATGGATTGTCTTGTTTCCTTTTTCTTTGTAGAACATATAGCACAATAAGATTATCTGGTGTTATGGTAAAGCTATTACCAAATTAACTATCTGAATAACTCTCATTGAAAGTGGCAGAATAGCCACTCTATAAGCACATGATATCTAGTCACGTCCACCACAGAGAAGCAATAACTAGGTACTCGTGTAAAATCTCCGTGTTATGACAATAACTCATGATTCCTTCTGAAGTAATTTAGATTAGGGCTCAAAAAGTTATCAGCTCAAGAAAACTAAATCAAGTTAGTGTAGTTTCCTATTCATCATCCATTTCTTACAGCTAAAAGCATACAAAACTTGCTTGTTCTTTGGGCAGAAATATCCTTTTATGTCCTCCTGTAGTGTATTGGAGTCCTTCCTGTACCATACGTGAGACTCATAATGCTCTATTGAAAAACAGTTCAGCAGAAAGTAAGCTATCTAGATGCCACAAGAATTTGAAGAGAAGAGCGAGGCTCAGGTAACAAAGAATTTCTGGTTGTGTTCAGAAACAAACAAAAGAAAATACTGAAGATTCACGTAGAAGCCCTGAATGATGCTAACAGTATGCATTCGAAGCTACGATTTCACTGGGAAAAGCAGCATGATTTTTCCTGTTCTCCTTTAAAACAACAGAAATATGCATCTTTGCTGCCATATTAACAGAAATATTTGTGCTACTGTCCACACATGTTTACCATATGCTATGAAGCTGAATTCATATAAAACTGCTGTCTTTCTGCTGGAATGTAGTTTTTCCTGTCTTTCAGCTAGCTAAATGGGATATGAAGGAGGTTTGCAATAAAGAAGCATACCTTTTACCTCTCCTCAGTGTGTCAGCTAGCTTCCTGAAGCAGAGGCTTATATCTTATCAAAAACCAGTAGCAGAACTGTTTCTACCATCTAATGTCAAAAAATCACGTGAACCTGTTTATCTAAGCTGATGCCCTCCTGACAAGCTGGGGAGCTGGGATGAGCTGGTTCTAAAAATATGTTCTGATGGACAGGTCAGTGGTGTGTACACTAAGTAGCACCATGCTGCTTGCCACCATTGAAGTGCCATGAAAATTTGCCCCTGTCAGAAGTAACATAGAATGCTCAAAGCTATCCATAATTTCTTTCTTCTATGAAAAAAGAGCAGAGCAGTAATTTAAAAACTGATCATTACATTCATAATAATACAATATAATACTAATAAGAAATCAGAGTTTCTTACTGCTAAATATTTCTTTCAAACAATGTCTTGATTGCACTTCTACTTTAGCAGGGGCTTAATAAGATATACATAATGGTGAGCACAAAATAAATTTATAGAATCTTCACCGAAGATGAGACTCTTTTCTTTGACTGATCATCTACATTTTTGCATACGTCACACAGGTACACACATACAGACTACGTAGATCTATATGTGTAGACAAACTGTAGGGGAAACTGTTGTAGAGAAAAGCCATCCTTCCCCTCATCACCTATCTAAATTGAGGGTACTAAGTTGAAGCCATAAGAAGGCAAAGACATTAAAGGAACAAAGGACAAATTAAATAAAGAAGGAAAGGGACTTCAAGGAAAAAAGAGAAGGATAAGGACAGCAGGCTAGAAGAACTGAGAGGAACACAGCCACAGACTCTGGATTGGACTCTGTGGGAAAACAGATATCAGAGCAAACTCTCCGTGAAAGAATGTACTGAGCCCTGCAGCCCTCTGCCTTCAACCTGCACAAACTTCAGGGCTGCCCACCGCTCTGGAAGACCCCAGTCATTATTTCTGCTTCTGAACGCAAAGTAAAGAGCCTGGGAAGCAGACTTTATTACTGCTTCTCTACCCTGCTCACTGAAGTTCTCTCTCTGGATTTGACCAGCAAGATGTATGCATAATTTATATTAAATCAAAACCAGTGGATAGAGTACTAAGGGCTTTTCTTTTGAGCTCACTTGAGAATTTTAGTGTTAATCACTTACTGGATTTCCCAAATAAACTGGGAATCAATAAACACAGTGTGAACTAGTCAGTAAGATTTGATATATACTATAATCCATCAGTTGTTTTACCTGTCAATCTATCTATCTGTTTTATCATCAGTTTCTTAAGACTAAAAGTAAATCAAAACTGTAGCCTCTTTTGCCTTTTCTTTTCCTTTTGTGCAAGGCCCAGCACAAGAGTTGTAGTCCATAGAGGGGGCTCTGTGGCACTTCTAACGTATGAATACACAATGTTTTCATATATCACTTAAAAAAAAAATTTTTTAATGTCACTAAATACACACCTAATCAGAATCTTCTCAGTATTACAGCACCCATCTACAGGGGTTTGATTAATAAAATGCTTTCAATATTATCTTATCAAGCTGCATTAGTGTTTATATCTTATCTACTTGCAGTAATGACTTTCTTCTCACAGAAGACTATCAGATCAGATAGCAGCAACCTTGCCTATGCAGGATGAAGCAACACTACAAACAGGATAGTGCAGAACCAAACTTTTTTTATTATTTGTAACTGCCACTCTGTTTGGTTTTGAACACGACTTAAATACATGTATATGCGCATGCATATATATACATATATATAAAAAAGAAAAAATATTAGGGGCACTTTTCATCTCTAGAAAACAACATGCAAGTCTATACGTATTCTTGTCAAGTTTACTCTTACTGTAATATACCTCCCAAAAATGGCTTCACAGGACTTGTAGAGGAAACTAATCACAAACAGTAAAATGAAAGCATTATCACATGCAACCTTAATCTGTTTTTGTCCAAAATATACAGGGCATGGAGATGTCAGGAACAAGTTCTAAAGGGAACTTTTCATTCCAGGGCTTTTCTCTGTTACCATCACAACAGAGACCTGTTGTCAGCAATCAAGGCTACTTAGTTTAGAGGATACCTCAATTTTATTCAATTTTCGAAACTATTCTTAAGTGCATGAGGAAGTTGGAAAAGTCCAATGATAGCAATTTACCACTATTTGAATCATGTAGCTCATGATGTTGCTTCAATCACATGTTCACAAGCATCCATCAAATAAAATAGAACTTTAGCATCTATACTGTACATGACTGCTCAAGATAATAGCAGATGAAAATCTATTTTATTGAATAAGTTCTGTCAAATGGCCTAAGATCTGAACAGGATTTTAAATCTATTTCTCCACAGTAAGCAAATGTGAGAGAACTACAGAGCTATCACACTTGACTAGAGAGAGGAAAGGACAGAATACTTTGCATCACTAAACAGAGATCTTATTTTTATAAGACCGTTACTGACACACCTTTGGGATGTGAGGGTTCATGGCATGGGGAAGCAATAGGCATCAGAAGGTTGGGAAAGAGCACCTGGAATGGACCAAAATCTGAGAACCTGTCAATAAAACTATGTCTACATCCTGTTACTGTTAACCCCTTGTGAAACAGAGGCATGCTGAAATCAGTTGAAATGTGGAATGCAGATACCGTGCACTGTTCATTGAAAGTTACCTTTAGAGATTTGCCTAAATTCAGCTTTTAAGATTTGAATATTTCTGTGTAATACAAATACTCAAAAATACAAGCTTAAATGTGTCACTGTTAGTGTCATTTATCTATCTTCCGTTTACATTACATTTTTCTAGTAGTGGTTATCTGTACCCATTTTTTTTTCCTGGTAGTGGTTATCCATACTTACCACCGTGCCAAGAAACTGAATGCTTGTATTTCCAGATGCATTCCGAGAAAGGCGCTGAAAGAAACAGACGTAAAAACTAATTAGAGGCTTCTCAGTAATCTGAACCAATTCGGTTTTCTTTGTGTCACACCACCTCAAAATAATCTAAACTATCTAGTACACAAAACAACATGTAGAACAAATATAACCATTTCCTTCAAAAGTCTCAGCGATAAAAATCTAATTCATACTTCAACTCGGATTTGGTTTTAGTTTCAGTCAATTCTATAATATTCACTTTGAAGAACAATGTAAACAAACGTGACCATGTACAACACAGAACAATCTTGGGCTTGCAGACAGACTGGTGTTACAAATAACGAGGCTGTTGACTTCTCCGAATGTCTGTGATTCACACTTAGCATTATCTTCATTCTGTTGTAATGAGAGAGACATTTTAATCTCTTTTTCAGATGCAAACCTCCAATGATGCCACTTTGAAAAGATAAAATAATGATCTTATAAAACATCTGGTTACCTACTGCGCTCAAGTTTCCAAACATTCTTCAGATATTTTACTGTCAGTAAGCCACAAGACAATGCAAAATAAAATATATTATTGATATAATATAATATTACCTATAATCTAAACATGGGAAATACACAAAGAGTTCTTCCTCTTTGTGAATCTTCTCTTCCTTCAAAGTGAAAAGCTCTTTCTCCCTTTTTTTTCCTGCTGTTAAATTACTGTGCATAGCGACCCCAGCTCAAGGTCCCAGCCACAGAACGCAGTTTTAATACTTACACAGTGCCATAAGTACACACAAACACAGAAGCACAGATTTGAGAAGGTGGGTATAAAATGCAAACAAACTGCTGCACTGAGATCTCCAGCATTTTGAAGACAACGAATCCTAGGAATAGGGCTGCAAATCATCTCGAGAGATCCTCTAGTCTAGCATCACAGGCAGAATCAAAAATACCTATGTCACTCCCAAATGGTGTGTGTCTAATCCACTCTCAAAGTCTTTCAATTGCAGAGATTTCACAGCCTCCCTGAGCAATTTATCCCAGTGTTCAGCAACCTTATCATTAGAAAGTTCTTTTCCTAATTTCTGACTAAAATATCCCTTACTGCACCTGAAGCCCATTGATTCTCCTCTTATCCATCACAGATGCGGAACATAGATAATTCCCTTTCTTTTTACAGCTACCCTTCAGGTATGTGAAGACTATTATCGTGGCTCCCTTTAGTGTTGCCTTCTCTAGACTAAGTGAGAAAATGCTATACAACAATAGCTAGAAATCCCTGTAAACAATTTTAGTGGCAGTAAATTAAATCCTGGTCCCCTTTTAATAATGGTGCATGTTCTTTGGCTACATTTTATGAAGTAACAATGATTACAGCCCAAACATGCTTATTTTTTGACTTAACAGGTCACTCACTGACACCACAATCTGTACAATCATATGAAAACAAAGGATGATGTGCCAAAGCCTGACATATTTCAACAATAATGATTAATGGAATGGAAAATATGGGAAATAAAATTTCATACAAAACCTGACGTTTACTTTTATAAAGGAAACAGGAATATACACTTTTCCCACAGTCCAGGACAAACACAATCAGGTTTTGGAAATCACAAAGAAGAACAAAGTACCGGCTGCCTACAATGAACAAACCGTATGCCAAAACAAACAAGTCCCAACCACTTGATAAGCTGTCAGAAAATGGTAAGTCAAAAAAAATTAAAGGATTTAATTTCTTTTTTTCCTGGAATGCCCTCCACCCTCGTTAGAGTTCTGTCACTTATTGTGCTACCCTTTTGTCCGCTTTCAAGGGTCATTAGAGACCTTTTCATGTCCTAATAAAAATTCCATTTTTTTGGCTAATCTCCCCATTGCACAGAAAAACACAACTTAAAAAACAAAACAAAATACGAAAACCAAAAATAAAGACCTTTTTGTCATTTTCTTAAAGGCTTTCAGAGTAAAACCAGGCATCTTGACACCTTAACTTATTTTTCACAATTAAGAACGAGATCATGAAAGCATCTCCTCACACAGATGGTCTTTACTCACAAGTAAGGAAACTAGAATAGCAATAACTGAGTCCTTTCAAGAATAAAAGTAGCAACCTGTAGGCTATATAAAGTTAAAATATAAAGTTAAACACATATGTATCTTAAGAAGGCACTTTCTAAAATCCTAAGACAAGACAAGGATATAAGCACCCTCTCCCCCAGCTTCACACTGCTGGAGAGCGTGGGCATCATACTACAGTGAGTCCTCACTGCTACTGTTTAGCCTGTGTCAAAAATGCAAAGCATTGAATTCAGCTGTCGAATGTACCAAGAGTCAGCGTAAGCACTCAAATACATCCCTGGAATTAACAACCAGCGAGGAAAGAAAATAATGGCGATGGGGAGGAAAAGAGTTAACAAACACAGAGGGAGAAAAGACATTTTCCTTCTGGGTATATTTCAAAAAAAACAAAAACAAGAAAGAAAAGTAGAGAAATTCTCCAAGTCACAAAACATATGTTACACTGAGACCAAAAAGAAAACTGCCAGGCTTTTGAGAACCATATTACAAAAGAAGTCAGCACATTATCATAATTAATGTTTCAAATTACAGTTGTAAATAAATTTCAGCTGTTAAATGTGATTAGATTTTTTGAAGCATATTGAAAGGAGTTATTTCTGTTCCACTGGTGGGCTTGTGTTTCTGAGATTTGTAAATGTAATTGATGTTTTCAAGAAAATGAAAGGACATGGTTTACAATTATTCTTTTATTTTCCACCTCTTTAGAAAAAGGACCAGACTCCAGTCTCCTAGTCTCCAGTTATTCCTCTTAAGTTAGATATTTACATATTCTATATCTCATAATAGATGGTTTCATATTACATGTGATAGCAGGAAAATAATCAAATAGCAGTAACAGAAGAGAATAGCTAATTATATGCATTGTCATTGTTTTCTGAATAATTTGCAAAATATTTACTAGAGGTTTTCACTGAAAAGCAAGGCAAGTCTACCATTTTAATGAAGACAAAACAAGACTGTATGATTACCGGTGAAAATCACATTGTTGGCATCAGTTACGTGATCTTAGACATAACTGATGTTCTTCCAGTTCATTCAACTGATAAAGCTTCAGACAAACTTAATTAACATAATATTAATTAAAAGTATAATGCTTTTTCCTTACACTATGAGAAAGCAACAAGCTAAATCAAATTTGAAAAAAATGAAATCAAAAATTCAAAAAAAATACATCTGCAATCTCAAAACTGTCAAATGTGTGAGCGTTACATAAACATTATATGTATTGTTACATAAACAGGTTAGAGTATATTATACTGCATATGCTATGTATATACAAACATAAAATGCTTATGCATGCATATAGACAAGGGTATACAGTCCTACAAAATCTGTTTGATTTTCCTACTCTTATCTTAAGTACACGCTATACTGCAATCGTTTCACAAATAATCAATTTAATCTGTAAATCCCAGTAAATTATCAGAGGTTAGTGTGATGTGACTTTAAATTCTTCCGCTTTGCCATAGAAAATTATTTCCACTTAGTTGGGTATCAATGATCTATTCATTATAAGATGCAGTAGGGTTACAATCAGCTTTGTATTAAGCGTGCAGTGGATGAGTACTTTAAGATAAAAATGATAATAACCTTTATGTGAAGTAGGATAAGGAAGCTCACCAAAATATAAAACATACATTATCGAAAGAGATTCTAAACAGACGTAGGTGTTATTAGACAATAACAAGACCGCAGAGTATGTTCCACAAATCTTCTGATATCTTAGGCTCTCCAAGCTACTTGATGTGAGCAGCTGAAGGGAAGGAATGATAACAGAATAAAGAAGCTGAAACATAGCAAAAGCAGTTTGTCACTTTGCTTGCAAATGAAAAAGCAATGTGTCAAATCAAAACAAATATTCAGTAACAGAGGAAATAATGTATTAAAGTTTCCCAAACACATTTGTCTTGAGCTACTGTATACTACCTTCATTTGTTGAAACTAAAGCTGGAGACCATTTGTTACAGAAAATGCAAAGACTGCCACTTGGCCAGCTCCAGTTTTTGCAAGCCTTGCTATGATTTCATTAGCACTAGGGCAAAATGTATCGACTATAAAGAACCTTTTAAAAAAAAAGTCAGAAAACCCACTGATTTCTGGATGAGGGCCACTGAACAGTATCTCATATTATTGCAGAAGACTATAGACAAAGTTTTGAGTGAAATACTGTTCAGTTTCCCGATACGGTTCTTTTTTTGGAGTGCAGAAGTTCTTGTAGCCTCTATTGCTTCATCTCGATTGCTAGCACTTCTGAAAATGTTATGCCATGAATTTTAAGTGGAGAATGCTATCCACTTACTGGCCAAAATCTGTAATTTCCTGAAAATTCAACCTAGCAAAGTACAAGCCAGAATCATCCCCAGATTTGTTGTTAAAAACAACAAATTATTCCCATAGTAGGGAAGTTGGGAGAAAAATCAGTACTTTAACTTATAAAATTATGGCAGATTCAGCTGCTAGTAACTCATCTATGAGTTTTTGTGTACATGAGTTTGTCTGGTCATCTGCAAACCTCCATCATTCAACTATGGCACTCCCATCTTTGGAACCTCATGGCCAGGTCAGAGAGGAGAAAAAAGCTGCAGAAGTAGCTCTGAAACCATGAACTCTTCTACTTGTCAAAATGTGAAGATTGTTTATCTGCCTACTTTTCCTTCTCCTTTTAGAACATTTGCTCTTCAATAGGAGTTTTCAGAAGAAAGCAGAATTTCATTTGAGCGCTCTCTTTCCACAGTGCAAAATGCTAGCTACTCCACAGACTAAAAGGAGGGAGGTCCCAAAGCTTCAAATGGGCAAAGTGTCACCCCAGACATCATGCAGCAGCAGGCACCCACTTCTGCAGCCTCCCTAAGTGGATCCCAACCGTGTAGAAAAGGTCCGGCACAAACTCTGGACTGCGTATTTGCAGTCCAGACTAGCAATGAGACCAAGATCTCCTGAACGTTAAAGACTGCCTCTTTGCATTACACAATATGTTCATATTCGGGGAGCCTTACAAACCTTTCCACTTAGGGAATCGTTCTGCATTTGTCACGATTTAGTGTTCTCCATTGGTGGTACCATCATTTCCTCTCCTTAGGCATTAAACTATAGATGGAAACTTAGCTAGATTCTGTGCACTGCTCTTCACCAAGCCATTATCAGTTTAAGATCACACTTTAAAGTAAATGAAGCCTCAGTCAGCTGTTCTTCCTCAGGGCAGGTCCCACATTTTCCCGTTTCCCAGTAGGGAATGAGATGATCAAATCCTGCTGTGTATGAAGCATTTCGACATGTAAAACATTGCTAAGATTGGATTAAATGGTACAAAGGGGAAGTATTCTTTCCCTTAACATGAACCCTGCTAAGATACTAAGAGGCTGGCCTCCCCCGGTACCAGTTGCAAGCTATCTAAACCCTTTTCTAGGGACTAAATGGGATCTATTCCCAAACCCAGTACAAATACGGACCTTAAACACAGCATGACAGCTCACAGGCCATCAATCTACACAGAAAAACTGTGCCTGCTCCCTTATAAGTGGCTGAGGCAACATACTACTTCTTTCAAAAGAAGGACTGCTCTCTTAATGCCTGGATTTAATTACAGTAGGTACTTAGGAACTTCTGTCCTCCCATAAAGAGAAAAAAGGAAACACAGATCTGGCCCAGTATTGCTTTATGTGAGATCTAGTGTTAATGTCACTTGTTACTTCTCCTTGCCACCCTTTTGATGTGCAGATGTTTAATACTAATACCACTGCTTATATACATAGCACCTTCAATCTAAGAACGCCCATGTGCACATTTACCTTCTGAGGTAGGCAGGTGTTATAAAGCAGTGGAAGATGAGCTTAAAAGAGAAAGCACAGGGAAGACTGTTTATTTGGCGTTGGTAAAGAATGAATACTAAGACATTAACTCCAGCTCAACATTTCCCATTATTTACAATTATTTACAACAACTGCAGAGAGTTTAGTTCTCCTTGTGGCCTTTTAAATTTTTGCTGCTACTATGTTAAGTCACAAAAAATACAATAGAATAAAACATTTGGACACTCTACCCTCTTTTTGACATGCTGTAATATGTTCTGCTCTTCTAGGGCAGATAATATGCCACCACGTGAGTCTAGCTCTGATAATGTTTATCACTGCTCTGAGACAGATTCTTTGCAGGATCCACAGTCCTTTTTCCCTCTTTGATATCCCTCGTTTTCCTTCTCCTTTGCCCTCTGAATGCATTATCATGTTCAAGAGAATCATTCCTTGTCTTTGAAGGTTTAGATATCATAAAATTATGATGCCTGTCAGTAACTGAATACAATGCTTTAGTCTTTGGATACATACACAATCCTTATAGCTACTCATCCTGAATATTGCCAGTCATTAAAATGTATAGCTCCTTTGGAAAAAAAAAAAAAAGCATAAGATATTGTGATAGCTAACATTTTATGATCAACCCCTTGAGCAGCACAGGATATTGCTAATCCCATTAGGTTAAAGAGAGTGAGAAGTATGTTGTTTGTAGATACAGCCTTATTGTGGGAGACCTCTCTCTGAAAAGTGGACAATTAATTCCAGAGGGATTGGGTGGGCATAGCAGTTGATCACTCATTTCCTTCCAGGATGAGAAAAATTCCTTTTGATGAAATAGTGGGTAAGGGTGGTGGTGTGCACTTTCTGCTTCAACTGCTCAAAAAAAAAAAAAAAAAAAGGCCAGTAATAATCTGTAATTCTGTTGTCTTTTATTTCTCTGCATTTTCCCCTTCTTTTCACACGTTCAACCATGGACAAGGGTGTTGAGTCAGCCTGAAGTTACACTGATTTAACACTAACAGTAGACCATTCATGAGATCTAGGAACTTGCTAGTTAAAGTAACATTATACAAAGAGTCTTCTGTGACAATAAAGGATATTTGATACTTTAAAGGTTCTGTCCCTCAGGAGCTGGGCTATTGTTGTCCTACAGGGTATATGTACATTTAGGGCTGATTTAACAAAACGGTAATATTAATAATTTTAGCAAACACCATGACCTGTGTCAATGAAGCCGTAATAGTAATTTTTCTTTGAATACACATTATTGGCAATTACAGCAAGAACCACCAAAAAAGGCCAGCATGTGTTTCATACATTTTCCCTTTTTCTACAACTCCTAGAAATACAGGAAATCTTAGTCCTTCTTTAGACCATCCATGACCAAACAATGAGACCAAGCGGTATCATTACTGATTTTCTTGCACAGAAGCCTTTCACAAACTCAGCTAGATGAATTATTTAATTATCTAAAGCAGATAACTCAAGTCTTTCCAACGGCGCCTATGAGACATGCACTGAATCTTGCACAGACAATTTAAGGTATGCTGATGAAGTTTCAAAGTTTCTTCTAGTTATGACTTTTCTCTGCTTCTGTGTTTGGGTCCTTTGGCAAGGATCTGCCTCCACCTACAAGAACAAGCTATGCTGTTTGCCCAGGGTGACATCAGGACATCTGTGCTGTAGAACATTACACAGCTTTAAAGTTTCCTGGCAAAACCTCCTGGCTAAGAGGGTCCCCCCCCCCCCACCCACATGCTTTCCCTGTCCTCCCCATTACCACACAGAAGTGATATCTTGGGATTTTAATATATAATTCAACAGGAACATCAGCTCCATGCTTGGTTTTGGTCAAAAAAGTCAAATGAAACATTAGGAATTAATAATGAAAACAGATAACAAATAAGTGAATACCATTTTGTTATGGAAGAAGTCTATGCTTTGCCCATGCTTTTAATACTGGGCACAGTTCTGGTCTCCTCAGCTCAAAAAGATATAACAGAAATAGAAAACTTTCAGAGAGCAACAGGAATGACCAAAGACAGGCTTCTCCACAAGGAACAACTCTGCAGCACTGAAAAGAGGCAAATGAGTGAGGATATGAGCAGCATGACAGAGTGGGTAGGGAACAACTGTTCACAGTATTTTCCAATACAGGAAAACCAGGAGGGATTCAAATGAAGCTAAAAGACATTGCCATAGCAATTAATAGGCAATAATAAGACTGTGATAAACAAGTTGCCAAAATGTATCATTCTCTTTGTGCAACTGCAGGGAAAGAAATAATAACAATAATGCCACCCTTACAGACAGATAGTAATATTTAATTTTTTTTTTAAGCCTGTCACACAGCAACACACACCATGATAAAACCCACTGTACACCAAGGGCTTTTGTATGTCTTTAATCTGGGATATTTGAGACCTGGATTGTATTTGTCTCAAATGCCAAGAGAGAGCCAAGGGAGGCAATAAAAATCAATTTCTCTGTATGAAATCCACTGATCATTTTTGGATTTTCATGGCTGAGCTCTATTTTCTCAGACGACTGTGGCTGGATGAGCAAGCAGGAAAGCACAGACAGCCTGTGAGGTTATATCTATACTGTAAAATAAAGGACAGCCATGGACTAATGCCTGGCCCCAAAGCCAAATGGCAATGACTGTCTCAGTCCCCACTGCTTAGGTCTATACACCGTGGCATAAATCTATACCAGAGTTGTCTAAGACAGCTACAACTGGAATAGGGTAAAAGAAAGCCAGGGAGTGAGCAAACAATTAATCAATAAGAACAATCAGGAATCCAGTGCTGGGGCTCACTCTCTGGGTCTTGGATCTTTGGTTATGTTTGTAAAACATTCTGAATTTCCCTCTTCTAGAGGCAGCCTAGCAAAAATAATTCTGAAATTATGCATAAATCACTACTGCAGAGTGTGTGAAATAACTGCACAGCTTAAAAAAATGAACTGTCAAGCAGTCTTGTACACTGCTCCCTAAATGTACACTGATCCCTAATGTACACTGCTCCCTAAATCTTTTCCAAAATCATTTCTATGGTAAAAGAAAATGACTGTGCTCAAGTAATGGTACCTTGGACCAGACATTTATACAATATATCATTACTACAGATTACATCTGAGATTTCAATACAGTAAAAAAAAAGTAAGTAATTTTTTTTTTTTTTAGTTAGACATAGGTTTGAAAAAGTGTCATCGGCTTTGAAGGAAATGAATACTTGGGCAGAGGCTTTGTTCTCCTGGCAGACATTTCCCAAATGTAAAGTTTTCATAACCTACAGAACTTTTGTTTTTTCTGCTATTATAAACCAAAATAATAATTTTAAAAACTATACCAGAGAAGTACGCACATTTGCGATATCCCAAGTTGTAGAATATGCTCCTCCTGCTGCAGTTGTTGATGCAATAAAAAGATTAAACTAAAAATTAATATGTGGTGCCATCACTGAATTTTCCACAATACTGTAAGTAGGTGAAACTTTGTCAGCAGTTTTCTCTGTTCCAATCACTAAAACTCTTGAAGCTTGGGACCCATGACTTCCGCTTTACAGGATCATGTTCTTATTTAGTAACTCCACTACTCTCTTATTCACATCTTGCTGTGGCCAATAAAGACCTTTTCACCATAGAGTTAGGGAGACCCGACAGAGTCACAGAATAGTTTAGGTTGGAAGGGACCTCTGGAGATCAGGTAGTCAAATCCCCTGTTCAAAGCAGTCCTAACATAAAAGTTAGATTAGGCCTCTCAGGCCCTTGTCCAGTTCAGTCTTATACCATAATGCCTACGTCCCTGCAGAGTTTCAGTTCAGCAGAGACCAAACCTCTGAAAGCCAGGAAATATAAGGAGAAGGTACCACCACTGCCATCACAGAGCTGCCTTGGCGAAGCCACTGAAAACCACCCCAAGCTTTCCACACTCCAAGCAGAGTGCCTGCGCTCCCTTTAAAGGTGGAGGTCTTCATTGCTGCAAGCTAGCAGAGCAGTGGAAGCGGTGTGAGCACAGCATACACCAGAGGAGTGGCAGGGAGACAGATGTGCATGATACAAGGAAGAGGGGCAAAGGTAATAGAAAGATGGTGACAATTTATTTTGGCACAGAATCCTTCTGCTATAGAGAACTGCCTGCAGGTAGGTGGTATATAAGGATCGGCTGAGTGTTTGATGATGGGATCAACGAAAGCAGAGTGTTAAACACAGTCCTCTCTGAAGGGACTGTAAAACAGCACTAAGGAGTTGTAAAACTTGCCAGTGTGGTGTTGCTATAGAGCAGGCTCAAAATTTGAAAGAATGGTAGGTGGGGGTGCTTTTTGAAAGCTAGCCCAAACACAAATTTTGCCAAAGCCAAGAGGATTGAGGATCTTCTACATGCATTTTTTCATGGGCAACCTGCTCTTATTGCAGGCAAATACCTGAATCCCCCTGTGCAGTGTCCCAGTACAAGGCACCTTCCTGTGCCTTGTACCATCCTCATTGTACCACGGTGTCAAAGAGAGGACAGAGTTGCAATTGGGTCAAAGTCCATCTCCTGGACTTCTCGGATTCATTGTTGGATTCTGGTTCACAAGAGGGAATACAAGGAAAGGTTCAGCTCTAAAGACAAGGCACGTTATTCTCCTGTTCAGACAAAACTTCCTGTGTTTCAGTTTGTGCCCACCGCCTCCTGTCCTGTTGCTGGGCACCGCAGAGAAGAGTCTGGCCCCATCCTCTCGACACCCTCCCTTCAGATGCTTACACACTGATGAGATCCACCCCCCAGCCTTCTCTTCTCCAGGCTGAACAGGCCCAGCTCTCGCAGCCTTTCTTCATAGGAGAGATGCTCCAGTCCCTTCATCAACTTAGCAGCCCTTCACTGGATTCGCTCCAGGAGTGCCACGTCTCTCTTGTCCTGGGGAGCCCAGAATTGGACACAGGACTCCAGGTGAGGCCTCCCCAGGGCTGAGGAGAGGGGCAGGATCACCTCCCTCCATCTGCTGGCAACACTCTGCCTAAAGCACCCCAGGAGACCGTTGGCCTTCTTGGCCACCAGGGCACATTGCTGGCTCATGTTTAACTTGTTGTCCACCAGCACTCCCAGGTCCTTCTCGGCAGAGCTGCTTTCCAGCAGGTCAACCCCCAGCCTGTCCTGCGGCATGGGGTCATTCCTCCCTAGGGGCAGGACCCTGCACTTGCCTTTGTTGAACTTCCTGAGGTTCCTCTCCACCCAACTCTCCAGCCTGTCCAGGTCCCTCTGAAGGGCAGCACAGCCTTCTGGTGTGTCAGCCACTCCTCCCAGTTCCAAGCTTGCTGAGGGTGCCCTCTGTGCCTTCCTCCAGGTCATTGATGAATACATTGAACAAGACGGGAGCCAGGACTGACCCCTGGGGGACACCGCTAGCTATCAGCCTCCAACTAGACCTTGCACCATTCTCTTCTCCTCTTCCACCTGCTCCTCCTATCATAGGTACAGGGAGACAGTCCATCATTTATTTGCTTATTTTTAATTCTAAATATTGCCTGAAAGCCTATGCCATTTTCAAATTGTATTTTATATGTAAATATATTTTAGGTATGTATTTTAAATAACAAGCTATCCCTTCAAGTCTAAATCCTCATGGAGACATATTGTAACAAATGCCTATAGTTACTTCTTCAATTTTCAGCAGTAGTAGATTTTGAATTGACAAGAACTCAGGCTCCAGAGCCACTGAAAATCTTTGGTATGGAAAACCATTTTGGAAAAGTATTCTTGTATGCACAAATTGCAGTTTGTCTGGTACATACGTACTTTAAAAACAAAATCCTACACTTCACACTGCATTGCATTCAGACTCCCCAAATGGGAGGTAGGTTCTAGTCATAAGTGGGGGAAATGCTGAGAAACTGGGACCACTGTAATTCCAGCTGAGGAATTACAAAATAACAAAAAAGCCCAGTGACGGAATCTGTGTCCTTCAAGAAATGCTATGGGGTCTGCTCTACACCCTGCCTCCAGAGAGCTGTATCTCAGGAATCTCTTGCTCAAATGAGTCCAAGTTTTCCCCATTTCATAACCTTCTACAAGATCCTATGGATTTCAGAGCAATCCAAGCCAGCATAAAGACTGTAGAGCCCTTATGCTACAGCAAAACAGACCTGCAGTCTCCCCCAGGGCGCTGGTCCCTCTATCATCTGGGGACCTGGCCAGGCACTCCGCAGCGCCCATCTGCTGCACAGATGGGCTTCCCTGCAAAGCGAACAAAGCCTGAGGGAGGGGGCTGCTGCACAGCCTAGCTGTGCCCTGATAATGCCCTAGACAGGCTTTGACCAGGGCATCTACTTCTCCTCAGCAGCTCAGATATATTCCCAGGTTCCCCCATCTAGAGGCAGCCTTAGAAAACCTGATTTTTAAACTCAGAGGTCTTCTTAACCTCAAGCATGGCCGAGCTGGTGCTCTGCTTTTGCTCTAATCCAAATTGAGCCTTTAACAGAGGAGCAGAAATAGATAAGCCTGCCTAATTACTTACTTTTATATGTGCGACCGATATGCAACAATTTGAATGTCTAGACAATAATTTACATAAATACATTTTAAACCAAAACATTTTAAAATTATTTATTTCCTGCTTCTGTGCTTAAGTGCTTCGCTGGGGCCAGACTGCAAGATCAAGCCAAAGGTGAATACATCAAACCTTCAAAGAAGTATACTGTTCACAAAGACTGTACCTGGTTGAGCAAATTTAGAAGAACGAAACCAACTATGAAGAGAAATTAGATCGGCTGAAAATTAATAAAGCACAGCTGGAATTATTCGATTCATCCATATTTGTTGCTTAAATGGCTCTAGGGCTAAGTCTTGCTGAAAGAAGATACTTCAAGACTCAGGAGTCAATTGCTTTTGGAGACAAATTGACCTACAGGAATACACTTGTCTAATTTGGTTCTTGCAGTGGGGCAAGTCTAGAGACATATATAACCAAAAAACCAATTTAGATTCCAGTGAGCGGATATCAGAGGTCAAGTTTAGGGTTTTTATAATGTTACGTACATACACTAAAAGATTAATAACTTTTCATGCTACTGGCTTTCTTTGCTAAAAACAAAGACTTACGGATAATATCTCAGAAAGCAACAATATATGTGCTTATTTCATCTTCTGTTGGATAAATACCATTCAGTCAGTTCACTGCTTGTTATTGTGGTTACTCCTGTAGTATTTCATACAATTTGGTTGTATTCCAGCAGTGCAAGCAACACTATTGCTGGCTCACCTCCTAGCAAAAAGCATGTCCAGATCTGATGATCATTAATTTTGAAACTAAATTTACGTGCCATTTCAAATATTACACTTTTGGTTACCTGGCCTTTTTTATTAGTTATACTGAGAGAGTTGTATAATGCTATGTAATTGTTATACATATGTCCCAATAGTTTGCAGTGAGGCCTTCCGAATACAGTTATTCATGCCGAATATAACACTTTTCTCCTAAAGAGATTTTGTATGTTCATACATTAGTATTGTTTCCTATTCAATATTAGGGATTATGTACTATAAAATAAATACCAGTAAAATGGACCGGTATCAAAATATAAAACTACACTTTAGAGTGTAGAGTTATTTTAGACAGACAACCTGAAGATGCCATTAACCTTCCAAGAAACCTACAGAAATTACGTCCAGAATTTATTTGGACGTATAATGAAAATTTCACTCTCAGTCAATACCATCCTTAAAAGAGACAATATTTATTTTCATAAAGTTGCAATCTTTTCAATTCAGTCATAGGAAAAACAACGTTTTCATTTGGGAATTTCACCAGGGTTGAAAATGCAAAAAAACACATATATTTCACTGTGAATTAACATCAGAAACCTGATCAGGGTATCACTAATAAATGTATATAAAATAGATAGACAGATAGATTGACAGACAGACAGATAATACTGTATGTAGAAAAATGCTTTAATTTATTTCAAAGTTTTGACATTTTGTTTTCCTTTCACTGATTTCCAGGATCAATAGATAGATATTAATAAAAGGTTTCTTAACAAATACATAACACCTGACTAGCATTACCTTCAGAAAACTTACAGTTAGAGAGATCATTTTGTTTGGAGTTGTTTTCAAACACGTAAGTGGTCAGAAGGAAAGAATCTACATTAAACCTACATTAAACTTCTTAGCCTTCTTTTGTCAGAGTCATACAGGTTTTGGATGTTTTTTTATGTTTTTCTTTTCAAATTATGGAACTAATAATATTTTATAAAAGCAAGAACATGGGAGATATGTTGTCCTGTGGCTTCCCATCTGCAAAGGCCCAAAAGAGAAAAAAACCTGTGATGATGATTCAAACATCAGAAAGAGAATAGTTTTACTGTAGAACCCCTCCTTTCTGTAAAGAGTAATTCTTACTTTATTTCCTAAGGTTATTCCTTAAGAAATCATAGCTCCTCATACACATTAAGTGAAGAGATACTAGGATCTGGGGTAAATTTCTGTCTAAAGTAAGTGATTTCTCTTCAAATGGAAGACATTTGAGAAGTACAAAAGCTTCCCTAGCAATTCTAGAGGAGCTCATCTCACTGATGTTCTGGATGCCTTCAAAGTAGAAGGGCAAGATTATGTTATCTGCACAGCGTAACATCAATTTTACGATACAGTAAGTTTAGACCCCATGTATCAACATTATTTGTGTATCTAAAAGCATGTAGTTATCGCAGCTCTACAAATAAAGTGTTGATGAATTTACCTGTATAGTCCTCTGAGTGCCATCAATGGTGACAGACAACAAGGGTGAAGCCAGGTTCCATTCACCGGTCACGTTCAGTTTCATCCCATCAACTTCCACCTGTTGTGACACCAAACAAGACTGTTACTACGAAGACAGACAGAAAACTGATCTCAAGTTCATTACTGCATACAAAGCAGCAACCATTTTAAAACAGATGGCTCCCAAACAACCTGTCATGTTTACCGCTTCTGCCATAAAAGACAGGGTCCAACAACAGTCTTCTAGCCATCTCTGGGGAGAGGTGAAGGACCTGTGAACAGCTGCCTCCGAGTAGCAAGGTTTCAAGTGAATTCTAGCAAGTAACAAACAGCCATCCAACTTTTAAACCTATCTGGATATGCTACATTTACTGCAATTAGACAAGTAATGCATATAAATTCCAGTGACACCTTGCAACCCACACAACAGGGCTTGCATATAATATTCTCTCCAAGGACCAAGAAAGAACTTTTCCTGTGCTTCTAATGAAGGGTTTTGCATTGTTATCTTAATTAATATGAGGCAGTAATTAAATCTTTGGTGTTTTATCTCTAAGTCCAGAAAAACTTCGCAAATTCTGTCATGTTTTCTCTTAATCTACATCTGATCAAAGAAATGCAATTTCTGACTTAAATGTCAGTAAGGCTGTCCAGAAAGAAATTTTTTAAAAAATCATCCCATAATTTTTATACCAAAATATTTCTACATGAAAAGCAAAATTGCTGAGTTTTGAAAAACTATAGGCACACTTGTGCACTACAAAGAAGGTGTAACGACACTTACGTTATCCTTCCATTGTACAATATTGTCTGTTAAAAAGTACACACAAACACACTCAATTCCACAAGAGCCTCAGAGGAAGAGTCAGATTAAGAACAAAAACATTACGACATGTAGAATAACCCAGTTATAGATTAATGTTTACAGAGTGTTTTTAACATTCACCATGATATCTAAGGTAGGTAAATATGACTTAAAGCATACGTTTTACTACAAAAAGAAGAAAAATACTGGTTGGCTGATTTTCCACAATCTCCAAAATATTTTAAATCGCTAAATTACAGACAATATTGACAATGTCACAAATATTGCATACGTTCTCATCAAAATAGAAGGAAATCACTGTATTTAGAAAAAGATCTGAACCTATTTTTGGCAAAATGAAACATTTAAAACTAGCTCTTTTAGATCACAAAGACTAATAATTGTTTCATCTGATAATAAGAACTGGGAACAGTAATCTTAGCGTAACTTAAAAGAAACTCGTAATAGACAAGTGCAGGGGAACAACATATAATTTGATAGTTTCATTTCAGTTGTGGAAAAAAAAACCTCTGGCTTAAAAAAGCTCAAATTTTATAGACACTTTACTTCAGAATACAAAATCTGTCTTTAAGTGATACAATCTACTCAATTTCTATAGGTTTAAGCTATAAATAAATTTACAAGTAAAGAACACGAAGAAAAACAAGTCATTTATAATGGTTCACCAATAGGCCAGATTAGCTGGCATGCTTCAGATACTTTACACTGTTCCAGTGACGCAAAACAGCCATAAACCTGGTTTGAGTTAAACCAGACCTCCAGCTGTTTTGCATTGCCCGAGCACTGCAAAGCAGCTGGAACACACCAGTGAATCCAGCCCAATATCAGCAAAGCTGAATCAGCAAGTACTGTATTTATTGAGAACAGCAGAAACATCTGAAAAAGACATTCCCAACAGAATACGGCAAATCTGTTGCTCTGTCTCACCACTCTTTTGATTAGCAATTGAACTTTGGTAAGATAATTTTTAACAAAGCTATCCATCACTGTCACTGTCACTATCACTATAACAAAGAAAAACTGTCTGCACTGGAACCTAGACCTGAGAAGATCATTTACCATGTTTCTCCAGGGAAGGCAACGGTATTAAAGCATGCCAAACTATTGGCCACCAATTGCATACTGTGGTGGTTGTACTGCAATATTTACTCATAGAAAAGCTTCAGCTGACATCTAAATCTTAAGTGAAAGGTGTCCCAGTGGCAAGGTGCAAGTCAGTATCTCCACGAAAAAAACCAATTTTCGCATTAGCTCTTTTGTCACTGTACAGAGGAGCTAAAGAAAAGAAAATCAAGTGTGTCACCGTGGCAAATGACATGTTTAGAATCCCTCACAAGGGTGTGTACAAGTCTAGTCATCACTGATTCCAGATTAAGTTAGCACTGAAGAATTTCTGGCAGGAGCCAGCATGAAAGAAGAGATGCTAGCAATCAAAGCCTAGAGCAGGTCTAAACTGTGGCGGCACTCTGGGAACACTATCGTTGTTTATGTGGAATAGGAAAACCAGCAGGCAATGTTATCTCTACTTCTTGTCTCCATTCAAAAATTAATAAAGGACCAGAGGAAAAAATATATGTTATCTGAACTAATGAATACCCCAAGAAACTGCAGCAGTCCCCTCATATAATGGAGCTACAGGATCTCAGACAGCTGCTTTCACCTGGAGCTCACCGTGCTACATGCAGCTTGGGAAGATTTTGATGTGAAGCCAAGAATATCGCAGGGAAGTTGGTTGTCTCTGCTCCAGTTGGCAGGATGGTAAAGCAAGGAGGCCATCAGAGAAAATGAAGTAAGGACTGAAGATAAGAGATTTATCCACCTAGGGAACACGTTACTTTCACTACAGACAAGGAACTCTGTATCAGGGGAAAGCAGAGGAAGAAAATAAAAAACAGTCAAGGGGAGAAGGAGTAGAAGTGGAAATCACAAGCAGTACTTTACCTGATAGAGAAAATACCTCTTCCTTCTGCAGAGAAGCCATGCAAAGTAAGAGTAGCTCAGCAAAGAGTAGCCAAGCAAAGTTAGTTGATGGAGACAGGGAAATAGACACAATGTTCAAATAACATGTTTGGAGTTTGCATTGGCATTAAGATCTTCTCTGGCAATGTACGCAATAATAAAACCAGGGCTTTTTTGGTTTAGGCTTGTTTTTTCCCCGAAAACTAATGAAAACTTAACATTGGCTATTTTCTGTTTTGTTTGTTTCTGTGCTCATGAGACAGCCATCAAGGAACACATCTCTCAAAGGATGATGGCACTTGAATTATATGGAAAATATCCCAGCCAAATCACTCATGCAGTGGGCCACATTGTGTTTATATTCTAACTATACAGTCCAGACATAGCCTCAGCTACTCAGCTCCAAGCATATGCCTCTGTATGCTTGAGTGTCACATGTGTGGGGAAGAATTACGCTAGAGTAACCATGGTGGTTTGAATTGCTGCTAACACATCGCTACTGATGGGGCTGGGTTAAGCTTTTTTTTTTTTTTTTTTTAATAGGTTTGTTTGTTCCTGTGTAAGGATATAAAAGATAAGAAGCCATAGTTCTCCTTTAAAATTATTTCCAATTCAAAGGCCATTGTAGAGTGAGGTCTCAAAAAGAGGAATGACAAGTCCAAGACACAGTGCTAGAAAAAGGTCAACAGCTTTCTCCTCTGTCACAACTTTGCAGACTGATGCTGGCACGCACCTGAACTACACAAGTAGCAGCCCCTTCACCTCTTGTGGACTGAGCTCCTGATGTTCAGCAGGATAGGTACCAGCTAACTAATAGTGCAAAGAGATGTAGGGCATAATCTGCATTCAGCTTCCTTTTGAGAACATCATTTGGCATTTTATATGCATGTCAGGCAATTAAGGGAGGCAGCACAAGCCTGAGTGTTACAGCCCTGTTAATTTACTAATGCAGAGTCTCAGATACATCTGGCACATGTCACTTCTTTTCTCCTGGAAATGAAGGTGGTTTTCCAGGAGATTGGAGGGCAGCTACAGCAGTTGTTTCCTGCCTGATGCTTCAAAACCCTATGCCCGCTCTTCCTAATGCCTGTCTTAGTCTGAGCAGCTTGAAACTGCTGACTTGATTCCATGGTTCCAGCTTCGCCTCTGGGCACAGTGGTTTAACTCGATGGTTCCAGGCTTTTGGTTCAGCTCCTGGTCCAGAGTCCTCGCCCTGCTACTGGGTTATACCACCACTGCCCTGATTCCTTCCACCCCTGCATTCTACCGCTTGCAATAGCAAAAGTACTCGCTTTCCCCATTTCATCAGCTGAACCAAATAAAAAGTTATGCTCTGCAGACTTGTCTTGCTGAAAACTTTCTCTTATCAAGACAGCTGTCTATGAAGATGTGAAACATCTTCAGCCTTCAAATAGGGAAACACAAATTAATATTGAAAGGAGATATACGAATACTCAGTGCCGTAGAGAATACAAACAACAAATCCTTCTGCTGGTGTTAATTTAGCTCCACTGTAAAACTAAAGCACAACCTGTGGGGAGAAAGGATTCTACAAACTGCAACCTAGAAATCATCTTGCATGGAAGGAGAAATGGCAGTAAGCGTTACTGTTGTAAGCCTCAGGTAGCATATACGTTTGAACACCTTCCTCAAGGCTAAACGAATCAAAAATGCCCTCTGGGAGAAATAACTGCCTCAGGTGAAAACCTGTTCACCTATGTTATTGTTAAATATCATCTACTGTACCAAAGAAAGCAAGCAGATTCTCTCCCTTCTTATGAGTCAGGTAAGGGAGAGGCATTGCTTCTTGCACAGAAGGGGAGGTGGCAAGAGAAGGTGAAAACGTAAATAGCTGTATTAATAAATAATAGTCTGGGGTGATCTCAGACTAATCCAAACAGAGTTTGATAAAGTGGTGTTTGGTTCCTGACCAGTTTTCACAAAATTCCTAGAATTCTCATACAATCTGCTGTCCAGCTAATGGAGCAGCACATGGAATAAAAGAAAAATGGCAACTCTGTTCTTGTGCCAAAGTTATTGTCCCTTGCTTTTCATTGTCCTGTGTATCCTAAGGAGTAAGATCAAAGACTGCAAGTGGCTGGTCATTCGTAGGCTTCCTTTAGAAGAATGATGCATAAAACTCCAGGCATTTTAAGGTATAAAGTACCTTGCTAATCCTTCATGTAAAGTGCTCTTTCCCAGCCAGCAGGAGAGCTCAAACACTGTCTTTCATCTCTGAATATTCCTAAAGCTAATAAATACAACATGTTTCATTATCATGAAAATGACCAGCCACCTGGAGGCTGCGTCCACAAGCATTTCTGGTCATCTGCAGAGCTGTCTTGGCAATCATCTAGTCTTCCTACACAATTTTCTTCAACTCATCTGCATTGTCTTGAACTACCTTGAAAAAAAAAGGGGCATATACTTTGGAATTCTGAGCAAGTAGGCATCACCTAAGATTGTCTTCGTTGTTATTATGGGGCTCCACTCAACGCTTTGGCTTTGCTCAGCCACTGCTTACCTAATCTTTAGGAGAATTGAGAAGGATTAGAATCATAGGATAATGTAGGCTAAGAGGTCATCTAGTCCAAACTCCTACTCAAAGTAGCATCGACTATGAGGTCAGCCCAGGTTGCTCAGGGCTTTGTTCAAATGAGCCTTGAAAACTTCTAAGGATGGAGACATCCACAAATCCATGGGCCCTGATGGGATGCACCCACGAGTGCTGAGAGAGCGGGCGGATGTTATCGCTAGGCCACTCTCCATCATCTTGGAAAGGTCCTGGAGAACAAGAGAGGTGTCTGAGGACTGGAAGAAAGCCAGTGTCACACCAGTCTTCCAAAAGGGCAAGAAGGAGGAGCCAGGAAACTACAGGCCTGTCAGCCTCCCCTCCATGCCTGGCAAGGTGATGGAACAGCTCCTCCTGGAGGTCCTCACTAAGCATCTGGAGGACAAGAAGGTGATCAGGAGTAGTCAGCATGGATTCACCAAAGGGAAAGCATGCTTGACCAATCTGATAGCCTTCTATGACGGAATGACTGGCTGGGGAGATGAGGGCAGAGCAGTGGATGTTGTCTCCCTGGCCTTCAGCAAGGCTTTGGACACTGTCTCCCATCACATCCTCCTAGGTAAGCTCAGGAAGTGTGGGCTAGATGAGTGGACAGTGAGGTGGATTGAGAACTGGCTGAAAGGCAGAGCTCAGAGGGTTGTGGTCAGGGGTGCAGAGTCTAGTTGGAGGCCTGTAGCTAGCAGTGTCCCCCAGGGGTCAGTCCTGGCTCCCGTCTTGTTCAATGTATTCATCAATGACCTGGAGGAAGGCACAGAGGGCACCCTCAGCAAGCTTGAAACTGGGAGGAGTGGCTGACACACCAGAAGGCTGTGCTGCCCTTCAGAGGGACCTGGACAGGCTGGAGAGTTGGGTGGAGAGGAACCTCAGGAAGTTCAACAAAGGCAAGTGCAGGGTCCTGCCCCTAGGGAGGAATGACCCCATGCGGCAGGACAGGCTGGGAGTTGACCTGCTGGAAAGCAGCTCTGCCGAGAAGGCCCTGGGAGTCCTGGTGGACAACAAGTTAAACATGAGCCAGCAATGTGCCCTTGTGGCCAAGAAGGCCAATGGTCTCCTGCATCCCCCCGATCCTCCCCCTCTCCTCAGCCCTGGGGAGGCCTCACCTGGAGTCCTGTGTCCAGTTCTGGGCTCCCCAGGACAAGAGAGACATGGTGCTACTGCAGGGAGTCCAGCGGAGGGCTACAGAGATTATGAGGGGACTGGAGCATCTCTCCTATGAAGAAAGGCTGAGAGAGCTGGGCCTGTTCAGCCTGGAGAAAAGAAGCCTGAGGGGGGATCTCATCAATGTGTACAAGTATATGAAGGGAAGGGGTCAAGAGGATGGGGCCAGACTCTTCTCCATGGTGCCCAGTGACAGGACGAGAGGCAACAGGCACAAACTGAAACACAGGAAGTTCCATCTGAATGCAAAGAAAAACTTCTTTCCTGTGAGGGTGACTGAGCACTGGAACAGGTTGCCCAGAGAGATTGTGGAGTCTCCTCCTCTGGAGATATTCAAAACTTGCTTGGATGAAATCCTGTGCAATGTGCTCTAGAGGACCCTGCTTGAGTAGGGGGTTTGGACTAGATGATGTCCAGAGGTCCTTTCCAACCTTCAACTGTTCTGTGATTCTGTGAGACTGCACAATGTGTCCGGGCAACCTCCACTGCTTGACTGTCCTCATTATGAAAAAATTTCTCCTTCTATCCTGTCTGACCCTCTCGCCTTCAATTTGTGCCTGCTGTCTCTTCTCCTGGCACGCACCACTTCAAGCCCAGTTCTGTCTTCTGGATAACCTCCTTGTAGGTAGGCACTGGTAGGCTGCTGTTAGGTCCACCCAAAGCCTTTCTTTTGAAATGCTGAACAAGACCCAGTTCCCTCTGCCCTCTCTCCTACAGCAAGCGCTCCAGCCCCCTTGACCACCTAGGTGGCCCTCCCCTGAACCGACTGTACTTTGTCAATATCTTTCTTGTATTGGGGGGCCCAAAACTGGACATGGTATTCTAATGAGTGTCAAGAAAAGCAGAAAAATCACTTCTCTCAATCTACTGGCTGTGCTTCTGCTAACACAGCACAGAATGCTGCTGTCCTTCTTTGTTGCCAGGACGCACTGCTGGCTCATGTTCAGCTTGCTGTTTGCCAAGGCTCCCAGGTCCTTTTCTGCAGTGCTGCTCTTCAGACAGTCATTCCCCCAGACTGTATCACTGCAAGGGATTCTTTCTTCCCAAGTACAGGACCTAAGAATCTTTAAAGTTCATATACTTCACATTGTCCCATCACTCCTGCCTGTCTAGGTCCCCATGGATGGCAGCACTGTCCTTGAGTCCTTGACTGTCCTTGACTGGTTCCTGAAATCTTGCATCATCTCCAAAATTGATAAGCATACACCCCATTGCCTCCTCCAGGTCACTGATTAGGATACTAAGCAGGATTGGTCCTAAAACCAAATCATTTTATCCTAGAAGGCAGTTGTGTTGGTCAGGGACTTGTCCCTGCTTCCACCACCTGTATACTGCCTTTTTGCACCGAAGCTCTGCCATGACTTCCCTGCTTAGCCAAGCCAATCTCCTGATACATCTGCTTGTTTTCCTGAGTATCAAGGATGGACTGTTCTTGTGCTTGGAGGATGCTGTCCTTAAAGACCTGCCAGCTTTCCGGAGCTCCTTTGCTCTTCAGAGCTGCCTCCCAAGGGATTGCACCTACTAGCTAAATAAATAAAGAATAAGATAAAATCTGCTAGCATAAAGTTCAGGGTCAGTACTTTGTTAATCTCCTTCTTCACTCCCTTCAGGATACTTTCAGTACTTTATAGTTGCCGCAGGCAAGGCTGCCATTTTTTATCATGTCCCCATCCAGTTCTTCCTTGTTAGTGAACAACTGATCTAGCTGTCACCCTGGCTCACCATCAGCCAGGGAAGGGGCTCCTATACCTGTATTAACCAGTACCTGTGTCAGCCAGTTGTCCCCAATGCCCTCCAGAAATCTTCTTGACTGCTTGCGTCCCACCATGTTGCACTTCCTTCCAGCAGATGTTGAGAGAATAAAGTCCCCCATGAGAACCACTATCTCTGATGCAGAGACTTCCTCCAGTTTTTAAAGAAGGCTTTGTCCACTTCCTCACTCAGATCAGGTGGTCTGTAACACAACAGTCCCACCATGCTAATTTAAAAAATTGTAATTGATCAAGGCAGTAACCTTCATCTGCCTGAGTTTCACATGCATGAGGCACACAGGCAGCTTCAGTGGAATCCACATTAACACAACTTTCAAGATGACTGGCCTTATCTCATTTTAAAAAAAAATAAAGCTGAAAATGCCATAAAAAGGGAAGCTTCTTCCTTCTGGTTCTGTAGATATGTATTTCTTATGCTTTCTTTTGAGAATGACACATGAAGAAACTTGAATGCTTCCTTTAGCACCCTAAAATGTATTACAAGGTTTGGCTTATCACAATTAGCAATGGTTTAAAAACCTTTAAGATCAGCTGCCAAAAAATGCATTCAAGAGTAAACAGGACAGATAGGTCCTGTGGTAAACAGTGCAGTGTATCAACAAATTCATAAAAATGTAACAAAAAGATCTGGCATCAAGACTGCAAACACTGGCTTATAAATGAAGCTGAAAGCACTTAAGTTTGTATGACAGAAATATCTTTCATTCAAATTAAATACTTTGTTGTTGGAGCTCGCATTTTCAGCTTGTTGTTTACAAAATATATTCACATCGGATTAACAGGCACAGATCTTTTCTTTTCTTCTTCTTCAATTGACGGTAAGACTAGCTTTTCACGCTTTTGAAGTGGTTGTCCAGGTACTTTCAAAAGGAAGTTAAAATATCTGAGTTTCAATCTCATTAAAAGTGCCTCTTTTTTTCATAAACTTTTCTTTTTTTGTTCATATTATCACTTACTTTTAAAAAAGACCCCAAGAGAGAGTTCCAGTCTACAGATCACTTGCCCTGAATAAAGCTCTGTTAACTATTTATAGATCATGGCCTTTTGTACCGAACTAGATCAAGCAATTTATTCAGTGCATGACTGCAGGAGAGAAATTCATTTGCTCTAAGTGTCATCAAGGCAGCCTTTTACCTGCTATGAACAAGACCAGAAGATCTGAATTGCTAGGCTTTTACTTCAAATGCACATTTTGACATTGCACAGGGTGCCATCACTTCTTTCAAATTTTCAAAGTATTAAGCACATTCATAGAACTGGCAGCCCACAATCACAAGAACAGCAAATAGCCCACAGTCACTACAGTAAAGCAAACAAATATGCACAGATTCAAACTGTCTCTTTTTTCTTTAAGGTAGCACATGCAGATGCAAATTACCATTAGCCACTTTGGTATATGCTAGAAATGGAGCATGCCCGCCTAGAGGGTTAGGAGAGAAGTCTGGAACATGTATCAGCTCCAAAAACAACAGAATCAAAACAAAACAAGATGAGAGAGGGGAGAGATGGCCCTATATCACTTCTAATCAGTAAGAGCTTTCTTACGGCAACTCACCAAAGCTGCTGTCCTCTTTGAAACACCTACTAGAGAGGCTGTACACAGCAAACATACTGCCTTGTAGCAAATGCTTTGTTTCACTACTTCTCGTGGAGTCACTGCTAAGAAGATAGTTCATATTTGTAACCTGCCTAAACGTAGTAAAGTTTAAAAAAAAAAAAAAAAAACAGGTAAAAATATGCAAGGAGAGAAATCAGCTATTAGGAAATTGTTCAAGTTTGCTGGCAATGGCTTGACCCAAATGTGTTTGTGCCAAAGCACAGGTGGTTTGGGGATTATGTGGTTTGTTATTTTAGGCCCAACGCAGAATAGAAATAGAGAGCAAAAGGCCTTCTTTCCTATTCCAGGTGCTTCAGAGGCAGGAATTCCCCAGCTTTGCCTGGCTAAATATGCTCCAGCCTGGGTACGTGCACTTCTCCTAGGTGGCTGGGAAACTGTGCAGGTGGTTCAAACACTGCTGCTGCTTTGCCATGCATATTGGGCACTTTCAAATTTGTGTCACACTCCCGGTTTCCGTGGCTGGTAGATAATGTTTTGGGGATAGTCTCCTTTTATGTCTTGAAGAGGAGTCTAGTACAGACAGCAACGGCAGAATCTGGGTCATTAAGAGCATTATGCTGGCAGGGAAAATTGCGTTAGTAAAATCTATATCGATATGGTATATTCATGCCCGTATACTGAATGCCCTAAGCAACTCTGATTCCTAACTGTCTTTCAGCTGCAGAGTTTCCATTCTCTCACTTCAGAGGCACACAGTGATCCCAAGTCCTGTCTCACTTAACTGTGTAAACTCCAAAATGACATGATAATATCATAATGCCACTATGAAACAAGACAGATTAAAGCTACCATTTTAGGCAAAAAACACATTTTGGAATAGTTTTCTAAAGCATTAATCCAATGTATATATATATATTCACTGAGTGAAAGTTATGCAACAAGCGTATACAAGCTACAAAAAGATTTAGCTAGAAAGACAGCATCACTAAAAGCTGGATCTCAAGCTCAGAGTCACAAATTCAAGAATTCCTACCCTAACTGCCAGTCATGCACAGCTCTTGAACCTCTAATTTTTCTTTTCTTAATCTGGGAAGAAGGGTGGGAATTAATGCTGGCTATTGAGGAATTCCCAGTACCACTGCCAGGATACCTATTTGAAAAGATACCATCACAGAACTTAAATTAGGATTTTTTTTCTAATTTTCTTCTTAAGAGAACATTTTTGTTAAAGCAGATAGGCAGATAAGGCATACACACACACATAACCCCAGCAGCAAAAAGTTCTTTTGTTCCAAGTGGTCTCATTTCTATCTCCTTTCTAAAGTGAATTATGGATTAGGTAGACTTCTGTGCCTGCTCTAAACAAAGCACCACACACAGCAACATGAAGAGCATGTGCAATCATGAGGACCATGTCCATCAACTGAGCAGAAGTCTTTTATTTCACACATCATTTACAACTTGGTATGGACATCCAACAAAATCAGCAAGCTCCAAAGTAGGTAATGAGAAAGAAAAGCATTCCTTTATTAAACTTGGAAGTATACTTGGAAATATTGCACCTTGCCTTAGTTTTGTAGGGTGGATGTCCAGCTTTGTAGCTGGACACAGCCTGCCACTGATTTCAATTAATTGTGCTATTGCACTGCCCTAGTAGCAAGGCTATCTTCTCTTTAAATTAGAAAACAATTAGAAAAGGCAACAGAAAAAAAAAAAAAGTGTCTTTGATTTGACATTGTATAGTGACAAGAAGAAAATACAGTGGGCAACTGGGTATGGATTTCATCCAGCAGTTCCAACCTGCTGCTCTCAGCTGTCACAACAGGATATAGGTCAACAGCGGTCCTTAGGTTATCCCCAGCCCAAGGTTATTCACCACTTACTTACACTAAAAGCTTTACATGCAAAATATCTCCTGTTGCGTATCTTCCCCAAATTGCCCCTAGATGCTTCAGGACAATGATAAGAATACTATGGAATTAAAACTGATTTTTTTTAAAGACCAGCTTATTTTAACATCATCTGCTTCAGATCCAATGTATGCCCTTCAATCAAATAGCCAAAGGGAACACATCTGCATGTTGCATTAATCAGTTGGATTTAAAAAATACATACTAACAACTAGAACAGTTCTATGGTTGGCCAGCTAGCAGAACAAAGAGGTCCTAAGAAACCTTTTCTTACTTTTAAAGCTATAAGTTAAAAGAAGAAACCTTAATTTTTGAAATAAAAGTAAGCATTGGGGAAGAGGAGACTAGATGCAGAAAAAAATATCTGCAAACCTATTTCCATTGTTTGGTTTGTTTCCATGTTTATTAACTTTAAAAGTAAAGTGAGCGTTTTAACTGAAGACTTTCCAGGAGCTGGACAGAAGTGAGACCATCAGATGCTTACCAAATCCCTTCCACCATTCCCTGCTCCACAAACACACACTTGAATCTTTCCTCTTGGGCATGCTTGGGCAGTATCAATACAGCAATATGCATTTTTATCAAACACATAAACCACCTTGCAGGGAAAAGACAGGACTGTAAGGCATTATCAGGAGTAATAACAAGCATATTCCCTCTGTAGAAACACCCTCTAGTTTTTAAAATAAGCACAGAAAAAGGAATAATAGAGTGTCACAGCTTTAGAGGTGTTAAGGATAAAGGAAGAATGCAGCCCAGCACACAAGGGATAAGGAGCAGAAGCTGAAGCAACAGGGAGAAGGAGGGATATCATAAGAGCCATGAACCATCTATGCAAAAGAGGAAATATTAAAAAGTTCTGAAGTGTTTCCTTCCATAAGCAGAACAAATCAGGTCATGTAGCAATGTGAAAAAGATGTTTTACATCTAATGCTATTTATCTTACCAGTTAATGGGATTGCATTGTTTATGTTAACAAACCCATAACCATGGATTCACTCAAAAAGCAGAAAAGTACTGTGGTAAATAGATGTCTGCTGGAATTTCGTATTTCCTCATAGTTCCAACAACTCACATTTAATTAGGTGATAGTGGCTTGCTACTGACTTTTACCAGGGTAAACTCAAATTCACCATGCTAAAAGAATCAATTAAATAAGAAATATTTCCTCAAAACAAAATCCTATGTTAATTACATTTAATTCTTTATGTTTTGGGTTGAACGAACTTAATTGCATTTTTAGCACATAAAAGTTGATATGGAAACTGTTCCACCAGTTGTTTGGAACACTCACAGTTTTCCGAACTACGTAAATGTAGGGGAAAAAGTAAAGTGCACACCCTGAAATAATTTGGCATTAGAGACAGATTACCTACATCCTTTAGCATTAAACAAAGATAATTTCCTCAACGGAGAAACCTCATGAAGTGATTATGATACTGTAACTACCAATTGCAGTCAGCACCTGCTAAACAACCTCTTTATTTTAATCACCTATAAATATTCAGTCCTTCGGCAAATCAAAAATACACATCTTTATAAAAGTTGTCAACAGGGATGGAGTAAATTTTACACTGTCCTAAATAAAACATGCAAATCCTCTTACATTAAGCCAGAAACACATATTTACTACAACAATGAGGAATGCTGGAGATATCAATTTAGAAGAAAAGGCACAGAGTACAAAACAATAATGGGATCTACTACTTAGGCAGCAAAACCTAAAGAAAGAACAGGGCACCCTGACATCGCAGTCTCTATTATCTTTGCCTGTTTAAATACCAAGAGAAATGTACGGACACTTTTGTTTTTAAAGGTTTTGTCATAGAAGGCTTGTCCTGCATAGAATCCTATTGTACAGCTATCTCTGAACATGCTTGGGACCTCTTAGAAACTCTATTAGTATTACTTGCATGTGTGCAGTTATTATCTTGAGGCTTCTGATACGATCTTTTTCTGAAAACTTAAAAGAAAAAAAATCTCCTTTTAGTCTAACAGCCATCATTTCATATTTTCCAATGCAGCCACAAAATATCATTAAAATTCCCATTGACAGGGAAAATGCAAGGAAAGTCTACATCTGGAACAATGCTTCCATATTTAAAGCTCTAGCAGTCAGTCCTCAGAGATACTAGTGTTTTCCTACTTGCCCCTAACTCCTTACGCAAAGGCCCAATTCCTGAGCTTAGGGCCCCGCCTGGCCGGGCTCTATCCAACATGTGCTAAAGAAATACAGCAGACAGGGACCCTCATACAGTCATCACATACAAATTCCACTAGTCCAGTCATTTAATACAGTCCCTGCACCACAGTGCAGAGGTGCTCCAACCAGGGATCAAAGGATACAAAAATCTCCTTAAAAGAAGTTCCTCCCTTTTTAAAGGGAAGAAAAGGGATGAGCTCAACGCAAGGAACACAATGCTCCCGAACTAACTTTGCTTCCGTTCTCACAACAACCTCTACCAGGGCACCTCTGCTCTTAAAATGACCAGCCAGCCAAAGTCATTCGCCCAGACGTGACAAAGACAGTACACGCATACTGTGTACAAACAGCTGGAGTTTAAATCTAATGACTTGCTCTAGGGGAACACTCAGCCCATCATCTTAATTTGGTCTCAAAAGGGTGAAATTCAGTCTCTCTCACCTAAGAAGAGAGATTTAATTCTGACATTACAACACAAAGGAGTAGTAGGAAGTGTCAGAGAGACTGGAAGGTACAAGATGAAAGATCAACATTAAGGATTTTGCTCTGTACTATACACAAAACACGGAAAAACACGGAAAAACATAACTGCACAATGTGTTCTTTGGGGAAACAGGGCTTACTACAGTCTACACCTAAAATCCAAAGCAGCAATGCATCACAACGGGAAATTTAAGAATGAATGAAACAAAGCAAAACCAAAACAAATATGATAAGCTTTCCCCAATATTTTTAAAACACTTAAGAGAGCTCTATGCAAGTATATCAACAGGAAATGTAATACCATACTAGTGAGAAAGTAGGCAAAGTTAAAAATGAAGAGTAGACAAAGTGCTCAAAGAGCAGCACAGCATTTTCAATGAAATTCCAAAAGCGGATTAGGAAAAAAAGGAAAAAAAGATCGGGAAAAAAGGCCAGTAAAGTTAAAACATCAAAAAACTAGAAATGAGTTTGGCATTCAATAAAAAGCCAAAATAGCTAGTATAACCTCAGATTCAAAAGAGAGGGGACAACATCTCAGAGCAGGAAAATCACAGTCCCCGTCTACAGAAGTGCCCCACCTAGAAAAAAAAACATTAACAAAGTTGCATTCACATGTTAAAATGGGCATCATAAATGGTAGTGAAACAACTACAAAAAGCCTAGCACAATTTTGTCTATCTAGTTCAGGGTGTCATTATTCAAAAAAGGCTGACAATTTGAGGACAGTACAGAAAGAGCAACAAGGACTGGGTGAGCAGGTCCTGAATATACTATTGACAAATACCAAAAACTCAAAGGGGTCAACACTCACGTTTTTAGTAACAGGCCTACATATCACCACACTTGCTTTCCGTTTAAAATTACACTCTAGACACCACCACGTCTAACGCTTTGACTTACAGATACGCTTTGGCAAGCGGAGGATGGGAGAGAAGGAATTACAATAATGATATGAAAATCTCTAAAAGGTATCATAATCACTGCTCCTGAACAGTATGAGTAATGGGATAAAATTAAGGAGAAAACTAGGATGAGTCAGGAGAAAAATCTCTTAAGCCAACAAACAAATAGTTCCCTCTGTGAACAAATGCCTCTTCCACCTCAGCGGTAGAGGCAAGGCGCATATTGGATTAGCTGTGGGATAAAGGCCCAAGAAAGAAGGTAGCACTGTCCCTTCAGTTTTTCCTCGTCTGTCTTTCCCAAGTGAAGGATACAGACGTTCGGCAGTACCGCTGCTCCTCTGTGAGGCGCTGCGAGGAGTCAAAGAGCTGAGAAGCAGGGTTTGGGGTGCCTTTACCCTCTACACAAGGTGCAGTGCAGCAGAGGACAGTCATGAAAGGAAGCAGCAGTCCTAGTTCTTCCCAAAGGGCTCCCTCTAATGCAGCTGAGTGTCAGTCCATGCACATTTTTTTGGAAGACAGGCTTTCCTTAACCTTAAGACATTATTAATAGCACTAAGTATACTTAAAAGCGGATGTAATTTTGCCCTAACAATAATTTCAGTTTATCCTGTATTTTAGGATCTTTTTGGACAGTGAAGTAAACAGTGCATGTTATAAGCCGTAGCAAGTAATGAGCTATATGCCTATGAACATACCTTTAAACAAGTTACTTAACCTAGTGTTGCATGTACAAAGGGTCAGCAGGCATGAATGGAAGACTTGGCTGGCTTCAAGTATTTAAAATAAAATTGTTACCGCGAGCTAAACAATATTGAATGACGCTCCCACAGCGTTTTAACTTCTGAAAGAATCCAATAAGCTTTTGTGAATGCCATTGTTAGAACAGCGCATGATACTACAAGAGCTATTAGTATATGATACTATAAGAGCGAGTTAGGAAGCTACTTCTGGAAAATGCACGATAGCACAAATCATGGACAAGCCTTGGTTTTCATATGGCCATTAAATACATGTCATTTTCAACTTGCCACTACTTGCACCTCCTGCAACAATTATTCTCAATTTCTTTTCATCTGTCCCATAAAAAATGATTGCTTCTGCTTTACTTAATCCTCCACTTACATCAACTCTATTGTTCGCCTCCTTCCCTTTCATCTTCTCCACATTAATTCCCCACATTGCTTTTGATCTAGCTTTTTGTTTCCTTTTTCCCCCTACAGATTCTTCCTGATGAAGAACTTACAGCCATAATGTTGCATTTGATGTGCACGGTGATGTTTTATTGATTCGCTACTCTCTGCCTATTAGCTCTGTGTAATGAATAACATTATACAAAACACAAGACAGGTTGCCTATGTCTGTATCATGGATCTTAAAAATCAATTTAACTAAACTTTAAAAGAGCTCCGTTTTATGGATAAATATTCATGTTTAATTATAATTGGAGCAGCATATGCAAAGAGCAGCCAGAGAAAACAAACATTCCCTCCTTACAGTCCAAAAAATTTTCTTTGCCATAGTGGCAAGCCCAGTTAATAGAATAATTGCAATTTTCACTGCTGCTAAATAAGAAATATAAAACCTCTCCAGGAACTGTTCTGTGTGGCTGTAATAAATGCCCACAGAAACAAACTAATGTACATTATACATCCCCCCTGCAGAAAGGATGGTACTGGTAGAACCGGAAAGACTGCGAGAAGTGGAACAGTTGATCTTAGCTGATATAATCAATAAATCACACTTTTAAATACATTTTATATTTAATTTTTTAAATTTAGTTTAGTCTTTAGTTCAGGCCAGTCTTAAAACTTATGTTGAACAAGCAGTTCTAAAGAATTAATGGAGGAGTGCAGGTCCTGTGTTGTTAAACTAACAGCGATGCCCAAATTTACAAACTTCTCAGAAAATGATTTAACTTACTGGACTAAGTTTTCCTTACTATACGTTCATATAATGTAAGGTCAAGTATATGTTTATTCAGTTGTGTGAAAAACAGTCACTGGATAAAATCTGTGAGCAGTCCCAGAAGTAGAAACCAAGGCTCAGGCTCTCTTCTCCTTCCAGCCTAGTAAACTCACAGCAGGCCAGGCACCACACTCCTCCTCGGGCCCTCAGTCTCCAGCCTCATGAACCTTGTATTCTTGGCTACATCAGTACAGCTTCAACAAAAAGTGCTCCAATCACTTGCCTCCACGCGGGACAGGCAAAAGTGAGAGTGGCTGCTACATTTTATGCTGAATTCGACACTAGTAAATCTTTGCTAATGGAGGGGTGGGAGTGCCAGTTTAGGTCCCTCAAAGGATGCAGGTACAGAAAGACGCAATGCATTTATTCAAACTCTTCAGTCCAGGCAAGGTAGAGGAAACTCTAGGCATGCACACTAGCAACACTCTACACATCTTATGAGTTTTATTGCAAAAAATTTAAGCACTCTAAGTCTTTCGGATACCTAAGAGGTTAATGCTGGGTTCTGATGATTGCGCCCTGGGAATTAAACATCAACATGCCATCCGCATACCACACTGAGCTCTTCTGTGGACCCAGGCTGGATTCTCTGGTTCGTACAGCTAATCACTTGTGATGTTTATTATCAAATACTCATGCAAGATTAAGGCAAAAAGGATAAGTTTAGAGAACTAAGCTTAATTCTCCTCCTCTCCTCTGCTCCCACCACAAATAAAAGCTTTTCAGCTAGGGACATTCAAACGCTCTTTAAGGAAAACTGAAAAATACTTCACTAGGAAAAAAGATCCAGCATATATGTTTTGGTAGTCTTCATCTTTTACTTGTTATTTGCATGCAAGCAGAAACTTTACACTTGGCCATATCTGCCACCTGTTGGGATGCCTAAACCACTAAGGGCAGAGAAGTGGCAACAGCAGTGGCTCCTTCTTTACCTTGTACAGGAAAAGTTTTTTAGGCTAGCATCTGGAATTATGGGAGGGAGAAATGCAAGACATGGAACATGGGATTTTTTTTTCCCCAGGGAGAACTTTTTTTCAAGTAGTTTTTCTTAAAGAGCATGTCAAACACTATTATCATCTATTGCTTACGCAAGCAAGAGATCTGGACACAGGACAAACGTAGAACAAAGCGATGGTCCGTCTCCTGATCTCCTAACCACAAATCAATCTCTCCCCACAACACAACAATGAAAACTTGATGCCTGTCTGTACCAGCCAATGACTTGGCAAGGATATCATTCGGTACGATAAGCATGGACCTCAACACAGTTGTTGCCTAACCTCTGCCTCACTGTTTTGCAGTTTTGGGGAAGGACTGGAGAAGGAGAAAAGGGAAACTTTGAAATGGAATAATGCCTCCTGTCTTCCCAGTCAATAGATGTGGTAATTGAAAACTTTAGTACCTCTGGGCTTGGTTTTTATTTAAAAAAATATATAAAGTAAAAATCCTTCACTGCAGACAACTGAAGTTGACCCCAAAAGCCTAATTTTGTTCTACCCCCCCCCAAAAAAAAACACCCTTCTCTCTACCTAACTACACCAATTTTCAAAGCAATCATACTCATTACTGCCAACTATGAAAAGTGACACACACGCACACACACACATTTGACAGTTCACAGGTGAAGTAAACAGGATAGGTCAAAATATCTAAAAAATCCACAAGACCAGCTGTCAAAGCCTTAAACACATAATGAAATGCTACAGCTCTGTCACTGAATCTTTTACAACTATAAAATGATGACACAACAAAGCAAAATAAATACATTTTCTGTATTAATTTTCCAATCAATTAGTCTTGAAAAATTCTCGGCAAGTTCCCGAATAAGAATTCTATGAAAACAGAATTCAGACAGGTTCATACTGTGACAACAGATCTCATGAGCTAGAACACACATCATTTGGCTTTATTATTTACTCCTGTTACCTACAATGAATGATCTCTACTTTTTCATAGAGATAGTTTAAAATCTGACACATTTTTAAAAAATGGGGAAAGCCCTCAATTTTGCATTGTAGCTTCTATTGACCAGAAAATAACTGAAGCTGTACATAGCTTGTTAATATACATATAAGAACGAAAATCCCCACAGTGAAGATCAATGCACAGCCAGGTAATGACATTTTATAACAACAACAAAGGTAGTTTAATGATAGCAGCAGCAAGTAAGACTAGTAAAAAATGAACATTCAGAATTATGTGATTAATTAAAAAGAAATTCTAGGGTCCCTGCAGCTTGATAAACTTTCTGTGCAAGAAGCTGTCAACTACTGCACTAAGTTTACAGGTCTTCTGGTGGTTAATAATTTCAACATTTGATCATTTTGTGCTTTGGCAGATCTCTTTATAGGCACATAAGATCTTTCTACCCACAAAGTGGGGATTGTTCAGGTAGAATTAGCTTTGATGCCGTTAAGAGCGAGTCCCTTGGCATTGATATTTTCTGATATAAAGAATTTCAGCCACCTCACAATGGAAACTTTTGATACATTTTCACTCCGCACAGCCAGATAATATAAAACAAAGAGGGTCGCAGCTTTTCAAATTCTCTGATTCTTTCAAGGCATCACACCATTACACTTCTTATTACTTAAAAAATCACAATATAGATACTTTAATATTACATTTTATATCAAATATGGGCCATTTTTTCCTTCTTCACACATTTTGTTTCCAGACAAAAGAAGACAGAACTATATCTTACAGGTTCTAAAAAACTGAATATACTTTCGGTATAGAAGCATATTCTGTATCTCCACCATTTCTGGAGGCACTAGTTTTATGAGTAAGACTCAAAACTTCAAAATCCTCCTTCTTGCTGACATAAATGCTATGTAGAAAAGAAACTGATGTTTTCAGTAGTAGAGAAACACTGAATAAAGAAGCTCAAACAGGCAGAAAACAGAGGTTTGAAGAACCTTATTTACATTTAATCTATTAACTTAGTTGTGAATTAGGAGACCATCAAGATGGGGCCATATCAATAGGAACTCTGCTTTAATTGCTTGTACTTTATCTGTTGCTGTGACTTTGACATTTAGGAAAATGAGGACTGCTTAGGTTTCAAGTTACACACCACTGAAAGCCCTACTTACTCATACTTCTTGAAGGATATGGTACATTGTTGTAGCCCTACCAAAGAAATCTATGTTTTATTCAGTTTGCTCATCACAGGACCCATACAGCCAAACACACTAAAACTGAGACTTACATCAACAGGTCTCTGCTGGGACATAAGTGATAGTAGGTTAGGTCCACTTTAAGTTTAGGCAGCCACAAAACTATAGGAGTGGTATCAGGACAGAATACTTGTGGGTCTTCTGAATTGTTATTAGAATTACAGGAACGGAAAGCACAAAGAAGCACCTCTGTTATCCCAGAGTGTATTTTTACTCAGTTTCCCAAATTTCCTACTAGGTATAAATAGTGACTTGTTTTTTTTATTGGTAGCAAATACTTTCACAGTTTGATTTTCACCTGTGCTGAGCATTTGCAATACCACTTGAAGTGAAAGAGTGGGCCAACCTCCTACACCCTCAGAAATAAGGCTCTATATCTATTGTCAAACTTTCAAAGACTTATGATTTTCCTGAATGCAGTCACATAAAGGTTCCAATCCCCTTAATCCAGCTTCTCAATGTAGAATCCATTTGCCTGGGAGATCTGCCTGCTTCTGGGGTAAATAGTTCAGAGACAAAGATGATGTCTCTCCAAAAGACGGCAGCATTTGTGTTTTCTTGAAATGGGATGACTGTGACCCTACCTTGCCTCTTACAAAGATCATGCTGTTGTGTTGTTGATCATGTTAAGAGCATGTTTTTCCCCATAAAAGGTTTCTGAGACTCTGTAATGACAGCATGGTGCCCTTTAACTCAAACCTGGTAATGCTCCCTATGCGATCCAGCATGAACTGTGTTCTCCGTGTAGGGCTGCCTGCTGGTGGGCTCCCTAACATAAAAGGCTAGCAGCTGTTGTCAAAGATATTCACTCTGGCTCCAGCACTAAATGACAAAGAGAATCTCCAATAAACTGATTGATAAGAAAACTGGAAGAGGAAGAGAAGGGTTTTTCAATTTATCCCTGCTCTGACGACCTATTTCTTCCTGTTCCTTGGACTTGAGACAGACTAGACCAGGGGGTAGGTGTGATGTGCTCACCACACTCAACAAGGTCTTTGCTTTTACGCAGGCTGGGAGATGCATTTGGCTGAGACCAAATAAGCTGTTCCAGTGGCTGAGAATGGAGCTCATCTTTGGCATGGAGACAGAAAAGTGTGCGGTTCATACAGGCAACTTTAAATATTCTAATTGACTTTCTTTTCATTGTCTCTTTGAAAACATTAGGAATCTGGGGAGAAATGAAAAAGATGGTGACTCAGGCACAGTTTAACTAAGGTAGGCTCTGTAAATACTTTTCAGTATGGAATTACCCAGCTTTTACAAGACCTTGCATATTGAAGCACTTTGAAAAAAAAAAGTTTGTTTCTGTGGAGAAAAACCCTGAGCAGGCTTTTCCTAGAAGACAAATATGCTTCTGCCTGTGAAATAACAAGTATCAGACAATCCACAGCTCCACAATGAAAAGAGAAAGATTCATATCCTCAGTATTCCTTTAGCAATCAGCAATCAGTGATTATTAAAAAATATAAGCTTTTAAATATTTTCTCATGCAATTAAAAGCACAAATGAACAATTTCCAGTAAAAGAGATACGGAAATTATGAAGTTGTGTGTACCATGAAGTTTCAGTATCAGTTTATGAATTTTAGAGCTTGTCATGGTCCTGTTCAGCTTTATTTCATTGCATTAGATCTCTGATATCTAAACTGTCAATAGCCTACATCTTTAAAAGCCCCAATTCCTATGTCATGCAACATAATGCAGAATGATTTAACAAAACTGTAATAGTATCCTTAAATTTACAGAAACAGAACAAAAACTCAGGCCCAGGACAATAAAAAATGTTTATGTTTTATCCTGAGGCCTGCAAAAGTTACTTCAAAAATAAGACACATTGCAATCGTTATTACTAGTCCAATATACATTTCTTAGCTTTGGAAGCATGCAATCAAAAACAAGATTATCACTGCTATTTTAAAGACAGTTACCTTATACTGGAACAAGTGGAAAAACCATCCCAGTTTTCCACAGCAGACTGTGCTAGGGATATGCTTTACATGCGAGCTAAAGGGCAGCATGCAACTCAAGGCAGAATTCCCGCAGTACTAAAGCTCAAGGTTATCTAAACCCAAGAGGCTGTTTACACAAAACACATTTCCTTAGAAAGGCCAAAAAGTGCAAGGAAGGAAAGGAAGAAAGCAGGGAGCACTAAATCACAGTTCTCCCCGATTGACGGATTTAAGATGCTATGAAACCGGTAATAATGCAATGCTTTATAAATAATGTATTAAAATATGATTAAATAGGATGCGTAAATTTATAGAAATGCACACATATATACACTCATACAGAATATTTAAAGATAAAAAATACAAGTGCATATATTCATGTAAAAATCACAAGAAGCAGTGTACATAAATGGCACAAACAGAACAACCCCTCCCTTTCCTTTCTTGCAACTCACATAATTCCTTTATCAACAACAATAACTTAGATCACTTAAAATTTAAAAGAAACTAGAGACTTCCATCATTATCTAATGATCACCACCTAATGAAACCATTTTTTGTAACAGTGCCTGTCTACATAAGCCATTTCTTTCCTCCAAATCAAATAGCACAAGAAAAGATGGCTGCTTGCCTGGGTAAAGACCATCCACAATAAAGATGCACTATAAAGCCATATAGAAGTTTATATGTAGAACTTTCCTTATGTGTTCGCTTTATCAGAAAATAATGAATACCTTCTTCCTAATTAATAATTGTTTTAAGATGTCCTTAAACTTGGGATTAAACATTGTATCTGTTTTAATTCTCCCTTAAATTAAGTGTTTCTTAAAGGAACTATAAATCAGTTAAATGAACGCATCTTTTTTTTGCTTAACCCATGGTTAAGCTAAACAAATATTTAAATCCTTCGATGGGAGAGGATAACGGACTTATACAGGGTATTGGCATTATGGGAGTCATTCAAAGTATAAAAGGGCAGCGTGCAGGAAAACGTCAAGACACCTGTTGGGGAAGATGACAAATAGCATTAAAGGCTGGCAAACTCAGCTGGAGATAAAGGGTAACTTACAGGTGAAAGGCTCAGACATCTCTTTTCTTCCCAGTGTTAATCAATCTTCTACATGCTTTGCACAGATTAGTTTTTAATGCCATTACTTAACAAGAAAAAGATTTAACATAGTAAGATATATTCAGAGATTATTCCAATATAGGAAGCTGTACCTAAATCTTAATGTTCCCAGTGTTTCCAGTGCTATTATTTGCTCTTCAGGCTTTTCTTAGGGATGAAACCAAATTGCAAAATTTGCATTAAGCTTTCTTCAATATTGGTGGCAATGACAGGCACCATTGATACAGGTTCAGAACTAGAGTGCTACGTTCCACTTCAAAGGCAACGTCCAATGTGAGTGTTGATTTGACTAACCAAAAAAAAAAAAAAAAGGTTTAATTGAAAAATCCGCCTATGTCTGTCATGTGGATTAAAGTAATTCTTGAATTAATATTTTAAAGAGATAATTAGGCCTAAATGAGAGAGAAAATAGAGCACACTTTACTAGATATTGAAGAAATAATAGAACATGACAGCCCACGTTGTTTTTAATTCTGATATAGAGATGATGATTAATATACGCTTTAAGATTCTAATTTTAAATGCAGAAATATGTCGGTAATTAGGAAAGCATACAACTGAGACAAAATAGAACCCTAGAAGGCTAAACGGGAATTTATACTCTGAAGTTATTTCATCTGCTAATCACTTCAGCTAACTACACCAGAGTTAAACTTGCTAAAATGATAAACTAATGGACTTCACTAAAAAATTACTGCTAAAGAATAAAAAATAGCATGTATCCAAAAAAAGCAGCTACACGAATTCAGTAAAGCAGATTTAACAGTTCCAGATGACTGAAAAAATGCCAGCGTTGTGTGTAACTTCAAATGTACTTCCTACTGCCATTTTCAAAATAATCAACTTCCCACCTCTTCTGAAAAGCATTACTAATGCTAAACTTTCTGGGGCACACCCTCAGCTATTGAAGCAGCTTCTGTTGGGAATCTGAATTGCACAATGGATTCAAATGATCATATTCAGTAATGCTCCTAAAAACACTTATTCTTAAATTGACCTAGTACTGCAGCAGTTATTTCAAGCATGTTTTTACAAAGCAAAACCGTTTACTGAGAATAGGGATTTATGAAATAAATTACAATAAAACAAGTAATGAGTATTTGTATTCCACAGGGACCGCCCGAGCAATTTAAGCATCACCCTTGGTTCAGTTTACATTCCAGATGTATCCCACAAAATGAACTAACATGATTTGATCTCATCCATGGACTTGGCTTGGTGGATTGATAGAGGGACTGATCTTAACAGACAACGACCACCCCTCGGTCCTTTCCCCTCCCTTCCCATTACCTCACTTATTTCAGAAAGTTTTCCTTTGCCAAGGCTGGGTAGAAACCATTAACCGCATAAGTGAGGGGGTCTATGTCTCTCAGTCTTACCTTAAAGTTGCTGCTATCTTGTTCAAAGGCATCATATTCTGGCTGTTTTTGTTCTTGGTTTGTTTGTTTAACTGTTAAAGAAAGGAGGCTCATTCTCTCAGTGTCCTAGGATTCAGATGTATTATTTATCTGTATCCATTTATTAATTGTTGTTATCTTTAAATCCACAAAATTGGCTTTCAGTCTTGCTTATTGCTTAACATGCTGATTGTCCATCAACGTAGCTTTTCAGCAATCTTTGAGAGTTTAGATGATAAAACTAACATAAAAGAGCCTAAACTACTCAAAAGTACTTAGTAATTTTAGTAATTGTCAATAAATTGACAATTTACAAAGCCCACCACTATCAAAATAAAGATGCCAGTTTAACCATACACCTTTTTCATTAAACTGTCTCCTCGCCTATCAACTATGAGAAGACATCAAATTAACATGGGAGAAACTCTGTGCATGCAAGCTAGACAGCTAGTGTGAAACAGCTGGGCTGCTCCAACAGCGACAAAGAGGTCACTGTGTGAAAATACACAGTCATTACAGCAATAAAGGAAACAGCTGATAGAGGTTAGATAGTGGAAACAAGAGGGCAACCACAATAGAAAGGCAAGGTTGGAAGGAAGACAGAATGAGTGCGGGAGGAGTAAAGCAAGAGCCTGCCACACAGGCTCTACACAGAGACACACAACTACAGAGTGAGGAGGAAGAAGAGCCTCAGCATCAACATCATCCGACCCCTACCATCATCACCACCATATTTTCAGTTTCTTACAACTCAGATGAACTCTGACCGTTTGGGCTGAAGAGCTGCTGAGAAACGATTTCAGAAAGAGGAAACTTCAGATAAAAATCAGAGTCACTTCTGGCAAGGAATAAGAACAGGTTTTTTGGTCCACATTACTAAATTATACTGAATTTTCTATGAAAGGCTGCAACATCTCCTTTATTATTTGAAAGAGAGACTTGAAAATCTGACTAGGAAGTGAAAGTCTTGGGATGCACTTTTACCATCCTCATGAAAACTGCATATCTTTTTGAGCTCTATACATGTCAAAGAAATGAAGTCTACACATTGTATATCTCAAAACTTCATAGATACATTTTTAGAGGACAATTTCTGTATCTAACACGCTCCAGCCTGGCGCTAAACGTTGCTTGCCCTGAAACTGTATTTTTTAGATTGCAGCATACCAGCTCAATTACAAACCCCAAAATAAGACTGTCACCTCTGTGGCTTCAGTGCTTCCTGCTGCTAGGCCCAAGCATCAGAGGAAGAAGAAACCATATAATCAATGCACAAGCAACAAAAACTGGGCACAGTGGGAAACGTGACTGGAGAAGGTAGACTGGAACAAAAACTGGCAGTGTCAGCAAAGGAGGTCCAGAAAAGACAGAGAGAGAAATTAGGAGTGAGCAGTCAGGTATGGGGGGACCTGTTGAGCAATAAGACTAAGAATGGAGGAAGGAAAAACAGGTAGTAATGGAAATGCATAAAACTGAATTTAGCAAAAGGAAGAGACAGAAATATGGACGAATTGCGTAAGGAACAAGTGGCTAGAAAACATGGGATGAAGGAAAAGAGAACAATCTGAGGAGTGAGGGAGTGCTCTTAGAAAAAGGACTGGCTGGGCAGCTGGTGTGGGAGAGGAAAGGAGACAAGCAAAAATAATGCTGAGGTCCTAGGAAAGGAAAATGGAAATGAGAACCAATGCATGGGTGAAAGACAGGAGGCCAGGAGAGCAGGGGACAGCTACATGGGAGAAGATTCTGTAGAAGAGAACCAAGACTGGCTGCTAAGGGAACAGAAGTCCAAAGGAGACACAGACTGGTCCGGCAATGAGCATCAACCAGGCTGAGAAGACTGAGGTACGGAAACTGGGACCAATGAAAAGAAGAAAACTGAAAAAAAGGGGACAAAAGCTGGCAAAATGCAGGAGTGGGGAAAAGATACATTAGTGGGAGTGAGCAGAAAGAACCAGACATGCAGAAAGAACAGTCTTTGCACACCTCACCACTACCCTTTTGACATGTAATTTGAAATAGAACTCATGTTCTTGACCTTTACTGTTTCCCTCCAATTACAAAATATCTGCAAAACGAACCACCAAAGTATTTCATTCATTTCTACTGAACGGCAGTCTTGCCAACAGCAATTAATTACACCCTCAGCTCACTGCAGAGCTCCATGCAATGACCCTAAAGGGTCCAGCCCAGCTAACAAATCCTCTAAGTATCACCATTACATTACAAAGTAAACTGGAAAAAAAGAGAAAGAACTATTACATAAGAACCTAGGGAATTCTCTCCCTCTCTGCTACACGCACTCAGACACACACAGAGCCATTAAATTCAGATATAACTTTATGTGTACAGTAACTTGAAGAACTAATAAAATTTGAGATATGACCTGGCTTCATCTTCTTATGCATATTTATTTTGAACAGATTCAAACGACGCAATGATTCATTTATTCTGGAAGTATTCCCTATTGCTCAATTACTGAACAATCTTCATTAATGAAATTATTCTCCAAATTATTCAGTTAGCCTTACTGCACACTACTCAAGCCCTACTCCATAGACAGAAATATTTTCTTTATTGTATTTTTCATATCTCCCTCAAACACACTGTATTTCACTTTCACATTAGTGAAACACTACTTTATTTTCACCATATTCCCATCATCTCATGCATTTAGTAGCCAAAGAAGTGAGACACCAACAGATTACAGTTAAAAAACAAAACAGAACAACCCTACTGAATAGATATTGCACATGTAAGACCTGATATTTCAGAGTACTGTGTGCCATACAACTTTATATGTTTGGATACTACTGATTTCCCCAGCAGCTGTTAATATTCAGCAATATTCTGTGACTGACTTCAGTCTGAAGTCTGAGGCCCAAAGAATGAAGAACCCACAAAATTATTGACTATGTTTAAAAAGCGTGGTTTCAAAGATAGAGCTAGCCCTGCTGAAAAGCTCTTGACAGAGGCAAGGAGGAGAAGACGTCAGCACACAGCCTCCTTAATCACAAGTTTAAACTTTCTCTTCCTACACTCCCCTCATTCTTTGCCCCTCTTTACATGAAATAAAGGTATACACACACCAGTCTCCCTCACTAAACAAACTATGGAAAATGTCCAGAGTTGGCCTATGCTATATACTGAACAGCACTGGATATATATACTGGATTCTGCATTCAGCCACCTAATTAACACTATTGTAAAATGCATATGCATTATGGGAAATTATGCATATGCATATATGGGAAATTTTGAGTTGCACAGACACCTGACATCTGGCATCTCTTAAACCTGAGAGCTTGATTTTGGAACTGCAATCTTTGAAATAATGATTGATGCATACAATATTACCTAAAACAATGGATAATTTTAGGACTATGGAGCTATAGGTCTCTCTTGGTTTTCAGGAAATTGTAATTTATAGGACGTCCTCGAGATCTGTACATTTTCGCCAAAAATGAAGTAATCCATTTACAGTGGCTTATAACTACTTAAATTGCTTTCTTTTTTATTTGCTATGAGCCACAGACAGTGATGCAATTCAGTTTTAATATTTTACAAACATTTCCCTCCTCTTGCATTCAGAACAATCTTGTTCTTTCTTTAACCCTTCCATAATGATAAGTTATTTTATCTAGGGTTATTTTATTGGTCAGCATTGCTCGGATACTTCCTCTTGCTGTTCTCATTTGACAAAGGTTAGGACTTACAGAGCAACTAAAAATAACACTACAAGCTTTCCATTGCTCTGCAAATATTACTTTCCCTCTTCTCCTATATACAGCAAAAAACAAAAATCAGTATCTTTAGGTTGATCACCTGAGGAAAAGGGGGTAACAAAATTCACTGTCTACTTGTGAGTCCCTCTAAAACCCCACCACATACACAACTTTTGAACCCACTGGCCAGTATTAACCACATACACTACAATCCTTCCAGGTTTTATGAAAACGAGAGCTGCACAGAGAGGAGAACCAAATGAGTGCTCCCATTCAGCTCAAGGAAGGACATGAAAAATTTGGTTATCCAGCAGCTGGGCTGCCCAATCTGTACGTGAGTAACTCCACTGCACATCCAGACCATAACGCTCCTTGCCCTTCTAGTAGGACAAACAGGGAACACGAAGAAGCCCTGTGGACATGTGAGGAGCAGAGGGTTTAAGAAAGGAAGGTGAACTCTGTGCAAGGAAAAAAAGGAGGAAATGGCTAGGTGAGACTAGGGACAGGAAAAGGTATTAGGGTGACCCGCAATGAAGCTGGAGTTACTGCAGTGGACAGGTAAAGGGGACCCGAGACACAACCCTGCAGACCAGCCGGTTCCACTAATGCTGCGCTGCTCACAGCCCAGCACATCTTCCACTACACTACGCAGCTACCCAAGCATCCAGCGCTGCAGTGACCTTGGGTTTCCTCAAGCATCTAAGAGACAGTCTCCTTTCGTATCAACGTGTCCTAGACACCATCCGAGGCAGCTGGCCATGACTGCCCTTCATTTGACATGGAAGAGAAGATGGTGAATGGCATTCACCAAAGGTGAAAAACAGCTCAGCTACATTGCTGAGGAGCAGAGAGGTACAGCTAGCACAATATCAGCCTGTTTCTGCTGACTGATTCCCCTTAGCCTAAGAGACACTATGACCACAGAGCAGCCCTGGGGGAACGAGACACAGACAGAGCATCTGTCACCTCCTCTTCCTTGACTCCTTTTCCTGAGGTATCAATCACTGTGGTATCTGAGTATCATTAACTGCGTATTTTACAGTGATCAATCAGATGTTTATCACTACAGCTTTCATATATTCTTTGTTGTAGAGCTACTGTACAGTTCACTACTGTATATAAGTAATATACAGAACTACTATTTATTGATAAGCCTGGTCACTTGTACTTCTAATCTTCATTTTCATCCTCCCACAGCCCAGGTCCCCTGCTTTTATTAGAATATTCTGTTTGCATTCAAATCTTTCTTACAGTGAGCTTAATAGTCAGACATACAGCTGTCCCACTAGTCTCATATAGCAAGATCTGTTCCACAGATCTCACACTTCTACCAATAGCCAACATTGATACCGAATGAACTCTCATGAACAAAGCTATGTTTTCTTAATAATAACAGTTGTATAAACATAAGGTCTTCTCAGTTAAAGGGAAACCAACATCAAAAAGCAGTAAAACATGGAACCCTAAACCCTTCTTTCTTTGAAGAAACACGTTTGAAGCGAGGTGTTTCTAGTTATGGGTGAATGAAATGAGAATTCAGCTGCAACAAACGGACATCCAGTCCGTATGAAAGACTAATTAGATCCATCTGAGAAGCTGTGTCTAAAACTGCTTCACATATTTCAAAGGAAAGCTCTTCTAGTCTATCTTTTGAGAAGACTACATCAAAACATTTAGTCACAGCTGACGCACATCTACCCACTACAGCGGCATTATTTTTCATAAGCCGTAAAAGCTACATTAAAGTAATGTTAATAGTCTGACTTACTTAAAAATTAAATTAAAGAAAAAAAGCAGCAAAAAAAATTTAGAGCTAAGAAAGCAACTCAAAGCACCAACTACCCTTACAGTTCCCCTTATGCCAAAGCATCAAGAGACCCCAAAGTAGAGTGTCATGCTGAATTTTAAATATGCTGAGATTTCCTCAGAGAACAGAATTAAAGATGAAACACTATCCAGGAGGTGCAGAGTTAACTATCGCTTTTGTGGTAATAAGTCATGCTCTTAACATTACATTAGCGTGCTTTTAAATGCAACTATTGCTGCTGGTGAACCAGCAGGAGGAGCTCACAACATTTTTTAATCTATTCACTCCACAACATTTGGGGAGGGGGTTGGGTAGTTGGGGTTCTAGGGGACAGGGAGGAATTGGCTGGGCTTTTACTTTCCACTTTTGTTGGATGTGAAATCAATAGCAAAGAAAAGAATCCACATGACGTTTGTGTAGGCATTGTTTTTAGAAACCAGAAAATAATGACTATTTCAGTGCAGGATCTGAAGTTTGCATGGCACACAAATGAATAAAAGCAGTCGAGTTCCCAATCTTATAGCAAAAAAACATTGTAAAGGAAAGGTAGCAGGACACGTTAAGTGCTGTTATACCAGAAAGGAGACTTACTCATGAAAGAAAATGGTATGTTATTGCTCTGTATAGTTATAGATATTTAATTTATATTTCCGTTTATTGTCCACTGGAATTTCTGGAATTGCTGGATCATGACCCATGTAGAATATAGTGCCCATTTTCATAACACAGAAACTCACCATATGAAGCCATCTGTGTGGGTAAAACTCAAGACAGTATGCACTAGCCAATCTTCATTAATTACTTCAGAAGTAATCATTGTAAAAACTAATTTCTTTTCTGTTCTCTTAGAGCTATACTATAAAATAATGAAAAGAAGCCTGATTCTAAGATAGGGAAAGTAAATATCCAAACAGACCATATCTGCTTTTAAAGTATTCTACTTTCTAACTTTTCAGGCCTTTTGTTGTATTTTCTTTTTAAACAGTCCTTGCAGGCTACGTACCAGGGCCAGACCATTTGGTTGCTGGGAATTTTATAGTAGAGCTACAAATCACCAAAAACCTGGGTATATGGTAGACTGCAACATAATTACTACGACCAAGTTATTACACTGCTCTAAACCAGAGGACTAAGCAGACTATTAAAAAATGTAAAATTATTTCATTACTTTTAATATAATTTTCAGTTATCAACCCTGTAGACATTTTTTCTACATGCTTATTCAGTGTTGTTTGAGTAAGCTAGCACAAGATATACAAACTCATACCAATAATCTCCTTTTATAAAGCAAATATGCACTTATTATATGAGTCCACTGCACATACTTGTTAAACTGGTAGTTATCTAAGAAAGCATGCAGTCCAGATACATCGTTTCTTCCAGTATCTGGCCTACTTTCTTTGGTATACAAGTACATCTAATACAAGTATACCTAATATATGCCTAAGTGTTTTTACCTCTGTATGTTATCTAACACCTTTCATGATTCATGAACAACTTGTCCCAGTATCTAAATTCTCCAAGAGTCTCAGTCCCACAGGACCAGAAACACTGAGTTCACAACAAGATGCTGAAGCTAAGGCTATTTTTATTCAAAAAACACAGAGTCAGAAGCCACTAATTCCTGTACAGGAACGTAACGATTAAAGCACTTGCCTGCTGAGTCAGACACTAGGATCAATGCTCTCCTCAGATTCAGGGGTTCAAGCCTACAGCACTTGCACCCCAGAAGAGACCATCACTACCCTCCAGAATGGGACACTGCAACCTCTAGCCTTCCCACAGAAATTGGCCACTGCACAGAAGAGAAAGCAGGGTCCATAAAGCCACAGTCAGTCAACAAATGGGAGCATTATTGCACCCCAGTGAGAAAGGTATTTCTTTGAAAAGATGGAAATCCTGGGTTCTTGTCTTACTACACGGCTAGTTTATGCAGAATACATTAAAACAGCACTACGCAAAACACCAAGAATCCTGGAAACAGAAAATTTAATTCAGAACGTGAATTAAAAGGGTAATCAAAAATGGTAGCAAAACCCAGATTAAGCTGTTCACATCACACTTCATGTTAGCTATCAAGAAGAATGTAAGATCTTTTAAATGGTTCAGATATAACCAAAGGTGAATGGTCAGTAAGCATGAAAAAGAAAAGATTAGCTAAACTGGAGGACAGTAGGTGAAACTACATTCCCTTCGTTCTTCACTTCTATACAGAAAATGGTGGAAGAGCAGAGCAGAGATGAAAAAAGTTTGCTTATACCACAACCCCTGAAGAGTCAAGATTTCACCCCTTATAAACGCCCTTTTCCCTAAACCATACCCAGTTTTCTTTAACTACGGAAAATCTCAAACAAAATGTTGCTGAAGGAAGCACTACAATTCAAAAGATGACCAAAGCAATTACACTGTCCTTCCGAGTTGAATTACAGTGCATACCTTCAGGTACAATATAAACAGGCATGTTATCCTCCTCAGAAATAGAGAGATATATTAGACAGTAATTAATCTGATATTTGGCACTATCTTTCACTAGCAGGGAAGAAGCAGTTACATTTCTACACTTTTTAAACACATTAAATCAGGATACAATTGAGAGGAAGACAATTCCAGAGGATGGCTATCACAGTTTTTTCAAGGAAATAAGATTTTTTTTTTTTTGTAATCTGGGATTTTTTTTAAATATTCAAAAGTAAATTGTAAATTCTTCAGAGGAATTACATATTCAAACAAATTTTAAAAATAACTACAAAGTGCAGACATCAGGTAGGCAGAAGAAAGCATCTCATGCCAACAGATGATGTGCTTGGTATATATTTTTATTACTCATGCTATTTCTTACATCTTTCATTAGCTAAACTAAATTCATGAATTTTATTTTAAATATGAGTCCAAACAATGCTAACTGAATTAAGATGTGCAGCCCCTGGCACTGAAGAAATTATTTTGTATTGTATTAAATGACATGCAAAACCAGCTGTGGTAGAACAGTACATCCATCATAAAATCTTTTCAGTGCACAGAAAGATGTAATTACACACACTGACTAGAAATACAAGCACCTATAGAAGTCAGTACTGAAGTTTTGTTCATACAACTTCATGTGTACTGCAGCTGAGAATTTGTGTACTACTGCACAAGTAGAATATCAATCACTTCATAAAAGGCAGGAGAAGGTTGTCTGCTTATAGCTGCTGTAAAGGCTATTTAACAGATCTGCCCCTTCCACTTGTGCCTTTATATGTGCAGTTTCCCTTCACTCAAACTTACGCAGGACTTTGGAATAACAAAATATTGTATTCCATACGTTTAACAATACACTATATATATTATTCCAATATATAACTAAATTTTTGAAATGAGAGGAAAAGCTTCATTCATTTCTGTTGAGAATGTTAATGTAAATCTCTACCTGCTACCCCTCATTATTTTTAATTCTCACAAAGCAAAAGTATTTGCTTTTCATCCCTATTGATATAGTCCTCATATTTGTTTTACATGGCCAATGTGCCTGGATCATGCCAGAAATATGAAGTACAAGTAACACTAGTCATAATAATTCCAGTATTTTATTCATTCTCTTAACAGCATTATTAGTTTTATAATGATAGATTTGAAGAACATGTTATGCATTGCATAGACTACTGGAAGGATGGAACAAAGCTCTGAATTATGCTCCTGCTCCACTCACATTTCCGTTTAATGAATTAAACATGCAGAAAGTTTGCTTAGAGCAATTTTCTGTATCATTGCTATGATTTCATATTATACTATTGCTTTCTTATACTTGATGTTTTACATACTTCAGCTGCAGCTAGCTCGATTTTTGGTGATATTTCTTCATAAGCATCTTTTTATTCCCCAGAAGTGAATTTACAAAACAAAGAAAACATCTCCCAAAATAATTTTAAAATCAATTATATCCCTTAGTCACAAAATTTACAGCAAGTGAATACAGCAGATCTCTTAATGTTCATTATATTTTAATTTGAAGTAAAAGCTTAATTGCAAATAGATAGACACGAATTCACTAAATTAAAGCATATAGATAACTACTTAATTACTCTATGCTGATCATACTGGATGTATTCAAATAATGATGACAATACTTTTAAATAATAACATTTAAATAATGGCCAAACTTTCAGTGTCATAGACCTATGTTTTTATGCTCTCATTTATGTGTTATACAATAGGTTTTATCATGAAAATGTTAAGATACAGGCAAGATAACTACCCACCTACACGGATATCTAGTAGGTTCTTTACTTCTTTTGAAGAGAATATGGAAAAAACATTCCTTTTTCCTAAAAATTACTTAAAACATTCATTAACCACCTTTTCCTTGGGCTGAACAAGCTTCACAGTTTTTTCAGAGACATTCATGTCTGTATCATATCTTCTTGTTTCTACATTTGAATTTAGGAAGTGATTCAGTATTTTGCAAAAATGGTAGTCCATTCCAGTAGCAATCTGAAAAAAGTAATCAAGCTTTCTCTAGTCCTCTTATTCAGTGTTTGACCTATACAGGCCCCTTTGGAAACATATCAGATTTCCAGTTGCTCAAAGTAACTTCTGAACTGTTTCACCTTACGCTTAAAAAAAAAAAATAAACAACTTTCATTCAGCACAACTTCAGTGATAAGAAGCTACTTCATAACTAGAAACATCTGGAAATTCTTTGTCAATTAAACAGAAGAGAAGATGAGGCTAAGTGGTCTGGGAAGGTATGCATCTACTACAGCAATGAAGAACACTAACAAAGGGCTGTTTTCAAATATGAAAAGGGAGAATAACAACTCTTACTTGCAGAGAAATCACACAGATCAGCGGCAAAGAATTCTCAAGACAGAGGATTCATACATTATAACAAAGAATCAGGCACAAAAAAGACTATGCCAAAATCATTTTCAAGAATGTAGCTTACTGCACAAAATATAGCTACAAATTCCTGGTTGAACTAAAATTAGGACCTCAGCCCACACAGAGCAATGAACTTCAAATAAAAAGAATCATGACTGTACCTCCTAAACTGTAATTACTTACTGCTGATATCCATCATTTGAACCTTTGGATTCATCTAGTGCCTTTTTGAAAGCAGAGAGGTGTACCCAAACACCAAGATGACCCACCCCTTTCCCTACATCCTCCTCCACCAGAAAGATACTAATTCAAACAATTCTTTAGTTGTCTTATTTGCGTGACATTCATAACAGAGAAAAATACAACTGAAAAATATTGAAGGAAGTAAAGAGGGTGGGTTATAGCAGTGAAAAGATTGCACTACAGTCGTATAATTATTTATCTTTCATTCTTTTGTTCATCACCAAACCTTTTACTTTGTGATGGGAAAATTACAGAGTGGTGGATCCAATAAATTGAACCTTATAAGATTCCTGGTCCACTGTACATACATTCTCCTCTGTTTAGGCCACTTACATTCTTTGCTATTATGTCTTATTATAAATTTAAACTGTATTAGTTCATGGAAAGGCTGTTCCCTACATAAAATTCATCTATACTGCAGAAGGTCAGTTCGAAGCTGTCCATAACACTAAGTCCTCCACATGCCAATGGCTCGGAGTTGCTCACAAAGCGGGTGGGGAGGAGAGCTCCCACCCACAAGAAAGGGTCTCCAGAACGGTCTTGAGCATCCACGAGTGGAAGGCTGTAAATAGGCAGCAAAGCCATCGTAACATGTACCCACACCAGCCTTGGTGGTCTACGACTGCTTAGACTGGCAGAGCGTATTACACTGAGACATATGCTAAAGTGTTACAATTTAATATGTGGAGGGAAACCACACAGCAACCACGTATGCTCAATATACATAGGTTCCTATTTGCTTTTGTCTCTCCAGGCCTTTGGTACTCTGCAGAACACTCAGGCTTTATGAAGAAAGAAGAGACTCCAACCTTCAACAGCAAAACTGGGTTACATCTTTGTATTAATAAAATCAGAATGTAAACACATTTCACAGCCAGATTGTCCTATCCACCAAAAAGGGTGAGATGAAAAAGATTCCTGTCTGAAACTGGACTAAACAAAAAGATTCCAGAGCCTGGTGGAGGGATGTTTCTGGACTGTTTGTTGCTGGTTTACATTAGTCTCATGTATTCCTCCTTCAAATTTTATTTTAGCAGTAGTCTTGATTGTAGGATCTTTTCCTCCAATGATGAAAGGAAAAATGATGAGTGCAAGAAGAATACTCAACTAAGGCTAGAATCATATCGTCTGTCCTCCAAAGAATTAAATGGATATATGATACGTGGTCACTTAACAGGTTCTTCTAGCAGTTAATACACAGGATAAGGAACAAAGAAAAGAGCACAAATGACATTTACATGAATTTAGTAGGTTAGTTCTTAGTACATAAGAAAAGATTTCACCAAAGTAGCTAGATTTTAATTCTCTAGTCAGGTCATTAGAACCCTTTAATTGCTAAAGTGTTTGTTACTAAGTCAAGATGGTAACACCAGAAATAAATATCTGATCCTGAAAATTCTAGTATGCTAATTTTGTACAAGCTTAAGTATTAGCATATATATTGCTGGCTTCAGAATCATGAGAGCTACCTTTATTTTAAAAGAAGGATTAGGAAAATTAGAATTCATAGAAGCTTTTTAGCCTCCACTGGAAACAAGAAAACTACCTACTTTGTTTGTTTGTTTGTTTGTTTGTTTGTACTGCTTCAGGCAAACAGTATTGCTCAGATTTGACCATGTATCTTCTACGCCCTGGAGCTCTGGGAAGCTAGGTCTCTAAAGTGCTCAGAGCAGCTTGCATCAAGAACCTCTGTTACTAATAAAATGGTTCAAAGGGGATAGTTAAAAAAACTCAAAATCCTGAAAAATAAAGAGTAGCAAACAGCAGTCAGCGATGCACAATTCATTAAGATGCTCACAATAAAGGAAGAAAACCACAAATAACCCACAGACCAAGATGCTGACGAATGATCTGTTCACAAGCAGCAGGAGCCGTGGAGAAGCCTGCTGCTCATACTCCCTACACAGAGAGCAAAGCAATGCACACTGTGAGGTGGTGAGGTTTCGGCTGAGACTAGAAGAGTTACGGAAAAAAGAAAGGAGTCACTGTTGGAAGAGTCCCAGCGGTAAACAGAAAGTAAATCAGAATGCGAACACCGCTGCTGCAATGCACAGTTTGCAGCAGGAGCAAACTTCTGAAGGGGAATGTGAAGGTGGCCCTCCCACTGGGCTACCTAACCGCACTACAGATTCAGCTATCTTTGTCACAAGCCACAAGGGGACACAACTCACAAAGTCAGGAGCCCATGTCACACCAACTTAATAGCAAAAAGTAAATGCAGAAGTTCAAAAAGTGAGGCTTGCATTTCTGACAGCAAAGTTAATAAAGAAGGCTTTGAATTTTCCCATTATTTCTGATGGTATGTTACGCCTCCTGGTCAGAAACAAGATTTCTTCTTCCTGCTCTTTGATTTTTCTTCTTTAAAGTTTTAAGACAATTGTTTTTCCATTGTAAAACTTTGAATAATATTTTCAGAAGATTTTTGACTGTCATGTTTATTATATTCTCTTGTCTGCAGTACAATCAAACACACAAGAAAAAGAACCCCTGCAAAACAGAAAATTAATTTTAAAAGTCTTCTTCTATTTGTCCAGTAACAATGAATAACAACTGTAGCTATAGTAGAACCTTAGTATTCAAAAACAGTTACGTTTCAGAAAACGAAGCTGGGGGTTACTTTTTAAAACATTACACCTTAAGGCTTAAGTGGGATAGACTCTATGGTCATCAGTCAAATCAATCTACTGGGATCTGTTTCTAAGGTAAGGAATTTTCTAGATATAAATAAGATTTTTTTTTTCCAGATACAAGTAAATAAAGCGTGTTTTTTTTTTTTTTTTTTTTTTTACACCTATAATACCCGCAACCTTTGTGGACCAAAGATGCCCAGATGGCACTCCTGCACAGCACTGCTCTCTCTAAGTGCTCTCCCTACTTATGAAAAGTAGCAAAAGGGGCCCAAAAGACTTTTTGAAAGATTTTGAAGAATTTACAAAAATAAACAAGAAAAAAAAGAAGCCCAGGCTTAAGGACTCATTCTTGCCTAGTTCATTACACCAGACCACTTGATTATATTGGAGGTGTTACTGTTTGAATAATAAACCAAAGGACTGAAAATCAAAGACTTCACGAAGTATACCAGGTTAAACTGGGCTTAAATTAGCTGCCATGCTCATAGTGCTGCAAGATATAAGAACTGTTTAGCAGTCCTATTTAAACTGAAATAGACTTTTTTTTGGTTCCACTTATTTTGATATAAAATTCAATTTCTTTTATGTTGTCCCCACATTTAGGCTTCCTAAACCGTTGCTGATTTTGGCACTGAGGGTGCTTGGAGATTTTAGAGGCTGCTGAGCGACTTGGGGCTTTTCACAGCTGGAATTGCAAAACAGACAGATTTGTAGCATGGAATAAGTACGTATGCTTTTGTGTATGTCAAAATAATGAATTGGCAACAATAGTATTACATTTTCTTCATTCCTTCTCAGAATTAGCACTGCTTGAAGATACAGAGAACAGTTCACATCTCAGCTGCAAGTGAAATCTAGAACTGACTCATATATAAGTCTGTATTTTCAGGTATCTTCACAACCAGTAGAGACAAAAGCATAAATGAACTATTTCGGCCTCCTCTATTTGTAAACTTTCCTCAGTTTGACTTAAAGATGCATCTTGATTGAGTATAACTAAGCCCGTATAAGCTTGAGCCTAGATAACTAAGTGAAAATGACATAAGCCACTCAAAAAATAAGTTGGGAGGTAGGGAAGTAGGTGTAGACGCATGCATTTCAATTAGCTATGCTAAACCAAACGCCTAATTCAAAGAGGCCCAACTATGGAGATTAGATTTCTGGGTGCAGAGCAGAAGCAACCTATCCAACACTCACAGCAAGCAGCCGCCATCTTATATCTTCTTCACAGCAGCAGACAGCTCCAGGCTGACTGCTGCAAGATAGCTACACTGCCACATAAAGGGGGAAAGCATGAGGGGCAACAACTGCTGCTGGAAAGGGCTATCTCAGCCGCGCAAACCTCAGTGCCAGTCCAGCTCTAAACTGGGCTGAAATCCGGCAGAGAGGTTTTGTTGTTTGAGCGATGGGCTGTGTCCAAGTTCACACGAGGCCTGCTAGAGCCATTATATAAATTTAATTAATTTTGTAAAAGTTCTATCTGCATGCACTCATGCCCTTAGCTCCCGCAGCGGAATTCCGCAAGTGGGATGAATGTCACAGCCACGGACAGAACGATATACTAGATACAGAGTGAACAGTTTTTTAAGATCTCACGGAATCCATTCTGAAAGAAATCGCAACTACACCGAAAAACAACCACCTTCTTTCACATTTAAAGTAGCACGCTTGCAAAAGAAAATTCACAAAGATGCCAACCACAACCACTGATCTTCTCTACGCCCTTCTTTCTGCATGCCTAGCGTGTTCCATATGGGACAGAAAGTATCCCTGGTCTCTATCACATTCTCTGCCTTCACAGTCATTGTGAGCATAATACGTGAAATATAGTGTGACAGAGCTAGAGATAGTATAAAAAAAGGACAGATTAGTTGTCTCCTTGCCCCAGTAAGGCCAAAGAGAAAAGAATTCTAAATATTCATTATATCAATTCATGTAAGTGAAAACAGCTATCTAAAAACATGACCAATTTCTACGGAAAAGCATGTCTTTTGAAAAGAAGTTTTAGTTGAGCAAAGCAAAAGTAAATCACTGAGACAACACTGTCTTCATTACATTTTTGTCTCAATGTCCTCTTTCAAAGGACTCTCATGATTCTGAATGTAATATAGGTATAAACACTATGACTATACAAAAATATTATGAAGCAGATGTTGCAGAAACTTCTTCAGTAAAGGTTGACAAGAAGAGCCAACAGCTGTCAGAGGCAGACTAGATAACTTCTGAGGTTCCTCACAGTCCCGCATTTCCATAATTCTAAGAAAAAGTGACTTCTTTAGACCACTTTAATAACTTCTGCCTAAGGGTCAACAGATACTATACAAATCAACTATTCATTTTTAAAAGTCTCAGCTTGGTAGTGGAATTAGCATTAACCGATTTACAAAGTATTTCTCTTTATAAACTTATCTTCTCACTACCACTCTTCAATCACCTTGCATCTTGGCTTTATTCTATTGAACAACTAAACACAATATTTCTGTTCTTCTAAGGTTATGGTCTATCTTTCTGCATTCCATAATGACAATGTTAATGGATTAAGTAATTATTTTAGAAAATTTGTAAAAAAAAAAAAAAAAAACAAAAAAAACCACCCACCACCACCAACAACAACAGTAACTCATACACATGGATCTGAAGTGTTCCAGGCACATGACAAAATACTGGCATATTACTAAGTCCGCATACAGTTTTACCATTGAGCTGCTGAATAATTCCTTTCCAGATTTATCTTGCTCAGTTGTTTGATTTCTTTTTATCACTGACTTAAGCCAATGTAATTTTTTTTGGGCAAGACAATTATTTTCTTGCTCTCAGTATCCACCAGGGAAGCGTAAGACCTTACTTTTAAACATGATGTTAAACATGATTTCTTAAATTAGTTTTCTAATTAGCAACAAGTAGATACAAAAATGTTCCACAGACATGAACAGAGTAAAATTTTTGTACACTAGCAATATTTAATTAACATCAGGAGTCTAGTATTGTAATTCACAGTAATGCCTGCTAAAGATGAAACAAACACCTAACTTTGGTCACTGAACAGATGGAGAATTGTAGAAGTCAGGAATAATATACACTGTCTCAATCCATCAAATTTCCTGGAAAATGAGCAGAACTTACAGAAAATGATGAGCCATCCTTTGAAACTGCAACAGGGTAAACTCCATCTCCTAGGTGCACAGAAAGCTCCCAGCTACTTCTCTGGGATTTAGCAATAGGAATTCTAAAAAAAGAAACAGGCAGAAGAAGAATTTTAAACAGAGATTTCATGCTTCATCCATTTTAACCAGAAGCGCTTTCCTCATAGGATGATCATGAAGGATATAAAACACCATTAAGCTATGGACACAGATGGAGAGTTTTTTTTACAAAAAATTAGATATATTTTTCTGTCAAATAGTGTATTAGGAGAAAATGCACACAAAGTTCTTTCTAGATTTGCCTTCACACACCGAGTACACTGATAAAGTTGCAACGGGCACTTGAATATATCCAGCACTGGCTGCAGAATTATTTCAAACAGGATGAAAAACAGATGAGAAAGTGGTTTGGCAGAAGAATAGCAACAGTGATAGCTGCAGCATTCTTTCTGAGGGCAAAACATAATCACTCTCCCTTTTATCTCGTTCTCATAAAACGTTAAAGTCCAGTTAGACAAAAAATTCTGCCAAATAAATAATATGCATAATTTTATAATATACATTTTATATTATTTCATCCACAGAGACCTTAAGTAAAATGAAAAGTAACGACGTATCACAACGCATATGCAGGATTATATCTATTCCTGCAGCCTGTAAAAGCGCCAGCTATCAGGTAATGCAAGAAACTTGCTCCTTTTCAACTTCAGCTTAAAGAAGCACACCTGACAGCACAGAAATCAGACCTGAAACTCCATTCTTGCAAATTCAGAGCAAAACAATTTTCAGGTATTTTATTTAAATGCATCCACTTGTAACTTTGATTTCACTATCCTCAGCCTAACTTCTCAACTCTCTTCAAGTTTGTTTTAAGAACTAACATCATAAGCTGCAAGCTTTTCTCATGACTAGTAGCCTCCAGCACCACTGGCAAGCACCGCTGTGGCCTGAAGAAAAAAACATATGAACAAACAAACAAGGCAGGTGGAGTTTAAATTCCATTAAGACAAAGGCAGATTATTTTTGCATAGCTCTGCTTCCACATTGCCTCTAAATGTTTAGAGTTCTCTGTAAGTAGTCCTATAGGGATATTATCCCTATAGGGATAATAAATTCATCACCTTTAGATCTCTTCTTAAAAATTACTTCTGCTGTAGTGCTCACCTATTCACTAGCATCATAGACAGTACTGCTCACTACATTATTTTAGGGGAGACTTCAGAATCTTAAAACTTGACCCAGATTCTACTTCTCAATATCGTGCAGCCTGTGGAAATACACATTTCTGAACTGTGTTGCATGCAGCCTGCTAAGAATTCAGGTGCCCAGTGAATCAGACCTCCCCCAAAGTGCTCAGTTCTCTATTGAATCAACAGGGAGAATTGCCTTTGAGGCCTCCAAAGGCCATATGAGGAGAAACTGTCTGCTTAAGACAAGCATAATATACCAACTAGCAAAGAATTTAGGCAATTATTTTAAGAAGGTTGGCTTTCTGGACACCTAAAATTTAGGCACAAGTTACCTAAGGTTGCCTGATTTAGGAACAAGGTACCTAATACTAAGCAAGCAGTTTCTAAAAATTGTGCCTTACAGTGTGCCTCAAGGGGGAAAACGGAAACACTAAACATATTAGCTGAACAGGTAGATATATATTTATCATTAGTCGCTTCTCGATCCAAACCAAGTAGGGCCTACTTCAAAATTCTCCAAATATCTTAGCTCAGCTACTATCGACCCACAAAGTTCATGCACAGCACAGACAACCTGTTCCCAAACTAACAATGCCAAGGGTTACCTTCTATATTAATATACAGAGAAAATTGTCAAAACATCAAATCTGATGAAATATTTATGGCTTATTGGTTGCAATGACGTTTCTCAGCACCTCATCTTGAGGTTCCTTTATGCCACCAAAACATTTACCCTGGCCGATAGGAAACGTTACAGACACTGGAGTTCCTGAAGAGGAGGAACTGAGGAATTTCCTGGATAGGTAGTAGGCAGCTAGCCGAGAGATGTTTTCACTGCACTTCCTGGTATTAGAGCACCGATAAGAATGAATGTAGTGGGTTTTTGCCTGAGCCTGGCTAAATTCTACATCATATTCCATTGCAATCACCAACAGAATTTAGCAGTTTATAGCAACTTTGTATTTCTTGCGTAGGAGGTAAAATCTCAGCTCAAACACAGCTTAGTAGATCTACTTCACCAGTGGCATGAGATTCCTTATAACCCTGCTGGCATGGCCCTGCTTCATATTACATTTGACTGGAAGTGACCTCATGAATCTGGCTGCTGGCCATCAAAGGAAAGACAGGCTTGTTCTCCAGCAGGGATTATTTTTGTTCGGTCCTGTCTTGCTGAGCTTTGTCAAGTGTATCTCCAAACAGGATGCATGCCTCTTGAAAGGCATGACTATGATCACTGCTTTGCCTGGGTTTCAAAGTGCCACACAGTCATATAATTCCTCTTTCTGCAACACTGGTGGTCAGGAGGGCAATGTCCAGAGCTGCGTTTAATACCAAAGTATGCTGCAAGTTGTACTTCTCTCCTGGAACTGCTGTATCCTTTTGCACAGGGACGTTTTTCAGCTTTGCTAATTAAACGTCTGTGGCTTTGTGACTATAACCTATAGTTGTATTAACTAAGATGGACACATGAGTTAGCTCATGAGAATCCTAGTTTTTTTTTTGTTTTCTCTAAATCAACTTCCTTTCAAGCAAATGATTCTGCAGCACTAGACTCCATTCTAATGGGATTAAAAGTTTCTTCATATTGGTAAAGACCACAAAGTACAATCTGGGAAAGCTTCTTGGATCTGGAACGGAAGTTTATCAAGTCTGTGAACTACTTTAGAAGTGGAGAGCCTTCCGTTAGGATAAGAAATGGTTTTGACTTTTTTGTTTTTTTTAATGTCTGAGAAGTCCGAGTGCATGGGAAATAATCCATTTTGCGGCAAGGTTACTCTTCTAAGTCCTCTAAAGAGGGGACATTTGAACTCCTAAATATATTTTGTGCTAGTTGATGGAAAACATTCACATTTCTGGACATTTCCAGAAACTTGTAACTTTTGAAATTCTACCTACTGGGCTGAAATCTGACATATTTTTATTTAGAGAAGAAATATTGAAAGAAAAAATAATGTAAGTTTTACCATCATAAAAGATGTAAAACATTTAAGGTTTGCATTTCAGACTGAAGAACTCAGCTTTCCCTCCAACCTCAGATTCAAAATCTACACAGTATTTCTTTCATAGGGCTCCACACGCCCTTCCTTTTTTCTCCCCATTTTGGCAAACAAAGTCTCACCAAAGATATTACTTTCTTTATGCATGGAGATCACTGGCTGCAGGAAGAAACACTAGTTCAGCAGCAATACAAGTACTGGGTGAACATAAGGAAGGGCCAGAGAGCTGCGCACTGTTTTCCCTTGCCAGGGCTATCACATACAAGGAAAGAGCAGAGGGAAGGCAAAAGGCTGTGCCGACAGGATAGAGGATGGAGAAGGGCATCCTGAACTCCTTCAATACAGAAACGGGCAGTTCTGAACCGCCTTTTACAGGGAAGTTTCACGAGCAACTGGAGCAATAAGAGTACGGTTGACAGCCCGGCCCTAAGTCATAAGGGAACCACTGTAAAGTATTTGAGCTATAAAAATATTTAAATGGCATGACAAGCAACATAGGAGTGTCTCCTAATTTTTTTTTCATCTCTGTCACTATTTGTTCAACTATGGATTATGTCAACTTATTACAGTCTCATAATTTATTTCACACATAACACAGTGTCTTATGTCCCTTTTACTCCCAATTGTCATGACAAAAAGAGAGAGATACTTTATAATAATGCAGCTATTATAGCTCTTGCTTTCTTTGTAAGTTTTCAGTGAGGGAAGTAGACAATTGCTAAAAATTTTAGATTGACACACACTTACCGTGCTCATGGAAAACAGAGACGAGTTAAACTATTATCTATTCTAGTCAAAAACAAATAACGAAAGAAAACAGACAAAAGCAAGCCAAGTAATAGCTCTGCCCCAGTCTGTCCACTTTGATCGTCACCAACCAATCAGATAGAAGGAACTCAATAAAACTACAATTTTCTGCAGTTTGTGGCAAATAAACTTCTCTCTCTCAATTACTGTTGATGATGTAATGAGCTATGATAAATGTCACCAGCTCCTAAAGGGTCACGAAATTGAGTATAGATTTCTTTACTTCCCATTCAAAATGCAAGTTCTAACGCTGGGGGAAAAAACTTACTAATTCTTTTACTTCTGATATTTTTGCTGCCTAATACCTTAGGTAAATACAGAGAAATCCCCAACTTTCATAACATTCTGCAATTATGAAAGATTATAAGCATTTGAAAACCACATTCTAAGACCCTCCGTAAAGCTGTTTCTCAATTGTGTAATTACCTATTCAGCAGTTAAATAAAAGTGAAATATTGACTTAAAACAATGTTAATGGTCAAAGAATCATTAAGAAATCCTTCATCATAACTTCCACAGCAGGTGGCCTGTAAAATGATCAAGAATAATGTGCTGGATTCTGTAGCCACCAAGGTCAGTTTCTGCATACAAATCTTTGCAGGGGGAGAAAAAAGACCTTCAGAAAGTGGGCCATTCATCTGAACTAAGTTCAGAGAATTTCCAGCACTGTGAAAAGATATGTTATGCAAGCACATAGATGTATTCAGTGGGGGTAGACTGAACCAGCTACATGGAGACTACAAAGGAGCCCTCCCATGGCTCATGAATAAGTCGAGGAAATGATCAGAAAAAAATGGAGAGATGTTTAGACAGATGGCCCACTTAAAATGCCTGGGACAGGGCATAAGCAATTTTAATGAAACTTTAGATCTACCATATAAATTGTTTCTTATTTTCTCCTCGCTCCCCGCCAAAAAACTCAAGAAAGGCAAGCAGAAATTTAACAACTCCAGAGTCTATCTTACAATTAAAAAAAAAAAAAAAAGAAAGAAAGAAAGGAAAAGGGGAAGTAAATGTCGCCCTTTTGAGCGTTATTGGTTTACTAAGTTTATATATAAAGAAATATCCTTCATAGAACCTTCAACTACCAGATGAATATAAAAGCAGGGAAGGGATAGATTAAAAGAATTCTAAACAGAAGTGTACTGCCAAACAAAACACAAATCTAAGCTTACTATCTGAGTGAGGACTTTCAACACTTTCCAACATAAAAGTTCATCGCTGCACAGAAAAGATAAAAGCAGCACTTTCACAGGATTATTTTAAGAACTAAAAATTATGTGAAAGGAACCTAAGAATCTGGGAATATTTTATTCAGCAATTTAAAATATTTTCTACACACATTCACACACATTTTCTACATGTATTCAGATTCCTTCATCTCTACATATCACACATGCACTTTCCTTCATACACTTTATGTATGTGTATGTATACATACACTCCTTTCACGAAGCGTATTAAAATACACCATCATTACAGCAAATTATAGTTCTGCCTGTGTCATTCAAAATAAAAACCTCTACCAGCCTGTGGTGCCAGCTGATCAGACAAAAGCTGAAAGAATTACTCAATGGTTCTGTCAAAATGGTTTTTATATTAAATTTTCTTACATATTAAATTTTAGATCAATAACAAATATGCACATTTACAACCAAGTACTACACCTGAATAGTGACCACTGGAAAAAATTAAATAACATGGAAGGTAAACTATATAATAGAAAGCACTGCTTTAAAATGATGCTGTGGAGTGAACGGTGCTTTCATTCAAAACATTATACATCTGGATACGTCCTTCTCCTTTAATAGCAGCCTTTTGCGGGGATTTGCTTTGACATAAGGGAACTGCAATCCAAAGGCCAGTGAAAACCTCCAGCGCCATCAAAGACCTCTAGATCAAGTCTAAATGATGAAATAGATAAAGCTAGATCCTATACAATATTTAAGTGCTTAAAGCAGATTTAGGCTGAATTTAGCTACCTAGATCTAAATCTGTGGCCTAACCCGTCTCCCCTTCATTTAACTAACAAGTAACCCTGCAGACAACCTGAGCTCATCCCAGCTCACCCTCTTCTGCTCTGAAGTTCAGCTCTGTGAGCGAGCAGGGTTCGAGCCCCGTGAACAGTCACCCCAACCTGACTGCTCTACAACTACCTTCCTGCTCAGCCTGGCAGGGCTCCAGGAACTAGAGGTTCCTTTGCCAAAGTTGTCCCTGAAGCCTTAAGGAGAAGGTGCATGCTCTGAGCATGAAGGCAAACAAATATCAACAATTTTGAGCCTCTTGAAAAATCTCTTACGCCCTCTTAGTTTTTAAAGCTATCAGGAAGAAGAGGTAGGGTTGCTGCCGTTGCCTATCCTGTTTTAACAAACTGGTGGCTGTAGCACGTGCATCCAGAGAATGAAAGATCTGGGTTATCAGTCGTCTTCAGCCTGGGAGGGTTTCTGCCTATCTCTCCGGAGAAAGGGCCAGTGCCCAGAGGCAGGCATTAGGGGACTCATCATCCTGCCTGCTGATGGTGGGTAGGAATGAGAGATTTATGAAGGCACAGAGAACACAGCTTTGCAGCCTCATGATGCATCCTATGGGAGAAGAGTTCTGGTATTTGGTTCTACTCCAGGAAATTTTTATGCACTCTGCATTTAACTCACTAGGTAAAACACAAAGCAATTTCATGGGAGCTGAAAGCAGAACCCAAGACTACCTCATTCCAGGGGAGGGTCAGACTGCCTAGTTCTTCGGCTGATGCCGGCATATTCTGAAAATTACAAATAAATAAACGTAAAACATGATATCTGAAGCTCATTTCCTCCTATGACACGCTAGGGCTTACTTCAGCGTTTGATTTCTCCTGGAAAAAACAAATACTGAAAGCATTAATGCTGGATAAGAGATGTTGCTCTTTGTCTCATTGCAAGCATTCATGAGATGGGAGCGAGGAAGCTTCAAATCACGAGTTCACAAGTACAGAGAAAAGACATTTATTTTCCATACAATTTACAAGTCTGTGCTTCTGTTTTGTTCTTTCAAAATCCCTCCTGAATCAGCAAAACTGTTTATCAAAGTAAGAACTACCTGCATGCAGGTGTTTTTAATCACATCAGTCAATAATATTGACTTATGCTGATAATTGTTTTAGAAAAATCTGTTAGTCATCAAAAAAGGGTTTTAGCTATTTCTCCTCCATTGAAGTATTTCATTTCACAGGTGTGTTTCTCCCTAACAATTGCTGTTGCATCCTTTATTTTTAGTAATGGTTTGGTTTTGTGCGAGTTGTGAAAAACCAATTGTGAAAAACCAATAATGGTAACAATAATTATAACAAACACTCCACAAAAGCGAGAGGACAAACTTTATACAAATAGTGCTGCATCTCCTTTAACAAGGAAATTTATCCATTTGCTTATGATGCAGACATTTAGGAATAGTCTTAGAATAATTATCCCACTTTCTTTAAATGCTCAGAGAGCTTCAGACACAACCTACAGTGAAGCAGTAGGGAGGGCTGCAGCTCTCTTGTTAACACCATTCAGGAGCAATTACACTTTGCCATACATGATATGATGGTGCTGGGATGTAAGTGTTGGACAGCCTGCCTCCCGCACTTCCACTCAGACAATGGTTACGCCCACCAATAATGCTCTGTTTTTCACTTTGTATGAAGTCTAGACTATTACAGATTTCCTGTGCATGTGAAACACAGGCAGAAAGCAATCTCTAAACTACTAATATGAAAATGGAGGTGACATGGTGAAAAGAGTACATATTAATAAACTTGATAACATAGGAGTCATTCAATTTTGCATTTACCCATAGGACAACTTTGCATACCTGATAATTTTTTTAAATAGCTAGGCAAACTCCCTGTTCAGTTTGCTCTAATCATCTAAAAGTGAAATCTAACAGCCTGCTGCTGTAAAACTGAATGCAAACCACATTCACAGCTTTCATCTGTCATTCTGTTGTTCTGAATTTAACATTTCAATTTTTCTCCTGTTTTAAGGCTAGAAGCTCTGCAGCGTACCAAAATAATCGAGACAGTCGACTATTTTGGGCACGAGAACTTTAGTGTTTCAGTTCAGATCTGGAGTAGCTTCTGAAGCAATATCCCAACCATCTCCACTGACTGTGCTTTGCAGAACAGCCTCAGGACACAGGAACGAGATTCCTGCCTGATGCAAGTAAGACAAGACGCTCCAGAACTGCACCTAACACACTCCAGCCACAACTGGGCAGGCGGTGCATGGGACTAATCTAAATTACTCCAATATACTTAGTGAGAATATCAGCTCCTCAGCACCAATTGTTTCACCCTAGGAGTCCACTCATACCAGTGCACACCACAAAGATAGCTAGATTAAATACTGTTGTACTTAAAAATGAACAATCTTTTATTCATACAAAGAGATTTTGATCTTAATCTCTGCAACTGCACTCCTTCAAAACCATAAACTCAGTGTTTAGCTTAGCTCAGTAAATGTGATATGAGGCCAAAACGTAAAAGATAAACAAAAAAACTGATACTTAAATTCAGACTCAAAAAACCTTATTTAGCTGCCCCAGTAAAGAAGTTATTTTAAGAAGTGCTCAGCTCCTGCCAGCTTCTCTCAGTTGAAAGCAATGAGAATATTTGACAGGGCAGTAGTTTTGAAAAAAATCATACTGCCAATTTGGATGACCACGTATATATACTGGAATCAAATTTAAAACTTCCATTTTGAAAAAGTCTTGGTCCAACATTCCAGTACTGTATCTACCTTGTTATATAATAATATCATCTTGCACATATTACTCCATCAGCAACAACCAAAAATTTACAAGCTTAATCTGGAAAAGACACATTAAGCTGTCTTCTTCATTTTCAGAGATACATATCTGCACCCACAGACGGACCGCCATATCTGCATTTAAAGGCAGTAACATCTTACTGAAATGCAGCATTTCTTCAACATGCAGAATAAACTTTACAACAGCAGAAGACCCAATACAGTGAAGCCTATCAGCACATGCTTGACTTACTCAATCAAGAACTAGATCAGGAGTGAGAGATGAATACTACAGTCAAGGGAAAGGGAAGTCATCATAACAAGGCCGTCTCTGAGGAAATTTGGCAACAACACCAGGAGTAAGAACATCAGCCTTCTAAAAGGCCCACAGGGAATACAGCATGCAAACTAATGAGAAATTATCGATAAATTATATTTCACTAACAAAAAAAAGAAATCTGTCTCAGAGCCAAGCTGAAAATACTTTCTCCAGAACAACACCTCAAAAAGAAGTTAAGAACCATGTATTGAATGCTACCTTTCCTGCATTTAACAGTTTTATGTAAGTGTCTCATCTAAGACTTATGACAGTCTCCAAGATTGATAGCGTTACTTTTGATCTGTCAGTCCACTCTGGACTGACTAGCTAATACTGCCAGAAATATGGAATAACTGTCTTTTTGCCACACTTCACAATACCTGTATGTGACTTATTCTCTCTGAAGCCTGTTACAAATGCAGTATCCTGAAGGTTATTATTTAAAACAGATTTTTACTAATTTTTTATGTATCTTGGAAAGCATAACACTTGCAGCAGACTTCAGCAGGGTTTCAAAGTATTGTAAGAGCTCATCCCATCACACAGAGATTAGTACTTCCTGTATACTTGGTTGCAGCTAAGCCAGAGCAGTGCATCCAAGAGCTTAACCGTCGTCTCATGCCGATGAGTTCACTTTCACAATTCAATTGCACTGATCATATACGCTCTGCCATGGTTTCTTCTCTATACAAGGCTTAATTCAGTAAATACACAGGATACACACTCAGGATGGTGTATAACCCCAGAAAAGGACAGTTAGATTTTCCCTCATCAGTCATCCTACATGCCATAGTGTAGGAAACAGAAGCTGGCCACGAAAAGTGCTTAATTTGCAACAACACATTATTTTCTAGACACAGGTCAGCTATTCATAAAGATGCTTCTTTAGTGCACAGAGAAGAACCGGTGCTGACTAGACAACAGCACGAACATCAATGACATATGTTCCAAACCGCAGACAAATCAGATTAGAGCACCAGGTTAGAGAAACTCAAGCCAGTTTCAGACAGGCAACAGAGTAGTCACTCCCTCTCCCTAACACGTAAACAACGTGATGTTTCACAGATTCCAAAGCTTTGTTCTCTGTTTCTTTCACATGAGATTCCTATGGAACAAATTAATGACATTAATTCTGTTAAGTTAAAAAGTAGCAGAAGAAAAAGCAAAACAAAATGAAACACCCACAATGAAATGATATTGGAAAACATAAAATGTGTATCTTCACTAAGTAATAAATCTTCATGCCTAGTCTATTATGGTACATAACAGATCTCCAATGACTCACATAACCTTCAACAGATCTTTTACTGCACTTTTACCTTGCAGCTGAAATTCACATCATTGAGCTTTAGCCACTAAGGTTCACCATATTTTCCTTTATAACCAACAGAAAGAGAACGGTATCTCTCCACAGTGAGTCAGACCTCAAATAGGCTGAACTACCTTTCGGAGACAGGTAGTCTCTGAACTTATCTCTATTATATTACTTACTCAATATGAATCTCAATATGAATCTGGGCCACAGAAACCCAGCCGCAAATTGTAGCAAGATCACATGCATTCAGAAGACAGACCTCTGCTATCATTCCATATATATATTTCATATATTTCATATATTTTGCCCATCAAATTTTCTGCAGGCTAAGCTTGAAGTAGAGAAACCAGTCTGTGTGGGAGGGATGAGCCCAAAGAGCGGCAGTGCACTGTACCACTGCTAGTTCTAGACCAGTTTTACTCACCACCACAGAGAGAGAGGATAAAGACTTGTCGTCATCTTCTCCTTTCTAAGTTAATGGATGAACATCCCGGGTTTCAAATGAACCAGGTTCTGCGCTATTCTTTCCTGCCCAGTCTTCTTCAGACTACAGGCTTTGAAGGTGCATGTTAAAGGGAAGCTGCAGTCAAAACAAACTCTAAGCACCACGTCTAGCTACAAAGAGAAGTAAACCACTAAAAAATAGTCTGTGAAAGATAATAAAGAATCATTCATAATCACAAAAGGAAAAGTCATTTGGACAATTTCAACATAGATCGGGGGAAAATATGCAGGCCCTTGAATACTTAACATAAGGTAACAGAAATCAGAACATTTTCGGTTTAAGATACTATCTGCCTTAAATATCTGCAGGATCTACCTTAAATATCCCATCCAAATTATGACGACATAGCCATGTAATTTTTCTTTTAAGATTCAGCATTATAGCAGGGTACGAAGAGCAAAATATACACCATCTAATGTGGAAAAAAGAGAGTTTCCTCAAATACACGCAGCTGATTGCTGAAACCAAGTTGTGCAAGCCCAGGTAAGAGATCCAAGTCCCAGGAATTGAAAAGAGAAAACAATTAACAAAGTTGCCTCTCAAATACACTTCTACATTCGAATTGGACTAATATGCATTGACACAGAGCAACGAATGGGCATGTGATCCTAGTTATGAAAATAAATAAAAGGCAATGATGAATGTTCTTTTCAGGATTCTCTCTTGGTAACACACATACCAGAAAATGTCTTATCAAGAAAATGAACAGTGAGCTCTTAGGACTTCTGGAGGGAGAGGAGGGAAAGGTGGGATTCATTTTCTCCTGAAAAATGTTTCTTCAACTTTTTCACTTAAACATACACATTAGAATTATGCAGAAGCGACCTGACTCTCTAAAAGTGAAAAAGAAAGAAGCCTTAGTTCAGTCTTATACATTTGCACTTTTAATCTTACCCTTAAACAAGACTGAATTGAGCATAACTGCACTGAAGGTCTGCTTCCATACTGGCATATCAAATTTCAAGCCAATAGCTCTTTTATTTAAAATATGTTAGATAAAAAGGTAATATGCTCTCTGTAAGAGTTCCCTTGAGGTTAGTAGAACCAATAAATTAACTGTTACCATATGTTTGGCTCCTTTTGGCAAAATTCAGTAACAAAACACTGCCAAACCTCTTTTGGCAGGTAATAATTTTTGGTAGCTTATAGTACAACTTGAAAAAAGGAAACTGGAAAGAAAGCTTGGAAATTAATGGAAGAAACTGCATTTATATCTTAGTGTAGTTAGCTGTATGCTGAAAGAAAAATTCTAACAAAGCCAGCTCTATGGATCCGATCTATAAGAAGCAGTTGTCTTCCCAAAACAGAGAGCTACATCAAATGCAAACTCTAACACTCCAGCTAGTACAGTAATTCAAATATTTTGTGTTTGCGTTTTTTAACAATGCCAGATATGTGTAATTTCTTTTGCAAAGAGAATTTTTATAAAATTAGTATTCCAAAGTGCTGAAATAGATATTATTAGTATGTTCCTTATCACAGACTTATTTCACTATAAGTGGGCAGAGTCCAGGCTCATTTGCTATGCTGTAAGTTCATAACAGTTTCAATATGTTAAAATTAAATATAGTTGTTTTCATACCTTTTATACTTACATCACTGAGAATAGAATATTTCTAATTATTATCAGTGTAGAATATAGAATTCAGGGCACTTGAAGAATATTACAAACATTTTAAAATTCCAGTCAAACAGGTGGGAGGAACGTAGCTGGTCCTACTCATATACCAAGACAAGCAGAACTTGCTCTGTAAGGTCATAGTTTAAAAAAATAATAAAAAGAATACTAATGCCTTCTCACATACGAAAAATGTCTGTCTTATTTTATTTTTGCAATCATCTACAGCAAGGCACTTTAAATTCAGTATTATTTTCATTTCCAAGAACATGGATACAGCCTATTTGCCATGACGGTCTGCAGGAATAGAAGAAAATAGAAACTAGAAAATTTCTGGGTTTTAGCCATTTGCAGCATCCTATTAAATTCCAATGTTTACATATATAAATCATTTACTATTCAGCTTACAATGACACATACATATCTGCCATGTTATTGCATTAATTATATTAATGTAAATGTAATATTAACAAGAGCACTTACAGGTAAAAGTAATTCTAAAGTGTAGGTAGGTCTAGGGATTAGAATACAAGCTTCTGAAAGGTTTTTCCAGAAGAAAAACATTTTTGCCTGTCTATAGATGCTTGCCTTGCTCAGCCATTTGGGATTTTACTAATAATCTTCTCATTACTGTAATCATCTTCTGATTGTTTTTTTTTTTTTTTTAACTAAGGCAATTTATATGACGACTTGTCACTGAAATCAGAGACTTCATTACCCTGCAAAATATATCCACAGTTCAAAGTATTTAAGAGGGTTAAACAAAATGCAAACATTTAATGCAACATTAAGCATGTGAAATAAAAACTTGATTGCCTAAAGAAAGCATGCTATGCTGTTGCCCTGGTGACAGGTTAAAAAAGGATTGTGAGCTGAATGGCTGTATGATATGAAATTAAAATGTTTCACATTGAACAACCCAAAATGAATTGGGAAAGGTTAGAGCAGAGGAGAGAGAAATCAATTCTCCAATGGCAATGGTGAATGGAAGTGAAGTCTGAATAGGATTTGCCAGTGGGGTGCAACAGCTGCCAAATATCCTGCAGCCAAAGAATTACAATAATACTGATGAAGTGTGCAAGAGCTTTTGGAATCATTGCAGGGAACAGAGAAATACTCCTACAATAATGAGGCCATTCTGTGTCCCATCCCACTTTTGCAGTTGAATCAAAGGAAAAAGAAACGGTTGAAAATTCTAATACTCAATAACAAAAGTATAAATGAATTATCTATCCCTTCAATCAGTATCTTACATTTAACTACAGCCTTTGTGAACCATGAATGAAGCAAGTACACTAAAGAATGGACAAATCAAGACACATACATGTGAAAGTATGCAGACAATACTGTATGAGAGACTTTCTTCCCATATTATTTTGTTGATAACATTTCTACTGCAACAGCATCTAAAATAAGCTAAATACTACACAAACAAACAGCAGGATACAGCCAATGCCCCAAGGAGCTTAACCAGATACGGTCCTGATGCGCACGATCATTTTTCTATGTTAATAACCTTAGGAAAAATACATCAGTAGAACTTCTCATGTGAATACAGTTTCACACGTATTCACTGAGCTTAGGGTCCCCCCAAAGTCAACAAAACTTTTCCCCTTCCAAAACAGCCTCCACTCCAACACAATTTCATTTCTATCCTTCAAAACTCAAAATAAAACATATAGATGGAGAGCAAAAAATATGCTGAAAATACCTCTAAAATGACTGAGGAGCCAGAGGCAATTAGCACACACCTTGCTAGCTCTACAGCTTCACGTATACACTTTTTACATACAGAAAAATATTAAAGAGGTTGAGGAGTTGGAAGGCCTGTGTGACAAGAACTGGTAGGCTCAAAAGGGACCAAAGGAAATGAAAGAGAGAGAGAAATCTTGCAGAAAAGAGGAGAGGAATTCAGGAAAAGAAGGTCATATGGAAAGTATGGATGAGAATAGGGCCAGATTCAGAACTAAAAAGGGCCAGGAATATGGCCAAAATATGGGCAAAATAGTCACCTGTGTATACTGTGTAAATTCAAGCTTCAAATTAAATGAATGGTAGCTCCAGAAGTTATGAAGCTCCCACAGCAGCTGCTGTTCTTCCAGCACATATGATAGAAAATGCAATACAACAAACATATGGACTTAGCCAGGACCATTTAGTTTGGTGAACAGCTTTCACACTAGCCATCAACACAGCAAGCTGTGTGCCTGCTATTTTGTGGCAGTTCAAGAGACGGATGTTCAGTGAGGTTTAAACTTTTCGTAATGCTTACTTCACACAATTCTAAAGACTGAGCAAGTGTATATTCCTGCATGCCCAGACCACCTTTTTCCCCTACAAATGACTTAGGGATGATAGGTTATGAACAATTCCCAAAACAGACCATGCAGTTTCTGGAATATATGTTTATGAATTTTAGGGATTGGTGGCTTTACTTTCAAGTTTAATATATAAATACCTTATACCACTTCATCAATTCTAATTCCATTAAGTTAATCTAATTAAAGAAAGTGTGACTGTAGTTGTAGTAACTGTCATAAGCACTACCTTGAGATGTTCCATTTCAACTTTATTTATATAAAAGCTTATTTTCAGTGGCTAAAAACACCTGTTTCACATATTTGCATCTAATTGTTTGTCCCTAGCACATATAACGCTCTTTCTATAACAATCAACTGAACGATGTAGAAGGATAAATAACATCACATTTTAAAGACAGCTAGAATACTATACAGGGCAGCTGGGTTAACGACAATTAGGGAAGGTTTTTTTTTGAAAAAAGTCAAAAGAATAGGTCAAAAGAATAACGTAAATAACACCTAAAGAGACGAGATAAGGATGTCACAATCAGAGGACTCATTACAAACAAGGATATCACAAAAAAAGAACAGATTCTTAGTACCTTGCTAGTCTAGAGGGAAAATAAAAATAGAGAGTGGAATAATGCTCTGAGGCTTTAATGGTTACATAAATACATCAAGGTCTTTCAGAGGCATCATAGTAAATCATGAAAAGAATGCTTGACTGGTTGGCCAGGGGACCAGAGCAGTAAGGATGAGATAGTGTTATTTTCATGAGCTAAGGTTGACTGCATAACTCCAAAGCGAGGGAATGCATAAAAGCCACAAGTGGGCTGGACTTAGTCATCCCTACCAAATGAAAACAGAGTGTTTTACTCTTTATATCACTCTAGAGGGTATTTGTAGGGTAATGCCAAGTATAAATATTTAGCTGTACTTACAATAACTGCTCATATTATTACTGTGGTTCTAGGGGAGAAAAAAAAAAAATCACATAATATAATTGATACAATTCAAAGGTGGCCACGTCTGTGCTGCAAATAAGAACACTCCCTTTTTCCAAGGGGCCAGTTCAGATGACTCCAGTAAATTTTCCCAACATCATATTCCTTCTTTTTAAAATTAATGTAACGTAACCTTATTTTGTGCTGCTCCAGCAGTGCTAGGGAACCAGAAAACTCTCCTATTGGGCAGCTGATCATTCCTCCATATGGCGAAACCCTAGGCTGGCAAAGGGCTGGCTCCTTCCCAGACTCCAGCAAGATAATAGGTGTAGTCTATCTGAAAGCAAGCATGCCTGAAAGGAGATACTGGGTTCCAGTGTGCTCTGAACAGTTCACTAGCTGTCCTAATCACATGAAGGCAAGGTAAAGCAGGTATCTGAACCATCATTAAGTATAGCTGAGCATTTACACCAAAATATCTGTACCAAGACACAGCAAGTCATGTATTATTGCACTACAGTAATTCATGAAACAAAAAGCTAAATAGATCCCTTCCCATTTTTGTAGTTCACCAGACATGCTATGTCCAGTACACTGGATTTTTAGAATTTTGAAACCTACAAAAATGCAGCCCAACTATTTCAGAAACTTGCTAAGAATCAGTTAATTGCTCCTTTTTGACCGAAAGTCAGATCAACTGTTTCAGAGTAAAACAAAAAAGTTGCTTGTATTTTAACTATAACTTCTCACTTGAAAGATACTTAATACACTGTGAAAGCATTATTTTCCATTTGGAAAAACATCACCCACTTTAGGTCTCAAAATATCTTATGAACATTGATCAGCAATTATTTACAAGACCTGAACAACGTACTACAGTATTAAGACCATTCTGTCTTTTGGTAAACTGAGGCCCAATCCAAACACACAACTTCCCTAAGTTCCCACAAGAACAATTAGGAGTTTAATGCAGACCCCCTAATCCTGGTCTTCTATGTTAAACACGTGAGCAAGAAAAATCTTTAGTTATTTGCTAGTGATATGAAATATTTTCCAATGTGTTACCATCTTTTTGCATGCAATATCAGGTAATATAGGCATGCAGCCTCACTGTTTTTTTCCAAGTCATAAATGATGAAAGGGTAAAACCCATACAAAAATTAGGAAAATATACTTAGCAGCCAACATAAGCAACACATAGGAAGTGCTGTAGGCAATTGGGTTTAGAAGTATAAACATCACATTAGTAGACCCATGAGATAGCACAATGTAGCCACACCTGGAGAGTCACTCTCCTACTCCCCTCCCAACCCACTAATGAAAATAAGTCTGAAGCCAAAATGTGAAGATTCAACTGTACAACATCATTTTTGGTCTCAAAGGCTAACTACATCAAACAGACATAAAATAAGCTGGATTCACTTCAGCCAAAATATGTTTCCACTTGAAACAAGATCGAATTCTGGCTAGAAGACCTCAGGTTTTACTAGATGCTGTAAATCTATTCAGCAGCTGTGGGTGGCACCAGTTTCACAATAAACTGGACTATGGAATAAGTAGGAAAAGTCCTAGGTAAAATAACTGAAAGCTGAACAATAAAAAAATCATCAATCATTTATAGTTGTTTCCTGTAGGAAACATATGCCCTTATTATCTGAACATCACAGTGAAATACTCGCGTTAGTATCTGGTTCACATAACATCAAGCATTTTCATTAGCTAATTATCTTCAGAAAACTACAACAATCCTTTTACCAAGAAAACTGGTTAAATAGCAACCAGTCAAACTCAAAAACAAAACCACAGAAAATGCTCTAATATTGGACTGTAGAACAAAGGTAAATATCTACATCTCTATCTGCCAGTATGCAGAGGTCTCCAGCAGCTGTTCTATCTCACAGTTGGTAAATTTACCCCATAGTAATGCAGGCAGTGGAAACTCACCTGAGGGTGCTCCACCCAAGTTATAATGCCATTCACTTGAACATAGGAAAGGCAGACTGTGGTGGTCCATTTGTGGCCTGTATTAACCTGAATGCCATACAAACTTTGCTGCAACAAAGCGGCCCGCTACAGTAGTCGCATCTAATTGAAACTAGGTAAAGTTGGGTGTTTGATCCTAATGCGGCTCTAGCTTACTGACCATCAAAGTAGCTTCTAGTAAGAACGCTGCAGTTCATGACTCAATCACTCAAGGGTTTGCAAAATACAAAAAATATTTTCCAGTCACAATCCTGCAAATATCATTGACTGTGCAGAACTCCCTCATGGGACTACTACTGGCACATAACCTAGGCTGATCTGAGGAACAAAGTCCTTCCTCTGCATCTGAGCCATCCTCTGCTCATCTCTACCCCCTTGCTATACATTCCCACTCCTTTTGCTCTTCCAGAATAACTTCACATGTCATCAGTCCTTAACTTGGACTAACCAGAATGATCTACAGTAAACCTATTATTGAAAGGTTTCTAGGTTAATACAGGTCATTTTGACAGAACCAGAGCAGAGAGCAACTACATTTGAAATCATGCGTGCATACTTAGGGGAAAAGGAGGGAAGTGGCAGAGGCCAAGCAGAAGGGCAGGCTTGGACAGTAATACCTTAATCTGGCTCAGTTGCATTTCATCTGATTATAGCCTCAGTAGCCCTGATACTAGAAGGTGGAGCTTCTATGAAGGCTTCCAATTGCAGTTCTGTCTCACTAGAATAACAATCCTGAGCTTGGGCTGAATAAATCATGGGAAAAAAGAGAACCTGAAATACCCTGCAGTTGTGAAAGCCATGCATATTATACATATGGCTCCCAAAAGGGAAAAAAAAACAAACCAAAGACAAGCATATAACTCAAGTTCAGCAGAAAACTCTGTCTGTTTGGCAGCTGTGCCAAGTTTAGAAGAAATAATGCATGATTTCAAAATACTACTTTTTAATGCAATTCCTCACACAAAAATTCTTCATGATGGCTTTCAGTGCATGTGGAAAAAAAAAATGTTGTCAACATAAATAATGCCAGAGAACTGAAATTTCCCCCCAAACAGGATCATCAACATGTCAGTGCAGCTTTCTGAACTGTTAGGAGAAAGTTATGGATTAACTTTAGAATGGGCAGTCTATCTAAATCTGCTCACATCCTCCAACAGGGATGTAAAATTCACACAGATTCCAAACACCCAGTTATCCCACTGAGTTTTTTGGTTTGCTGCCAGTAGCCCAAGTTCCTACTCCGCACTTCTTATTTTCTAAAATTCTTCGAACATCTTACCAATAAACATGTGCTACGTTCCTGCTCCCTAAGCAGTACCCATGACATGGAAAACCTTCAAAAAGAGTCAGATGCAGTTTGGATAAGATAAGGACACGCTGTGAGGGATCCCTGATAGGGCTGCAGTAACTTGTACGCTCCACAGTCTTCAGTCCCCTCTAGATGGAGTGCACTAGCTGCTCTAAGGAGTGGTGTATACAATCCATGACTCTCTGCTCAGTCCTTTGACCGTACTATGCTTTTATTTCTTTGATTTTTCCTCTGAAGGAGCTTCAGATTTGTGAAAGGGAGGGATCATTATCAGGCTTTTCTTCAGAAGATACTTATCAATAAACCTTTCTGCTTTACCTTGTCCTGACTTGGCCTCAGACAGGCAGTTTTATATCATTGGAACAAACAGACCTCGCAATTTATGTGGATTAAAACAAGAACCTACTCACTAAGAGTAAATATTGACCTCTGAGCCACTACTGGCTTCACTTTGTGAAAATTATAAGGCTGAGCTTCTGAAGGATTCATTCCAAATCTGCGTATTGCAGGAGAGACAGAAAAGACCATCCTTTGAACCCCGAGCTGAACATAAGTACACCCCCTCATAGCCACAGAAAATGACTTTTCTTGTACTGGAAAGATTCATTAGCTCCACTTTTTAAAATCTGAAAAATCAGATTTTAATCTAGTCTTACCAAGCACACACTTCATGTTCTCAGACTCTGCTACCCTCTCTGCTCATGCTGGAGCAAGTTAGGTCAGAAGGACTCCAAATATAAGTCAACTTTTTTCAAAACAGGAGTGTATTTGTTGCCCTGATGCTGTCCAAAAAAAGAGAAGAATGACAACGCCCGATAGCTCAATGCAATACTTCGTTGACATATTTGATATTTGGGTTAAAATAGTTATGTGTCTTCTTTACTAAGATACATAGACACCTCATACTAAAAGAAATATTTGCATTAGAAAGAAAACATGAAAAGATCTCCAACAATTGGACTCCTTTCTTTTCTTGTTTCTAAAAATGTTTTACAGGCCAGTCAATCAATTCCCAAATCATAGCAGGGAACAAAACAGGAGTTTCAGAACCACTATTCAAATCAACAATTCCTATATCCTTACTATAAGTACAAAGTAATCCATTACTTCTCTATAGCAGTACCAGACTACTTAACTTCCTATGCTGGCCAGTAAAAACTACAAAGCTCCTCTTTGTTTTCCCTCATTTGTCTTTTAGGCAGGGAATATTGGCCTTATAGTGTCTGTTCATCCCTTTATGTCACTTCCTATGGAAGATATAACTTGTAAAAGGAAATAAAATGTGCTTTTCACCCAATAGGTGCACAAGGCAAAAAAATCCAGATCTAGCCCTACATATGCTATATATTACAAAGCTGTTATGCTTGCTCAAAGTGCACTTTTTTTTTTTTAACACCATATGGTACTATTTATCTTTGTGGGTACAAATAAAAATAAAGACTTCTTGAAACCACATTTGATTTATTCCTGACCACTGTAAAATAGTAATAGAATACACTGTCAAACCACTAGCATGGAATCTGAATAATGCGTATTCTGCATTCTGACTTCTCCCTCTCTCCTCCCACCCACCCATATTAAAGAATTTAAGACAAGAAAGAGAGTCGTGTTGAAGGCATGTTGCAGCTAGCTCCCCAAATTACATTGTCCTAAAATGAACAATAAATAGAAAGCCTCGAAACACTGACAGAGGCTTCAGTTTAAGATGACAGGCCAGAGGATGACAAAAGCTAGGAGCATCCTAGAAGAAAAAAGTATAGTGTTCCAAAAAGCCAAAGAAGTGACTTATTCTTTTGACACAAGCTGCTGCAATATGTAGCCAATTAACAGTAGGAATAACAGTTACTAGCTGCTGCTATCCAAAAGAATGGGGGGTGGGTGGGGGGGGGTAAGGGGACAAGAGAAATAAGTTCCTATTGCACTAGAAAACATACTTAAAGTAAGGTGTTGACTCTTGAAGCATTTAAAAATCAGAAAGTGTTTTCAGAATTGGACCATAAACCAATCACAAGGTTCATACCATAAAGTCATATCATGTCATAAACCATAAGGTTCTTCATCAAGAAAGCAAATTACTCACGAATCCACAATATTTTAAAGCTCTGTAGCTGAATACTCATGCTATCCCAAAGTGCTTAGATCACTTCAAATGGGCACATGGGAAATTTGTGATGCTCAATTTATGGTTAGTTACTAATGTAGCAACACTTTGCATTAATGAAACTCCTGATGTGCATTAATTACTATACTGGCTTGTAACACATTTTTGTGTCTATTATTTTGTTACTGTGTAGAATAAAAATAATCATGAATAACTTGCATGAGTAGGGAAATGCAAGCCACAGCTCATTTGAATTTAGAATAAACAGACTATATTAAGAAACCATGTAGTTTCTCACCAGTGTCTCTTGTGCATGAGAAGATGCCATTAAAAAAAAATACATCAGCACATCTGAGTTCCTAGAAATGAACTTACCTTGGAGTCCCTAGAAATCGCTGTGATCTCAGTTGTTCAGCCACATACAAAGAAGCCGCTGTTGCCAGTAGTTCCCTTCTCTCAAGATCTGTCAACTTGTGTCCTAGTTTCCAAAAAGCAGTTTAAAAAAAATATTAGATACCACAGACCAACACATTGCTTACACAGACACAAACAGTAACAACCACCAGTGAAGACACTGTTTAGTCCTTATAGACAAAATCTACATTTTTCACCTAAATTATGATGAGGCTTAACATAGCAGACGCTCTGAGTTTCAGGGTTTAAATTGCATGTTTTCATACAGATCAGTCCTAAAGTTAACACTAGTATCTCTGTTAAAAAAAAAAAAAAATTTGACAAGCAAAAGAAAAAAAAAATAAAATGATGCCACAGCATCTTGTTTTCATTACCGAAATGTCACTGGTTGACATATTGTGCCTCATGCTGGTAAGGAATCCATCTGTACATTAGAACTTATTCAAAATATACAGCATTCTTTCTCAGTACTTTGCCTTGCAAAGGCTACAGATTGTCCAAGTAAAAGAGATAATACAACAGCATAAACCATAGAAATATATGGGAATAAAACCACTTGCCAGCCCCAGGTCATTTAGTGTCATTTGTGACTAATGAGTCCAAGTCATACTTGGCACTTTCTAAGCAGAAAAACAGCATGAACACCATGCTTAAAGTATCTGAAAACTTGAAGACAGGCAAACTAACAAAGGTTTGGCCAAAAATGCACAAAGTATGTTGACTGGAGGTAGGTTTTTTCCTAGCCTGGTCATGTTTCAGATGGTTAAAGTCAATTAGAAATTCAGTAGTCTATTCAGCAGACTAAAAGAGGGGACAGTGACAGAACTTTGCTCTCCCCTACTTTAGGTCAGAAACTCAATAACAGACAAAGATTTGTTATAAGAAGCTAGTAAAGAGGTGGACAAGACTGGTGTCACCAGAGAAGTAGAAGACAAGAAGCAAAAGGGCAAGTAAGTCAGACAATCCATAAAGCAGTGATAGGAAGTTAAAGCTGATGTAGAAAAGGACAAGAAATGCAAAGATGAATTGTCCTCAAGAAAAAAAAAGAGGCAAAGGAGAGACATTTTGCACCCATGAAAGCAGAGGAAGTGGAATATATCATGGGTGTTTCAAAAGCTAGAAAGGAGGATATAGTGTAACAATTTAAGTAAAAAAAGATGAAGATCAGAATGAAAGACTTAGCTGAACTTAGTTACAAACACAAACACACTCAAAGCGCTTTATGCAGCTGCTGTCTGCGTCAGTAGACCTTCATGTTCACATTTCACAACAAAAGCCATCTATGGCAGGTAGAGACTTCACATAAAGGGAAGAGAGAAGAAGCGGAGAAGGCTCAGAAAGCTGTACTTCCTTGAGCAGCTCGAGGCACGTTTGCTTCCAGTCATGCAGTAAAATACTGTCACTCGGTTCTCCTCTATATCTCCGCTCTCCCACAGCCTCAGCACTGCTGCATGCAATGGTAACTCACATTCCCTGGTGCTGAGCATTAATGAGTAACAACTTCCTCAGTAGCATAAAGTAAGACTAATACAATCCTCAGGAACACCCAGAACGGAGACCTCTGAAAATGATCAGAGTACGCTTTACTGTAATCGTGCAAAAGCGCAATTTCAAAATAGGATACCTTCTGCACAGGTTCCTATTTGAGAAATGCATTTAGAACTGTGTTCTAATCATTTGACCAGGCACATCAAATAAGGATAGATAAATATATCACTCCACATCTCAGTAACACAATCAAGCTACGATGATGGAAACACCCTCATCACAGTTCCAACTAACAGTACAAAGGAGTTGTCATAGGACAAAAAATGTAAATTTAATGATAACAAAAGCCAACAAATCTGCATCAATTTATTTTTAATTTAGCCCACATTAACATATGCTGGCTAAAAATTACTGCAGCTTCCTTTGTTCAATGTTTATTATTTCTTTATCTGCCTTGAAATGGAAACTGTCTTCACTTTAACACACATATGCAAAAATATAACTTCTGAAAGGCTGAAGAACTAGCTTAAAAACAAACTTGATCTTTCTTTTACTAGTTACTAGAAAAACTAATTGCAAAGTGAAAGTCAAGAACTCTAACCTTCTATACCGTTTAGCTACACATGAGCACTGTATAATTATATAACACAATGAGCATTAACTCTCTGGCTTTGAAGTGTGCCAGGTTTCCAGTTGTTTACATTCAATTAAGTAGTTCTGGGATCTTTCTTCCACAAGATAGTATCTAAAATTGATAATTTGTTTACATGCCTCAGCTCAAGAGCTCAGCTAAAGGTAAATCAGGAAAGGCATCCCAAAACCTTTGCTTTTCAATCACCCTAAAAGCCATGACAAGTCTGTGTGACCAAAACTGCATGTTTGCAGGTGGGAACTTGCTCCCACAAGCATGGGTAGTGTGAACTCATATTCAAGGAAAAATTACAGAGATCCCAATTTGAAGGTTTTATTGCATGATCTTCATCCTGGATGAAATCAATAACTGCTTTTGCACTTGCTGTGCTGCAAAAACTATTTTATCCCTCTATCTTCAATAAAAATTAAACTCCAAACAGTGAACAAAGGTCAATAATTTGAAACAGGTTAACAACCAAAAGTTACATTCACCTCTTTATTATCAAAGACATAAAAAAATGTTTATCCGCTTTCTATTTGTTGCTATTTGCATTAGCTGCAGCTAAGATTTGGCAAACAGAAAAGCAGTCATTACTGTGGTGTCCAATGTAAGCAATTTGTATTTATTTTCCTAAGTCTAGGAGGTAGTATAAAGTGTTAATAAGAGCACATAAAATTAGCTTTTGGTCTTAAGCTCTTTGGCAATAAACATGCAATCATACCACTGAATGTCTTTAGCGTAATTTTGGAGACATACTTCAGAAGCTTGATTAAAGGCTTCCAAAAGTTGGCAGTTTACATTTACCATACAAGAAAGACTGCTGTCAATATTGTCTTAGTTTTTTGAAGTCCACTCCTGCTCCCCTTGCCTTCTGCTCTTGCTCTTCTCCTATGCTCAGTAGGCTTTTAAACAGTTTTAAAATTTCAATTACATTACTATATTGGGACCTACACAAATGCCTCAGATAAATGTTATCTTTGTTTCACATCAAGTATTTTACTTTAAAATCCATCCCTTGGGATTTCAACTGGAAGTCTTGAGGTATATGGTCACTGTAATAACAACACAGCCTTTGGTTTTCACCATGCAGAAGAAAGCTCTGAAAACCAATGAAGTTACCTCTGAGGCATTTTTCCAGGCGTTGTCTTGATAGGAAGTGAAATGAGTAAGCAGCAAACACTCCCCAGCTTCCAAAGTGGGAAGTTCCATCACTGCCCTTTTCCTGCCCTCATTGTTGCATATTGCAGACTCCCAGACTGCATGGAGATTCATTTCATCTACACCACAAAATGTAAATCAGCTCCCAAATATCTTTACCAAAACTGGGATATACCTCTGCATCCTCAGTATCATCACTGAGCTGAATTATATCATGTGAACATAATACTGGATTAATGGCTATAAAATAAGTCACAGTAAAAGTAGTGGAAGCACTGTTGCTCACATTATTTAAGACTAGACTGTACACATCTATGATAACTAAATAGCAGAACCCTGAATTGAAAGGAAGACAAGGAGAAGTACTTCTTTCTCATTTCCCCGATGTTATGATTGCTTAAATCAATATTATCCCAGTATCCCCCAAGCTGAGTCAAAAAGGTTCATGCAATTACTTTACATAAACAACTTCAAATTAAATTACATAAAAGGTCATTTTTCCCATAACAATCTCATTTGCATTTTGTCCTAGTAATGTGTTCCCAACTATCAATTACAGAAAAAAAAAAAAAAAAGTCTTGGTTATGTGGCCAGGCCTGTTACTTAATACTTGAAAAGTGACTGTTTTCTGATTGGGAAGAACAAAAACTAAAAGCAAAATGAGTAAGACAGAAAGTACAATACCATCCAGGCTCATACCAATGCATGAAACGTTTACATCATATGTAGGTTCTGTTTTGGAATTAGTTTTTCCCCCAATGGATTCTGAAGTAGGCTGTCGCAAGCAGCATGGATACCAAGTAAGCTGAGGCTGAAAAAGTTGGGTGTTATTCGAGGTTTTAATTCCTCTTTAAGTCTAGCTGAGCTCTGCTTCATCCAAACAGCCATGGTAAAATACAGACAATATTTGTCTGCATGTGCAATCACACGCTGTTCAGAATACAGGAGAAGAGAAGTATCTCTCTGTTAAAGCTGGTGACCATTTGTAAGATGGATGCTATGAAGCTTAAAGGGATCACTGACAGACCAAGAAATGTTTCTTTTTTTCCCAGGGGAAAAAGGAAATTTAACTAAGCTGTCTGTTAAGACAGGTTTTATGGCCCAGTAGCTTCATAAAATGGAGATAAAGCATAGGTTCTAGTGTGGGGAAGATGAATGGAATTCAGTTAACAGCAACCATCCTCTCCCTTCCAACATTAACACAGCCAGAGGCAGCAACATTCCCCCATCCCACTAATAACAAAAATCTCCAGACTTAAGTCATTTCCAAAGTCTCAGTTCACCTAAAAAACACTTTAGTTCATAACATAATCACAGAATCACTCACATTAGAAAGGACCTGGGGAGGTCTCTCATCCCACCCCCGCCCCCGCTCAAAGCATTCTCAACACTGAATTTAGACCAGGTTGCACAGAGCTTTGTCCACTTCAGTCTTGAAAACCTACAAGGATGGGGGCTCAACAACCTCTCTGGGCAACCTGTCCCACTGCATAATTATCCTCAGAGTGATTCCCCTACACCTTATACCCATTTCAAACCTCTCCTGTTTCAACTTACGATTACTGTCTCTTGTTCTTCTGCTGTGCACCTCACTAAAGAGCCTTGCTTCCTCTTCTTGGTAACCTCCTCAGAAGTATTGGGAGGCTGCTGCTAGGTCAGCCCTCAAAGGTAGCGTGCTCCGGCTCCATCCCCCAACCAACCTTGTGACTGGACTCACTGGAGTTCATAAGACATCTTTTTTGTATGGGGGAGGGGGACAAAGCTGGATGAAGTATCCAGAGGTGGTCTAGCAAGTGCTGAGTAAAGCAGAGTAATCACTTCCCCTAATCTATAAAACTATCACAGGCACAATGTATCTACAAGCCTTCACTTCATACACACTCCCTGGAGACAATATACAATTACAGGAAAGAGACAAGCTTCCTCTTTCTCCCTTTCTATATTAGAAATCAGTTAAAATTATGGATTGTCCAAGAGAAGTTTTGCTCTTCCTCTCTGCCAAATGAGATAAACTTGCTAGAAGAGGGGAAAGTAAAGGATGCCCTTTCCTTTGCTCCCTGCATTTTGGTACGGCCTTTGCAATAATCTCTTGGAAAATGCCCCATTTCCCATTTGCACGGGATGTCTCTCCCAGTGAGACTGACCAAGCATTTGAGATATCATTCAATATCCAGGAAGTGTGGCCATTACGAAACCACCTCAATATTAAAGCAGATATCCAGGAAATGACGGATGAACTGTGAAAAAGATTGAGCCAAAAAGAATAAGCCATGAGGGTAACAGCATAAGGATCCATGAATTTAATTTTGTTCTTTGTCAAAGATTCCTCTTATATCTTTGTGAAAATAGGGTTATTTCCTAGGTCTATAAAATAGGGATAATAGTATATTCCTTTCTCACAAGAGAAGTTAGGAGGTACAGAGGAATTTCATGCTGCTTGAAAGCTGTACAAGGACAGCTTGTCTGACAATACTCTACTTAGTAGTATGGGATATTCCTGTATGCTTGGCAACCATTTTTATTCTCTGAGTAAAGTGCTTTGCAGCCACTCTAAGTCATGCATTTCCGTCATCTGACTTAATGTTGCTAGACTCAAGCTCAGATCTACACTTTTCTCATAATACGCACGGGTGCTCAGAGTACTAACCCTCTCTAGCTGGCCTACTGGCCAGTATTCTAGTCAGCATTCTAGCTGCCCTTCCCTGGTACAGCCTACACAAGGTTACAAGAGCAGCTGTTTTCCCACTCGGAGTGTGCCCTAAGAAGGTCAGTTTCATAACACAGGAACATTTTAAAATCAAATGAAAAAAAAACCAAAATGCTTGTGTTAATGAATGCTTATTTAAATAAAGGGAGGAAAAAGAGTTAAACCTTAATCATGAAAATTACCAGGCATTCCAGCACAAGATGTAATTTGAAGTGGCATCACAGGTTAATAGAAAAGCTGCCAAGATATTTCTTATAATTAATTTTTTCTTACCTTCAACTTATAATGGAAGCCTTGAAAACAAGATTGAAAAAAAAAACTCTTATTTACTTATTTTACTTTTAAGTAAGACAAAAGTTAATAGTTGTATCTGAAGAAAAATGTACTTATGGAGCGGGCCAGTACTTTATGCAGCCAACAGAAATAATGTAACTGACATCCATCATTTACCATCAGCATAGGGCAACAGTGGCAATCATGTAATTTAGAAATGAAACACAGGGAGGGGACTGTGCTCCAGCATTACTATATAGTACCTTCATTGAAATCTTTGTACTTCCTAAGTTTTCCAAGTTTAAAACATTTCTGGTATGGATTTCTACTATGAACAACAGCAGGTACTTCTAGGCATTTCCAAATCTACTTTGGCTACACATTGCTCTAATTTTCCAGATTACTCCAGATCTTTTTATAAAGCTACACTTCTTTTACAGTCAATTATGATATATGACGGTACTTAATTTTCAAAACCTCTTTGCAAAAGTTACCCTGAATATTTATACAAAAAGTTAGTGAAATGAGTATGGGGCTTACAGTGCATATGTTAGTTTGCTTTATTTCTCTTGCTGAACTTTCATTTACCCATCATCCACCCACCACTCTTGTCTTCGGTAGCTGCCATTGGAGAGTCTTCGGACCTGCAGAAGTATTTTTCAATAGGCATTTAACCAACCAGCCTCTGACTCAAATCACTCAATTTTTCAAGTCAGAGGAGTCTGATCCAAATTTAACTGCATCCTTAAAAAGGCTCTCAATTACCTCAGTGAGCTTTGAATCATCGTTCTTGAATAAGCAACCTTGACTTGAAAGATAAATGCTTTATAGTAATGATATCTGCATTTCATTTACCACTAAGAAGATTAATTTATACCTGCATTTGATGCGTAGAAGGAAGGTTGTGAGACCTTTTATATTGCTGGAACCAAATTCAATCTTTTCACCTGTGTCATTCATTAGTTCCTACTGTGAACTATTACAATATCTCTTTTGATGCCTAAAATAAAAGCCTCCTATCTTTGCAAATCTGTTAATATATTTTTTTTTACCTCAGATGGCAACATTAATCAGCCTTTTGCATCAGTGCAGGGTATGTAGACACAAACATGTACATATACTGTTCAAGTCATATGAACCCAAAACAAACTTCTTGTCATCCTGCAATTTGCGGGCCAACAAGTACTCAACTAATATGTATAATTTAACATTGCAATATATGAAAACAAAAATAAAAGAACAAGAGATAAAAGCACCTTCCTAGAGCCAAAAATAAAGAGCAAGGGGTCTTCTCCTGGGTCAGCAGAACCAGTCCCATAATCTTACAAGTGATCAAAGGCCCCAGTAGACTCATTCTCACAAACAAAGCTGGAATGGCTTACGTTGCGACTGTTCTCAGCTGTGTGTCAGGCAAGGCTGCCTTTTCACAACACAGTATAAACCGTTGTAACAGCTTGCATCCTCTCCTTCTTCCTCTATTCCCTTCTACCCGTTCCTAGCCTGTTACCCACTTTGCATGTCTGAAGTTTGTCAGATTCCTTCATGGGCTAAGTCAACCCAGTAACTCTCAGAAAACTACCTCAACAAAAGCAGCAACGACGAAAACGCAATTTTCTGTGGGTTAGGCAACTGAATCCACTCAGGAAAGGGAGCAAAGTGCCAGAACTGGCAAAGAGAGGGGTCATGGGACTCCTGCTGATCACCACCAGTGAGCCTTCAGAGCAAATTCATGAAATCACAGCTAGAAAGAGGTGCTGTAACAAACTCTGCAAGTACTCCTAAGTCTACACTGGAGGAAAGCCAGCTGAGTTACCTGAATATGAGTTACTTGCTTAATAAAGGAAGGACCAAGATTGGTTTGAGCTTCAACCTCCCCAAGACTCCTGCCATCCAAGGTGACTAATTCCTATTGCTTTGCTCTCAGTCAGAAGTCAATATCAAGTTGGATGAATTAATCTCATGTGTAGGACTGTAACAAATAGAGCCATCAGTTACAGGATAATATAAAATACTTTTGTGGGTAAATATTCTTTGCACCAAACTAACACACTGAATTCTGAGGTAAGAAAAACCTGTTCTGCTCCTTAATGAGATTAGAGTTTGACAAGGTGCCAGTCATGTCCAGTGACTGCCAAAGTGACACTGTCATTCCCAAATTGGGATTAGGATTCTGCCACTTGGGTTAATAAGGAATGGGGGAGAAAGATGTCAATGGGACCCATAAAAGTCACAGGAAAGAGATGAGCAATAAAAACTAACATTCTTCGCATAGAAGAGAGCTCTGCCTCTAAATAAGAGGCAGACTTCTGCCTCAGCTGAATGCCATCTGAGGTGCGAAGCAAGCAGGGGGACTGAGTCCTTGACCACACAGGTCAAGAAAGTATCTACAGCAGATTGACTGAGAGAAAAAATAACCTTTAAAAATCTGATCCTTGTGAGAGGAAACCACTTTATTCATTTGCTTACATTTCTCTGCCAGCCTTTGTTATACGTTCTGGGGACTGAGCTGTTTGCTTGGAATGTTGCAAATAAATATTTTCATTTTTGTATGTTAACCTAGTTTAGGAGTTTATAATTTCAAGGTAATACTTATTACTGCCCATTACTCTATGTAGTGAGTATTAAGACCAGGTTACAGGAATACTATGACAAAATGCCCAGATCTTGCAAACAACGATACAGTGAATGCAAAGGGTGCTAAAAAGGTGCTTCCAAAAACTCTGCACAGACCCACTGAAGAAGCAATAATGTGGGGTAAAGCAAATTATACCTTCTGTTGACAGTAGGAGCACTGTCTGCAAAGAAGAAAGGTAGAGCTGAACTGATGCTTACCTTAAGTATTTCATAACACCTGCAAATTATTTTTCTTGCCTGTGATCACACTTCATTTAACATTTGTCACTAGAAACATGCATTTGCCTTGTTGAAAGTAAAGGAAAAAAACTTTCAATTTTATTATCTGTTATTAAAAAAACTAAGCGTGCGTTTACACACAGACATCGAAATAAACTGAAAGACTGATTAGAGAACAAGTCAGTCTATAAATAAAGGAATAACAATCAGAAACAACGCCTTCCAAGGAGAAAGAAACATTCTCAAGAGGAACAAACCTTTAAAACCATCAGGATAGACTTCAGGAAGAAATTTAGTGCTGATATCTCCTCGGACAAAGCGTGGATGGATAATCACTTCTCGCAGTAAAGAAATATTGTGAGTCACACCTAAAGACAAAACAGCGAGATAAAATTTGGAAAACATATTAACGAATGCTACAGTAGGAAGTAACTTTTTAAAATAGAAAATCTCACCTTCACAGACTAAATACTTGTCCACAACTTACAGACCGTAATACTGATATAATCAATACAGATTTAGCAGTTCTGCTCCACTCTTGCCTCCAGAAACTTTGAAACACTCAGTTTAATGAAGTAGTAAGCCTTTAAAATATTCGCCTCATCAAGCCCAATTCAAAAACCTAGTAATTCAGCGACAACAAATACAGCCAGAGGCTTTTGGTTCACTTCAAGCAGATGTAGGCAAGACCAGAGCTATCTCAGTGAAGTGACATATGAGTCACGATTGCACTAACTTGCCCAATTCCAATGAACCCTGGCCCATCTTGTTATCCTGACACCTTAGACACACACTGCTGTGGAAGATACAAGCCATGTTATACCTCAATCACAGTAATGAAAGACAGTAAGAAGTTTTATCATTTATATATGATTTGTAAGTCCTAAGAGACTCCTGTGGAATTTAAAAAACAAAGAAACCTCTTCTTTGTGCTGTGTGCACCCTTACCCAAGCTTGCCTGATGAATTGTTTAATCGAATGCTCCATTCCCCCTTTAGCCCCACTACGTGACCCTGCTGGGCATACAGCTTAAAAAAAAAACTAAAACAAAAAAAAAAACCTCACCAAAATAAAACAAAAAACTTTCTTTAATCAAAAAAATGATTCCTGGTACAGCCCTTGTAGCCATTTTATCATTTAATTCCCTTGAATATTATATTATCCATTTTTTTCCTTTAAATTTTTTTTATCTCCTTTCATTCCACTTCTCATCGCCTCTCTTTTTTCATATTTAATTTTTTCCTCTCTCTTCTTTTCTCCTGCTTTCTGTGCCAACAAAGAAAGAAAATTTTTAACAAAGCTTTCTGAAAAGATGTAACAGATTATCACATTTAGGTAAACTAAACTAACCTTCCTCACCCTCTATCCTTCTTTCTAAAACTGGTCCTGAAAGCTACACAGCTCCAAGGGTGCTGTCACTGTTAGCGTGCTACTTCCACACAAAACATTGTGCAGTAAATTCTCAGATCTTCTCTACAGACGGGTAATAGATTAATTTGCTTTCTCAAAGAGGAAAGGAATAAACCGAATTCCATTTCCAGTGTAAGTGGGACAAAATAATCAGAAATAGATGTCCATATGAGAGATGTACTAAGGACAGTTAACACTGGTAAAGACTGCCTGGGGAGAGATTGTGGAGTCAATAAAAGTGTTTAAAAACAGGTTAGAGAAGCATCTGTTGGAATGCAGATGTAGTTGATCTACCTTAGTTCAGGCAGTGGGACTAGATGACTTTGAGATCCTTCCAGTTTCATTTTTCTTTGATTTCATGGGAGCAGCGTAACTAGGTTAACAACTTTATGCTAAACTTCACTTTTCCAAACGTACTTACAGTTTAACACTGAGTACAACAGTCACTATAAGTAATTTCATTGAAATATTAAATACAAAAAGTTATTTTCAGGAGGTAGGAGAGGAAAGGAACAAAAGAACCCTGAGACAAAAAATCCCCAAAACATTATCTTCTGCTCACTGAAGTACAAAAGTTTTCAAAGAGAAGATATTTCCTCTTCAGAGAATAGCACACAGGTCATCTCTGGAAAGGGTAGTTTAGGATTATGGGGGTAAGAAAAAAATATCTTTATCTTAACTCTCCACTCGATTTTGGAAAGAGACTGTAACAGAAAATTTGAAGAGCCACCACAGTAGCTAAAAATGATTAGAGTATAACACTGCATCATAAACATTAACATTTCCTAAGAGAAGTTGAAATGGATATGCAATCCAAGAGCAATCCAACTGAAGCTGCTGCGTCCATTCCAGGTATGGTTAAATGAGTAAGCTGCGATAGGAAACAGGTTATCCCATCCTCAACTGGGCAGTGTGCATATTCTTAACCTTTCAGGAAATACAAAGTAATTCAAATTCTTTCCTCTCTGCATCAGAAGATAGGCATCTCTAAATTACCTTACATTTGCTAGGTGCACATGAACTTTGGTGTTAGATGCACACTACAAAGTAAAAAATGCAGAACACATCACAGCCTAGCTTACCTTGAAACAAATTGTGCACCTATATCTCCTGTAAGGCACAAGATCCTGAACTTCAGCTTTATATATTTTCACTTACAAGTTACTACGATTAACATAGTGATGACGACGACTGTGGAAATTATATGCTCATTTTTCTAATAGATCTAGTTTAAAATAACAGGAATAGCAACTCACTGTAAACTCAAGTCTCTGAACTGCAAATTGAACTATTTAGGTATTTTTCTACAGACACAGATATATCACCAAAGCAAAAACATTAGTGGTACGGTGACCATGAATTGCTGAGCTTAGAGAAGCAGATTATTTTGCGCTCCCTACCTCTTCTCCCTTTGTGTTTCTCCAGTTTAGAGGCATGAATAACATTCTTGTTATTTTATGCACAGATCAGTTCAAACAGTTTTAAAGCTTTTTTCCCCCTACAGTCTGCTGCTGGTGTGAATTTTCAAGCTCTCTGTGTGGCCGTTACTGAAACCACTTTCAACACATGGAATCAGACTCAGCCTCACTGAAATATATGAAGTCATAGCTTTAAAGACTAGTTCATGAACCATTAAGTAGCACGCTACACAACCAGTTCAACGATGACAGGATGAAATTTTGACCATTTGATTAAAAGAAGATCAGCCTCCTTGCTGCTTGTGACCTAGACAGTCATTCATGGACCTTGACTTCACAAACACAGAATGAAACCCATATTCTATCTCCACTAAAAATTATTTTTAAAAATACGCCAAATGAATATAACTTGGAGACAAATAAAGTCTTTATTTGGCTGCTACAAGATGGAACTATCAAAACATCAAAGTACTAACCCACTCTCCCAAATTTTCCCATTCAAAGAGTAAGTTGAAATATCATAGAGATTTTCATCTTTTAAGTACAGCTTCAGGACTGTAATTAGAAGACAAAAGAGAAGCTCTTCAATGATCTCTGACTTTGACTGAATGAGGGATTTAAGCACACTACAATGTGAAACCAGATCATCTCATGTTTTTCTTTCCTAAACCGCTATAAGATCCCTGGTGAGATGATGGCTGATGACAGATGACAGAGCGCTTGGTGTCTCAACCGATTGCCCCAAAAGACCTGATATCAAAAAATACTATGAGTATCTTAATTCTTTCCAAACTACGTGCATCAGAAATATCACAGTTCTATAATGCTTTCAACTCTAAAAGTCCTTTTATAAGTTCAATAGAGCAGAGACGCTTAGGTGTTCAGAAAGCAATGTAACAAATGTGCTCTATATATGTAAGTAAAAATTTTAATATGCAACAGTTTCCCTTTAAAGTACCATGAAAGACTAATTTTATCTTTCCCCATGATTATTATTTGAGCAGTGACTGCATGGTTGGTCTGCTTCTCAAAACTGAGTTGATAACTTTAGTGATGTTCCTAATGACACGCTCAGAAAATAATAATCACGTACCAGCATAATCCTTCAGAAGTCTAGAAGTTTTAGATTTGCAATTTAGCGTGACCTCTGTCAGAGTTCATAAGGTCTCCATCTGTGTGTGAGTAACTGCTAGGCTACAGAAATGTGGACCCCTAGAGCAGCTTGCTCCTGACTACCTGCTGCTTCCAAAACACTGGCCAGACATTAGCCCCACACTCTCACAGGATCAAACAGAGGCTAACAGGCAGTGCTTATTTCATGCAAAGTTAGACACTAAACCGAAGTATATTATATTTATGTTGCAGTGTTTTTCAGTGGGTTTTTTTTTTTTTTTTTTTTCTCTTGACTGGGTCTGCAGTCTGCCAAGAACAAAATCACGTTTGTTATCTGGAAAAGTGAAGAGATTTCCAACAAACAAACAAAATCCTAAACCATATACATTTATTTCCCCCCTAGGAAACAAAATTTCAGTATAATTCTTCTACATTATGACTGCTGTAGAAATGCAGTTGCGGTTCGATTCTTCTTTTCTCTAAGCCAAAATGTAATAAAAAGCAATAATCAATGGTCCTCGTATCTCTTCAGATTTTTCTTTCATTCCACTGTATTCTTCATACAATATTGCATCAGCTGTCTTAATTTATTGCAGATATTTCAATTTTGACACACTATTTCCCAGACTATATTTGTAAAGGAGATGAGACAGACATTTAACTTCTGGAGATGTAATAAAAGTATATGTTTATATATTTTATATGTAACATGTAATCCTGAGGTTCAATTAATTTTGTAATGAAATTGAAGCTATTGCCTAATGAACATCTGAGCACACTAAATAATTACATCATTTAACAGAGCTGATTAGTAATCACTGTTTTGAAGAAGCCCTCATTAAAAAAAATTATAATCAGAAGAAATGAGTTCACATACTGCCCACCTGTCTCTGCTGTGTCTTGCCACATTCCAAATATTCTGCATTACACCTACCTCAAAATGTTGCTAAATATACCTCATTTTTTGTTAACTACAAACAGTAACCTAACTCCTATCCCGTCTTCCTATAATGCACCAGGATGAAAAAGACAATAAAATCAATTTCAGACAAAAGTTTTATACCAGATTTATGAACAGGATCTCATGCCACATTTTTATTTGAAAAAAGTCAGAATAAACTTGGAATGCTAAGGCATGAAACCATAGGCAATGTTTTCACTATAAATATTTACTGACACTAAACATATTCAGTGTTGATTAGCCTTTTTACAGCACTAAGCTTCTGTCATCTTGACATTTGCAAATACAAATCTGCATTTATGCATGTAAACTTAATTGGAGTCCTACATGCCTCTCTGTAGATAAACAATTGAAAAAACTTAACTAGTTGGGAATTTTAAATTGTGCTAAGTGGAAGAGAAATAACTTTATTTGCATACTTACTGATTGCTAAAGTGTAATGTGCACAGTATAGTTTTAGAATTTTTTTTTTAAGAAATAGCAAAGCTAAATTATCACCACTCAATTTAAATATTGAATAAGAATAAATATTATGAATCACACAAGGCAATCTAATTAATTTCTCTGAATCAAAAAAATATATATTAATCAAGCTTTACACTGAGCATTATCAAGAACCGATTATAAACATTACCACAGCTTTGCACAGGCAATGAAAACACCGCTTTCAATACACAAACTCTTCTAGGTTTGTGATTTCAACCCTGGTGTCCACTAAGTATGCAATTCCACAAGTTGCTGTCATAACATTCCTTAAAACCCTACATATTCAACTATTTAATTGTCATTCACTTCAGAGCAGACTATCTGCATACAGAGGTAAGAAAGATCCATCACAGAAGTGAAAAAAGGCTTTTTCAGTTTTCTGATTTTACTACAGAAGCATCCATATAATACTCTCATAAAAGATCAGTACTCCACTGACGCTCTGAGTTGAACACATATTTCAATTAAAACATTAATTCTTCTGGGTATTAAAGTTTCATGCTCCAAGAACTCACAAACCAGAATCAAGGGGAAAATGAAGAAAAAAGGCAGCTAATATACAGTAATAGGCTCATGTAAAAATAATTAGTTCAATTTCAAACTAAATTTTGTACTGCATGCAGTTCTGAACCTCTTAATAAGATTAAGTAGCCCGTTATTTGTGGCGTTAGCAAACACGTATGAATGTCTGAATCAGTAGAATAATCGCAACCAGGAGTTAAGAAGGTTTTGTCAAGAACAAGAGAAAGAAAAAGGATGGCCACCCTGCCATCATCACCCTTTCCTCACCCACCCCTTCACTCACAAGAGCAGGAACAGAACTTGGGACCGCAATATAGCTAAGGGGCATAACTTGAAATAACAGTGCTTGTCCTTTCGTGTCTCCTCAGGCTGGCACACTACTTCTCTTAATTTTTTTCCTCCGGTAAAATTCTTTTTTTTTTCTTTCCTACCCAAAACAAAAAAATCATCTTCACATGAATCTGCACCTTATTTTGTTTCTCTTCTGCACCAACAACATTACCTTCTTCTTTCACCTCATTATTCTATTCCTCAATTGTTCTTCCCTCCTTTTGCTCCATACTGCACTAGTCTATGACCCCTCCTGAGCGCCACAGTGCTCTACTGACAGGCTGCCGTTCCCGCTCCCTCTCCTGGAACTGGCTTAAACAACACAGAAGAAATAGGGAGAGAATCTCAATTCATGCCAGCATCTGGATGCTAAGCTGATGCTACCAGGCATGCCGCAACGGGCATTGCCAGTGGTTTTGAATTGCTGACACTTCAGCTGCTTTTCCTTCTCCGATTTCAGTTTCCACATTGACACACTTTGGAACTCACTCATCTCTTTTGCAAAGCATCAGAAACCATAGTGAACCTTACTAAAGTCTCAAAGCTTATTGCCTCTGCTATAACAAGGGAAAAATCCACAGAAGAGTTGTACAGTCTGCTGCAGCACTTTTTTAAAAACACAAACAGAAAAATAAAATCTGTTTCTTGTCTTTTTTAAAAAGAAAGAATTGCAAACACTCTATGCTCTTTGCAGGAAATCTGGTTTACAATTTGTTGTGTTCACAATACCAGTGAGTCCACTGAGCATACCTGCATGTGATTACAATACAGAAGGGTACGAAATCTGCAGTATCACTAACACTGAGAAGTATATTTTAAGTTAATGTATAATAGACATAGAATCATTCAGTAATTCATGATAAACAGTTCTCTGGACTTAATTAAAATCAATTGTGAAAGCCTTGGTACCTGAAAATTAGTTATTTGGGAATACAGGATAAAACACAAAAATTAAAGGTTTTTTTTCTTAGGAAAGACAAGGCTGCTTCTTCAACACTAGGCATAACATTCTTTATTTGCCTCGAAAATAATTAGCATGTCTGAATTGACAGTTTGCATCCTCTATCACAAAAGGCCCCAGAAAAGGAACTAAACATTACCACCCCCGTTTTACAGCTGCAAATACTCAGCTGACAGTGTGTGCTGCCATTGTTCTTTCCAGGCTCCATTCACATCCCAGGGTCCACTTCTACATTCACGTTCCTCACAGACATTCACCAGCTCATGTGCTCACTCTTCTACCCCATGCTGGAAGATCCCCTTGGCTAGTGGCTCCCTTATTTCCCTCTCATACTCCTTTCTACTCTTTCTTGATCTGCTTCTTACTTTTTTCCAGAGACTCTCCTTTCCCCTTTCTCCCAAGTCATCTTCTACATTACTCTCCCCAGAGCAAGCAAGATCACAACAGAGAAAGGTTAACTTCTCTGAAAAGGCTGATAATTTTCATGTTGCTGCTTTATAGTTGAATCAGCAGGGAAGAGGAAAAAGCAGAGGTCGACGGAAAGAGTGTACAAGTCTTTGCACATGATACAAGCTATCTGCTGAATCAGACCTCTACTGAACTGATAAAAAGTTTACTTGTTGCATAAATATGTCCATTTAATTTATTTACATGCATAAAAACACTTTTCATACTTAAACTTCCCAGAACGTCATACTGGGTTTTATACCCTCCTCTAAAAGGATGGATTATTAAGTATCATAAAATATTGCAAGAAAAAACACCTGCTAAAGTCTTAGAAAAGCCGAGAAGAGGGAAAATCACACATCATCTGTTTACATATACACTACTTACTTACATTACAAGGCATTATTCCAATACCCAATTTCTATTGCTCAAATTCAAAAATAACAATCCAAACCTAAAATTTCTGATAAAAGGTGGCATAAAGCAGTGCAAAGATGAACTACTCATAACATTAGAAGCTCACAGATAATATTTCTGCCTCACCCTGATAAACAACAGTGGCTCTATCCTTGATCAATATCTATTTTGCATCTAGAAATTCTCTTTCATTTCAATAACCACTGAATAAAACTGAAGAGTATCTACACAAAAAAAAATCTGTGTTAGACCTTGAATGTTATCATCCCTGAACCACGCTGGAAGACCCACGCTGGAAGGTCTACCTAATTAGACCTTTCCTCACTCAAATCTCAATTGAGATTTTGAATTGAGATCAGTTTTCAGAGGAAGAACAGGTCCCTATCGGAATAATTTAGGCCAGAGACGACCTCAAGAGATGATTCTATCCAAGCCTCCATTCAAATAAGGACTTTCATCTGCTGCCATGAATAATAATGAAGATATTGCACAGGCAATACAATGCAGATTATATTCCCATGACCACCCTGAGTACATCCCAAGTAAATCGCCTCATTAGACATTACCCAATTAACAGGTTCTAGAATTTCTTATTTCATTGTATGCAAGTTATCACTTGCCCAACCTGTAATAAAATGTTAAGGCAACAGACGTTTTCAGAGACATAGCATTGTTAAAAAATATCACAATTTGTTCTATTCATCATTTTTAATCAAGACACTGCTATTTCAGGCACTATATGATACAACTTAGTTGCCTAAAACGTTATTTACTCAAATATTGCCTAAGTTCGCTTGTTTCCAAAAATCAAATTAAATTTAAAAACAAAAAGCAGAAGCCTATCTTTTAGACAAACAGCACAGGTCACCTCTAACAATCATGCGCAAACTATAAAGAGAGTGCTCAAATCCTTTATTCCAAATAATATTTTATTTTAAGCCTTTATTCCAAATAATATTTTCCCACATCAGAAAGTGTATTATCTGAGGTTCCACTGTCAATATAATTCCAAAAAACAAATCTTGTGCCTAATTACAAAGAATTTGACTCCTGAAAGTCAAATAATTAAAAATATTCGGTGTCAGTGCATAAACTGTGGTCTTATTTTCAGTCCTAAGATTTTAATACTTTAATCTTAATTTCCCTTGTGACGAAACAGGCAGATTTACTGAGCCGGGAACCATGGCTTCAAGGCCAGGTACTACCTGGTCCTCGGAAACAGGTTAATAAAGACTGAGATAGTCAGAGGATTTGTTCCCTGCATAGCGGGGTGGAGCTAATAAGGAATGAGGTAACTCTAGGATACCCAAAAGTCACTGCACTAGAGAAATGAGTGTCTAACTCAGATAGCCAGTACACAAGGAGCAGCAGAGTAAGGCTTTGCGTTTCACCCTATCAGCACGCTTCAAGCCAGCTGGGATGAATCACCTCCAGGAGGGTCACAGTGCTGCTTCAGTCCCTGGATTCTCTGCCGGGACTGCCAGGAATGACATTATATGGTGACGTCTGTTCCAGGAGGACAGTTGTCCACTAGGAACTGGATAAAGACCACCGATTTCACACAGGTCAGTGAGCAGCCATCAAAATGTGACTAAAAGTCCTTACCAACTTTTGCCTGCTTTGAACTGGTGACACAGAAGTGATGGAAAAGACTCCATCTTCCATTAGCAGTCCCTAAGCTATCCATTAGACAGTCCTTGACTGACCCGGTACCCAGTCACCCCAGCCCATCCCCACCATAGGTGAGCGAGCGAGCACTTTTTGTTTAGAGAAATGTTGCCATTCTTGGGCATTTAAATCTAAACTCTCAAAGTGGATCTAACCAATGCAACTCACACTGACTTTAGCTGGCAGCGCTTAGCTAAAACTTTTTATAACCCTGAAAAGTCTCATTACTTAGAAAAATAACACTGTCTCGAAAGATCCTGGTTCATACAAGACTGATGTGATTTAATAGTTTTTCACAACAGCCAGTGTTCCAAAGCAAAAACATATACTTGTTTTACAAAGAAAAAAAAGCATGAAATTACTTTTACCTTTCCACTATTTTTAATTATTTTGCCCATTTAAAAACCAATATAATATTTCTTCTTCACCACCATTTAAGTTTACTTGTCCTTTTTAGAGACAAAAACCCTGGAAACTGAACTTCTATAGGTGTTAATGCAGTTCAGAACATTACACACAGGACAGTTTCTTCACATTGTTCTATCAAGCACCATCCACATTAGGAAAGACATACTTTAATATCCATGCACACTCAATTTTAAATAAATTCAGAGAACAAAATACTTGCTGCCTAAAACTGCACGAAAATACTGTTGGTTTTCAAATGGAACCACCCACAACTGAAAACATATCCTGGAAATTCACCTACTTTTGAAATTGACGGTCAATTAAATTTTGTCCTCGGTAACACTTAAGAGCTACAGTACTAAAAGAAAATAATGAATCGAGTACTTTCCCCCCTGTAGTTCACTACAAGAAAACAAATTAGTAGTTTTCAGATGCAAGATGTCCTGTTTTCTTTAGGTATTTATATATATACGGAACCATTTTATGTATATATACATCTACGTAACATACCTTAAGAACAAAGAATTAGATTCCATCCCATACTATAGCATGCAATAAATAACCATGCTCCATACCTAATTCCAACTCTTCCTTAAACGCAATCCTTACATCATCATTTACTATTAATACATCTGAGTTTGAATCCAGAGCCTGCCTCCATTAAAAAAAAAATAGCCTGGGTATAATGTATAAATTTACCTCTCATGTAAATTTGCTCAGCTGATATGCAGCAAAGCAATGTTTCACATCAGTGCATTGCATTGCAACAGGCTAATGGCTCTAGTTGCACCAGCATAAGTCCATTTTAGAGTTACGCAGTCCATTTACAATGGCTATTTCCTACCACCTCTCTAGCTATACTGTGGTAAAGGGGTGCTCATTTTCCCCTAGGTACATGCATCTCTCAAGTCTGATGTGGAATCTGTAATGTTCTGCAGACAGCATTAAAACTAGACCAGGCTTAACAGAAACATTCATATTTCTGTCTCCTGTACAAGCTAGGCTCTCCTGCACCTCCCAAGCCATTGAGGGATGGAATTAGATGTGTTCCAGGCCTCTCTCCCCTCTCAAATCACAGAACAACATGCCCATCAATCAAAAAAGGCATAAAAGCAATGAATCCTCCAATAGTTGCCCTCTCTCCTATGCTGGTTCTTCAAGTAGGCTAGAAATGAAAAAACAACTCCTTCAAACAGGGAGGAGTAAGTCCTCCCCTTAAACAGTAAGGAGTAAAACAAAGATCTCACCACATTAAAGTTCCCTTCTCTAATCACCCTCAGGATAGGAAAGAGGAGGAAATTCACCTTTTCACTCTCCTGTCCTGAGTTTTGCCGCTATATTTTCCATAAGACACATTATTTTCCATAATCTTTTCCAAAGATTTGTCCCGCACAAGCTACGACTTCTATTTCCGGAACTCAGAAATAGCTAAAGTGGTCATGGCTAATTCATCCATTGCTTGGGAGCGCTGAAAGAACACCAGCTTCTCACAGGCAGACAGCCGGCAAGAGCACAGATTATCAGCCTACGTTTGTACACAGTGGAATTTGCCCAAACCTAAACGATTACCTTGAAAATACAAAAAAAATTATACAGTCAAATACTGCATTGTGGTACTACCTGAACCCAGTCAATACATTAAAGTGCTGTAAAACAGCAACTAATTTAAACTTCTTACAATGTTATGGCCTTTTTTTCCACAACATAATGAATGAATGATACACTACCAGTTTGTGAAAACTCTTATGAGTTTAAGGAAGTAATTTAAATAATGTTCATACAATTTAAATAATGTTCATACATTCATTGCAGGAACTCATAATGTTCCTGCAAAAACACTGGGAAAAAAAAAGAAGTCTCTTTAGATTTGATGTATCTTCTCAGCTTAATTAACACAAGCTTTTCCTGTTTTAATTTGCACTTAAGAAGCAGGAACTTTACTCAATTTGCTAATTACAGCATTTTCAAGCTGTTTTCTTGAAATAGATGCCAGCCTATCACACTAGGAACCCAAATTTCTGTAGTTACCTCGAATTACGTAATTGTCCAAAGCCTCTTCCATTCTTTTCAGTGCTTCAGCTCTATTAGAGCCATAGGTAATCAGCTAAAAAACAAAAGGCATTTAAGTTAATTAGAAATGAGATAATGTTTGTCTCTAGAATCTGAAAAGCATTTAAAATGATTTATAGAACTTCTGCAGTCACAAAGACATTTCTTCCATGTTACTATGCTTTAAAGTTTCTCTCTCTAAAACACCCAGAGAAAATAAGGATCTGTTAACCCATTCTATGAAAGACCACCAATTACTTTTCTGTTGTCTAGATGCTTTTAAGTTTTACAAGTTCTCTCTTCTTCAGGCACAAGAAAATTAGAAGTTCAAATATCTAGTTGACCCTCCTGCCTTCTGGATGGTCAACTGACTTGCAAGCTTTAAGTGTGAATTTTTTAGCAATTAAAAAGTCCCCCACAATAATGTCACAGTTTAACCGTACCAATAAGTTACTGATAAATAAGAGCCACTATTGAGAGAAGCTACCATCCTTTTTTGTTGCTTCTTTTTGTAAAATAGAACTATAACCTCATTAATTTAAATTTGAAAAAGATAGACTGGCAGCACCTAAGTCTAAAAGTAATAGCTTTTGCTTAAATCAGAACCCTTTTAAAGATCAGATACTGGAAGAAGAAACTTTATAATGTCACAGCATAAACAACTTTTTGGTTACCAGTGACATAAAATTTCCTATATTCTGCATCTTCCTTCACTACTTTCATATTCCCTCAAGATATGTTTTATCAAGGAGCTTTAAACTACTGGTTTAACAATACTTTAGCATAGTCTCATTCATTTAAAAGATCAACATATAAAATTACATACGCTTAGGATATCAAAAAATAAATCAACTCACTTTTGAGATCATAGGGTCATAATAAATGCTAATATCACTTCCTTGTTGTATGCCACTGTCAACACGTACCTTCAAAAAATAACAAGCAAAAAATAATTTTATATTGAAAAAATGATATTTTTGACATGAGAGCTAAATATATCTGGTAGCCTTAAACAGAACTCATGAAGCTTATCAAATATATTCCCCCCCCACAAAGAATTACGGTAATTACTCATGTTTAGAGAAGCTGGGAGGGTAGGAGAGTATAATGTATGCCAGGGGAAGGGGAGCGGGGAGGGAGCAGTCCCACCACTAGGAAAAATATTTGTAAGTTATTCTCTCTTTTAAAAGAAACACGAACGCAATCTTCAGTTGGTAGTCAAAATTCTCTTTTGTTCTCCTAGAACGAAGAATAAACAGATAAAATTCGATCGGGTTACACGTTCTAAACTTCAACGCTCAATGCATCCAATTCTGATTTAATCACTATAATAAAATACAGTTGCAATTATTCTTCTGACTGACACCTGGCATGAAGGATGCCCCTTATAATCACATCCTTTCTGCATATATATGTAATCACATCCCACACGTTCCACGATAGCCCTTCTAAGAGCTCCAGTAGGGATACAACTAAGGAGCATTCAGCGGGAACTTTGGAGCTCTGCTTATCAGCTCTATAGGAATACCGATCCTGTTGTTTTCATGTCTGTAACACTTTCCTTCTCTGCCTCACCCTCTCAACTGCAAAACATTTTTTTCTGTTGCTGCTGTTCTCCTAAGGCTTTAATGTTTACACAGCTTTTTCCATCGCTTTGCTTTGTAAGGACACAGCCCCAATTAAAGCTCTGATTCTGCAATATTCATGGAAAAAAATAACACAAGTTCAAAAATTTCTTTTGAAGAGGCTGATTGCTGTTAACCAGCCAACAAGTTAGTTAGTATATTGCTGATTCTTGTTTTCATCTCTCAGTTTGATTTCATTACTGTAGCAATGAGGTTAGCCATATAAAACTTTTAAAATGAGCAATTTATTGGGAATAAATATTTATTAAATTGTTGCTTTTGAGCTTTGGAATCTGAAATATTTTTTAAAAATTATCAAAACAATTCAAGAGTGATAAATGCATTCTGAGGATCTTAAGGATGGAGGAATCTAAACAAAGCTGTTGAAACAGCAGGGCTCTGATATACTGCATTGTAAAGGGAAAGGAAAAAAGGGTCCTGGAATCTCACTAAAATCTTTACCTGTGGGAAGGAACCTTTGTAATAAACAGCAGCTCATCTGTCTGCAGCAAGGCAGAAAAAGGTCAATGCAACGGCTGTTAGGCCTTTAATATTTTAATTTAGGCAATTATCAAGGGACCACATGTAGAACCTCTTGTCTACAGAATCCACATGAGGGCATGATGATGACTTTATTATCCAAATGACATAAAAAGATACCCTAGCAAGTGTACTCACTTTCTTCAGTTAGAACCACTGTGCGATCAGTTTTTATGTCATTGTATTTTTCTTTTAAATATGTATATGTATATATACACACACATATATACATATACACCCAACTTAAATGCTGTTGCACTTTTGTAGTATCTTTATTGCATCGTAGCTGATGGTGCTTTATCAATGCTTAGCTTGGCCCCCATTACCCATGTCAGGTAGGTACCATTATCTACTGATGAGGAAGAAATCCAGGCATGTCATGATCACACAAAAAATATACCATATATTCCCCAGCTCCCTTTCTTGTAACTGCTAAACCATCGCCCCTCCTAGAATGTGCACTTATATACAAAGTTAATGCACACATTCTCACATTCAAACCAGAAATAACTAAGTTATCTACTCAGTTCCAAACCTAGTGTAAATCCATTGCCTATAGTTTTGGGTTTTGAAGTACACAAATATAAGACATGCAAGTATGACATACCTACTCCACTAATACTTGGATTATACTGCAATTCTTGTCAACACAGTAATACCTTTCAAGTGATTACATACAAGTGGTTCATGTGCTTATTCATGTGCATACACTTGGGTGTAGGTGTTTATACATGTATATTATACTTCAACAAAGAAAAAAAAACATACGAAAGGGACATAATTCAGACACAGAGTAAGCAGGTTAGTCAGATCTTAAGTTAATGGAATTCTGCCAAGGCTACTCAGTACACACTCCTGCTCTGTGCTTCTGTTCATACACAGAGTAAATACATACATACCGCCATACAATTTACACTTTTTCTTAAGTGCAATATCCTGAAAAATCAGAGTGGGATTTTAAAGTTCTTCAAATACTACAGACTTTTCTAAAGACAATCTGGAGTCCTTTGTTTAAGAGATTAAATTTAAAATTCATAACAAAAAATGACAGCACAAATGAAATACATTTACATCTTCAGTTCTCCCTGCGGTGCTTAGATTTTAGGGCTCTGGTAACAGGAGGTGATTTTATAAACTAAGTGGTGTGACATAACTTAATGAATATCAGATGAAAAAGAAGCTCTAATTCAATTGAAACTTGCTATACTGCGCTTAACTTGATAGATAACAGCAATACTTATCAGACCTTCAGCGTTTACTTGTATTTCTTTTCTTTTAGTCAGTATTTAAACTACTAGAGAAAGTCTATGGTGCAAGATCCTATTACAACCTACAGCTCATCGGTATTAGAGCCCGAATGCTTTTACTGCTGTGGAATTGTACGATCGTTATGTGTTACTAAACTACGAGAACAGGAAACTGAAAGATAAAAAAAAAAAAAAACTTAAGAAAAAAAGCACAATCTACGTTTCAGTCCTGCGACGAACTATTACTGCATCAAATTCCACTCACCCACAGGTACAGGGTTCTGGTATTTCACAATTCTTTGCCAAGTCAGAGCCTAAGTGTTTTAATTTTTGTTAACAGTCATTAAAAGAACAGACTGTTGATCACGGTTGAGAAGAAGAGTGCTGAAGCTCTTCAGATATGGTGGCACATTTTCTACATTGTGTAAGAGCAGTCAATACGTATGCTCACAATCATGATGATACAGGTTTTTGAGTTTACCTATCTTAAGCTTCATTATCAAGGATGAAAAAAACTGAAATTCACTAGTCCATGTTCTAAGAAAAATACAAAACATATGAGACAAAAATAGACATTATTACCCATGCATAAGAAAAAAACCTCACATCCATGCACACCAGTTTCACCAACTTGAGCAACTGACTTATGCACACACAGACAGACTTGACAAACAAGACTGAAAAACAGAAGAAATGAATTTAAAATGCATTTTGAAATACAATACCCCTAAGTTGTACTTATTGTGACATATTAGAAGTCTGAGCTAATTTTTTAAAGCCAATCTACTAGTCCGAAATCTGAAACAGAAAAATGCTGAGGCCTGTGATATTCAACTTTTTCAGTAATACTAATTTTGCTCTTGGTGGCATGATATTCTCAGAAATTAACTAACAGTAGCAGAAAGTATGTATTAAGATACAAAACCATGAATGTCTAAACAAAAATAGCTGCTCTATTTTTAATAATACAATGGAAGTAAACAGGGAGGAAAAAACAGCCTAGACGCTCCATATGAGCTCCTCAAACCATTGCTCTGAAGCCTCTAGCGTAATTAAAATTTCTTTCTTCAGTACCACGATGGACCACGTGAAGCGATCAGGCATCTCCCACCCTTCATTTTCAATTCACCTCTCCCCCTAAGCACAACTCCCAGCCCACCCTGTCTACCTGACAAGTGACAGCCCAATCTGATTAAATGCTTGCAAGGGAGGGGACTCATGGGCCTCCATGACAGGCCAAAAGTGATCACCATGGAGATACATAATTACAGCTGTCAACGCGTCTACTGTCCTGCTGGCATCAATTTGATTGCTCCCAGCAATAATGATAGACAAAGCTTAGTGTGCACTCTCCTGCACCCAATCACTTTATCTATTCCGTGGTCCATTTAGCTGACATGCAACATTCACACAAGCAAATAACAGCAGTAAGCAGAACATTTAAGGCATTTTAATTGTTTTTTCTTTGTATGGATGGCTCACAAGCGCAAATGTTATTACATAAAACTCCTGCTGCAGCATTAATTGAAGAAAGATTTGGTGGGACAAAGACTGTAGGGGGTATAGTTTGTCCATTATCACTTATACTTTCAACAGGTCTCACGTTTGGAAAATTGCAAATTGCAAAAACTTGCAAGGGCAAAATGTTTGACATCCTGCTAGCTATTACAACATGGTGAAAACTTCTAACAACCACTGGAGTATTCATTATAAATTCTTATTAAATACACTCTTTGTTTCATTAAAAAAAAGTTTAGATACATCCAATGATACCTTTTCCCCCTCGTCTTCTCTTTAAAATCACATAATGCCTTTTAAATCTTTACTTTTTTTTTTCTCCTGCTTTCAGGCTTTGAACACAGCATGAAGCCTTAAAGACCACAAAGGGTCAGCTCCCTTTAGAAAGCACATGGGCAAAAACAATTTAAGAAGTGAAATAAATCATATATCCAATAACATCTCCACATTTAAGATTCCTCCTGTAATCTTTCACTATTTTCCATGCAAGCAATCAGACTGAATAATCGTATTCACAGATGGTACAGCCTTGTCATTCCACTAGCTGACACAGTGTCATATGTATGTGCACTTATGACTTAGACTACCTTGATTTTGCAGAAAGGCAGTGTCCTTGTTCTTTTCATGCAGCAAAAAAAAGATTTGCTAAATGCTTATTCTGTACAGCTAGACTGTATAGTGAAATGTGTAATAAACAACTGTAGCAAATGGCATTCGCTCTTTAAAGGCTACAAAGCTAAACAGAAAACAGTGGCAGTTTCTCAGTGGTGTCCCCAGTTCTCTCTGGTCAGACTTGATTCAACATTTGACCATCCTCTTTAACAGCCAGAGTATTTTTAGTTAAGCTGTATTTGAAAAAAATTAAGCTGCAAGTTACAGAGGGCAATAAAATATTTCAACATATACTGACTGGTTTCCTGTTACACCTAATTTAAGTACATTCTATACACAGCTTGGAACCGTACCTTTTTTAACACTTTTTAAGATAGCACAAGTAATTATTGCCAATGCCCTAAAAGAAAAGTTGGAAATAAGGCCCAGACTACAAAGCTGCTGAGTACTTACAATCTCTGTCTGTAAAAATGAGACTCAACACTCAGCACCTATGAAAACCAGAACCAAGTTACTTACACTTGGCAGATGCAATGGCTCCTGATACTGAGATAGTTTACCAATGGATGGCAGGCCAAAAGATTTGTAGGGGTCCTGAAATGAAATTCAAAATGAGAAAGCATTAAGCTTTTACAGACGTGGAGAAAATAATATTAAGCAGCTTCAAATCTAACAGATATCCCTGCTGGATTAACTTTTTCCTTCCCTAGTATCACTTGTTTTGAACCCTGTTTCTCCATCCACCTACCCCTGAGACTCCAAATAAACAACTGGAAGCATATAACTTCTCTTGCATTGCAGTCATTTAAATAGGAAGAAAAGAAGCACTCTACGCATAGTTATAATGCACCAAACTATACAAAGATCACATTGTCATTTGTCACATTGTGCCTTGGAGGCAGGATGGGAAAGTGTATTCAGAGAAGGTGTGGAGTTGAGAAGAGGGCATAAGGAAAAATTTTCCAAGATTAAAGGGGAAGTTAGGAATTCAACTATTATAAGAAATCAAAACTGAGCTTTATGGCTTTAGAAATCTCCTAGATAACACAATACCAATGTACACTTAATAATAGCAGCAATTATACAGCCTATAGGACAACCAACTCATGGCAAAGTAGTAGGACTCCATTATTTAGATTCTCTCACCCTTTTAAATAAAGGAAAAAAAGTCAAGTGTCTGTTCCTTCAGCAAAGCCTATTCATGCTTCAAGTAGTTTGTCATTTGCCATTCAAAGGGCAAATACTTATCCTTTATCAAAACAGTTCATATATCTGGTAACCAGCAGAGCAAGTCAGAGATTATGCGCATGTCATGAAGAGAAAGAGCAACAGAAACAAAGATGCCCTGGGTCACAAAAGCAGCAATAGTTAAGTGTGGAAAACACACCAAGACACCGAATGTTTTTAGAAATACAGGCACCTAAAGCACTAATGTTCTTAAAACAAAACGAAGGAAGCCAAGTATCATTATTTTCAAAGAACAAATCTTGATTTTCATACGTCAGAAATCACAGCAAAAAGATGCCACCTTGAAATGCATGTCCTAAACATTCTTGAAAGGGTGTATTTTATATATTTTAGTAAGCTGTTTTGAGTTGAGATGGACAGTCATACTGTAATTATAAAGTTATCTAATACATAAACTTTGAAAGTTTGTCCTGTACATGGATGTAATTCCGGAAGACACAACTTGCTTCCTCAGCAAGCATTAAAATGTTTCAGTACAATAACAAAAATTTGTAAGCCATTTAATTTTAACTATTTAGGCCAAAAAGTTTCAAAGAACGCATACAAGGGAAGAAACTGGAAGCACTGGTTAACTGTAGTAAATAGGTTGCCCTAACTCCAATAACGTATTAAATGTGAATAGAACATGTAGCAAATAAGCTTAGAAATGACCCTTAGCTATCCTCTTCCACTAGTTTTAAATTTTATTCCTGAAAAAGAAAAAAGGTAAATCAAAATACATACTGTATTTAAAATTAAGAAATAAAAATTCTATAAAAGGACTTTAACCATTTTTGCTACATACTCTAAATCGTGACTTCACCTTGGCATCTATCCACACCTGGGTACTTATTACTCCACAACACAACCGCTCACTCTCCTCTCCATTACCACTCATTTACCTCAGCATAAACTCGACATTCAACCGCCCAGCCGTTGATGGGAATATCAGCTTGTTTGTGCCTGAGAGGGTAACCCTTAGCAACACGGATCATTTCTTGGACTAGGTCCAGGCCGGTAATGCATTCTGTGACGGGATGTTCAACCTGCAAGGTCAAGAACCGTCAGTCAGTAGGTAAGAAAAACAACCAAAAAATCTTTCCCCGTAAACAAACACAAATAAACAAGAAATGAGAGCAGCCAAAAATCAGACAAAGAATACTTCCCTGTTTTGGTATTTTTCCCCAAAAAAGTCATACTTGACGTGCTCCAGCAACCTCCTTCCTTGTAGGGAAACCCCCAAAAATAAAATAATTAGCAGATTACAATAACTTAAATGTAGAACACAAAAGCAAAACTGTACAGAACACGTGAGAGATTTGTTTGTTTCCCATTTATTTTACAACACTCAAGAGCGCTTGATGAAGATGAGTTAACCTTTGTTTGTTCAGAAGCTTTTTTCTTTGATTTTGTTTAAAAACTTGCAATTTAGCCATAAACATATCTGAACTGAAAAACACAAAGTAGCTGATAATGAACCCATTCTGCTACACTTAACCTAGCACGTACAGGAGCGCCTTACAATTTTCCATAGAACTAGTCTACCCTAAATCTCACCCATTCGCCTGCTTTCACTAACCTGTCCTGACAAGCAACCAGATTAGCGTAATCTTACATCAGCGCAGTGTAGCAGAAATGAGCAGATGGATCCTTCAGGTTTTTTTCCCCTCCAGACTTATCCATGTAGTGCTTAGCATGCACAATAGCTGGGCTGGACCAGCAGAGTCACTCTGCTCTCTCAGCAAATTGCTGCTAACGGCTTTAGATGATGCTGTCATGGGACTACCCGTCGTTCACGCTAAACCATGCATGTGTGTACAAGCATGCACATGCGTACGCACATAAGCACAAACACACGCACGTTTTTCTTTTAAATGTCAATATAAATTGAAAACATTTATTAATGAAAATCCTTTAACCAGACCATTGCATAGGGGGAAAAAAAACAACAGGGTCTACCATATAGATGCAAAGACAGGTGCACTATTACCATGTTCTGCACACAAAGACAGCATTGAGACTTTCCATGTAAAAATTATGACAGAACTGCCATTTTTATTATAAAATGTTTGTGCTCCCAGGGCCAAATACCTTAAGAAAACATACTTAACTATGGCTTCTCCATCATGAGATGTCATATTACATACATTTTGTGACACAGGAAAAGGTCAGTGAACAAACCAGTTGTCTTCCTTACTTCAAGTATGCTACTGCAAGGAAAACATTTTAGTCATTATAATAATCTTGTGGCTTATCAGAACAAGAAGATGCTTTGGTCTTTAAGAAAATAGCTTTGTAAAAATAAACAGATGGCACTCATAATTAGCCCTGTGTGTGCTGAGTTTGTTTATAGTTTCAACAACATTTTAAGACGTTTTGACATAATTTTAATGACAAATCATCACCGAAACAAGCATCTATTCTTTGAAGGATAAAAGTGACATTGAAATGGGAATCTGATTATGCAGTTTAAGGATGTACCTTTGGGATTCAATCTTGATTCTACCTAATACATGATATTCTCCAGCACGTCAAGCTTAATAACAGTATTCAGAGAATCTACGAAATAAGTCAGTATCTACCCTGCAGTGTTAAACTGAAGTAATTCAATTTCTCTTAAAACTTAAGAGTTGTAACAGAAAGTTACTTATCACACATCAATTCCTTGAACAACAAACTTACTCTCTTAGCTTGGATTTTAAGTCTTAAAAGATTACCTTCAAGTTTAAAACATGTCTGGAATTTCAATGTTAAGAATAATTTATATACTTTTTTATATTTTTTTTTACAAAGACATTTGCATTATTTAGCTATATTGTCATTTTTCTTGGATTACAGTAGGCATTTCAGATTCAATAGCTTCATTGTTGTTTTCAGCTTTGGTGTTGATGATCAAAATAGGTTGGAATGTTTCTGGAAAGAAAAATATTTTTGTTGTTTGGTTCTTATGACTCACAAACATTTATTTAATCCATTCTTCAATACAGATCTTTGACTCGGTCAATATTTTCTCTGTTTCTCCAAAACACTCCCTTTGTGTCTGCACACAAAACAGTATTCAGAAAATATGACAAGCAAAGTTTTTTGAGGGTTTTCTGGGGTGGGGAGAGGTTCTTTTGCTGTCTTGAGGACTGTACTTCAACCACTGCTATTTAGACATAATGTAAACCCTACCACTCGTATTACTGATTTTTTATTACAAAATACATCCAAAATGTATTTTAGAATACATTAAGACCATCAGATCACTAAAATGGGGTAGAAAACAGACTTTCAACTGTGAAATGCTAGTTGACTTACTTGCTACTTTAATCTTTTAGTGAGGTCCGCAGCTCACAAACTGCACTTGTTCTAGCATTTGTAGCTTTCTTTTGGCAAGGGGAAGGCAGGAGGGATTCAATGTTTTTTATATTGTACAATATATGCTTCAGCATATAGTGCAGGACATTAACGAAGCAATAACGCCATATCCTGGTTCAACAAACTACGACAAGCACACTTCAATAACATTCTGGAGGTGCAAGAATACAGCTACAGAGAGATGTACGCAGGACCCAAAATTAAAGCTCTAATCTTTGACAAAGGAAGGAAAGTTGGGGGCAAGAGAAGTGAAGAAATTAGACCCTCTGCTCCCAAGAAAAAACAACAAAGGTATCATCATCACTCCCTACTTGTGAAAGCTCTAGTAGAACTGTGGCAGTTAGTTAACTAAAGTAACTGTTGTATCCGTTTTTAAAACACTTTCAGAAGTTAGGTTTTAAAAATTGTCTCCTTTTACTTCCACTTCAGGGGTCATTCTTGTTTTTCCTTCCTATTGTATTTTCTTCTGTTCATTTTGTTCTGTACCTCTTCTCTACCAACAGCCTTTATTTTTCTATTTTATGGCTATTAAATCAAGGATTAAATTTTTAAAGAGATGAATGGAAGTATGCTCACAAATGGAGTTGCATCACACTCAGACTGATCAGCTCTTTTACCTTTGGGCCATACTCAGATTTCATAGTCAGTTGATCCAAGATCTTGCCAGTAAGGCCTCAGTCAATAAGGCAAGAGCCAATGGTGGTACATTTATATGATAGTGGATGAATTCACACGTTATCTCTGTCCTTAATACAAAGGCAAAACCAGACGTGTTTGCAGCAAGTAATCTACAGATCTTATTTATACCAGGGCAGCTGCCCCTATTATCAGCAGGACAAGGAAAAATATTGATTAGTGATAATTCTCAATATATCTGGCTGCCCAAAGCACACTTTTACTACCAGTTCTGTTACTTATAGCAAGTCTGGCCATAAACAATTTATAACAGAAAGTTCCCATTTTAACGCATTTAAGTAAGGCATATATCTACTTAAAGTCTTACTCCCCACTTCCCGTGATCCACATATACCTAGTTCTCTAAAGAGAGACACTTAAATTGTTTCAAGTCCCCAAAGCCACAATTATTGTGGCCACCAACATCAATAAAGGGTAAAAGGGAAGTGTTTCCTCTTCATACTAGTAGTGCTCTTCTGTAGACATCTCATAGCAAGCAGCTACCCTCTCAGCCTTACAGGAGTCTTTGTTTCCCTAACCTCCTCCAGTTTCTATAGCAAACCACATTGGCAGCAGTAATGGCAAAGTTTGTGACAAAATAATATTAAGCCTGAGTTTATAGATGGTGAAGCAGGTACAAACAAGCTAAGGGAACCTGTCAACACCACAGTCCAGTTGACATCACTTTCCAGCAGTTCGGAGAGGCTGCTAATTCTCAGTCCTGTTCTGTGATGACCAACAATCTTGGAGCCTTACCATGCTGGGGTTGATCCACAGCTACCAGAATTCACGCGATTTTTATAAACAGTTTGACCTAAGAGTTAAATTGCTAATGGATGCTTCCCTTATATGCAGAGGAATAATTTCAGGATATAATTTTTCTCGTGACTAACAAGATGCTCAGATCTAATAGCAAACACTTCTGGACATTCTCATAGATCACACTCTTGCCCCTGTGTTCATAAGGCATCAAATTTCTCACACATCAGCTGAAGCATTCAAGTAGAGCGCAGAGGCCAAGAAAATCTAAATTCCAGAAGGTTTAAAACTACAGTCTACGTCATCCCTACTACTCGAAGTCCCTGGCTGATATCATATACTCCTTTACATTCAAATAAATAACCTCAAAACTTCCAACATACACCACACTTTCCAAGAAACATGATTCACCTGGGATCCCATACGCTCTTCCCTCTACAGCCAAACTAACATTGATTGACCCAAACCCACCAACTTACAGGTGCTCCTCAGCCGCCTTTATTTCAGTAGACCTGTTTTTTTTTTTTTATTTTGGAGAACAGAACAGCAATAGAGATCCACACATGTTCTGCTATTCAAGCAAGCCAGGTTTTTGACTACTACGAGTAGGGGGCACTCTGGGGTTACATTTTCCTTCTGCAATATAAGTCCTTTGTAGTAGTTCACAACAGTACACATATTGGGTATTTGGGGTAATTGGTTTTTTAAAAAAAAAAAAAAAAGCTTTTCAGAAAGAATGTTGGATTGATGTTAAGACTCAGTAGAAATCACACAGGAAAACATAGCAGGAAGTTTGCTTTCTATGTGGCCATTTTATATAGACATAGTATATACTAGGAACTGCTGTTTCTTTCCTAATTTATTTTAGTATTTGATAGAGAAATCAAGAGACAGGTCAGCTAGTGCAAAGAGAACTACAAAAATTTCCATCAAGTGAGATGCTCAGGTAACTTCCTGTTTCATAAGATGTTTCAGAAATAAAAACTAATGCACAGACATCTGATATCTGCTAATTTTCAATACAGCAGATACTGGCTTTGAAATATTTACTCTGCTTCCTCATAGGATGCTATCTTCCAATACCCACGGATTCAGTTTCATCAACTTTTCTTTGCAAGGATTTGTTTCTCTATTGCTTTGACATAGGTCAAAAACCACTTCCATAGCTTATGAATAGTGAATCTGTCTTTTCTGTGTTTTAATCAAACTGCACACACTCTACACCAACATTTAACTCACAATTTCAAGATATTTTTCACAGTTAAGATCCCACAGTTCAAAAAAAAGTCTTTCAACCCAGTAATTCCACACGATTTCCTTTCCACTACATGTTGTACATAAGAGAAGAAAGAAATTTACACCCACCAAAATTGGCTTACGCCCTTTTTACTACAGATGCTATTTTTTTCTGCTTTCATTATATTTAGCAATAGCATTAATTGCCTCTCAGGGTCCTTCGTTCAAGATGGCCCTTGTCACACTGCAGCCGTTCTTAGATGTTCTTTACACTGAATTTGCTAAAGCAAAGGAACTAACGTGCCAATTGAAGAGTGATCTTTTTGTTTCGCTATTTATTAAAAATGGAGAGGAATCTCCTTTTTTTCCTACTTTTTAACAGCTTTCTATGATACTTATGCGGTAATGTTGTCTCTAAGATATCATTCTGTGCCCTGGCAGCACCATTAATGGCATCTTTCAGATTCAATGACTTATACAAACAATGTCGTTCTCTTCTGTCAACAACAATTAGCAATGCTTTTCTGTAGTTCTTTTGGAAAGCCTGAAAAGCAGACAACCAGTAGCTACATAATGGAAGTTGCATTAGGAGGCAAGAATGTGGCAAAAATCTGGTTAACTGTTGTCGGCTGACCCTCTTGTGTGAAGAAGTGTTGTTTGGCAGCAAAACCACCTCTTCTTTCGGTTCTAAAAATGGCCATGAACAGCTGGTATAAACTGTGTGCAGAATGGATTCTGGTGGGCTTAGGGGATTGGTAATGGGATAAGAGACCTTTCACCTTTAGGTCAGGAGTTCAAATTCAGCCCAGGTTAGTAGCAATTGAAAGTCTTTACCGTCTGACACTGTTCGTTAGCCTATTTAAAATGACTAAAGGCAAGTGTCACAGCAAAACAAGATTCCAGTATTAAGAAATATGAAGAAGTGTCTCAGCAACCGGCAGACAAAGTCACTTGAGGTTTTCCTTTGAAACGCCTCCATTCAGACTTTATAGAAATCTGCTCCTCTAATTACTGACAGCCCCTTTCATTGCTCCCCCACTCCTTTCCACCTAGCACAATCCGTCCTCCAGACAGTTACGCACATGTAGACAACAAAACCATCTCTTGCCATCCCAAGGGTCCGCTACAGATATCAAAGTCAACACTCCTCTGTGGTTCTATCTGGTAATTCAGACTGAGCCCATCACTTACTATTTATGTTTTGCTGCTCCTGTTTATATAGTGCAGCTGCAATATTTTACAACACTCCTCTCTTTTTCACTGAGCAAACATGTAGCAGGTGCTGCCTAATGACGGGCAATGGAAGATAGAAACCATTAAGAAACTGTCAGAATCAAGAGTTTAAAAACAGCAGAGCACCAAAAAACAACCAACAGGATTTGTACATACTTCTAGACATTTCCCAGCCATGCTTTTTATTCTTCCGTGAATAGACAAATAGATAAAAAGGGAGGTATAAAGAGACAAAACTGGAGCACGTAAAAAAATCTTCCTCCGTATTTTATACCAGGCATTGTTAGTTTTGTACAAAATCAAAGCTCCGGAGCATAACACTTTCTGGAAGCCACTAAAGTCTGATAAAAACAGTAGAAGAGATGAACAAAAGTCTTAACACTAGTAATGTTTAACGTGTATGTGGAAGCTAACGTATAACCTCAGGCTTGGCACAAGTTTACTTTAAAAGAACTTGAAAACACATTTACATAAAACAGTCAAACATTCCCACTGCAATTAACTGTAAAACACAAACATAGAGATATGCCACTTGCTTTCAGTAAATAAACCTTCTACACGTCAGTATAATATTCTACAAAAATCAACTTTTATTCCCTAAAAACAGTTATGACAGGAAAAATATTCAAGTCGTTGCATGAGGAAAAAACACAGTTTCTCATAAATTACTGTATTTCTCAACTCCACTGCACTGAATACAGTCTATACAATTGATAAGACACAAACCATATTTAGGATAATTGCTTTCTTCATACCACTTATCATACCTTTCCAAGGTCTTCTTAAGCCAACCAGGGATGCTTCTGAATTCAAGGCACTACAAATAACTTCTAAAATATTTGATACTTTCTCTTTGCTGTTACTAACTGATTCGCCTGTAAGAAGTTTAGACACACCACACACCCTATGTAAATAGATATTCTTTATTTACAGACAGTAGACTCTTAATATGAACTTAAAAGGGGATGCTTCTAGTCTTCCAATGAAAAGTAGAAGAGACTTTCTGCTGAAAGCCAGCATTTCTGACATGAGCCTGAGATTTCAACACAACCTGCAAGTTAAAAAGGTTACCAATATAAGGGCTTGGTAACTTTCATTTATTTCAAAGCTCTTGTTTGGCTACTTTGCTTTATGATTGCCTTTTATTAGGCCAATGACAACCAGGTAACACACAGAAAATCACAGTGCGGGCAGCTATAACACATCAGATATTCAACATCTGGTCAGTCTCAACAATTCTAAAAGCGATAACTGCCTGAAAACCATTCTAAATGGGCATTAAGTGACAACACACAGGAAGTTCACTGGTAGCCAGTAAAGCAGACACTTCCACGTTTTCTTGTAAAAAGCAGAAATAACCCATTTTGCTATGCAATTTTTTTTCACTTACCAGCTAGCCTCTGAAAGATGGTAGAAAGGCAGAAGCTACAAAAGGTACATTGCCAATAGCAAATAAAATAACTCACTCTAGCTGAATCACTCGAACGGAGTGAAACATATTTAACAGATATGCGTAGCATACAAGTGACAACAGAGCTGATTCACTAGCTTTATTCACTTTTCAGCCTCATACTGTACTGAGTGCAGCGAACAGAAACAGCAGTTTGCACAGCAGTGTCTGGGCTCTGCTTGGACCTTTCGAGGAACTTACTGGAAGCTGTGGAGGCTTTCTGGGGACCTCCGAGGAACTACAGTGCTTAAGGATACCAGGAAAGAGGAACTAGCAAGAACAACTACAGGAGGCCTTAATTTCTCCTGGGAAGCTCTAGCTAGGTATAGCTGCTGTTAACAAGCTCTCTTGGTTGATCCCTGATCAGAGGGAGTTGGGGCCTTTGATCCAGGTGGCCCTTGATTAGGGTGGGTCAATCACTCTGTGAGTCAGTGCTAGGGAGAGGCCTATAGAAGAGCCAGGCCTAGGGTGCAGTAAACAGTCACAGCAGTTTGTGCAGCAGGGCACCAGAAGGCACCTTCATTTCTCATAGTAGTGTACGCTTCCTCAGGTATGGTCATGACACAGAGCACATTCCTCAGCGGCTGTTGGAGTTGCTGCATCAGCTATATCTGAAGCTTCGACCCAGAGAGACCCTCTGACATCAGATGCAGCCCTACGGGTCTCAGGCTGCAGGGAGTGCTTCGGGCCTCTCTGTGAGGCCTGGGCTGACAGTCAGCTCTCCTGCAGAAGGTGTGCTGTTGTTGATGAGCTGTATCACCAGGTAAAGGAGTTTCGGGAGGAAGTCAGTAGGCTGCACAGCATCCAACAAGACACTAAGAGATAGACAGTGTATTCTCAGAGATTGTGCAGCTCCAGGAGTGCCAACCACCCCTACAGCAGTGGAGCTGCCGGTGGGCTCTGTACCACGTGTAACGGTACATCCTAACACTGTAGAAGACTGGAAACTGGCCATTTCTCATCGAAGGAGAAAGGCTCTTGCTTCTTCTCAAGATTTGCCTCTGAGGAACATGTTTAATGCCCTCCAGGCTGAGGAGGAGCTGGGCATGGCTCCAAGGGAGGCAACTGGCCTAGCAGACCCTGTGCTGTGCGGGAACACTCGGAAGAAGCAGGTGAGTGACTGTTGTGGGTGACTCCCTGCTGCAGGGGGCAGAGGCACCTATCTGCCAACCTGACCTCTTGTCTAGAGAGGTTTGCTGCCTGCCAGGGGCTTGAATACGAGATGTCATAGAAAGACTGCCATGGCTTGTCCATGCATCGGACTATTAACCTCTGCTGCTCTTCCATGTGGGCACTAATGACACCTAGGACAAACTGGATACCATTAGACAGGATTTCAGAGCTCTAGGGATGGTGGTCAAGGGTCTAGGAACCCAGGTCATTTTCTCCTCAATCCTGCCTGTGAGGAAGGAGGGGAGAAGGAGTACACGGATTTTCCAGGTTAACAACCAACTGCGCCGCTGGTTTGGCAGCAGGGATTTGGTTTCCATGACCACGGGACCCTGTTTGAAAATTGACAGCTGATGGGGAGAGATGGGATCCACCTCACCAAGCAGGGCACATATGTCTTTGCCAGCAGGTTGGCCAACCTGGTAAGGAGAGCTTTAAACTAGGAAAGATGGGGGAAGGGCAGTGTTATAGAAACAGGGTAGTCAGTAAAACACCGCTCAAGTCAGGATGCCTCCAGCAGGGGCAGGCAGTCAGGAAAATGCATACAGGACATGGCTGGGGAGGATTCTCTTGCACTCCTCCTGCATGCTCAATTGCCTCTCTGAAATGTCTGTACACCAATGCGCACAGCATGGGGAATAAGCAGGAAGAATTAGAGATCTGTGGGTGGTCGGAGGGCCACGATCTTATTGCAATTACAGAGACACAGTGGGATAGCTCAGGTAACTGGAATGCTGTCATGGATGGCTATGTGCTTTTAAGGAAAGACAGGCCAGGAAGGCGAGGTAGTGGTATTGCTCTTTATGTGAGGGAGCAACTAGAACATATGGAGCTCTGCCTCGGGGTGCACGAAGAGTGGGTTGAGAGCTTATGGGTAAGGATTAAAGGGCAGGCTAACATGGGTGACACTGTTGTGGGGCTTTACTACAGGCCACCTGACCAGGAGGAAGTCATCGATGAGGCCTTCTACCGACAGCTGGAAGTAGCCTCACAATCACAGGCCCTGGTTCTCATGGGAGACTTCAACCACCCTGACATCTGTTGGCAAGACAGCACAGCTAGGCACAAACAGTCAAAGAGGTTCCTGCAAAGCATTGATGATAACTTCTTGACACAGGCAGTGGAGACACCTCTCCTTATTGGTGTGCTGCTAGACCTTGTACTAACAAAGAAAGGTCTGGTTGGAGATGTGAAGGTTGGGGGCAGCCTTGGCTGCAGTGACCATGAGATGGTGGAGTTCAGGATCCTACGAGGAGGGAGCAGGGCAATAAGCAGGATCGCAACGCTGGACTTGAGGAGAGCTAACTTTGGCCTCTTCAGGGACCTACTTGCAGGAATCGCATGGGATAGGGCCCTAGAAGGAAGAGGGGTCCAAGAAAGCTGGTTAATATTCAAGCATCACCTCCTCCAGACTCAACATCGGTGCATCCCTCTGAGGAAGAAGTCCAGCAAAGCAGGCAGGAGACCTGCATGGATGAGCAAGGAACTCCTGGCAAAACTCCAGCAGAAGAAGGAAGTCTGCAGAATGTGGAAAAGGGGACAGGCCACTTGGGAGGAATACAGGGACGTTGTCAGAGTATGCAGGGATGCCACAAGGAAGCCTAAGGCCCATTTGGAGTTAAATCTGGCAAGGGATGTGAAGGACAACAAGAAGGGCAAACAAATACATCAATAGCACAAGGAAGACTAGGGAAAATGTGGGCCCGCTGCTGAATGGGGCAGGTGTCCTGGTGACGAAGGATACAGAGAAGGCAGAGTTGCTGAATGCCGCCTGAATTAAGCTGAATACTTTGCTTCAGTCCTTACTGCTAAGGCCAGCCCTCAGGAATTCCAGACTCTGGGGACAAGAGAGGAAGGCTGGAGAAAGGAAGACTTTTCCCTTGATTGGGGAGGATCAGGTTAGAGATCACATGGGTAAACTTGACATCCACAAATCCAAGGGCCCTGATGGGATGTAGCCATGAGTGCTGAGAGAGCAGGCGGATGTTATTGCTAGGCCACTCTCCATCATCTTTGAAAGGTCCTGGAGATCAGGAGAGGTGCCTGAGGCCTGGAAGAAAGCCAATGTCACCCCAGTCTTCAACAAGGGCAAGAAGGAAACTACAGGCCTGTCAGCCTCACCTCCATCCCTAGAAAGCTGGAACAGCTCATCTTGGAGGACAAGAAGGTGATCAGGAGTAGTCAGCATGGATTCACCAAAGGGAAAGCATGCTTGACCAATCTGATAGCCTTCCATGATGGAATGACTGGCTGGGGAGATGAGGGGAGAGCAGTGGATGTTGTCTCCCTGGACTTCAGCAAGGCTTTTGACACTGTCTCCCATCACTCCTCATAGGTGAACTCGGGAAGCGTAGGTGGGATGAGTGGACGGTGAGGTGGATTGAGAAATAGCTGAATGCTGCAGAGCTCAGAGGGTTGTGGTCAGTGGCGCAGAGTCTAGTTGGAGGTCTGTAGCAAGCAGTGTCCTCCAGGGGTCAGTACTGGGTCCAATCCTGTTCAATGTATTCATCAGTGACCTGGAGGAAGGCACACAGTACACCCCCAACAAGTTTGCTGATGACACTAAACTGGGGGGAGTCACTGATACACCAGGCTGGAGAGATAGGCAGGGAGGAACCTCATGAAGTTCAACCAAGGCAAGTGCAGGGTCCTGCACCTAGGGAGGAATAACCCCATGCCCCAGTGCAGGCTGGGGGCTGACCTGCTGGAGAGCAGCTCTGTGGAGAAGTCCATGGGAGTCCTGGTGGACAACAAGTTGACCATGAGCCAGCAATGTGCCCTCACGGTCAAGAAGGCCAATGGTATCCTGGGTTGCATGAGGAAGAGCGTTGCCAGCAGGTCGAGGGAGGTGATCCTCCCCCTCTCCTCAGCCCTGGGGAGGCTGCATTTGGAGCGTTGTGTCCAGTTCTGGGCTCCTCAATACAAGAGAGACATGGCACCACTGGAGAGAGTCCAAAAGAGGGCTACAAAGATGATAAGAGGACTCGAGCATCTCTCCTATGAAGAAAGGCTGCGAGAGCTGGGCCTGTTCAGCCTGTTGATGAGAGGCGGTGTCATCAACATATACAAGTATCTGAAGGGAGGGTGTCAAGAGGATGGGGCCAGACTCTTCTCCATGGTGCCCAGTGACAGGACGAGAGGCAACAAGCATAAACTGAAACACAGGAAGTTCCATCTGAATGCAAAGAAAAACTTCTTTCCTGTGAGGGTGACTGAGCACTGGAACAGGTTGCCCAGAGAGATTGTGGAGTCTCCTCCTCTGGAGATATTCCAAACTTGCCTGGACGAAATCCTGTGCAATGTGCTCTAGAGGACCCTGCTTGAGCAGAGGGGTTGGACTAGATGATCTCCAGAGGTCCCCTTCCAACCTTGGCCATTCTATGATTCTGTAGCACTTATCACAAATTAAATAAAATATAAACTTCCTCTAAGGGGCTATTTATGCTTGCTTTCAGGACTATACAGCAAAAAAAGGTATCTTCCCAAAGAGTTTATCAAAATAATAAGCAAATAAATACAACTCAATTGCTATGAAATCATTTACAAGAAATACTGCAAGAGATCCACAACAGATACACTTTAAGGGAGGGAGGGGAGAAATCAGCAGGTAGTGCAAAACGTTGGATACAATTTAGTTAGCTTTATACAAGTTCATTCTAAAGTCTGTATCAGACTAAAGTCAAAAGGCTGCAATGATTTAATCTGTGATTGCAGGAACATTAAAACATAAATACAGAAAATTGTGCAATTTAGCAGATGTGTTCTGATGATGTTGACAGGTAGCTGTGTCTGTCATGCACACTGACAAAGACCTTAGGGGCATCATTCAAGGACAAGATGTGTCTCTTAGGAAAGTTCTTCCAAATGTTGAGTGTTCTGCAAAAATAGGGCAGGTGAACCTATTAGCCATCATTCACACTTAAGAAACAAGAGGAAAAGGCTGAAGTAATACCGAGATATTGGAGACTCTCCTGGTTCTAAAGTTAAATCTGGACAAGCTTCATTAGAGTTTCTATGTTTGGCTCTTAATAGAGGGGAGTGAGAACTAGATGTTAGTTGCATAACTGTTAACTGAACAAAAAGTAAAGCTTGAGACCTGGGAAAAGTGACAGATCAATTGGGTAAGCCTAGGGAAGAACTGGAGAAAATTACTACTCTCTAGCCTCAAACTGAAATGCTAATTAGAGGCAATACACAGTCAAGATAGAGGAATTAGAGAATATCTACCCAAGTACTGTAATTTGAGATTAGTAAATTTCTTTAAGAGTTAGAAAGAATGAGTCTGCTATTAAAGGGGATTGTCAAGCTGCTTAGGCTATATTTCAGAAAGAGTCTTTAAAGTTCTTAAAGTTGGAACTGTGAAAGCTTTCTTACTGTGTACGTGAAGACATCTACAATTAAGTAAGTTTGAGGTGCTGGACTTCCAACACTCCCAACACTATGTATGGGACGGGGGGGGGGGGGGGGGGGGGTGGAGGGAGGAAGACAGACACCACAACAGCAAAGGTAACATCTTAGAAAACAATTGCAAAGTGAATTAACTCAAAAGATACTTGATTGCTAATTCTATTTCCAGGCTAAATAATACCTTGTTAGCCAATGAAACATTGTAACAGGGAAATGGTTTGGAACTTCTGGTGGGCTACAAAGAAACACATAAATGAATTCTCTTCTACATAAGAGAGCATCAAGAGTCATTGGAAGATATCTCAAAAACTACAAGACTGGGAAAACTATGTTCAAAGAGACAAATTCTTCATAATATTTTAATAAACAGTACATAGCAATTAACCATTATCCTTTTAAACTGAATCTGAGGAAACTAGACTGTGCATACCAAAGTCCTAGCAAAAGCAGAAGTGAGCACTATGGAGCCCAGAACTGGACACAGGACTCCAAATGCAGCCTCCCCAGGGCTGAGGAGAGGGGCAGGATCACCTCCCTCGACCTGCTGGCAACACTCTTCCTCATGCAACCCAGGATACCATTGGCCTTCTTGACCACGAGGGCACATTGCTGGCTCATGGTCAACTTGTTGTCCACCAGGACTCCCATGGACTTCTCCACAGAGCTGCTCTCCAGCAGGTCAGCCCCCAGCCTGCACTGGGGCATGGGGTTATTCCTCCCTAGGTGCAGGACCCTGCACTTGCCTTGGTTGAACTTCATGAGGTTCCTCCCTGCCTATCTCTCCAGCCTGGTGTATCAGTGACTCCCCCCAGTTTAGTGTCATCAGCAAACTTGTTGGGGGTGTACTGTGTGCCTTCCTCCAGGTCACTGATGAATACATTGAACAGGATTGGACCCAGTACTGACCTCTGGAGGACACTGCTTGTTACTGGCCTCCAAAGTCATACATAAGTCAAAGTATACTAAGTCATACAAAGAAGTTGGGATTACAGGGCTGTCTCTATGCTTTTTCCAACATCGCCCACATTAACAAGAGGCAGACAGAAAACAGTTCTAATTAAATACAGATAAAATAGAATAAGGAGTTAATCATTCTATTGCTTGACTTCACGTTTCTATCCTTCTGGTATTATCTGAACTCAGAGAAGGAGGATAAAGACTACAGTATTACTTGTTCACAAGTTAGGCTTTCTCCTTGTCTTTGAGAATGACACTCAGACTTCAAGTTTCATGCCCATTTTCTTAAATTATGACCAGATATGCACTACAGTAGTGAAACAAGGCATAGAAGAGGTTGTCTATTAAACATTATGTTTGTCCATTCATTTGTAATGCACATTATAACATCTACTACTTAAGTACAGGAGTTTTTATAAAAACTCCTACACCATGATGTCAGCATGCTTTTTACTGCATGTTGCATTCCATCCATGCTTTCAATTATATTCATATTGCTAGTGTTTTTCATTTCTGATATACACACAGTTTTAATCCTCCTCCTAGAGAAACTCAGCCAACTATTGCCAAAATGTAAGAAACAAAAAGGAAACTTCAGTGGCTAGTGAGGAAAAGCATCAAAGCACAGTGAATTGCCACTTATTGTGAACTCACAGTGGCACTTAACAGTGACCTCTTGCAAGGTCTTCAGGTTAAGGGCAACAAAGAGCAAAGGCTCCAAGTCCTTACTTGAGTGCTGTGAAAGTCTCATTGCTGCAGTCTTCTATATCCAGGCTTACTTAAGTGAGCAGCCCTTTCAACTTCATTGGTAAGTGCTTACATGCATCAAGTTAGTTATGTACGAGTCTTTGCAGTAGCAGACCCTAAGTATGGAAAGAGGTTATGCTTTGTTTTTTTAAATAACACTTCTCTGAATCTGAAGAGTTGTTTTTCTTACCTGAAGTCTAGTGTTCATTTCCAAGAAGTAGAAATTCTTACTGGAGTCGACAAGGAATTCTACTGTTCCAGCAGAGGAATATTTTACTGCTTTGGCAAGAGCTACTGCTTGTTCTCCCATTGCTCTTCGAGTTTCAGGGTCTAGAAAAGTGCTACAATACAGAAACAATGCCTTTCTTTAGTCAAAAAAGGCAATTAAACCATTCAATCTTCTACTTAAACTAATACCAAAAGAGGAGGAGAATATTAAAGGTATGAAGACATCATGTTAAGACTGTCAAGTGTGTCTCATTGCATTTATATTGGTGCAAAAATACTGCTAAATCTTCTGACTTCTCATGTCTCAAGATTAGCCTTATCTTCAGAAGAAAAACATTCTTTCATTTTAAGATCCTTTGAAAAAATACACTGCACTCTTCACCATCACAAAGTACAGGATATTCAGGATAAATAATATTTTTAAAATACAAAAAACAGAACAACTTTTTTACAATACCGAGATCTATAAAAATGTAAGTTAAACAAGTATATACAAATTCATGACTCATTGGAAACGCATATCTGCTTTTCTTAGTTGTAATTAGAAAGTTGGCATGATGAAACTGTAAGAAAAGAAACCACCCAATGAAAACTGGAATGCCAAAATAGAAGACTAAGTCTAGGTGGGGTTATTTTCAGACTCTGAATTAGAACGACATGGCCATTTCAGCGATGCACTATGCAATAACAACATTCTGGAAGTTCATAAAGTTGGCTTTATCATACCCTGTAATTCATCTCAGATTTATTTGTAAATCAAAGACATTAGTTATCTGTGTTTGTAATTGCAATTCATTCCATTCCATACACTTGGCACCACTCAAAGGCCCCAAAGCTACCAGCTCAGGAGCCACTGTGACCACTGCCCAAACATCAAGCCTTTCCATCCTAGGAGAGCAATACACCATTCCATCGGCCTAGTGAACTGAAAGACTCAGGAAGATACGTATTTTCTTTGTTCCTCTTTTCTGCACTGCAAAATCAGATTTAACCTATGCAGATTTTTAATTTAGAGCTAGGAAAATTTCTGAGGCTTTCGATCAATGCTGTGGAACAGTTTTGTCTTCACCCTGATACACTGACTTAAAACAAAAAACAACATTTAGTGGTTTATCTCACAGAAGTGTACATATGTTTATTATATTCCTGTAGCAACTTACCTGAGGCACACAACTCATTTTAGGAAGTACTTTTGTAGCAGAACAGAAAGTCACTTCTACCTTACACCTGTAAGTTACTATTTAAAATGAAAAGGCTGCTACACCAAATATTTTGCATCTCTTGGGGTATCTTCAGAAGTGGGTCCTAATTCTGCAAAGAAGCCTCCATTTATCTGAAGTGGCCCAAGAAATTCCAGGCAGGTCCAGCTGAGCCCAAGAATCTACTCAGAGACCATTGCTGGGTCAGGACTTTACTTTCAGCACTTCCTCTGAGGTTTTTCATTAAGACAAACGTTCACAGGAGAGCTAGAAACTTCTGCCAGTAGAACAAGCCATATTTGACATGACACAAAAAGTGAGGAAATATTTAGGCAAGTTCAGAGATAATGGAATCCTTTTCTTCAAAGTAAGAGAGCTACTTAGACCCTGAGCTCTTTCAGCGCCAGTGTAGGTAGACTCTGATGGACAGTAAAGCAGGCATTTTTAGATTTTTTTTTTTAATTAGGCATTTTAATTCTTCAGTGAAGAGGATAACTCATTACACAAAATCAACAACTTATAATTCAGTCCAGGGTTTCTCCAGGGTTTTAGTCACAAAAGTTCAATACGAGCAGCTTATGAAGAACAGAACCTTTTCAATATTGGCTTCATATTTATTTCTAAGAATAACCATTATTACTTCTCAGATGGAGGAAAGAGTTACTCCCCTTCATTACAGTGGTGTCTTCCTATGTTTGTTAAATGTATGTCTGAGATCTCTGTTACCTCCTGCTGTAGCCAAAGAACGGAATAGAAGTGTCACACTGCTAAACTGGATCTGGGCCATGTGGTTAAGCTTTATGCTCTAGAATGACTGAATTATCCCTGCAATCAGCTAGGTTAATCAACTGAAGTTTTCCTATTCCCCTCTGCGGCTTTACCTTTCATATACATTGTTTCCCCCTTGTTTAACCACTCACCTTTTACAACTGAAATAAATCTTTTCCAACCTAATCAGGCATCACTTGAAAACACAGTATTTAAACCTGACTTCACTTCTTTTTCTCCCACATATGCCTGTTATTCTTCCGACCAAATAGGTCCTGTGGCAGCAAGAAGGCCTCCAAATAAAAGGAATTCACAAGATAAAAGCACCAGAAAGAAAAAATAAGATCAGACCTGACATCTCATTCATAAGATCTTCTTCAAGTTATTGTTAAACTGATGAAAGACAATACAATTGACTTGTTCTATTGTTTCTACATCCAGAGGGATGACCACACAGGCAAGATGTTACCTCTCCATCCCCAGTTCATCAGAAAATAATTTCCCAAAATACTCTTTATCACCTTCACTCAGAGATCAGGCTGAGTATTTTGAAAAGTATAGGCAGTTGCACTGCTAGTAGAAATTTATTGCTCAACTCATAGACAAAAAAAATCAGTGATAATTCACTTATAACATTTACTGTTCCTCTGAAGATACCACTACGCTGGGAGATGTCAGTATCTTCATTTTCTAAACTTCACGCTCAGCTTATCTGCTCTTAGAAAATAGCTGAGTATATTACTTATTTTAAAAAAATTACTCATCTACAGTAACTGTTCTTTGAGATGTCTACACGTACCACACCAGGCATAAATATGTTAAACTATTTGCAAATAGAGACTGTTTTGCCTCAGTGTGTAAATTGTCTACAAATCATGTACGTACCTACAAATGGAACAGCTCACAGTTTCTCTTAACCCAGAATCCTTCAAGGATTTCTAGAGTGATAAGAAATATAGGTTCCAGATGAACATATACACAGCACAACTCTAAGGAGAACATGTACATACAATATAGTTCAATAATATACTTTTCCATCAAGTGCTTGTCTACACAGCTCTGATTCAAATTGTGGATGGCTTCAAGAAGCATCCTGACAGTTAATCTGGAATATGGTCCTAAAGTACTTGGCATCACACTGAAATCTTCCAGAGAGTGTTTAGTGCCTGGAGAAAGTAAAAGAAGTTCCAGTCCATGCAGCTTCCAGGGACAGAAACATTCCTGAAAGAAGCTAAAAATGGTGCATGCCAAAAAGGTCACAAAAGTAGTTTAACCATTTCATATTCATTCTAATGTGCTCACTTCCTGGTGAAATAGTCTCCCTTTTGGAATCTCCTACGTATCTTAGATCCTTCTGTCACAGGTAGAAAGAGAAAATATATTTTTGTCCTTGGAACTGAAACTGAAAGGACATCTTTCAATTTAAAAAGATACTGCAAAACTAATACCTAGAATAGATAAGGCAGCTCAACTCTGAATGCATGCAGCTAGGGAGGAAAAAAACAGACTAAATGATTAATCTCCTGGCTGAGATGGAACTCAGGGAAACTTTAGGAAAGGATTAAGAGTGTGTCCTAACAAAATCCATTTTCTGAAAGAGTATCATATGCCAAGGTTTTATCAAAAGGATGCAGCATCACCTAAAACCTCTAGAGAACAGGCTGAGATAACAAAGAAGAGGGCAGCTACCAAGTTCTAATGACTTGCTCACTGTGGATGCTAGTACAGATCTTGTATGCTAATACAGAATACAATGGCAGGGTGCTGTTCCATCATTACTTGTACACGAAAGGCCTGAAAACGCAGACACTAAGGTTCAGGAGCGTCCTGAAGCTCACCACTTTGAGAAATGATATCTAAATCATTCCATGGGGGATCAAATGCTTGATCTCTTTGACTGTTAAAGTAAAAGATAGTGTTGGATGGCCACAGTATGTAGAAGGCCCTTTCTTTGCAGACCTTGCATAGCACTCCACCACAAGAAAATCCCAACCCCTTTTGGGGAAAGCTGGCAACATGGTCAATGGCTGAATATGTAGAAAGTCTGAACTCAAAACTGGACAATATGTATAAAATCTATACTCGGCCATCAAATAGCACAAATAGTCAAGTGCCTCAGAATGACCGGACAATCCTTCACTCAAGTAGGGAGGCAAAAGTTAAAGCATTTTAAAAAGCCTCTAACAGGTCCTGAAAGGGTTAGATAGGAGGCCTGCTCTCAAAGTGAAGTTTAAGAGTACTCCTCTGAACTCCAGTTGTCAAATAGGAAGTTAACTAAGATTAATATGCTTACTTTTAGTCCTAAAGAATCAATGGATTTTCTGATAAGTCTCATAGGCCTTGCTACTCTACACAGGGAAGAATCTCTTACCAACCACCCAGACAGAGAAATACAACAGTTGGAACCACAGTACTAAATATCTTCACTAAGATCACAGCAGAATTCCATAGGCAGGAATTTTAAAACTGATCCTGACTTAAGGCAAAGTTAAAGTTCTTCCAGTTCAACACCTAAAACACAGAAGTTCCTTTTAGGCTAAGATCTGCACTAGTAAATTCACTCTGAAGCAAAAATGATGCCAGATAGATTGTGCTGAATTTGACCTTCCAAATAAATGCATTCAACCATTTTTATCCCAGGGTGAGTCTCGAGACACTCTTCTCTTTTTGGTATCAGAAAACAGCTGCTTTCTCTTACACTGCTTTCCCCTAAGATGAAGGACCACTAAGTGGTTCTCCTGAGACCCATTGAGGAATTCAACTCCTGCCAAAGTACACTCTCATAGCAACTGTCTCTGAAAAGGAGTGGAGAAGACTTTGGGCAGAGCAGGAACAAAAACTGAGTCAAAGGAAGAACAACAGATTATAAAATACTGCCCATCTGTTTAAATTTCAATCTCTGCAGTAAAGGGAAAAGTCAAGAGCATCTCCCAAAAAGGTACAAAGCTGGGACCAAGAAAATTATTGTAAAGCACCAGAAGTTTTGCCTGGCTGCAACAGTGTGCCAAGAAGCCAAAACTCAGCACTAACTAGAACATGGGCAGTGCTCAGACAACGTGTAGACAGTGTTTACTGTTTACACTTCCCAGAATAGAACGAGTAGGACAAGTGTCTATGGGACAAGCAAAGGGAATAAGCAAAGTTTGTTGGTCTCCTATTTAAAACTGAGGGATTCACCCATCATGCACACCAGAACTCCCTTGAATACAGTAACCGCATCAGGGTGTTAGCCAAAGAGCTTTCTCTACTCAAAAAGAGAGATTTTTCACAAAAGATCGAACTTCCTTAGGAAAACCAGAGATCCAAACACAAGAGGATCCCATTAGGATAGGCCAAACTGCTGAACATCTATTTGGCTTTAATATCACCACAAATATTATTCTCTCAGCCAAATGACTCTCAACAATCAGGCTTTTAAAATCACTTAGATGCTTTGGAAAAAGCCATCATAGGCAAAAAGGCTTAAAGAGAAGCCAGAGTCATAAACCCTAAATTGTATAGAAAATGAATAAACATTTTAGCCCACAGCATCCCTACTTCTTGGGCTTCCTGCAAAACAAATGAGCCTAGCTCAGAGCTCTCAATGGCAGCTACCACAAAAACAGGGGAAAAAAGGATTAGTGGGGACTTGATACTTCCTCCACACAGAAGTACAGGAAAAGGTGTTTCCAGGAGTCATTAATTAACAACAGTAAGTGAAGCATCATTAACAGGAAGGGCTAACTTCAGGTTTTAGGATCACAGAAGCAGTGAGTGCCTTGCTTATCTGCACTACTCTTGGGCACCCTTTATAAATAACTTAGCTGTAAGGTATATAAGGTTTCCAAACCTGTCAATAAAAGGCTCGCAAAGTCTAAGACATTCAATAACAAGAAAAAAAAGAAGAGTTGTCATGCCAAATTTTGGAAGCTGTTGGATTGCTCACAGGCCATTGTAGGGTTATGGGAAGGGACAGAAAAACTTACTGACAACAACGAAGAAGGCAAAGAAAGTTGCAAAGGCTGATACTTGGATGAAAGAAAACATTCTGAACACACCTGGCTGCCGAGAGAAAGACCTATCACTCCACGGAATCGACCACAGGCACGGAGTATGAGCAGGCAGTACTTTACAAGTACTGCGGAGGCAAAAACTATCCGCTCTTAAGTGCTTAGGAGTCTGTGTGTGTGTGTGTATTACACACAGATACACACATACTACATTACGACCTAGGTTTTAAATTCAATTTAAAAAAAATTTAAACTGAAGGATACATACTCAGTAATAAATACATTAATAGCTATTGTTGCTTCCTCCAGTACTAGTGGATTTCTCAGAAGCCTGATGTCTAATAAGACTGTTTTTGTCTGTGAAATCTGGAGGCTGCAGGTCACAAATGGGCAGTCTAACAGTTATGGTCCAGCATTAACTTATATTCTACTTCTAAATAAATGTCCGTTGAACGTTGTGTTTTTTCATATCCTAAATTGTCGCATCACATAGCTCTGTGCTATAAAACAATGGTAAAGCCCACCCCAACTGGTGAACATATTACATCGTGAATTCCCACAGCTATTCAGATATCTGTATGGTTTTCTGAAATCATCATTTCCCCCTTTCCTATGTGTATTTTCTGATAAAGTCCATGCAATAGAAAATACAGTAAGACTATATCTTGCACAGCATCGATGTATTTCAGCTCCTTTTGAAATACACAGATTAAGATCATTTAATACTTCTGAGTTACTGGATACCTATATCCATAGATCACTAACATGAATAGTCCTAGAAGTGGTGCAGAGTACTTACCTTTCAATTACATTTAACATGGAAATAAAGGGAGCATGATCTAGTCCTCTGAAAATTGGTATAACACAAATATCTTTAGGAACGGTAAACTGGATACCCATTCTATATTTTATTTGACTCTTAAATCCAAAAGCTGAAGAGTAAACAAAAAAAAGTCTCTGGTACATTAGGCAAGCCATCTTATATACCCCATATCTGATAAGATATGTATCTATTTTACAGAAGATCACGAAAAAATTAATAACTCAACACTGGTTTTCTTCTTACATAAACATCATGAAGTAAGATCAAACTATCCTCTTAAGTGCAACATCAAAATTGTCTTACAGTCAACATTACATACTGTTCTTCATGTTTTTTAACAGAATAAATGGTGTTCGCATTTGTACAAGAAATAAAATCAGTAGCTTTCTGCAAGCGCTTTCAGTAACTCTTAACCTGCATAGAGTCCACTTACCTTGGTGCTTCCTCCACAACTTTTTGATTTCTTCTTTGAATGGAGCATTCTCTCTCGTTTAACCACAAAGCATTGCCATGCTTATCTGCCAAAACCTAGAACAGTAACACACTGCTATTACTGTACGCAATGCATGCATGAGGCCTTATGATATTCCATCACCTGCAACCAGCTATATGCTTTACTTGTTAAAAAAAAAAAAAAAAAAATTATGCAGCATTCAATTAGTTTATTTTCTTTTTAACCTTTTTTCTGACTTAGAAGTGAAGTTGGGGGAAAATTGCCATTCTAGAAAATTAGGTGCATTTGAAATATTAATGGAATGTTACTTAAACTCCTAAATAGGATTATTTTTAAAGCCTCAATAGAGAGTCTACTTAGAATACTGGAAGGGGAAAAACACTTACTTCAGAATTTGTGAGAAAATGAAAGAAATCAGAAATCAAAAGACTGAGGCAAGATAAAAATTACATTTTCAAGCTTCTAAAATTGGATTGCATAATAAAATACTCAGACGCAGCTGTTAAACAGTATCTTATCTCAAAGGAGAACAAAATCTTGAAGGATTCAAATTTAGTTCAGAAACAAAGGCCAGTAGAGATCCCTTAGCTAACCACAGCGCCCTGCCCTCAAACAAAAAGGCAAATTCTTCAGAAAATTTGCAATTTTCTGTCAAGGGCAATAAAATTTGCCACTTCTCTGAGACTTTCAAAGGAAATTACAGCAACAGTTTCAAGGACCTTCTCAACAATCAGGAGACAACAACAGTTCTTGGCTGCAACTTCAATCCACAGAAGAGTTAAACACAGTCAGGATACTTGCATCTAGATCTAATTTCAACTACCTGAACTGCATGTTAGAAAAAAAGCACAAGTTCAGCATCACAAAACTCTCAATTGATGCTGCAACTTCAAACTGGAAGGTAAGAAAAGGAGCTTTATCACTTTATGCAATGGACCGTATGGCATAGCTGCTTCCAGTAGCAGGAGGGCTGGATTTGAGGAATCACGTAGATTTCTTCCAATCTTATCATTTTATACGCTACCCACTTTCCAATTCTTTGGAACAATTTCTTTCTCCAGGGACCACACCTCCTCCCTTCTTCCTTCTAAAATTTTCTCCCTAATCATTTTCTTTCACCTATCTCCCCGCTCTGATCTGCAGAAACCTGTGCCAATATTCATGCTTCGTTTTTAAAAGTGCAGCTCTACACTGAAAACAGAAGCTTAACCTTCCACAAACAGCGTGAGCTCAATCATATCTGCTCACATTCATCACAATCTATTTGTATTTATTCCTTTTACCACCACCACAAAGCAAGTACAACACTAAGCAAGTGAACTCCTGTATCTACGATGCCAGTGGTTGCTAAAGCGCCAGTAAAATCTGGATAGATGAGACAGAAAATGAGGCGCTAATCTCATGAAGGTAACTTGCCCACATTGTGCTGTACTGGACACAGATTCTTCCTCAGGAATTCTTCGTGCTCCCATAAATTTATTGAGCTTTTAGAAGAAACATCCCCTCCGAAGTTTAGAGATTTCTAAAATTACCGCTTGTCACAAGAACCCTCCTCCCTATGCAGCAGGAGGTTTAGTGGCAGGTAGCACCAGAGAGCTCCAGTCACTGCTAGATTCTATAACCAGCTTGCTAGTGCAAGGGAAGAAAAAAATCCAGAAGTGTCCAAAGCAACTTCCTGCCCTAGCTCTAACTCATCCAGTCCAGAACTAAATGCCATGGAGTTCTGCAGAAATTTGTTTGGGGAAAATATGCTTTTATTTTTGCTTTTTCTTCTCTTTTTTAAATATTAAACAGTAGTTCTCAGGTATAGTATGCTACCCAGATGGAACCTCTGTCCTGCAAGTAAAATGATTCCTTGAGACTACTTCAGACTCCCTTACAAAACCTACACCTTCCCACAGATTTCAATCTCACAGAAGCAGATAAACTAGAAAAGTCCCAGAATATTGATAACAATAAGTTATTGTTCTTCTCTCTTCTGTGCGTCTCTCTCTGTGTAACTATATTATTCTACTGAAGGGAACAATACATTATTTTTCAAGGCAACTTATAAGTACTTTCATTCATTTCAGGGACATTTCTTGTATCAGTCTTAATTTCTGCAACTTGTATCTTAAAAGAAAGATTCTTCCTCTGTCAGCTAATATGGCTTAAAGAGACATTCATGTATGTTGATTATAAACATGCAGTTATAAATAGAATCAGCCATATAATATCTAGTGTCAGACTTGAAATTCATCTCAGGTCCACTGTTTATGTTATTAGAAATTAAATAAGGTACTTACTTCATAAAATAATTATAATTCAGAATGCATTTACAGACTGTTGAAATCATGATCTCTGATCATTCCTAGGATGAGGTAAAATTCCTGTACACATCTCACTAAAAGCACACATTATAGCTACGGCATTTCCGTAAATATCTAAATATTGTTAAAAAAAAATGTCCTGTTTGGGGGATTGTAAGATGAGGTGGTTACAGTATCAGTATATGGCACATACAGCCATACACTAAATAAATGTAATGTATCGTATCCTCTCCTGATTCAGCTAAATTTCATTTCTAGTTGTAGGTTTCTATTTAGCCAAGTAATATTTAGACATTCCGTTTACTTTTACTTTAAACTCAGGTCCTTTATGTCAGATATTTCAGGAGAACAAGACTTCAAATCAGTTCAAGCATAAACTCTATTTGGACTCTTTTTTCCTGTTAATTGTTTTAGTCTTTTCTTATGTTTAGCAAAGTGATTGTTTTATAGCTAGACACAGGAAACCCCTTATTTAACAATGTTAAGCACCAATGCTTTGGAGCTATATGAGAACATTAAAAAAAGTCCTATTTAAAAGTTGCTGCTAAATTAATAAATATTTTGCATCTGGTCTCAAATTGTTTATATATTTAGTAGTTTGAAAATGAACCAAGGTCAATGCTCTAAAGCCGATTAGAGCATAAAGTTAAAACGATACGCTGTGGTACTGCTAAAAGGTGCCATCAAAGTATTTGTGTAAGGAAAACAAGATTCATTGTACGCTTATAAATAAAACCATAAATTCTTAAAGGTAAGGCTATACTATTTAAACGAGGTGAAATTATTTGATTGTTATTAAATACAGTAGTGCTTAATTTAAATTAAAAAAACGACTTATCCCCAATTTTCTAGGACAGGAAGAACAACTCTCAGGTCTCTCTCTCATTCCACTGACCAGGGAGGGACCTTAGAAAACTAACTTAGAACAAAAAGCTAACTTTAAGACCAAACAAATACCAAGCCAAAGCATATACTTTAGTCCATCTCTGTACAAGACAGTACTTCAGCACATGAATGCGTTTGCTTCCATTCTGCTGACTTTCAAAACGGCTCCCTGAAGTCAGGTCTCAAAAATTAAAATGAATATCCAAATTTATTTTGCAGTCTCCTTGAACAGACTCTTCTACTGCTAATGGCAGCCTGACCGAATTTTATGTACAGTACAGCAATGTTAACCCAAAGCTGCAAGCACCAAGAAAGAATGCATCTTCAAGATGTGTGAAGCTATTAAAAAAAAGGGGGGGGGGGAAGAGAGAGAGAGACAGAGAGAGAGAGAGAAGAAATAAAAATGTAGGTATCCAAAAATTATTAGTCATAAGGAAAATGCAGTAACAAAAGCTCCAGCAAATCGACCTCTTTTGTAACCTAAGATGAATACTGAAACCTAGTGTTCACTACATACCTTCCCTCGATCCTTCAAAGGTGAGAACAGCTGGAGGCTTAAATTTCATTTGTACATTTCTGTTCCTTTATTCCATGTACGCTATAAGTTAGTCTGCGCACAGGCAAATGTTAAATGGAAATTTAAAATAAAAATATAGGAAGTATATCAAGTTTGAGTGGGCACATATCCAGCAGAATAAAAAAGATTAACTATTTCTCTCTTAAAAATCATTCCACACTATCAAATTTTTTGTTGTTGTTTTTTCATTAAGTTATTGAGCTACTGTCAAACTACTTCAGGCTCTCACTGTAAAAGAAAACATACCACAACTTAGAAAGAGTTGACATCTTAGAACAGAAAAATAAGTGAAATTTCTGTTGAGGAAACTGATATACTTCTTATAGATTTCTTGTCAGAAAAGATTAATTCAAGGCTATTGGCAGACAGTTCAGTTGCCTGCATAAGATCAAATATGTCCAAATTTTAAAATTACAATTTTGCTAAAGAATCTGTCTGAAAGCAGATCTGGCTTAACACTAGAGCTAATAAAAGATATAAGTATCACAATCTAAAAGTTAGGGAGACTACACCTAATTTCTAATCACAAACTGCCCAAAAAGTGGTACTAAGCCTCTAGTTCATAAGGATCATTAGATGCTTCACTACAGAATCCAAAATATCTACAAGCCAGATAGAATTTACAAGAAAAACAAACAAAGCACAACATTGCTTGAAATCCTACATCCTCCGCTGTGCTTATGGCACTGGAATCAGAGCTCCATTGACTCTGGATCCACAGTCCAAAATTCAACCCTCAGGACAGATGTCTACAACCACGTTTTCCAATGAACTGAGCATGAGGTCATTGTCTTTCCGCAAAAAAAAGAAAAAAAATAAAAGGCTAGAGAATACAAACAGGAAGGCTGTATTGTGTATGATAGCCATGTAGTTTGAGCAATGGCCCAAGACACAGCAAAACAGATTCTAGGCCTTTTTTAGCTTCATGTTTGAAACAATATTCCCTACTGCTTAATAAAATGCATCGAGTACAGGGCTAAGTGGGGAAGGACACCACAGTAACCTAAATTGTACTTCAGCTGCTTAATGCACATTTCTGTTCTCCTCTAAAACAGGACGCAAAATGAACAAAAATTGAGGGCGGGCGGGCGGGGAATCACTGAACTTGTCTTTCACAGGAAAAAAATCCCTCATGTATTTGATATCATTGACATTAAACAAATCATGCATTACTGCTTAAAAGACTAAGATTATCTTTACAAATTGCAGCTCTAACATGAGCCTTTTACTGTTGTATTAAGATGCATAGTATTAGAAATTCTGTTTTTAATTACCGGTAACATAAATGTAGTGTTGTGATTTTCTTGATCTTGGTTGAAGGTCTAAGTGAAATTATGGAAAATTTAAGAACAATTACATTTGACAAAAATATACTATTTCATGTATTTTTGTAATTTTTCTTTTGATACAATTATACAACCGAACCAAAAGTTTTGTTTTAAAATTTTAAGTTTGATGGAAACTCTTACAAGAAAATTCAGTAAAACTTGCCTGAAATATTGCCTGTGTTCACCAGAAAAGTTCTACGTCAGTTCACGTTAGCAGGACACCCAGGCCAAAGATCCAAATGGATTTTTTTGCTACAGAGCTATCTAAAAATCTCTATTTTTATAGAGGCATATATATACATGCATTTGCTAGCTCAAAGGACTCTACAGTGAATACATAAGCATGCAGTTTTGAAACACTATACATCCCTATCCCAAACCAGCAAAGACTTCTCCAACTCCTTCCATCCACTCCTCCTACATTTTGCCTATCATAAATGATGGAACAACAGAAAACCCCTAGACAAATAAAGCAGCAGCACTTTGGCTTTGGTAAGAGTTCAGAACCCTTACCCCAAAGAGTGCTCCAACAACGTTTTACAGATAGCAAAGGTGAGAAGAGCAAAGAAGAAAAAGTTAGGATAGGTCAATTTTTAAGATTCAGTAACGTACAGAGAGACAGTTTATCCCATCTTCTAAGAACAAGCAGAAGAACTATATTATGAGACGTCTAGTTCACATATTCATATATATTAAGCTAAAGGCATCCAAGTAAACACAGAAGCCTTTTATTGTGCTGGCCAGCGTCACTCAAGGTTGCTATCAGAACAAACACGACGGTTTTCTAGAGGAGCTCTGCTAAAAGAGAAACTCCTTAGGATGTAATACATAGGCACTTCAAAGCCACGCTTAAGATGCACCATCTTCCTTGTAGCCTGTAACGCCCACTTTTTGAACCACAGGTGTTTTATCAGCTCAAATGCTATCAGCTAAATACTACTACTACAAACCTGGATTTCTATGTGACGAGGGTTATCAATGAACTTCTCTATCAGTAAGCGATCATCACCAAAACTTGAAGCAGCTTCTTGAGACGAAAACCTAAAACCTTCTCTTAAATAATGAAAAGAGAAAGAATAAATCCATATTAACATCAGTTGATGATTAAGTCAAGTTTTGAAGCACACAAGTAGAAGGAACATTGTAACTCATTCCAATCATCTATCATTTTTTAGTCAAACAGTTCCAAAACCTACAATTTCTACCACTTACATCTGATTCTTTAACAAATGCCATTTTTTCTTTCTTTGCTGACAAAGACAAAAAAATACATTTGCAAAGGGGAGATAATTTAAGTGTTTAAAAGGTTTGGGCATTGAAGATGATTTGCAGGAATTTTTTTTGTTAGCATTTTCTTTACAAAAATAATACAGTAAACAGATCTAAAGAAACAAAAATCGTAAAATACATATTATACAAAAAGGAAGATGAAGCTCATTGTTATTTTTCATGCATATATCCCTCAACACTCAAGAATGTAAGGGCTAGTTGCACATTAATTAGATGAAAGCACTACAGATATACCACCGCTCATCTTGTGAATTCAATCCTTGAACACACAACCAAAGATGCAGTATTCCACTTAATAACATACAGCTATACTACTGTTTTTCCCCCAAAACTAGAATTGAGACTTACACTGCATGTTCCAAATACTTCCCTCCGTTTTCTCTTTCAAATACATAATTACTCAAGCAAACAAAGATTAGAAAAATACTAGTTTCACTGCTTTTCCCTAGCAGAAAGGTCACTCCTTCAGGACATAACTGCTGCTGAAAAACAACTTTACGTAAAGTTTTCACAGGGTGAAGCTTACCATAGTGCAAGACTCAAAGGCTTCCCACAAGTTTTCTGCAGGCTCCTTAAATAGCATATTAGCCCCAATTATGTTAATATATATGGAAAGTCTGTGGCAAATTCATGTGAGATTAATTATTAGAACACAGTTGTCCTGATGTTTGTACTCTGAATTGGCAGAACAGTGCTGAAGTTTCCATAGCTTTCCATCTCTAGAATCTACTTCAATTTCAAAAACAAAATCTGTACTACAGAACTGAGGAACAGGTAAATCCAATATTTCACAGTATACAGAAATACATATATTTAAAAGTGTTTCTTCACTTTTTTTAATTGTGGATTTTTATTTGCTCTAATTTTAAGAGAGATTCTCAGTGTGCTCATTTTCAACGTGCAATCAGTTGTAATCTTTCGAAGTTCCTATCTAACCTCAATATATTAAACTCTTTCTCAGGGGGTTGAAGGACATCAGTATTTGCGATTCTGTACGCTAGCTGATCTGGCCAAAAAAGACAAAGTGAGGCAACAAACATCCACATGCAATATTTGTGCTTACTGAAACAGATTTAGAGCCATTTTAACTCTGATATCAAAAGTTTTGTTTCACATTGTATACGTTCTATCAGACAGTACTATGCTCAATTGATTATTCTTCCTTTACTGAATTATGTGTTAATCAGAAATCCAAACTGCAATGCTTGTTAAAAGCCATTACACCTAATTATCTAATCCATGCATCTGTAAACCTTTTTAAAGTTATATACAACAGACATCAATACGACTGCCTTGGTAAAGGATTGACCTTGTTTATATCTGTATTTTACAAATCCATGCAGCTGCATTTGCTCAGTGATGAAGTCACCATAATTGCGCTTTATCTTTCCTAAAAGAGATCATACCAATCACACCAAGATGGTCTGGGTCTCTTTGTTAGTATAAGAGAAAAAAAAAAAGGGGGGGGTTAGGCTAGAAGAGAGTTTGTATTGGGAACATTATCCCATCACCAAGCAGCAGCAGGACTGCTTCATCTACAGGGAGCACCAGTACCAGTTCCCAGGGGCAGTGGGACCACACCAGTGGGAGGTGTGCATGGTCAAGACCCAGAGGCACTAGGGGAGAGTTGAAAAGGGCCCACCTCAAGCAGCTGTAAATGACCACAGCCTGGGAAACGAACAGGAAAAGCTGTAACCCACATGCAGACACAAAACTGCAACATCCTTGGAATAACTAAGAATGGGTAAGACAGGTCACCAACTGCAATGCTGCAATAGATGGAAAGTCACAGCAATAGGGTTGCCCTTTCTGTGAAAGATCATCTCACATACATGGATCTCTTCTCAGGAAAGAGCAAGTGGTTGGTCAGTTCCACTATAGCTCCTAGGAAAAGTCACAGAGCAAGATCTCCTGGAAGCTGTTTCTGGGCACACAAGAAAAAGTGATTGAGAACCGATTAGATTTACCAAAATGTATTTACCAAGGGTACTATGCTTCTACAACTAGATCTATGAATAACAGCAGAACATTGAATGTCATCTGCCTCAACTTCAGCAATCCCTTAGTGACGTTCCACAGTGTATCCAAACTAGGATGCTACAGTCCACATAAATGCACAACCAGATGGATGAAAAACTGGCAGCATCATTGGGCTCATGCTAGTGGCTGGTAGCTCATTCTCCACCTGGAAGCCAATTACAAGTGAACTTCCCCTTTGGAATATTATTCTGGGATCAGTTTAATCTCATTATCAATAACCTGGAATGTACAATCTCTAACCTGTGAACATCACTAAATTGGGGAGTGCCATCAACATACTTGAGGGCAGGGCTGTGCTTCAGAGAGCAAGATAGACTGGAAGGGATAGGCAGACAGGAACCTTATGAATTTCAAGAAAAACAAATGGGAAGTCCTGTACCTAGCACAGACTAACCTCCTGCAGGCTGGGGAACTGCCTGGCTGCTGAAGATGACCTGAGGGTCCTGGTGGGTCAGAGGCTGTGATACAAGTCAGCAGTGCAGCCTAACAGTGATGAAAGCTAACAGCATACTGGGCTTTATCAAATCCAGCAGAGCCAGGAGATGAACAGCAGTGATTATTCCCCTTTACTCAGAATTTGTCAGATCATATCTGGAATACTGCACCCAGTTTTGGGCTTCTCCCTATACTAAAATGATGCTGATATACTGAAGTGAAAACAGCAGAGATCCAAGACAACAGTCAGAGGGTTGGAGAACATGAAAGGCTGAGCAAACTGGTCTTGTTTAACTGCAAGACGAGAAGGCTTACGGGAGATCTAACAGCAGCTCGACAATGCTTAAGGAGGGCACTACCAAGACAATGGAACTAGGCTCTTCAGTGAGGTGCATAACAGGAGAAGAGAAGTTGGTCACAAATGGAAACAGAGGAGGTCCATCTAGATATAAGGGAAATTTTTCCTGTGATAACTGAGGCAGGCTGTTTGGAGAGTCTGTGGAATCACTGTCCTTGGAGGTTTTCAAGATCTGACTGGACAAAACACTAAGCAACCATGCCTGAATTTAGTGCTGACCCTGCTCTAAGCAGGGAGCTGAATGAGATTACTTCCCAAGGTCCCTTCAAACATGAACGATGCTAGAAGCGGGAGAATAGGACGTCTTCAAAAGTTCTTGCTCTCTATACAGTACATCTACTCACACCAAAGCATAAGCTGTACAGAAGTATTTATTGATCCTGCCATAAGTTTTCTTGCACTTGTCTGAAGTGAGACAGTCTGTGCCAAGTCCCTGCCTCCAGCCCCAAGCTCAGCTTTGCTGCTTTAATTGAAGCAGCCACTTTCTTTAGAGGCAGACACTAATGAGGAACTGCAGTCATCATTCAATATTTTAGTTTCAAATATCAGGAAATAATAAAAAAAAATACAGCCTTTTCCTATCAAGACCAGAATTAGAAAGGCCTTCAAGTCAAAAAACACATATCTGATGATCATTAGTACAATGGAATCGCTCTAAAAAAAGTGACTGGTAAGTGGGTTAAGTGACAAATAAATACTCAAAATGTTGTTTGATTTTACACAGAAAAACAATACCATTGCTTCATCTTGACTCCAAATTTTAAAAAATTAAAATGACCTAATCACAGCATTTTACATACATGTTTAGGCACATAGTTGGCCAGGAGGCCTGTTTAATATGTGTGTGTATATATATATATGTACACACACAAATTATTTTTTTGAATCACAAATGAGAAGTAACTGAAGAGTTTACATGTTTCTTCAGTAACACAGAATTTTATCAATTCAGTTAGCTTTCTGCTTTCAATTCTGGTTTTCTATTAAATGCTGATCTGCTATACAGTTATGATCTTGCCATATTTTGAGGGCTTCAGTATACCTTAAGAACATATCTCTACCAACCACTGGAATAATTACCTTAGTGTTATTCTCTTTCATTATTTTTGGCAGAGTTACAAAGCATAAAGGCTGTAAGCGATGGTCCATTAAAGACTTCCACTTAAAATCAGGTCCCAGGTAGTAGGACCAACGTCCTTCACTCACTCAGTTCACTTCTTCCCTTTACCTCAATATTTCTACAGCACACATCCGTGCTGGAGAGATCAAGTCCGCACACTCCCATTTCTGTGGAGCAGTCTGACAGGCCAGATAAACTACTTTGGAAGAGTAATAAATTTCAAGGTTCAGGTCTGTAATAGGGAACAGTGTTCAATTTAACTCAGTCTTCTCATCCTGCAAACTTTTCACAAATTTCCTTGCCTCAGGAGGTGGGGAATTCAGAATTATCTGTTAAGTATTATTCCACTTAAGTTCTTCCAGTTCTACTGCTCATACCTTCACACCTGTTGGAAGATTACAGAGACAAAGCTTCAACAGATGTTTCTAAAGGAAGGTGGTAAACTGCAGAAGACAATGGTAGACAGGACTTGAACAAAAGTCCTTTTGGAGGACAAGAAGGTGATCAGGAGTAGTCAGCATGGATTCACCAAAGGGAAAGCATGCTTGACCAACATGATAGCCTTCCATGAGGATGAGGGGAGAGCAGTGGATGTTGTCCACCTAGACTTCAGCAAGGCTTTTGACACTGTCTCCCATCACTCCTCATAGGTGAACTCGGGAAGCATAGGTGGGATGAGTGGACGGTGAGGTGGATTGAGAAATAGCTGAATGCTGCAGAGCTCAGAGATTTGTGGTCAGAAGTGCAGAGTCTAGCTGGAGGTCTGTAGCTGGCGGTGTCCTCCAGGGGTCAATACTGGGTCCAATCTATTCAATGTATTCATCAGTGACCTGGAGGAAGGGACAGAGTGCACCCCCAGCAAGTTTGCTGATGACACTAAACTGGGGGGAGTCACTGATGCACCACAACACAGTGCTACCCTTCAGAGGGACCTCAACAGGCTGGAGAGAGAGGCAGAGAGGAACCTCATGAAGTTCAACCAAGGCAAGTGCAGGGTCCTGCACCTAGGGAGGAATAACCCCATGCCCCAGTGCAGGCTGGGGGCTGACCTGCTGGAGAGCAGCTCTGTGGAGAAGTCCATGGGAGTCCTGGTGGACAACAAGTTGACCATGAGCCAGCAATGTGCCCTCACGGTCAAGAAGGCCAATGGTATCCTGGGTTGCATGAGGAAGAGCGTTGCCAGCAGGTCGAGGGAGGTGATCCTCCCCCTCTCCTCAGCCCTGGGGAGGCTGCATTTGGAGCGTTGTGTCCAGTTCTGGGCTCCCCAGGACAAGAGAGACATGGCACTCCTGGAGCGAATCCAGTGAAGGGCTGCTAAGTTGATGAAGGGACTGGAGCATCTCTCCTATGAAGAAAGGCTGCGAGAGCTGGGCCTGTTCAGCCTGGAGAAGAGAAGACTGAGGAAGGATCCCATCAATGTGTACAAGTATCTGAAGGGAGGGGGTCGAGAGGATGGGGCCAGACTCTTCTCCATGGTGCCCAGGGACAGGACAAGAGGCAACAAGCATAAACTGAAACACAGGAAGTTCCATCTGAATGCAAAGAAAAACTTCTTTCCTGTGAGGGTGACTGAGCACTGGAACAGGTTGCCCAGAGAGATTGTGGAGTCTCCTCCTCTAGAGATATTCCAAACTTGCCTGGACGAAATCCTGTGCAATGTGCTCTAGAGGACCCTGCTTGAGCAGAGGGGTTGGACTGGATGATCTCCAGAGGTCCCTTCCAACCTCAATCATTGTGTGATTCTGTGGAAAAAAAACTTTGCTAGTAGTCCTCCCACACATCTTATGGTACCAATCCAATGAACAGCAACAACTGTGGAACAGCACACGTAAACACAACATAGTAGCATAGGACCACAGAATAGAAGTGACAGAGGCTCTTGGAAGTTCTGAAAGCAAATGTTTGACTTTTAAATTTATAAACTGGCAAGGGCTCTGAAGAAGAGCATTTAAGTTACAGGGATACTTATTTTCCTGTTACAAGCTAAAAGGTAAAATCATTGATCTAAATACCTGTTCCTGGAAGGTGCCTCGTTGAAAATTTTCAGAGACATAAGAAGCATGCAAGGTTTCAATATCCAGGGAAAATAAATTTGGCCCACAAAGCTCCAAATTTCTCAAAACTGAATTTTTAGAAGAAAATTCAGTATAAATTTCCAACTCTGAGATTATGCTTGCAGCTCAAACTACTAAAAACCAGGGTCAATATTTCCTGAACAGTGACCTCCTACACTGAACCTACAAGCTAGTAAGGATCTTTGCATGCAGAGATCCAGTCTCAAATATTTGATTTTCCCCTCAAGAAATCAAATCATCAGCTCTTTAGAGATGATCTCCAAGTGAATTCCTCTTCAGAGCTTGCAGCAGACTATTTGAAGCCATGAAACCTAAGACTTAGTTACAGGTGCAAGTGTTACCCTGAAAGCAATTCAATTTCTCCACAATCAGTAAAAAGAAAGGAAGGATACAGAAAACAGATTCAGACTCCCATCCTCCAGTTATGTTTTGGTGTACCTTGCACTGAGCTTAAGGTTGCCTATATTTGGAAAGTGCTTTGGGACTGGTACCTCTGGAATGCAAGCACAGAGTCTCTTTGTATACGAGACCAGAGCTGAGATGATCAACAATGCCAAGACAGGAGTACCATTAGCTATATACAGTAGCAGAACTTCAGCCATTGCAGTTTCCCAGCTGTTAAGAATCTAGAAGCCTAAATTCAATATAAGCTGCTTTTCAGACATCTGTGTTTCTTTTTCAATACCCACTTGATGTTGTATCTATTATGTGAAAATAGCATATCCTAAATTCAAGTTATCTAAACCAAAATAACTGACTACAACTTCAATCATGGTGAAGAGGAGATTGTTTTAATTTCAGATCTGGGTTAGCAGCTTGAACTGCACACAAAATTCCCCACTAGATCTTGACATAAATTTGGAAAAAAGCAATAGAAATGAGAGTTCAAGGTATTCATATCTGAAGACATACAACAGCAGCCATACCCAGATAGCAGAGAAATGGAAACACGGCAATCTTCAACAATCACACACACGAAAAACAATTTCCAAAAAAGTTACAGCAATGGTAAAGGAGTACTCTAGTATTTCCAAATAGAAATACTAAATGGAATTGGCAGAAACTTTGGATATATCATAATATCTAGAAGGAACTAATGAAAGTTTCTTCACTTAGGATATTTAAGAGGTGCAAAGAATGAAGCACTAATAAGTTACCGTAGAGAATAATTCCATAACAGCAGGAATTCAGTCATTCAGTCATTCAGATAGATCTTTCCCATTTTCAATGTCTATTGCTGCATAACATATTATTTGCCATGTAACACCATCATATAAAGGTTTTTAATATTATGCATAACCAGTTTTAAGAAAAGAGCAATTTCCCATGCTTTGACTATTCTGAAAATTCAAAAACACATTTCAACAAAATGATTTCTATATAAAGCATTTTTTCAACAGCATTTGGAATCAATCTCATAGGGTAAAATCAAAACAATTTTGCAAATCAAATTTTATCCACAGTTCTCAGAAACATCTTGCAGGTATGACCGCTAAAAATTAGAAGGTCATTCAGGTGCTAGCTTCTCCACAGCATCTACCAATAGCTGAAAACCAGCTTATTTTTAAAATTACATGGACTTGGATGCAGCAAGAAAAGACTTGAGACCAACAATTCTCTTCATATGATACGAAAATTATCAGATTTTTTTTGTCAGTAACAAGTTAAATCACCTTCAAGACAGAGGGAAAAAATTTTAATTCCGTAACACAGAAAATGGGCATATACAACAAAAATCTTTCACTTCATACACATTTTCTCAAGACAGACTATAAGAAGCACCAAAATGCTGTTTCACATTTAAATGGGAAGTAGACCTATCTTCAGTTCTCTTAATCTCATTTTACCTTCCTGCAACAAATACTTTGCCTACTGAATTTTGATTTCATCACTGCCTGCAAGTTTTAAAACAAGCACTTTCTGAAACAAGGTTAGTAACTACTGTTAATCTATGACTCAATGAATCTCGGTTTTCTTTCTCTTACCGCTTCTTGGAAATTATTCTTTAAACTTATTGCAAAAACAAGACTAATATAACTAAGAGGATTATTAAGAGGGCACCACTGGCAAATACTAAGAAACAGAATATTTCAGAGGCTTTCCACAAAGAAGGCAAACATCTCTAATATGAATCAAAGTAATTGTTAAGCGTACCAAAATAACATCCCTAGTTGGTTCCTACTGACAATCATTTCTATCAGGTGACTTTCTGGTCAAAACAATAACCATAACTTCTTCAAAACAAATTAACAATCATTGCAGTCTGAGTTTTCAATTTTTAGAGAGTTACTTTAATCAAACTCTGACAGTTTGAGCAAAACAAGAAATGAATGCCTTCCTTTCAAGTTCAACAGATGTACTTGCTGACTGAATAAGATCAAGGGAGTAATTTTGGCTTCCAAAGCAGCAGGAATAAAGCATCCTTGTAAGAAAGTAGGTTATTCTAGATCCTCATTCTAATGCGCAAATCCTTATTTTCCTATTTAGAGTTGAATATAAGGAGGCTAGAGGTAGCAAAGTACACAAGTTCTATTCAAATCTAAAGTTTAACTGCTAGTCATTCATTTTGTTCTTCCTTGCAGCTTTTAGGTTGAGATTTTAAATAAATTTAATACATGAAACAAAAATATGACAAAAAATAGTCGTGACTAACATTTAAGCTAATGAAAAAGATTCATACTTTGAGTTAGTTCCAGACATGTGTGCTCTCATTCACATGGGAAGGAAAATATTTCTAAGAAAGTTATCCAATTTTAGATCTCAAGTACACTTTTTGTTACAAATCACTGAAAAATCCCAAAATGCATTTTCCTGTAACATCATTGGTGTAAGAGCTTGTAACTAAACAGCTCACTGCCAGAATATCAGAAAAGAACAGATTCCAAAACAACTCCACTCAACAAGTATCTGGCAGGGTTTGGCATTCAGACACACCATTAAAAGAGGTGAAAATTTGTGTGTTTAAACAAATACTCCCTTTCGAACAGGCAAATGCACAATAGTTTGCTGAGACAAATATGTTAAACACTGAAGTACGCCATTTATTGGAGCACATGCTGGAAACACTTTATATGTATTTCCACACATGAATAATCAGTCCCATCAACTTTAACAGAACTAGTTGTTCTTGTTCAAAAATTAGTGTTTGAGAGTCATGGCCAAGTGGTTTAGTCCACTAAACGCACAGACAATTTACACATCAACATTCTGAAATGCAAACAATAAAATATTGTTTACAGTTTGAATTTACAGTCATTGGACTAAAGGCAGTTGTAGGGTTTGTACCCAAAACAATGAACTGTGGTGTTTTGTAAGTTTTACACAAAGCTTAATTTTATATACACACATGCAAACAGAAGTATATTGCACACTATACCAAAGGGAGAAAAACAGATACTATCCAGTTTCCGTTTAACATTTGATATCTGCTCAACTGTCAGCTCACAGTGGCTTAATGGGACTTTGGTAACTGCAGCATTCATCAAGGCAAGCTTTTGGACAGCATCTCACCTGGTCTCTTCATCATCCCAAGCGATTCTCATGCCTTTCCCACCACCACCTGCTGAGGCCTTGATCATGACAGGGTAGCCTAACAGCGGGGAACAATTAGACAGAAGTTCAAACTTTGATCAGTTGGTCATAGGAACATGACAACTGACCACATGTCCAATAATGCCAGTAGACAATAACTTGGTTTATTAAAATGCTATTTGTTTTGAAGGAGAGATTTTTTTCTTTTCAACACTTAGCTGTCAGCACAGTGATTTCTGAAGCCAAGAAAAGGTTGTCTTTTCTATTTCATTTATAGAAGAAAAACACTGAATTAATTATTCCCAAGTAACAAAATGATTTATGAATAAAAGCATTTGACTTTTAACTTCACTTTCTTTATTTTAGTAGTGGAAAAGGAACAAAATTTTTGTTACTAAACTATTGCTGTAATAAAATTAAAAAATATATTTTATTATCAAGAAGCAGCAGCAGATCTTCATAAACTATTGGTCAAGAGATTCAGTAACCCTGTACTTATTCACCTTTTCGGGTCAATACAGCAGTAGATTTTAAAATAACGGAGCATCTCCAAAGAGCTTTGCTGCTCAGGTACTAAGCAATGATGAGTAAGAATCAAAGCAAACAGATAATCATTACAAACTGAAGATTAAAATAAAGCATTTTTCCCAAACTGACAAGATGCAAGGAAAAAAATTTAAGAAAAAAATGAGCAGCATAATCTGACAACACTGCATGTAAGCGGCAATATTTTATTTTTGGAATTAAATAGAATCAAGTCCTTCATTTTCTGAAAGCTAAAAAGAGTATGGTAACAAAGTATAGAATTTTAAAGTAGATTTAATATTACATGTATCTTGTAATAGAACACCAATTCAAAACAATTTCCTAAAACAATTCTTATCAGCGCATTTTACTTTTCTCCCACATCAATCTATCACAACCTAGAAGTTAAGGATCTGATTAGAAAGTTTTTGTGATGTTTCTAGGACAGCATAAAAATTCTTCGTGCCTTTGGTCTCCAGCACATTTAACGGAAATCATAACATTAAAAAAAAAAACATTAGATCAGCCAACATTCTCTGGCAAGAAAAATCAGTCAGTTCTCGCAAAATTAAGATACTTCCCTATAAAAGACTGATCTTGGGACAAAAGGAGACACCTGAATACATCTCATAATAGAAACTGTCAAGCCTGCTATGATATGCGTAACTCAAGTTCACATTTCTTTCTGCAATGTGGGTCTTATTCTGTTGGCTAAAAGTGACACATTCCCCCCAGCTCCTCCGCAAATGCATTTGACTGAAAGGATGTTCAGGAAAAGACGATTAAAAAAAACAAGCAGAATCAAAACAAGATCAAACCAAAAAAACAATACACACACACGATCTCGAAAGTCTTCTACTTAAGACAGCTGAAGTGGACATGCACAAAAGGGGCATGATACAAGCATAACAAATAGAGCAATGTTAGTGGGAAGGCAGGAAAGAAGTGCAAGAAAGCTTTAAGTTAATAAAGAAACAGCAATAAAGCAGTTTTCCCCCTAACATGTCATTAGGCTACAGAATCCCATGCTGCAGCATTCCTGTGGCTTAGAAGTGTAGAAAGGTAACAGATAAGCAAATGCATAGCATAAATCTCAAGTTCCTATAGATAGTGGGGGTAAAAAGGCTATAAAACTTCATGCTTCAAAGTCTAAAGTAATCTCTAGTTACTAGGTACAACTATGGGTACGATCATAGTTTTAAGTCTCATTGCGACAAATTCACTGTGGCAATTTCCCACTAATCTTATTCAATGGCACAAGAACTTGAAAAATTCTTATCAATGAAGCTAACAATTTCAGTCCAATATATTAGTCTCTTGAATGGCTCTCTGATTTTACTTCTGTAAGTAGAGTCTAGTTCTAATTTACTGTTCCTCATTTCAGAAATAAAACAGGAGTGCTAGCAGTGAGCCTTAGTGAGTCTTTACAGAACATAAAAGCTTATATATCCCAGCTCGCTTGGTTAAGTCATAAGACAGGATACATGAGAGAGCTGGCTTACTGGTATTACTCACCAAGTTTTGGAACACTTTTTCCACAGCTTTATGTATACTGATTACCTGCCAATCATACTTATACGTAAGACTCCATACAGCTACAGTACTGTTAAAAAAGCAGACAAAAAAAATCAACACAAGGCCTGTTTTGAAAAGAAACACATAGCTTTTGGGGATAAGAGCAAAAAAGAATTTTTAGCAGGCTTTTACAAATTTGGGAGGATGGCTGTTTGGCATCCTAAAGTAAGGGTACTTTCGCTTTGCCCAAATATGACTTCATACACTGTTCTTTGAGGCACTGACCCAGGCTAAAAATAGCAATTCTATAGCCAATACTGAGGACCGCTCTATCCTAAGATGAGGGGAAGTCCTTGTACAATCTAAGTAGCTTTGCATATGTATTGGATACAGGATGCTGATATGAGGAGGGACTAGTTGCCATCCGCCTGACCACTTCTGCACTCTTCAGCAGCAATCAGAATCCCTGAAATACTCACATGGATTGGTTGGATTAGTTGCAGGGAGAGGCATGCAAACATATAAAACTAATAGCATTTATGAGAATGACTGATGACAGTAGCAGTGAATAGCTTCACAAAGCAGGCAATTTCTTTTTCTGAGTAGGTATTAGGTTTTCAATTCTTCCCTCCAATTAGGCATCAATTTACCTGAGACTAAAATTGCATGTAGGAATAAACCTAACTCTTGTTCCATAATTCAATAGCTTTTCCTGAAGCATCTGCAACATGAGAGCATGGGTCGAACATGAACTCAAATGGTAGGATGGCACACATCTGCCAGATTTGAAGATCATCTGACAAACATTCACTGTTACATAAATGCTATTAAGTTAGACTGTTTTGATTTCAGGGTGGTAACTGAATTTGAACAGTAAAAGGAATAAACAGATTTCTGGTATCCCACAGCTTTTAGTTCTTGCCCTTAACCATTGCATTGTTTTCAGATGTTAAGCCATTTTTATAAAGTTGCAGGTAGTTGACCATAGAGTGCATTGATCCAGCACTAGCAGATTCTTTTCAATATTCCTTATTAAAAGAACTAGTATCAGCTAAACCCATAGGCCAAATGAAGCATGACAAAAACATGTTTTTCACCTATTTAGTTTGGCACAGACTTTCACTTATAGTGCCTTCACTTCACAGTTGCTCAATTCATTCAGACAACAATCTGAAAAGAAATACTTTCTGGGTCTCGTCCATGCTTCAGAAAGCAGGATTATAGCAGTTCTTAACATATAACTTACAAATGGACTTAAAAGTAACATAGCCAAAGAGCCGATGTGATTAAACACTACGGAAAAGACAAGAGAAGAACAGTTCTCACAAATGAGAAGAGAGACTATCAAAAAGGAGCCTATATAGCCATTTGTGCCTAACCTGCTTCCAATTCCTGATTTAGCCTAGTATCTCTATACCACTCCCTCTTGCCAACTCAGGAGAGAGCAAATTAAATGAGGAAAAGGTAGTTTAACTCTCATGCTTGTAAAACTTCTGTCTCTAGATAGTCTTCACTGAAGCACTTCTAGGCAGTATCTCAACCCTGAAGCACCGTGCTCCACTGCTACCAAACCTTTGGCCAGAACATAGCAGGGAGGAGCAGGAAAAACAAAGGCAGTGAAGGAATATTATGCAATGTTTTACAATTTTAAACACTGACCCACACTGAATTTTTTTCTATAACCATTTAAGTATTCTTGGAAAAGTTAGACTCTAGATAACTAAAAGTAACCTGAAAGTATCCAATCACATATCAAGTGCCTTGTATGTGAGAGGACAAGTACACTGTGTACATAAGAGACTTTAATTTCACTCTGTTTTAGGTCCTTTGAAATCACAGGTGATTAGTTTGTATTCTGAATGCACTGTACCTCCATTTAAACAGTGCTGCTGATTAGACAGCAGCTTGATTGAACTGATCAATTGGTCAAAACGTAGGGGAAAAGCTAGAGAGGACTTTTTTAATACTTTGCATCCTACTGCAAAGTTTTGCATGCAAATAGCTTAAGAACCTGTCATCTCAGGAAAAAACACCACCCAGCTGTCTGTAATTGGCTTTAATATCTGCAGATTTAAGACTGACTTTATATAATGACCTCCAAAGTGCTGCTGATATCAAAGACAGGAACTGGTCAACAGAACACCAGAAGAACTAAGAAGAAAACTAAGCAAGAGTAAATTTTAAAAGGTGTCTGAGGAAGTCACTGAGTGCTTTCCTACTTATACTAATCAAAACAGTCAGCTTAAAAATACTTGCAGGAAATCTTTAAAAAAAAATCGACAGCAAGAAAAGACCTTAGAAATGGAACTGTCATGAACACTGTGTATGCCTTGTCTTAAGCCCTAAAAACAATTTGAATTTACCATTTCTCCTAGGGTTCTACTTTGACTGATAACTTCTCCCTTTTGTTTCTGTTTGAATACCAGTGATTGCCTGCTTTCTCAACAGGGACTAACCCACAGAAACACTGACTTCAGCTGTGTCATCCTAAGAACCAGTCAAGGCTACAGTGGAAGGTTTCAGTGCAGTAAACACCAGCACAAGGTAAGAGCCCCAACTTAAATTCAAAGTGGAAAAAAGCTACACTGACATAAAAAGTCACCTGGAACAGGGCAAGTCCCAGTTTCTATTTGGCACAAGGCATGGGCCTCAGGCTTTTGGCACAGCTAAGATGCATTTGTAGTGGGGGCTCTGAGTAGCTAGATCAACAGGGGAGGCTTCATATGTCGATAAATCCTTAGAACCATACAACTATGACCATCCTAAGAGATCTTCATGGCTACTGTCTCATAAAACAAAAAGTCAAAAACAAGAAAAATTCCTTATTGCATGAGACACTCCTTCTAGAAAGGATTTAAGAACATGTAACTAAGCACAAAATTAAATATTTTCCCTAATATTAAGCCTTGATAGACAAAAGCCAAAACCCATTAAACATATTACACTTAACCTTCATCAAAATAAGCCCCAGGCAGTTTGCTGGTTGCTCTTTTCACCATTCTGTAAGATATTCAGAAACTGAATAGTGATTTTATTGCAGGAAAGGTTGGAACAGAAGAAAGGTTGGTGGTCTGGATGATATTCAATCAAGCTAACTGCAGCCCACAACAGTGATGAAGAATGAAGATCATAACATCATTGGTGTTAGCAGCTCCCACATGAAAAGAAATGCGCCAGGCTTAACTTCTGTAAAAACACCTTGTCCAATTGCAGGTATCCTTTGAAAAAATTCCTCCTTTAGTTAGCCACTGACTACTGTATCTTGTATGCATTTTGCAAATCATGGCTGCACTTGTTCTCTAAAGCTCAGCTTGTTGAGTTAAAATGCGATGACTTAAGAGACAGGGTGTTAATACCTACAATCTTCCAGCCCTATAGGCAACAGGGAACTTAAAAACTATTAAAACATTATTTGTTCTATAGGGATTACTTATTACACATTCAATTTAGTCAACCATGTCTGCTGAGAGGCACACAAATCCCACCATAGCTAATTTAAGAACTTACCAATTTCCCTTGCAATTCTGACAGCTTCATCTGCATCCTGTAAAAGCAGGAAATGAGACCCAACGTTAATCCCATCAGCCATTGCACTATGTCCTGAGGGCAGTCATATATTGCACTACTGTCTCCTCTGATTCATTTAATGTTTGATTTTACAACCTTCTGACCCTTTTCAGCCAGAGGAATGTAAAATTAATACCATAAGTGGAATGTAAATTCTACCTCATCATTATTATACTGAGAAACTCAAAGCAAGGAGGAATCAGCTGACAGGAAACACAGCCAGGATCACAAAATGATTTTCTGCAGTCATAGGAATTTAATGCTAGAATTTAGAAGTTTACAATCAATAATGGGCCATAAATCAGATCGTTAAAGCTTGTCCACTGCCAGCTTGTTTCTGTCTTCTCAGGTATGTGTCATGTTTTCCTGGCTGTTGTCAGTAGGGGGAGTTGATTCTCTATTGTTTGGGAACGATTCAGATTTCAGAAGAAATCTTGTGGAACTTCATCTTTAAAGAAACCTTTCTACTCAAGAAAAATGCACAATCATTTCACTTACATTCCTTTTTTAGCCTACAGACAAAACAAATTAAATACATCATTTTAAACGCAACGTTACCTGAAATGAAAAGATTCACATACAGTTTCCACAAAGTTTGCAGACACTACTGTGTGGCAATTAGAAAAATTCTTTTGTTGTTGCCACCTATTGCTTCAGCTGACTCACGTCACTACAACCATGGAACAGAAAACAGAATACAGAAAAAAGTTTCCAGGGAATTCATAGATTAAAACATGAAGTACTTGAACTTTTCATGTTTTAATAACCAAATCTTTTCTCCTGCAGTAGTTAGTTCTGCTTCTTTCAAAGGAATACAATACTAAAAAGTAAAAAGGTTAAACAGTGGCATGGGTTAACTTTAAAAATTCCATCCAAATTTGCTAATATTTATACTATTCGGTGACATACATTAAAAAATTTGTATGGAAGGCAGTAATGTCTGGAAACCACCAGCTGCTAACTGCGTCTGAAGCTATAGGGGCTGACTTATGAACATTAAAATGAAACCTGATATTTTTAAAGCTTTCAAGGCAATCCGTTTTTAAAAGCACCCAGGTCAGAACTTTAAAAAAAATACATAAGAAATGTTCATACCTGGTTCATTTATGTCTGATAATAAAACAAAATCCTCTTTAAAAGTCTTCAGTACCTAGTAACAGCCCCATGAAGAATAAGGGGGCTAGCAGGGGAAGTTGTCAGAAAATTTAATTTCCTTTCATTAGCTAGTCTGCTCCACAAATCGGTGCTTGTTAAGTTCAAAGCAGTCCTGAAAGCAACATCAGTTTTAAGTCTTTTTACTCCAGTCACATCTGTTAATGAGATTTTTCCAAGTAACAATTGTTTTTAAGTCAGAGATAAATCTAGCAAAAAAAAAAACTCCCCCCAAAAAATCAGGGTTTACTGTTTTATTACACCTTGCTGCTTTCCGTGACCCTGTACCCTCCAAATTTTAGCTTAAAGGGATAAAAATGCATGAAAAGGGTCATTTAAGAATGTTAGTGGTTTCCACACATTGAGTTTGAAGGTTCTTTGTTCCTGCCTGTGACAGTTATGCGAGAATACTTCCCCTTAATAGCCTCTCTGTCAGGAAGTGTTAAACCTGCCAAACGCAGACAATTAGAGCCTCTTGAACAAAATGCAGGAAGAGTGATGACTGATGAAGAGCCACGATTATAGTCAAGGAGGAAACTTTTACATTTCTTTTCTCTTGCAAATCCAGTCATATATTTGCAAAATAGAATTAAGAGGGGGGAAGCACAGAAGGCAATTTTTTTCACTTAGTTACCTGCAAACAAGTGGCTAACTGATACACTGCAAGTCCATAGGAAGATAAGCTACAAATCATTACAGGATAACTTTTCACAGCCACAGTATTTATACATGCATACAACACTTAAGTAATAAACAGCATCATATCAGAAGCACTAATTGTCTCAGTTCTAGCTTGAAAAAAAATGGTAACAAATTTAAGATGTCTGCCCAGCACAGCTACCATTAATTTACACTATTTCAACATCTGTTATTTTTACAGTGCTAAGGTATTAGAACTCAGGCTCTCAGATACGCATACTCAAATCCTCCAGCCTTCAAAGGCTATTTCTGAAATAGAAAACCAAAATATGCTGATATGTTGTACTTTAAAGACAAAAACAATTCATAAAAAATCATAAGCAACTGACATTCAAATCTTTGGTAAGAGTTTTCTGATCTCTTTCCCTGAAAGAGTACGTTTAATACCATATATCTCACTTGCACTTCACAAACATGCCAGCAGTTTGAGAACTTACAAAAACTTAAGGCAGTTGTTTCAGACTTCTGGTGCAGAGCACTTATGACAGTTACTTGACACATTTGCTACAGGGGCCAAAAAAATAAATGCCGTGTTGCCGCACAACACAGAGGACCAAAGGTGGAAAACGTACAAAGAAAACACTGGTATTAAGAGCATTTTAAAGTATTTTAATGGACTTCATCTCTCTTTTGCAAAGTGACATAAGTCAATATCTCATTGATGTATTACTGCTTCCTGTAAAAACATACTAGCTACAGTACCATTTCCTCAAAATAAACCAGAGATAAAGAATTATATAATTCTAGTAATCTTATCGTACAAGTGAAAAACATTGAAGATATGCTACAAGTTTACAAAAACTATAAAAGTTTATAAAAATATATATAAAATACTGTTTTTACAAATGGCTGATTTTATCTTTAAATTAGAGACATAAAACACTCATTTAGAATAATATTTTCTAACCTACAAATGTCATGTACATGTCTCTGCCAGGTACCAGCAGGTGGAGACAAAAAAAAAAGCAAGACTATTCCGATGTAGAGGACTGCCATGATGAATTTTAGGCAGTTCTAGAGCAATAAAACACCATTAATTATGAACAGCTACATAATAGCTTTCACAGGTGAGGGTGCTGGGTCTGGAGAATCTCCAAATAAAGAGTCATGACTAAGCTCCAACAATCTTTCCAGCAGTACAGCAATCACTTTAATATCAGACCCCAATGCAAGTGTGTCCCAAATAGACACCTAAAACTTACATACAGTAAATTCATAGCCTTCCTGAAAACCTTCGACATGTCCGCAGACATCAGTGAAACCAAGGCGGCACTCAGAGACAATTAGCCTTCCGGATCAATATGCAGCTACGTTATACCAACCACAGAAACAAATTGTCTCTACACAGTGAAACAAAACCAAACCTTTCTTTCCTTTCCGTTCCTCTGCCAATTTTTCACCACCGTATCTCCTCATTCTCTACTTTCCTCTTGTCATTTATTCCTCTTAACTATTTAGAGAGTCTATATCTTTTCAGCTCTCACTTGGCTACAGCCACTGCTTATGTGGATTAACACTCATTTTTTCGATTAAGATTTTGATCACTACCTCTCCTAATCAAGTTTTAGGAAACTAAAGGCAGCTAGAAGCTTTGAACTGAATGCTTCTGTTGGCCCTCTAGCTGATAGCATCAGATTCATGTTCCTTATATGTGTGCATTGGACAATCCCTGCCTCAGCCAACTGCTATATTCTAGCGAAACTGAACTGGGAAAAAGAAGAAAATTACTCTACAAATAACCTCTACTCTTATTCCATGTCTTTCCAGTCTCATTTTCACACTTAACTACATTCTTGGTCTTATATGAAAGTAGTTGGTTGTGTCTGTGATGCCAAGCATCCTTCTCTTCCTTCCTTCCAGGTTCTTTCTTAAAGTATGACCTCAAAGGGCTTCTTTCTATTGTAATTTCTACTGACTTGGAATTTCTCTGCATACAGCTTCTTGAAGATATTTCTACAGGAGCTTAGAATCTCTATTTGTTCGTTATCTCTAAATGCTAAGCAACATAAGGAAGAGGGGAAAAAACTGCCCTTTATTTGTGAAGGATCTGTGTGTCCACAGCACTATTTAAGGGCTAAAGAGACAACTCTTGAAGTAACAAAGTTTTCCAGTGCAGTTCTGAACTGAACAATGAAGCATTATAAGTTGTTATCCGTTATGTTCACTTAAACTATTTATTCAGAAATAAGGGATGCACAATTAATCTCTCAATTTCTGTCATTGTCATCATATAAGCATGAAAGATGTTACTTCCAAGCTTTATTAGATTCCACAGGAAAGACGAAGCCATCTCTGATCAATTCAAGTATCAAGCAGATGCTTAATTCCCTCTGAGGATTTGTAAAATTTGTTTCTCAAACAAGCCCTGAAGGATTCTGAAAACTTCCTAATTCTGTGACCAAAAGAAGTCTCCCACAGAATAGCAGAAATACTAGTCTCCAGTTCCTCATGGACTGCTCTTTTGGTTACATTTGATACCATACCCTTCATATCTTGCCCTAAATTGGCAGAACAGTACAACAACCTCTAATCAAAGACCAACCATCCTAAATGATCTCATTACTCTGGGGTTCATCCCAGCAAAAGCCACAATACCACAGAAAGGAGATCAGAGGACAAATATGAGCACATATTCTCATCCTTGCCGTGGATCTAAATATCAAGTATCAGAAGTTCTATCTCCTAGAACTGGTAACCAAAGCACTAGTTAACCTTTTCATCTAAGACATCCCTTCTGCTGGAAACTACAACACTTGCAATGCCTTTTTCTGATTTTGAGACCCATCACAGCTTTTTAATCTAGTGTTCTTCTCTCTCAACTATCTTCAGGTTTTTTATAGGACAATCAGAACTAGTGCATGGCTGTGTTGTGTGAAATTTTCTATTACAAGCACTAAAGACTTCCCTAGTGCATCCTAGTCTTGCAGCCATTTCATGATTTTAATCACTCTTACTAGCCAACGTCTCCAGACATCCTGATAGGAAGAGATGATTTTGCAGAAAGTTATTCACTTTGCATTCTGCTCACCTTCTCCTCCCACTGCTTAAGTCTAAGTTAACTCATGCAACACTGAACAGTACTGTCCTGGTATATGTTGCTCCTTGAAGTATAGTCAGCATTCCATCAATAAACTCCATTGTACCCAATTATATTGAATGCCCTATTTCATCATGTAAATAAGATTTATGAAGATCACAGGTCAATGTCAAAAGTGACACTTGAAAAGCTTTTCTCCAACTACATTAAACTATGCTATTGTTGAAATAGCTTTTTCACCTTTCTAGCGACTCAAAGTTTTACTCTAATTTTATTTGAAAAAATTTAACTCGAAGGTAAGTGTCAAGCATAAAAAGTTTCAGCCCACAAGATTAAAGCCTCAGAATATCCAGGCACACACACTGAAGGTTTTAAAGGAAAAAAGTTTATCATACCTACATCAGCACTGATTGCACCAAGACACACTGTAAAGCTTAAAAGAGCCCAAAACATAATCACTATAGCGTAAGACGGACCAAAAACAAGACCTTATTTCATCATATAAGATACAAAAAGGAAATCCAAAATACTTTAGAAAGCTGTTGCAAATCATGCCTTCTAAAATCCCCAAAAGAACATGAGCTGTAGATCTGGAGAAAAAGATTCCCTCTGCCTCCAAATTTTGACGTAAAAATTTGGACAACTTCCCACCAATGAGCTTTGCAACATGTGGAAATCTATATCAACGCAGATCGTAAAATGGGAACTCCATGCTGTGTAGCTAACTTCATTGTTATTAAGAAATTTCACTAGCTATATGTGTCATGTTACTCCGGCAATGCTTTAGGCCAAGGTCTAACAAAACAAAAGTGAAGAACTGAGAAATGCAATATGCACATGCTGGCATACATGTGAACACAACACCTGACATATTAAACACACTTACCTGCCTTAATGTTAAATTTAAAAACAAAATTTTAGAGACTCCATAATATTTACAAGCAGTCCTTAATACACTGTCTGTTGAGGCACTCTTCCTAGAACTTCTCTTCCAAAGCACTCTTGCTAGTAAAAATCTGTATGCTGACATTTTTTAATTGTACATCTCCTTGAAAAAGCAGCTGAATTTATGATTACTTTTTTCATCATACCTTTAAAAAGTATACTTCAGTTTAGACACCGATTTCTACAGTGGACAGAAGTAGTTAAATGGTTTCTCACCTTGACTACCCCATCAAAGCCAGGAATTGTGTTGACCTTTGCATTCTTGGCTAACAATTTGCTTTCAATCTTGTCTCCCATAGCTTGAATAGCATGCGTGTCAGGTCCAATGAAGGTGACACCTTCCAACGCCTGCAGAGACAATGAAGGTTTAAGTTTAGGAGACAAACTGAAAATCAATAACCCTAGGCAGGCGTTGCCTGTAAGTTTAAAAGAGGAAAAACAAATTTGTTAATGAAACAATGTCTAAAAAATACAGTAATCTGTTATGTAACAACCTGATGAAATATAAGCAGCATTTTAGCCAGTTCATTATGTGTATGACCTTGTAAAACTACGTATGCACACAGACTCAAAGCCCCCTATAATTAGCATTTGGATATATCAAAGTCAGGCCAAAGAAAAATAGTTGAAAGTCCAAGTATTCCAGCTTGGAAGTTGGAAACATCCCTTGAGAAAGGAGAGGCCAGCTAACTCACAATTGAAATAGCCAAGCCACAAGCGATACACAAAGATACACTAACCTAATGCAGTTGCAAATTTCATTACGCATTCTTTAAACCAGACCCTGAAGAAACATCAAAATGAAAGTAGTCTCTTACTCAACATATTTAAAGATCTTGATAATAAGCTAATAAAGGTAATAAAATTTGTCTGCATCCTGCATACAATTCTTTGCCAATAACCATGTGGAAACAGGTTAGCATAAAACACTTTATTATGTAGGTAGAATGCTGAATTGATTTTTCTCTCATTTCTCTATGCTAGCAAGCAATAGACTTGAATGATCGAGTAAGTACACTTTTAAAATCTCTCTCAAGGGTCAATGTTACACAGAGCTAAAGGCAATTCCATCAGAACTGGCATATAAGCCAGTGTATGCGTATTTCAGATACCTTATGTCTTTTCCATCACAGGAAAAAAGCCATAAAAATATTGAAATTGTTTTTAAATAGGTAGTATTGTAATTAAACCGTGAAAAGAATAGCCATGCTAGCCTTGCACCTTCTTTTTAATCTATTTCATTGATTTCTGTCCAATTTTAGATGCCTAACTGATCAGCTTAAAAACAAGTTATTCCCAGCTGATGGGCAGTTTACTTGATACCAACATTAGCAAACATTCAAAAATAGCAAACATTCAATTCCTTATATCAGAAATTTGCATCTTAAATGTTTCACTTCCAAGGAACGTGCTGCAAACATTAAGACTGACAGACAGTCTGGTCTTATAACAAGTTACAGTCACTAACAACAAAAAAACAGTAATTTACTGGAGCTTTGTGCGTTTATGTAACAGTATACGTGACCACAGAGGGCCTTAAAACCTAAGGAAAAAAACGCTGTCCTCAAGTGGTGGAACAATGTCCTATTCACGATCTCTTAAGAGCTGAGAGTTCCCAACATGCTTAGGAGTCACTGTTTTCATAGTAAGCAACTTATGGTAAGGACAATGTAATAGCAAGATGTCTATGCAGACCTGCTGCTATCATCCTAGTTAATGGGGTGCTACACCACTTCAGACAACAGAGAAAAAACAGGTAATAAGTAATACAGACACTAGAAAGCTCAACACAGGCGCAAACAGAATGCAGAGCATCAGTTCACTACATCAAAGGCTTGTTGGCTTCAATACACCATGAACCATCTGGGTTTTCATCTCAGCCCACCTCTTCTCTACTACAGTAGCTTTATTAGCTCAGCAACTTAGTATATATCAAGTTGATGAATAGCTGTCTTACAAACACAAAGTTAGCAATATTGCACTAGAAGGAAGGAGGGGAGAGAAGGGCAGACACAAGGGTGCAGATCTGTTAATACTGTAGTATCCAAGGATCTGAACACAAAAGAAATCAGTTTTTAAAAGGAGAAGGGAAGCAAGCAGTTCATATTTGAAAGTATAGTACAGAGTTTGGAACTGACCATCTCAGAAACAACAGCAGCTTTCATCCTGAAAACTGGATGTTACCTCGTAACAACCATGTTTTAAATAGAAGGCCTGCATCTACTTGGGGGGAAGGCAGTTATCTCTTCTGCCATTAGAGTGTATTCTTATCTCAAAAAGTCTCATGGAAAAGGTTCTCCCCCTTGTATCAGTCATAGACTGAAAATACCTTGTTTCCACAATTTCTCCCACAATACTGGCAAGTAGCATTTACCAGAGGCTGCAAATTCAAGCTTTCCCCTCTACTGCTTCCTCTCCACACACTGCTCTCCATCAGAAACATGGCCTCCCCTGCAGTCATCAAAAGAGTGGATCCAAAACTTTTCCTGACTAAACAGACCATCCAGTGCTTCCACCTTCACAGTCCATTTCCAGTACTCAGCTGCCACCTCTTACACCTTCTCTCCATCACTTCCTCCTCTGACTTTGTCCTGTTAAAAAATATCAAGACCTTCATTCAGGCTGGAAGTCACAGGAGAGGATGGGAATCATATTCAGGGCACGAGCAGGGATCCAGCTTTTCAGTAAAAGGCATGTCGCGGACACCTTATTCAATTTACTTTCTCCTTTCATCGCCTTGCGACATAGACTTTCAAAGTGTCTAGTTCACTCCCTGCTCTCATCTAAGTAGATAGTTGGGTAAGAGGAGGATAGCTCCATTCAGGAGTGAGATTCATGAACCGCCTGAGAAGGAATCCTACAAACCAGAATCATTGAGGTTGGAACGGACCTCTGGAGATCATCCAGTCCAACCCCTCTGCTCAAGCAGGGTCCTCTAGAGCACATTGCACAGGATTTCGTCCAGGCAAGTTTGGAATATCTCTAGAGGAGGAGACTCCACAACCACCCCAGGGAACCTGGTCCAGTGCTCTCATCCTCACAGTGAAAAAGTTTTTCCTCAGGTTCAGATGGAACTGCCTGTGGTTCAGTTTATGCTTGTTGCCTCTTGTCCTGTCCCTGGGCACCACGGAGAAGAGTCTGGCCCCATCCTCTCGACCCCCTCCCTTCAGATATTTGTACACATTGATGGGATCCTTCCTCAGTCTTCTCTTCTCCAGGCTGAACAGGCCCAGCTCTCGCAGCCTTTCTTCATAGGAGAGATGCTCCAGTCCCTTCATCAACTTAGCAGCCCTTCACTGGATTCGCTCCAGGAGTGCCATGTCTCTCTTGTCCTGGGGAGCCCAGAACTGGACACAACGCTCCAAATGCAGCCTCCCCAGGGCTGAGGAGAGGGGGAGGATCACCTCCCTCGACCTGCTGGCAACGCTCTTCCTCATGCAACCCAGGATACCATTGGCCTTCTTGACCATGAGGGCACATTGCTGGCTCATGCTTAACTTGTTGTCTGGCAGCACTGCCAGGTCCTTCTCTGCAAAACTGTTTCACCAGCTGGGCATCCCTCAACCTGTCCTAGTGCATAGGGTTGTTCATCCCCAGGGGGCAGGACCCTGCACTTGCCTTTGTGGAACTTCAGGAGGTTCCTCTCCGCCCAGCTCTCCAGCCTGTCCAGGTCCCTCTGAAGGGCAGCACAGCCCTCTGCGGTATCAGCTACTCTTCCCAGTTTTGTATCATCAGCAAGCTTGCTGAGGGTGCACTCTGTCCCTTCCTCCAAAGCACTGATGAAAAACAAACACTTCTGGAGCCAGTGTTGACCCCTGGGGCACACTGCTAGCTAGACTCTATGCCACTGATCACAAGCCTGCGAGCTCTGTCATTCAGCCAGTTCTCAATCCACCTCACCGGCTGCTCATCCAGCCCACATTTCCTGACCTTTCCTATGAGGATGTGATGGGAGACAGTGTCAAAAGCCATGCTGAAGTCCAGGCAGACAACATCCACTGCTCTCCCCTCATCTCCCCAGCCAGTTGTCCCATTACAGAAGGCTATCACGTTGGTCAAGCATGATTTCCCTTTGGTGAATCCATGCTGACTATTCTTGACCACTTTCTCATCCTCCACTTGCTTAGAAATGGCCTCCAGGATGAGCTGTTCCATCACCTTTCTAGGGATGGAGGTGAGGCTAACTGGCCTATAGTTCCCTGGGTATTCCTGACCATTTCAGGAAATGGATCAGTTGCAACCAGTATCTGTTAAATGAATCTTGTAGAGCTGTAGTACCCCACATGGACACAACCAATATTTCTTATTAAAAAGTGAATCTGTTGCACATCATCTTGTATTTACATTACTCTACTGTGGCAATCTAGACCTGTCTTCCCAAAATGTGTACTCCTTATGCCCAGAATTTAGAAATTGCACTTGTCTACATATGCACCTCTTCACTTTGACTGCTCTGAACACTGCACCTTAAACAGAACTGTTCTTTAATTCTGAAAAAGCAGTTTAGTACTACCAGCTATTCCCCCACTTCTGTGGTTAGTCAGTTTGCAGTAGGTCACCTCATTCAATTATCTTCTAGTAACAGGATCTGAAGCAAAATTTAATTCAATGGTGATATCACAAGATACCTGAACACAAAACTCCACATGCTGTTTTCTGTAAGCCATAAATCACCTGCAAATTAAAACCAAGAGGAATCACCGTTTTTCAGCTATGTGAAGCCATCTCCTACACAGAGAAGGGGTGCATTCTTTAACATGACATAGTTTTAGCTGAGCTTACAGAAAAGACTTTGTCAGCTTAAGGCACTAGTGGACAAACACATGCAAGTCTTGTGGCAGCAATTTAAGGCACCATCACTCCAAGCTGCTTGCTCTAGCCCTCTGCCAAAGTTTGTCAGCTCATCTCCAGAAAAGCACTTCAGCTTCTTCAGTGTCAACGTGGTGGGTAGGGGGAAAAAAAGCGTCCAACACTCTGCTGCCTGATACAAAAAAATACCAAAAATAGAACACCAAGAAAGTGTGTGGAAATAACATCTTCAGCTGCAATAAAGATTCATCAACATTCATCCACTAGCACCCTTAGTTCATTAGAACACATAGAAATGGTGTAACTGTGCCAGAAAGTTTCCAGTGCAGCTAGTCCATCTACACAGTTTTGCCAATGTAACAACAACCACTAGAGGCCCTGCTGTATATACAAAAATATACATTACATAGCAAATTCTTCCAAATGTTCACACAGTGTACTCCAACCTTGAAGATAAACTAATGACTTGAATGCAGGGGAACATGCCAAGTTTCCCCATAAACAAACAACAACGTGCATCTGCATTTTCTTTAGAAATGTACCAGCGATACATTTATCGCTGCTCTACTTTCCATAGCCAAAGGTAGACTAATGAGTCTTTTACAAAAGAATGATTTCATAATACATTCCACATCCATCAAATTATTCCTTCCTTTGACTAAAAAATAGATATTGAAGACATTTCCCCTTCACTCCCTACTTTTTGAAGGTAGGGACACAGCTGGTTTAATTATAGCTCCATAAAAACCACAAGTAATTTCTTTTTCTTTAAGCCATACAAAAGCCTCATTCTACCTTCAGGTGGATACAGGACAGTGAATATAGTAAAAAATGAAATCGCATCAAAACATGATAAAGCAAAGGCAAGATCCGGAAAATTTATTTGGGGAGGCTATGGTTGAGCTGTATGGTGATCTTCACTATCTCACTGCTCCGGGCCAAATGGACTTAAGACTGTATAAGTCTCCATCCCTCGATGTTTGGAAAGGACTTGCCAATCTGAAACTCCTGTGGGAGTGAGGTAACTAAAGTTATTAACTGTAAAAGAAGAGATTCCTTTGCATCTCCTACTTGAATTTATCAAAGCTGAGATTCACAGTTACTGTATTATACAGCAAAAAGTGGATTTTGCCTCAATGACAGCATAAGACTAAAGATAGGAAAGCATGAAGGAGGAAAAACAGTACAAGCAGCTTTTGTATCCATATGAAAACAACTGTTTGGGTTTTTTTTTTTTTTTTTTAGTCCAGCTCAAAGCTTCTTAAGCCACTTCTCAAACTCTCAGCTGTGCAAGGGCAGGGAAGAAACTCAGCGCAGCTAAGTCAGCCTGTTTGTGTTTGAGTCTGCATTTCTGTTTTAAAATAAAACGTTGTTACTTCCCAGAGGAGCACTGTGTTTGAGCCGCTTCTTGAATCAGTTCTGACATATGCTGTCTAGTAGTGGAACAGTTGAGGGGCAGAAGAGAGGCGGAAGTAAAATTCTGCTGCAGTTAACTAAAAGCAAGACCAGCAGCATGCACAGGTAGCAACTTAACCACATTTACTCAAGAAGCTGGTGAACCAGATTGTGCAGGAAGGCCCATAGATAAGAACCCCAGCAGACAGTGGTATTATAGGTCTAATTTGCAAAGAGGTTGTGTCTCAACTCTCAAGTTTCCTTCACGGGAAAACATGGAAAAGGTTTCCATGAAATTGTAATATTTATAGCTTTAAAGGCTAGATCCACCAATGCTTTCACAGTCATTAAGTCTTTCAAAGAACACTCTTGGAAAAGCAAAGGATCAATGGGTTCCACCGTTGTTAAGTGTTCACAGACACACGGAGAGGTATCCTGTGGTAGAGGTTAATATTCAGATAAACAGACCACCTCCATATCAGAATGCATGCAGCTGATGAACTCTTTCACTGTTGTACTGGGGAAAAATTGTGGCTATTTTTCCAACCTGACTACACTGGCAGAAAAGCCAGACTGCTAAAACACACAGCCAGTCAAGGAGGCAGATCCACAGGGGGAGAGAGGGAGGCAAAGTTTGGTATTCATCTACACAATCTGAGTTCCAGAAAAAGCGGCAGCTGCCATAGGCAAGGGCTCCCATCTGAAGCAGCAACTGACAGCTCATCAGAAGGATACAGGCCTGTATAAGCAATTGTCTGCAGGCACATATGAAGCAGAGATGAGAAGCACAGCTCAAGAACAACCAGACAAGCTAGCTCAGCTCTAAAGCATCAGAAGAGACACAAGCTAAATACAGAGCTGAGAAGCAGAGCTAGCAGCAAAGGAGGTTTTAATAACTCCAGAGAGGTCTGCCGAAGAGATTTAAACCACCCAGAAAACCATGTAGAGAGGAAGAAATTCCAATTGGAACAGCCAGATAAACATCCAAAGATGGATAAGATTGAGATGTCCTACCAGGAAAAGAGAGACACACCCTGACAACCGTTGAAAAATATGAGGACATCAAAAGATAATCTAGAAATATAGGAACTGTTTATTCAACATCGAAGGAAATATAGCATAAGCAGCATTAACTCAGTACCTAAGTGATACTGAAACGGTAAAACGCTCTACAACACAATGTGGTAGAGGTAGAAGAGAACATCCTAAAGCTTTTTGCTAGACGCACAGAAACCGTGTAACAGCTCAAACAACTGGACCCTATTGCTGAAGTCACTGTTACTGAAGGTTCACAATAAGGAACATACAAAGGAGTGGTCAAAGATATGCCCAAATGTCAATCTGTAAATTTAGAGGTGACAAATGGAGAATTTCACACTATGCAGTCTGATAAGCTAGAAAAAAAAACTTAAAACAGCAACACACCTAGGTGTTGTCATGCACCACCAAACCATCAACAGTCCAGATGTTCCGCAAACAAGAGTTTCTCCAGTCTGACCGGAATGGAACACCACACGCCTTTTGCAGCCCCAATGGTCTTGAGGATATATTCAAAACATTTACAGGAACAGTAGCATCCTTCATTAAAACAGGTATTAGAAAAACAGAAGAGGAGGCATGAGCGCCCTGCTGAAAAAAGAACACAGATCCTTCTGGATAGGCTAATGACAGACCAGTATAGCACCTGTGAAACAAATACGGGACATTACATAAGCAGATGGATAAACCAACAGATTGGGGGACATCGCATCATCCTACTTTTCTCTCTGACTACATCTGCCTTTGGTTATAGTCACTGTAGTTCTTCCTGGAGGTCAGGCTTTTGTTTTGCCCTCCTTCCCAAATGCTCACGCAAGTGTTACAACCACCTAGGTTGCGTAAGAAACAGGCAGACAGACCATGATAGCAACTAGCCTGGGAAGGAAATTGTTATTTGGTCTAGTACTGCTGACTGAGAAGGTGAAAGAACCCTAAACAGCTTCCCAGATGAAAGAGGGAGGGAAGGAGATGGTGAAGCACCCGGCTGCCCAGCCTGCCAGACCTCACTGCTTGTTTTAAGTTCTGCTTTGAAATAAAACTTACTATTGCTTGGCTAAGAAACACTGTATTTTATAAGCCAGATGCACCACCCAAACTATGTCACCACTTGTGACACTATACAACGCCATTTTAAATCTCAGCACCTTTCAATTCACATAGACTGTGTCCAAATCTGTCATATAGGTGTATATATTCTTCGATATACCAAAAAGACACTTCTTTCAAAAGGGGAGAGTTAAGAGGAAAAAAAAGCTTTACCTGAAATTGAATATAGTGAAATGTAAAAAATTTATTTCACAGTTCTTAAAACTGAAATTACAGAACATTAAAGCATTTTCAAATCATTAACTTCAGTAAGAAAAAAGATCATGGCAAGGCGGCCATTCTAAAAACTGAAAACCAGAATCCACTAATTCACCTTGAAATTAACCAACACAGATGCCAATTTCCTTGTTTAACATGTATCCCCCCCCATTCCAATTGTTAATAAACACCTTTTAATCCATCATTGCAGAAAATGGAGCCTATACATCCAGTGTGAATCTCTGTTCACAATACTCTCCAAACAACAGCTTAAGCTACACATAGCTATGAAAACACGTTAATCGGTTACCAGAAAATTGTGCTAAAATTAGATTTTAACTGATCTAGTGCATTTTTTCCTACAATAAACAATTCGTATAGCCAACAGTCCTATTTAAATTTCATCGCTGTGATGAGACACTTCTAAAGGATCAGATGAAAATAGGACTTTTCCAGGTCCACTTCAATTTGTCCCAAACATCTGATGATTCTGCTTTTTCTGAAATGGACTGGAAAGAATGAGGGAAAGCGGCATTTTTATGTACTTATTTTTCCCCCTAAATGTAGTATATACCTATTCAAATAAGCAGAGGGTGGGAGGAAAGAAACCAATCTGTTAGCTAGACTACGCTAAAGCTTAGCTTTAATGTATTAAAGGTATTACTACTGAACTAGTGTGAACCCAACTAAGGTATATAACTCCACTGTCCTCAAAAAGCATGCATCTCAAGAGGTAAATAACCTCCTACATAAGCATCAGCAAATAACCAGAATAAACCTAGATGGTCAGCATTACCTTGATCAAAAAAAGATACAAAGAAAGCTGTTTGACATAATCTTATAAGCCATCTCCTGTTTTATTCTGCTGAAGTGGTAAGTTTACAGGCTCAAAAACTGCAAGAATCAGGCTAATCTGCACACATCTTCCTGAACAAGATATAATGTCTGACACCTCACCATCACTGAGTACATGCATAAAGGATACAGGTGCTTACACTGATCTAATTTCACTTTTTTAAACCAAAAAATAAGTTTCATTAATCAAATATTTCAGAATGTATATTATACTAAGTGAAAAAGATATTCAATTTCCAGGTCATATTTATGCAAGGGAAAAGCAGCAGCACAGAAGCAGCTTTCCTCATGTACTCAATGCCACAAGACTTAGTGAGAAGAACAAAAAGCACATCTGGGGCTGTATACTTTTCACTTTGGATCTGATCACCAAGCTAAGTCTTGCCTGATTTCATTTAAAAACAGTTAAAGTTTCAGAACAGGTTACTTAACTTTTATGCCTTTGCCCAGAACATAAGTACAATGCTGTACTATTCCAAGTTTTTAGAAGTATTCCTCAAAGGAAAAACTATTATAAAACTTAAGCATAGAGTAGTTTGCATGACATGCCAGTGTCAGTGACCCATTGTTCTGTCACCTACAAAACCCAAAATCCCCTCTTCCCCCTTGCCCAACACACAGGCACAGGAGCTTAGTTCTGTTACGTTCCAAAAAGTTTTGAGTATTCGGCTTTATCACAAGTAATGAATACCCAGAAAATTTAGGGGTGAAACAAGTGAAACATGTAAGAATTTCCCCTGGATGGTTTCCATATTGCATTTCTTCACTTCATGGCATTGAAACCAGCCTTGATTTTTACATGATAAAGGAAATCTGTGGAACTAATCCTAGAAACCTCTTTCTGTTTCCTTGCTTAACACCTCCAGGCGACAGAAAAGACAAAATGCTTCATTTGCATCCTTGAACATTAGAAACTGCGAATGAGCCTTTTCAGCTGCAAATGTTATTGCATCTACATTTCCAGAAGAGAAAGAAGGTTAAATAGCCTACTCAGGTTTATGTTAACTCATCTCTTTTTAGCACCACGAGCAGTACAAAGAGCAGAGAATGTGGAAGCTTAATAGCCCAACCTCTTTCCTTCATTACGTTCTATTAGATCCTGGAAATGGATATAGCTGCTGATTACATGAAGATAAAGAGAAGAAATCAGGTATGCACAAAGGAAATGACAAACACTAGCAAGTGTAATCTTAGTCTTCTCAACCCTCTAGCTTCATGAAGACCATTTCATTTTTCATGTAACACAAAAAAGTTCTGTCTTCTCCACTGCATGACCACACATGATTTTGCCCCGTATAAAAGAAGCACGTTTCATCATTAATACAAACAGTTACTGTTGCACAAAATCATCTTGATCACACCAGCAAGATAGGAAAGACCTCTTGCCCAATGTGCAACAAAGCATTCCATCCTATCCATTGAAGGATAAACATGAACCATAGTCAAGTAGGCAAACAGCACTACTAAGCTACTTTATTTTAGAATATAATTAAGTGCAACTTATTCTTCAAGAATACTAGATTTCCTAATTGGTAGCAATTTTTTCTTTTAATTAGGATTCAATCTTACATGGTATTTTTGTTTTGTTTTTTTTTCTCTGAATTACTTGGAAGTACTGTACTAAGTTCAGTAGAGAAAGTTAGCAGTACTTTATTTTCTAGGCCATTTGGCTTTCAGTATGGAAGAAATAGCCTCACTTGGCAGAGAACACTCAATGAGATATTTAAAACAAAATATACTTTACACTAAATGAAAACCAGGCATTCATGGAGAAAAAGCACAACAGAATGATGAGGGGGGAATAAGGGAACATTTTCCTAGCTAAACCAATATCTCACATTACCAAGGACCCAAGTTTACTATATATACCAAGTTTTGCGTATTACCAAACTAAAAGTTCAGTACTGAAGACAAACAGTATAACCTAAGCAGTTTAGAAACCTGAATGCAAGAACAGATTTAATGAAAATCCATGGGCACAAGTCACATCTATTCCTCATACACCCATATTATTTATCCTGTGCAATGGGTGCATGCGAAGCTTTGCAAACAAATACAAGAATGCTAGTCCATACTCTGACTTTGCAGTGGTCTAGCCTGCGTTTTCAAATGAGTACAAGACACATGAGAATATATTTATAGATCAACAAATAATGAAAAATGACTAATGTATGTTATTGAGATGTTACAGTAAGCTTGTAGCCAAAGGATACTGATTGTATATCTGCAAAAAAATCTCTTAAGAATAAACCAAAACTTAGCAGGGAAAAGAGTCTCATGTTAGAGAAAGAAATCTAGAATTTTTCTAGACATGCAAGTGCTTTCAAAGTTAGGTAACTATCATTATATTTATACTGCACATTAAGAAACCAAATTAAAACTTACACAACTGTCCAAGTTCACACCATGAATTTACTCAAGAGCTAAGCACTGGACAGGTTAAACATTGGCAAGGCAGGAAGATAAACAACTCTTGAACAATCTTCCTCATAGCCACACTGCATATTGAGAAATCGACTTGAGCAAAGTAACTACACTAAAAGGTGTCATTTCTCAAAGACAATAAGAGGTTCACTGCATAAATGATGCTTTTCAAAAAAAAAAAAAAAGGTTAAGCCCACTACTCCAACCAAATTCCAACACAGGTAACGTTCTGCCTGCTCTCCTTTCTCAACTAATATAGTTTATTCCTTGTCCTCATATGAGGGATACTAAAGTTATTTCCCTGTCAAATAGCTGCCATCTCTGATGTCAGACATGGTGGCATTTCTTCAGTAGATGTAATCACCTTAAAATGTATCTGTTAAGGACTGTTGTGAAGACTTTGGCAGAGTTCTATAAAGATGCCAGGAAGCACAGCACCAGATGCAGGGCAGACCAGTGGCAGACCCTATCAACAAATGGCTGCGTTTCACTTCAGAATACTGGCAACATCTGCATCTTGGTTAGTGAGTTGGTATTATTTCCCAAAAGAGAGCCATTAAAAAGCATATGATTTCATTTGTGACACTTAAAAAACAACATCATATGGTAAATAGGAATTATTTCTTCAAAAATAAATATCAATTTGTCAAACACATTAATGAAGATTAAAAGAGCTAAATAAGCAGAAAATTAACCACATCAACAAGAAAATAAGTGTGTGCGCGCGCGCGTGTGTTCGTTCCGGTTGGTTTGGGTGTTGGGTTTCTTTTTTCCCAAACCAGGTTAAGTTCCCTGAACCAGGAACGCTACAGGGACAGTACACGCTGGTTTTAGAAGAAAAGAGTTGCTAAAAAACACACAGGGAAGGACAGACTGTACTTGCTCATAGAACATTAAAACCATTATAAAATCCTAGCTACAGAAAGCAGTTTCCGCAGGTTACGCTGAACTGCTACAGATCAGTGATCAAAACAGGCGCCCCATCTTTATCCGCTAGCTCTCGTTCCTTTTGCCCCTCTCGTACCAGGAATGGCATTCATGCAGCTGCAGGGTCATCGCTTCTGGAACTGCATCAGCTTAAGAAAACAACCCCTGGGGGTGGGAGGGAGGCAGAGAGAAGGGCACATTTACAAGATTGTCAAGGGACAGTCAAGGGACAGTCACTAGAAGGGAAAGTGGTGCAAGTGACAACTGTCAAGAAACAGATCATCACCAGAGATATAACAGGGGATACAGGGAGCATCTGCAGAAAGGTAGAGAGGCAGAACTACAGATGACTGGAATGACACACACTGTGTCTGAAGATGCCTGTAGGAGACAGTTGCAAATGAACAGGAACCGGAGCTTAGAAGAGGTACTGCCATGGCAATGGAGATGAGACAACTGACAGGAAACTGGGAGGAGATACTCAGAGATACCCTAAGCAACCTGCCGCAGCTGATCCTGCTTTGATAAGGGAAGTAGTTGGTCTAGATAAGCTCCCAAAGTCCCTTCCAGCCTGAACTACTCTAAGCACAGGATATCAGGAGGATTAATATCGCTGGCCATGTAAGGGGGGCTTATAGCAACCAATAGTACAGGATAGCTTGGCACAATCCTTTCTGTTAAGGATAAAAGACCATCTTAGACTGAGATAGAGATGAAACTTGCTACTGAATGTCACATCAGCCGCTTCTGTAAGAGAAGACCCAGGGCCTCGCCATGCTAGTTTTCTCTAAGGAAGTGAAGGGTCATGCTAGCCTAGTATTTCAAGTTTCCTGTCTCCAGTCATTTATTTCTACCCCCCCCCCCATACTACAGTATGCTGTCCCTTAGTTGTACAGGCAGAAGTGACACCAGTTAGATTAATGAACCAATAAGAGGTTTGTTTTTTTTTTTAATCTTGTCCAAAGGTTCCCATCTCTGAAAGAGACTCATCCAATTCTGTTCAGAGGTCACCACATGATGCAGCATGAGGCTGGAAACACACTGCCAGGGCCAAAGCAGGAAGGGCAAGAGCTTCCTACCCCAGCACTGGTGCAGCAGTGCTCGGGAGAAGCAAGTAAGAGTCTGAGGGAGGGAGGGTGGCCAAGTAATGTTTCCATAATGCTCTCTCATCAGTTGGACAAGCACTGGTATAGTAACAATGTCAGATACTACAGTCATGCTAAAAGATACTACTTCGTAGAACTCTGTTAAGTGCTCCTGTCGTCTCTCCTTCACTATTTATTTGTAAAAGGAGGCACGCAGTAGTACTACTAACAGAAAGCACTCTATTTAAATCTCAGATCCAGATCCTTGGAAAAAACTGGAAACTAATTACCCTGTAATGAAAGATAACTAGCTCTTACAGCTGTCCACTCAGAACAGTCCAATATACTGCATCTAAGTAAATGAAAAATTCATTGATTTCTTCTTTCTACAATGCAAAGCGTTCTAAGAAAGAATCCTGAGGTTTTGTTTGTTCTGGCAGTCAATTTAGTGCTTTGGTGTTTATGTAATTCTCCCTCTGATTACCATTTATGCTCAACTTGCAATAATGTTTACAGCAGATAATATGGACAGAGATGAGAGCAATTTTGATGTCCTCTCACATGTGGACATTCAAATACAATGAATAAAATTGTACAGGCACTTCTGTAGCCAAATTTAAGAGGAAAAAAATTTAATCCTAGTTTTATCTTTACCTAATGAAACTTCTATATACAAATATGGATTTTCTAAATTGTTCTCTTATTCCTATATTTTCTTGCACAAATCAAATAAGCAAATTTGGCCCTTTAACTTCAGTTTAAAAATAAAAAAGAACTATGTGATCATAAATACCATTAAATAATACAGAAGTTCCAAACTACTGCAAAATTGTGTATATCGTGCTTCTTGGCTAGCATGAGGAAGTAACAGGAAAACTGTGCATGTTTAAACCTATGGAACAAAGTATGATGAAGCAGCAGTACTAAAATATTCATAACTGCTTTACGATAATTGCTTCTCACTCTGCCTCTGTCCTAAATGAAACAAATCCATAATATGCATCAATATGTGGTACTACAGAATTTATAGTCGCTTATAATAAAACAACCCATAAGATCCCCTTGTGGCTCTGCTCCCTCTGAACCATAGTCATCCTGAACTCCCGCTAATACTCCATGCAACGCATATCTACCATAGATACTTAAATATAAGACAACCTCTGGGTCTGAAAGAGAAATCTGGTCAGGTGGAGAAGTGTGGAACAGCTTTTTGGAACACACAAGTTCCCTTCTCCCCACCCCCCCTTAAAAACAGATGGGCCTGAGAGTTGTACAGTCTGGCTTCTCTCATGTTACACAGTAATTAGACAAACAAATCTGGATCCTGTAAATAAGCATGTGCTTGAAATTAAGTATGCTTAAACAGTTACAGGACAAGGGCCTAGATTTCCAAAACCTAGCCTGTAGAAGAGGAAACCAGCCTATTAAATGATGGCAATCATTCTCAAAAGTTGACATTTCTTTTCAAGGGTCCCCATAGAAAGGGGCACAGGCAAGGAGAAGAAAACTGGGGTTAGCACAAACCAGATTTAAAAAAAATTGTTATGGATAGTTAAGTAGAAAGTGGATTACATACCTTTAAATAATTTTTAATATTTTAGCTAAGTTATATACAAACAGTGAAATAACAGAAGTTCCAGAAGTCCCACATCTAATTTATCTGTTGGGCTACATTTACTTTGAAACACTTAGAAAATTAATTTTAACTCATGTTCTGGATGCTATGAAATTGAGTGAATAGATGATGTTCCTCATGAAATAAGAGAAAATCTTTAAGATTAAAAGGCAGAATATACTCTTAGACATTAGGAATAAGAAAGCAACAACGTGTATTTTTAAAAGAAAGCTGATTTTGTGACTATTCAGAATATTAAAGCTACCCACAAAAATTCTTACTCTGCTTTTTTACACCCATCAACATCACAAAGGTTATCTGAAACGGACACATCCTGGATTGGGATGCATTGCTTGAACATATCTTTCTCTGTTCAGAATCTACCACCTCACTACCTACTTCTTGCATCCAAGACAGGCCTCAGACAGACCGGAAAACATGACACTAGCAACTGAGAACTGAAGCACAGCACATACATGAGGGGAACGAATACATGATGCCCAGGCAATTCTAATTCCAACATTCTCTAACTTCGGAGTGCTCGATTTTACAGTTGCAAAGTCCCTCTGACGTATTCGTGGTTGCCTGCTAACAATGCAACTGCTAGCGGCACAAGATTCATTCTGATGGACTCAACCACACAGGGAAAGAACATGAAATTTAATTGCCAATAGCTAGCAGTGCTATTTCATAAGCCAATCTATTGCAGATTCTGCTGTGGAAGAGGGTGGTCCTGACCTCTTGGCCCCTCACTTTTCACTCTAGTCTACTGCTTTCTGCTGGTAGCAGCATCAACTTTTCTTTCTGGATTAGTTTTAAACTGGCTCTAGATGACTACATGAGTAGCACCCAGCAAAAGGGAGATGGCAGGAACAAATACCCAGGGCCAACAGCCCTTTTCAACAGCAGCAAAACTTTAGCTTACAGAAGTTAAACTGCATCTTTGCACAGCTGTCTGCAAGACTGAAGTGGGGGGGGGGGGGAAGGGAGAGGGTCATGGGTCCCACTCTTGCACTGCATGAGCAACCACTGAGAGCATCAGCTAGCCCAAGGCTTGCACAGTCCCTCTAGAGGCACCAGCAGAAGCCAAAACAGAAAGGCATTAATTAGCAATGCAAGCTCTAGTCTCAGTCCCTACTCTGAAATATCTAAAATGCTTAACAATGGCTGTCTGCTCTCCATGACACAGCTAGGAGCTGCTCAGCTAGGAGGGGCTTTTCCCAGTTCCTAAACAAAGATGCCTGTCCTAAGGTGAAAGGTAGAAAGAATGGCATTGTTGCTGATTTTCTACTTGCAGAATTAAATCTTCAAATGGAAAAAAGAGGCTGGTAGATGAGAGCTGAGAAAAGCTTACCTAGGTTTACAGTTTTTAAACATGTTTTTGGAAGACTGACTACAGTCAGTGTAGATTTTTGCAATCAAATTAAGCTACACAAAGAAAACATGCAAAATAATTAGCAGAAGCCTGACATTCAACAAAATCTATATTTGTTTTCAGTTATGCAGGAAAGTCAACCGGTTCCAACAGCACAGCAGTGCCAAATTTGAAGCTCCTCCAAATTAGACACGATGAGCTTCAAAACTGTTGCTGGAAAACATTTTTACATTGGCAAGCTCTTTATCCAAAATCCATTCTAAGGACACTGCCTGAGAAGCTTCTTCATTGAAATCTAACATAAAAAACTCAAATGGAAGCAAAGCAAGCATAGCATTTCAGTCTGAGTTTAAAGGACTAGCTTGACAAAGTTCTAAAACAAAAAAACACTGCCACCAAGAAATATTTGCTTACCTTAAATACGGTGCCACTTTGATGACCTCTGTTCATTATGCTAATACAGGATTTCATTAACTGCTCAAAGGTAAATTAAATTTATTCCTTCCTCATGCCAAAATAAACTGTGCATATTTCTAAATACAATCTGAAAAATGCATTTATTAGCCTCTGCATATAAAATTTATCATCTCTCTCCAACAAACTAGAAAATCAAAAAAATTCAAAGTCAGACATGTACTAGCAAGAGAGCTGGATATACAGCCATGCAAAAAGTGAGCAAATCAACAGAAGACATTCAACATTCTCACATACAAAAAATAGATAACGAATTAGAGCTGGTACTGAAAAGGGACATGTTTGGGAAGAATGAAGATCTTGGCTCCCAAGACTTTCAAAATACAGACATGTGAAAACAAGGAACTCATTTACTCATGTCTGGAATAAATAACCTTTCTCACTCCAGATATAAACACATTTTAAAAGAATTTAAAAACATTATGCATAGAGAGAGAGGGAATTTCCAAAAATAAGGAAACCAAGACCAAATACTGTTGGTCGTTTCCAGGCAACTATGCCCTGCTCTCTAACTTAAAGGACTTTGGTCCTTATACCTGCACCCTAATCCTACAGTTGAAGTACGTGAGCTTGTGCTAACATCAAGAGTTAAACCTAAAAAAACAAAATAAGATACTGTTTAAGGTAGATTTTAAGTTCATATTGCATTGTAGAATATTTAAGTATTTAAATAGAAAATTCTTGGCTTTTGTTGCTCACATTTCGAACAGGATTTCTACTGAAAAGTTACTATAAGACGAGCAACACAGCATTCTTCCCATTAGCACATGGAGAAGCAGTACAGGCAACTTAATGACAGGAGAGAAAAATGGCCATATCTTTGAACGCTACTTTGTCCAGCCATACAAACAGCTTTTATTTCTCAGTTTTAAACACTGTGGTGTGGGTGGGATTTCTTTTTTGCAAGTGCAGGCGCTAAGATTTCTCAGTGTAGACCCTTGGACTTTTTTCCTTCTACTGCACATCCTGTTTATTTTTAGCTTAGTCCTTTTTCTTTTATTTCAGATGCTAACAGAATTAGAAGGAGAGGAAAAAGTCATAAGCCAGATTGTCATTACACATGTGCATATGACATCTAGCACAATGGGGATTTAGTGAGCATAAATAGGTTACTTGGATTCTGCTGTAATACAGATAAAGTCAACAACAGACATTAGTGATACTGTAATGTAATTACATTTACTATACTCTACAATGTCTACCATCACACACTTAAAATGAAAAAAATGGAGTTGTCATTTCAAGTGTTAAACTATCAAAAACATGACTGATGTTATAATCTGGTCATTTCTACCTTTGCTCTTTCACACAATTTTTTATTCAACTCCGAGATAATATTTTTACTGATATTTATTCTTCAGTGTTACATCAGAAAACAGGTATATCGATCTTTGTGCAAAATGCAAATCTCTTCATCGCAATCATATGAAGAGTTCATAAATGAGTTCTTGCTGTTCATAAAATCAGAACGACGTTCCATTTACATCTCAGATTCTTCTTCCAATACACTTTGCATGAGAAAATTCTCACATAAGACTGCGTTAGATTTTGACCAGTTTACGTAAGCATATCTGTATAGGTATGTTACACTCCTGCCATCTTATGATAATTCTCTCATTTGTCTATTACACCTTTTCATGACCAAACTCTGAACACATTGGCTTATTTACAGAGAGCTCCAGTTCAGGCTTGTGTATACCACAAATCTGGAATCCACCATCTTGATTTGCAAAGAAAAATGAATTTGACAATGTTCAGCAAATTGAGCGTTTGTCTCTTGGTATGAATACATATACCAATTGTATATATTATGAATGCCTTTGTAATCCATATAAAGTAGTATATGGATTTCCACACACACTAACAGCCCATTTAATTTTTAAAAAGCATATAGAGAAATGAGGCTTTACGTACTGCTGAAAAAAACAGTACCATTCTCCAGCAAATTCCAACATTTGTACAGCTTCCTTAGCAATGGAGAGTTATAGTATATAAATACCTCAGAAATTTATCACTATGGCACATTTGAGCAGAGTTTCAAAATCCCCGTGATCACCTTCAATTTTTTGTGGTTTGACAAAGTGTCTCCATTATTGGCTATTCCAACACAGGTGGTAACTTAGAGGAATACTATATTTCTTTAACATGTAATTCAAAAAGCCACAAGACATACTACTTAACACTTAATAGCACTTCCCTCCCTCCCTACCAAAGAGGGTCTCATTTTCCACTCAAAAATAACCTCTGAAAATATAGCTCTTCCAAGCCATCATCCCAGTTTGTGAAGGTGTTAAGACTCAGGTTCAGGTTTTTGTAGTTTGCAGTTGCACAATGTACTCAATCCCCCTCAGATTCTACCTAATTAATGTAAAGTTTAACCCATGACTATGACACCTGTAGTTTTGACCATAACCTTCAGAACATGGTTCAACGTGTGCATGAAACCTCAGGCTATAACACAAGTTTAAAAAGGCCTAACTCCAGCTATCCACTCAATTATGGGAATATATATTACATATGTACAATTACAGGAATACAAGATCAAAACATATCTTACAATCAGAGTAAGCAATCAAAGAAAACTCCAGTAGCTAACTCTTAATAATAAGATTAAATACTTCACTCATTTTAACAATGGCATTCAACTGTTACAGAATTATGGACAAAGCCTTATTTTTCCATCCTGAAATTTAGTCCTTATCTAACTTTTTTCCCCCAAATTCCATCTCAACTCTAACTTCCCATATGGTAGCTTCTCAGTCCAAACATTTTAGGAAAGTTTGTTATCCCTAGAACTGAATCCTGTCAAATTATTTTATTACGCAATAACAGGACAAGCTATAAGCACTTTCTAGAAAGTCTTAACATTGGAAAGTGTTTTATCATTTGAAGAAGCTCCGTTTACCCTCACTGCTTTTAAGCTGCAGTTGCAATGGCTGCATTTTTAATACTGTGCATCAAGCCTATTATGCGCCATTTACATAACATTCAGAAAACTTAGCATTAAAAACGTATTTTATCCAGAGTCACATATTCAGTGAGAAACGAGTCCTGGATTGAACGATAACACAGACTTAACACAAATCAGTTACAATATAGTCAAGAACAAATTTCTTTCTACTCTTCTGCTCTTCCTCATCTTGTCTTAAATTCAGATCACAAATTTCCTCATCTCCAATTCTGTGGAACAACAACTATGATAAAGGATTTGTGTATTTCTACCAACCATCCAGAAGTCAACAGAAATTGGAAAAAAAAAACAAAAAGCAGCAAACAGATTTAGGAAGGAAAGGTAAGATGACTGACTTCTGTTTTTAATTGCAAGAGATAAGAGCATGCCTCGTGTTGAAGTCCCTGTGAACAACACTTTCAACAGAAACGTGGCAGAACAGTGCTAAATGGTTGAAGGTGGTATAGATTTCAGTCCACACATGAACATCCTGCAGATATTTTATCCTTACTAATTCAACTCTATGCTACGACGGAAAAATGTCAATTTAAGGACAAATAACTGCTCTGTAATTTCCTGGTACTTGGCACTAAAATAGTAGCTTGGATAATACTTGAAACAACAGGCAAAATACTCAGCGAAACAGCTTCTACGGATACAATGTCTATGCCCAATTCTTAAGGGCGTCCTTTATATTCTTTTTATGTTGTGAGGTGTACATCAGCAGATGTTTTCAAATGAAAGTATCAGTTTTAATAAAATATTTAACATTAAAAGAACAGATACTACATTTAAGTTACATTTTGGAGGAAAAAGTATTCACAAATCACTAGAAACAAGCAGAACAAACTCTTGGAAACCAAATACAAACCTTTTTTCAAGACAAGCTTTAGCTACTTGCCTCAGGAGCTGTTTCAACCTCCCATCCCATTAATTGTGGGGGCTACTTCAGAAACTCTATGTCAGTGATCAGGACCGACACTGAAACTACTATAGTAGTCCACTTTCAAAATTCTTGAAAACCCATTTAAGCATGTCAGTAGGGGGTAAATTAAAGCTGTATGCATTAAGAAGCTAATAATTTGAAAAATGTACAGGGGCAATGAACCCTGAAGTTATCAAGCACTGAAATGACTAGAAAAGTGTTTTGTATAGTTTAAAGTAACAAAATACAGCCAAAACACTGTTGCAAAAATATATACAAGCATAACCTACTACACAACCTAATTTTAATACTAACATCTGAAGTATAACACAAAACTGCGTAGATAAAACATAACATTGTTATACACACTTTTTCTGAATAGGTTTAGTTATGAGAGGCAGAGCTAGCCTATACTACAGCAAGAGCTCAGGGCATCCTTCTATCTACTCTTCATAAAGACACAATTGTTTTTTGAATATACTTTTGCCAAATCCTAATTCTTCTAGCTGAAGTTTTCCATTCCAAATATTACTTGAACATGAATTTCTCTATGCATCTGCAAAAAGGTTAGACGCTTCAAAGAACAAGATTAAGAAAAAGCATAGCTGTAATAATTCTGTAACATGAGGTAAAAAGGTTTTTCATATTCAAGCTGGAGGACTTGAATCAAATGAAGAATTCTGAGATCAGAATGGAAAACATGCCTGTGTCATAAATATGCCTTTATCATTCTCAGGAAAAGTTACCCATGCTCATTCAATTCATAAACCCCTGAAAACCTCAACTTGTGCAAGCTTCTAGGGAATTTGAGAATCTAGCCGTCAGGTGCAATGAAAATCCCTTACAATTCAAGCACGCTCCGCCTAATGGACAGAGGATCCAAACAGGATCTGAAAATCTGAAACTAATCCTTGGAGTTGAGAATAACTGAAAATAAGGACACCTATTCCCTAAGCTCTCTATACTCCTAATGCTTCCTGGAAGAAAAAGTCAAGCTATTCTCGAACACAAAGACAAAAAGGAAGGACATGAGCTGAGTAAAAAGGCATAGAAAGCAATAAGATATTGTGAAAAAAACATTAACATTTGTAAAATGTTCAAATTGGAGATGAACAAAGGCTTCCGTCAAAGAAATGTAGTCAGTGCAAGGTTTGAATGTTGTCTAAAGCCAAGGATGAGTACAGAAAGAAATATTGAGGCTCTGAATAAGGCAAGAGTCTCTCAGAAATTAACTGATCATGTAATGAAAACCTGTGTCAAAGTTTACATGCACAAAGGACCCAAATTAAGGCAATCTTAATTTGGGCATTTCTGTATTTTGGATACCTGATGCTACAATGACTTTGGGATAGGTGGAAGCATCACTGAAGCACATCTACCACCTCCAAGAAGTAAATTTACACATCAGGTTCCTCAGGGGCCCCTATGTGCTAAGCAGCACATTCTGCATATGCACACAGGTATGCTTTCAGCTTTGTACATGCAAAAGCTCACACTGTACTTGGCCAGTCCACTGCACAGAGAAAAAAGTCATTTGAAAAGATCATAGTTGTATAATACGGCTCTTACGAGAGCGTATCTACCCAGCTATTAAAATAGAATTCCTGACTAACAGTAACCATCTTACAAAATTCACACCTTTCAGTTCTGCACCACCTAATACACATTCTCTCCACAAGAGGATTAAATATATACATTGGGAAATGAAGTGATAAAATTCAGTATCCCTTACAGAGGTTATTCTCTGGCTTCACAGAAGATGCAGAAACATTTATATTTACAGTCCTCCTAAAGACTAAAAAGTTCTTAATAAAGTTTGGGGACACAAACAGTAATGGGAAGTACCATATGTGGCATGCTACCTTTTATTTAAATTGAGCAACTTGAAGCCCCTACTGCACTGTTCAAAGAACACTTATCATGGATGCCAAATTTGCCAGATGCCAGCTACTAAAAATCTTCCTTGAAGATAAACATGGTTATGGACTACACCGACTTGACCAATGAGAGTTAGCGTCTCATTCCATAAAAAGGAGATTAAAAATTTGGGCTAGAAGAAAAAACAAAAATCCAAAAACCAAAACTAACAACTGTTTAAGAGAAAAGGAATATCCTTCGTATTTTGAGGTCAGAGCTTGTTCCAAAGATCAAAGAATCATTAATCAGCTCAGAGCTACCTTTAGTGCAAACAGCTTTATTAGCATAGCATTCACTAGCATTCACAATTATAAACCATTTCTACCAGATCACACACTGGAAGCTACAAACCACAGCTGTTGCCCAATAAAGAACAGGCCCAAAGCAGTAAAAATCCCCAAGTCCCAAGAAGCAGATAGTTCATCTGCCTTCAAGGACTGCACAGCCCTATGCACAACTACATGCATTATGCAATGCTTTAGAGTACAACTTAATCCTACTTAGATGACAGCAGCAGCATGCACAGTACCCTCCATTTAATTATCCATCAGCAAGTGCATTCAATCAGGAAGCAGATTAGAACTACAGGACCTATTCAACAGACTAAGTCCCATCCCAAACATGTGCCCTTGCATAAATCCACAGGAGAGCATCTTAGGCATGGTGTTTTGACTGAAAGCACCCTCTACTCTTTCTCTGTAATTCAAACCATTCAGAATCAGATTCAAGCACTGGATAAAAAGTCAAAATGGTTCCAAATGCAAAATATGTTCTCCCCACTGCTGTGCAAGCTCTACTTGGCCATCCTATTGACTCTTCTGCTGGCTACATGCCTCTTTCGCGTGCCTAGCGACAGAGTATCTCCAGCTTGTGCAGAGAAGTAGAGAACAGGCAAGTGTTGTAACCACAAAGTCAGGTCAGATTCTTTGCCTGCCCTGGTAAGAATGTCAATATCCTCCTACATGGTTTTTGAACATAAGCCAAGAACAGAGAAAGCAGCTTCTATAGATACGTTTTACCTGTTGGCTTGCAAACTGTTAGTTGTCGTCTGTTCACGCTGACTGGATCCACTAAGGTTCTGAATTATCAGTTTAGATTACTGCTATGCGTTAATACAGTGGTAAAGTCGCTCTTTCAAAGAACTATTTTGCAAATCCACAACAGGAATTCCAATTTGATCAAGGCAGCTATGAAAATATTTCTAGCGTGTGAAAAATATTCAAATGATTCTACTTTCAGCAACACTCTCATTTAAATATATTCACCTAATGTTCAGATAGGCTAATAAAAGGGTTCACAAATTCTTACACAATGAACTGGCAGGTTTTATTCACAAGAACATTCTGGAATATCTTTTGCTGTTTTGCCCCCATTCTAAATGTTTAATGCATTCTCCATCCCCAAACTGTATAATAAGTAGCTTGAATATAAACAATTCCTTACACAATACCTTAGAAAGAGTGGGAAAGAGTAGGCACCAGCACTCTCTTGCTAGAGTTCTGAAGAACATGTCAGTACAATCCTAACAGGCATCTGGAATAAAAATGCTTAATTGTCTGTGTATATATGTAAATTTAGCAATACCTATCCTTTTGGACAGGAAATATATGCAGGACACTCTACAAAGGAAAGCAGAATTTCACAGGATAAGCTTCCACACAGAATTCTGCAAATAGTCAAAGCAGCTTTAAAAATAGCAAAGATATCACTCCATCAGGGATACATTTAATTAATCATATGGTTTTTATTACCAAAATAAACTGTTGCCACATGAAAGCATCTTTTTTTCCCCAAAAAGCTAGCAATCTTTTTGCCTTGCATCTCAGCTGCCAACCACACTGCTACTGCACCCCAACACACACATTTGCCGTTACAGCAATGAGCAGCACACACCTTCAAACCAAGACAAATCAGTATCATATGAGGCAGAGGAAAGAAAAGAGGTTTGGATCAAATATTCACAAGGATCCCAATCATCATAATCTGATAGCTGGAAACTGTATAACCTCTAACATCCTTTTTTTATTTTTTGCCATCTCTGAATGATTAAATAACCTGGTTGAAAGGTTTATCTAATGCAAGACATTCTCCTATTAAGAGAAGGCCTGCCAAGAAAGAGGAATTTTAAGAAGAGTGACTCCAAAGGTAGTTTAAAAAAAAAAAGGGGGAGGAGGGTTTCAACACTATAACCTACCTGTGGTAACTTTTCCAGACATTATCTTGGCGTATTCCTGCTGCTCCATGCATTGCTAATCAGTGACCCACTGGAAACTTCAGCACCCATTGAAAAGCCTGGCAGGGTATTTGGCTTTCAATTCTTCTACTCTGTTTACTCCCAATACAAGTATATTCATCAGGCTCAGAAACAACTCCTGAACAAGGGCAGCCACTCAGCAATGAAATGTAAATTACTGACATGTGCTAAAACCTGGACCTGCCACTGCTAATGAGCACATTAAAGGAAAAAGCTCACTAGATATTATCGCAACCTTTTCACTTAACCCTGTGTGTACTGAAAGCCATAATTTACCATCAATTAAAGGACCCGTCTCTAAACAGTGAGACATTATCCAGCAAGCTTATGCTTCCTGCACGATTCTAACTTAAAAACTAAGATCAGGCATTTCACACATTTGTCCGATCAGAAACATGTACACACTAATAGTAGCCTTGCTTTGAATCTGATTAAGTTTTGTGAAACTGTCCAAGAGGTCAGCATAAAAAAAATATACACACATATCTACATACATAAAGTTTACAAAAACTCATGGTGTCAAAACATAGGTCACCAAATAGCACATGATCTGCTGTCAGCAAGTACATAGATTCCAAGGTTAGAAAGTCAATTCAAAGAGCAACTCTCCCCTTCCTATTCACACACACGAGGTACAGAGCCCAGGAAAAAATCTCCAAACAGAAACAGCCGATGGGGTCACAGAAAACACAGGCAGCACACCTTTGCCTTTACAGCACCTGTGCAATAAAGGCCCTGCCAAACATAGTAACTCCAAGCCTCAAAGCTTTTAATGATCCAGACTAGCAGCACTGCAAGAAGCAACCGCAAATTTACTTGTTGGAGAAATGGGAGAAAAAAAAAAAGAAAGCCTGGTGAAAGTATTCCCCTCCACCCCCACTTTGTCTTTGAGGATCAAGGGATTTAAAGTTCTTTTTTATTGTTTGAATATGCTTCTGTTGCATAACACTTGATAAGCACATATTGTGAACAGAAGATAAGGTACTGATTTTTTTTAAACTTAGAGCCTAAATCAGGCACCTAAATTACCTCAGTTGGGTTTGTCAGATACTGTTCTAAGTCAGCTATAAACAGCTTAAAAGGTGCATCACCTTCATTTCCTTGTCTCCTCTTATTTCCTATACCCCACTCCCAAGCTACCACCCTCTTCAGATCTGCCTGCATTTGAACCCAGGTAGACACTCCCTAACCTAACCTGGGACTCAGAGTTATCTATATTAGTTTAAGCACTCTTAAATACGAGAGTTTGGCTTCTTTCACAAAGATCATTTTGACAGAAGAGGGTCAGGAAGTGACCGCACGTCCAAGCAGGGCAATAACCGTCCAAGGAGGGCAATAACCCCAACCTGGACCAGATAGCAACAAGCAGCTGGGAACAGAAATCTCTTAACCAAGCTCCACTGCAGTCAGAACAGCAGTCTGACCACAGGCTAGTAACCTGATCTGCAGAGAGGCTAAACACATCAGCTGGCATTCAGGGAGTGAGAAGCACATGCTAGGTTCTACAAAAAACAGGTTACCTAACTTTGGGAAAACAATTTTAATATGTATTAATTCAAAAGTTCATTGCTAAAGACAACCAACTACCAAGTGTTTTACCTGTTCTTCCCAAAAAACACACTCAAGCACGACTCAGTCAATCCCATATTCCATAAGATCAATGCTATTGATCATAATCATTCAGTCTAAAATAGAAGTAGAGGAAACATGCTGTGCAAAAAAACTAAGCTTAAGGATAAGCCAACATTCAAATGGAATTAAGGATAAAATGAAAAGGATAAAACACATAACAAACGGGAAGCACTTTAAAGTCCCAGCAAATTATTTAAAAGATTTGCAAAATAAATCACTAAGCACAATTAGGCAGCTGCAAGTGATTTATTAATTCCTTATCTTTACCAAAGGGTCAGTCATCATTCCTGTTTTCCTGGCTAAAGGCCTCCATTGACAAATATTGACAAATCAGATAACAGGTCCTAGTGAAAAGTTTTTCTTCCAATACACATTTTTGTTTGAAATAAAGATTGTTTGGCATATTTATCCTTTTCTATTTTGGCTGGATGGATTCCAGTTAACTACTACTGTTGCAGTAGCTTACATGGCAAAGCAGAGATGAGGCCCCACTGATTCATGCATTCTACAACTATAGACAGAAATCGGGGGGGGGGGGGGGGGGGGGGCACTAGCCTGAAGATAATGTAACGAAGTAGAAGACATTGGGTGAAAGTCTAACAAGGCATTAACTGACATGTTAATGTTTCACAGGATTTAACAATTTAACTCCAACACATCTGAATATAACCCTGCCCTGCCTACTCTGCAACTTCTACTGTCACTGGGACTGGTGAAGCTATACAACAGTAAAATGAAACTGGTTTCTCTTCCCATGTTTTAATGCACTTTCAGTAACCAAACATATCTGGCTTACTAATTCTGATCCCCTCAACATGCAGAGGTAACTAGAACAGTTTGCTGTCTCTCAGAACAACTACCCCAGAGATTAGGGATTATCTGCCCAGGAAATGATTCTGAAATCACAAATGAATCCACAAGTGAATCCTGAGGTATTCTGAACAAATAGGTAAATCAAGTCTTATTGCTAGAGAAACTATTCAGACTCTTTTTGGGAGCTTTACATTACAGCAGCAGTATAGGAAATATTGTACAGGTATTGAATAAACCATCCAGTGTAGACAAATTTTAATCAAGATAGATACAACAATCTAAATCAATCAGTAGCATAAAATAAACCCAAATTTTATAAAACATACAGATCAAGTTCTAATATTCAACATGAGTTTAAGTATTTTCTTGAACTTAATTAAGGTTATAGTCAAAACACATACTGTGGAATAAAGCACCCCAAAAAGCCTGTCTAATCCAGGATAATAGGTCATCTTTAGAGGCACATTAGTCAATAGCCTTTCAGCTAACTCAGAAATCACTGAAAATAAAAAAAATGCTGATCATGATCATCCCTAGATGAAGCCCATTCCAGGTCTCAGCAGATCCATTAGGAGTTATGTATCAGAACCTAATCTAAAAAGATTAGTAAACAGCAGATAACACTCCCCTAAAACTCCAACAGAAAAGACAGGTAAAGAAAGGTGTAAATCAGGAGTGAAGAATCAGCAGAGAAAAGAAAGCTAAGAGGAAAAAAGTATAGACTTATCACTCATTGCACCATGCAAGTGTTCAAGCTACACACTTTATGAACAAACCTTCCTCTTTCTCTCAAAAAAATTAACTTATCCCTCAGTTTAGGGCAACACTCAGTAGTTCATAAGCCTCCTCTATTATATTCATACCCCTCAGTACCAAAACCAAAAACCCTTCGTGTCTGAAAACATAACATACAGCTCACACATTTAAGACACTTTCTTAGCTAGTACAGAGCCACTTAAGCAGATAGTTTTTAGCCCTTAATTCAAGACAACTTTCTGCAATTGGTTTTTCAAATATAGACAATTGGTTTGCAGTTAGAGTGAAAAAAAAAAGGATAAGAACATAGTCAGAATCAGGAGAGGGAAAATGATTCTATTTTTCATACATCATTGCTTCAATATAATTAAACTCTGTAGTAGCGCAAAAAAGTCCATTCCACCATTAAGTTGCATTCTTCGTTTTAAATCCAGGATTAATTCTCCCAATATACATATTTTAGGAAGAACATATATAAAACTTAAGCCTTTAGTCTGCATTTAACAATGTAAGACTACTGAAAACAACTCTGTAGTACACTTTTCCTTCAGGCAGAAGACAGGAGCACATACAATAATAAGGAAGCACTGCTTTTGTTGAATTCTAAATCAAAATTTCACCTAGCTTGCCATAAAACTAAAAAAAAAATCCACAGGGTTACAGAAGTTTATTTCAAGGACATCTCTTACCTGCACACTTTTTTTAATACTGTTTTCAGACCTAATCGAATTCCACAGATATCAATGGGACAATTAGCCTGATTAAGAAACAGAGCAGGTGCAGATCCACATCATAGCTTCAAAATTACCATAAACGTTTGTAAATTATACTAAAAGACGACAAATGAACAAATCACACCGCTTCACATTTTGCTTTCTGACTTCTTATTTTACTATTGATTTGCAGTGATGTAGATAAGCTTGCCTGGTTTATAGTGAACTCCTTGTCTGTGCGTTCTGATCCAATGTTACCTGTACAAAAAAAGACTTGCATAGCATTATACTTGCAAGCTTTTTGCTTTTACTGCGCAGAGGAAAGAACGTAGATGTACGAGCGGTACAGGAATATCAGTTGTTAAGGTAATTAGAGATGGAAGGATGTGCAAGAATTTTTCATTCTCAACCAGTCTCGACAACACTGGAAGGAAGAATAAGGAACAATCCACTTTAGAAGTGGCATGACAGATTACTGTAAAGTTGGAATCAAGTACTTCTGTAGTGACACAGCACGTCAAAAAATGAATTTTACAAATCAGAATTCCACAGATCCATTCATCTGCAGTACAACACACCTCATTAAGTGTGCCAAAGTGCTGCTGTTGAAAGGCATCTCATGGGAAAAATTAGATGACTCCTGTTAAACAAAGCTATTTTGTCTCTCTGGATTATCGTATTCTTTAATCACAAACACAGGGTTAAATCATTTCAAACATCATGCAAGCCCATGGTTCAAAGAGTAATAAACAGTAATATGTGACAATTTGAAACTGTATAAATCAAGAGGGCATTTTTGTTTTTTAAAAAAGAGTTGCACATGTCAAAGCTTTTGGCCTAAACCACCTTTTCAGAAGATACATAGCTTTAAAAACACAAGTTAAAAATAAAAGCTTACTCTATAAATGAAAAACAAATACAAGCATATCGAGGCTGTCATATCAAGGAAAGTTGCCTAACCAGGAATCAAGCAAAAAAAAAGTAGTAAGATTATGGAATTTAAGCAACAGACTTGAGAAAGGTGAGCATTTTTCTTGCAAATCACACAAACCTTTGCATAACACTACCTTGCATATTTAAATGCATCTGGTTAGCTTCCCATAAGACTTGCTTAAGATAGCTACCTGAGACTTGATTTTTTTATTTAGATATGCAAGCTCACTCTTGAAAAACTGCTCTGACACATACAGAATTTGCCCAAAAAGATGAATATTTGGAAGTTACAATGTAAACTGGCATCGATCTGCTGTTCTCTAGCATCAGCAATCTTTAAGCAGGACATTGCGTTGCAGCATAAGTCATGTGCTTTCAGCAAAGGTCTATGAAGTTTTCTATAGCAAAGGAGAGTAAAATAACACTCCTACTTTCACACCAGAAAGTTTCTAAGTTAATAGTTCAGATGAGTAAATTTCATTTTTCTGGCTCACACACACTAGCAGAGGAGTGGCAATGTCTGAAGCAAATATCACAATCACAGAACAGTTGAGGTTGTAAGGGACCTCTGGAGGTCATTTTATCTAACCCCCCTGCTCAAACAGGGTCACATCACCCAGGATAGTGTCCACACTGCAGATGATTTAAGGCTTACCCTCTAATTTATATTTTTTCTATGAAAATTGAAGTTTACTCGGGATTAAAAAAATGAATACAAATAACATTCAGAAACATTCTGCTAAGTATACCGATTAGTCACACATTAACAATATTACAAGACAACAGGCAGAACAGAAAACAGGAGAAAGACCAAAGGTAGTCAAGAACCAGAAGCCAAGCTTGCTACAGTGCTTCCTTGATTTTACAAAGATGAATGGAACCCTATCACAAGAATTATTTTGCAAATATAATTCACATCAATTCCATTACATTTTTAAAACCTCCTTTTTTAGGAAGCAACTTGACAGCCTGTTCACCTAGACAGGAACACCGGCTAATCTTTGCCACCAACTAGGGGCATGGTCTTCAATGGACTCAAAGCACCGTAAGGCCCCTCAGAGCGCTTCGGCAGGCAGCAAGACGCAGAGCCTTGCAGGCCAGGGGAACAACCACACAGACAAAGTTCCAGATGCCCAGCTGCTTGAAGGATGCAATCCTGCACACAAGCAGCTTCAACACCCAAGCTTCCAAGACCTCCTTTTTTTCAAACACCTCCTTTTCATTCTGATAGTACAGGTACTGACCAGTTATTACTTGAATCGTCAGGTAGGAAGCCAGCACATGTGGGAACAGCACAAGAATCATACCAAACGCTTTCCAAAAGGTACTACACACAGTGATGACAAAGAAATTTCACGCTCTACTTATGCACAACACTAAGCCATACACAACAGAATTTAATGGGAACGTCGCTGCCCTAAGAGTTTACATTCTAGAAGGTGACAATCCTGCAGTTAGCTCTGTGCAGGACTAGGGACCTACCTGCACACAGTTCATTACAGGCTCAGACATAAAAGTCCCCTTCCAGAAGATGTATATTAGTCCTTTGTTTTATTTTCTCCATCTCAAACTTAGACATTTACAAACATGTGACTAACCATTTTTATATACATTGTTTGCCCATATATTTAGAATAATACATTGATTTTTTTAATTCCACCAATAATGTTAATCTAGCTTCAAAGGTAAAGAGAAATAGTACTCGCTGCTTTGTTCTCCCCTTGCTCATGCTGAACAGTAGTTCCTAAAAGGGTGCACAAGATATGTAAAAAAAAAAAGGTTTTATTATGAACTCCAGCAGATCCATATATTATTTCAAATGCAATCATTCTGTCCTACTACTGCTGCAGAAGGGTTTGGCAGTAGGGGTTGGTTTGTTTTTTGTGTGGTGTTTTTTTTTTTTTTTCCTGAAGCAGTACTATGTCAGAATAGCATTGCCAAGGCTGCATTCAGAAGATAATATTCCAAACTTCAGGTGATGTTTGTAACCTTAATTCTGACCATTCAGGTATCTATTTTATGCAAAATTCTACAGGTTTCTTGGATATATGCCAGATATTGTGCAATTAAAAACTATCGTACACATTTGCAAAAGAGACCATAATACACTGAAAATAGAAATCCTGTGAACTGTGCTTTTTTCACACTTGACTTTGCAAAGGAAGAGTGTTCATTTAATTGATTCTTTTTTTACAATAACTTCCCAGTTTTCTGAGGCAGAAGGGGAAGAAGCTGATTTGCGTTATCTTTTTAATTAAAAAGGTGAAAACTGAGGCCGTTCTGAGCAACCCTACCTCAGAGTCACCACGCAAAGTTGAAGCTTTTAATCATCATCGTGAAGCAAAAGCATAGCCTCAACTACAGGAGTAAGACACTACTAGCTGCTAAACATCAGATGATGCACAGGAGGAAGTGCTGACCCTGGAAGAAAGACTGGAGCAACGCAGTGTGGCGTTCACTTTCTCTCACTCGTTTCTCCCACATTCCCTTCTTTGCCCAGGTAGGAAAGGGAGGGAGTAAAGAGTCACCAGGACCATGTGCCAATCTCAAAGTGCTGGACATAGCAGGGGAAGAGGCCTGGCTCAGCACTCCCATCCCCCACAGCAACAGCTGCTCTGTAGATTTACAAGCAAGGAAGAGAAAATAGCAATTTCAGAAAGTATATCTTTCAGTGACAGGCCAACCAAAAGGCTCATCTTAGTCCCAGGACTCTCCCCTTGCCAAATTTCAAAGGCCTGCTGCAGATAATAGAGGTGTTAGCACTTCTCAGAAAGGGGCTGGATTAATTTTGTGTAATGGGAAACATTAAGCAACCTAACCTAAACACAGAGGTCACTAGCAGATTCTTCTATAATAACATGAAGGAAGAAATTGTTCCTGTAACTCTGTGCAGCAACTGGCAACAAAGATCAACATTATTTTTTTTTTAAAACATGAAGTTAGCTATTCAACTGCACCTTTAGATTTATGCCAGTATTGAATATTATGCAATTACTCTACGAGGGAAACAAATGACTTACATGTAAACAAGATTTACATGCATAAACCACAAGTAACTGCTTTGTCTACTGAATTTCACAACTCCAGTTTATACATCACTTTTTAAAGCACTAAGTTGCACGCTAGATAGCTCAAATTTCAAAAGTAAAATGAGAATGTAAAACAAGATTCTTAGGAACTACATTCACTTGCACAAAAAAATGCACATGTTATTGTACATAACAACTAGTGGACCTTAAACGTCAGCATTGTCTTAAATATTAACATATCCATCTTTAAGACACTGACCTTACATTTTACTAAATCCATAACAGATTTGATACAGAAAAGTGATGCACTGCATTTGTAAGTTATCAGTAGGGACTAGAGTACATGCACCTAAAGAGGTGACTAGATGCATCAACTTTTTATTGAACCACTATTAATAACATGCCAGATATTCACCTACTGAAAGTATTGTCTTTTGGAAAATTCATTTGTAAACAATAAATCAGTCACTGGAAATTCCAGCATGTTTGCGTTCTTCCCCACACAGAGAGCAAAATAAAGTCAGGGTATGGAGAAGAAAAACAAGAAATCTGATTAATACATTTAGAGTACTGAAAATTGCTTTACAAGGACTGGCTGTAGCTGTGCAATTATTCCATGAATCATTTAGGCAATAATGAGCAAAAAGACACGCTTTTGTTCAAAACACACACAGTAGGATTACGTGTGAACTGACCCTCCACATGTTAATTGAGACAAAGCTTTGCTTTGAGCTCATTACTGCTCCTATAGACAGGATGGCAAGTTTATGACATTTAGCGTATTTCTTTCTGAAACTAGGTAGCCTTCTTTTAAAAGTACAGATGTGAACCAGGAAATAAACCCAAGTTTCATCTTTGCTTTCAGCACAAAAGAACAAGCAGTGTGCACGCAAAGAAAGAGGTGGGGAGGGAAGGAAATAAAAAAACAGTCTTGGCTGTTTTGCAAGTTTTGTGACATTTGTTAGAGATTACAGGGAAAGAGGAGAAACACAGTAGACCAATTTTCCTCCTAAATACACTAATCAGATTCTCTGAGAAAATATAAGCAGCCCTCAAAAAATACAATCATTTCACCAATTCTCTCCAAGGGTTTGACATTCTAGAGCTACTGATGCAAAGGGAAGCATGATTATGTCTTGAGACTTTAAATACTATATCTGAGAAAAAGCAAATTACTTTATTTTATCACAGTTTTAGGGAACGGAACACACTTATACAACACAAATATTTAAAAAACAGTACTTTAAGATCATAGCACAAACCCAAATTTGAACATGTTTCTAGACACCACAAGTTATTTTAGCAATTCACTATTTCGAGGATTCCAGTGAAACGAAATGAGAAATAGGAAAGGAGAAGGGATCTACAGGAATATTTGGTTTTGTTGAATTTAGACTTAAGTGTTTGATTGTTACCAACATTGCAATTTATGTCACCCAACAACTACCAGATTACTAGGAAACACGCCCAGTTTGGAGTAATAACTATCAAATTTCAAAGTTCGGCAGGAAAACATACAACATAATAGCATGAGTAAGCAGTTCTGTTTCATTAATTATTCTTACAGGAACTGCCAACTTAAGCCAGTTATCCTGCTGGTGCAATCCAGTGGGAACAGTTTGTTACAAATTAAACCAGGAATCTTCCTCTTAAATAAGGCTCCGGTACGTGAAGAACAAGAAAGGAAAACTGCTAAAATACGTGAAAATAACATTTAAGATCTACCCCAGATTTGGTAAGTCCCATCAAATACCAAGCGTATTCCTTTCAACTTTAGCAGAACACCACCACCATCCAGCAACTAGCAGGATGCATTTGGTTTCACACAAAACCAGTACTCGTTTCTGTTTGTGGGCTTTTAAAATGCATGGTGACTAAGTATAAAAATTGGAGCTTTCTTTCCCAAATAATGATTTCCTAGATGAGTGGATGTTATTCTCTAATACCAAATAACCAACTGCATAAGTATATGGCTCCATACTACAATTAGAACTAAAACCAAAAGGGACATCGCAAAGGAAGAAATGCAGAAACAAGAACTCTTCCACAAAGGCTAAGTGAAAGAGTTGCCACTTTATAGATTCTCATTCCTCATCTGTAGCTTCTACCTTGAACCAGAAAAGGTGCAAATTAATCTTAAAAAGCAGTAACAAATATCCTTGTCTGTGTATAAAACATTTTTGTCAGCTATATGCTCCATTTACTCCATAACAAAGTTCATAACTGCAACAACAGCTTTTTACTGAAAATTTCAAAGTACTGCGTGCTCAACCCTATTCTCAGGGAAACCGCTAGACAATAGCATATACTATAGTCTGCAGTAACTTTACATACACATCACACGTAGTTTTCTCCTGGAGCAGTTCAGACTTATAAGCATCCCCATGGAAGGTTTTGAACAAGTCCGTAAAAAGCCAATATATCAGTTTTTGTAATATATAAAAACCACTGATGTAATGAGGTTGTGAAAAGAATTTTTATAAATTCAAATATGAAGTGGAAACAGCACCCTTTTAAAAAACTCACTGTTTGGTCCTCTCAGAGGATGCAGCTCCACAACACAGGACCTCCAGCAGAGAAGCCAACTTTCAAAGTTCCACTCTGACTTCCTACTCCCATCCTGAAAGTGCCATTCAGCACCTTTTCAGGGCTGCTGCTACAGCTGTTCACCAGCTGTGCTACGAATCACCAGAATGATCACTTTAAAACAGATACTTTTAATCTAGATCATTTCAGTGACCCAGTTTTACATGGCAGTCCCATAAAAATTACTGGCACAAGTGGAAAATACTAAAAGGCTGCTATATATCCTTGGTACAGTTCTTAAGAACTTCTCCCCAAAAGAAAACAACCTACAGTTGCACCTTCAAGATGCAAAAATCCCCAGGCACAGAAGGGGTACATAAGTCCCTTATCTTAAAGTATCCTTTAAATCTGCCTTGAACTGGCATTTTAACCTCTCAGATACCTTAGAATGAATATACACCACCCCCCGGCATCCCCCACAGCCAGCCAAACGAAAGCCACTTACCAAACGTCTAGCAAATTCTTTGTTTTCAGAAAGAAATCCGTATCCTGGGTGTACCTTCAAAAACAAAATAAAAATGTTCAACCTGATTGAACTCTAAAGCCAGACACCAAGTCTGCTAGCATCTCTTCAGATATTAGGGAAGGTGAAATAGACCATTAAGCATTTGATCCCGTTGAATATCTTAACAAACTGTCTTAAAATACTGATTTAGCTGTCCAGAGCCAAACTGTAAAAATCCACTGGTTAAACTGCCTTCTCTGAAACAAAAGCTCCTTACTTGACTGATGAGAAAGCTGCTGTTTGCAGAGAGATTGACATACTCATTTTGGTCATTTCCCCTCTCCCCCCTTTTTTGAACACTTTTGCCACATTTCTCATTGCAGACTTCCATACATATATGCTCATCCACACGCTTTTAAACGCTTCTCAATAACCACTATATTCTCCACTCCAAAATATTTCTAGCACTGATCGTAACAGTGATCCTAAGCCTCATCATAAGCCTCTTACTCTAGTGATCCTTGTGGGAGGATACAGCTTGCCATCTCAAGTGTATGTGACACTCTTATGGGCCTCATCTGCTAGTAACCTCCTAATATATACCTTGCATAATTACTTGAGAAGCATAGAAAAGTTTTCATTTTGCTTTTTCACAATTCATATAAAACTCTAGATTCAAGTCATATATGCTGACAAAGGATAGGCCATGTTTTTTTCCTCACTCTAAGAGCATGAACATCTGGGTTCCATGTTCAGACACTCATAAGGAAGGAAACACAAATTGTTTTGCTTACAGGAAAGTTTTTGGCCCCTGAAAGTACCATACCCAAACGTCTACTTTGAAAGAAATTACAAGGTTGATCAAAAACCACTCCAGCATAATTAGCATCGCTCAAATACTTCCAACAAATGTTATTCAAAAAAATGCTCTGTGTACAGTAGCACTGAATAATACACATTTAATTCACCAGCAGAAGAAGATTATGAACATGGACATGAGTACACAGTTTTTACAGCTGATTCCTGTTAAGCTTGGATCTCTGGCCAGTTTGGATGAAGAAAGGCAGAATAGTCCATATTTACACATATAAGCTAATGAGCATTTTGTAAACACCCTGAAACAAAAATTACAAAATGCACCATTTACCTTCTTGCAAGTATAATTATGCATGGATAATTTAAAACATGACTAAAATTAAGTTTAAATAAAAGCCTTTCTTTGGATACACTTTTCAAAACATTCAAAAAAAACATTAAGGCATATAAAGGGTTAATGCTCAAAACTAATTGGAATTTTTTTTTTCCCCCAGCAAATTTGGAAATGAACTGAAGCTGCTCCCTGGTGTGAAAGCTGAATCCAGCAGCCACCTGCAGGATCAGCGACCAGCACTGCCAGATGCTACAAAGCCTTTGATTTCCAGTAGCGATTTCGGACACATTTAACTCATGTGACATGAACTAACTGGAATAGCATATTCAATCACTTCCCCCACACACACACACACACCTTTAAAAAAATACAAACTCTGGCTTTTCTGCTTTCTATATATGAAACAGCTGCAGCAGATAGACTCATTCAGACTCACAGCTTGGGCCCTGGTTTTCTTAATGACTTCCATGATGGCATCCATGTTGAGGTAGCTTTTGCTGGTGGGAGCTGGGCCAACACAGGCAGCTTCATCCGCCATTTTCACATGAACCTGAAGAGGCAATAGTCTGCATTAACAGATGCTCCCAGCAAAAATAATTACCATCATCCTGAAATATGCACACAGATCTGATTGTTTCAAAGATAATTTACATACCGTAACCACTCTAAAATACACACGGAAATTACAAACATCGACATACAAAAACCTCACACAATAACATTTCATTTACTCCAGGCTTAAGTCACTGTCAAAACGTTTTATTATCCCAATGTATTGTTCTGAATTTGATCAAATAAAATCATGACAAATATAATTTCTGCTTCCTATACTGATCATCTATATGTAAATTCACAGACTAAAAACTACTTTGTTACACAGAACCAGGGTAGCCTAATATCTTAATACTTAATAACAAACATTCATGACCAGTTCTAAGCAGGCTCCCCAGGAAGTTGGGGATAATTAGAGTGAATTGAATGAAGGGATGCAGTGAGTGTCCCTGCACAGCATCAGGTCAGCACCGCGCACAAATTAAAGCCTATGACTAAAGAGTTCAATATCACTACACGTGAACCAGAAAATCTTGAGAATTATTTAAGCAGGCTCATATTTGATTCCTGATCCATTGTATCCTCATTTATATGCCTTTGTCAAACACAGACTATACAAAAGTAACAAGCTTTCCTAACGTTTCACCACAAATAATAAAATAGCTAGGTCTGAAGAAATTAAAATTCTACCTACTGCAACTTAAACATATGCACTTACCTTAGGGGGAAAAAAGTTACAAAAGTTTAATTATATTGGTCTTCAACATGGTTTCAGAGTTCAAAATTATTTTACCTATCTTTTACTTTAAAGAAAGAAAAACATAACGCAAATACAGATCCAAGAACTAGTAAGTTGTTCTTATTTTCCCTTTGTAAGCTCCGTTTCAGTATTTATTAAAAGAAAATGTGCTCTTGTTTAAACTGTGCTAGATTCATGTTAGCTATGTAGTAGCAAGTCTGCCATGTTACTATATAGACTGTTTGACATTTCCAGTGATTACCAACTTTTAAACTATAGTCTGCTATTTTTATGAAATACTTTGTATCTCATCTTCCGTAGTCTAAACTTTGAAAATATTTTTACAGGGTGCTATAAAATGACATTCAAATAAGTGAAATTTAAATATTTTCAGTTTATGAACTTGGAGTTTTGTTCTTTATCACAAGTAATTTTATTTGCAAGTAGTGTGAAGGTTATCAGTATAACACACTGAGGTTAAGTACTGTAGCCTGCAAAGACTATTAGCTTATTGAAAAACACAAAGCCAGAAAAAAAAATCATATCTATAAACAAAGAACAAGTGGCAAACAAAAAATGTTTTGAATGGAAGAATGAAAAACAAATATTCATGAAGCATAATGAAAATATGTCTAACAAGCATAAACCCCCACTGTATGGGAGTCATCAGTTAAGCAGTTGTTCTTTTCTTCATTTCTATTAAGTTTTATGCACTTCTACAAAAATTAATCCTAACACCAGGAAAAAAAAAATAAACTTAACTTGCCACCTAAGTTCTCTTCTGGGAGCAACTCTTAAAGAGATAATCAAGTAATGGCTAATTCAGAAGCGGTGAGTGCACACGGCTTCCTGGAATCTCCACGTATTTCACATTCAAACTGCTGTGGCTTCTGCAAAATGACAATGGTTTAATTTTACTACTACAGAATTAGCCTCACGCTAAAAACACAAAAACAAAAACCTCCAAGTACTAGCAGATAATCTCGTAGAAAGATTTTAATGCTTTTTAATAAGCGCACCTCAACCAATCTAGTAATTTCTTTTGATCAAACACTACCAAGATTAGAACATGTTAACCTTCCTGGAGCAGTAAGTGCAAGAAAAGGCATGGTTCCTGAAAATCCTTATTTATATGCTTAACACTGTTCTTTTTATTTCCAATGTACTTTACACAGCTAAATTAAGTCATTCAAGCTTAAAAATAGGTAAGCACATATGTTTTATAGGACTGAAAGCTTCCTTATAATTATAATAAAGGATTAACTTATCTTAGTATAGTTAGCTGTTTTTAAATACCAAGAGATAACGCCACACATGCACACTTCTCACACTGAAGGACCAAGAGTTTTATTACCATCAAAAGCAGTCACGGAAATTACTGCAACATCAATGGTTTACAAACATACTCAACAGAAAGTGTGCCCACTTTTCCCTACCGTTTTCTTTCTTCCCCTTCTCAAATAAGCACTTAACTTGTTACTCCAACTACTCTTTCTTTCCCATCTTCCTTTACGATCTGGCAAGCTGCTTTCTCCTTTTTGTCTTCTCTAGTCCAATGTCAGTTCAGCCCTGCCCACACCCTAATACACTCACATACAGATTTAACAAATACAACAGAATGGTAGCCTCAGCTATCATCTTCACTTTACCTGATGCACTGTCACAGAGCATGAAGTGAAGTTCTCTCCGGCAAGAGAGAGGTCTTCATTCCTTGCTACTAGTTCAAAAATCCCAGATTTTCCTGGTCCACCGACAGCACACCCTTCAAGGTTGTGGATCCTTTTCATATTAACTTTTTATAAATGACCATGTGTCCAAATGATATGGATATAGAAATCCATTTCTTCTTAGAAATTCATGATACCACCCCTCCTTAAACATTTTATTCCTTTCACAACCCATCTTAAGGTTCATGAACAATATTCCAAGTACCATACCACAAACACATTACAGAACTTACAGCATAGTATATAGAAACATAATAGCACTGAAACCATAGTTACTGGTAAACAGTACAAAAGCCATCATTTGAATCTACATGACAGTCAAATCTTCCAACTTATTACCAAGCGACACAAAATTCACACCATAATCCAGTAAGCTTTTCTCTGCAGAAGCTAACATGCAATAATGCAGTATTTCAAGAGTGCCCAAAGAACGCAATAACTCTCCCTGTTCGAGCACTGCAATTTTCAAATACAGTTTATCTTCAGATTCAAGAGTTTCTGCTTTTTTAAGCATTTGACTTAAATCACAATCCTACGCATCAAAACTTGTCCCCAACTTACTGTAGCTACAATTTTTCAGAAAAGCAATTTCTCCCTTTTCTGTTTTAGCTTAAAAAAAGCCACAAAGAAGTCAGTCCCAGGAGGTTCCTGAAGAAACAATTCTTTCATAAATACTGGAATTGACCCTGCAATCTCAAGCATGAATGGGTAACAAAGACCAGAAAAGCAGACAAGCCTGGAAGTACTGAATGGTTTATACTGTAAATTTTAACCATCTCAGACTACCTGTGCTTCAAAAGACACATTTTAAGCGGCTACAAGGACTTCTTATACCAGGGAATAACAAAAAACTGAAAATCATGAAAAGTCATGTCTTACCTGCAGAAAGGCTGTTTAACTTCTGCAAAAGTAGCATATTCTAAATACATTTCACAAGGACTACTTCACAATAATGACTGAAATGAGACAAAAGATTTACCAAAACCTACTGAAGTGTGATTTTACATACAACCTCCAACTAATTCAAAGATTACAGGCAAAATTTAGCCATCTGAATCTCTGTATAGGTTTGTTACACCTTTGAGAATCCAAACTCAAATCAATAATGAATATTCAGTCATCCCGTTATCACCTCCCCAGCTCTGTGTCTATGACAAATATGCTACTAAAAATATTCCCGATTTCATAAGTAGTCCAAGCATAACAACATTAGAATGATAGTTCCTAAAACAGCATAAACTATTTTTGGATTAAGGTATATAAACACACAACTGAACAGAGACAACTGGACACATTTCAAAGTACAACAGCAATATTTTATAGTACCCATGGCCACAGATACAAGAATCAGCTCAAGCCTATTTGGGAGTAAATCACAAAAAAAATGGCCACCCATTCCTGAGGCTAGCGTAGGTCCAGAAGCCACCCTCATGGCAGGACATCTAAACTAATAATCCTGCCAGATCTGATCTGGCTTTCCACAGGAACAGCTTTGTGTTTCTTTACCGGGTTTCCGGCAAACAGCCACCTAAAGAGAGTCCACCAGGGCTGATTAGCCAGCCATTTTCGGCCTGGATTGCTTCCAAGCACAGCTCCAGGCTGGAGCAGCTTGCAGGGTGGAGAGTGCAATAAGGCTGCAGTAACTGTAGCAGTGACTCATTTTGGAGAACGGTTTATAATCCAGGTACGGTGCTTAGGATTGGGTTTGGCACCACATCCCAGAAGAGAGGTATTCCCAGAACCCAGAGCTTGGCATATAAATACCACAGAAATATCTGCTTTGCAGGAGGACAACCCAGTTTAGCAGGACTGCTCTGAATCAGAGCTAATAAGTACCCAAATTGCCTAGATTGCATTAGCACTCCCTTACCCTGGAGGGTGGCACATGTACTCATTTGACATCAGCATGCTCTTTTGCCCAACCATACTCTGGAATTTATTAAAATTAGCCTAATGAAACCTATCTCTCAAATAATCGTGACAGATCAAAAATAGTGTCTTACATATGTAGAATATATATAGCACTCCTTGAGATACTTTGTTTAACATGGTCAGTCGAGGTAGACTTGTTTCCCAGAAGTCATTCACCTACTGCAGATTGCTAGCTGAAACCTGTATTACATGCAAGTCACATTTACATACGCATGCCTGCCATCATATATACTACACCTTTTTCAAAAGAGGAAGCCAATTAAATACAGGAAGTTGTCTTGGTAAGGAAATAGAAGCACGAGCACACAGGTAGGAATGACATCAACTCAAAGCAAAGCACTAATACTTTATTTCCAACACATACGTAACCTATGAAATGACTGAAGACATTAGGATAAGTTGTAGATTCCTCCTAGCATTATAATTATTCACTGATTCCAGAGCTTGCTTTCTTATGGATCTGATCCAATATAAGTGCTTTCCTTCCCCTCTCCTCCCCACAATTCCTTTTATAGTGATTCCCCTTCTATTAATTGCAAAATTAAAAGCTGGTTTTGTCATGCAGGCTAAGGGAGAAAAAATTTCTACATCTTATGAGTTTCCAAACCAAGTGCTAATACCACTTTCAGAGCTTTCACAGATAATTTTATGCACTTCAGCAATTTCTCATGTTTACCATGTGACAGATGCCATTTACTCCAGTGTAAATGCCTAATTAACACATACAACACACACTCTCCCCCCACCAGTCCCTGAGGAGATAAATGTATGGGATTCCCTCGCGTCCCAATTTTTCAGAGCAGGTCACCCTATGCATCCCCAGAGTCTTCCTATAAGTAGATACTCATGCAGCTCAGTTGCATATAACTGAGTTGCAACATATATTTTCCCCAGTTCTTCTGTACCCTTTCAGAATTTATAGATAGAGAAACTGTTATAGAGGCATATACAGTCAGTGCTAATCAAATCTAAGAAGCAATTAAAAAAAATCAATGAAGAGAACACTTCTGTTTGGTACACTAAGAAAGATCTCAGCATTGTTTAGACAAAAAAATCTAATCAAACAAGTCATTCTCCTTTTATAGCTCAAATCAATATTACACATTGCAACAACATCCGCTGGTGTAAGTGGATTCACTTAATTGACCCAAACTGCATAATACCGCTCAGCAAGACAAACTACAATTAGCTCAACCCATAAAATAGGGCTAATGAGTAAATCCTTTGTAAGGTAGCTGAAAAAAACACCTCAAATCTTGCCAGCACCACAGCCAAAAAAAGACAGACAGAACAAAAAGCTTGCAGCATTGAAAAGTCTTGAATTAAAAATCAATTGGATGCAAAAAAAGGTTCAAGGTTCAAATTCACTGCTTTGTCAAAACCACACATCTCATTGGATCCAAGATGCGTCTCTAACAGATTCACACTAAAATACACACATCAATAATATAATAAAACTGTGCACGTAGTAAGTGTTCAGTATTCATACAGTCTTTAAAGCTCTAGCCATAAAGATGAATACTGACACACAATTATAGCATTTAACCCTAAAATGAAATAATGCAAGCAAACTCTGAAAAGCAGAACTTTGAAAGCCATAAATAGCATAAGTATCACACACTTCCCACATTTATTTTTATTCAGCATTTCAAAAACCTAAATAAAAATTTATGTAAATAAACAAGGCAACCTAGAGCATCGGCATTAAGTAGATCCCATTTCAAGTCTGTTCTAAAAACTTACATTCTCCAGCCTGGTGGCCCACAAACGCAGTCATACGTGAGACTAAGGTGAAACAGTTCTTTAGTGGTCCTTCAAGCATTTGCTTTGGTGAGTATTTACTGACAGTCTCCTCCAAGCCCCCCAGTATAACTCTCAGAACCGTCTGCCCATTAGCACCCACAGCATTAGAACTTAGGTTAGCAAACATACCAGCCAAGAAAGTGAAACTACGGGTGCCTTTCTTCCCTTCCTCCCAGGTTTTCCAACTCCAAACTTGCCAGTCCAAACTTGCATACAGCAGCAGCCTCACTTAATAGAGCCCTCAAAAATGCATAAATTCCAATTAAGGTTGAAATGGAAACTTCCAGGTTGAACTCAACCTTCTTTAAAAGAAGAAACACCAACTAGGCAAGGAACATTGCATTTCTAACAGAGAATACACTTAACACATACACACCTATCTTCTTATCTGTTCATACTCTTACTTATCCAAAAAGTGAATTTATTTTGTAAGCTCAGTTTCATATAGATATTTATATAAACATAAAGTTCTGGAACTTTGTTGGCTGCTAAAACAACATCCCTTTACCTGACAAAGACATCACCAACAGGAAAAGGTTCACCATGGCAGCTAGAGGCTTGATCACCAGAACCGTGAGGAATAGACCACACTACCCCTGCCATGCAAGGATACTCTGAAACAGAGCGCTGTTTGCTGGGACAAGAAGGAAATGCCTCCAGAGTCCTACAGATAAAAATAGAAAGGAAATGAAGTCTTCCAGTATGACTTTGGCTTCTAAAGCCTTTTCCTATACACTAATACTGGAGCAGATAATTTCCCAGTGAAGCGTGCTTCTAGGAGACTGGGGATGGCACCCTATGAGAAGGCTTCTCCACCAGAACTCTACTGCAAGTGCTCACTGTTCTTTACCCTCCAAAACAGCAAAGGCTTGGAGGATGGGTAGAAGAAAACAGTTTACAGGAAGTATTTTCACATACAACTGAACAGCTAGCTGCCTCTTCAAAATCCTTCAACTTATAGACTTCTGAGAGCAAAATTCTTTGTGGGTAACATACCAAAACCAAGGAAACGTCAGGATAAATACCTTGTAATACTGAGTATGCGGAAGGGAAAGCAGGGAAGGAAATGCCATGTAACTTGTATATTAAGCTGTGCTTCAACGATGCTTTTCAGCCAAGAAGTACTAACAGAAAGTTAAGTAAAGCATGCAGGGGAAAATAGTGTGCCTCAAACGAAAAAGGAATGTGGTATAAACTTAACACTACAGAATTGAAGTTGAGCCAGAGCTGAGAAGGTGAGTGTGATGGAAAGATCATATAATTAAGCTGAATAGTTTTTATTTTGCCAGATACTGAAAAAAAATCAAAGATGCAGTTTGATTATTTAGCAGAAGTTGCTCTATCACAGCTCTTTATAGTATGTTACCTTGGAACTGCTCTAGGAAAGCTTGCCTACTAGTTCTTAAAACAAATCCTCTTTTGCCTACCTAGTTTATCTGTAGATAATAACCAACTTGAATATAAGTAACAGGTTGTTCACTTTTTTTTTAAACGGAAAGTTCAAGCAGCTTTTCCTTTCGAGAGGAAAACATTTAAAGTTCTAAAAAACAAGTCTGAAACTAACTTTTATACGCTTTTTGTAAAGAGGAGCAATTCGTTTGCTAGTGAAGTTTCAAAAAAATGAAATTGTCACGATTCCACATTTTAGTCAAAGCCAACTAACAAGAATAAATTTTTCTTTGACAGAATAACTGAAAATGTAGAAGTGGAAAAAGGTAAATCAATAGCGCCCCTCTTATTTATTTAATCTACCTTTGGATGGACTGTAGCATCAACAAAGGTAAAAGAAATCAGGAGGAACACACACAGAAACACTGCCCCATTCCTCAACTCAAACTCACTGCCCTAACAATGGAAATTTCTTTTCTCACAACCTTGAGGGAAAGGTTTTCCTCTTGTCTCCTTCAACTCATAGCTCCTTTTAAGAAAAAGCTTTTTCCAGGTTTCTTCATCCAAGTGAAGATAAGAGCCACTACAGCTGCTCAAAACAATCTTTGCCAGTTTGCAGGTTGTTTCTTCACTGTACCCAAAAGAACCGGTAATTGTGTACATGCCTCCAGATTTTTACTTTGAAGAACGTTATCTAGAGTAAATCTTCAAGACACATGGAGGAGTTTTACCTAAATAGCACAGATAGACAATTATTTAATAATTTTGCTTACCAAAAAACAGTTTCTTCACCTTTCACGAGAGCTAAAGCAATGCACCAGTTTTACAGCAGTCCAGCATACTTTGTATGCATGCCATAGCAGGATTTCATCTTCAGTGTACACCACTCAGTTTTAAGGGTCTTCGACAAAAATTAATAGTTTTCTGTGATATTATCAGAGTGCTTTAAAGCACCTTTAAATAGTCACTCTGCATTTCAAATACATCTGCACCAGCATCTCAAACTTTCACTCATGAAATCCTGTGAATTCCAAGCTCACTGAAACTTTCCTAAGCATTTTAAAAAACTGCAAGACAAATCTTTTTCATCCTGATTCTTGCTAACAAAAACAAGCTCACCATAGAATGCACTTGATGCCAGTTTCTTTGTTTTGTTTTCTAAACCACAATGGCTTTGGCAGTTTCAACTGGGAAGGCATATGGGAGATGAAAAGCTAGTAGTTAAGCAGGTCTGGAGAGTAGGATCTGGTGGTAGTGAAGGCAGGCAACAATTATAGAATTTCACCTAGTAGAAGTTTGCTCTTAGTCGAGCTAGATACACTAGAAGATATACAGGTTCCAGAAAAAAGTAGCTTAAGTTCAGTTACATTACAAAGCAGCACAGTGCACACTGGTAACATGCTCCAATCTAGCATTTTCAGGTTAGTTCAGAGACTGAGGACTGCTCTACGCAGACATTCAGATGAGGTTCTTGTCTGATCTCCAGGTCTGCTTGCCTACCAATGGATGGACTGTAGACATTGCTTCCAGGATCCAAAGAAAGGTCAGGGATTAAGTCAGGGATCCCTAACACCAATTCTAGAGAACTGGAAGAACAGCCAACAGAAACAGCAAGGTGAATTCACAGGCATCTGATGTCTTGACTGCCCAAGAGCATTTAAAAGAAAAGGTGACAGGGGAAGTACACAACTATATACGTCAGTTTAGTTCAAGGCAACGTAGTCTGGAAGAGTAGCTGGAGGACTACCATAATAAAGTAGTCAGAGATACAGAATACAGACTTTAAAGTAAATTCACTTTTTGCAAAGTGGACTAAATTCAGCCCCAACATGAACCATATATCGAGACTGGAGCAAAGTTTTATAATAACCTTCACTTTATGCAAATACAAGTTGCCACTCAAAGGATGATCCCACCTCTAACTTTCTTCAGATTCCTCTGTGCTCAGCTCCAGCAATTACCATGATGCTGAGACAGATCAATGAGCTGAACAGACCCAGAGGAAAAGTAACCCAAGGGGAGGGGAAATTAACCTTCTGTCAGATCAGCAGGCTAATCATCTTGCAGCCACATGATCAAGATATCCTTTCTGACTCATCTGTTATTTTGGATAGAAGAGCACAACTAGTCCTCTCAGAAATATTCTGGGCTTCAAGATCAGACATAATATGCAGCCAGACCTAAGATGTCATACAACTCCTAAAATAAAACCATCAAAATAGCAAGCTATGGGTGAATGCAAAGTACTTCAAGTATCTGAAACATCAACAGCACACTTGCTTAAACACGGATTTCTCTTACGGCTATGCAGTGTTTTACATATGGGCATAAAGGTATGCCTGTGTGTGCACCTGTGGAACAGGTTTTACATATGGGCATAAAAGTATGCCTGTGTGTGCACATGCGCTGACAGCTGCATACACACTTGTGTATGTATGTATACAGACACATATACATGCATATTTTACACTTAGGTGCCCAGAAAATGCACAGTAGTCTTTCACATTACTACTAAGATTAAGACTACGAAGTACTAAAGTAGATAAACATAGAAGATGAACATAACCCCAAATTATGCTTGTGAAACAAACAGTATTTTATGATATACCAAACCATAAAAATAGTGGTGAAATTGCAAAATAATTATCCTGCTCAGCAAAGCATTCTTAAAATAGAACCTTATCTTCGATGCTTACAAGTTTTCTTGGTTCTCCAATGAAATTAGAGACAAGGAAAATTACTATTCTAACAAAGCGTTAAAATCATTACATTATAAGACATTCATGTCTTCCACATAAAACTTGTCCTAAGTTTTCTACCCTCAAAAGCCTTATTTTGAAAGAACTCAAGGCAGCTTTGAGATTCCAAAATACAGGTGCCAACATGAAGACTGTAAAAACTGTTTAATGGAAAAAGCACTGAGCAAGCTTGCTCTGGGAAGTCCGTGCACAGGAAGCCAGAAATCCCATGAAACGCACTTCTAAGTAACTTTTCACAATAGAGCTACCTTTTAAATAAAGTGACTTTTAGCAATAACTCATCCTCATCCATTCCAAAAGCGTAATCATGTCTATGTGATCTATTTGACAACCACTTGGGTCTGTTACAACAGACTAAGGAAGTGCAGAGCAGATTTTTACCATAAAACTTCTAGGCCTGAACCACATATAAAGACCTATAACAGATCCCTGTATTTAAGACAGCTTAAGCAGATTTTGCACAGCACCACATTGACCTATGCTATCTTAGGATAGCATGACTCTACTACAAACAGCAGAATTAGTGTCAATCCAGTGCAGTGTATTGAGGAAACAGCTCTTCCAATATATAAAAATTAGAGCATTCTTAACGGACTACAGCATTGTGTCCCCTCCTCTCCTGCTTCCCCCCCCCCCAGGAGTTTAAGCATAGTCCTTGTTCCAAAAAACAAAATTACAGCAAAAGTGTCAGGTCTCTTCCCATAACTACATCATACCCCTTCATAACAAGCTACCCACTACAAGATTTTTTTTTTTTTTGAGGACAGAAATAAAGTAGGAAATAAAGTGCTCCTGCTCTTCACATTTGAAGTATGAATTAGAAACCGAAAACATGGGAAGTATCACTATCCTACTAGCTCAATTACATTCTCATCCTATAAACTTATAGTCTAATATATATGTAATTATAAATTATGGAAAAAGTATTCAAATCTTTAAATATATTTAACATTGACTAGGTACATTATATTCACATGGTAAAAGCATAGGTTATCTATTCCCATTTTTAAGAGTGATAAAAACTTTTGCATTCTTCACTTAAAATATAGCTAATATTTACAAATTTAATAGATCAGCTTGACTGTATGGATAGTTTTATACGACATTGGAGTAAATTTTAATAATTGATTTCATGTTAAAATAGAATTTTAAGAAAATCTAAGGTACACAGAATCTGCATAGCACAGTGACACACATGCACAATGGCTTGACTAAATCCTCTTTCCTTTTAGCATGTAGTTTTTTTCTACCTGCTAAATAAAGTCATATTCCCTGCTGACAGCAAATGATTGGTTTACCTATAACTCCAGGGGGTTTAACCACCAGTCCTTTAAGCAGCTTTGACAGTTTAACCTGCTGAGCTCACAGCACCCAAGGGAGGGTCTTACTTGCAGTTTTGCTTCTGATGCTGCTGACCACTAACACTGACTCCACAGATAAAGGATTTCAATAACAACCTCCTACAGGTTAACACTTTGGGTACCAGTCATGATACTGCTTTAATTAATACATGAAGGTCGCAGTTTGGCAGAAAGTTGTGTTAAATTTGGCAGTGCTTACGACAGAAGAAAAAGTGCACATGCTCCTCTGTCCAGTAGCTCTAAGATAAGTTTGCCTACCAATATAACCATGGATTTTTCCAGCATAACTGATAATTTAATCATAGATACGAAATGGACGCCTCTCACCATGCTGTGCCCAGGATGGGTCTACCTGGCATATAAATACCCACTACAGCTTAGGTTTAGAGCGTTTGGATGGTGGAAAAGATTAGCACTTGCATTTGAGTGAAGCTGCTAAGGGTTAACATTAATAGCTTACCAAAAAAACAATTTGATTTTATTACGAAAAGTTTCAACTAGATGTTTTTGCCATCTTAAAAGTGGAAAGCAATTTATATTTACTGAAAGCAAGCATTTGGTGAAATACATAGAGTGCAGACTGGATAGGCACATGTTTAAATGCATTTTTCAGACCAAGTATTCACTTATTTCTACCTTTCAACACAGTGCGCAGAAGCAGGCATGCTCTTCAAGAACACGAGGAAAAAGAGGTTCTTCGTCAGAGACACGGTAACTACTTTACCTGAAAAACACCTATTGAATTTTTTTTGTTAAAGTACACAATATGACAGACACACTACAGAGTAATAACGAAGCAGCATGGGAGCCATTTAATATATTTCTTGATTAACTCATTGCCTGTCCTGTTCTCACACAGACATGTGCTCACATGTCATAATCGTCATAATTCCCATCATCCCTACAGTTAACACACAAGCTCCTTGATTAGTGCACAACTCCCAGACGAGCCACTGCTAATGCTAAGTAATTCCCTTCAGCCTCCTGCTACTGTACCGCAGGCTCTCCAATTAAATATAATGTCTCTGATGAGCCATGTTAATATGGACAAATTCCTGCCAGGGATTCTAGCCCACTCACTCTCAAAGAAGAGGGGAAAAAAGGAACTCGAACTGATAAACACAAAGAAAAGCCATATATATAAATCCTAGCCTACTTAATAGCTTTTCCCTTGAGACTAATTATAAAACTTTATCAGGTGTCATAGGTATATTTTTCTTGAAGGTATCTGGGAGACTGGCACACGGATACTACATGTTTACTGATAAATGAAGATGATTAAATTAACATTCTAATAATTGAAAAGCAAGCACGTAAAACGGCTTTTCAATCAGTTAATTACAATTAGCAATATCTAATCACACAGGATAAATTTAACCACAGAATCCCTCGGATCTCTTGCTGTTAGCTGGTGTACTATGCTTACAGAAGGGGAGGAATTATATTCAGTGCCTTAAGCATCATTTGAAACAGTGTAACTGTACACACACCTACACAGGCTTTTTGGTTACAAAAACATTTCGGTAGTAACCCATGCAGCATAGAATCACTTCCCAAACTTGCAGTAAGAAACTACAGTACCTCTTAAGAGCCCGCCACAGCATCACAGATCATACTGCAAAGGCCATATTTTAAGTTAACATATATGCAAACAATGCCAAATATCTTAGGAATATACAAAACCAGTCATAGATCAAATACATGGAAAACAATTTATTATTTCCAGCAATTTTTCCCATGGCAGGGGAGGATCCAACCTCTTCAACACCCACTTACATTCCTTAACACCATTTCGCTCCAGGTTGCCACTATTAGCTGCAAGTCACTATTCAGATTTTAAGAAAATCATAAAGAGTCCCCTGTCCTTAGAACGGACAATCTGATGTCCTTAACCCTAGAGCTGATATACTCACTTGAAGAGGCAAAGGGCATGTAAATAGACTGCTGCAGAAGTATCCTTACTTCAGTAGTCTTAAAGACTGCTTGCAACTGCACAAATAAATTGTAAAATATTCAAATAATCGCCACAAAATTTTGATAAGCTCTTCCCCACGGTCCTCGCACCTTCATGCTTACACTAACACACTTCATCTTCATTTACCTGATCATTAGCTTCCAGCTTGTTCAGTTGGAAACGAACACACACTAATTACTTTGACATCACAAAGTCCTATCTGTCCTCCCACCTCCCCAGATAGCAGGGAGAAATCATCAAGGGAAGGCATGATAATATCTTGATAAATGATGATTCGCATCACCTCACTGTCAATCATCCAGAAGTGCTCACGTAAGATACCACTCAATCTCATTACTGAATCCTAGGGCTAAGAGTACAATACACCCCAGGAGTCATATTTCAACCAGCAGGCCACCTGGGTAAGATGCAGCTCTCAGATTTTCATGAATGTTGTTGGCTTTTTGTTTTAACACAGTAAATGTCAGATATTCATATATTTTTACCATGTGTACATATGCCGGCAGAAAAATACACGCTTAAAGCAAGATAAATTATCTTGAGAGGTCAAGGGAGAACAAATCTCTACGTTCTTTGGAGGGAAAGGCCACCAGGAAGTCACTCATTTTAAAAGAAAATGAATAAACTTGTCTAAACTTTCAAAGTTCATAAGTTTCATGATCTGAGCATCCTTCCTGCTGAAGCAATATAAATGCATTTAGAGCTCTGAAAGTAGTAACGCTAGCTTTGAAACTCATTGTCATAGGCAAAGTTTGCTTTTCCCATGACAGAAAACAGTCATACAAGCAGTATTCCTGCTTAATTAGTCAATCTGAAAAAAAGATCAAACAGGAAAACACGGATAAACATGCATAAAATAACTTCAAATAGATAAATGACCAGGGCTTGCTAATTATTTTTCCCTTCAAAACCAAAAATCCTTAGCATAAAGAACTTCCTAAATTCTGTGCCATCTCTTAGGTCTGTAAAGCTCTCTAATTCCTAGCTCAAGGTAGACCATTCACAATCAGTAAATCTGCAGAATGGCTCTCCATACATTGAGCAATACGATCACTGATGGAAGTGATGATGAAGGAGGAAAAACAAGACTGAAAGAATATAAAGGAAAAGTGGGGGAGAGGGAACACCACTAACAGTGTGTGGTTCTGCTAGCTACTACCAAGGAAAAAGACAACAGCCTAAACTAATAAGGACAAAAATCGAGCGTAGAGAGCGCTACAGAAATAAAAAACAATGCAAACTGAGAAAAGAGAGCAAACAGCAAAAGAATAAACCTTAAAGTACAAAGATGCACGTTCTACCATTCCATCACATTTTTCTGGCTAAGGAAGGAAGCTTTAAAACACCCGATGCAAGTCAAAGCAATAAAGCATAACTCCAAGTATTCCTGACACTGACATCTGCCCCACATATCTCAATGGAGCATCCAGTGACTGGCTGTCTGCCCCCATGACCAAACCTGAACTTGGCAGGAAGCCCCACAAACACTTCCTTGTACTTCTGCTGCCCCAGATTCCTTGAAACATGATCATAGGCTTATACTGAAATCCTTGTCCCATTTCAAGGCACTCTCCCCTGTGAGGCTGCACAGAACAGACTACAACTTATAGGCTCCTGTTAACATTTTTCAAGGAGAATCTCAGAGGGCATATTCTAAAAACGTATGTAAATAAATATGACAGGAATGCAAAGAATCCATAAAAATATAGAATAAAATCATTTAGATGTGGCTGCACTATGTACCTGACATGTTAATGCAAACTCAGTTAATGCAACTCTAGATTTAGAGAAGGGCTGGCAGAAGGGGACAAACAACTGTAACAGTACAATTTTCATTTACAGAGATGAAACACTTAAGACAAAGTGAGAAACGTTACTCCAAATAGGCTTGAAAGTTACATAATTTCAAAATGGTTATTCAGTGATAAAATTCTTATGGGAGTGTCTTAGCTTTCATTTTAATTTAAAAACAGAAACAGTCCTCATCACAGACTTACTGCACCTATAATTTCTTAAAGAGCATATTATCTGACAATTTGTACTTTGAGAAGGGCACTGTTTGAACTGCTTGAAGTCATGCAATTCAAATTCTTTTGTAGAAAGAATATTGGTGGAGAGAATACATAGGCATGCATGTCTGTCTGCAGAATGAATTTAGAGTGATAGTTAACAGGTTAGCTTTACTTCCAGGAATCTACTGAGGGCAGAAAATTGTAATAGTGATTGTATGCTTTAGTTCAGCAGATGGAAATATATGCAACATTTTAGTATTTGAAGACTTTCTTAAAAGGCATATCTTCAAATCACAAACTCTGTTTAAACTTCCATATGCTAGATTATGATTTTTGCTTTATAAAAAATCCTTAACACAGCAATGTCACTTCTTGAATCTCATTAACCCAATTTAAAAAAAAAAAAAGAATTTTCAGGACTAATTCACACAGATTAAGCATCTATTTGCTTTTTTTTGTTTGTTAAGTTGTAAACGAAAATTCTCTGCAGAAAACAAAAATTGGCAAGGAAAAAAAGCTTTACTGTTGGGAGAAATACTCACTCAGATCCCTCAAAATAAGACCTTACAGAAACTACATCTTCCTATTGCATTGAAATTAACTTAGAGTAAAATTATGGTGTTTCCTCAGAAGAAAAAAGTAAAAAGGAAACTTCTGTCAACAAGTATCAGCACTGCAAAAAATCTTACAATGTCTAGTAGGTTATCTGTCCATCTTGAGCTCCACAAATAACTAACAGGAAGCATATGACAAAACTTGAGGTTTAACGTAACCCTTTTTCAGGACCAATTCTGAAAACTCTTCAAAACATTCAGCAAGTGGAAATGAAACAAATTACACTTCTACTGTATCTCTAACATAAGGAAAAAATCATGTTTACTTTAAAATTCAGCTCACCACCTACAAAATTCATAGGGCTAAAAATCTCCCACACATTACCCCCTTTTTTAAATCTGTCTTTCATTTGCAGAGATAAGTGACATACTCAAGGTAGCTATGGACCTTCTACATATTGTTTTATCAAAACAAAAGCTAATAGGTTGATCAGAAAGATATGAAATGACACTATCATTAAAAATGACAAAGCGAAAATAGAAAAGCAAAATCCAGCCTACTGCTATAGTTTTATAATTACAGAATAAAGAATCACCAACCTCTGTATTTATCAAGTATTACATTCAAACAAAAAATGGCTTTTCCTCAAACCAGAACTACAAGAAATTGTTACAGAAGTGGTTACCGCAGTTCTATAAAATTATACCATGCTTAAGTTAAAGAACAAAAACAAAATATATCAATAGATGTATTCAAAGTTTCAATCAGCCTTGAAGTTATGAGTAAGAAAAGTACTACCTTGCTGAAAGCATAGGAGGAAAAAAGGTAAAGCACCAATAGTGGTTTCTCAAGCCACAGCAGCAAGTCACTGTGGCAGGCAGTGAGACTGCCTAAACCCAGATACTCTGCACTTCATTCTCCTTTGTGAAAGGCAAGATTCAGGACACTGGGATCTGGCCTTATCAGACAACAGTGCCCAAAGGCCATTAGTCAGGCTAACCACTGCCCCTTTCCCACCCACCTACACAAGCCACTGGAAACGTACAAGCAAGCCATGTACTAAGGCAGTTCAGAGCCCTTTGGGATCCTTTCCTACAGCACAGATAAATGGCCTAGGAACACACACTGGCCAGACCACGCTGGCAAGGCTTCCATTGCCGAGGCTTCAACATGCCAGACAGCAGACCTGCAGCTTTTTCCATCCCTTTTTGTCACCATTATGTACCCTGCCCCACTCAGCAATGAGCCCACATTTTCCTTTTGCTGCTGATATACAGGAACTGTTCTTGCCGCCCTTCACATCTCTCAGTAGTTTCAACACCAGCAGAGCTTTGGCTTTATTTCTCCTCTTTATCTCTGCCTTCACCTGCTGTAAACTTTTTCATTTGAACTCAGGCGGGAGTTCCCCACACAGCCCAACAGGGCTTCCACTGCACTTACCCAGCCTCTTCCACAGCAGGATGGATGTTCCTGTGCTTTGAGAAAGCTATCCTTGAACACCTGCCAGCTCTCCTGGGCCACTTTGACCTCCAGGTCAGTCTCCCATGGGATCCTTCCTGCCAGCCAAATCCCTGAACAAGTCAAAATCTGCTTTCCTGAAGTCCAGGGTTGCAATTCTGCTTTTGCCTTGCTCACTTTTCCGGAATCTAAGGAATCTATCTCAGTCAATGCTGTCAAAAGTTGTTGGGCTTCACATCCCCAACTAGCTTTTCCTTCTTTAAAGGGGTCAAGGACAGCATCAGCCCGATACAACCAATCACCCTCTGTCAAGAAATTATCTTCCACGCATTCCCAGAGTCTCTAGGATTGCTGTCACCCTGTCCTTCCAGCAAATATTCAGTGAGAATATCCCCATTCCCCACCACCGTGAGCCTCAGATTCTGTAATCATGAGGCTTCCTCCAGTTTTCTGAAAAAAAGCTTCATCTGCCTCCCGTCTGATCAGGTGGTCTGTCACAGGCATCCACTATGATGTGGTCTATCCTCTGTTCCTTACCCATAAGCTCTCAAACTAGTTCACTCTTTCCAAGCTCCACATGTTCAAGTGACTTCTTAGCAGAGTTCAATCTCACCTCACCCTCCCAGCCTGTCCTTCTCAAAGAGCCTGTAACTGCCCACTGCTGCACTCCTGCAACATAAGCTGCAGGATCCCAACATCACAGCTCTGCAACTGCACACAGGCTAATTCCTCCTGTTTGCTCCTCATGCTGTGTTTATATATGGACACTGGAGATGGGCCTCTTAGTCATACTGCTTTTACAGAAGTGCAAAAGCTGCCTCCACCATGCTATCCCCACACACTCCCCTCACTGCCCATCAAGGATACCTCCACCTTCACTCCCTGGACTGAACAAACCCCTCCCACAAACCCTCCTCACTAGATTAGCAAGCATGTTGACAAAGGCTCTTGCCTCGCTTTGTGAGATCAACCCATCTTTCGCTGGTAATCCTCATTCCCCTAAGAGGTTCCCCATGGGCACAAAAAGCCAAAGCCCTGCCTGAGGCACCAACTATGGAAACATGAGCTGACCAAGTGTCCGCTCCCACCCAAGCCTTTCTATCAGCAGGATGAAGACTCTCCCTCACCTGAGCTCCTGTGCCTTTTACCATTGCCCATAGAGCCCTCTATTAATTTTTTGTATACTCAAGGTCACCCTGCCAATATCACTGGCACCCACAATAATTCAAGGGCCAGATAAGCCGCAGCCGTCTCTCCACAGCAGCCTGAATCCAAGCCAACGTGTAACAAACTATATGAGATATCAAGTGTAGGTGGCAGATGAGTGCCTCCCTAACCCTACAGGGGGAGTCTCCAATCTGCATCATTTGCCCACCTCTTCCCTGCAGCTCCTTCACCTGCAAGCACCCTGACCACCACCCACATATGAGACCTCATCACCCCTAGTCCTAACTTCCAGGAGAAGCACCAGCACTACAGCCCAAGACTTGGATGGCTGCATCCTCACTCCCTCCACATTACTCTTAATATTAATCTTGCCAGCAGTCACAAATTAATGATTAACATACGTTCATTCACTCACAGCTATTTCTTTCCCAGTTATATAGCATAAGGAAACATGAGGCCATCGGGCAAATTTTGCAGGCAATATCATATGAAAAGAGTCTCCAACTTTTAACATTACTTCAAAAATGTGTCAGTTTGGGAATGCAGTGTTGATACAATCTAAGCACAGACAAGCATCTACTACAAATTTTGTCTGAAGAGAAATCACACTGTACAGACAAGGTTTACTACGCTCTTCTGACTTCTCACTAAACATGCAGAATCCTAGTTTGATACAGGGTCCCACCAAGGTTTGGTCACAGATCAGAAAAGCTCTATCGAATTGGCACCTTCACTGCAAACACATGCCCCCTTATGAACACACACACATGCCCCCTTATGAACACACACACATGCCCCCTTATGAACACACACACATGCCCCCTTATGAACACACACACATGCCCCCTTATGAACACACACACATGCCCCCTTATGAACACACACACATGCCCCCTTATGAACACACACACATGCCCCCTTATGAACACACACACATGCCCCCTTATGAACACACATGCCCAGAAACAAGACTCAGTTACCCATAGATGTTTAGACATCCAGATTACCAAAAAACAAAATAAAAACAAACCATTCCCTAGCAGGATTTGCATTGTAGTCTCTAGAAGGCTAGCAAGGAAAACTTATTTGTGACATTATACTAGCGCCTTAATTTAGTGCAGGAAGTTAATTCCTGGTAGAAGTTTAACAGTTACTCCTTGAGACCTGTCTGCACTGCTCAAAACTATTTGAACATTTTAAGTCAATATCAAGATATACAGATTTTCAGTCACCAGCCATGAATGATTAATGAATAAAACTTAATACCCAAACTACAACTGGTTCCCAGGCCTTTCAAAAACATCCTTCAGAACCTCCGCTACTTATCATGGCAAAGTGTTAGAGGAAAAAAAGCCGTCCAAATATCAAGCAGTTTCACACATCTGGAAAGTAATGTGCTGTTTAAGACCACATGACATACAAAGTCACTCAACAGGAGAAAGCTAAAACTGCTTTCTCTAATTCTCAAGAGACAACCACTGCCAAGCTAAGTAAAGAAACATGATAATATCTGTACTAAGGCAGCTCACCTGATCCTTGAGGAAATGATTGTTGCATAGTAAGATGACAGACCATCATATAAAGAACCAGCCAGCAGGAAGATCACTTACTACTGGTTTTAGGACACGAAAATCAATCGCAAGAACTGACCATGTGCCAGTATCCCACATTCCTAACCAGGATCTTATCTTTATGAATCCAACACAGTTGCCTCAGCTGCCATTTACATTCCTCTCCTGCAGGGAGCCATTCTCAAACAGTCATGTTATTGTGGGACCCAAGCTCGATGTGTGCTCATTGCACTGATGGCTGCATGACTTAAAGACAGTCATGGTCCCTGATATAATCTAATATTACAAACATGCAAATTAAAAGGAAAACTAAACTTTTTTTTTTTTTATTAAAAGATAAGCATCACAGACCAGGATTTTTGTATTATTTGTAAAGGGTCTTTAAGGGTCAAAAAAGGAAGCGTACATATCCATTTTAATCAGGCAGCTCAAACAGACTGTTCATGTGGAAGAAAGAGGATATGAAGAACACATTCTCCCCTTTTTCCCTTTCCCACTTCTCCCTTCCAAAGTGCTATTATTCACTGCCCCCAACAGGTATTACCAGTGCCACACTGAATCTGTGGCTGCTTTACAATTCATTCCTAACACCTCAGGAAACCACACATGGAAATAAAAAAGGATGGGAACATTATAAGAGGTACATCTTAAAGGCATGATTCCTGGAAAGTGATGTTCCCTTACCACAGAAAACAGACAAGGGAGACAGCACGCTTTCATAAGCGGTGCGCCACAAGTCCATCAACGGCTGCTAAGCCCACGTTAAAAACAGTTTAGCTTTAAGAACTGCCTACAAGAGGTACAAAACCTTGTGCTACCTTTCAAGGACAGGATATTAAAACTCAACAGGTAACCAGCATACTAAATACTAGTTACTAACAGGCTGCAGTAATTCATGCAACAGCATACATCAAATTAACTGCTAATAAATGAACCTCAGACCACTGTTTGATTAGCATAGCAAGATGAAGACAAAGTGAAAAAAATACATAGGCTTACTTAAAAATATATACATCTCTACCAAACCATGACAACACTAAGTATAGCTATTACTTCACAGTAACTACTCAGACTACTGTTTTCCCCTACAGTAAACAAGAAGCATGAGATTTGGGGTCTTTTTAATCAAAAAGAGCCAACCTAGTGCTACCTTGTTAAATGTTTCAGGATGCAACTCCATCCTGAAAAATAATCAAGAAAGTCAGAGCTGTAAGCTGTTTCAGAAACTCCTTTACGGATGCAATTTCAGACTTTTACAGCTGACACTAATATTTAGCAGAATTGTTATAGTAATTTGCAATGAGGATCTGAAATCAAGCTTTATGGTTGACCACACTGAGCTAAAGCTAACTGCAAAAATCAAGCTTTAGCAGAACTAAAAGACAAGTACTAAATTAAAACACAGATATGCCATAGTATTTATCACTCAATTTGATCACAGCATAAAGAAAAGTTTATCAGGATAAAAGTTTTGTCATCATTTAGTGTTTTAAGGACTATTACAGTGCAGGAAATACAAATTTAGATTAAATCCTACCTACCTGATCTCTCACTGTCCTTGGTTATTCAGGCAAACTCAAAAGTGCTTCCTGTCAATCTATGGTTGCACAGCTAGAAATTTTAGTTTTGATCCTAGTAATATATCCTGTTTTTAGGAACAATTACAGTTATGAGCTGTGATCAGTCCAGCTGATACTATAACATCCATGTGTGCAGGCATGATAATTCAAGGAAAATGAATATAGAAGTTTCATGTGGGGGGAAGATGTTTATTAAATTATGTAGAGCATCCTGTCTCCAAGAAAAAGTGGAAGTGAGAAATAATTTATATATAAAGCAGTCACTTAAACTGAAAAAATTTTGATAAAGTTTAGATTCAATTTTAGATTTTTCTCTTTTTACAGGTATCTACATTTCTAGTTTGATGCTGGCCTACCACCTCCAGATTTAACCTGAAGAGTCCACTCATTTTAAGACATTGAATGTGATAAGCTTTGCCACACTAATTTCACATTAACAACTTGTTATACAGAGGTAAGAACGTGATCTTTAGGTGATCATCATCCTACTTCTCCTGTTTTTTCGTTTGTACAAGACAAGCTTGGAGGATCGAGCAAAGTTTTTGTTTTAAAGAGCAATATATATTTGAAATTTAACTATCAAAGGATGTTAGTTACTCATTATGGACAATTCAATGGTAATAAGAGGCAGAAGAAAGAATCTCAGCTTCATCTTTTTAAATAATAGTGCTATCTTGCTGCAAGCAAACAGATGAAAGACAGTTGCTTCAAGAGCTAGGAAGAACATATATCCTAAAACCACAACACCCATGAAACAATGCATACACTGATGAACGTATTCATGCCTATAGGTTGTTCCCACAAATAGTATTTATCTCCCTCTCCTACACTTTCACACTTTGTGCCAGATCTCCAGCCATGATTTTTTTTCATCTTCCAGGCAATTAATACAGAATTTAGTTTCTATTTTGACACTGCTCCCTTGAAAACAAACACCAGTCACATCGGTGGAACCACAGCCTGTCAAGCAACAGCCCCCACAACATCCTGTAACTGTTGAGCTATACAGCTAACAATCAAGGAAAGTATCTGGCTTTAAAAAATAACCCTCCTTATAGGGATTTCAGATGGCTCAAGTTTTCTGATCCAGTTCATCACCTAGTCCCATGACATACCCAACCACTGGGGGCCTAGAGAAGCAGGGAAGGAAACGGGCATCAAGGATACAGGCTCACACTAACTTAAGCCACTAAAACCACACTCTTGAAAGGATGACTAGAAACTCTCCTCTGTCCCTATCCCCAGCCATGTGCCCTCAGTACCACTCTTGCATTACTTCTAGCATTCATGAAGCCGGTGAGTCACATCAGCTCACTGATCCAAGCTTTTTTTTTTTTTGCATTGTTTTCAGAAGATAAACAGCCTTGATCAACTTAACAAGGCTGCACATGCAGTGGAGCCAACAGAAGTGTCAGCTACACAAGTGATAGGAAGGTAAGAGAGGAAGAGAACTAACTCCACATAGCCCTAGATCAGCTCAAGCTAGGTATAAGAGCCTGTGAACATTATTTACCAAAATACTTCTACCTTTGGTCCATCTCTGCCTGGAAAGAGTCCCAGCAGCCAAGGAAAAATCCAGCCTACAGCCTGCTGACCAGTGCTGTGGTACGCCTTACATCCAACCCAGATAAGAAAGGAGACAGGACTATCAACCAGGACTACTCATGAATACTACCCGAAAACAGATCCTACTTGAATGCTCACACCACAGCTGACAGCAAATAGCAGAGCTGGGACAATATAAATCACAAGAGCAACAGAAGTGGATCTACATAGCGAAAAATCGGTGCTGAAGACCTGGGTGAAGGATGAAGTCAGAAAAAAGACAGAACATTCAAACTGTCTCAAAGGAGACAGAGTCCCAGGATCTTCGGTTCTTATCTCCAAGGCGGGGAGGAAGCAAAAGGAAACCATGCCACTGCAGAGCAGGAGAGCATCCTCTCCCCTCAATCACTCCTACAGAGGAACACAGCACAACTGTTTTTTTTTTTTTTTTTAAGTCACACTGACAGTGTTTAACTCCATATAAATCACTACATACAGTACCTACTAGCCAATCTCAGGCAAGAACTACAATTTAACACAAAAAGTGCACCCAACATGCCTGAACAGTACAGCGTTTAAACAACGCAGTCTGCAAGGCAATGGAAGCTGGCTGTCCTTATCCCACTCACCTTCCCTCTGCACCTGCCTTGAGGCATCTGTTAGACATTTCACTGCGTTATTTTAGCATACTACATTAGTGCAAGGCTGATTGCTGAAAGACCACCATCTACATCTCTCCTACACTTTGGAGGAATCTTCAGCATTTCAGTAGGCAAGAAAACGCAACAGGACAGTGACAACATTTCCTCTACCACCTCTTATGAAGAAAGCGGCACTATGCTGTCCTGTATTTAAAACAAAAGATAAATACCTTTCTTAAGATATGATCCTTGCTTTAGCACAGGAACATCTTCAAAGCCAAGTAAACATAAGCGCTGAAGAAACTGAAGAACACCAAACCCTGTCTCCAGTATTTCCTTGGCTTGTTTTGGCATATTCCTATTCCACATACCTTACAGTGCATTTCTCCAAATATTGTACATGGAGGCAAAGAGTCCGTTTTATAGATCCTAGGTGGCAGTCTAGGAATCAGGTATTCAAAAAGGGTGTTGAAATAAAGTTTTCTTATCATACACGTACTTGAGCCAGATCTCCCCTCAGGTTATCCAGTCACAAGCTTCTGAAGAGCCACTGGTAGGCTAGTTTCATATTTTCAAATATTTCCTATTCAAAGTTTTGCATATTTTAAAAAAGAAATTGCAAAAAAAGTTGGCCCAAACTCTCATTTACCAAGACCTCTATATTTGTTAGTTACCTGTAGAGATAGCTGCTCAGTGTGGGTAACTTTTTTGAAAAATGGAAGCTAAGTTTCCTAGATTAAAACATAGCCATCAAACCCCCCCATAATATTTGTTTTTACCAACTAGACTTCTTAAGAACAAAAGAACCTGACAGCAACCCATCAAGCTGTAAGAAAATCATTAACAAAATTGGAAGTTTTTATTGTTTCAGTCAAAAGCAAAATTTGTTCATCCAAATTCATTCCGCTCAATGCGGTCTTGGAATAAAGGCTGACAAGCTTAAAGAGCTTTGCAGTTTTCCTTTAAAAAAAGTTTTTTGTTTTTTTTTTTCTTTTCCCCACTTTCTTCTGAAATATTGCCTCAGACTTCAAGGTTAGAAAAAATAACCTTAGGACCACAGATATTCCATTTCTAGGTCATTTGATGTATTCTGTTTTCCCCTCACTCATCAGAAGACTACAGTTCCTACAGTATGGTTGAACTCCATGCAATTACTTTTACGTTATCAAAAGCATTTGTATCATTTTCAGCTCTATATTATCCAGCAAAACTGGATAGTTTTGCAAAAGTTAAACATTTGGATATGTCTATGTTTAAGGCCTTTTAATACGATAATACCTGAAGTCTTAAGTGATTAGCAGAAAAAAAGATGTTTAAGAGGTATAACCAGCTGTCCCATACTCCATAAAGTTTTAGTTTACATTACTTTCCCATGGGATTTTTTCAGTCATTTATAGTTCATTACTTCATATGGCTATAGAATCCCTGCTGTGTTAAAAAATGCCAAATAAAATTATATCTCATTCACTGCTTTATGCTATACCTTCTTTTGTTCAGATCCAATTAGTGAAAGCCTGTTCTTCATTTATCATACTTTTAGCTGATTACATTAGGCATTACAATAGTTCTCTAGCTTTCCTCGACAATGTTTGCACCAACAGTGTTATACTTATGGTTGAGGAGGCTCTTTCATCTTAACCCTCTGTTCCAATCAGCTCAGGGGGAAAAAAGTACATATGATTACTATTTCAGCCGAAACTTCTTTGCTTGTTTTCTCACCCCAAAATAATTCCACCAGATGTTTTAATTAAAACAAAATTTCCAAATTCTCTCCATCCTTTCCCACTTCACCTTTCCAAATGTGATGAATTACTCTCTTGCAATTTGAGCTCTAAATCAAAAACAGTAATTTGATGAATTTACAACAATTCTTTCCTGGACTTCTCTGAAATAACTGATTTAATAAGAGATTTTAGTCAGAGGTTTCAAGACCCTAAGAAGCATCTATTATGACCTACTTTTCTGAACACATTCAGTACCTCATGAGCAACTTCAATTACCATGGGTTTCACAGTAGCCATTTTGTCAAACTGTTTCCCCCACCACACTGATTCTATTTCAGGACATTTGTTAAAGCAAGAACTTATCTCCCACAGCATAATTTTCCAGCTACTCATAGCTTAGCATTACAACACAAACACCCACAAATCCCTTAAGTCACCTACCTTCTTTTTAACTGTGTTAATGTTGCCTTCCTACTCTCTTAACAATTCTTAGTTTTAAAACTCACAGAAATGCTTCAGATCTTTGGTCTTTTTTAAGATTAAGTGCACCGAGCAGTACTTTGTTCTTTGTATTTCCTCAGGTTAGCTTTATTTAGCTCTCATAACATTCACAACTTTTTCCACACTCCCAATATTTAATAGCTCCTTCTGCTGCTTCCAGTTCACGATGGTTACCAAAATTTTAATTTCTTGAAATCAAAATTGTTTTGTACTGTTATATTCTAGTTACCTTTCATTAATATAGAACAATATTCATTTTGCTGTATTAACAGCAGCATACTCAAAACATCTGTCATTGCATTCCAGAGAAGGAGAAAGAATAAGAAAAGTTAAGTAGTTTCACTGAAGGTCTGTATGTACTTTAGCTATTCCAAACCCCTCCATTCAACACTGAACTCCACAAGGGATTTCAGCAAGTTTTAACATCGCAAAAAAGAAAAAGTTAACATTCAACAAATAGGATTTCAAAAAGGAGTTTTTCCCAAAAACCTCTAGGATAAGATTATTCACTACATATTTATTCAAACTTGCTAGAGCATAGACTTTCCATCTTCCCTAACTGCATGCAAACTGGCATACCAAAAACATAACATAACTACTACAATGATCTATTTCCACATTAGACTTGTGAGACCAGGACTTTAAATTTAACAGGTCATGGCCCTACTTAGAGATCTTACACCCAGTACAACTCAGCACTTATTTCTAACTCTGGAAGAATCCAAATTATAAGCTTACACATACACCAAAACCCATGTGTTTTAAGCTATTATCTGTACAGACTTCTGGGGGAAAAAGTAGAAGTATATTCAAGATTCAAAGAGCACAGTTTAAGACACTGTACACCACCCACCATGCAAAAAATACCAGCAGACATCCCTGCTCAGGTCATGCAGACATACGACAACAGATGGAAAGATATTAGAAGCTATTATTGCTCACTGCAAAAGAAGATGTTACCAATAGACTCTGACCTATTCAGATAATTCATACTTTTTTGCTAGCTTTGATAAAAACAGTGCAGTTAAGAGTTCCAACTTCTACCTGCAGCCTCTTTTATATCTTACTGTTAAGACCCAAGTAGAGACAGAAGTTATTTGATACAACATATTCCTTAGCTACGCTCAGTAACAAATCCATTATTTAAACAAATTTATCCTCATGCCAAAGGAAGAGTCTGAATTGCTAGATACTTGGTGTTTTTTTCTCTCTGCTGGGCACACTAAAGGAACCTGCTTCAATTCCATTTCTATTTTCAACCACTATGACAAAAAGGAAAGTCTTCTGACTTGTAGATGTATCTTTTAAAGTTATTTGTAAAACTGAGTTAGTATCAACAGGATTAGACTATCCGTTTTTAGCAAGTAGCTACACAGGTAATATAATAAGGGGCTATTATACCTCTAAGTATACTCTAGGTTCTAAATAGAGAATTTACCTACTCCAGTTCATCCTGTTTGTAAACATTTTAATTTAAAATTTTTTTGTAAACTATCCCTACTCTTCTAATCACTTAAACCCAGGTCCCATTATTTCTAGTAAAGATTCAAACAGTTTTGGGATGGCCAGCCATTCAAACACCATACCTTTACATTTATTCCTGCCTTTGGTCCAACGACTATCACCCAACTAGCTTCCTATGACATTTATTGCCTTAACAATACAAGAAGGCTTGAAGGAGGGAAATCCAGCTTAGCCCTGTCAAGTTTGAAATTAAAAGAAGTTCACAACTTTTTACAGCATCTTAGCACTAAGTGAACAGCTTTCTCCTAACTACGTTTCTCCTAGGCGGAGACAGAGGCTTATCTGGCAAGCTGCATCAGCTCTCAAGTTGGATTTCAAAAGGTTTTGAGATCTTGCTACAACTGGTATAACCAAAAAAGTAGCTGTTTATGGAGCCTGAACAGAAAAGAATAACATGCAGCAGAGGCATTTTTGTCACTATAAGTGACACCCTCAAACAGCAAGGAATTTGGCCTCTGGACCCATCTATCCAGATCATACGAACTGGCAGTTACAAGCATCACTAATTGCCAAGTAGATTATCTCCAGTTGTTTGTGAATTAAGTCATTCACAGACAACAGTCAAACTACTTCCCAATTCAAGCACCCAAGGAAGCAAGGATGTGGTGGATATAAGTTAGTTTTTTGGTCTAATTATACAGATGCTGCTCAGACTTGCTATAGTACAACCACCATATTTTAAGCACAAAGAACAATTTCACATAACCTTTTTTCATTTTCCTTTTAAATACTTCAAGTTTCTTCATGCACACAGCTAACTAGGTTGTGCAGCTAGATTTGCTACTTGTCTTTAAGAAAGGGTCCAAAGGGCTAAGCAGACACCCCCTGTAGCATCTGTTAGAGCCTCATTTCTAGTCAATAAACCCAAATATCAGCGTTTCATTTAACACACCTGTTACCATTATGAACTGTTCTGAATACATTAATGCATTTCTGAGATTACCAGCTTGAATTTCTTTTCTCTTATGAACTATTACATATTAAAGTCCTTACATGGATGAGAAAGCTAAGACACCACAGATGGAAGCAGAGTAGCTATTATATTTTCATTTTTTTGTCATGCAGTATTTGAATTCCTTTCCCTAAGGTTAGGAGTGGTATTTCTTCATCATTCTTTTTTGTGTTCTCTGATCTCATTTTTCACTTTATACTTTCATAGTTTCCATATTCTCCAGTTCATAGGAGCATCCTTACAATAAATATAAAGCCATCTAGACCCACAAGAGGGAAGTACAGCAACTCATTTTTTTTAAGTCCTTCACAGACCTGCGAAAGAACATGTTTTTGGTTTTTTTTAAATAGCATTTTGGTTGATTTTCAGAATGAATTCATGCTAGGGAACAGAGCTACACAGCACTGCTAAACAGCAAACCCATTTATCCTAACAGATACCATATACATAAGGAGGAATACAAGTACCCATTAACATGTTTCAGAGTTTTACTAGAAGGGACTGCACATCACAGAGTAGTTTGTGTTCATATCCACTTACCCCTTGGCTTCCAAGAGAATTTAAATTTATGATGTCTGACGTCCATCTATTAGGGGCTCGTTTCACAGTCCATTCAGCATCCACAAGCTACTAGTCTCTCCCACTTATGGCTACCGGTTGAAATGCAGACCAAGCATACTCTTCATTTACCTCCAGAAGAATTACTTGGCACAGAAATTCAGCAGTAGGACATTTGTCCCCTTTGTCTCAGAAAATCCAGTTTGCTCTACCTACCCAATTCATATGACCTGAGTAGGTCATGTGGGAATAGAATCATGAAACACCACAGATAAAAGTACTGCCAAAGTCCAAAACTCCAGTTCTGAAGTTCTCAGCTATCACTTAACTCTGAAAATACCTAAGTTCTCATAGTTCAGCTTCCACAGACTCCACGAATCAGGCTTTGCACGTACCTCTCACATACTCACAAGTTCTATCACACATAAAACACACATTTTTTTTTCCCCCTCTCAGAGCTTGCCTGATGGACCTCTTTCAGTAAATCATAACATAGGGTTGCAGCTCTCTTCTAGATTTAGACAAGCTCTCCCAGGCTGCAGGGGCACCCTGAATCCTTTCTCCTGTAGCAATTGCTGAAAGCAAGGAATAAGATGTTCTCTCTAGTCAATGAGCGTATGCAAGTATAACTATACTTCCTTTTATATCATTCAGAAAAAGCACAGAGGAAATTGTCTTCCTATTCTTGTGTAGGACGCTTTTTAATTGGCTTTTCTTGTGCCTATTAGCAAAACAAATTTCAGGTTTCACTGTCGCTTTTACTGAGTGCACAGAGCAACATATTCATCAACTACTCTATCTCTGCTGTCTGGTTTAATCCAGGCAACGAAGGAAAGAACAAGGTAACATGTTTCTAAGGGCAAAATACAAAAGAGTTCACACAAGAAAACACTATATATTTGACTAATCCTCCTCTCTTGGCATCTCCCCTCATTCACAGAAGGAAAGGACATACAAAGAGGCTTCAAAATTACCAACACATCTATTACGGTAAATAAGCCTGCATAATAGTTGAAAAGTGTTGTTGAATTACCAAGTCCCATCTACCATTTGCATTCAAATAAGCTAGCAATAAACCAGCAGTACTTACAGCATTGGAATCAACATCACTGTGTATAGCAACTGTTTTAATCCCCATCTTCTTACATGTTTTGATGACCTGCCATATGAAAAGCGACAATCATCAATATTTAAATTATCAACAAGTTAAGAACAAACAAAAAATCTCAGAAGATTAAATACTTACTCGGCATGCAATCTCCCCTCTGTTGGCAATAAGGAGCTTTTCAAAAGTCTGAAGGGAAAAGAACAATAAGAACCCTAAGATGAACAAATCATAAGTTTTTTCCCCCCTTTAGAAATGGGCATTCTTTTCTCCTCCATTTCCACTAAAACATTGGCTGACTGAGATCACCTGCTAAAGAGTTATGCTGATTTAACAATGACACAGCATAAGCAGTATGCTATACCAAATCTACCTAGCACGTACACAGGTTCAGAAAAAACAAAAAGGTGTTGAACTATCAACACCTGCATTCCCTGGATCTCCTTACCATGCACAGATATGGAAACTAGAACTCTGCAGAGGTGCTGGGAAAGAGTCAAGTTCAAGGAAGAGACATTCACAAGCACTGCCAAATACATAGCAACACCCTCAACACCCAGAAGTCCCTGAACTCTGATTTGGACACAGAAGATATTCAAAGGTGGCATACTTTCCCTGCTCTACAGGTCTTTGCTCTTTTCTACCACACAAAGAAGGACCCCCAAAAATTTCTTACAAAGTTAAGGCAGTACTCTGAAAAGCATGTTTAAAATAAATTACACTTACACTGTGGATTAGACACAGTAAACATCCATGCTGATGTTCATCACAGAATGGTTGAGGTTGGAAGGAACCTCTGGAGATCATCTAATTCAGTCCCCCTGCTCAAGTAGGGTCCTCTAGAGCATATTGCCCAGGACCCTGTCCAGGCAGATTTGAATCTCTCCAAGGATGGAGACTCTGCAACCTCCCTGGGCAACCTGTTCCAGTACCCAGTCACCCAGAAGCCTTTCCTTACCTTCAGACACTGTTTCAAGTCCTCCTGTGTTTCAGTTTGCACCCACTGCCTCTCATCCCATCACTGAGCACCAAACGTTGACACAATGTTAACATCCCTCTGCTAGAAACTGCCATGACTGTTCTTTTCCTACTCCAGACTCCCTGTGACAGCCCTCACATCTGCTTTGGGAAAAATGCCTGTATAAAAACTAAAACTAGATTATTTTACCTCTAGGTGGAAAATGGCAACAAATATCTGGGGGTCAAGTGCCTCCAGCCAGCACAGATCCAGAATAAAATCTCCCAGGCAGGCAAGTATTGTGAAGTGACACCCAAATCACAGGGAGGAGAGGTTCTCCTCTGCCTAGGGCATGGAGGGGAAAGATCAAAACTCCCACTCTGTAGAAACAAGCTTGCTGAGTAGTACTAGCCTTTTCCCCTCTTCATAGCTAAGCTTCACATGAGGAACTAGGTAAACCCCCACATTGCCACCATGAAGCTGTTACCCTCAGTATTGAGTAGCAGCCACAGTGCAAGAAGATAGCAAATCAAATCTAGCACGCTTGTGAAATCCACTGTCACCTTTCATATTGAAGTGCACTTAACACTGCAAATAGGCCTTCAATGCTATCATGACTGAAAAGGGGATAACAGGCTGTCCAACACCAGCCTTACACCCTAGACAAAAACTTGCCATTAAGAAAGGGGATGGAGGAGGAACAAAGTTGCATAGAAATCTCATTGTGGGGGTGGGGTGGAATAAGCATTATTGCCATCATCAGCCTCCCTGCTAAACAAATGGATGATACTGCACCTTTACTGTAAATAAAGGCTGCAATTCAAAGGGACAGTCCTGCTCTACACACTTACCCCCACTGCTTTCCTCACATCAAACCTAGCAGGGATGCAGCAGCTTCAGGACACATCGGTTCAACATGCTGATTGAACAGCCCTACTCTGCCTCCTACACTCCAAAACAAAAACAAGATAGGGAGCAGCAGGCCTCCCCCCTTCAGGGACAGCCTGCAGTTGCACCAGATTAGGTTTATCAAACTATACATTAAGACATTCAATAGCTACTCTCCCTCCCTATGAACACCGCCATCTGCTTTTCATGTGGTTTTGGGGGGCAGGGGGATTGCAACAGCAACCATAAAACTCTTTGTTACCCTATGGTCATTAGTAAATTGGGGGGGGAGGGGGGGAATAAAGGGGAGGAAGGAACTGCAAACCCCACCGCAGCAATTATAGGCAAACTAGGATACTATATTGTTGTTTGCTCCCATATCCCAAGGTGACCTTAACCAAAAACGATTTATTTCTTCAAAGTCAGAGCTGAACCGGCATCACATGATCAGTTTAAAAATGGTGCCGTGTAGTAAAAGCATATAGAAATTAAATGCTAAAATCCTAAGATAAGAGCTGTAGCAAGCCTGCATGTAAATTCAGCCAGATCGGCTGAGGAAGGAACACCACAGCCTAGTACACAGGCACACCTACGCTCCATTCCAAAGTTGAATCCTAACTGAACTTGCTTAAGGATATTTATCTGAGGTATGTACAGTAGGAACACCACAGGAGCTAGCAATTTGGAGTTTTTTAGCTGTGGACCTGGTCCAAAACCCATTGAAGTTACTGAAAGATTTTCAGCACATTCAAACTGTTCTGGAGTCTAAATTTGAGTGTTCTAAGCACCTGAAGCTTTCAGGCACATTGGCGTGAGAGGGAGTAAAAAGCTCCCGTAATACTTGGCATTGAAAAGTTTAACTTCTCAAATACTTCACCTACTTAGTTTTTTGCATTGCAGTTTTATTGACCAAGCACAGTCAAATTGCAAGATAAGGGTCTCAGTATGAAGATGTTAAGATTTGACATTTATTTTCATTTTTCAATTCTGCAATGAAGACACTAATAGGAGGAGACTGGACTCTTGTGCTCCTGCTGTTAAAGATGACAAGCCTCAAGTCTAGTAAGGAAAAAATAACGTGCTGCTTTTGAACAACATGCAACATTTCTATGTCATTTCCACTAATTGGCTAAAAAAGTTCTGTATGACAGTTTGATCATCACAAAAACGGTGGAGGCAGCAGCAAAGGAAGAAAGCAGAAAAGAGCTTGAACTACCTCTATTAGCCACTGCATGGTATGAAATGACTTCCAGTAAAGAGAGGCCAAAAACTCAATTTCATTGTCTAAACAATCATACGTTTAAGAAGGGAACAGAACTCTGATCCAATCAAGACCTTAAGCCTCAAGGACACATTTAAAGTCAAAAGTTAATTTCTCAGAGTCTTTTAAGTCACAGTTCCAGGTACATATTGTTTTTCCCTCCATTTTCTAATACCATTTCACTCCCAGTTAATTGCTCCTCCCCTGGTATATACGGGCAAGTTAATTACTCCTGAAGTGCCATTCTTGCACTTCTATACTATAGCGCCTCCAGTCACATTATTTTTCCAAGTATATTACTTCAGAGGCCATGCCAAGACAACCTCCCACCAGAAAAGTTTTTCTTGGCAGATAGCTGTAAGTTGAGATTGCTACTGCACAAGTCAGTGAGCCACATAGAAACCTCCAATAAACCAGCAACCTCCTCCAAGATGAGGATTTACTATTCTCCACAGGCCTTAAAAGACCCATCTTTATCCAAGTTCTACACCAGTTGTCACCCCTGCAAGGGTGTAAGTGAAGTCAGATTTGGACAATGTATATTAGACCATGTAACAATGTGCTGCCACTACTGCATGATCAATTTTTAGGAAAGCTTTTTGCTTGTCTAGCTTCCAGATGGTTTTAAAAAGCCTACAGCTCTTAGACCATACAAAACATTAAGAATAGTTGTTTCAAAATTATAACACGTTCAGGCTAGCATGAAACTTTCCTAAGCTGACGATCATTTATCTAACCTTTTAAGATACGCACTTAAAGCGTTACCCAATCTTGGCAAACATACTGCAAGAGAAACATTTTTAGCTTAAAAAAGGTCAGAAAAACATACCACTAAACCAGTGACCGTACAGTGATTGTACTAGAAGAACTACTAGTGTTAGCAGCACAAGGAAAGGAAATAGCTTCAAAACTCAAAAGTCAATGGTACAGTAACACATTAGAGAAGAGATGGAACATGCAGAATACTACTTACCCTTTCATTTGGATCATGCACAACCGAATACAGTTGACGTGAAGTTACAAGGCACCGTCTTGAACAGAGCATTTCACGCTGTAGAAGAAAGGGATAAACATTTTTCCTCCTGCTACAGTATTGCATTAAGACAAACAGTTCATATGCTGACATCTTGAGGAAATTCTTCCATAACTTTCCTTGCCCCTCTTTGTTCCCCCCCATCACACCCCTAAGTGGACAGAAGGATCTGCTCCCCTTAAGCACACACCCAATGAATAGTAACTTAGGACAATTTAGAAGCCCCAGATAAAAGTCACTAGCTTAAGTATGCACTTTTTTTTAAATAAACTCTCCACTAAAATCTCATCTTTCCTTCCATCCAGTTCTGAGAAACATTTAACCAGTGAGTTCTCAGAAGAGCATGCATGCACTCAGGGAGTGGGAAAGGTGGCCTTCACTGCTGGGCATAGAGCAGGTAACGTACTAGACAGCAAGAACAGAACAGGCTTTAAATACTAGTTTGGCTCCTAGTCTTTCCCACAATCCCATGATGACACCAGTCTGAGAGACAGATCCTACTTTAAAGTTACCTCAGTGTAGATAGAGGGCTCAGGGAGGACTACAGTTGCTTATCCAGGTTGAACGAAAAAGACTACAAAAACCTTAATACCGAGTACTGCCTTATCTGGTAGGAAGTACAAAATAACAATACGCAATTCTCCAAACTCAGAACTGGTCAACTACATCTGAAAGAACTGCAGAAGTTGTGGAGACCCAAATAAGAAGCTTAGTAGAAGCTAAAAGCTCTCCTATAAGGAGACTGAAAAAGAGATGGACACTTACTCCACTGGAAAGGAAATCAAAAAATTAAGGTAAGGAAGTGTACATCTACATAAAGGTTAGAGAACTCAGCTACCTGCCCCATAACAGTCGTGAACATGCAGGAAGGAAGATGCAGTTAAGGACAGGCTTTTGCCAGGTGCAATTACAGCAAACAGTCATTATTCTAAGTTTATGGCAGGACAGCTATACCTTCAATGACTGTTCAGTGATGCAGATCCAGTAAGAAGGGGCAAGGATGGTTATAGCAGTAAGAGTATTCTGCTCCAGAGTGGATGGCATTAAGCAGGTAGAGTCCCTCTCCTCTCAGATAAAGCTGACAGGTGTCCTTGCGGGACCATGAATACTCTGAAGCAGCTCATACAGGACACATTCAAAAGGAAAGTCTTCAGGTTAACATTACCAATTGAAAGATGAAAGGTCAACGAGGCTAACCTAAATATGGGCAGCTAGATAGGAGGGGGAAGGGATGCCTCCAGACTTTCTTATAAATAACTTTTATACAAGCTATAGAGTTTTGAACGCATAGAAGTTCAGCTCCAGATACTAGAGCCTCCTAACTCCTTTTATTGCGCTACTAGCTCACTGTTCTACATATCTTGTTTGGGAGTTAAGTAACTATCAGCTGAAGTAGGGACATACCCACAGCCCATACAAGACAAACTAAGAGTACAGAAGGAAGGGATGTAGACAAAACCCTTCCCCAAACCCCATCCTCAAAACATACAGTGTAGTGTTTGAAATACTCTTCAGTGAAAAATGAGGTGGATTTTAATCCTTTCCAGATGAAAAGAGCTTAGATCAGTTTCTCAAATTCTGGCAAGCATTCAAGCTTTAGAAGAAAAGTCAGGAACAACTCCTGACATTTGTCACTTCATTTTGCAAGAAGCTTACCAGCAAACAGTAGGCATACCTTTAGAAAATCAATTGCATCTATCACCGCACAGGAACAACTGTGGATCACAATAGCCATATCCAAGGTAGTCTGACTTCTAATAATACCTTCACCCAGCACCAGAGGATGAAAAAACAGGAAAGAGGCCCAAATGGGTTTCCACAGCCAACACTAACCTCTGGTGCATAATCTTAACTGTTCATCTTGTTCAACGCTAGTTCGTGTGCACACTTTCCTTTGTCAAGAGAAGTAGCACAGAAACTGCCCAATCTGAATCAGCCAAGCAGCTAGGGAAAAAAAAAACCAAAAACCATAAATCCCATAACTCAAACCCTAATTCCATTCAAATAAGTCGTTTTCTTCCAGATCCCCAGTCAGTTCACAAACATGAATACAAGCACATCCTAGCCCACTTGTATCTAATGCTAATAAGGGTCTCAAGCTAGTGACTACTACAACACATTGCATGTGCATATTTTATTTATATGTGCATATCTATATACACACATGAACTGGTGTAGCCATTCATTTTCTAAAATAATTTTGTACAACTTAAACAGTAATTTGTAGAATAGCATGCTCTTCATGTGGCTCAGATTATGCACAAACTTCTGCCTCAGAACTTAGTAGAGAACCTGCCTTCCTATGAATACAGTTCTATGAATCCTCTTCCAACGGTTTAACACCATGGTACACAATAACAAAATAGAAAATAATTAACTCATGTTATTTATGGATGGCTCATCGTGTATGCTTTAAAGTTTTGTTTGTCCCTCGTTAAGGAAAGAAGTTTTTCTGCTCTACAGATCATCTTGTAAATAACATGTTACTGAGCTTTCTGGCCAGAAAAGCATCTGTGTTGAAATGCAGAGTACCAGATTTTAGAGAAGGGAAGCATCTGATATCAACATTTACTTAAGGTTAACATTGGAAGGAATGCATATTCTAGTACAACTAGGAAATAGAGTAACCAATGCTCAATCAGTAACAGCACAGCGTACTTATTATCAGACAAATTCTAGCTCTTCCTTTTATGTTCTGCTAGAGATCCTAAGGCTTCTGCCTCCACACTTTTAAAGACTCAATACCTTAAAAAAAATCACTGGAATAACTCCCTCACATTTGCCATATATTTCCCATTAACAATAAATATTTCTGAATAATTTTAAACATTATGAACTCGTGATATCTTCACTATCTTGATCACACTGAAGCTGTTCCCAAATCTTTTTAATTTCGACCTAATCTGACACCCTTGTTTCTGGACATTTACAGATAGAGTACATACACAACATACATAGGAAGCAGACATTTTCAGGCATCTGCAAGAAATTTAATCTGTAAGGTTGAAAATGCAGCTTATCAACTAATATACGATCGTACAAATCTTGTAAACAGGAAACCAACCTTAATATTTCTTTTTTTACTAATCAAGTACTTTCTCTTCTTTTTGCACTTTTTCAGAGTGTTCTGGACAGCCAGGAATTCATAACTCTAGGCAGAACCAATTTCAAAAAGAAAAAAGGAAAAATAGTACAAGCTTTTGCAAGCTACACTACACACAACTCTTTCACTCTTACCAGATACAAGAACCACCGCCAAATCTAAGAGAGAAGAGAAGAAATTCAGTTTTCATGTTTGTAGTACGTGTGCTGTGTTAGCAATACTCATCAACTAAGGCTATATTTTAAAACTAAGTCACTCCTACTCCCAAGTGTGTTCTCCCTGGTACCAGTACCGAAGTTTACAAAAGAGTCACCTGGTGAACCAGAGTAGGAAATACATCCAGCTGCAAAGACACCCACAAGCAGTGGGGAAATTGTTTTCAGCCAGATCAGTTCCTCAGTCCAGTTTATCCATTTAGATATTCAAGCAGAGGTGTTGGCACAATGGCAGGGAGAGACAGTTGAAAAGGGATGGCCCATAACCAAGAACTAGCACCTGGAGAAAGCTGGAACAATTTCTCACAGTAGCAGCTTAAACAGCTCCAGTAAGGCTAGAGCCTGTGAAACAAATCATGGCATTATAGTAATGATACAAGAATTACCAGTGCAAGTCTTAAACATTTTAAAAAGCAAATAAAAACATACAGATCAGCATCTTGTTTAAGAACTACTCTACCATTTTCTATGCTATGTAAACTTAACCAAGTTTCTTAACTTCCGTCCAGAACTAAGGGTCTTGCATAGTAGATGACAGTATGTTTTGCCTGCAAATCCAAACAGCTACTCCTGGAAGCAAGGTAACTCTAAACACACAAATCTCTACCCATGATCTGCTTTAAGTATGCTTATCAGTACTAAGATCTCTAGATTAAATATTGAAAACAACCCCTGAACTCCACTAGTGTTGGAATACATTTATCTGTCTAAACTTGTGACCACACTTCTTTCACAAACAGCAAATGATTCCAACCTTGCTATCCTCTCTGGCCTAATGCTTCCGTGCAACAAAAGAACAAAGGCAAAAAGCACCTCCCTGAAGTAACAGTATGCTAATAATGTTATGCGGAAGAGAGTAAGGAGCTCCCGCTGTACAGGTCACTTCCATGACTTAAAAATGGTGGGCACATAAACTTATTATGAGGGCAGAAAAGGCAGAAAACTCCATACATTCAGTTTCATAATAAAAACTTGTACACACTGATGGCAGATCTATGTATCAGCAGTTTACTGTTCATAAGAGAGTATTTACACCTTTCCTCTACTTTCTTTTTAATAGCTTTCTCAGAAGAGTTTCAAGATAAATACCAAAAGCCATTTCTCATCCTCATACAGTAACTGCAGTCTTCTTTCAACATAAGATTTTCTCCCAGCTCCAAGAGTGTAAAGCACCCAAAAAGAAACTAACAGTTTAGTTATATTCTGCAGAGAACTAGTTCTGCATGGAAGCTAACATACAAGCATTAAGCATTAGCTTAGAAACATAGCAAATAGTTGAATCCCCAGCTCACAGGGTTTTTGCACTTTCTTTTCTCAGGTCTTCCATTGATACAGCAAAAGTTAACGACTGACTAGCTACTAGCCCTGGCACAAATTGTAAGAATTCCAAGCAGGTTAAAAGTTTGAAGAGTTAAGTAAGAATATTTGCCTATGTTAGCAAAATATTTAAAAGGTCCATGAAAGTAATTCCTATACAAATCACTCATATGAAGTCATTGAAGACTCTCCTCTTGAAGGCGAGTTTCACACACAAGGCTAAAAAAAATCACTTCAGTTACGTAACACACAAGTGTTATTAAGTACCTATAAAAACGTTATATTCGTGAGTGTTATAAAATAAAACGTTTTATTTTATTGTTTACATTGATACAGCCAGATCACATCCTTGAGAATTTAAAGGAAGGAGCAAAGTAGAGCTTTCACAGGAAAGCTCTAAAGGGCAAACATCAAAAGCTTTGGACCATTCAGAGGGAAAAGCAGTAGTCTTCCATATGCATATACACATACATGTGTATATGGCTACCAAGAACAAAGTTTTCAAACAGCATGATTGCTCTGCTAGTTCCAACTCAGTCACATCATTCCCAAACTTATTTTCCCCCACTGTTTAAGTTTCTCTCCTGTACACCTTCAGAGCAAAACACATTTGCCATGTAAGTTTCCTGAGAGAAAAATACTTAAGAATAACCCATCCCCTTCTCAAGATGACCTGCCTGAGCAGCTTCCTAACCACACAAGTCATCCCTTATACAGGATCCCTAAAGACAGAACAGCTGTTCTTAGTACAGTTTAGAAGTTACAAATGTAGACAGAAATCTATTCTACCCTTAGGACAACGAGTTCTGCAAGTTACTCCTCTCTTCTCCATTAGCACTTGCAGGTCTGCTCACAAACATCCCTTTTCAGGAACAGATGCTAGACTCCTGTTGTAAGCAGTTTGATGTGCTTTGCACCTTTTCCACACACCAGCTAGTAGTTAACATCTTTAGTCTTTTACACACTACTATATGATAACACTATTTGCTCTTTTCCTAAATAATCTCTCCTTTCTTTTAATATGGTCTGTAGAAGCAAAGAGGAAAAAAAGTAGATACTACATAAGCTTAAAGTAACCTCCTCAGTGAACCTATTCCAGTTTCAGGAATTAAGCTTCCTAGAAGCTTGAAGTCTTTACCAAAAATAGTTTTGCAATAGCTTCTGTCATTTTCATGACAAACATGAAAACTCCACAGTAAAGCATAAGCAATAGGTGAAACATCTGCAACTATCAACAGGTAGGATTTCCGCAGATATACACCAGGGTAGCACCTGTCAACAGTACAGCCCCAAGAAACATGGGAGAAGAGAAAGGAAGGAAGAGACGATACCTTTTCAGAGTAGTAACTTTTTCTATAAACTAAGCTTTTACTCAAAAACAGCACAGAACTACACTCTTCTGTGTTTAAAGTACTATTCAAATTACCCCCTACCCCTACGTTTTGATAAGCCCCTGGGCTAAACAGAGGAAAGAGAGGAGGAGGAAACAGGGAGCAGTCCCTAACCCTCCTCAGCAGCGAACTGACTTTTTTAAAAGTCAGATCTAGCAATACACAGATGGGACATACCAAGGACCAGAGTCTTAGATGCTGAGTTATCAACACGTCAACCCACCACCTAGCTTTTACAGTTTCACTACAACTACTTTGCCTTCCAGCCATTTAAACACAGCTGCCAGGCCTACTCCCCGCCCCGCACCCCAGACCAGCGTAGGGCTCCCTGGGCAACAAGAGCCCCTCCCGGCAACCAGAGGACCAGCACTCCCCACCCCACAGCACTGCCACAACACCATGACCACATATGTGCACACTCACCAACAGTCTCCCCAGCCCCAAACAGGGGTTTATACAGGAGGGACCCCCACACAAAGCCCCAGCTCCAGACATTCACACAGAGGACAGCATCCCCCAACAGCCCCAGTCCTGGCTGTTTACATGACGGACAGTCATTCCCCCCCTCCCCCTAAACAGGGTCAGCCCCAGGCTTTTACTTGCACCCCCTTCCCTCTCCCAGCACCTGCAACACACATTTACATAGGGCAATACCATCCACAAAGATCATTCCAGACATTTACATGGCATCTCTCCTCCATGTCCCCACAACAGTCCCATTCCCTAACATTTACATGCAGGATGCAACCCCATAACAGCCCCAGACTTGACCTGATACACCCCCCTCAATAACAGCCCCATTCCCAGACATTTAAACAGCAGAAAAACAGCTCCAACGACTCCAGCTTCAGACATTGCCACAGGTGACAACCGCTCTAGCAGCCACAGTCCCCAGACACACACCCTCCTACACCCCAAACATTTACATCTCACCTTCCAAAAAAGCCACATCCTCACGCCTTCACACAGGGCATAAACCTCCCCATAACACAGGCAAACTTGGGCCTTTACATGGGACATAACCCTACTATACAATGAACAGCCTGAGGCGTTAACACAGTGCATAACACCCCCCCTCCCATCACGATCGCAAGCCTAGGCCTTTACACAGGACATAACCTCCCCCACCCCCATTAACAGCCCCCCGGCCTTGACACAGGGCATAACAGGATGAAACCTCCCCCCCCCATAGCAGCCACAGCCCCACACCTTTACAAAGAACATAAACCCCCCCATACCAGCAACAAGCCTGGACCTTTACACAGGAAATAACCCCCCCACCCAATGGTAACAAGACTGGGCCTTTACACAGGGCATAACTTGCCCCCTGCAACGACGGTCACAGCCCCAGGCCTTTACACAGGACGTGACCCCCCCCCCCATTACAGCCACAGGCCTTTATACAGGGCATAAACCTCCCCCACATAACAGAATCAAGCCTAGGCATTCACATAGGGCATAACCCCCCCCCACCAATGACAGCCATAGCCCCACGCCTTTACACAGGACATAACCTTCCCCCAAAAACAGCCACAACCCTAGGCCTTTACAAGGGGCATAGCTTGCCCCCTGCGACAGACAAAACTCTAGGCACTCATACAGGATATAAACCCCCCATTACAGCCACAGCCCCAGGCTTTTACATAGAGCATAAACTCACCCATAACAATCACAAGGCCCAAGTCTTCACACAGCACATAAACCCCCCCCCCATCACAGCCACAGGCTAGGCATTTACACAGGACAAACCTGCCCCCCCACATCACAGCCACAGCCCCCCCCCCATAACAGCCACAAGCCTAGGCATTCACACAGGGCACAACCCCCCCCCCCAAAGCAGCCATAAGCCTAGGCGCTACACAGGGCATAACTTGCCCCCTGCAACAACAGTCACAGCCTCAGGCCTTTACACAGGACATGACCCCCCCATTACAGTCCCAGGCCTTCACACAGGACATAATCTCCCCCATCACAGCCACAAGCCTACACATTTACACAGCGCATCACCCCACCCCTTAACAGCCACAGACATTTACACAGGGCATAACCCCCCCCCATAACAGCCACAGGCCTTTACATAGAGCATAAACTCCCCCATAACAGCCACAAGGCCCAAGTCTTCACACAGCACATAACCCCCCCACACACACATCACAGCCACAGCCCCAGGCCTTCACCAGCACATAAGCCCCCCCCCCATAGCAGCCACAAGACTAGGCCTTCACACAGGGCATAAACCCCCCACCCCCCCAAATAATAGCCACAAGACTACGCATTTACACAAGACATAACCCCCCCACCCAAAGCAGCCACAAGCCTAGGCCTTGACACAGGGCATAACCTCCCCACATCACAGCCACAAGCCTAGACATTTACACAGAACATAACTCCCCCCCCCCCATAATAGCAACAAGACTGGGCCTTTACACAGGGCATAACTTGCCCCCTGCAACGACGGTCACAGCCCCAGGCCTTTACACAGGACGTGACCCCCCCCCCCCATTACAGCCACAGACCTTTATACAGGGCATAAACCTCCCCCACATAACAGAATCAAGCCTAGGCATTCACACAGGGCATAACCCCCCCCCCCCATAACAGCCACAGCTCCACGCCTTTATACAGGACATAACCTTCCCCCAAAAACAGCCACAACCCTAGGCCTTTACAAGGGGCATAGCTTGCCCCCTGCAACAGACAAAACCCTAGGCATTCATACAGGATATAAACCTCCCCCCCACACACACACATCACAGCCACAGCCCCACACCTTTACACAGGGCATAACCACCCCCATAGTGGTCACAACACCAGGCATTTACACAGCACATATGCCCCACACATCACAGCCACAGCCCCAGGCCTTTACATGGGGTATAATCCCCCCATTACAGTCCCAGGCCTTCACACAGGCCATAATCCCCCCCATCACAGCCACAAGCCGACACATTTACACAGGCCATAACCCCCACCCCATCACAGCCACAAGCCTACGCATTTACACAGTGCATCACCCCCCGCCCTTAACAGCCACAGGCATTTACACAGGGCATAACCCCCCCCCCCCACAAAAACAGCCACAGGCCTTCACATAGAGCATAAACTCACCCATAACAATCACAAGGCCCAAGTCTTCACACAGCACATAAACCTCCCCCCCATCACAGCCACAGGCTAGGCATTTACACAGGACAAACCTGCCCCCCACATCACAGCCACAGCCCCCCCCCATAACAGCCACAAGCCTAGGCATTCACACAGGGCATAACCCCCCCCCCCATAACAGCCACAGCCCCACGCCTTCACACAGGGCATAACTCCCTCCATTACAGCCACAAGCTAGGCCTTTACACAGGACATAATCTTCCCCCCCCTCCATAAGAGCCACAAGTCTAGGCATTTACATGTGGCATAAGACGCCCCCCATAACAGCCACAGCCCCAGGCCTTCACACAGGGCATAAACCCCCCACCCCCCCAAATAATAGCCACAAGACTACGCATTTACACAAGACATAACCCCCCCACCCAAAGCAGCCACAAGCCTAGGTATTTACACAGGGCATAACCTCCCCACATCACAGCCACAAGCCTAGACATTTACACAGAACATAACTCCCCCCCTCCATAATAGCAACAAGACTGGGCCTTTACACAGGGCATAACTTGCCCCCTGCAACGACGGTCACAGCCCCAGGCCTTTACACAGGACGTGACCCCCCCCCCCCATTACAGCCACACGCCTTTACACAGGGCATAAACTTCCCCCACATAACAGAATCAAGCCTAGGCATTCACACAGGGCATAACCCCCTCACATCACAGCCACAAGTCTAGGCCTTTTCACAGGGCATACCCCCCCCCCCAATTAAGAGCCACAAGCCTAGGCATTAACATGGAGCGTAACATGCCCACCCGCTCATTACGGCCACAGCCCCACGCCTTTACACAGGGCATAACCCCCCCCCCCAAATAACGGCCACAGCCTCAGGCCTTTACACAGGACATAACCAGCCCCCAAAACAGTCACAAGCTTAGGCGCTTTACACAGGGCATAACCCCCCCCACACACACACACAACAGCGATAAGGCTGGGCCTTTACACAAGATATAACCCTACTATACAATGAACAGCCTCAGGCCTTAACACAAAGCACAACCCACCCCCGTCACAGTTGCAAGCCTAGGCCTTGACACAGGGCATAACAGAACATAACTCGCCAACAGCCACAGTCCCAGGCCTTTACACAGGACATAACCCCCCCACCCAATGGCAACAAGACTGGGCCTTTACACAGGACATAACTTGCCCCCTGCAACGACGGTCACAGCCCCAGGCCTTTACACAGGACGTGACCCCCCCCCCATTACAGCCACAGGCCTTTATACAGGGCATAAACCTCCCCCACATAACAGAATCAAGCCTAGGCATTCACATAGGGCATAACCCCCCCCACCAATGACAGCCATAGCCCCACGCCTTTATACAGGACATAACCTTCCCCCAAAAACAGCCACAACCCTAGGCCTTTACAAGGGGCATAGCTTGCCCCCTGCGACAGACAAAACTCTAGGCACTCATACAGGATATAAACCCCCCATTACAGCCACAGCCCCAGGCTTTTACATAGAGCATAAACTCACCCATAACAATCACAAGGCCCAAGTCTTCACACAGCACATAAACCCCCCCCCCATCACAGCCACAGGCTAGGCATTTACACAGGACAAACCTGCCCCCCACATCACAGCCACAGCCCCCCCCCCATAACAGCCACAAGCCTAGGCATTCACACAGGGCACAACCCCCCCCTCATATCAGCCACAGCCCCACACCTTCACACAGGGCATAACTCCCTCCATTACAGCCACAAACTAGGCCTTTACACAGGACATAATCCCCCTCCCCATAAGAGCCACAAGTCTAGGCATTTACATGTGGCATAAGACTCCCCCCATTACAGCCACAGGCCTTCACATAGAGCATAAACTCCCCCATAACAGCCACAAGGCCCAAGTCTTCACACAGCATATAACCCCCCCACACACACATCACAGCCACAGCCCCAGGCCTTCACCAGCACATAAGCCCCCCCCATAGCAGCCACAAGACTAGGCCTTCACACAGGGCATAAACCCCCCACCCCCCCAAATAATAGCCACAAGACTACGCATTTACACAAGACATAACCCCCCCACCCAAAGCAGCCACAAGCCTAGGCCTTGACACAGGGCATAACCTCCCCACATCACAGCCACAAGCCTAGACATTTACACAGAACATAACTCCCCCCCCCCATAATAGCAACAAGACTGGGCCTTTACACAGCGCATAACTTGCCCCCTGCAACGACGGTCACAGCCCCAGGCCTTTACACAGGACGTGACCCCCCCCCCCATTACAGCCACACGCCTTTACACAGGGCATAAACTTCCCCCACATAACAGAATCAAGCCTAGGCATTCACACAGGGCATAACCCCCTCACATCACAGCCACAAGTCTAGGCCTTTTCACAGGACATAATCTTCCCCCCCCCTCCATAAGAGCCACAAGTCTAGGCATTTACATGTGGCATAAGACGCCCCCCATAACAGCCACAGCCCCAGGCCTTCACACAGGACATAAACCACCCCCCCCCAAATAATAGCCACAAGACTACGCATTTACACAAGACATAACCCCCCCACCCAAAGCAGCCACAAGCCTAGGTATTTACACAGGGCATAACCTCCCCACATCACAGCCACAAGCCTAGACATTTACACAGAACATAACTCCCCCCCCCATAATAGCAACAAGACTGGGCCTTTACACAGGGCATAACTTGCCCCCTGCAACGACGGTCACAGCCCCAGGCCTTTACACAGGACGTGACCCCCCCCCCCCCCATTACAGCCACAGGCCTTCACACAGGGCATAAACTTCCCCCACATAACAGAATCAAGCCTAGGCATTCACATAGGGCATAACCCTCCCCCCCCACCAATGACAGCCATAGCCCCACGCCTTTACACAGGACATAACCTTCCCCCAAAAACAGCCACAACCCTAGGCCTTTACAAGGGGCATAGCTTGCCCCCTGCGACAGACAAAACTCTAGGCACTCATACAGGATATAAACCCCCCATTACAGCCACAGCCCCAGGCTTTTACATAGAGCATAAACTCACCCATAACAATCACAAGGCCCAAGTCTTCACACAGCACATAAACCCCCCCCCCACATCACAGCCACAGGCTAGGCATTTACACAGGACAAACATGCCCCCCACATCACAGCCACAGCCCCCCCCCCGTAACAGCCACAAGCCTAGGCATTCACACAGGGCACAACCCCCCCCCCAAAGCAGCCATAAGCCTAGGCGCTACACAGGGCATAACTTGCCCCCTGCAACAACAGTCACAGCCTCAGGCCTTTACACAGGACATGACCCCCCCATTACAGTCCCAGGCCTTCACACAGGACATAATCTCCCCCATCACAGCCACAAGCCTACACATTTACACAGCGCATCACCCCACCCCTTAACAGCCACAGACATTTACACAGGGCATAACCTCCCCCCATAACAGCCACAGGCCTTTACATAGAGCATAAACTCCCCCATAACAGCCACAAGGCCCAAGTCTTCACACAGCACATAACCCCCCCACACACACATCACAGCCACAGCCCCAGGCCTTCACCAGCACATAAGCCCCCCCCCATAGCAGCCACAAGACTAGGCCTTCACACAGGGCATAAACCCCCCACCCCCCCAAATAATAGCCACAAGACTACGCATTTACACAAGACATAACCCCCCCACCCAAAGCAGCCACAAGCCTAGGCCTTGACACAGGGCATAACCTCCCCACATCACAGCCACAAGCCTAGACATTTACACAGAACATAACTCCCCCCCCCCATAATAGCAACAAGACTGGGCCTTTACACAGGGCATAACTTGCCCCCTGCAACGACGGTCACAGCCCCAGGCCTTTACAAAGGACGTGACCCCCCCCCCCATTACAGCCACAGGCCTTTATACAGGGCATAAACCTCCCCCACATAACAGAATCAAGCCTAGGCATTCACACAGGGCATAACCCCCCCCCCTCATAACAGCCACAGCCCCACGCCTTTACACAGGACATAACCTTCCCCCAAAAACAGCCACAACCCTAGGCCTTTACAAGGGGCATAGCTTGCCCCCTGCAACAGACAAAACCCTAGGCATTCATACAGGATATAAACCTCCCCCCCACACACACACATCACAGCCACAGCCCCACACCTTTACACAGGGCATAACCACCCCCATAGTGGTCACAACACCAGGCATTTACACAGCACACATGCCCCACACATCACAGCCACAGCCCCAGGCCTTTACATGGGGTATAATCCCCCCATTACAATCCCAGGCCTTCACACAGGCCATAATCCCCCCCATCACAGCCACAAGCCGACACATTTACACAGGCCATAACCCCCACCCCATCACAGCCACAAGCCTACGCATTTACACAGTGCATCACCCCCCGCCCTTAACAGCCACAGGCATTTACACAGGGCATAACCCCCCCCCCACAAAAACAGCCACAGGCCTTCACATAGAGCATAAACTCCCCCATAACAATCACAAGGCCCAAGTCTTAACACAGCACATAACCTCCCCCCCATCACAGCCACAGGCTAGGCATTTACACAGGACAAACCTGCCCCCCACATCACAGCCACAGCCCCCCCCCCCCATAACAGCCACAAGCCTAGGCATTCACACAGGGCATAACCCCCCCCCCCATAACAGCCACAGCTCCACGCCTTCACACAGGGCATAACTCCCTCCATTACAGCCACAAGCTAGGCCTTTACACAGGACATAATCCTCCCCCCCCCCATAAGAGCCACAAGTCTAGGCATTTACATGTGGCATAAGACGCCCCCCATAACAGCCACAGCCCCAGGCCTTCACACAGGACATAAACCACCCCCCCCCCCAAATAATAGCCACAAGACTACGCATTTACACAAGACATAACCCCCCCACCCAAAGCAGCCACAAGCCTAGGCATTTATACAAGACATAACCTCCCCACATCACAGCCACAAGCCTAGACATTTACACAGAACATAACTCCCCCCCCCCCATAATAGCAACAAGACTGGGCCTTTACACAGGGCATAACTTGCCCCCTGCAACGACGGTCACAGCCCCAGGCCTTTACACAGGACGTGACCCCCCCCCATTACAGCCACACGCCTTCACACAGGGCATAAACTTCCCCCACATAACAGAATCAAGCCTAGGCATTCACACAGGGCATAACCCCCTCACATCACAGCCACAAGTCTAGGCCTTTTCACAGGGCATACCCCCCCCCCCCCAATTAAGAGCCACAAGCCTAGGCATTAACATGGAGCGTAACATGCCCACCCGCTCATTACGGCCACAGCCCCACGCCTTCACACAGGGCATAATCCCCCCCCCCCAAATAACGGCCACAGCCTCAGGCCTTTACACAGGACATAACCAGCCCCCAAAACAGTCACAAGCTTAGGCGCTTTACACAGGGCATAACCCCCCCCACACACACACACAACAGCGATAAGGCTGGGCCTTTACACAAGATATAACCCTACTATACAATGAACAGCCTCAGGCCTTAACACAAAGCACACCCCCCCCGTCACAGTTGCAAGCCTAGGCCTTGACACAGGGCATAACAGAACATAACTCGCCAACAGCCACAGTCCCAGGCCTTTACACAGGACATAACCCCCCCACCCAATGGCAACAAGACTGGGCCTTTACACAGGGCATAACCCCCCCACCCAATGGCAACAAGACTGGGCCTTTACACAGGGCATAACTTGCCCCCTGCAACGACGGTCACAGCCCCAGGCCTTTACACAGGACATGACCCCCCCCCCCCATTACAGCCACAGACCTTTATACAGGGCATAAACCTCCCCCACATAACAGAATCAAGCCTAGGCATTCACACAGGGCATAACCCTCCCCCCCCCCCAATGACAGCCACAGCCCCACGCCTTTATACAGGACATAACCTTCCCCCAAAAACAGCCACAACCCTAGGCCTTTACAAGGGGCATAGCTTGCCCCCTGCGACAGACAAAACCCTAGGCACTCATACAGGATATAAACCTCCCCCCCCACACACACATCACAGCCACAGCCCCACACCTTTACACAGGGCATAACCACCCCCATAGTGGTCACAACACCAGGCATTTACACAGCACATATGCCCCACACATCACAGCCACAGCCCCAGGCCTTTACATGGGGTATAATCCCCCCATTACAGTCCCAGGCCTTCACACAGGCCATAATCCCCCCCATCACAGCCACAAGCCGACGCATTTACACAGGCCATAACCCCCACCCCACCACAGCCACAAGCCTACGCATTTACACAGTGCATCACCCCCCGCCCTTAACAGCCACAGGCATTTACACAGGGCATAACCCCCCCCCCCAAAAACAGCCACAGGCCTTCACATAGAGCATAAACTCACCCATAACAATCACAAGGCCCAAGTCTTAACACAGCACATAACCACCCCCCACATCACAGCCACAGGCTAGGCATTTACACAGGACAAACCTGCCCCCCACATCACAGCCACAGCCCCCCCCATAACAGCCACAAGCCTAGGCATTCACACAGGGCATAACCCCCCCCCATAACAGCCACAGCCCCACGCCTTCACACAGGGCATAACTCCCTCCATTACAGCCACAAGCTAGGCCTTTACACAGGACATAATCTTCCCCCCCCCTCCATAAGAGCCACAAGTCTAGGCATTTACATGTGGCATAAGACGCCCCCCATAACAGCCACAGCCCCAGGCCTTCACACAGGGCATAAACCACCCCCCCCAATAATAGCCACAAGACTACGCATTTACACAAGACATAACCCCCCCACCCAAAGCAGCCACAAGCCTAGGTATTTACACAGGGCATAACCTCCCCACATCACAGCCACAAGCCTAGACATTTACACAGAACATAACTCCCCCCCCCATAATAGCAACAAGACTGGGCCTTTACACAGGGCATAACTTGCCCCCTGCAACGACGGTCACAGCCCCACGCCTTTACACAGGACGTGACCCCCCCCCCCCCATTACAGCCACACGCCTTCACACAGGGCATAAACTTCCCCCACATAACAGAATCAAGCCTAGGCATTCACACAGGGCATAACCCCCTCACATCACAGCCACAAGTCTAGGCCTTTTCACAGGGCATACCCCCCCCCCAATTAAGAGCCACAAGCCTAGGCATTAACATGGAGCGTAACATGCCCACCCGCTCATTACGGCCACAGCCCCACGCCTTTACACAGGGCATAACCCCCCCCCCCCCCAAATAACGGCCACAGCCTCAGGCCTTTACACAGGACAAAACCAGCCCCCAAAACAGTCACAAGCTTAGGCGCTTTACACAGGGCATAACCCCCCCCACACACACACAACAGCAATAAGGCTGGGCCTTTACACAAGATATAACCCTACTATACAATGAACAGCCTCAGGCCTTAACACAAAGCACACCCCCCCCCCCCCGTCACAGTTGCAAGCCTAGGCCTTGACACAGGGCATAACAGAACATAACTCGCCAACAGCCACAGTCCCAGGCCTTTACACAGGACATAACCCCCCCACCCAATGGCAACAAGACTGGGCCTTTACACAGGACATAACCCCCCCACCCAATGGCAACAAGACTGGGCCTTTACACAGGGCATAACTTGCCCCCTGCAACGACGGTCACAGCCCCAGGCCTTTACACAGGACATGACCCCCCCCCCATTACAGCCACAGGCCTTTATACAGGGCATAAACCTCCCCCACATAACAGAATCAAGCCTAGGCATTCACACAGGGCATAACCCTCCCCCCCCCCCAATGACAGCCACAGCCCCACGCCTTTATACAGGACATAACCTTCCCCCAAAAACAGCCACAACCCTAGGCCTTTACAAGGGGCATAGCTTGCCCCCTGCGACAGACAAAACCCTAGGCACTCATACAGGATATAAACCTCCCCCCCCACACATCACAGCCACAGCCCCACACCTTTACACAGGGCATAACCACCCCCATAGTGGTCACAACACCAGGCATTTACACAGCACATATGCCCCACACATCACAGCCACAGCCCCAGGCCTTTACATGGGGTATAATCCCCCCATTACAGTCCCAGGCCTTCACACAGGCCATAATCCCCCCCATCACAGCCACAAGCCGACGCATTTACACAGGCCATAACCCCCACCCCACCACAGCCACAAGCCTACGCATTTACACAGTGCATCACCCCCCGCCCTTAACAGCCACAGGCATTTACACAGGGCATAACCCCCCCCCCCAAAAACAGCCACAGGCCTTCACATAGAGCATAAACTCACCCATAACAATCACAAGGCCCAAGTCTTAACACAGCACATAACCACCCCCCACATCACAGCCACAGGCTAGGCATTTACACAGGACAAACCTGCCCCCCACATCACAGCCACAGCCCCCCCCATAACAGCCACAGCCCCACGCCTTCACACAGGGCATAACTCCCTCCATTACAGCCACAAGCTAGGCCTTTACACAGGACATAATCTTCCCCCCCCCTCCATAAGAGCCACAAGTCTAGGCATTTACATGTGGCATAAGACGCCCCCCATAACAGCCACAGCCCCAGGCCTTCACACAGGACATAAACCACCCCCCCCCAAATAATAGCCACAAGACTACGCATTTACACAAGACATAACCCCCCCACCCAAAGCAGCCACAAGCCTAGGCATTTATACAAGACATAACCTCCCCACATCACAGCCACAAGCCTAGACATTTACACAGAACATAACTCCCCCCCCCCCATAATAGCAACAAGACTGGGCCTTTACACAGGGCATAACTTGCCCCCTGCAACGACGGTCACAGCCCCACGCCTTTACACAGGACGTGACCCCCCCCCATTACAGCCACACGCCTTCACACAGGGCATAAACTTCCCCCACATAACAGAATCAAGCCTAGGCATTCACACAGGGCATAACCCCCTCACATCACAGCCACAAGTCTAGGCCTTTTCACAGGGCATACCCTCCCCCCCAATTAAGAGCCACAAGCCTAGGCATTAACATGGAGCGTAACATGCCCACCCGCTCATTACGGCCACAGCCCCACGCCTTCACACAGGGCATAATCCCCCCCCCCCAAATAACGGCCACAGCCTCAGGCCTTTACACAGGACATAACCAGCCCCCAAAACAGTCACAAGCTTAGGCGCTTTACACAGGGCATAACCCCCCCCACACACACACACAACAGCGATAAGGCTGGGCCTTTACACAAGATATAACCCTACTATACAATGAACAGCCTCAGGCCTTAACACAAAGCACACCCCCCCCGTCACAGTTGCAAGCCTAGGCCTTGACACAGGGCATAACAGAACATAACTCGCCAACAGCCACAGTCCCAGGCCTTTACACAGGACATAACCCCCCCACCCAATGGCAACAAGACTGGGCCTTTACACAGGGCATAACCCCCCCACCCAATGGCAACAAGACTGGGCCTTTACACAGGGCATAACTTGCCCCCTGCAACGACGGTCACAGCCCCAGGCCTTTACACAGGACATGACCCCCCCCCCCCCCATTACAGCCACAGGCCTTTATACAGGGCATAAACCTCCCCCACATAACAGAATCAAGCCTAGGCATTCACACAGGGCATAACCCTCCCCCCCCCCCAATGACAGCCACAGCCCCACGCCTTTATACAGGACATAACCTTCCCCCAAAAACAGCCACAACCCTAGGCCTTTACAAGGGGCATAGCTTGCCCCCTGCAACAGACAAAACCCTAGGCACTCATACAGGATATAAACCTCCCCCCCCACACACACATCACAGCCACAGCCCCACACCTTTACACAGGGCATAACCACCCCCATAGTGGTCACAACACCAGGCATTTACACAGCACATATGCCCCACACATCACAGCCACAGCCCCAGGCCTTTACATGGGGTATAATCCCCCCATTACAGTCCCAGGCCTTCACACAGGCCATAATCCCCCCCATCACAGCCACAAGCCGACGCATTTACACAGGCCATAACCCCCACCCCACCACAGCCACAAGCCTACGCATTTACACAGTGCATCACCCCCCGCCCTTAACAGCCACAGGCATTTACACAGGGCATAACCCCCCCCCCAAAAACAGCCACAGGCCTTCACATAGAGCATAAACTCACCCATAACAATCACAAGGCCCAAGTCTTAACACAGCACATAACCACCCCCCACATCACAGCCACAGGCTAGGCATTTACACAGGACAAACCTGCCCCCCACATCACAGCCACAGCCCCCCCCATAACAGCCACAAGCCTAGGCATTCACACAGGGCATAACCCCCCCCCATAACAGCCACAGCCCCACGCCTTCACACAGGGCATAACTCCCTCCATTACAGCCACAAGCTAGGCCTTTACACAGGACATAATCTTCCCCCCCCCTCCATAAGAGCCACAAGTCTAGGCATTTACATGTGGCATAAGACGCCCCCCATAACAGCCACAGCCCCAGGCCTTCACACAGGGCATAAACCACCCCCCCCAATAATAGCCACAAGACTACGCATTTACACAAGACATAACCCCCCCACCCAAAGCAGCCACAAGCCTAGGCCTTGACACAGGGCATAACCTCCCCACATCACAGCCACAAGCCTAGACATTTACACAGAACATAACTCCCCCCCCCATAATAGCAACAAGACTGGGCCTTTACACAGGGCATAACTTGCCCCCTGCAACGACGGTCACAGCCCCACGCCTTTACACAGGACGTGACCCCCCCCCCCCCATTACAGCCACACGCCTTCACACAGGGCATAAACTTCCCCCACATAACAGAATCAAGCCTAGGCATTCACACAGGGCATAACCCCCTCACATCACAGCCACAAGTCTAGGCCTTTTCACAGGGCATACCCCCCCCCCAATTAAGAGCCACAAGCCTAGGCATTAACATGGAGCATAACATGCCCACCCGCTCATTACGGCCACAGCCCCACGCCTTCACACAGGGCATAATCCCCCCCCCCCAAATAACGGCCACAGCCTCAGGCCTTTACACAGGACATAACCAGCCCCCAAAACAGTCACAAGCTTAGGCGCTTTACACAGGGCATAACCCCCCCCACACACACACACAACAGCGATAAGGCTGGGCCTTTACACAAGATATAACCCTACTATACAATGAACAGCCTCAGGCCTTAACACAAAGCACACCCCCCCCGTCACAGTTGCAAGCCTAGGCCTTGACACAGGGCATAACAGAACATAACTCGCCAACAGCCACAGTCCCAGGCCTTTACACAGGACATAACCCCCCCACCCAATGGCAACAAGACTGGGCCTTTACACAGGGCATAACCCCCCCACCCAATGGCAACAAGACTGGGCCTTTACACAGGGCATAACTTGCCCCCTGCAACGACGGTCACAGCCCCAGGCCTTTACACAGGACATGACCCCCCCCCCCCATTACAGCCACAGGCCTTTATACAGGGCATAAACCTCCCCCACATAACAGAATCAAGCCTAGGCATTCACACAGGGCATAACCCTCCCCCCCCCCCAATGACAGCCACAGCCCCACGCCTTTATACAGGACATAACCTTCCCCCAAAAACAGCCACAACCCTAGGCCTTTACAAGGGGCATAGCTTGCCCCCTGCGACAGACAAAACCCTAGGCACTCATACAGGATATAAACCCCCCATTACAGCCACAGCCCCAGGCTTTTACATAGAGCATAAACTCACCCATAACAATCACAAGGCCCAAGTCTTCACACAGCACATAAACCCCCCCCCCCCCACATCACAGCCACAGGCTAGGCATTTACACAGGACAAACCTGCCCCCCACATCACAGCCACAGCCCCCCCCATAACAGCCACAAGCCTAGGCATTCACACAGGGCATAACCCCCCCCCATAACAGCCACAGCCCCACGCCTTCACACAGGGCATAACTCCCTCCATTACAGCCACAAGCCTGGGCCTTTACACAGGACATAATCCCCCTCCCCATAAGAGCCACAAGTCTAGGCATTTACATGTGGCATAAGACTCCCCCCATTACAGCCACAGGCCTTCACATAGAGCATAAACTCCCCCATAACAGCCACAAGGCCCAAGTCTTCACACAGCACATAACCCCCCCACACACACACATCACAGCCACAGGCTAGGCATTCACACAGCACATAACCCCCCCCACATCACAGCCACAGCCCCAGGCCTTCACCAGCACATAAGCCCCCCCCATAGCAGCCACAAGACTAGGCCTTTACACAGGGCATAAACCCCCCCCCAACATAATGGCTACAAGACTACGCCTTTACACAGGACAACCTTCCCCCCCAAAAGCAGCCATAAAGCCTAGACATTCACACAGGGCATAGCCCCCCCCATAACAGACAGAACCCTAGGCGTTCATATAGGATATAAGCCCACCCATAACGGCCACAAGACTAGGCCTTTACAAGGGGCATAACCCCCCGCCATGAAAACAGCCACAAGCCTAGGCATTCACACAGGGCATAACCCCCCCCATAACAGCCACAGCCTCACACCTTCACACAGGGCATAAACCCCCCCATACCAGCAACAAGCCTGGGCCTTTACACAGGACATAACCCCCCCCCACCCAATGGCAACAAGACTGGGCCTTTACACAGGGCATAATTTGCCCCCTGCAACGACGGTCACAGCCCCAGGCCTTTACACAGGACATGACCCCCCCCCCCCCATTACAGCCACAGGCCTTTATACAGGGCATAAACCTCCCCCACATAACAGAATCAAGCCTAGGCATTCACACAGGGCATAACCCTGCCCCCCCCCAATGACAGCCACAGCCCCACGCCTTTACACAGGACATAACCTTCCCCCAAAAACAGCCACAACCCTAGGCCTTTACAAGGGGCATAGCTTGCCCCCTGCGACAGACAAAACCCTAGGCATTCATACAGGATATAAACCTCCCCCCCCACACACACATCACAGCCACAGCCCCACACCTTTACACAGGGCATAACCACCCCCATAGTGGTCACAACACCAGGCATTTACACAGCACATATGCCCCACACATCACAGCCACAGCCCCAGGCCTTTACATGGGGTATAATCCCCCCATTACAGTCCCAGGCCTTCACACAGGCCATAATCCCCCCCATCACAGTCCCAGGCCTTCACACAGGCCATAATCCCCCCAATCACAGCCACAAGCCAACGCATTTACACAGGCCATAACTCCCCAACAGCCACAGGCATTTACACAGGGCATAACCCCCCCCAAAAAACAGCCACAAGCCTAGGCATTTACAAGGGGCATAACCCGCCCCCCACACCACAGCCACAAGCCTTTCCACAGGGCATAACCCCCCCCCCAAAAACAGCCACAAGCCTTTCCACAGGGCATACCCCCCCCAAAAACAGCCACAAGCCGTTCCACAGGGCATAACCCCCCCCCAAAAACAGCCACAAGCCTTTCCACAGGGCATAACCCCCCCCAAAAAACAGCCACAGCCCTTTACACAGAAAATAATCCCCCCGTAACAACCACAAGCCTAGGCATTTACATAGCTCATAACCCTCCAACAGCCACAAGCCTGGGCCTTTACACAGGGCATACCCCCCCCATAAGAGCCACAAGCCTAGGCATTAACATGGGGCATAACTTGCCCACCCGCTCATTATGGCCACAGCCCCACACCTTTACACAGGGCACACAACCCCCCCCCCAAAAATAATGACCACAAGACTATACCTTTACACAGGACATAACCTCCCCCCCAAAGCAGCCATAAGCCTAGGCATTTACACAGGGCATAACCCACCCCCCATAACAGCCACAGCCCCACACCTTTACACACAACATAACCCTCTCCATTACAGTTTTTACATACGGTATGACCCCCCCCCCCCAACGACGGCCACATCCTCAGCCCTTTACATAGGAAATAACCCCCCCCCGTTAACAACCACAATTCTAGGCATTTACATAGCCATAACCCCCCACAGGACATAACCTGTCCCCGGTAAGAGCCACAACACCAGACATTTACACGGGACACAGCCGCCCCCCCCCATAACGGCCACAGCCCCAGGCCTTTACATAACGCGCCCCCCACCACCGCCCCTGAGGAGGGCTGCCCCACGGCACAGACCCCAGCACCAGAGAGGGACCGCGGAAGAAGGAGGAAAGTAAACACCGACCCCTCGGCCGGCTGGCCAGCCAGCCAGCCAGCGCGGCCCCAACGCCCGCTCTTACCTCCAGCAGGGCCAGGAGCCCCCGCACCGCCGGCCGCCGTCCGCCCGCCGCCGCCCGGCACGCAGCCGCCGCCGCCATTGCTATTGCCGCGGCCGCGGCCGCCCGGCCGCCCTTTCACCCGGCGCGGCGGAGGGGCCGGGCCGCGCTCAGCCAATCGGAGCAGGCGGGGAGGGAGCCGGGGGGGGAGGGGGCCACCGCGGCCACGTGCGGCGGGGCGGGGCCGGGCGGGGCCGGGTGAGGGGGGCGGGGCAGCTCCCTGCCTGCAGGTGGGGCCGGTCTGCGGCGGGGCTGGCGCTGGTGCCCGCCCCAGGGTGCCAGCCTGGGTGCTTGTGTTTGTGCATGCCCCCGGCTGCGTGCCTGGGTGTTTGCATTGGTGCATGCTCCCAGGTGCGTGCCTGGCTGTTTGCATTCGTGCATTCCTCCAGGTGCGTGCCTGGGTGTTTGCATTCGTGCATTCCTCCAGGTGCGTGCCTGGGTGTTTGCATTGGTGCATGCCTCCAGGTGGATGCCTGGGTGTTTGCGTTGGTGCATGCCTGCAGGTGCATGCCTGGGTGCTTGCATTGGTGCATGCACCCAGGTGCATGCCTGGGTGTTTGCATTGGTGCATGCTCCCAGGTGCGTGCCTGGGTGTTTGCATTGGTGCATGCCTGCAGGTGCATGCCTGGGTGTTTGCATTGGTGCATGCTCCCAGGTGCGTGCCTGGGTGTTTGCATTTGCGCATGCCTCTGGGGCCGTGCCGGGGTGTTTGCATTTGTGCATGCCTCTAGGTGCGTGCCTAGGTGCTTGTGTTTGTCCATGCCTCTAAGTGCGTGCCTGGGTGTTTACATTTGTGCAAGCTCCCAAGTGCTTGCCTGGGTGTTTGCATTTGTGCCTGCCTCGGGGGCGGTGCTTGGGTGTTTGTATTTGTGCATGCCTCTAGGGCGGTGCCTGGGTGTTTACATTTCTGCCTGCCTCTGGGGCGGTGCCTGGGTGCTTGCATTTGTGCATGCCTCTGGGTGTGTGCCTTGGTATTCGGTTTTGTGCATTCCTCCAGGTGTGTGCCCCAGGGACTACATTTGTGTATGCCTCTGGCTCTGTGCAAGCTTCTCTAGGAGTGCATCCCAAGTTGCCGTGTGTACATGCATCCCCCCGTGTGTTAAGCAGTGTAAGGGCTTTCAGCTGCGCATGCACACCTGTGTTTATATCTCTGCATCTGTGTGTGGTAGGAGTTACAGCTGCACAAGCACGTCATTGCAGAGAGAGGATGCGGCCACCCCTCTAAGTTGTCCTAAAAAATTTAATTGTGCTGGCCAGTGGCTGGGGCAAGCTGCTGCGCTACGAAATCCCAGTGAGGCTGGCACCAGCAGGGGCAGGAGAGAGAGATGGCGCTTCCCAGGGTACGCTGCTCAGCCCCCATTTCCAGTCCTCTCCAGGGACTACTTACGGCTCATCTCTCCGGCACGGAGCCAGCCCCTTGCAGTGTAAGCAGTGCAAGGCAGCGTGTGTCCCCGGTCTCAGGCCACAGAGGTGACACCGTGGTGCCAATCGCCAAGTAAATTATCAGCCCCAGAAACGCGGTGTGTGTTTGACCATAAGGAGAGTGCAAAAGGCGCGTCACTCTTACAACCGCACGCTTTGGCCAAAATACAGCAGAGGCACAACTCCCTACAGCAGGGACACGTAGAAAAGATGTGATCTAAGAGGTTCAAATCAACGTTCACCAGGCAGAGGAACAGCTTTTTCTTTAAGTAGCGTTACTAAAACAGTAATAACATGGAAAAAGAGGGTGAAACTGGTGGTCTTCCTTATCCTCACTACGGTAGCAGAGCAAGCCCTCTTTTTCTGCAATGGGAAGTCAGTTATTCTTAGCTTAAAAAAGGGACTGTAACATCGGCAGTTTGCAGTTCACCCATGGAAATGCTTTGCCACAAGATCCCAATAGGGCTAGAAGAAAGCAGAAGGTGACATTCATAGGGAAAGAGTGTGTATACGGGCAGTATACTTATTGCATTAGGAATAAATCTTTCAGGCTTTTAGACGCAAGGTAGCTCCTCGGATAGGGCAAGACGACATTTTCTCTACGGACGATTGTCTAACTGTCTATTCTGGAGTCTCTTCCACCTTAACCTTCGATGCATCTTGCATTAACTACTGTCGGAGAGGTTGTGCTGGAGGACATTGCTCCTTGAACTCGCTCGTTGTGTTCATCCTTGCATTTTTATCCCATGGCTCTGAGCACGTTCACATCCTGTGGTGAAAGCCGGGCCGAAAAGTCCAGAGACGGCCCTGAACCACTGGCGTATTCACATGGCAAAGTGGAGCGTGGAGGGGAGATACGAGCTGCCGAGCAACTTAGATTCACCCAAACGTGAACTTTGGATATCTTCCTAGGGGTCTAGTTGCGTGATTCCCTCAGTGGAACACAAGTGCCTACTTGCATTTACGTATAATATTGAAATAATTGGCCTAGATTTATTATTTTTGACATCACTGTTAAACTCTTGTGTTAATTCATATATTCAAAGCGTAAGGAGGGGAATGTTGAATAGTGGTGGAAAGTGGAACGCTAGCTTTTGTCTTTGCTGTGTTGAAGGTATAGGAAATGATTTTTCTCTCCTCCAGCCCAAGTTGAGTAGCAGAAATAAAATTAGCGTTGTATGGCCTCTGTTACATGTTTTTGCATGCATTTGCCCTGCTGTATTAACAGCCCATACCACAGCTGTACAGGTGGAAATAATGCACGAAAACTACTTTTAATATATCTGAAGGTAGGTCATAGTATCAGCAATTCAAAGCCACAAGCAGCCATCACAAATCCATCACCGCATGTGCAAAGTCTCAAAAGGCAGCGCAGGAGACGCAGAGCAGCAGGGAGGTGTTGCACTGTCCTTCTCCATGGGCATCACATGAGGTAGAGGAGACGTCCAGAAGCGCACACCACAACATCATGTTTTTACCTTATAACCGTATCCTGAGGCCCTTGACATCAGTTCCTCCTGCATTTGCAAAGCCAACAGTCCCATGGCGTCACCCGGGCTTTTGCTTTTGCTCCGCAGAAGAGATTGTGTTTGCAGGCCCTGGTTGAGGCGCAGGCAGCCACCTCCAGTGGCAGATCAAAGGCGGCCGCCCGCAGTGCACAGGGAAACTGGCTGTGATTACACAAAGGCACCGCAGCAAAGGGAAACTTTGCAGGCAGCTGGGTGTATAAAGAGCTCGATACAGTGCGAAACGGTCTAATGCAAGCCAGTTTCCAAGTGAAGCTAAGGCGAAATGTGGGAGGGACCTGGAAGAAAGCACAAGAATGCCAATCATCTTCCACTTGCACAAGAAATGTTCTGCTTTTAGTACGATCCGATTTCAACTCGCAGGGCCTGGAATACTGGGCAACTTGTTCTCTCATTTTGAATGGATGCTAGAGGAGCTGTAGTTTTTGATGCTAAGAGTTTCCTCAACCCCTTCTTTTGAGCAGAAAGATACCTTGGTCTTCTAATTTAATTCCAACTTGAGACAGAAAACGTGAGTTGTTGTATCATCATTTGACTTCTAAGCTATAACCCAGAGAGAAAAATGGAGTCATTGTAATCTCTCTGCCTTTATCTAATAAGGAGTATATTGTATGAGGTTTATAGAACATAAAATGCATTATGCATAAAAGACTGACTGAAGTACTCAAAGCTAGGAAAAACTCTTTGAAGTATCTGTTATATATTCTGTAAACAGTCTTGGCTGCTATCAGCATTCAGCTCAACACACTGCAAGAGACAGTAATTCAGCCTTGGAGTCGGCCAAGTCGATACCTCTGTACATCTCTGTACTAAGTATCTGCAGAAAATCCTGACTGTGAAGAAAGACACTTCATGCAAGATTCACCTCAGAGAGTCAGGAATCGGAGGACAGGGGCAACAAATCACTGCAGAGGCTTGCCACTGCCAAAGCCAGAGCAGCCCTAGGCATCAGGGAGCAAGGATAGATTCAAGCTATCACCCCCAATCTCCTCAGGGGTGGCTTGGTTTCTAACCACTACCCCGCTGCCCAGATTTTAGGGCTCTCTAGGCTGCAGGAACACCTCACCATCCAGGCTCCTTGGGGGGGATCATACCCCCCCCACACACACGTCAGGAGTAGCTTCATGCCCATCTTGGCCTCCCAGCCTCAGGAGTGGTTTGAAGCCCACCCAGCCTCTGTTGGTCCTGGAGGGGGCTAGTCCCTTCTGCCCCCTCTGTCCAGGCTTCACAGCTCCTGAGAGCAAGCTTGGTGCTCCCCCTGGGCTCTGGGGCTCCTCAGGGCAGCCTGAGTCTCCTGGCCTCCTCAGGGTGGCCTGAAGTCCTCTCAGCAGCCAGGTCTCCTTGGAGAAGGCCTGAACTGCCCAAGCACTGGGGCTCCTTAGGGGCACCCCGACCCCCTTCCACAACCAACACAGCAGAGTCACAGTGATGAATCAGGTCCAAGGCACCCTAGGGGTCTTGTTAGGAAGAGCTGCAACAGGGATCCAACATCCATGCGGGAGCCAGAGCCTGGACTGGAAACCAGCCCACCTGGAACAACTCAGCTCAAGGCAAGCCTAGGTGCTCAGGCCTGAGCTTAAATGGACATCCCAAGGCCATGGGCGGGCGGGGGGGGGGAAAGGCCCCAGGTGAGGCTGATCAGGGCCCTTAAGGGAAATCGGTGCCCTGAGGGCCCCAACACTGTAGCGAAATCATTCACTGCAGTGCCGGTCTGATTGGGGAAAACACAGGAGCATTAGCAGAATGGGAGTCCCTTTGCCTTGGGGACCATGCCTGGCCTCCTTCAGCCTGACTGTTTGAATCAGAAGGAACTTTTATCTTTTTCACGTTCTTATGACATTAAAAACCTGTTGACAGAAGCATAATGGAAAACCTAGATGGGATTAAGCAATATCTGCCTCCAAGTTGGCTGGATTCTGCACAGAGTCCGTGGGAAGGAGGGTGAAGGCTGGAAGGCAGAGACCTACTGAGCATCTCGAGCAGCTTGTGAGAAACTCAACCCTAAATGACAGCCATTACCAAGGAGAGCATGTGCGCCTTCTGGGAGGGGACGCACACTTGGATGTGATGAAGCGACACTACGTCATGAAATTTCTTATCAGATTAGTGCAGGAATCACAACTGCTTTAATGCCGCAGGGGGATATCTCTGGGGGAGCTGTGTATCTTGCGATTTCATGGACTGAAGGGTCCTGCAGGATTGCACTAAAGTGGCAGAGATCCAGGCCACTGTAGAGAGTTCCTCAATGAGAAAAAGGATAAGAACATCAAATTCACAGAGGAAGTGCAGTGCTACACTGGCAGTGCTACTACCAGTGTAGACTGGCAGTAAACGCAACTCTAAAGAAATACTGAAGGAGACTTGTGTATTAGGGAGGGCTCAAACTGTGCCAGTGTAAACGTCTTCATCCCTCTCGATGAACCTTGAGAACAAGGGTGTTACAGACCCAGGTGAGCGTGACTGCCCCCTGGGTCCGAGCAAACATGGGCTCATGCTCTGCTGTTCACCCCATTGCACAGAAATTAGCTTTGGCTTAAAGCCCTTCTGATGAATTCGTGGAGTTGTCACACTCCTGTAAGACCAAGCAGGAGTGAGCACAACTGCACTGCAAGGAATCGTATTTGCCACATTGGACACCGCTCCCAGGAAGGCTGTCATCCCTTTCTCCCGCTATATAACCATATCTGAGTCCATACCTACTGCTAGTTCTCTATCAGCAGCCATGGCAAACTAAGGACAGCAGTTGGTGGGAGAAAAAATTGTGTCTCTGCTCTCAGCAATATTTCTGAAACTCTTTCTTTGAAATTAAATGGCTTTTCTGCTACCTTCAGAGGCAGGCTCCATCATCTGCTCTCTGAATGTCATGTTCTGGTCCTTGTGCATCTTGAGGAACTCCATCCATTCATCCATATTTCTCCTACAACTTGATATGGACTCCACAGCCTTCTCTTCTGCCCCTTTATTTGATCCCTGAAGCTGACCAGATGCCGATCTGTGCTTCTTTTCAGTGAGTTTGTGGGTCTGGGAGATGCAAATGCCAAGCCTGCAAGGGAAAAATAAAATAACAAGCAATCTTTGTTTCATTCTTTGGTTTCTGAGGTTTCAAAGGTTTAAAAGAAATGTCTGTATCTTTCCTTGTACTCTCTTTATCACATATGAACTATGCCAAGCCATACAGAATTTTGTTCGCATGGTCTTCACTTGTTGGGAGTTACAGGCATTTTTGCCACATCCACTTTATGCTGTAGAGTCAGAAAGAAGGTTTTTAATGAAGCAGGGATTTCAGTCTGTCATAGTCTAGCTACAGTCAGTAGTGGATTAGCAGTTTTACACAGCATATGCTTAGCAGTAATTGTGATGACCCCCTAGAGCTGGGGAGAAGAGTCAAGGGAGGATGAATTTAGAGTTAATGACTGTGGTAGCCTTCTTAGAGGTAGTCCTAACCTTGGAGAGTGCATTTCTGCTGCGTATGCTGAAAAAGTATACCAGTTTTGGGGAGCTAAAGGTAAAGGAGTCCTGCTGTCTAGGATTGCTGCTCAACACCTGTGTGATGCCTCCAGAGGTTCTGTAGGACTGGCGAGTCATCTATATAGGAACTGGGGAAGTGATCTAAACATCAGAGAGGTCCAAAGCACTTTCTGGGTCTGAAATTCATTGTGCAGCTCTAGTATATTGGCCAAAATTTTGCTGAGCCTCTTCCCTGAGATGTTGTTCACATGGAGTGACAGTGGGCTTGACTTGTAGTTTGAAATTTACTGCTTGTGATGTGAATTCAGTTTTAAATAGCTCTGGATCCCTTTTAAGTCATTAAGAGTACCCACAAAGATTAACCACAAATTTGTAATTCCTTTGATTAAAAAAAGTCTTGGCAGGACTAACAAAGATTTGTGCAATGGCTGTCTGGGCTGTCAAGCCCTAACTGAGTCTCAGTGAATTGGTGCCATAGTATTCCCTGAAGGTTCATTACTCAGTAAACAGAATGGTACATTTAAATTTAAGATCACTTTTAGAATTTACTCCCCCTGAGTGTGGACAAGCTAAAGGAGGAGATGGAGCTCCTTGAAAGAGGCAATAAGCCCAGCAGGGCTAAATTATTTGTTTGGCTTACAGCCATGGCGTGCAAGCTTCAGCTAGAGAGAGGCAAATTGGTTTGATCAAGAGGAAAAGAGGCCTTCTTCTTGGTACATAAAGAAACCACCTCGCTGAGCACAGAGACGGAAATGGAACTCCAAGGGTGGATAATGGAACAGGTGTGAGAGAAGGTATTTGCTCATATCTGTCCCTGATGATGGCACCCAGAACTGGCAACAGAAGCACTCTCTGGTGGGTCACTTCTCGTGCAGTAGCAGCAAAGGCATGTGTTCTGCTTCTGGTGTCTGCTGGAAGCACTGAGAATGTCAAACTGGTGAGAAGGAGTTCAAGAAGGTTGAGGTCAAGCAGTCACATTAGTGACAGAACTCTGTGACACGAATGGGTCTTTCTTGTGTGGATTATTCCATCCCATTTTCCTCAGAATCATCAATATCTTCTGTACCTGGCGTGACACATGACATATAACTGATAATCCTCATATCAACCATGAGGATACTCCTGGCTCGTCCTCGCTTGCTAGTAAAGGCCATTTCAAGCCTTCTAAGTCTTTGCAGCCCTGCTCTAGTGCCAGTTTACTGATGCCCATAGTTTCATATTCCTCCTTGGATCCAGTGATGAAAAGGGAGGACTATGGATTCACCATATGGTGCTGGAAAAGGCTGGACTTTGGCAGTTCAAAGGGTAGTGGAGTTAATGAAAATAAGCTTTTGCAGTGTTGATTTCAGGAGCCCCTGAGCACAAATAAGATTAATCGCTGGAGGAAGAGCGTCACCAGCACTGTCGATTCTTCCTTCCCCATGCTTCCTCTGCTGTCTCCGAGGGAAACAAAGGGCTGTCTTGCACTCAATCCATGGCCCAGAGTGGTGGCCAAGGACATGGCTGAGATAGGCCACAGCCCTTCTGCCACTCTGCTTGACCTTCAAACCGTGCAGTTAGCTGTGGTCAGCATGCATAGGCCCATCACAGCCCTGCAGGCTGCTGTAGCATCCCCTGCAGCCAGAGCCTCCTCTACCCCCCGCTCCCCAAACCCTTCAATGAGGATCAAGCAAGGATAAGGGGGTTCATCAGTCAGATGCTGCTAATACTCATTGCTTACCTAGAGACATACCCAGCAGGTATCAGCCACTCAACAGTAATAATCTTCAGACTCTCAGGAACGGCCCTAGACTCGGTCACTCCCTCTATGAAGCCCAACGACCCTATGCTCACAAACCTTGATGATTTACTGACTACTTTGGAGTGTTTTGGGGGGACCACAGTTGTGTTGCTGTGGCTCAGGCTGCCTCGCCTGAGCAGGGGAGGCAGTCAGCTGCTGATTGCGGAGTTCAGTTCAGGAAGCTGGCCATGGAAACTAGGTGGGAAGAATAACCCCCTACGTCCTATGAGCTATAAGTTAGGGCTGACAGAAGCCCTCAAAGATGAGATGGCCAGGCCATACCTGTCCAAGAGCAGCTCTCAGGTCTGACTGTTGCTCTAGAGAGGTGCCTGATGTTGCACTGAGGAGAGAGTACCCAGACCTTTAGAGGAGCCCTGCCAAGTTTTCCTCCACCTTACCTTACTACCCCTAGAGGAGGAGCCACAGAGATAGGTGTCACACAGCAGCCTCACTCTTCATCTCAAGAGCAAGAACACCAGTGAAGGGAAAGAGCATGCCTACACTTTGTTGGAAAAGGTCACTGTGTTGTCATTTGTCTCAACAACCCCTTGTCCCCACTGCTGCAAAAGGACCATGGTCGGGGCAGATGTGCTAGATCCCAGCCTTTCAATACCCCTTACCATCACCGTCCCAGATGGGTACACCTTCCAAACCACTGCTATGGTGGACTTGGGAACTTCCATAGTTGTGTGGCTTCTGAGTTTGTTCAAAGTTTCAGGATCCCTAGCAAGCAGCAGCGCACCTCAACCATAGTCATTGCTGTAGATGGAAGGAGCACCTAAGGGAAGTCAATTACGCATGAAAGTGTTCCCTTTACAGTAACCATGGCACCTGGACACCCTGAGATTTTGTCCTTCCCTATCCTGTAGATTTTCCTCTTTCCAAACATCTTGTTAAAAAAGCACTACCCTATCATTTACTGCCAGTTGTGATCCTTGTGCTTCTCTGTGGGATGGGTTTACTCGGAGTCTGAGGGCAAGAGCTGGCCTTGGGGTCCTCTCGGGACTGCCCTTACCACAGCACCCCATGTGCATTGGGCCAGTGATATCCATGTTCCTGGTGTTACACCATGTGAGCAGTTGTTTGGCTGCATGACTGCCATTACTTGCCTTGCTGTGAGCCTTATATTGACCCCTGGAGGACTAAGAAACACCACTACACGATAACCACGTCAAGTGTTAGGTATGCTCGGGTACGGTGGGACCCTATTGATGAGGGCACCACCCTGCCTGTGCTGTGGTCTCGCTCAGCTCCTTGCTTCCTGACCAGCTGAGAGAACTGGAGGATTGTCGGATTGAGAAAGTGGCTGCAAGTGCTGTCCTGCAAGGGACGGGTGTAAGAGAAAGGGAGCTGGGAGGGGTCTGGCGAAGGTGGTGTTCCCTGGACACCGCCACTAAACCCTGTGGTTCTGACAGCCAGTTTCAGCTGTGCCAGAGAAGATCACAATGAGTATGGTAATAAATCGTTAACCAATAAACATGCCTGCCCAGTGAAGTTTGCTTCTCAAGCACTTCAGGAAGAGCAGTGATGCGTCACACTCTTTCTGGAGGTAGCAACTTTCTGTTCTAGTTCACCAAGCTCCTGCTGGGGACTATCAACTTCAGAAAGATTTCTGCTTGGAGAATCAGCCTGTCTTATGGCTGAAGGAAGATCCAAAAGCAGCATCTTTTATATTCCCCGAAGAAACATTCAAGTCCCGCTCTGCTGCCTCATGACCAGACATGCTACCTCCTTTTCTCCTCCCACCACAGCTCTGGAATGGTGTCCTTGGCTCCCCCCATTTCCCCTTCTTCATTTTTCTGTAGGGATCTTGATATGCTTGTGTGGAGCCAGATACTGCTCCTGCAGCTGCACCTTGGAAAGTGGGCAGCAGTGAGACTTAGCCTCATCCAGCCCTGTGCTGGAGGAAAAGAGACCGATTTTGCTGTGATACTGCTGGCTCCTCAAATCCTTTTCGGACCAGAGCCTCCCACCACTTTTGTCCATTCTCCGGTCAGCAGCGGTGCTCAGTGTAGTCATGAGTCATCCCCTTCCTGCTCAGGCAGAAAAAGTTGTTGCCCTGGTCCTGGCCCCTGCCCAGCATTTAGGAGTGCTCATTACACCCCACATAGGAGGGACTGCAGAGGAGACCACGATGACACCAAAGCCTCACCGACGGTTATCTGCTAAGTCAGAGTGTCATTAATAATTGGAATAATAATATTAATAATGATATAATAATAATTGGAAGAATGTATACAAACAGCAAAGATATTCACAGTTACACCGCTAAGGACCAAATAATACAAGTACAGACAGGGACAGAGCTTATCCTGTCGTACTTCCAGACACATATCATTGCCTGAAGCCAGAGGAGAAGAACAACAAACCCACTTCTGTTCATCAGGGACCATGTGCATCTGTTTAAATGACCTTCTGAGTGTGGTAGGGTGATTTGCATGTTCAAAGTTAAGCGTGTATTTAGACCCTCTCCTAAGCAGAGGCCCAAAGGTGGTAAGGATTTGACCCAGATCATATAATGATTTAGTAAGGCACTAGGAAATAATCCCTAGATTCTCTATCCTTTGCTCCAGCCAGTGAATGATAGCGCCTCTTTAGGCAATCCAACTGACATAATCCTTAGGGGAAAAGTAGGAAAATAAAACAGGATTTCTATTTTATCAAGATAAAGCTGTAGCCAGAGCTGATAGCAGGTTACCTGAAAAAATGCTGGTCATGTACGCTTAGTGATTGTTGCTTAATTTGTTTAAGCTGAAAAAGCCTGTTTCTACAGTGGAATACAAATTAGGGTAATTATGTTGTGATGGAGTACTGCATGTTTAAGATGAAAGCCTTTCTTTACAAAAGCCTCTTCAGCACTTGAGTAGAAGAAAATAAAATCCTGCTTAAACAAAGTGTTGTTTTCTGTATTTCCATCTGAACAAAAGACTTTTAAATCTTTTTTTTCCTGTAATGTTGCATGGCTTGGTTTTCTAAAAGTACTTTTACTTTTGACAACCTCACAATTAAACCCTCTAACACATTCCAACACGTAAATATAAAAGGCTGAAGTAAACAGTAATATATAATTGTTACAGAGCCTTGATAGACTATTGCTAGCCGAACTTTAGGTTCTGCATTTTTCACTCTCTTGTGACTGCCACAGTGGCTTTCTTCTGTCTTAATACTCTACATATGTCACAATAATGCGATGTGCAATGACGTTTGCAGTAAGTTAAAATAAAGTGCAGATTTTTTTTAGATACATGTTACGAGATACAAGTGTCATATACCCCCTTTGTATTGACTAGTACTGCCAGGTTCTCTCAAGAGTTGAAATAGGTACAGCCAGATCATCTGGTCATAAATTCCTCAGATTCAAATCAAAATCAATTCATACAGGGTTTAGGTTATGCAGTGTACTGAGTTACAGGCACCTGTGAGGATTTTTTATATTTTAGCCTGTACTAATCTTCGCTTCCACTTTCTACGTGAACTACAGTTACTGTTCCAAATGGGACGTCTTCAAAAGCACCAGTATGGAAACGCTCATTGCAGGGGCTGACGCTTGCCCAGTGCACGCTTGCCTGCTCACCCAGAGGAGCTCATCCAGGACGTCCTTCTTCAAACAAGCAAATCCTATGCGCGCAGCCAACTCCGGTGACTTGCTGTGTGACTAAGACCGACTTGCCGAAGTAAGGATTTTGCTGGGTTGTGCCTTTAGTTAACGTGGCAGGTGAGAAAATCAATTTCCTTGTGTGGGAAAAGCAGATAGTGTTTAAGTGAATACATACAGAATCATTACTCATTCCCTTCACGCTAGATTTCAAAACCCATTTTTTGAAGTTTGGGGAAATTGTCTTAATTGGGATTATTTTAAATGATGGCAATTTGAAGGTGGGCAATGTAATTACCAGAAAAAACGATCAAAGCAAATGCTTGAAATGGACATTTTTTAATGACTTTTCAAGGAAGATGTGGTTTAATAAAAAGGGGGAAAAGGAAAGGAATTATGTAGATTGTCCAAGTACTCCTCTCCCAAGGAGATAAAAAGACTCTCTGGCTTAGCATGCCTGAACCACACTCATGAAAGGAAAAACAGTCACACCTGTAAGAAATAGATATGTCAGAGCTGGCATATGCACGTGTGGAGAAAGAAAGGGGATTGCTTCTATCTCCAAAAGAAAATGACACTTTCTAGCTTATAAAGTTAGATAAATCCCTGGGGGGGACTTAGCCCTGTTTACTTATTTGTATGTCATTTTTATGTATTCGTGATGTCTAGCAACCTGAGTTAAAAACATCCTTAATGTCTCTAAAATTACAGAGTACAGTAAATATGAGAAACAAAAGTCACCTACTAGGTCTTTATCCATTTTGTAAGACAATTTCCATAGAGTAATCTATTACTACTATGATTACTTTTGATAATCCGATAAATCGAAGGCCACTGGACAATGGGCATAAAATGATTTAAAAGGGAGCCAAAACAATTACTGAAGTTTTAGACTTTTATACGGTCAGACAAAGTCCACTGGCTCTTTGTTAGACTGACTCAGTACTATACTTTACTTAACTTAGTATATACTCATACTTAACTCAGGCACCACATTTTTATTATTTTTTTATTTATTTTTTTCTTTCCACCCTGCATGGAGAGGTGGGCAATATGTTGTCTGAAATAAAATATTTTCACTGTATTACTTGATAAATACTTGCATTGAGCTTGTCTTGTTTCCTGCTGATACTAAGATATAAAATGAGCAAAAGTCTAGGCGTTGACCTCAGGACTCTGTGGTACCTAAGTGCAGTGTTTTTTCTCTGTTCTGAAATAAAGAACCAGTTTTCCCCATTTCAGTTCTCCAAGGCGACAGCTGTCATTCTTCAGAAAGCATCATCACCTCCTTAATCTGTAGGCAAGTATCGTACCTTTCAGTAGAGCATAACTTGAGAAATAATATTAAAATATTCTGTAGTGAGGATGTTGGTGGGTTCAGCTTTTAAAAAAGGAGAGAGTGCAGTGTTTTATCTCTGCGCTCCAAAACAGGACAGCTCGCAATACGGACAATACTCCCTCTGGGTGCCGACTGCTGCAACGCAGCGTTATATTTTTATAAGCTTATTTCGAACCTTCCCCTGCCAGCCCCGTGGGAGTTGCCCCTGTGTTTCTGACAGCTGAATTGGTCCTTGGTGGATTTTTAGCGCACGGAGCCATGCACACAACTTCTGTTAACAATAACGTGTTGCTATGGGAGCCCTGTGTATGTGTAACTCCTTGCTTACTGCCCCGAAGACTGCGCTGCAAGGCAAACGTAAGGATGTCTGATATTAGCCTAATTGTTCAGCAGAATTAGACGATGGCGGGCTCCGAATACCAACCGTGGGAGGAACGTACCGCAAATAAGGATGCTCGCCAGCGGTGGCGGAGGTGCTTCTCCTACGCTCCTTTAAGCGGAAATCACATCCATAGCCGTGAGACTAATTATTTTGGAACCGGAGGGAAATGCAGCCTATATAAGCGAGTGAGTGATCTGCAGTTAAGGATCAGTGAGCCAGCTAATGGCTGGTTAGTCAGGAGGGTACAACTCCTGAATGTTAATAAAACGTGTCTGAAGTCCAACACCTCAGGGAAGAGGCTGAATGCTGTGGAAGATATATGGAGACAGAGGCTCTGTTGTTTGCTACCGCTGAACTGACTACTCCTCTCAAGCAGGTTTTAAACCTGTTTTGAGATTTCTTTATGAATTGCAGAATAGGAGCAGGATAATAAAACAGTGGCTGAAACAAACGCAGCTTGCAAAAGCAAAATGTTACCATTTTGTGAAGTGCATAGAACCTGTTCAAAACATGTTCACCTATGCTTGTTGCTGCACAGATGTTTATCAAAGTAGGGCAGAAGCTCGTCTGTTTTTCATCATATATATGCTAATATAGATCATGACTTATTAAACAAACCAAGCACTTAACATTTGTAAACATTATCTAAACTCTAACTGTTTAATCGTCACAAAAACCGACTCAGGCCAATGTCAATAATTGTATTTTGTGGATGGAGAAAATAATATAGAAATTGGTTAAAGATTCTGACAAGAAAGCCTGTAGCAAATGCCAAATTACTATTTAAGGTGTATTAGATAAAATGGTCGTTGTTGTTTTGTTGTGCTTGATATAGTGCATGTAGTTGTGCGTTCAGTGCTGTAGACTAGTATGTCAATAAACACCAGACAACACCTTGCTCCTTAAAACACCCCATCTCAGGGAAAGCCAACCGTCTTGATCCTATGAGGAAAAAAAAAAAACAACTGCCACAGCACACGGGATCTCAGAATAAAGAGAAATCCGGCCTGAGTTTGCAAAAGCGGAAAGCAGAGATTTGTGCACAGAATTGGGCGTGCAGTCGCCCAGCTGCAACTCACTGTCCCCTTACTGCAAAACAGAGCAAAGAGCCAAAACCTTGTGAGGTTGGACTCACACGGACTGCTTGTGAGGAAATGCCAATAGGCACAGGCATTTTTATCTGAGAAACATGCCAACGAAGCTGGGACATTGTCCCCAGGGCATTCTGTAGCATTGCCGTTATTTAAAAAGTCCTCAGGGTCTTCACACGTCCCTGAAGATGACTATAACCACGCTAATGTTATGTTGTCTGCAGCAGTCTTCTGCAAATATTGCTAGCACACAAGTGGTCTCTTGCAGTCTCATCTTCCAAAATATCCTACAACGTGCAAAATAAATTGCCTGGCTCCTCCTCCTCCTCCTCTACTACTACTGCTAGTAGCTGCTGTAGTAGTAGTAATCAGAGTCGGAGCTGGAGTCATAATAGCAGTAATGCCAACGTTGTAAGTCCTCGTTTGGCCACAAAAGCCTGGCAAGGGAAAAGACTTCCAGAAAATTATTCCAAAGTGAGCAAAAAATCCTGATACCAGTTACACTGATAGAAAAATGCAACTGTTAGCAATAGATTTATTCCAGTTTACAAGACCCTAGCTGAATTTGCTTGAGTTCTTGAAAAACAAACACATGAAAGCAATATCAGAAAGCACTTTTGTTGTTTTCAGTTTCTGAAAACTAAGACTTTTTAGTGTGTTCCCCTTTCTACTAAGCAACACATCATAATATTTAGACATAATATTCTATACGGGTTAGGAACACTACAGAATAAATGATTATGGGTATGTACCAAGGAGGGAGGAGATGTCAAACTGTTAAGCAAAATATGTAGGTGACAGACGGTTAGTACCAACTATAAAGGGATTTCTCGAAGGTTCAAGGTTGCCTGCACCCAAGTTACAGGCTGTGATAAGCTAATATGCAGTCTCATAAGTAACGGAGAACCTTTGAAGGACCTTTGCTTTTCGGAAAATATCAAGTAGCTAAATCAGAAAATCTAACTGGGGTAGGATTTAATCTAGGAAGCAAAGCAAAGAAATTAATCTGTAGTCTTCACATTAGCATGGTGCAATGCCACACTAGATGATGAAGGTGTACCTTTAGGGATGAGAGCAGCACCAACCTATAATGAGGGCTCTTGCTAATGGCTGGAGAACTGACCCATCTCTGTTACTTGCTGGACATGCATAACTTGAGTGGTTGGAGTTTTTAATATTAGCCACTTCATCACATCCCTGTAAGTATTTGAAGTAAAAACATCCAGAATATCCCCTACAACCACTAACAGACACAAATACCAAATAAAGTATAAGAGCTTTAAGCAGAAAATTATGCTTATTTCTGCCTTACTATAAACTTCAGTGTTCAGTGTTCTTTATTCTTCTGCCTTCATATAAACTTCAGTGTATTTTTCATATTTGTAATCCCGCAGTGATAGGGGCAGATGGAAATGCGAAACAATACTTTGGCTTCTTTCCAAAAAAAAAAAAAGATTCCATACAATGAGAAATGACTCCTTAACAAAAATTGCATGTTTGTAATGGGTTTTGACCTGTGTTTGTTTTACATCATTTGCAATTTCGTAACAATGAGATTTGTAAAAAAAAAAAAAAAAAAAATTGCAATGAGACCCCTACAAAATTCTGTCAGCATGTTTGGTATTTGAAAAAGTGGCGACCAGAGGTGGGAGAAAGAAAAAAAAAAAAAACCGTTACAGCACATGGGATCTCAGAATAAAGAGAAATCCAGCCTGAGTTTGCAAAAATGGAAAGTGGAGATTTGTGCACAGAATTGGGTGTGCGGCTGCCCAGCTGCAGCTCACTGTCCCCTTACCGCGAACCAGAGCCAGCACAAGCAGTTGCTTGTGAGGAAACACCGGCCTCGGTTATTTCACGGCTGCTGCCGTGTATTCACTATTCAGAGACTTATTTCGGGGTGGAGGCCCCGGGAGCTCCCTCCCGCTGCTGCCGTCGAGGCTGCAGGAGGCTCCGGCAGCAGCCCCGGCTCTGTCCACTGCCCCCCGGCAGCGCTCCTGCCTTTCACAGCCGTCCCGCAGGCCAAGCGGAGAGGGCAACCCCGCTTTCCCCTCGAGGTAACCGGCCCCACGCAATTGCCGCCGCACGCGTTGATTAAGCGTTGCATCTTCTGGTGGGAAGTTAAGCAAAAAAATAAAAAATGAATTTGTCCTTTTCACTGTCGTGATTATGTTTGCAGATGTGACTGCTCAGACGGTTTTTGCATGTCCGAGTAGATTTCTGCCATATGGAAACGTCATTTCTTTTAACCTCCCTTTTCTTTTCCACTTTTTTTCGCCCTCTTCTTATAACTTCATCAGTTGGTGTGATGTATGTCTTTTATTATCTCTAAATTAATTAGGCTTATAACCTAAGAGCAAAATCCTCAAAAAGGCTGAAGATCACATCCTTAACAGCTTCTGTTTCTGAATCCTAAATTTTACACAGCTACTGATGGTTTGAGGGTGTCTGATCTGAACAGTTGGCTGAAGTCAATTCAGCTTTTTTTAAGAATGTTAAGTTACGCTCATCTCTAAACCTGGATGTTTGGCAGATTTTCAGTTGTTCTTATTTGTATTATTTAACCTCTTAAGGGCTGGTATTGTGCATAGTAATCTTCACTGAGCTGACGACACCTATGCTCTGCAATGGACCCAAAAAATGAGTTTTCAAAGAACAAATATCAACAATAAGTTATAACCAGTGGTGTAGCAGTGTTATAGTCCCTATCCATGGCACTTCTGGCCCATTCCGCTTAAACATCCGCAAGCTCCCTCACACACTGCTCAAAGCCAACTTTTATTTGGCTATTTGATCAAGACAGAGCCACAGTCTTTGAGCCTCGGGAGGTGAAAGATACTTTTTTTAAAACTTAAAAAATAATGCAAGCTGTTTTTCTCTTTTCCTGTGGGCAAGAGGCCTGGGAGTTGAGAAGATAAAATTTGGCAGGACTGTCTTTTATTGAAAAGTATCTCTGAATATTTCAGGGGATGTTGGTTGAGGTTTGGCTGCCTCGCAAAAGCTTGAAAATTGTAGTTTGCGTGAAAGAGTGAACGGCTACCCTTTGCCTGTGTCCAGGCAGAGTAGGCTACCATTTATCTCATCCACACGAGGAACGGCCGCATCCCCTACGGGCCGTGCCGACAGACGGAGGGTCGCACGAGCAGCGCCGTGTTACCTGCCGGAGCGCGTGTTCAGGGTGCGTGTGAGGGGCGTTTGTCTTTGCTAAGATCCTACTCTTATTAGCAAACCTGCTAGTTATTTCTGCTCCTTCTGTACTTGAACGGTGTCACGCAAGCTAACTTCATGTTCTTTACGGAGGGAATTGCATGTGGCTTCCACTCTAATTCCTTTACAAGTGATTTCTTCCTTTTTAAAGTCTCTTCATAGGGCTAATTTTGGCCACACTGTTCCATTAACCCCCCCCCCCCATCGTTCCCATTAACTTCAGTGATTGTGTCACACATGAAGCGATGTTAGGACAGGGCATGTAATCTTAATAAAGGGATGTTGCTTTTTCTCAGTGTACTTAGTACTGTTGTTTTATAACCTTTTTATAGCTTGCATAGCCTCTGAATTTATTTTAAAACTTGTTGCACATCTAAGTTGGTTAAAATCTGCAATGTTCCTTGTTTTCAGAGCGTTGCAGATTTTAAGGGTGATATGGCAATAAGACCTTTGTTCCGTGAAAGGTGGGTAACTTGTATTTTTCTTAGTATTTTCCATATTTGATCTCTCCATATCTTTAGTAAATTTAGTTAATGTTTCTCACAGCTAGTGATAAGTAGACTGGTAACAAAGTATCGTATTGCCCTTCTTTATGTTTCTACCTCCACCTCTCGTCTGGGCTAGGTATTTTGAGATTTATCTTCCTCTCCAGATCTGTTCAATTAAATTTGTCACTTCCCCCCTTCCACCCCTGCCAGGTGGGTATTCTTTGCCTTTGGTGACACCGTGTCAGCACTGGAAGAGACATTAACTTGGTATATTTGGAAATATATCCTAAATGTAAGCGTTTGGTTGCTTTTCAGTAGGCACCTGACTGAGGACTGAAGACCACAGCTACTGATTCTTAGGAGTTCTCACTAATACTAAAAGCAGTACGGTTTTCACCTTTTCTGGAAATTAGTTTTGTTTAGGTGCATCCATCTATAAGACGCAGATATGAAATCTTGGCATTTATCCATACTACTTAAAAAAAGAGAGAGAGAACAGCAATTCCCCCTGTCTCTCGGTTCTACACCAAATATTTTATTTGAGTGTGTTATGGTTATATTTTCCTCCCATCTATCTAGATTGTTTTCTGCCATAAACTACAGTGTGTCTATGATACGCCTTTCTTGAGCACCTATAACCTACTGCTTTTCCCTACTCAGGTGTGTGTACATACCAGCCTATTACATGAGCAGGTTCAGTATTCAATACCACATTAAAGAAGAGAAGGCAGGTTTATTGAATCTGAGAAACTCGAGAATTAAGGCTAAATGCACTCTCTCAGCTCTGCTTCCTCAAGTATATGTTGGCCTTACTTTGTTAGATATGCTCTATAAGGCAAAGCTAGAATTTCCTGATGCACCATGTTACTGCAGGTAAAAATGGCACCAGTGTGTGGTTGTAATGAAGAACTGGGCTTCGCCTGGACCCACAGGCAAGGTACCATCAGGATGGCTGGAGGCTAAGTCATCTGCAGAGAGTGGCCAGAGCGCCTAATTCATGTGTGGCAATGACTTCAGCCAATAGCTTGCATGTAGTCCTTTCCCTGTCACAGAAGTTACCATAAGGTAATTTCAGCTCCCTGTGGTGGGAACCGTGGCCTGGACCAGCACATACTGCAGCTTTGCATTGAACGGGTGAGAACGGGAAGTGGACATGACACCAAACCTTGCAGGCTGCTGCCCAGAAGATGCTCCTGATCGATTTGGTCTCCAAAGCCATACAGTTGTACAGGGCAGCACAGTCAGAGTAAACAAGCAATTGATAGGAGACATTGGTGGAAAATATGAGGCATCCTTGGAGAACAAGGAGAGAAGTCTCTCTTCAGGAGATGAGACAGACTCTTTCATACTCCAAATGCTATCTACCATATTCAGACTTACCATCTAGTTCACATGACGACTGTCTTTCATTGGGTTGCCTTTCACTGAACATTACTTTTCATTAGTAATGAGTCAATTTAGGAGCATCAGACTCATTCTACAGATGGAATTTGTTCTCACCTGAAAGAATAACATCACTCAGGATCGTTTTGTGCTCAGATAAGGTCCAGAAAAGTGCTTCAGCATAGGATTGAGATGTGATTAATGTGCCCAAATTGGAAAAAAAAAAAAAAGTTATGCAGAAAAGCTCTACATAGTAACTCCGAACACATTATACGCTTCTCCTGGGGTCTCCAGTGTCCATACCCTTGAGCATGTCTATTGCATGGCAAGAGCATCTAGCGCTGCACAAAAACGTAGTCATAGTGCTGGGAGACCAGACTCCCAGCTGCCTAAACAGATCCAGTTGCAGTCCCAGCCACGGGCTTGCAGGCTGCAGGGAGTCCATCAGTTCTGCTCAGTTTCCTTGTAAGCATTTTCCTCCGTTTCTGTGAAGCAGCCCTCCATGGCCGGGCACCTAGTCTCACCGACTGCAAAACCTACTCAGGAGGCAGTGAGGTGCCTTTCTGCATCTCACCAGGGCTGCCACAGCAGCGCTGTACACAGCCGCACAGCAGCCAGCTCGCCCGGCAGCAGCTGCCAGCGTGGATATCCAAAACCCATACCCGGGTGGGGAGCAGGGAACGTAAAGCATTTCTCTTCGGCTCACCGAGTGCTGCGTCACCCTCGAGGTCACCGACTGGTGGAAGGAGAGGAATCCCTGTCTCCTCAGAAAACTCCCCACCCAGTGAGGAACCTTTTTGAAGTAGGCTCCTCCTTTTGCCTTACTGGATTTCGCAGGAGGCTTCGTAGATGCGGTTTGGGGATTTAACCATTTTTAAGGTACCATGAATTAGAAGCCTTTGACAAAACTTGTGAGAGAGAACATTTGATCTCTCCATCTTGTAATATATTCCAAGCTCTATTATTGTACTATTAAAAACCGGAGATACACAGAGACAGTTGTTGTCTTTTCCCCATGTACGATGTGCTGCTTTTGCATCATATAGGTATTTTCATCTTTTCCTTTATCCTTTTCTAATAGCTGACAAGGGGAGAGGGAACGTGATTAAAAAGTAAAACATGCAGTCAACTAGGAAATTTAATTGCATGCACATATAAACAGAGCTGAGGAAGAGGCAAACGCCTCTTTCTCTGCCCTTACTCATAGATAATGCTCCATTATACTTCAAAAATATCTCAGGATACTCTGATGCTATGACTGGAGCTACTTTTCTATTAGATATGGAAAAAGGGCTAGACAGAGTTGAATGATGATACAGGAAGTGATGAAAAATTGCAGTTAAAAATATGACAGTACTTCAGCTATGGAGCACGCAAGTATAAAAATCCATACTGAAAAGCTGTGCTAACTGCTTTTTGCTCAAGACATTGAATCTTAACAAAAGAAACTAGAGAAGGCAGAAAACTATTTTTAATTTAAGAATTGGTTAAAGCCAGCTTCCTAGAGGGATGTGGCCACAGACCATCTGAGACAAGTTTGTCGAGTAATATGAATTTTCATGGTTTGTGGAAAAAATTGTCTTGGCAATAGTTCTTTACTTAGTTTTAGATTGGCAGTTCAGGATGTTTCTTTAGAAAGAGAAAGATTCCTACAACCACATTCTGATACCCTTTCTCTTATGTTGGTACCAATGATAACTGCCAGATGTTGTCCGTCCTGGACAGAAGTACCATTCACACTGCCGGTCTGCTCCAGGCTTGCTGCTGCCCTTCCTGCTGCCACAGAGCTTTCTTGGGCAAGTTGTGAGCCAGGATTTAGTCCTGGTTTAAGGGTGAGAAATCATGGGGCAATTCCGAGTCCCAGATTCACCAGAAAAATAAGTTTTGTTTTTGTTTGGTTTGGTTTATTTTATTTTTTACTCACAACTGTGCTGAGCATTCCTCTGCCTTGACCCTCACTTTCTTAGAAAATAAGGGTTAGAGAGAAAACTGGGTTTAACCTCCCTCTAAGAGGGCTCCACTGCAGCCACATGCCTCAGGTGTACTGCAGTAGGGAGAATAAACTGATTCCTCACAGCTGGGCCAGCTTTGCTGTCCTGGAAATCCTAAGTCAAGAACAAGATATAGCCACCTTCCTTCTGACCAGAAAGAGATGGCAAAGTTCTTCCCAGCCTGCCCTGGCCTGTATAACTGGTGTATAGTTTCAGATGAAGAAGGCTTAACTTAACCTGAAATATGTACCTAGAAGCCATTTTAAAAATAACTGTTTCCTCCCCCCACCCAAGCATACTTCATCTATTTTTCTATATATGGAGCACCTTTATTTATTCTCCTGAAATTGTTCGTGCTGCTGTGACTAGTATTCTGGCTGTGCTCAGGGTCTCTACACGGCTGCGGAGAACATACCTGAAAATAGCAAAGTTCCGTAACTTTGAATTAGGCTATAACTAACAGAGCACTGTTAATGGTCATTTTATGCAAGCAATTCCCACCAGAATCAGGGGAGTTTCATGTTAGTTTTTGATAGGACAGTGAAGCCTTTTTTTCCCTAGTTTATGTCTGAGCCAAGAGTTAAATATGATATGATCTCTATAGGTGGATTAGAATCTAAATCGAAATGCTGTAGCTGGGGCAAGTTTGTACTTACCCATCTTTGGAGATGGGGAAAGATCTTGCAAATTTTGCTGTAATAATGCTTGGAGCTGGCTGACCTTTAAATGCTTAATCTTGTGACCTTTATGATGCATTAATGTGTTCAACATATTTACCTAAACTTTTAAGGAAAAGACATTTCAAATTATGTGTGGAGGGGAGAAGGAAAGGAAAGAAATCTGGAACCAATAATCTTGTGGAGCTTGTAAATTCCTTCTTTCGAAGTTATTCATCCTAAAGAGGATACAAGCTCTGCTTCTTAGAAACAAAAATGCAGACTGATGAATGGAGACGCTTAATGAGCATAATATATCTGGAGGCTTCAGACCGAGGACTACCTAGCTAAGTATCTGCCTTTCCAGTCCAACCTGTTAAATTTATTTCTCCAAAATACTGCAAAATGATCTAAGTTAATGTAGCTGAGTAGAAATCTGACTGGAAGACACTGGCCTTCAATGCAGATTATGTCCATGTTAATTCCGCCCTCCTTCAGAAAAAAAAAAGTTTTATAGTCTGAGAAGTTTATTCTATGTGGAAATAGATTTTTTTATATAACTGCCACCACTTCAAAAGTGGATGAAAGAACATTGTAAAAAAACTTAGGAAAATCATTTAAAGGCAAAAACCACAGAGAGGAAATTTCAAGCCACAGAATTTTTTTTTTTAGAAAATTGTGATCACGTGAAAACAGGAAAGAAGATGATTAAATTGCAAATATTTGGCAACTTTAAGCACAATAGACATCAGCAATCATTTGCTGCTGCGTTTACTGTATAAACCATACGTGCACAAGCCAAGCATACACAGCACATGGCAGATTTCAGGCACAAGTGAGGTTATACGTGCATTCCCTTATGATTCATAAAAATGTGTGTTTTCTCATTAATGTTCTAAAAAGCCTGTGAAATATGAAGACTGTGGGATTGAGACTACAGACCTTCAGACTGAAATATTATATCAGTAAAACAAGATAATCCGCCCTACTGTTCCTGCATCCCGTATCCTATAGGAAGTGTCTTCGGATACCCATGAAGTCCTGGGCAGTATGTTGGGGTCTCCTGTTTGACTTTAAAGCAGTAGAGCCAGAGGACGCAATGCAATAAATCCGAGGGAGCTGAAATAACTTGGTAGCTCTACCAAAGGCTGATAATTTCACATTGTTCTGCACAAACTGGAGAGGGTGTAACGCTGCACACGCATTGCACAGAAAGACCGGCAATCTGCATGCCTGTCTGACTGTGCTCCTGCTGGAACCATCAATACAGTCTTGAGCACTTCTCTCCTCTACCCGGATCCATGAAGTGCATCTAGAGTTGGTTATCTAGGATGTCAGTGTTTTGTAATGTTTTAAATAAATGTCTAAAATCAGCTTTTTTAACTTAGAAACAGTCAAATTTAAGATGCCAGAAAGGAAATATTGGAAATTCTTGCAAATTTAGGGGGGAAAAAAATGTTCCAATAGGTCCCACAGCAGCTGATATTTTTGAAGTTAACTGGGGGGGGGGGGGGTGTTGACCCAGCCCAGCGGCTTCATGGGATTTACCTGCTTGTGTCAGTGGCGATGGGTCTACGTTATTTCAGTGCAGGAGGTCTGCTGATTTTCCGTGACAGGTCGTCTCTGCTCCTGAGAGAGGACTGAGTGGCACGCTATAAACTTTTCTGGATTTCCAGGGGGAAACCCTGCCCGGGAAAACAGACTTCTGCGGGACCAGCACAGTGTGATGCTGTCAGAGGAAGCGCTGTTCATTGTATCCTTTTATTTAGGGGACACTCAAACTAAGATACCCAAAGGATCCCCAGGGAATGAATGGTGGCAGTACTGGCAGAAAAAAAAAGGCCGGACATCCACACGCTGCCCCCACCTTCTCTGCAAGCAAAAGTTAAACATTTCTCCAACTAAAGCTTCAGGCAATCTTAGGCAGGGAGAAAATGATCTAGCTGGAATTTGGTTATCTCCTCAACGCTGTGAAAAATGCTGTGAATCAAGAAAGGAAAAGAAGAAGATACAGTACAGATGCAAAACTCCAAAGAGCCGTCGGGTGTGCGAGGGCCAAACAACAGCCTGGCACTGGGGCCACGCTGCTCTGCAGAGTGCAGTACCCAAGAGCCCCGAGGAAGATGACTGGGTGCTACTCCGTCTTCCTCTGTCCCAGAGCTGGCACCTGATTTCAACCCTCAGAGTGGGTAGGAACACTTTGGGATCATGCAGGCTAATTTAGTAATGAGAAAATTCTAGTCCTAATGAGGAAAGAGTAGTAAAAGTCAGACTAATGCAAGAGGATATATTGAATATTGCCATGTTTTACCTAATCTACTGCAATTAACTGTAGATTACAGTTTTCTACTACTGCCAGATCAAACCCATCTAGGTTCATAGACCAACCTAGCCTCCATATGCCACTGATTTCAGAGCACAGTGAATGTTTCAGAGCCAGTGAATGTTTGCTTTTGTTTGAAACCATTTTATATGTCCCCTCGTAACTCCTTGAAAACAAATTCAGGTCTGACCATTGGTTTTAAGGTAAAGTATGAGCATGAGTTTTCAATATCCATCTTCAATTTTGCGCTTTGGGCTTTAATTCCCAAATTGTACGTTGGCAGTTGCAGCCGATAATGACTATAGAATTTTGTACTATATTAACTGTAGTAAGCTGAAATCTAATACCTCTCAAAATACAGTCTATCCTGAGTGTTATAAAAATAAAGCAAATGTTTCTGAATGGAGCCCAGCAGCTGTCCCCTAATTACTTTAAGTTTCAATATAGAAACTATGTTGAGTGACAAGTCAATTTATTTGCATGCTGGAAAAGTTCATGCTCTAGACATGTTTATATGATAACAACTTCAGGCATATGCTTTTTATTTTTCCCAAAGAGACGTATGAATTTTTTTCTAGAGGAGCAGAGTAGGTTTTCTGCTCATATACTGCAGTCAGCATACACTTTCCCTTATTTATAGTTTCGTGGGTTCAAATACACTGTTCTTGGAAGATGTTGGATTGACAGTCCTGCAAGATTTCCCAGCCTGCCCTCCTATTCTCCTTAATCCTGACCCGGAGAAATCACCTCCTGAGGAGAGAAGACAGGTCGCTTTTTATGCCCAGTCAGTACTTGGCCTCTTTGCTGGAGGCTGCCTGCACAGCTAGCAGGTAGCACCACTTCTCATGGTGACGGGGACCTCTCCTGTGATTTGGACACCTGCTTGGGGAAGCTCCTTTAAGACTTATCCTTGCTCATGAGGAGTAATATGTTGATACCATAGATACAGAGGTGTAAAATTCAGTTTCCCTCTGCACACTAGGAATGAGGCTATGTCTCAAAGGCAGTCTTGCACAGATTCTAATTAATCTTATAAAACTCAGTGTTTTATGTGGATTTCTAAAAGAGCTCGAATGTCCTTATTTTATAAAAATATTTCCATTTTACTAAGATATATCCTGAAACCAAAAGTTGATTGTCTGCTTCTTTGCTAAACTCCAAGTCTCTTCCACAATGATGACATTCAAGCATCCAGCTTTAAAGTCATTGTTTTTGTAGAAGAAACTGTCTCACAGATGTACCTAATCCCAATACATAACTTGGGGCTAGAATTTGGCGGGAGGGAGGAGTCTTTGTAAAATCCAGCCTTAAAAAGATGCAGAAATACCTTCTGGAAATAAATGGAAATTGAATGTTGTGATCTCTCCTGGATCTTTCCCCGTGAGATTTTGGAAACTCAGTTCCCGAGCCATGGAGTGTGGCCCTTGCCTTGGCAGCAGTTCAAATCAGTTGAAAGAAACCTAGGGGTTTCATTTCGCCTAGCTCGCCCGAGAGACAACTCTCTAATCCGTGTGGAGGCTGGATATAAAGAATGTAGGCATGCAGTGACGAAAGGTGCCTACGGGCAACAAAGGGCAAGAAATCAGGATGGGTCAGCTGAGCAAACATCAAAGACTCTCAAATAACAAACAGAAAGGTAAATATTCCCAAGCAAATAGGATATGCCCATAACTCTACTGAGATTTCATAGAAACCATTCTTTGAAAACATTTCCACTGAGGTGTCTCTATTTGTCTTTCCCATTCTGGAATATTGAATTAAAACAGTCTGTTTGCTCTGAAAGTTCATCTGTTCTGTTACTCTTTCCCCGCTGCAGCCTCTTGACATCACAATTATCTCTTCAGCAACTCATGATAACATCACAGATGTTTGTGGTGTCCATCTGGATATTTCTGACGCACCCCACCATGAGAGTTGCTGAGCAAAATACATGCAGGTACGGAGGATAAAAGGTGTTTATTCGCAGAGGGCCTGCACAAGGTCTAGCAATTATTTAAAATCCACTTAAACCCTGTGAAGTAAAGAAAGAATATATTTAAGGATTATTATTCAAGGGTTTTAAAGGAATTTATTGCAAAGACAAAAACGCCTACGTGTCTTCCACTGCTTCGGCTCTTGCAGAATGGGGATGAAGGATGCATCCCCAAAGTTGCAGGATGAATGCACCCATTAATTTAAATGGTCAAGCCCATAACTTGGGTTGAAAACAGAATTTTTGCTGCTTCTTTCTCTCACATAGGTTCCAATATTCTTTGGTAATAATAAAACCACCGCAAGTTGCACATGATATAATCACTGCTTAAGGTAATTGGATGGTCTTTTGGGTAGCTCAGTGTCACACTTAGGCAGTAATGTCTCTGGTGATGTTTATTTGGGAGTTGATCTTTTTGGCTGCATAAAAACCTCCCCAAAGCTAATGCAGATACTTTATATCTGGCATAGCTTGTGGAATGAATGAATTTTGCTGGACAATAAATCTCTTCTGTTAACAGCTGTAGCGAAAGGAGGCTGCCAAAATTTCGCATTGCAGTCTATGATTTCAGGCTAGGATACAGCAGCTTTCTGGAAGCTTGGTGGGACGATAAAAGATGTGCTAAATATACAATCCGATGTAATGCAACTAAAATATTTGAGATTTTACTGGTGATGGGTGGGTTGTTTTACTTGGGAAGCAAGAACCTGGTGCTGATGTTCTCTCTTACCTCTGCCTCACCTTCCACCTCTTCTACCTATAACTTCCTTCATTGAAAAGAAAACATTGCCAGTGCATAGAAGAACAAACTGATCCTTCTATGTAGTTGTTCCAATACCAGGTTACCGTTACATTTCATTGTACCTTTGTGCAGTGGCACATTGGTCTTTAAACCTTACTTACTGAGCAGATATGAGGTTGAGCGGCTATTTCAGTACGCAAGCGGCTGTGCGGAGCAGGGAGCACTTCTCGCAGCCACCTGCCCGTGAGGCCAGAGCCGCGTCGCTGGCTTTGGCCGTGGAAACAAAAATTAAACGGTATTAATGTGCAAGGGCTCAGGAGCGTTATCCATCCCCTAAAAAAGAAACAGCGGGACAAAGGCAGCTTCCTCCCCGTTGCTGCCCGCTTCCCGGCGCAGCGCAAGGCTCTGCCTGTGCAGCAGCCCCAGCCTCCGGGGGGCGGCAGGGGAGGAGGCTCCTTCCCCCCCTCCCCCGCGCCTCCCCGACGTGCAGGGGCCGCTGCCGGCTGCGCGGGGCGCGGGGCCTCCGCGGATCTCGGCGTCTCCTCGCGGGCGGCAGCCGTCGGGGCTCCGCTTCCCCCCCCCCCCCGCCGCCGGCCGCTCTCTCTGCGCCTCACCCAGCAGCCGCGGTGAAGGCTGCCACAGGACAAATATACACATCCACGTACGCACATACATATAGCTACATATTTTAAATAAAAAAATAAATAAATAAAATAAATATAAATATGTAAATGCCCATATATGGAAAAAAAAAATGTTCTGTTTCCGCGTGGTCCCGGGTTCCCGCTGCCGGGCCGGCCTCTCAGCCTGGCTGTGCACCCGCAGGGGAGGCTAAGCCCTACCCCGGGGCACTTGTCGCCCAAGAGGTCCCCTGCGTGCTTCTGCACGCGGCATTTGCCAGCGTCTCCCCCACGCACGGGCTCTCTCCGCGTGGGAACCGCCGTCCGCGCAAAACTCGCACCTTGATGTGCCACCGCCGGGACACGGGGAGCCGCCAGCCGCCCCCGGACGGGAGCTCCCCCAAGTCTCTTTCCCGCTCCTTCTTCCGACGGCGAGGACGGGACCCCGCACGGGTGGCGGCGGGAGCCGGCGCTCCGCGCAGCTGCCCAGCGCCGGGCGGGGGGGGGGGGTGGCGGAGAGGCCGGGGGCGGTACCTGGCTGCCCCCCGCCTGCCCCCTGCGCACCCGGCTCAGCCCCCAAAGCCCGGGGGCCGCCGCTCACGTCGGTCGGGCTGCAAAGAGCTGGAGGGGGCGGGCGGAGGGGGGTGAGCCGGGAGGGGGCTGCCCGAGAGCTGGGCCCCGGTGGGCGCATTTCACAACGCGGGGGCGCAGTTTGTATGTGTGTGTGCGCGCCCTCCCCGCACCCCCCTCAAACCCATTGAAGCCCGACGGGCGGGCACCAACCGCCCCGAAAGCGGAGAGAAACGTGTCGCCCCCCCCCACGCCGGGGGATGCTCAAAGGACGCGGATGGCAGCGCGCAGCGTTGTGTGCGTTTGCCGAAAGCCGGGGCCGCCGGCGGTGGGGAAACGCGGGCCGAGACGCCTCGGTGCCCTCTAGCAGGAGCGAGCTCAGACAGGCATCCCGCGGCCTTGCACGGATTTTATTTCTTCGTCTCGCCTGGCAATAAAATCCAAGGCGGCGCGCCGCACCGTTGGGAAGGAGGCTCTCTTTCCGCGGGATGTGAAAAGCAGCGGACGGGCAGGGTGGCCGGGCCGGTGTCGCGGCAAGGAGAGGCGCGCAGCGCGGCGCGGCGGCCGCCGAGGCGGTGTGCACTCTGCGCCCCTCACCGCGGAGCCTGAGCGCCCTGCGGGGCAGCCTCCGCCACCCCGCCGGCCTCGCAGGGAAGGCACCGGCATGCCAGGGTGCGTGCGCTTCTCAACCCGCTGCGAGCCGCTACCTTCCCAGGGGAAAACACTGACGAATAAAATAAAATTGTAAAAAAATAAAAATAAAATAAAATAAAATAAAATAAAATAAAATAAAATAAAATAAAATTAAATTAAATTAAATTAAATTAAATTAAATTAAATTAAATAAACCAAACCAAAACAAAACAAAACAAGGAAAGACAGAAATACGGGTGCCCCGAGAAATTAAGCGGGACAAAACTGTTTTAATCGGGTTTCTAAGGCAATAGCCCTCTCTTTCATCACTCGCCCAAAGAACGCCGAAAGAAGGGACCTTTAGCGCCAGCGAAAGCGGAAAGGAGGAAATGCTAGTAAAATCGTCTTAAATCAGTGGAGCACCACTTGAACTTGCGTTCCCATTGTTTCAGTGAATCATCAGTGTTTTTGATTAAACACAGCTACCCCTCTCTGCTAAAACATCGCATAAAAGGGTTAGGTTTCTACTTCTGTGGAGGCAGCTGGCGCTGCTCGGCCGTTGTGTTTGAGCAACAGACTGTTCAGCGGCAGCGAGAAGTAGCTCCGCGCACGCTTAATAGACCTGGGCGAACAATGCACCTTGAAAAGGAGCACTTGGGGGCATTGTGTGCTAGTTCCCTACAAACCCATTAAAGGCAAAATAGCGCCCAGGAGGTCTCAGCAAACGCGCCGGGGCTGCGCGGGCCCGGGAGCTGCCCTTGGAGGGGCAAAGGCGGGCCATATATTCCTGCAGGGACCTTCCCGCACCGGGTGCCTTTTCTACCGTGTCCCCAAAGGCGACACCTGGCCACGGCAGGGCGGACACGCGTGGCGAAGGGAGAGCTAAGCATCCCCACCTCCCCGCCCGGCCGGCCTTTTTTGACACCTCCAGGGTGTAATTTCCGCGGTGAAGCCCCGGGGGAGGCGGGTTGCCCCGCACGGGGGTGCCAGGATGCGACCCCGACGGGGAGGGCCAGGTGGACACAGCGCCTGCAGCGAGCACCGGCCGCGGGCTGCGGAGCGGGCAGCGCTCGCCCCCGGCCTGCCCAAAGCCCGGAGCGGCGTGCAGGGCCCGTCCCCCGACGGGGTGCGCAGGCAGCAGGCTCACGTCGGGCCAGCCCCTGGGCTACCCTGTCGGAGATGGGGGCGGGAGGGGGGCCGGGCGGCCCTGGGCCAGGGGGCTGCGGCGCACGCCCCGTCGGGGGCTGTCGGGGCATTGCTCTTTTGGCCTGGGGGTGCCTTGCCCCCGGCACGGCCCGGGGCGCCCCGCGAGGGGTAAACCGCGTTAGCAAGAGGGTGCGGGCGGCCGCGGCAGCCGCCACCCGCGCAGCGGGCTCTGCGCCACTACCTTTGTTGTCTTTGCCAAAGCCCGGACTTTTATTTAAGAGCTGGAAACGAGAGCCTAAGCCCCTTTTTTTTGGGGGGGGGGGGAAGGGGAAGGGAGGTTGGAGGAGGGGAGGGACCCTCAGGCCTCCGCCCTGTATGGGTTTTATTTTGTCCAAACTGGGGGAACACCTGCGCCCTGGGCGCTCCTCGCTGCACCTCCTGGCGGTGCTGCCAGCCGCGCCCCGCGGTGCGCCCGGGCGCGCAGCGAGCGCGCAGGCACCGCGCGGGAACGGTCCCCGCGACGGGCGGGCAGCGAGCGCGCCCATCGGCAGCGCGGCGGGGACCCACGGCTCGGGCTCGTAAAAACAAAAAAAAAAAAGTAATAAAGCCCCGATTTCAGTTAATTCCCACACGGACTAGCTCTGCGGTGGCGCAAGCTGTCATTCCTGCCCTAACTTTGAGGCGCACGTCGGGCTGCCATCTCAGGTGATCAAAGAGCGGGATGATTTTCCTAGCTGGGGCTGGGGGAGAGCCCCGGGGATTTGGGGACCTGCAGTAGCCCCGGGGCAGGCGCTGACCCTGCTCCCGCCCCGGGAGCTGCGGGCTCGCCGCCTCCCATCGCCCAGCGCTGCGGGGCCGTTTGGATCGGAAATGTTTTGGGGGTTAGGTGGGATGGTGACAGAGGGATTTGATCTATTTCCTAAAGCGAATGATCCTTTATTTTGCTTTTCCTTTCCTTTTTTTTCTTTCCCCCCAAAAAAGTCTTTTTCGAATATATTCGTAACAAAGATAAATACATGAGAGAAAGTAGGTCCCGGTCCCGATGCCTAAAATATCCCTCTGGGGAGGTGGGGACAAGAGAAAAAACAGAGATGAGCAAAGCGAGCTCTACAGGGGAGCCCACCCCTAGGCAAAAGCCGGGAGGGGAAGGACAAAGGGCTGCAGCGAAGCCCCCCTTGAGAGCCCGGGGGTCACTGGAGAAGCAGGCAGTAGGTTACTGGGAAGAGCGGAAAGTAAAATCCACCCTTGCCTTTATTTAAAAAAAAAATAGGGAGAGAGCTTTGAAGTGTCTGTGCAGCTAATCAGAGCAAGGAAGATTTTAAAATGCGGGTTTTCTGTGTATAAATGACTTGGAAGTGGGGTCACCCGTGGGAAGCTCTCCCTCCCAGTAGCCCCCCGCACCCTTCCCGACTCCCTCTCCGCACCCCAAAAAGTGCCGAGGAGTCTAAAATCTGCCTCATCCCGCCGGGCACCTCCACGGAGCAGGCCTGCACGTTGAACTATAATTCCGGGATTCCCTTTTGTAAGCTATTAAGCAGAATATTGAAAACATTTTCTTTACGGTGCCTGTTCTAGCCTTGTAGCGCTGGCATTAAACAAATAGGAAAAGTGTGTTAAAGGGAGGTTATGATTACGGCATCTTGGCCTGACATTCCCACATATAATTAAAAACATAGCTACAATAATGCATAAATAAGTAACAGCAAACAGAAGTATCCGTTCCTGTTCCAGTCGAAATCAACTGTTTTGGTTCTGTCATTATATTATTTTACTAAAGCGGTCTAGGTACCTCCATCCCATTTTTTTTTTACTGGAAGAGATAGCAAGGAAGGCAAGGATGCATTTTATTTTTCTTTTAAATCCATGTTTAGTTTTAATTTTCCTGTATTTTAAAATAAACACGTTGGCTGAAACATGTTTGATCTTTGCAAGAAGGAAGTCTATATTGTAAAGGAATGTGCAGCAGTTTGGTATGAAAATGGGGTTGTGACTCACAGCTGCAGGCAGAAAAAAAGGTGTTGTGGTGTCAGCCAGAGGTGTTCAGTCTAATAACTCAAGCTGTAAACTGTATCCTCTAAAATTACTTACATAGTAAATCACTCAGGGGTTAAAAAATAGACTGGAAAGTGTAAGGGAGAAAAAATGTTTTAGAAGTTCCCTTCATGAAAATTATTTGTAATGACGGGAATTAGGAGTTTAATATCTCCCTCATTTTCTTAAATGTCAGCCTGATATAGCTAATTGCCCCTATGCAGTCGATAGCGCTTACTATAGGTCGTCCGCTAAGTAACAGAAACTTGAAACGTATGTTTGGGGATGGCTATTTCATTGACTGCTTTACCAGATTTACAGCTAATTTAGACAATCTCAAAGGGCAAAATTTTTTCAAGAGGCAGCCGGGACAGCGAGTGATTATTAACAATTACCATCATCCTGACAAAAAAAAAAAAAAACCTTCCGAAAACAACCTCTTTCGACTCGCTTTCCAGTCTCTCCCGCACAGAGGGGAGAAAGTCCCTTTGAAATGCCTCTCTCCCCGAGATAACGGCATTTTTTCCAACTGTCATTTCCTACTGGAGGTGTATCTGGTCTCGAAGCAGTTGGGAAAGTGGGGGAGCCTTTGAACACAGAGCTCGCTCCTAGCTTAGCTGATTGCTTTGCTGCCCGGTCCGAGGAGGAGAAAAACAAGTCAGCTGTAGTCTGCAGCATTATGCTGCAAAGGAATGAAGTGAGTAACGAAACAGAAACCCGAAAGGAGGATCCCAGGTCGAGGTGCTGCTTTTCATAAGAGCTTTCCTCGTTTTAAGTAGTAGCGAGTCCGGCAGTGTCCGTCGCTGCACTGTGTAATGGAAATGAGTGGCAGGCAATGGCTTTCGTGGGCTTGCGCGTTCGCTGCTCGGGAAAGTAAGTTGCCGCAAAGATTTTCAACGAGAGAGGGAGAGCTAGTCTGTGCTTAGAAAAAATAAATGGAATTAAATGAAATGAAATGAAGGAAAAGAAAAAAAAGAAAAAAAAAAGAAAACGGGAAAGGATTGCCCTACCGAGGTCAGCAATAAATGCTTGCGGTGGAAACAAGAAGTCAACAACAATTAAAATCTGGAAGCTGCGTTCATTAGTATTCAGGACATAGGATCTAGCTTTTATGTTTATCTTTCTCCACGGATCAATATTGTAGCAGCATGTGCCGAGAACGAGCAGAAATCTGGCCACTGCATGTGGCTGACCTTTCCCTCTCTCCCTACAGGTCAGATCGTCTTCATCAAAACAGGTCAGATCATCTTCATAACTATCATCACCTAATGCAGCCACTGCCACGGCTCTCATTAAAACCAGTATTTAATCTAGGGGCTGTGACTAAGAATCAAAGGAGAAAGGCTGTTTGCCCACACAGAGGAATTAGTGCTCTAGTTAAAAAAAAAAAAAAAAGTTGGAATGAAAATTGCTCTTTCTCCCCCCCCGCCTCACGACGCAGAAAAACGCCTTAAATCGAGATCCAGACCAAACCCATAACACGCACACACCCCGTCTCCTGCGGGGGCTCCGCGGCCACGGTGACGGGCACCGGCACGGGGCTGGCTCCGTCGCCCCCCCGGGACGGGCCGCGGCCACCCACGCACCGGGGGACCAGGGCGAGGCCGGGCGCCCCACACGGCCCATCGGGGCTGCGCGGCCGCGGCATCGGGGGGGTGTGGGCTGTGGGGGGGGGGAGGTGACATCCGCCCGGTTATGAACGGGCGCACGAGTGACTTCGTATTTCCCCCCTCTCCAAGCGCTGCTGCTGATTCTTCTCTTTTTAGCACCAAAAGCCTGCCCTTCCCCTCTAGGAAGCAGCGGCTGGCTGCCGCCCGCGGCGTGGCAGCGCGGCGTGGGGGCCGCCCGCGGGGAGCGCTCGCTCCGCGCCGCGCCGCGTCCGGCCGCTGGGAAGCGCGGAGCGCGGCCGTGAAATTCCCCACCGAGGGCGTCATTAAAAAGCGATCGGGGCCGCCGCCGAGGCGCGGGGTAACCTGTTATTGTGCGCTGCCCGGCGCGGAAGTCGCATCGCCAGCACGTTTTGTGCTGCGCTTCCTCTCCTCGGGACAACAGTGCAGCCGCGGCTTTGAAGTGTTATTAAATAAAGACATGAAACCTCTGGCAAAGCTCCCCTCTCCCCCCACCCCTTCTCCGCTCTTCTTCATCTTCTTCTCCTCTTTTTTTTTTTTTTTTCCTTCCTTTTTCCCCCAAGTATTCAAGGCGGGCAGAGAAACCTTCCAGCCTGATCGGGGCCAGGGAGAAGGGAGGAAAACCTAAAGCGCTTGGGAGGAATCGAGGTTTCGGAGGGAGGGGGGTCACCGTGCCCTGCAGGGTGGGACAATAGTTGTTGCTTGCTCCGCTGGTAAAGTGAGGTTCCCTCCGCAGCCGTCTGGCTCGGGCAGGGGGGAGGGGGGAGAAAGCAAGCGAGAAAGAGAGAAAAAAAGAATTGGAGGGGGGGGGAGGCGACCCACGAGATTAAAGAAAAATAAAAATAAAAACAAACCCAACCATGCATGTAGATGAAAAATATACGTACCTCGCTGTGTCCGGGAGCACGTCTAGTGTGCACGCGTGGCCGGGGAGAGGTTTGGGTTAGCTTGTTATGTCTTCATACGGGGCAGGAAACGTGTACGAGTTTCTGAAAACAAAGGGGAAACTTAAAAGGCTCTTCGGGGTTTGGGCAGGTCTGCGCGGAGCTGCGCCGGGCCGCCTGCCTGCAGCCCCGGCCGCTGCCCCTCGCTGCCGGCCCCGGTGCCCGTGCCGGTCCTGGGCGCGGTTGGGGCCGGGGTCGGGGCAGCCCCTCTCCCCGGCGCGCTGCTGCTCCAGGCTCGGGGTTTGGGGAGGGGGCGAGAGCCGCTGCATTTTATTTTCGTCTGGGTTGTTGTCATTTCGGTGTGCGGGGTAAGGGGTGGTAGGCTGGTGTGGCTTCGCGTGATTCTTTTCTTTTATTTCTTTTTCCCTCCTCCTCCTCCAAAAAAAAAAAAAAAGTCGCTACCTCTGCAAAGAGCAAGCGAGGAGGAAGGTGGCGTTCGGCCCGGGCCGCGGGGGCAGGTGAAGGCAGGGCACGGTGCGAGGCGGCCGGCTCCCGTCGCACTGCGGCTACGCGGGGCAGAAGCAGAACTTGTTTTATAGCCTGAGCCTGAGGTTTCTGGCTTGTGACGAGCGCCTTAGCAGAGCGGCTCCAAGTGAAACCGCTGCGTGGTTTCAGGGGGGTCTCCCGCGCAGAGTGAGGAGCGAATTTTATTATCAATAATAATAATAAAAATTAAAAGCACTGCTCGGTATCGATTTTCACCTAAAGAGTAGACTCACGCCGCTCCGGGGGAGCCGGCGGTGTGGGGATCCCGCAGTCGGACCTCGGCAGGGTGCGCGGTCCCGCTGGGAAGGGCAGCGCCCTGGGCCCCCCCTTCCCCCTCCCCCGTCACCGCCCGGCCGGGGGGCGCGCTGACCCGGCAGCCGTCGGGGCCGCGCCGTCGGGGCGTGCGGTCCGCTCCGCGGGGACGCGCCGCCCGCTGCGGCTCCGCGCTGCGGGCCACGGACTGGGGGGAGCCGGGGCAGGGTCGGGGCGACGGGGAGAGCCCCCCCGGCCGCCCTGCGGGGTTGTCCCCAGGTTGCCTTCAGGGCCGGGGCGGAGAGGTTTGGAAAGCCCCAGCTCAGGGTGAGAGACAAAGGAGGAGTGCCGGGAAGGGGGAATTTGGGGTGAAGCGAGGGGAAGGAGAGGGAGGCAACAGCAAGACAGGACGCCGGAGCTGCCAGGGCCAGGGGTCCCTCAGTCAGGGCCCCTCGGACGCAGGGCTGCGAGGCGGCCCTGGGGCTGCCCTCCCCCTCCAAGCCCCCGACCCCTAAACCCGATGAATTACAGCTCTCGGTTAAGCGTGGCAGGGACAGCGGCGGGGTCAGGGCCCGGGGGAGGCGGGCGGGGAGGGGGCTTGCGGGCTGGATGCGCCAAGACCAAGGTCAAGTTCAGGGCCAACCTGGAGATGATGGGGGGGGGGGATGGTTGCCGTGGCCACCGCGGCCGCGGCCCCTTCCGCGGGGCCCCGCCGGGCAGGGCGGCTGCGGGCTGCAGGCAGAAAGGCCTCCCGGGTGCCCCCGCCCTGGGTTTGGGGAGGGGGGGGGACAGGGCTGGCCTCACTGGGCTCGCGGAGGGGGCGGCAGAGATTTGGGTTGGGGACCTGCTTGCTCCGGGCCTGCCCGTTATCGTTAACAGCTTCGTGGGGGCCGGAGAGGATCACCTCTGAAGTGAAGCTCCCGAAAAAGCACAGCTCCAACCCGGCCGGCTGTGGGGATGGGGAGCCCCCCCGAGGGGAGGGGGGAGGGAGACCCCAGCTCTGAGCCCAGCTCCCCTGCCAAATTTCTTCGCGGCAGCCAGGAAGGCCGGAGCAAGCGGGATCCTGCCCGACGGGGCGGGGGCCGGGGCAGGTACCTGCGGGGGCCGCCACCCGGCGGGACGGAGGGGCGAGAGCCAGGGCTGCCGCGGTATATCCGGGAGCCCCCGGCCGCCCTGGGGTGGCGGGGTTTGGCGTGAGCGGCAGGCTCTGGAGAGGGACCCGCTGAGCTTACGCGGCGGGGACGGCGGTAGGACAAAGAGGGATCCTCGCAGCTGCATTTCCCACGGATCTCTCCAAGGGGCAGGCGGCATATGCCAATGATTTTAATAATTTTTTTTTTTTTTGCGTAATATTATTACAGAAGGTAAATTAGATTTTAAAAGCCATTTGATTACTCGGGGAGCCGGCATGATGCGGCGGGCACGGACGCGCTGGGAGGGGCGCGGATGCAGAGGACGCTCCCTCTCTGATCCGCATCTAAACTTTGTCGGCAGCACCGGGGAGGGGGGACTTTCCCTCCCTCCCCCCCCCCTTTCCCTGCGTTTAGGTTACCCCCCTCCCCGTCCCCAGAAGGGAGCAGGGTCCCGCTTCCCCCTCCTTCCCATCTCTCCACCTATCACCCCCCCCCCCGCCCAGTAGAGGCTTGGGACACTTCTATTGTTATTTAAACCCGGGGGACAAAGCCCGAAAAACAAAACGACGACGGGACGGGGCGGGGGTGGTGGGGGGGGGGGGGTGGTGGTGATGTGGTTGGCTGGGTCCGAGGAGCAAAGGGCTCCGCACACGTTTTCGCGGAAAGCGGTGCAGCCAGCGCAGGGCGCCCGGCCGCTGCCTCCAAGCGCTGCCCTCCGCCAGCTGCCTCTTCTCGGCGAAGCGCCTTGGCAGAGCGCAGGGGTCTGGGTTTTGGGGTTTTTGTGGGTGGGTGGGGGGTTTCCCCACGTTTTCCAGGCTGCTGTCACACTCGCCTTGTGTGTGCCGGTGCAGCGGGGCCCCTGGAAAGCTGCCCCCTGCGCACCCGAAACCCGCCGCTCTCGTCGCCGCCGCCGTGGGCTCCCCGACGGCCCCGACGGCCCCGATGGGGGAGCCTGGCAGGGCCGCCCCTCGCCACCTTCCCCCGCGGGACCTGGCGTGGCCACGGCCGAGCCCTCGCTGAACGCACCTGAAAACTAAAAATCACACTCGGGGTTAAAAAAAAAAAAAAAGCTTGAAGGGAAAATTGAGCTATCACACGTTGTCACGGGGAGGGGGGAGGACGGAGGCTGCAAAAAATATAGGGAGGCCGGGAAGGACGCGGTTACGGTGGGAAAGGCAGCCCGGGTGAAGCCCAGCGCCTGGCATTGCCAGGCCACCCTGAGGCCGAGGTGCCCTGCAGGAAGCGGTCCCCCGGTTACACGGGCACACGGAAAACACGCATAAGCAGAGGGCGGACGAGACCGTGCTCTTTCCACGTAAAGCGCTTTCTAAAGGAGCTCCTTCCTCGCAAGGCATGTGGAGAGCATGCAAATGCTCGCCCTTTTTTTCGCGCAGAGCCTTCCCAAAATGTTAGTCTTTTCCCGACATGCAAAGACGGGGGAGGACAGTTGCAAGAGACCTTCACGTCTCAGGAACCGACGGATTTCTAAAAATCTATTGTTTTGCATCCTGCACTCGGACCCTCACATGCCTTGCACCAGACCTCAGAGAGCCTTTGGCGTAAAAAGGAAGCAGCCCGTGCAATTTCAACACGTTTTATTATATTTCTGTATGCATTACTCTCAAAACATATCACAAGAAATGATGAAACCACTTAAACCTTCAAATAAAAAATCTGAAACAGTTTATGCTCACAATTGTACATATTTATAGTTAAGAAACATTCTTTATAAATACTGTTTCCTCTGTAGCAAGTTAATACCATAATTTAATTACAAATGGATAAATATGGTAACAGGTATTTACAGGAGGAAGGGTGTTATTACGGAAAAAGCTAACGGCACAACGTTTATTTTTCCTCACAATCTTCCGAACAGGAACTAACAAATTGAACTTGCAAAAGCACTAAAACATCACATGTAAACCCAGCTAACAGAAAAAATACATTCACAAGCGTTGTTTGTGTGTGTGTGTGTGTTTGAGTAACAGAATGGAGACTTTGGCACGGTATTTCTTCCCAGTCTATAGTTGAAATGCAGTTTACAATCAAGTTGCCTCTTAAAAAGGAACACAATATTCAATATATCACAATTACAAAAGAAACCATTTTTTTTTCTTCCACGTTACTTTTCTTTAATGGGCGAACTAAAAAAAGGAGGGGAGAGGGAGGGAGGCGGGAGGAAGAAAAGAAGAAAAAAAGTCCATCACTTTTTCGGGGAGGGAGGAAGAGGAAAAAAAGAAAGGGGGGGAGGAAAGAAGAAGGGCACCAATCCGCGGTTTACAAATGGGACGAACTTCTATACACCAAGAATCCAATAAAACTTGGTTCCCCACCTCGGCGGAGGACGGAGAGGTCCGCTATATACACAGTTTGTGGGGCTGGAGGGCGCGGGCTGCTCCGGGCGGGGAGGCGCAGGGGCCGGAGGAGTTTGAGTCTCTGATCTTTTGTCTGGAGGCTCTGGAGAGGGAGTCGCTTTCCGCCGGCTCGAGAACCTTTTTGCTGGGGGGGGGGGTTATTGCGGTGTTGTTGTTTGTTTGTTTGTTTTCCTCCTTTCCGTTCCGCTGTTTGTTGATTTGTTCCTTTTTATTTTTCAGCAGGTACTTTTATAGAAAAGAATGTTGTTGGGTTTTTTTTTTTTTTTGCTGGTTAAAAATGTTTTCAAAAATAATTATAATTATAAAAAAAAAAAAAAACAAGAAAAAGAGCCCGAACCCCGGGGCGGTGGGGTGAGGTGGGGGGGGGGGTGGAAAAACAAACACCCCTTTGCCCCATCCTGCGTTGCCACCGTTTCGCTCCCAGCAAGCCGACGGCGGTCCGGCGGCCGCTCCGCGGCGTCTCTCGCTCCCTCCTTCCTCCTTCCTCCTCCTCCTCCTCCGCGGCGGGAGGGACGGTGCGGCGGGCCGTGCAGAGCAGTCCGGCGGGGCCCTACACGTACCACTCGTTGAAGTTGGAGGAGAGGCCGCTGTGCCCGCCGCCACCGCCGCCGCCGCCGCCGCCGCCGCCGCCGCTGCCGCCGCCGCTGCCGCCGCCGCCGCCGCCGCCCCGGTGCACGGCGGACACGGCCGCCGCCGCCGCCGCCGCTGCCGCCGCCGCCGCCGCCGCCGCCGGCGAGAGGTTGCTGGTGCTCTGCGACTCGGCGCTGGGGGACACGAGCCCCGGCGGGGTGGAGGACTCGTAGCCCGAGCTGGCGGCCGGGGACGACTCGGAGCCTTGCGGGGACGACTCGTGCACCTGGGGGGCAAAGGCAACACGGCCCGGTGGAGGGGGCGCGGGGAGGCCGCCGCTGCCGCCGGCCCGGCCCGCCGCCCCCCGCCGCCCGCCGCCGCCGCCCGCCGGCCCCGCGCCCGCCGCCCGCCGCCCCGACGGGGCGCCCGGTGCGGGGCGGCCGCCCCCCCGCCTCCCGCCGCCGCCGGCTGCGGGGCCGGGTACCTTCATGTGCTTGCGCAGGGAGCTGGGGTGCGTGTAGGACTTGTCGCACATCTTGCACAAGTAGGGCTTGTCCGAGGTGTGGACGTGCATGTGCTTCTTGCGGTCGCTGCTGTTGGCGAAGCGCCGGTCGCAGCCCTCAAACTCGCACTGGAAGGGCTTCTCGCCTGCAAGAGAGCGGCGGGGTGAGCGCGGCCGCCCCGCGCCCCTCCGCGCCCGCGGCCCCTTGCTCTCCCCACCCCTTTCTTTTTATCAATATTATTATTTTTTTTTTTTTTTAATATTCGGTCCCTTCCCCCGCGCAGTCGAGAGTCGCGGGCGAGCCGCTCCGCAAGGCGAGAGGCCGCTCTCAGCACGGGGATGAGGCGTTTCGGGCCCCCCCGGGTGTCTGCCCTCACCCCCCCATCCGGTGCCCTCTTCGGCAGCGGGGCGGAACCGGCGTTTTCACACGGGCCGCGGCCCCCAAATAGCGCCGGGCCCCGCCGTGCCGAGCGGGGCAGCCCGCGGAAAGCACTGCTGCTTGTGCGCCGATGGCAGCATAGAGGCCAGGGTATTTAGAGCATTTTGTTTTGTTTCAACTGGTGCTGACACACTCTCAGCTTCAACAACCATTAAGAAAAAAAAAAAAAGAGAGAGAACAAAATAAAAGGAGGACAAAAAGAGTCGAGATGTTTTGCCTCGGTACCAATATCCTGTTAAACTGTAAACCATTAACAACAGATTTAAGGCTAGGCAGATTGTTTCAAGTATGGATATTCGAGATAAACACACATCCGCTGGGAAAACTAAACGTCTGTAAAATACTTCATTTAATTTTCATACGGATTCCTCACCCGGCTGCCAGAACTCCAAATGCTGCAGAGTAATTTGGAGGTGAGAACTCCACATCCCCCCATTTGGAGGGGGAACCATTTAACATTAAATTCCATTAGCACCTAAATTGTTTCTTAAAGACATCCGCTCCGACACAATGACTTAAGTGCGGGCATCTCATGCAAATACATTTCTCAAATTTTAAACCTTGTTAAAGCTCGTCTCGCACCTAGCATCGTGCTTAGCACTTAGGAAAACAATAGGCCTCTAGATTTTACCCTTATCCGAGTAAATATTTATAGTCGAAGTTGCTAAAATATTTGCCTGTCTTTTATGAAATAGTCTGGCACAATTCTGGCTGGGAGTAGTAGTAAATGAATAATATATGAAGCAGGAGGATGCGTTTATTTTGTTACTGCTCAGCTCACGCGATTTTCCATCAGGAAGCTTTGGGTCCTTTTCCCACATTTCACCTGATTTTGGTGCAAGTTTCTGAACCTCAAATCCTCTGTTACCTATTACATAATTTAATAAACTGTTGCAAAACCACCTTAAATCACCTCAAGTGAGACTTTAAAAACACTTTTTTAAATGAGAAAATTTTATTGCCTTGCTCACACCATTTAAATTTAATGGAAAGCATTCCCAGAAAGGGACATTTTGGCACTTCCTACGAGATCTTGGGCGAACGGAGGCTTTTCTATGCATTTGTATCGTTTCTCTCTCTCTCTCTCTCTCAGTGTACATATACGAAATCCATGCACACACGCACTGAAGTTACGTGAAAATACGCTGCGCATTGCATACGTATAATGTATTTTAGGTACGCCTGTACCCTTCCGTGTTTCCACACTACCGCAGAATTTATTTCGCCTTTAATATTGCCTCGCTATGGAGAGAGTTCATTCGAGCCTCGGTAGGTTTCTGCACTGCTCATTCCGCCCATTAAAAGAAATTAGAAAAATGTCCTGTCGGAATCGGGGGGTATGAGGGGTGGGAGGAGAAACCCAAACAAACACGGCCGTGTGATGAAACCGGGCGGCTTCGCACTCGGAAACAAATTTACAGGCGACTCTCATTCTACGACTTCCATCATTTCGCATCTCTCCTTCTCCTTCTCTCTCTCTCGACCCGCACATGCACACCCGCGTACATAACAGTTGCCCAAGCCTGCCGAAAGAAAACCGATTTACCTGTGTGCGTCCGCTTGTGGATTTTGAGGTTTTCCGATCTGGCGAAAACTTTCCCGCAGCCGGGGAAGGGGCAGGGGAAGGGCTTCTCTCCCGTGTGCACTCGGATATGATTGACCAGTTTGTATTTCGCTTTGAAGGGCTTGCCTTCCCGGGGACACTCCTCCCAGTAGCAGACATGGTTGCTCTGCTCGGGTCCCCCAACATGTTCCACCGAGACGTGGGTGACCAACTCGTGCATGGTGCTGAAAGTTTTATTGCAACTTTTTTTGGGGTTGTTCAGCTGCTCGGGGTCGATCCACTTGCAGATCAGCTCTTGCTTGATACACTGCTGCCGCATGTATCGGAAAAAGGCACCGGGGTGGTGGTGGTGGTGGGCTGCCATGTTCATGCCCATATTCATATTCATGGGGCCGTACTGGTTGTGCAGCTGAGCCGCCGAGTAGGGGTCAGTCCTGGGGCTGGAGACCTGGCGGTACTGATCCGAGCGGGCAAACACCTCGCCGGGCAAGCCGAGCCGCATCTGCCCGTTGAGGACGTTTTGGGAGGCGTGGGGGCCGTGCTGGTCGTGGATGCCCGGGAAGAGGAGGTGGCTCTGAGCGTCCGTGTGCGGGTGGTGCAGGCTGCCGGCCGCCGGGCCGAAGATGCCGTGCTGCCCGCCGGCCGGCGACGAGTCGCCGAAGCCGCGGCTGCGAAACAAGAAGTCCCGCGTGGAGTTGAAGGGAGCCCCGGAGTAGGAGCCGACGTGGGCGGCGTGGGGCCCCAGGGCGGCGGCGGGGTAGCCGGGCGCCTGCGACGTGAACGCCGAGCTCTGCCCGGGCGAGAGGTCGTGGGCGCCGGCGTTGAGTTTGAAGGCGCCCATGTGCGCCGCCGCCGAGTCCACGAAGCTGTTTTGCGCCGCCAGGCTCAGCTCCCGGTCCTGCATCTCCGCCGCGGCCGAGTGGTGGTGCCGGGCGAAGGTGCCCACGCCGATGGCCGGGAACTGCGGGCCGGCGTCCAGCAGCATGGTCCGCGCCGCTCCGCCGCCGTCCGCTGCTGCTGCTGCTGCTCCGGGGTCGCTGCCGCTCCGGGGCCGCCCGGTGCGGCACCGGGACCGGCACCAGGACCAGGACCGGACGCCGCCGCTGCGCTTCCCGCCGGCAGCAGCGGGCTGCGGGCGCCGCGCGTCCCCCCGCCTGCGCTGCACCGGGCCGCCGCCGCCACCGGAGCCGGAGCCGGGCAGAGCAGAGTCCAAAGGCAAGCGGAGAACCAAAGTGTATTAAAGGAGCTGAGGCGGGGGCGGGCAGGGGAGGGGAGGGGGAGCAGGGGAGGGACGGGGCTGGCGGCGGGGACCGGGCGGGGGGCGGAGGTGGTGGTGGTTGGGGGGGGGGCGCGGCGAGGCGAGCCTTGCCGTTCCCTGCCGCACACACACACACACTCACACGTACACACACACTACACACACACACCGCGCCCCCCCCCCCACCTCACGCCCCCTCCGCCGCCGAGGTGTCACCGCCGCCGGCCCCCGCCCGCCGCTCCCCGCGTGGGCCGCGGCCCTCCCCGCCGCCTCGGGCCCCCCCCGCCGCCGCCGCCGCCGCCTCCTGCCCTCTCGGCCCCGCTCTCGTTTTATCCTCCGCCGGGCATCAGCGGTGGCTTCTCACGGAGAAAACTTGCAGCCGCGGGTTCCCACGGAGGAAAAGGGACTCGGGGGGAGGGCGGGCGCCCCGCCGCCCTGGCCTGCCGCCGCGGAGGGGCGCGGGGAGGGGGCGAGGGGAGGGGATGGAAGGGGAGGGGGTCCAAAAGGCGGATTAAAAACAATAAGGGCGGCGGTGGGGGGTGGGGTGGGATGGGGAGGCGGGGAGGGGGGGCGGGAAAGGGGCCGCGGAGCGGCGCGGAGCGGCGCGGAGCAGCGCGGAGTTGCAGCCCGTCGCCCTCCGCCCGCGCCTGCTCGCTCCCTTCGCTTCCTCTCTCGCTCCTCTCTCCTCCGCCGTTTATTTCGGTGGGCGATGCTGAGGCGGCTGCTTTTTATTTTTCTCCCCCTCCCCTCACCCCTCCCTTCTCTCTCTCTCTCGCTTGTTTTTTTTTTTTTTCCTTCCTTTTTTCCCCCCTCCCTCTTTTTCCTCCCTTTCTCCCTGCCCAGCCTCTCTCCCTCTCTCTCCGCCTGGACTGGCAGCTCCTCTTCCAACGCCCCCTTTAACAGCCGCCCGGTCACTCTCCCCGCTCCCGCTCATTGGCCCGGGCCGCCCCGTCCATCCGGGCGTCCCCGGGCAGCGGCTAATCGCGAGGCGCCGTGCCGGGGCCCTGCCCGCCCCGACGCCGCCCCGACGCCCGCCCCAACGCCGGCCAAACGCCGCCGACGCCGCTCGCCCGCCGGCCCCCGCCCGCCACGGCGCGGAGCGTGAGCCGCGCAGCCCCCGATCCCATCCGGCCTCTGCCCGCGCCCCTCTCGGCAGGGTTGTTTTTTTTGGGGGGGGGGGAAGGGGGGGTGTCGTCGTCGTCCCCCACCCGCTCCGCGGGCAGGGGAAGAGAAGGGGCGGCCTCGGGGGGGGGTAAGGGGGGGGGGTTGTGCGGCCAGCCGCACGCACGGAAAATATCGATGTGCGTTTGGCCATGCGATCCTGCCTCGGGAGGCAAACAAACAAAGCGAGGGGCTTCCAACATAAACAGGGGGTTGTGTGTCTCTGTGTGTGTGTTTTCTTCTTCTTCTTTTTTTTTTGTTTAGGAGGTGGTGGAGGGGAGGGGGGAACTTGCCCATGCTGCGGCCCCCTTCCCCCTTTTCGGCTAAAGCAAATTAAGCACAGGATCGATAAAAGGACGGAGGGGGAAATCAAATAAAAGTCACGCCGGCGGTGCTACTACGGCTGAGAGACAAATAAAATAGAAACAAAATAGAAGCGAAAACCGTCACCCGGCTGCTTTGGTCTTTTAAACCACTTGCGCAGGAGCAAGGGAGTCGATGTGCATGTGTTGGGTGTGCATCTGGGAGCAGATGCTTCAGGAGCTTTCCTTGCCTCTTCCCTTTCTTTCAAAAAGAAGCAAAAACAACAAAAAAAAAAACCAAAAAAAAAGAAACCCCACCCTGCCATTGTTATTTGGAAACCGGATTCTTACATGGCAGGAATAAAAAAGCATACAGAGCGCACACACACACACACACACAGAGCAAACAAGTCCACTTCCCCTCCCCCTCCAGTAAATACATGTCTGGCCCCTGCTTTGGTTTGTTTTGTAGTGGCTGAAAAATAATCATTATAGGGCCAGTAAGTAACCAATAAATAAGGCTTAAAAAAATAAAACGCGACATAACATTTGCAGTATTAACCTTCCGGCACTTAATCTTGCGTTTAGATTCTGATCAGCTCTGTGCTCTGAGGAGAAGAAACCAAAAATGTAGGAATTTGTTTGATTTGCCTGGGCTTTTTTTTTTTTTTTTCGGAGGCGAACTAAATTCTCCCAGCGACATTCCTGTGACTCCTCGCGGCATTAAATCCCGCATCAGGCACAGGCACGCTCAGAAGTGGGACTTGCGTCCGGGAGAGATTTTTGCAACGATGGATAGATAGACAGATAGATGGAAAAGGCATCACTGTCAGCAATCTAAGGCTGTTTAAATATTTCTCTATCGCCGCCACTAAACAGTTAAAACCGTTTCAAAGCCTGTCCCGAAAGTGGGTGAAATGTGCCAATACCGTTCATTGCTCTTTGAACAAGGCAAGGATTTAATTTGTGGAGAAGTGGGGTTCCTTCTCACCCGAAATGAGCACTAGAAGATATACTGAATATTAATGTAGACCTCCACCTCTGATGCCAATAGCCCTTTCCTCTTCACCACGCCGTCACTTGCTCCTGTCTTTGCAGGCAGGAGTGTCTGCTCCCCATATACTCTCTTCCCAGGCTGCAGCTTTCGAGCATATGCTGTCCTTGTCCTGACCCCCCAGGCTCCCAGGGACCGGCCGCGAACAAATTCTATTTTTCCTTCCCTGAAAGGTTTCAGAGGCGGAGGTCTGAGAGGTGCCCTGAGCGACTGCTGGGGATTTAGAGAGCCCAACTTGGAGAAGAAAGCTTGGTCTTCTATATCGGCTGCCTCCAGATAAGTGAAAAATTCTACGTGCAATTAGCCACTTGAATGCACTTTTTTTTTCTTCCCCCGACAGAAATTTTTTTTAAGTAGTTACTGCAGCTGAGATTAGAAAGGAGCTCAAAATGCCCAGGGAAAATTCTCAGTTAAAAATACGTTAATAATAATAATAATAATAAAATGGGAGAGAGAGAGAGAGCGAAGGAAATGTTAATACAAATACTTACCCCCCCCATCTTTTCCCTTCGTCTTTCTTTCCTTCTTTCCTTCTTTTCTTTTCTCTTTATTTCTTTTCCTCCTCCTTCCTTCTTTCTTTCTTTCCTTCCCTCCTCCTTTCTCCTTTCCTTCTTTCCTTGCCTCTTTGCCTTCTCTCTCTTTCTCTCTCTCTCTTTCTCTCTTTCTCTTTCTGTCTGTCTGTCTGTCTGTCTCTCTCTCTCTCTCTTTCCCGTCACGCCGCCGCCCGCTCGCTCTGCGGCGCCGGCATCGGGACACTTTGGGGGGAATCGGTTAATTCCCGGCGCAGACCCCGCGGGCTGGACGCTCTTGGCTATTCTTTGAGGGCTCCAGCCCTACTCTCTCTGCAGGAAACAGAGGAGCTGATCCAAGTTCAAAGTCACGTCGCCGTCCCTCCTAAGAAGTGCTTTATTTCTCTGCAAACCGCAAAACCCCTTTCCCCCATGTCACAGGGTAAAAAGGGAAAGGGAGAGAGAGAGAGAGGGAGGGAGGGAGAGAGGCAGCGAGCGAGCCAGCCCCGCACTCGCTCGCAGGGCCATCGCCAGAAACTGCATCTTCAGCTCATTGCATCTTTAGGAGGAGGAAAGCGCTCACCCGAAGTCTCTGCTAAACTGTTTTACTGAAATAAGTTTTTCAACAGGTTTCTGGAGGTGCCAGACCTGCAGAGCAAACGTCAGCCTTCCTGAGAAAAACATTCCCCTCTCTGTAAGTTTTCCGAAATTTTCTTTAAAACTACTCTGCTCTTGCTCGTACGGGCTGCTAATAAGGAGGGAGCCGGAGTGGGGCGCGGGGTGGGGGGAGAGCAAGAGTAACCTCTTGGGTGCTTCCCCCCCCTCGCCGTGGGCTCTCTGTCCTCTCTATACCGCCTTCGCCTTCCAGCATCTTTCCCTGGTAGGTGTCAGCGTCCCGGGCGAGCAGCTGCCGGGCTGCTCCGCGTCCCTGGGAGGTGGGTGCGCAACCTGCGCCCTCCGCGCTGCCGCCACCTCGGGCTGCGAGCGCGGCCGGTGCGCGGCCCGGCGCGGCCGCCGTCGAGGCGGGACGCGGCTCGCTGCCGCCTCGGCGGGGAAAGGGAGGGTCGAGCAGGGACCCGGAGGGAGATGGGGACTTTCACTCCCCAATTCCGGCTTTGTTTCTCCCCCCAGAGTAAAAGGGAGAGGTGCGGGGCGGGGTGGGGGCACGCTGCGGGCCCCGTCACCTGAAAAGAGCAGGCCAATTTAAGCCGAATCACTTGCACCGTTGTCTGTATCACAGACACTCATAAATTCAACAAGATCATCAACAGGATATTAAGTTGCAGGTTACCTTTGATTCTGCCGATCTTAGCCACTTCTAGGCCGTTCGACCTATGACCCGTGAAGACCACATGTGTTGTGCTGTAGCCTCCCTCTGTAAAACACACTTCGGGACAAAAGTTCTTTGTCAGCCTCTAACAGCAGCGTAATGTAAAAGAAAAAGGGGAAATAATGAAAATCTCAGCCAAAGCTGTAACTTTTACGTGCCTTTTTTTTTTTTTTTTAAAGAACCACTATAGCGTGGGGAGGAAGCAGGAAGGAGCACCTTTCTTTCATGTCATTAATATTTATTGTTCTCTCAGTTGCACTTATAAAAAAAAAAGTTGCTGTATAAAAGCATGATCGGCAGTGATGCAGTAAGGCGGAGGAGGCGATGAGTAGTGTAGCTACGGTTTTTAAGGACGGGGACGTCGGCCAAGCAGCAGCCGGTGCCTGGGCGATGCCGTGCGCAGCTGCGGCGCAGGGATGCGCCAGCCGCGCACTTTGCTCGCCCCGCGCGCGCGCCCAGCGCCCTGCCCCGCTGCGCGGCTCTTTCGGCAGCCGAGCGTGAGCGCAGATCCAGCGCAACGCCCCCAAAACGGGCTCTCCGGCGGAGTTTTTATTAGCTGCACCTTTTCCGTAATGGAGATGGCCATATAAATGCTAGTGACAGAGGAGAAGCTTTCCAATAAAGCGCGATGGACTTTGTAATACAATTTATGCTGTCATTCATAAATAACATTGCCATATGGTAACCATATTGCTTATACAAGTAAAGCCGTCAAAGTGTCACTATTTGATTTATCTCAACAGCTTCTTCCAATGGTGACGTTGGGCTACAGAGAGAGGGGAAGGCGGGGGGGGGGGGGGGGAAGAAAACGCAGAGGAAAATTTGGCCTGGGTTTCCTGAGGCCGCCTCTCTCTCCCAGCCGCTCTCTCGTGTATCTGTAGAGACAGACAGATAGATGCCCGGGCATGTATTTTATATTTTCTCATTTTTGAGCAAATCCCGGAAGGGGATGTGCGGGCATGGATTACGTTTTCCCTGGCCGGGCGAGCACTGAAAATAGCAACTCGTAAACTTTCGCAGCCGCCGAAAGGCCCCGGCCCCAGCAGCCCCGCCGGCCCCGCAGCCCCGCGCCGACGGCGCGGACGGGCACCCTTGCACAGCGGCCTTTGAGCACTCAGGCTGCCGTTTTGGTGCACGAGGTGCTGAAAACTCAGCGTTTTTTAGGAGCAGGAGACTCTTTTTTTTTTTTTTTTTAAGGCTATGAGATATCCTCCCTTGATCCCCTCCAGAAAGAAGGGGAGGAGGCACAGCCCAAAAAAAAAAAAAAAAGCCCAAACCCCTGGCAGCGCTGGGGCATCCACGGAGACCCCCGTCGGGCTCCCGCTGCCTCCGTACCCGGGGAGCAGCCCTAAATCATCTCCCAGCTTTGTACTTTGGCGCCTGGGTTGGGCGGCGGAGGGGAAGAGGGAGGGGGCCCCAGGTCCTCTGAATAACTCCCCCCCCCAAGAAATGCTGCAGACGGGGCGGGGGCGGGGGGGTGCCCGCAGCAGCCGGCCTCCTTCAGCCGTCGCGGGGCTGCGGCTCCCGCCCGCTGCTGGCAGCGCCGGGCTCCACGGAGCGGCCCCGCCTGCGCCCTCCCACGCGTGTCCGCGGAGGGGCCCGCCCGACGGGCTCTCCCTACGCTCCCCCCCTGCTCCGGGGCAGCCCCACGAGCGAAAAAAGGCGGCCTGCAAACAGCCGCGCCGGGCCGGGCGGGAGGCAATGTGTTTTAGCAGATTTGGAGGTCTTCCTGGGTTTCAAAGCGGTAATTGCGCGCTCTTCCTAATGGTTCCCCAGAAGGATGTTTTCCACGTTATAAAATATTGCTCCCTGCTCCCAAACTATCAATAAGAAGTGCATTAAAGACGATTGTTTGTAAATGGTGTTCACGATCATTAGCATACATTTCCATAACGCAGCCTGTGCCGCACAACGTTTCACGGCGAAAAACCTCCCGAGCCCACCGCCCCGACCCCCGTTCAAAGGGGGGCTTCCACGGAAGGATTTCAGGGCTGACAGGCTCCCCCTCCGCCTTCGCTGCCCGCCTCGGCTGTGTGCGGCGGCGGGGGGCGGGGGGGGTTATTTGGCAAGTTTGCAGAGGGCCCTGCAGCCGGCTCCGGCGGGGGGCTGAGCCCCGACGGCCGCTGCCCGGGGAGGGGGGGGGCCGAGGGGGGCGGCCCCGGGGGTGGGGGGGCCCCGCTGCAAAAGCCCCGGGCTGGGGCGGCCTGGGCCTAACGTGGGATGCGGAGAGCGCCGGCGGAAAGCGAGTTAATTGGCTTTAATTCCTGACGGCCTCTGGAAGTTGGCACCGTCCGAAATTGTCCCAAACTGTCAGACACCTTCGTTTCCCAGCGTTTGCACCGACTTAGAAAAAACGGGCGAATTTCCACGTGAGCAGGGGCCAGACCCTCCCTCTTGACAGTGGCAGGTCAGCTGCTTGTTCCTCAGCGCTAAAATATTGTCTTTGTTTTATAGCGTCTCCTAAAAGGGAATTGATCGGGGGGGGGGGAATATATTTGAATTAAGACATATGAAATCGATGACAGATACACATCACGCTGCGTTTAACAAGAGCTGTACGAGGAGGCGTGCACCAGACACCGCGTAGCCGCAATAAGTGTTATTCACGTTCACAGCATCTCGGCCACGCATCCCCCCATTAAACCATTACCCCTCGGGAAGGCGACGCAGCAAAGTGCCCAGAATTTGGGAGGGGGGGGGAAGTGTTTCATATACATATACATCTATAAATGCACGCGCGCGCGTGTGTGTATATATATATATAAAATATATATATATATAGTGTATGCATATACGCTAGTATGGGAGGAAAAGTTTTTACCGCCCAATAACAGCATCAAGCAGCCCGTTTGGAAAGCCAGGGCTTATTTATTCTTGTTCTTTCCCTTGCAGCCTTGCTAAACCCCCCGACCAGGTTCCCCTCGCGGGGGGCTCCCCGCGGGTCCCGCTCCCGCTGGCGGGGACCAAGGCAGAGCTCCCTGCGCCGCAGGCTCCCGGGGTGCAGCCTGGACCCTCCTCGGGGCTCCTGGGCCGGGAGCCCAAATCCTGCTCGCTTTCCCCAGGTGAGCAGCAGCCGGCCTTGCGGGGGATGGAGGAGGGCAGGGTTGGAGCCTGGCCCGGGACATGTTGGGGGGAAATGGCTCCGCGGTGGAGCAGCTGCAGGCACATGTGTGCCCGTGCAGGGGCTCAGGTGGCAGGGCCTGGGGGGGGCGGGGGTTTCTGCCGCCCCCCCCCCCCGCGCCCCGCAGCGCCCCGCACGCAGCCACGGGCACTGTCGCTTGCGCTGGCTGCCAGGAGCAGAGTGGGCATCCCCACGGGACACGAGCGTGAGGGAAGCAGGCGACACCTCACGTCCCGTTGCTCTGGAGAAAAGTCACTTGAATGCTTTTTCCTCCCTCCCCCCCTTCGCCCCCCCCCCCATTTCGGTTCGGCAGGGGATTTGCCCTCGCCTGTCCCCCCTTCGGCACCCCCAGTCGGCAGCAGCCTCCTGCCGTGCCCCGAGGGCGGCTCCCATCGTGGCCGAAGCGGGGACCCCTTTGGTGGGGGTGTGGAGGGGACACCCATCCGCTCTCCCGTGCCCCTCCACTTGCACCCCCTCCACGGCAGCCACCACTTTCCCTGGCCGCAGCCCCTCGCAGGCAGCCCACGGACTGGGACTCCTCCCGTTTGGCAGCCCACGGATCCCACGCGTCATCACCCCCCCCAGGGCTTTAAGGGGCGTAATAGCGGGGGGAGTGACTGCGGCTATTTAGTCCCTATTTCGTCCTTGCTGCATTAGGGCAGACACGGCGGGAGCTGCCTGGTGGGGGTGTCCCCCCCCGCCCCGGTTCCCGGGAGCAGCCCCGACGGCAGCCCCGTCCACCCGCGAGGGGCGCAGCGCGGCCCCCCCCCCCGACGGGGCACCCCTGCGAAGGGGCCGCGGGGCACCGCGGCGGGAGGAAGCCCTAAAGGAGGGCGAGCGGGCGGCGAGCGCACAGGCTCCCAAAACTTCTGCCTCCCATGTGCCGCGTGCCTCCTCCTCAACTGCTTACTCATTTATTTTCGAAAGGGAAGGAATTTCTCCTCCTCCCTCTCCCCCCCTCTCCCTCCCTTTTTTTTTTTTTCTTTTTAGGAAAACGTTGGCTGCCTTCCCCGAGTATTGCCTTCCATCGCGTGCCTTGGTCGTGAGCGCAGACGGCCTCGGCCTCGCTCGTGTGTGTGCGTGTGTGTGTACGCGTGTGTCTTCCACCAGGGCGTGCTTTCCCCAGGACTCTCCGATGAATGAATGATGGCCTTCCCCCCACCCCAAAAATGAAATGAAATGAAATGAAATGAAATGAAATGAAATGAAATGAAATGAAATGAAATAAAATGAAATAAAATAAAATAAATGAAATAAAATAAAATAAAATAATGAAATGAAATGAAATGAAATGAAATAAAATAAATGAAATAAAATAAAATAAAATAATGAAATGAAATGAAATGAAATGAAATGACCCGGAACCCACCACCACGCCAGCAGCAGGCCCGGCAGTGGGTTGCTGGTTGCTGCAGCGGGCAGCACCGCTCCCCAGGCGAGGAGAGAAATCCCCGCAGCTTCACAAAACGTCAACACGGCGCCGGGCGCCCCGTCCGGCGCCGGGGGGGCTGCAGCTGGGGCCGGCCCCCGGCCCCTCGCCGGGGCCCGCGGGGGGCGGCACCGGGGCCGGGCGGTGGGCTGAGCGGGGGGGGGGGTTGGAGGGGGGAGGCCGCGGCGGGGGGCGCCCCGTCGGGCCCCGCGCGAAGTTTTTTGCAAGTGCAACTTCGGGGGGGGGGGGGCGGCGGGGGCGGATCCCCGCTGCGCCGGCGGCCTGAAAGGGAGCCAATGGCGCGGCGGCGGCCGCTGCCAATCATCGGGATCCGTCCAATCCCTCCGGTGCCATGGCCAAACCGTATTTCCCACTGTGCAGCTCAAATGTGGTGAGCGCTCTGCCAATCGCTGGAGGACAGAGTGGGGACGGGGATACGCGGAGTTAGGAGCGCAGACAAAAGAAGTTAAAGAGCCGCTTAATATATACATGTTTTTGAAGGCGGGTAGAGGGAAAAAAATAACAACAGCGAGCGTAGATGGGCTTGATTGTGTCGTTATGGAGCCCCCTTTGAGCAAGAGGAACCCGACACTGAGATTAGCGGATTTGGCAGCGGCTCAGCCCCATCCTCATCAGAACATGACAGGCTTCCCGGGGCTGGGGACCCACCACGGCCACCCCCACCACGCGGCCCACCTCCACCCGGGGGACGCGGGCGGCGACCCCGGCGGCGCCCTCACGCCGCTCGGACCCGAGCACATGGCGCAGCCCGCCGCCCTCAAACTCACGCCCGAGGCGCTCACCGCCGCCGCCGCCGCCGCCGCCGCCACCGCCGCCTTCGCCGCGCCCGCCGCCGCCACCACCGCCGCCGCCACCGCCGCCACCGCCGCCGCCGCCGCCACCGCCGCCGCCGCCCTGCCGGGCTACCCGTCGGGGGGGGCGGCGGGCCGCGACTTCCTCCTGCGCCGGGAGCTGCCCCCCGCCCCCGCCGCCGCCGCCAGCATGCACGGAGCGCTGGGCGAGCAGCAGCAGCCGCCCGCCGGCTCCCCCCACCTCCCGCACCCGCCGCCCCACGGCGTCTTCATCTCGGCCGCCGGCACCTACGGCGCCGCCGACGGCGCGCACGCCGCCTTCCCGCCGCTGCCCGCCGAGCAGGGCGCGCCCGGCGGCCGCCAGCCGCCCCTCAACGGGCAGATGCGCCTGGGGCTGCCGGCCGCCGCCGCCGGCGGGGAGCTGTACGGCCGCGCCGAGGCGCACTACGGGGCCGCCGCCGCCTCCTCGTCGGCGCTGCAAGGCTACGGCTCCGTGAACCTCAGCAGCCTGAGCGCGGCCGGCCACGGGCACCCGCATCCCGCCGCCCACCATCACCACCATCACCATCACCACCATCACCACCACGTCGGGGCGGCGGCGGCGGCGGCGGCGGCCGGGGCCTTCCTGCGCTACATGCGGCAGCCCATCAAGCAGGAGCTCATCTGCAAGTGGATCGACCAGGAGGAGCCGCCGCCGCCGCCTCCGGGCGGCAGGAAGCCCTGCTCCAAAACTTTCAGCACCATGCAGGAGCTCGTGAGCCATGTCACCGTGGAGCACGTCGGCGGGCCCGAGCAGAGCAGCCACGTGTGCTACTGGGAGGAGTGTCCCCGGGAAGGCAAGCCCTTCAAAGCGAAATACAAACTCATCAACCACATCCGAGTGCACACGGGAGAGAAGCCCTTCCCCTGCCCCTTCCCCGGCTGCGGGAAGGTCTTCGCCCGCTCCGAAAACCTCAAGATCCACAAGCGGACTCACACAGGTGGGTATCCCCTTCCCCCCCACCCCCAACTCCCCGCCCCACCGCCTCTCTCGCTGCCTCCGTAAAGGTTTTCTTTCCTTTTCTCCCCCCCCCCCCACCGCCTTTTCCTCCTCTCCTACGTTACCGTCGGACATGTGACTTTTTCATGAATAAGTAATTCGGCAGCACACGGGACACGCGCGCACACGCACACGCACCCAGCCCCTCGGCCCGGCGCGCACACGTGCCCACCCCCCCCTGCACCTTCCGCCGCTCTCTCCCCACCCCCTCGGCCAAACACCCTCCCCACACCCCGACGGCCACCGATAAATACACAGATTAATAAATAAACGCGGAGCCGGGGGTGGGGGGGGGAGGAGAGAAGCGGCAGCCCCTGCAGAAGAGCGAGGAGAAGACGAGCGCGCCCGTCGGGGCCCAGCTCCGGCCGCCTCTCGGCACAACAGCACGGACGGTGTTTCTGGCTTTCCTGCTTTCTCTGCCGCGGGGTGACAGAGCCGGGCCGGGGTGGTGGTGGTTGGGGAGGGTGCGGGGGGGGGGGGTTGTTTATCCCGGGCTGCTGGCGGAGGAGGCCCGTCTGAGATGGGGCGGCCGGGTCTCATGGGGGCGCAGTTCCCCTTTGCAGCGGGCGGCGGCGCCGCGATCGGGGCTGTCGGGGGCTGCCGGTACCGCCCGAGGTGCCGGTACCGCCCGAGGTGCCGGGGCTACCGGGGGCTGCCCGAGCTGCTGGGGCTGCGGAGCCGGCCGGTGGCAGCGGGCGGGCGCAGCTGCTGGTGCTGCTGGTGCTGCTGCTGGTGCTGCTGGTGCCGCGGCGGGCAGGAGGGTGCTGGGCGGCGGAAGGGGTGCCGAAGGATGCTGCCCTCCCTTTGTGGATCTGAGGAGGAAACTGCAAAGCAGCTCGGGCTTTGCAGGAGCCGGAGCCCTGAGCCGCGGCTGGAAGGAGCGGGCTAGCGGGGGAGCCCGGCCGGGACCCCTCGGAGGGCAGGCGCTGCTGGAGGCGCTCGGGTTTCGGGAAGGGAGCGGGGGCGGGGGGGAGGAAGCAGCGTTTGGGGGTTTTATTTTTTTCCCCCCTTTCTTTCTTTCTTTCTCCTCCCCTCTCGCCACCCCCGAAATACGCATTTCAATCTGGGTTTAAAAACTCTGCTGGAAACGAACGAAGTTGGGATTTATAGTGGTAGACAAATATTATTCCTCGGAGGACACTTAAGGAAGTGGAGTTTACATAATTGCTTTCTTGATTTATTGTGTGTTGCCGGGAAGAGAAAAGCGGAGAACGTGCGACGTGTTGTTCCAATGTAAAACCAAATGGCCCATGGCTGAAAGGATTATAGATTTTTATCTTGCCACTACGTCAGGCATGAGCCCTTACGGCGCTGCGGGGACGCGCGGCTCCCGGCGCCCAGCCTGCGCGGTGCGCAGCCGGGGGGGTTTCTCCGGCGGGCAGCCTGACGCGTTGTTGTTGTTGTTGTTGTTGTTGTGTTCCTGGCCTTGCGGAATGAGTTAAATGCTGGAGGCGCTTCCGAGAAGCCGTGGTTTTTTTTTTTTTTTTTTTCTCATCCGGCTCTAACCCATCTGTGGGTCTTGATTTGCAAAAAACAAAACTTCAGCGCGGACCTTCTCGACTCCTCCAGCTCCGTCCCCGTCGCGGCTCAAGGCGGGGGAGAGGGAGGTTTGGGGAAGGGGCGGGCAGGGAGGGAAGGAAGAAGAGGGATTCGGCAGGGAAAGTTGCCAAAAAAGAACCTGAGCGCCTTATCAGGCGCAATGTGCAGCTTCGAGCCGCGGCCGTGCGCTGCGCTGCGCTGCGCTGCGCGGACCCCTCGCTCCCGGCGACAACAGAGAGACCCCAAGAGCAGCAAAGGGCCCGCGGTTCCCCCGCTCCGAGACGCGGGGCCCGGCTCCGGCCCCCTCTCCCCCCCCCGTCCCGCGTGGGGCATGAACACCCGCAAAAGGCATTCGCGGCCGGGGGTGCCCGCGGGCTCCTCCACGCAGCTCCCGCGGGGTCTCGGGGCGCTCACGCGTGAGTTGTGGTTGCTCCACGCGAGACGACGTCCCGCGGGTTGTCTCCTCGCCACGCAGAAAGAGCTGCTGCAATCAAGGGGGAACGGGGGGGGCAACCCCCCGAGAGTGGCAACTCGGCCCACGGGAGAGGGAAGGGGGATGCTCTTTCCCAGGTCTGCCCCACGCACAGCCCTCGAGTGGACGAGATGCAAGGAAGTGCGGTGAAGGACCCAAACCTTCTGCCATCCCAATCTGATTAATTACTATAATTTCGCCGCTCGGCTCTAATGTAGCCGGGTGCAGGCTGGCAGCACGAGAGAGTTACAAACGGTTCGATTATTGCGGCCATTTTTTTTACGGGGGGGTGGGGGGGGAAGGCCAAAAAAAAGAGAGCAAATCCTCGCACCGTAATTGTGTACGTGTAACCCTCGAGGGATTTTACGCGTTTCTAGCAATCCTCCAGGAAGAATCTGTCTGTAATTTAGGTGGCGTTTTTTTGGCTTTTTTTTTTTCTTTCCCCTCTTTTAAAGCTGCCGTGGGCCACGTTACCCCGGGCTGCTCGAGTCCCGCAGCCGCACGCTGCACCGTGCAACTAGTCCCTTTTCTCGGGCAAAACATCGTCCCGACTCCGCAGATCCTTGTTTTCCCAACGAGAACGGAACAAGCGCCTGCAAAGCGCGGCCCCTCGCCGCAGCTGGTGCTCAGCATCGCTAGGCTTCCCCCGACGATTTCTCCCCCCACCCCCAAAAACGACCCCAAAGTCCCTCCGGGCCCCGGCGGCGGCTGCTGCTGCTCGCAGCCCCCGGCAGGAGCTGGGGCACGGCGCCCGGCGGCTCGCCCGCTCCCTTGGGCTGAAACTCCCTACAAATGGTTAAGCTCTGACGTGACGCCCTCGTCAGCGTGCCAGGGACACTTTCGGACCCTTCTTGCTTCTAATTTTGTGAAATTTGATCATTGCAATCTCGATGTTCGCTAAAAGCAGCAGTTCCTTTTTTTTTTTTTAAGTCCCGATGGAAACAATTTTCCCAGCAGCTCCAGTGCCTGCTGCAAATTGTGCAAATCAGTGCATCTGTCAGATGGCTTTCCTTGAACCTCCTCGGGTTTCAGACTGGAGTAGGACATGTAAACCTATTTTTTCTTCTTCTTTTTTAATAAAGTAATACTGAGATAGCTAAGCCCTCCAGTAGATTCGCTTTGTTTCCGAGAAAATGAAGAAACGAGGTGACTTTCTCTGCGCGGCGAGATTTTTCTCGGCGGGAGTGAGACTGTGCGCTCGTTTCTGTGCACGTGAAAACTGCATTTAAAAACCACGAGATGCATTTGCTTAACACCGTTTCTTTTCAAAAAAGGATAAACTTGCTCTTTCTCTCTAGTGCTACCACCTCGCTGGTAGGTGAGCAGTTTTTAATTGAAAAAAAAAAGTTGATGTGTAGATAGGGTGCGGGGGCACAGGTTTCTATAGTAACAGCAGAAAAACAGCTTGCTTTTAAAAATAAAAATCGTTTCCTTTCTTCCCATTACTATTTCGGTAAATATGATATGATTTTACAAGCTATAAGGAACGGTTAAAAAAAATCGCACCGTCAAAATCCGAAATGTGGCCAACGAGAGAGCTGATGGGTTGTTATTTTTGAATGTCCCAAACAATTCATATCTTAAAATAGTCATCTCCCCTGCCTAAAACGCCAGCATTTTTAACTCGGAAGTCGCAATAATCGTGTTAAGGATTGTCTGTCTAGGTCTGTGTGTCTGATACGTACGTCAGATCCACGTGCAGCGTGACAGAGAAAGAACGTGACGGAGAAAGACAAAGTTACTCTCTCTTAAATTCTCTTCCGTGTGTAATGCACTGATTTGGCACATTTCCCCCCCCCCCCCCCCGGTTACTTCAATAATAGGCATTTACTCAGCCCCCATTCAAGAACTATGGGAAAGAGCCTGCCCGGAGCACAGCTCTATGTAACCAAACACACATGTACCAAAGTATTGTATTACAGGAGGGCGGTGGGACTGAAAGGTATGCCAGGCAAAAAATGCCCGAGGCTGATTTTCACAACTACTTTAACTGTTAAGCAATGCGTAAAGCTATTAAAATAGATTCGCCATAGTTTTTGTTTTTTTTTTTTTTTCCCGACGCAAATTAGCCTCAGGAAAACACATACCCTAATAGGCAGCCTCCTGTTGTCATTATTAGTGTCCGTTGCTCTGGCAGGGTGTTATTCTCGCCAGCGTGCGGGGGCTCAGCGAAGGCTGCTGGGTGCTGTCGCGCACTCAGGGCACGGCCGGCCTCTGCTTGTCCTGCCCCCCCCCAAACACACGCACACCCTCCCTGTTTATATCTGAGTGCTTAGACAGGTGCTACTTTTATTCCCGAAAGCTAATTATTCCCCCAACATAGTAAACTATTGGGAAAGGATTACGCACGAGATGTGCCAGCCCGGCTCTAGACAAACCCCAGCCCTAGAAGGCAAATGCATTGAGACGTTTTGTTTGGTTTTGTTCATTAGCCCCGTAATGAACGTTTCTCACGGGCAAGGGGAGCACCGCGAAGGGCCAGCGAGCCGGGGCCCTGCCCCGACGGGCAGGGCGTATTTTTCGGAGGCCGCAAGCCTCATCTCGCCGTTGGCGAAACACGGTGCCGCTGACGCCAGGCCGTGCGGGCTGCTCGGGGCAGGCGGAGGCTCCAGGCAGCTCTCGGGGAGGAAAACACCGACAACAACATAAACTAAAAGAAAAGGGGGGGGGCGGGATAAAACGAGAGGGTGGCGGAGGCCGAGCCGGGCGGGGGAGGCTGGGCGGCCGTGGTGCCGGGCGCGGGCCGGGTGCCTCCCGGTGCCGCCCCGGGCCGGGTGTTGGCGGCCGGGGCTGACTCGCGGTGTTGTTCCCGGCAGGGGAGAAACCCTTCAAGTGCGAGTTCGACGGCTGCGACAGGAAGTTCGCCAACAGCAGCGACAGAAAGAAACACTCCCACGTCCACACCAGCGACAAGCCCTACTACTGCAAAATCCGCGGCTGCGACAAGTCCTACACGCACCCCAGCTCCCTGCGCAAGCACATGAAGATCCACTGCAAGTCGCCGCCGCCTTCGCCGCCGCCGCCCGGCGCCGCGGGCTACCCGCCGGCCGGGCCCCCCGACGGCCCGCTGCCCCCGGGGGCGGACCCGGCCGCCGAGCCGCCCCGCGGCCGCGCCGCCACCCTCTCGCCGCCCGTCACCAACCTCAGCGAGTGGTACGTCTGCCAAGCCGGCGGGGCGCCCCGACGGCCCCGCACGCCCTCCAGCCGCGCCGCTTCCCCGGGCTCCGAGGGCGACGAGCCGCACAGGACCTCGGCGGGCAGAACCGCCCCGTAGGGGCCGCGCCGAGCCGGGCCGGGCCGGGCCGAGCCGAGCCGTCGGCGGCCCCGGCCCTGCTGCGCTCGCCCGGGCTGCAGCGGCGCCCGCCTGGCGTGGCGGGACGGCCTGGAAGTGCCATCAGGTTTGACTCGCGCTATTTATTCCGTGTACGAAACCCTATGGTGTTTGTACGGTTAACTAATTTAATTAAAGAGACTCGGACTTGCTTTTTTTTTTTTTTGTAAGGAAGAAAAAAAAAAAAGGAATTGCTAACGCCACGCTGGACTGTCTCAGTGAACGGAGCTGCGTGTTCGTGCGAGGGGGAGGATGCCCGGGGAGATGCCCAAAGTCGGAGCGCACTTCCCACAGCTCATACCCTGCCCGTGCGCTAGTTCTCTTTACAAGAGAGGGAGAGAGGGGAAGGGTGTGCGGTGCGCAGGCGGCGAGCTGACAGAGCCTGCTCCATTTCCTGGAGTGGCTCTTAAATACTTCAGCTCCCATCCCAGGGCCTCCTTTTCAGGCTGCGTAAGCCCCATTTTCGCCGTGGTCTCTTGACTGTAAACCAGCACCTGCTGAACCTCCAACCAGTCGAGGACAGGTTACCCATCCCATAAAATAAAATGAAATAAAAGCATGTTTCCCCCCCTCTTTCAGTTCAGCTCCTTTGTAATTGTTGCTGTCTCTTCTGAGTCGTGGGGTTCCTCCCCGCACCCGGTATTTTCTGTCCAGCCTGTTTCTTTCTCCCTTAGCTGTAACCACGTGAAAACGATTTAGGAAAGGAAAGACAAAAGATGCAGCACTCCTCTTACCGCTTCTCCACATTTTGTATGCTTACGGCTCCTAAAACACAGCCGGAGAATAAAAGAAACCCGCTGCTATTTGACAACTGTGATACTGTGATATGTATATATTTTTTCCTAAATAACACACAAAAGCTGACAGCGATTCTCCGCTTTTTGGGGGCTGGCATTATTAGGGCTATTTTTTTTTTTTTTGAAGTTCATCTGGAAAAAGAAGACTTGGCATCTTGCTCCGTCCAGACCCGTGTGCAGTTAGTCATTAGGTCAGAGGCGGCGGGGAGCCAGACCCAGGCGGCTGTCGCCGGGGGTTTGCCGTCCGACGGGGCGCACCCGCTGGAGGGGGGAAGGTGTTTGAGGCTGAGGGGGTCGGATTTAAAAACAGCAAAAAAAATGTTGTTTCCCTGTCGTTGTTTTATTTCTTCTCTGCAGCCACGCACTCTTGCTTTTCACCAGCCTCACGCAATGGCCGAGTGGCCAGGCAGAGTCACCTGGGAGGAGGGGACCGGAGCTGCTGGGAAACGGGGGGCGAGCGGGGGGTGCTCAGGCTGGGCCAAACCCCGCGCAGTCCCCCCCCCCCCCCGGCCCGGGTCAGAGAGCGGAGGTGCCGCGGGCGCGGAGGGGGCCGGTGCGCTGGGCCCGAGCGAGCAGGGCGCAGGGACACTAAAGAGCGCTAATTCCTCCTCAGAGACTCGGCGGACGTGAAGTGGTCGCCTCCCCTCCCCCAGGCTCTGTGGAAATGTGTTTTGTGTGCTGTGAATGGTTGATGTAGTCTTGTCATTGTTAATAACGTGGATGTGAACGCGATTATTTTGTACAGTTGAATTAATTTATTTTCTGACAACACCTTTTTTTTTTTTTTTTTTCCTCCTGACAGAGTACAGAGCACACCAAAGAAATCTATTATTAATTTTGGTGATAGATTGTTGTTTATGATGCTGTGGTTTGTACAAAAAAAATCATTATATTTTTCAGCTTACTTGAATGAACAATGTAATGTGAAACAGACTCTTCCTGCATGTCCTCTGTGCGGTGTGTTGGTGATGATATATATATATAGTTCATAGAGATATTATATTATTAGTACAGTGCATGGTGCTGTCACTCTGGAAGCCTTTAAACGTTGTCTTCATACTGTTGTGGTGGATTTAAAGAAACAGACATTACTTTAAAAAAAAAAACAAACAGAAAACTTGAATAGAAAATAATTTTTTAAAGTTCATTTGATTTGCTTTTTATTCATTTTTCAAAGCCTATTCGAATAAATAGAAAATAAAAAAGTAAGGTATGGACTTTTTAAAGAATAATTTATGTAATGTAATCTTATTAGAGATATTTTCGTGCTGATTTATAAACGAACTTTTTAATTTATGCATTTTTTCAGTAATAGATTGCACTATACATTACTACATTGCAGGGTTTATAAAATATGGCGCTGGGGGATATATCACTATTTTTATGTACTTGCCACACGTAGGATCACACACTTGCCCACCAATTTTATGACACATGATACCTCCTAAATAAAGTAAAAATAATTTTAATTTTTTTCATCTCTGTAAACCCCGTAAAAAGCAAGAGCGGTTATCAAGCAAATGAATAAAAATATTATTTCTATGTATTGCATGTGCCTTACTGACAGATGAGAGGCAGAGCGAGATCAAAACACACACGCGGCGGGTCAGTAGCTAGGTAGGCAGAGAAAGTCGCTGCATCACAGCGCAGAAGAAGAGCCGGGAGATTTGGGGGCAGCTGAGATAACTGAGCTTTCCCCAGCAAAACATGTACGTAAAAATGTTTCTCCTAGATTTATGTTTCAGTTTGCAGCGATGCGCCTCCCTAGGACGTTGTGGTTTTACCCATCCCTGCCTCTTCATCAGTGCTGCCGGTTTACTCACGTGAGTATTTGCCCATTGAACTCAAGCGGACTAATCGTGTGAACGAGCCGAGAAGAATTACAGGATTTGGCTCCTAATGATGAAACAATTGGATATTTTAGTGCTGCCTTTCTGTGTACAGAGGATGGATAGATAGATAGATAGATAGATAGATAGATCTATCTATCTCTCAGACAGAAGTCAGGCATTTCTACGCACGCTATTTTTCATCTCCCTCAAGGTCAGCTAATCAAAGTATCAGCACTGACAAATCCAATCAATTGAAATGTTAATATTTACTTTGGAAAGACGTCTTCCTTGCAGTCTCCCCTTACAGTGAGTTAAATAGTTCCAGTCTTCGGTAAAAGACATAGTGGCAAAAATGTATGCCAGAAGATTTTTCTGAAATCCACAGTCGCGCCAGGCTAGAGATAATGTCGTGCGATCACTTGAATGAACGAAGTTTTCAGGAGCTGAATGAGGATACTTGTTTCCCTGGCAGTGACTTCGGCGAGAGAAGTCCCGAGTGAAACCTGCTGTTTAAAAAATCCTAGGCAGAGCTGTGTGTCAACATCCTCGAGGCTAATTTCCTATTTTTAAAAATCAAGCGAGCCCAGCATTTTTTTTTTCCATGTGATTTACCAGTGCTCGAAAATGACTGGTCAAAATGTCAAGAACAGTTTCACCAAAAGGTTAGAGTGTTTTTTAAGTCAGTTTTGTTAAATGTGGTAAAGGTGAAACAGGTTGCAAAGAGTTGTTTCAAGCAGAATGACAATAACCAACATACGAAGCAGAAAAACACTCATAAATGAGGGCTCCAATCAATGGGAAAACTTATAGCTCTCTAATGAAGTTTCTTGTGAAAAGGAGGGCAACACAAAGCCACCAAGACATGAATCATTCATGGGAAATATAAAAGATAAAAGATATCTGACAATGAGCAGAACCTTGTATAGAGTGTATAAAACAAGTTTCCCCTTCTTATTTTCTGCTTTAAAACGCACAATCTCCCGCTCCTAGTGTTCTCTGTCCAGTCTATAGAGTTAAAATTGACCAGTGCACGTCCTGCGCCACTTCAAAGTAATTTAGCCCAGAACGGAAGGCTTGGCGCTTGGACAATCTTCATGGTGTGTTAAGATTTCTATGGCAATTGGCAAGCAAGACGTTCCCATCTGAATATGTCTCAAAGAAAGCCACTTATTGACACTAAGTTGGCCATCATCAAAGACTTCATCTTTTCTAGGCAAAACGTGTTCCTAACAAACACTGTTTAAATCATCTACCTTTGTATTCAGGGCTGTGAGACATCTCACCACACACTATTGCCGGCGCCCAGTCCTTTAAAGGGGAGAGCAGCGATATCAAAGTTTTAAGGGGCTAAGAAATTTCGGGAGTGTGGGAAATGGCAGGTCGGGGTGGTGGTGGGGGGGTAAGTGGGGACTGGAGAGGGGAGAGCTTGTCGGAGAGCCGTCGGGGCTGTGCCCCCCCCCAGCACACGCTCACACACACACACACACACATCGAGCAGTGCGTGGGGGGCACATAGGTGCCCCCCGGGGACAGGCTGCAGCTTTGCATTGCTGCACGGAGGGGTGGGGGTTGGGGGTGGCGGCAGGAGCCCAGGGTTTTTCCCCGCGTGTTTTGTACGGCTAGAGATGTCGACAAGAGAGTTGTAAAAAACTTGCAAGGATGGCCTGTTTATTCCCCCCCCGGGAAAATATTCCCAGGTACGAGCAGGCTAGAAAATATCAGCGAGGAGGCTGGGGACTGTCGGGCTCCCAAATCACGGCGGCGCTCTCGGGCGCACCCCGCTCGCCCCCGGGCTCCCACGTTTGTGCCCCTCAGCCCGGCGTCCCGCACACCCGGCGCGCACAACCACGCTCCCGCATTCACACACACACCACGCAAGTGCCTAATCAGGCAGGGAGAAGTTCAAAGGCAGGTTCTTTGAAATTCAAACTACTGCTTTTATGGTACATCAACATGGAGCGTTAGGATTGCTATGGCAATGAGCACAGCAAAAGCAAGCTGCATTTAAAATAGTCCACCTCGATTCGAGACACTCTATTAAGATACAGTTGCATTGACCTTTAGTTTCATGCCGTGTTAGCGCAGTCAATTTTCGCTTCATCAGAACGTCTCATATTTTTTGGCCTCTCTCCCATCTTCGCCCCCCTCCACCCCCCTTTTCAGGACCTTCGCAATATCCCCCCTCCAACTTCAGCAGATAAACAAACAAATAACCAGGGAAGAAGCTCCATCTCTAGCTCTTCTCCTCCTCCTCTGCCCCCCTCTTTTTTTTTTTTTCCCACCTAAGCACTTTTATTTGCAGAGCGATTGTTCTTTGTTTATTTAATACAAGTACTGGGTGAATGGTGAAAAATAAACACGATGAAAAATAACCAAACAGATGATTCCGCCAAGTGAAAAAGCCCGGACTTAATAAAAGTGCGAAGCAGTCACCGTTGAATGAGAAATCCTTTGAAGTGGAACTTATTATAGGAAGAATACTTTTTGGTTTCCCTAACGACGCTGCTGAATTGAAAGGGCTCTCCTTTGTCAACGATTTGTTCTCCTTTGCCGGGATGCCCGCAGAAATTACTTACATGGGCTGCCTTAACATGCAGCCTGCAAATCAGTAACTTTGCAGCTCAGACTCGCAGACGCCACTCTCCTAAGGACAAAAAGAAGTCAGGAGGAAAACACCCCAACCTTTCACTCGGCCTCTTATTTTTTTTGGGGGGGAGGGGGGAGTTCAGGGCAAAAGGGGGTTGGGACGAGAGAGGGAAGCGGGGTGCCCCCTCCGCCCCCTGCCCCTGCGCACGCCCGCCTTGCACCCCCGGCAGCGGGCACCCAAAATGGGACCCGTCTTTTTGCTCCATGCCAGCGCCCGCCGGAGCAAGGGGGGCTGCCGAGCTCCGGCAAAGCGCTGCCTGTCCTTCCCCCACCCCCCACTCCCCCTTTTTTCTCCACTGCCCAGCGATTTTCCCAGGCAGAGACATATTTAATAAGGGTCGTTTATTACGAAGGCGCTTTGAAGGGTCGCCCCTGAAGCCCTGTGTCCATTAAAAACATGGAGGTGACATTTAAACCTCGTTTTAAAGGAGCTCTGGGGTAGTTCAATGAAAGGCAACTCGTTTGTCTTATGAGCTTGGAAACAACCTCCCTTCTTCTCCTTTTGACCACATGGCATAACTCAAAAACAATAGTTCAAAAGTAAAATGGCATCGTGGTGTTCAGCCTCAGACAGGCACCCATCTAGCAGGAGAGAAAAGGGATAGTCCATAACACAATGTGCTTTTTGTGTCGGACTCTGTCACAAGGATTTCGTTGTTTGCTTTAGAGGCTGCGCCTGTTATACTTTCTTGAAAGTGCTTGTGTTAAACAAGAGTTATAAGTCATCCAAAACAACAAACATTTTGATTTTCTTTGCCTAAAGGGTTTTCCCTGGCCATGGGCACCGTGAAAAAATAATGTACTTGCTGAGAAAGGAGCACCAGTAGTAGCATTACAAGCACAGTGCATTAAATATTGAATGACACGAGAAAAAAAAAAAAAAAAAGAGCTTGTCGAGGGGCACTCAGCCTTAAAGTCTTTCTTCAACTTTGTCTTCGCTGCCTGTCCGACTATTTAAGACGGTGTTAATTAAGGGCTGCATCTGATTCCGCTAGCCTCCAGCTTTGTCTCTTTGCAGCGCTGCTGTCAATAGCCCCTCGGGCCGAGGAGCTTTCCGCACACGCTGGTTTAGCGGTGCATGTGTCACTTCTTTCTCCTTTTGAAACCGAAGAGAAGCCCGTGTCGTGCACGAAGGACAACGCCAATACAGTAACGCGCCGGTGTCCGAGGAGTATGAGGGGCAGGGGCAGGGGCAGGGGCAGGGGCAGGGGCAGGGGCAGGGGCAGGGGCAGGGCTGCCTCGGAGCCGCAGCGGCGGCTGCGGGGAAGCCTGTTTGCCCATTTCCCCGAGCGTGTTTGGCAAACAAGAGACGGGCGAGCTTAATTTGTTTCGAATTAAGCGTTTTCCAAAAAAAACCAACACACACACACACACACACACAAAACCCACACACCACCAACCACACCACCTCCTCAACCCTCTCCCAAATCCGGAAAACAAACAGGAGGAGGAACCGTCCCAGCCGGCGTGGTCCTGGGGAGACGCACGCCGCGGCCGCCCCGTGTGCGAGCCCACGCGTGCCCTCGGGGGCGCACGCGTGGGGAGGTGTGCGCGCACACCTTCCCGTTTGTGCCTTGGCCACACGGGCACGGGCACAGCCTGCGCAGAGCCCGGCAGCGGTCACGGGGGAGGGGGGAGGAAGGGGCAGGTTGGGGGACAACTTGGGGACAACAGTTTCTTGCCCCGTACCTTGGCTGCTCCTTGCTCCGTGTGCCACCTTGCCTGCCGCGGGGAGAAATGAGGCAAGAGGGCAGTTTGGGGAAAACTTGCCCCTTGGAAAAGCAGGGCCCGGCCGTGCGCAGGGCCCGCCGGCGGCCGGCCGAGGCGGGGTGCTCGGCGCTGCCGGCGGGGCCGGGAGGCTCGGGGGGGTGTGTGAGGGGGGTGGGGGGGGTATTCTCCCTGCCTTGTTTTTGACCCTGCAGAAGAGATTGGTCGTCAAAAGGGAGGGAGCCTTAGAGGCTCCTTTTGCCGATAGAGAAGAGTAGGAGAGAGGGACCCCCCCCGCACCCACTGCCCCAAATGGCAGAGAGGCGCTCCCAGACAGGGCCGGGGGCACGGGCACGGCCAGGCGGCTCCGCAGACGCGGAGGGGGGAGCCGAGCGGGCAGCTCTGCCCTGCCAGAGGGGCGAGGGGGGACGAGCTGAGCATGGGGCTGGGAAATCCAATAGCCGGATTTTTTTTTTCTTTCTCTTTTCTTTTCTTTTCTTTTCTTTTCCTTTCCTTTCTTTTCTTTTTTTAAGGGCTGCATTCCCCCTCTCCTCCTCCTCCTCCTTTCACACGGCGAGCCCGTCTAAAGCGCTCCAAACGGCCTTTCAAACAAGAAAACCCTTCAAGTAAAAATGGGCACGCATCCCCTTCCAGGCACCTTGCCAAAATCTCCCAAGCACCCTACCTGGCATACTAGCTTAAGTTTCTTGAAGGAGTGTGTGTGTGAGTGTGCGGGGGGGGGGGGTGTGGGTGTGTGTGGGGGGGTGGAATTGCAGCCGCCCCGGAGTAGTAGACACAAGTTCAGAGCTCCACTTCCCCCCTCTTTAATTAGGCTGGGGAGAGGAGTGCAGGCGCCCGGTTGAGGTGCGGCGAGGCGGCCGGCCTGAGCGAGTGAGTACCCAGCGCATCCCCCGGACGGGCCGGGGCGCTCCGGGCTGGGGAGGGGGCGCCGCGGCGGGGGCTGGGTGCGAGGGGGTGAGCAGCCGCCCCCCCCCCCACCGACCGATTTGGGGAGGGCGGGGGGGGGCATGAAGGTGGCTGAAGTGTCCCGGTGAGAGCCAGGGGGACTCGCCTCCCCAAACTTGCCCAGTGGCCAGTGGGCAAGTTTGGGGAGGCGAGTCCCCGCGCTGCAAAAGTCAGGCCGGCACAGCTGTGACTTCACCTATTAGCCCCGATGTCTTTCCGAGGAGATTGGCGGAGTTAAACATCCCACAATGGGCGCTCTGGGGCGTCTCCAGCCTGACCTCTACCCGGTTTTAATAGTTTCATAGGAACTTCATTAAATCAATTACTTAGTGAGCACATCATCATTTATTTGTAATTAGCACTGAAGAGCTTGATTTTTGCAGCAGCCCGCAGCCCGGTTCCCAGCGGGGTTGGCCATGTACTACAAGCACTTTTGTTTGCTGTGTGTGTTGACTCGTGGTATTATTCGGCCGCGACAATAAAAGTGTAATCTTCACGTCTTAATCTAGCGTTCAGGGGGGAAAGGCAAACAAACACGGCGCGGACGAGGCGCCGGACGGCCCCCCCGCTTCCCCTTCCCCTTCCTCTTCAGCCGCCCCCCCCCTCCGCCCCCTGCCCAGCGCCGTGGGCCGCCGGCCCCGCTGCGCGCAGGCGGCGCGGGGCGGCCGCGGAGCAGCGCGGCCCGCGGCGGCTCCCGGGGCGTGCGGCCGGCGCGGGGGGGAGGCGGAGGGGCGGGTTTGGGGGGAAGGAGGAAGGGGGGAAAAGGGAGGAAATGGGTCATCCGCAGCCTGGACAAAAGGGAGCAGCTCGGTGGCTTGTGGCGGGGCCGTGAAATAAGGGCTGCAGCTGCGAATCGGCTGCTCAGGGCAGCCCCTCACTGTGTGAGTGTGAGTGTGCTGGGGGGACTTCCCCTTGGGGGCAGGAAAGACACGGGGAGGGGGCAGGGAAAGCCGCCTCCCGCTTGGGGTGAAGGCGGCTGTTGGGGAAGGTGCCACACCGTCACCTTGCAAAATCCTCGTGGAGGGGCGGCCCCACGCGTGGGGCGCGCCGCGGCCGGCAGGGTCCCCCCCGTCGGGGCCGGGCTTGGCAGCCCCTGCGGAGCACCCGCCAGGTGGGCGGGGGGATTTGGGACGTGGGGGCTGTTTTGGCCGGCCCCGTTCGCATGTAACGGCGTGCGCTTTGGGGCCAGGAGCAGGGCTGCGTGCGCGGCTCTCCGCGGGTGCGGATGCGGCCGCGGCGCGGGTTTGGTGCCGGCGCCTCCCCGCTCCCCTCCCTCCGCGGGACGAGCCAGAGTGGGGGCACCCTTGGGACGTGTCCGAGGGGGGACAGCCAGCCGACGACCCCGGAGGCCGGCCCACGCGCGGGTGGGTGTCGCGGCGCGCTGCGTGGCCGCGGGGTCCCTCTCACCCTGCCCCTCCCACCCCAGCGAGGAGGGGCGGGGGGCTTAAGGCCTCCGCAAAGGAGGGGTAGCTGGGGAGGGGAGAGCCCCGGCTGTCGCCCCACATTTTGGCTCTAAAAGTGCCGAGGGGCTCCTCCTCCTCCTCCCCCCGCGCCCCGTTGCCCCGACGAGCCCAGCCTTTCCCCGTGCAAAATCGCCCGCGTTTAAAAGAGGTTTATAACGTCGCCGGGGCGCGTTTCGTCCTTCACCTCCCCCCTCCCCCCCCCGCGCCCCCGCCCCAAACCCCGCTCGGGCGGCTCCAGCCTCATTTTCCCACCTCGTCGCAGCTGAGAGCCCGGGCCCGAGGAGAGGCAGGTGCGGAGGCGGCTCCCGCGTGTCCCTCCGGCCCGGCCCGGCGGCGGGATCGCGCCCCGACGGGACCCACGCGCGGAGAGGGGACCCCCCCCACACACACACTTCTCGCCTGCAAACGCCGCTTTGTCGGCACCGGCTCTCCCGCCCCAGGGGCTGGGTGCCGCGCTGTTTTAAGCGGGACGCGCGGGAACCGCGGCCCCTGCGGCGTTGCTTGGACGAGAACGGCAAACGCCGGTGTGGGAACGGTGCGAGGGGCCGTGTTTTCGGCGGATTTGTCACGTTCACCCACCCACCCGTGGGCCTCGGCGGAGCGGCCCAGGCGCGGCGCGCTTCCCCGCGGCAGGGTACGCCGCTCCCCTCTTTGTCATACCGAAACGCGGAGCGGTGCATATAAAAACGTTGCAAATCTGTTTTTTGGTTTTTTTTTTTTTGTTGTTTTCCCTGGCCGAAAGCACCCGCTTCCAAAGCAGCGCGAATTCGCAGTGCAAGCTGTGACAAGGGTGAATTTCCTGCGTGCGTAGCGCAGCGGCGGATTTTGGCCGGGCGGTACGGGAGGCAGGCTGAGCCGCCGCGGAGCTTACGCGGCATTCGCGCCAGAGGGGAGCGTTTCCAGTTAGGCAAAAACTTTCTTTTTTTTTTTTTTTTTTGGCCAGGCAGCTGCTGGCAGGAGAAAGCGAACAGACTCAACCCCTAAAACGCTGAAAAGGCGTTTTTGGTGCTCTCTTAGAGCCCCGCTCGGAAGGCACCAAGCAGCTGGGCAGGATCTCGGGAAGTTCTCCGCAGGCCCAGCCGCGCAAGGCTGCGCCCCAGGACGGGGAGCGTGCTGCCAGCGAAGGCGCGCAGGGGAAAGGGTTTGGCCGGAGCGCTGCAGGGGTGCGCTCAGGAGCCCAGCGAGGCCCGGGCGCAGCTGCCCTTGCGCGTCCGCCCTGCGCGTCCTTTTTATTTCAGCCTTTTGGTGTCCGGCTGCAAATCTCACCCTTGGCCGGCCGAGCCCAGGGTGGGGATTTGGGGATGACTTTGGCAAATGCGCCCAGGTTTTGCAATGGGGTTTTCCCCCCTAATTTGGGGGGGGGGAGCTGCAGAAACTTGCAGTGATTCCCCCCCACCCCCAATGTACTGCCTGCACCCCCCGGGGGCAGCCCAGTCCCCGGGCAGTGCCCACGGAGGGCGGGTGGCGGAGCCAGCACATTTTGTGGGGTGGATCTTTAGGGGGCAATGCAAGGGCTGGTGCAGGCCTGAGCTTTGCCCGATGGGGCAGGGGAGAGGCAGGGGGAGAAGGCTGCGCTGGATGTAAGCGGGGGGAATCAGCTTGTCACGTTCCGTGGGTGACACGAACTGCACGTTCTCAGCTCTGGGCGGGTGGAGGGAGAAAGAAAGACAGATCCTACATCTCCCGAGAGCCTGGGGTAGGCAAGGTGGGATGGGGGAGCGCCCGGGGCTGTCAGGGCTGTGGCTGACCCCGTCGCCCCGCTCCAGCCCCACGCGTGCACGGGGGACGGCAAGGGCTCGCCCAGGGGTGGCTGCTGTCAGGGCCCCTCCGGGACCCTCACCCACTCCCTGGGCCACCTGCGGGGGCTCCGCTGCCCCCTACCCCTGCCTACCCACTCTGACTACTTGAAAGCCTCTGAAGTTGGCGCTGTTAATCGCTTACACGGGCTTAATATACATTTTCGGGGAGGGGGGGGGGGCTGCACCCTCTTGCAGCCGATACTTTAATTAAAAAGGAGGAAAGCTGCCTCCCCGAGCCAAACGGGCCAGGAAAAGCGATTCAACACGACAAAACCGTCTCAGCCCCTCTGTCGCCCAAAGGCGAATGCCCAGACCTGGAAGGGGCTCTCGGGACACCTGCCCCCAGCCTGGATGGGAGATAGTGCTTGGAAGTTGGGGCTCCCACGGGTAAACATGCTACATAAACATGCTGCAGAATATTTTATGGCAGCTGGTTAACATTTCCCTACCCAGTTATTAAACGCAAAAGGGAGTAAATTAAAATGGCAGAATAAAATGAAATAAAAGCCCTCTTTTCTTTCTGCTAAGAGACAACACCTAATTAAGGAATATTTGAATCCCACAAAAATGCAGGCTCTCCACGCTGACGTAAAACTTGTCTTCTAAAGCCATAAACCAACCCAACCCGAGCCAGCCCCGGCCCGACCTGGGTGCCAGGCTGGCCTGCTACGGGCCGGTACTGGCCAAGGGTGCGGGTTTGCTGCTGTCTGCACCCTAAGCCAAATCCCCTGTGAGGGGCTTCCTTCAGGCTTTCATAGTCTGATTTTTTTTGTAGGCCAGGAAGGGAGGCTCAGTCCAGAGAAACTTTTCACATTTCAAGTTTCGTGGTGAAGAGCCGCGACAGCATCAGCCGCTGTGTTAAAGAGCCTTGCCCAAGAGTGCCTGATTTTCAGGGGCAACCTTTTGATCTTTTTTTCCCCTCTCCTTCTCTAACACAGGAAAAAAAGTCCCTCAAAACTGTCCATCATGCTGTCACTGGGGACCTTGGACTATTTTATGCCATGCTGTCACCCAACCAAGAGCTCGGAGCAATCTGCCCAGGGTTTTTTACCGCTTCCCTCCACCCCCCCCCCTTACTTTTTCAGCACTTAAATTTCAGTTCTCCAGTTGGCAACGCTCATAGGCCAGATGCATTTGCTGTTTGGTGCATCCTGCAGAGGTTGGGGCAATGTCACCAATTATTGGCTCAAGGACTGAGCCTCACCTGCCCAGATCGCTAGGAGCGGGCCGGTGCGGTTTGACGCTTGCATCCAGCTCACTTGACCTTCCCAGGGGTAGGAGCCTGCCAGACAGTGCTCAGAGGCGGCGCGGTAGGGAGGGAGGCATGCAACCCTCCACCAAGACGCTCCTCAAATAGAAAGCGATGGCGAGCAGGGAAAACGGGACGCTATAAAGCACGCGGACGAAAAAGGAACTGTAGGCACAGTCCACTTGCAGCGGGGAAGCGAAGCAGGGAAGCAAATCACCCCAGTTGCTGAGGACGTTCGTCGGCCGGCGAGCTAAAGATAGCGTTTTATAGCCCCTGAAACGGAGCTGCAACCGTTGCGTTGTAAGCCACTGTAAAGCACGAGTTTATCGTCCCCTTGGCTGCTACAGTTCTGCTTTGTGTCCTCCCCGAAGTGACCACACACGCACACACACCCCTACGCGTGCATGCACACACACCTGGCCCCCAGCGCTCCCCTCCCCGTGGTCAGCAATCTCACAGATACCTCAGATCATGTTCGTGAGAGGAGTGAGATCCACGGGGATTTTTCCAGGACACAGGGGAAAGAAAGAAACAGCCCTGGACGGAAGGAGATGGTGCTGGCATGCGGCCACCCTTGAGCTCTCCAAGGACACGGCCAACCCCTCGCCACCAAGGCAATGCCAAGGACGGGGGGTGCAGCAAGGTCCCTTTAACAGCAGATGCAGCTCTATATGAACGACCTGTTTTGCAGCGTTTGCTTTATTTTTATTCCCCCGCCTCTCAAGAAGCAGAGTCCCGAGTCCGCGGTGCGTTCGCGGAGGCCCTGCGCGTTTTGCAACGTCCGTTTCTCGGGCGTAAACCCGAAGAGTGGAGGGGGAGGGCATTTCATTGCAAAATTTAGCTTCGCGCTTCAGCAAAGACAGGGCCAAATCAGGCTGCCCTGCCCAGGTCAAGCCCATCTCGCCTGCCGCGCTGCCAGAGGCATCCCAGGCAGCCTCCCCTCTGCCCCAAAGGCTGCGCTCGGTCCCTTTTCCCGACACGAACACCAGCAAGGAGGCCAGGCAAGGACCAGGATGGAGGAGAAAGATGTGTCCACCCCATCCTCTGGCTGGGCAAGGGCAGGGGCAGCCCGTACTGGTGCCCAGGCAGCCCCTGCGGCCAGGGGAGAGAGACGTGCACCTTTCATTAAGTACTTTCTGCCTGCTCCTTCGAGGAGGGCTACCTTTGTCTCCCGAAAAAAGGTCCTGATCTCCGCCATCGCCTTGTGGGGACAGCGTCCCCGCGCTGTTCAGGCCCTTCTCGCGTCCCCTGGCAGCGCTGTAGGCCCCGCGCGCGGCTGTGGGACACCTCCCCGCTCTTTTGGGCGCCCTCGCAGCGGGCAGCGATCGCGTTTGCCCGGCTGGCCCGCGGCCCTGGTTCTCCCTGGTGACAAAAGGGACGGATGCGTCGGCTGCCGGCGACACGGCTACGTGGGTTTGTCCTTGGCTTCCGGCTCGGGGAGCGGGAGCCGATCAGCGCTGGCAGAAGGGTGGCTGGGTTACACAGGGGTTTACGGCGGGTGCCTCACGCCAGTTATAGTGCACCAGGCCCAGAAAATATGGGGTTATATCAGAACGGCGGCTTAAAAACGCGGTTAAATAAAGACGATCGCTTACAAGCGCACTGAACCCAGCTGTTTCCTACTGCCAGCACTAGATTTGCCTTGCACATTTGCATCGCTGGATTGTCTAAACTCGGCACGTTGCAGAATTTAAAAACAATCGTTCTTCTTCCCTTCCTTGCTCCTGAATGAACCAGACTCCTGCAGGAGAAATAGCAGGGGGGAATATATTTCTGTTCATGGATATAGCATTCTAGTCGAGGCATTGGGAGAGTAAAAGCATATAAACGTATAAAGCTGTGACGAGATAATCCATGAGGAAATGCTTTTTGAAAATACAGAAGCCAAACCAGGATTACACTTTTCCAGAAGCAATTTGTAGACTACATGGCAGTAAGAATTGGTATGGCAAGTGAGAAACTTGGGTATAAACATGTACGTGCCACAGGGATCCTTTGCCTGCCGTTTCAAACAAATTATTGCAAACATTAATTACAGTGTACATATATGCACATAGGTATGTGTGAGTGCGCGCATCTCTTTACAACTGGCTCCTACAGTATGCTACGTGGTTATTCTTTTGTTTTAAAAAGGGTTTAGAGGTTTCCAAGCACTCCACGTGAAATCTATGCTTTACCTAGAGGGTCTCAGCGGCTGGGGTGGCAATTGGTTCATTTCCTGGTGATGCTGTTGTTAATAATTTATTTAAATGACCAGTAGGGACGTGCTATGCATTAACGATTAGTTAGGCACTCTATACATATTCAGATTTTGACTCCTGAGGATTTGCAGTTTTACTTTGCCAAGAGATGCTGTCTCTCCAGCAGGTGTTACTAACTGCGGCAGCATTAAAGCAGCAAGCAGGCTGATAGGAGAAAAGCTCACCTAGCTAACAGGGACAGAAACGTGTATAGTAAACTTTAGTAAAGCAGAAGTAGATTCAGTTGCTGGGATTTTGTCTTTCCAGCCAAAATTATTTAAACCTCAGGTCTATCTTTGAGTGCGGAGATCCTAACTGCATTTAAGAGCCAAATCTGTATTGCAAATTTTTAAACTTGTATTTCTGTCATGGTCCAAGATAGGATGTTTAAAAAACTAGGCAAACGGACCCATCGCTGCTGGCTAACCCTCTCTTCCCACGCCAGCTCTACGTCTTAAAAAGATGGCTTGGGAAACATGGGAATTAGAAGAAACAGGGATGCCGAGGAGCCGATGTGGTCCGGGACTGACCTTCCCTTTGCGCAGCCCAGGAGCGCTGGCCCACGGCACGGTTAGCTCAGAGGACGCAAGTGAAGCCCAGGCGCAATTGCTGACCTCACCTCCCGCGACAGCAAACTCGTTGCCCTCGTGAGAGGTGAGCTCGCTCTTCAAAGCGCCGAAGAGGGAAGCGAGCTGGCAGGTGGGGCCATGCTGGTGTGCTTGCTTTCGTCCCCCCTCCCTGAGGTGTCTAGTTTTTGTGGTCGCGTCTACCTTTGAAAGGCAGTAACAGGGTAGCAAACGTTCACCCTCCTACTGACGTCCAAGGGAGTCAGAGCAGGATTGATGTGGGCGGCTGGGAAGAGAAAAGTCCAAAACAGAAGCAGTAGTTGTGGGCGGTGGACACTCAAGTGGGCTTTTTGGTTATACACCTGCACATTTCTTGATTGATGCGGCTACGTGGACACCGTCCGAAAGCAGAGCAGAGTCATTGAAAAGGCTTCTTCCTAAATGATTCTTCTTGTTGCTGATCATAATTTTGCAAATGGAAAAAGCATATCATATTTTGGGTCTCTTTGGGACAGTGTTTTTTGAGCAGGGGGGGTTGGACTAGATGATCTCCAGAGGTCCCTTCCAACCTCAACCATTCTGTGATTCTGTGTTACAGTTTAGTTTACAGTATGGATTTCTAACTCAGCCAGTTCTAACACTGCCCTCAAGACAAATCAACAAGACATTGGCAGGAAGAAATAATTCCTTTAGCGGAAATCGGAAGGTATTTCTTCCCTTGTGTCAGAGAAATAAAAACGTTCCCTCCAATCTGTTCCAAGGGGCACGGTTGACCCATCTATGCGCAGGGCTGAGAGCTGGGACCCGGAAACACTCATCCCGGCTTTGCCAGACTCCCTTTGCGGCAAACCTCTCCAACCTCACTTTCGACCACCTGTAAAATGGAGATAATAGGAAAGAGGCCCTCCCTTCCTAGGGGTTCAAGAAGTGAGCTAATGCGTGTGAAGCTATGGGAAGGCCGGTCCTGCAGGCATGCCTGTGCACAAGCCGCTCGCCTCAATCTAGTCACTGGTATTTTGCCGCCGCTGCCATTTGGTTGGCATAAATATCGTACAACAGTGTAGTACTCCAGACTATCGTGGGCAGACGTGTAGCGCTCAGCCTTTGTTTTCTTTAAATGGTTTCAAGCAGCAAATAACATCTCTTTTCCCAGAGCTGCCGGCAAACCATTTGGCCTCCTGGCAAACAGCTTTTCTAGTACTTGAGCGCTCGCTGCCGTTTGCCCGACAGGCTCACACTGCGTTCTGCCCGTTCGTCTCAAAACGTTTCTTTTTGAGGTGGGGAGGCTCTGTTTTTATTATATTTCTTTTTTCATGCACCAGAGCTGGCAGAAAATGTCTACTCCTGAAAGCGCCAGAGCAAGCGCAGCTCCTACAGAGCAATGGCTGTGCTGGGGCTGCGTCCTGACATCCTGGGCTGCGCGCCGGTCTCATTTAAGATCAGCGTCTGCATAGGAAGACAAGAAAGCAGCACTTTTAGAGGCTTTTTCCACCTTTCATAAAGCACCCCAGCAGACCCAGGCATGAAATGACAAGAGAGCTGGGAAACACCTCAACAGCACTTGAAAGAGCATTTTTGCCCTCGGAGAGATTTTTTTAAAAACTCTTCTATATTGAAGAACTGTCAAAGAGCTAACAGGAGAGAGAGAGTTTTGATTTTTATGCAGAAAAGAGGACACAACTGTATGAGATGCAACCGTAATAAAGGAAGGCAAAGCGAAAGAGAGAGGGGGCCGGAGGCACTCGTTTGACTCCCGCATCCGTCTGTCCTGCGGCATTTCTCAGTCCCGAGCGGGCGGGTGCCGCCGCTGGCAACCGCGGCTGCCGCGCACGGTGTCGCTGGGGAACTGTCCAGCAACACCGCCGCCTCCTCCAGTGCCGGCCGCAGCCCAGGCCACCAGGGAGAACCTGCAATATTGCTGACGATCGCCACCACCGCCACGAAACACCGAGCAGAGGCACCCTCATCGTCACAAAAGCCTCTCTCCCTGTTTCATCTGTAGTCGCGATTTTTTTTTTTCTGCCTTCCCCAAGAAAACCGTATATAAAATGCTGGCAGAGAGGTAGCAAGGGCCCAGGCTTGAGCAATGAACTGGAATTTAAGAGAGGCGAATTGTGTAACCGTCACTCGACTGTCCTGTTACAAAAGCTTGAATAGATCATGTTGCCACTCTCTCACTTTCATCAGTCCTGTTTTTTAGTCTGAGGTCAGGACTGGTCTATTTGTACCTTAGGTAGAACCAAGGGGCGGGGGGGGGGAGCCCCAATGCACTGTGGTAGTAAGTAGTAATAGTAAAAATAATAATTATAATTATATGAAGAGTCTGAGCTGTAGACTGAATGAAATCTTCTTTCACGCATTTCTGTTTAGATGTAATCTATAAAATGGCATCTTTATGCCAACTTATCAGTAATCCTGTAGTGGAGGCTGGAATAGACATAGGCATAGATATGTGCATACTTATTCCATAGCAGGTCATTTTTACATGTGTGTATACCATTACGTGGCACATAAGAATTTATTCTCTTGTGTTCACTGGGACAGATATACACATCAGTGTGTCATTTGCACGGCAAATGTTGTATGACTTCGGTGTATATTCTGGGTGGTGCACAGATAGCTTAGCCTTTTAAATCACCTGCAAGTTGGTCTCTTTTTTAGCATGAGAGGGGATCACCAGGCCTATAACCTCACCTAGGCAAGGAACTGGCCCTTGCCACTTGTAGCTTCAGAAAAATTAGACTAATTGCATGCGGTGCTACTACCTCCCTCCTCTGATCTGGCATCTCCTATAGCAGCAGATTGCCTCTCTGGCTCATCAAACCCTGGAGTCAGGCGGTTGTCAAGAACTGACTTTTTCCCCTTTGGTATTTTGGCTCCAGATCACCGGTTTGAAGGCCACATTTTTCAGCACCTGCTAAAAATTTTTTAACAGATGCTAGAAAGGAAAATTTCCAAATGCAGCAGATACAATCTGCTGTAGCCTGGGTCAAACATGGACCACCAGGTTCACTTGCCTTAGAGAGGGGGGATTAATTATGTTCGTTGTTTCAGCAAAGATGTTGTCTTCCTTGAAGACGATGGCCAGCCTTCCATCTTTGCTGCAGAGCTGATCCTTGCTGTGTGCAAGATCTCCTCTTTCAGCTAGAGGAGACTGGCCACTAATCTAGACTGGCCTCTCCGTCAGTACAGGGGGGAGGAGCACACGCTGCCAAGGATTATCATTTGCATTTTTTTCAAACAAACTTTTATTTAAAATCTGAAAGAAACACTGGTTTGATTCAATATCTGCAGGGTCAAGTTGCAGTATGGCCATGGGAAGAATGCAGAAGCCCCGTCCCTCCCAGAGATCAAGTCTAAAACAAGTCTTGCCATAAATACCCACTTCCATACTTCTGGCAACTTTCTGTCCCACAGATTAAGCCACCCTTTGCTAAGCAAGTCCCCTGCACTGTTCCGTATGTTTTTCTTGTGATAGTGTGTGTATTTTAATCTGCTGAAACGATTTGTTCTCATAGCCTTCCCTGGTCAGCAGGAAGTAATGGGACCTCAGAATGACTCTTGAGAGGCAAGGGAAATAAATGAAAGGAAATTGAAATAATAACAATGAACATACTAGCATCCAGTGCAGTTTTCCATTAGGCTCAGAAGGCAAATGACAATAGATGTGGAAGGCTGTAGATGAGCCAAAATGTCTGATAAGGTTTTATCAGTCTTCCTCATGGTAAAGGCTAGATAAAAATAAGCATTTCTGTCTTTCTTCTGGGTCCCAGGCTGACACCAGGCCCTGAACAGGAGAAATATAGAAGGATCGCTATTTGTGGAGTGCATGTTAGAGCTGGGGCTTCTTACACCATCTTTTCCCAGCACGTGTCTCTATAACTACATATGCGTGCCACACACAAAATGTCAATCAGGTCTCTGTGCATGGGAGGGCCTGCATTGCCTTCTTCCAAGTAGTGCTCACTTGTCCGCATCTCAGCCCATAGACGACTGGCACGCGCATTCTTGACCTATCTGAGGTTCACAAGTTGCCTTTAAGCTTTCTTTCTGCCTCTTGTAAAAAATAATTAGTTCCAAACATACACAGAATTATAGGGTCAGAGCCTTAAGGTGAAAACAGACCGTCCACGAGAATGGTTTTTTTCCTGTTGTTTTCCTGCTTGCAATACTCCTTTTCAAGTTTGGAAATTAAAGTTATTTTCCTGCCAATGTTTTTGGCTTCCATGTGGCAAACACTTCTCTTTCCAGTGGAGCAGGAGCCAGCATGGCTGCCTCGAGCGCACACCAGTTATGTGCATCCTACCAACTCTTCCACAGGCAAAGTGAACAGTTCTGAGATCTGTTCTACTCCATTAATCCACTAATGTGCTGCCCCTCATTTTTCATACATCATACATTAACATGAGGCAAAGTATTGGCTATTCTTCCTCTTAAATAAAATCTTGAGGACATTTGCCCATATATCTTACCTATGAAATATTTTCCTACCTTTTCAAGCCTGGATCTGCTTGGAAATGTGGCTTATTAACATCTGAAGCTGAGACTTCCATATTATTCTCTTAGTGACTACTCGTCTTATTTGCTCAGGTCGCAGATAAATTGATAACTTGTCCTAATTGACAGTTTTGCATACCTAACCTGGGATCTGAAGTCAAACTCGTTCTCAGACAAGTCCTTTGGGGCTTGTTCATCAACCTGCATAATAAAAGGTGGTGATTTGGATAGTGGGAAGTTGCCCTTTCAGACTCAGTTTTAGCTATTCTGGCAACACACAGCACCGATGCAATTCCTGCAGAAATCTGAAATTGCTTCACTAGAAGCGAGGAAATGAAAATAGCCCTGGTCCTTCCATAATACAAATGACTGTTGGCGTAGTGGTCTGAGATAGTGTAATGAGTTGGCGGGAGGTCTCAGTGTACTTCACAGACTGAGGTGGTGAATGGGCTGCAGAAGTATGGCGGAAGTATCTATGTGCGCATGGCCTGCTCTTACTCTTTTCATTACACACTCAATAGAGGCACCTAAGGGGGTATGATTCCTGGCTTAATGGGCCGTTATCCATCCTGAGCTACAATAGTTGTTCTTAAATAAGAAAAGCATGAACATAAAAGATGTTCGAGCCTGAAAACAATTCTCTGCCAGTGCATCTTACATCTTCATGTCAGCTGTTCTCCTTGCTACTTTCATATTCTTTCATACCTGAACATGTGTATAATCAACAAATATATTAGTTATAGCTGCTTTTTTTAATCTATATGGCTATGCACCACTTTTGGATAAGATCCATGCTTGTGGATGGATCTTACCCTGAGCTGTGTTTATTCTGTGCTTTTCCCCAGGGAGAGGTCCCAATGCATGGCAACTTCAGCAATGTACTGGAGAGTAACTCGTGTTTTCTGTCACAATATTTCTGTTTGCCTCTGTTAGGGGGCCTGCTTATAGAGTCAGTAGCGCTAGATCCTAAGGAAGCATGTTGTTCTCTCCCTTTAGCTTTGTTTTTGTATCTTGCGCTATAGAGAAGAACAAGCCTAATGTAATCCACATACTGCTCCCTTTTCACACAGTATGTGTACCATGGGCTCTGCTGCATTGTCTTCTGCTGCTCCTAAGGACGTAGAGAAAAACTCTTTATCTCACATGAATGCATCTTGGAAAACGAGACCTTAAATACTGTTTGGGTGTTTCTACTTGATAACGTTTTTGCATACTGTGTTAAAATAGATGTATAATGCAACAGGATTTCAGCTCACAGTACAGGCCAAGTGCCAGCTTCCAAAATCTATATTTCAGGGTATGTTTCAAGTTTTGTTTAAGTCATCACAAGATTACTGTTTACTGTGTTGTTAGCAGACTTTTGCTTCTGTTATACTTCTGCCCTTATGATACTTGCATTGATGAGTGCTTAACTCTTGCCAAAGCACGTCTCCCATATTGTGAATAAATTGCAGCTTGAAGTCGCCACTTTTTCCTCACATCGGGTAATCACTGTTTTATTTATTATGGTGTTGCTATGGTTCTATCATGATGGACTTTGAGCACGATTCTGTTCCTCTCCGAAATCACATGAAAAAATTATAGTGACTTGTCACCAGATCTACCACCTATAAATCAAACAATATGATTTGACATATAGCTAGTCGGATAATCGCCAGTCATATGCCAGCTGGGACAAGCCCAAAATGAAGTTGAAAAATAGCTGACAAACCAATGGTCAAGCTTATAACTCAGGGCCTAATGCACCGCTGCAACTCCATTTGCATAAATCCAATAATGCTTTCCAAGGTGGCTGCTGCTTCGCCTCTGCCCTCCTCTTTTGGGGGCTACATTTTTTCTATTGTTGTATTAGACGCTATAACCTGGAGTGGTCTCAGAAACTGCAGTGGTTCGTGCTATGGCCGACTGGGGTCTTGGATCAGTCGCACGCTGGCTGTGGTGGGACAGAGGTGTTTGGAGACTGGCAGCCAATGGGTTTAGCATGAGGGCAAGGGCTGGGCAATGAATTGGGACCTTTTGTTTTCACAGCAGCTTACAGCGAGAGGATGAGGCAATGAAGGGAACGAAGGGCGGACTGAACAGCCTGGATGGCTCTTCTAAGTCTCTCTCTGAAATCCTTTCCTTGAGTGCAGCGCTGTCAAGTGGAAGGAGTCCTTTAGAAAGGGACCCAGTGGTTCTCTGAGTCCCAAGCTTAAAAGTTCAGGACCCACAACTGCATCATCCTCTTTGCTACTATTCTAAGCAAAACTTACAACAGCTAACTTTGGGGTGATGTGAGTTGGTCCCACTCTACTAGACTTCACTGAACCCGCCATGACCAGCAAACAGCTTAGTACTCACACCAGGGCAACTAGACGGAGCCAAGCGCCTCGGAAGAGTCTGCAAAGGAGCAAGGGACAGGACTGAATGCAAGCCATCCTACACCGATTCTGAGCTCAGACTGAAACCAGGTGGTCATTTCTGCAGTCCTTACTCAAGCCAAACTCTCCTTGTGTCAATGAGGCTTTGGCCTCTGTGAGGACTGCAGCTTTTGGCCTCTGACATGCACTGTGGTGGTGGATTCCTGCAGAAAACTGCCTCTGCTAGGCCATTGCTCAGGGCTTTACCAGGAGAGAGCGTGGGGGGAAGGGACATCTCCAAGCTAGAAATGGATTCTTTTTTTTTTTTTTAAATGAGTGATTTGTTGGCTTCAGGCAAATGGCAGAAGGTTTTACTGAAAAAGCTTCTTTATGGGATTGTGGTTTTGCTTGGGGTAGCTGAAAGAAGTCTGTAAACCCCAGGAGCTCAAGGAGTTTGACAGGTTTGACAGGCCTTCCTGCTACTTATGAACAGGAGGCTGGAACGAGTGTTCCTGAGATCACCTCCCCGTTCTCATTCAAAGCACGCTGGCAAGGCAGAAAAAGAGAGGAGCCTTTTTTCCTCCCTATTTGTTTTTCTTATTTAGAGATGATCTTAGAAATTTGCATTTCTGATTCTTTTAAACTTCATGTTTCCTGGACTCGCCTCAATATAAAATTCCTGTCCTGCCCCTTCTCTGGGCATTGGATTGGATCCTCAGGATGTGGTCTCAGAAAGCCTTGAGCATCTTGAAATCCATAAGACAATAATCATTAGCTGCAATAGGAGCAGCACACCAAAGACTGGTGTATGTCAGCTTTAAAGAGTATGTCAGCACTGAAGAACAGCACTCTGACATTGACCACAATACCACTGTCATTCTTTCCTGTGTCCGCTTACCCTACCCTACCCCACACATAGCCCTGGCCCGAAGGAGTGGGCACGTCTAACGAACCTCACGTGTTTCCAGAGTTTGCAGATTGAAGGGGTCAGACTTCTGCAATAACAGCGGAGGCTCCTGGAATATGTACAAACCATCACCATCACTGGTCAGAGTATTGTTGCAATGCATGAGGTGGGGGTCATAGTCTTGTGAGCGTGGCAAAAGGAAAGCCTAGAAAGTAGCAGGAATTCATGAAAAATGTACACATAAGAAGGAATATCCCATTTCTTTGAATGCTTGTTATTTAATTTAAAAGGAAATCCAGTGACAACTTCCTGGGAAATTAATGCTTTTTTGTAAATCTCTGTCTGTGGTGAAAAGGTGCTTTGCTGAAATTCATCTGAATTCTTCCTATTCTGGTTTCTAGTCTTGCCTTAGTTCCTAACCTAAACTAAAGCTTCTGAAACTGAAATGAGCTCTGAAGACACGAACAACCTCCTTAAGGCACAGCAAACCCAGGAGATCACATTAAACTTCCCAGCTGAAGCACGCATCTGAGCTTTATCAAACATGCAAGCTGGAAAAAACTTTGGCACTGGCATGTGACCCTGATAACACTTGAGCATACTAAATTTTCAAGCTGCAAGGAACCCCTCAGGCCTGGGCAGTTTCCTACCTCCCGAAGAGAAGGAGCAGTTTAGCTCCAGAGACTGGTGTAATTCCTTAGCCTTATCCCTGGCAGCACCTGACCAGTCCACCTTATCCAGCTGACCCAGACTGGAGGCTCACAGGCAAGTGCTTCATTCACTGTGAGTTAAGGAAAAGAAAAGAAAAGAAAAGAAAAAAGAAAAGAAGAGAAAAGAAGAGAAAAGAAGAGAAAAGAAGAGAAGAGAAGAGAAAAGAAAAGAAAAGAAAAGAAAAGAAAAGAAAAGAAAAGAAAAGAAAAGAAAAGAAAAGAGAAAAGAGAAAAGAAAGAAGAGAAAAGACAACCCCATAGACAATGCACCAGAGAAAGCTACTTCGACTAAAAAAAGAAAAGCAAGCCCTTCAGTGTAAACCCTCTGACTCTGTTCTACTTTCCTATCTTTTCTTTGGTCTCGTTAAGAGTTTTAATACCATTTCAGGCATTTAGTTCTCACATAAAACTGGTTCTTGGTTCTCTAATCTCACCATGATGGACTATGTCTTACCAATTTCAAATACTTTTATGGAATAATTATTTCTCCCCTCTTCTGCACAGACAGGCATGAAATCTTTGGGGCTACACCATCTAGCTACCAGCTGGCTTCCCTGTGCTAGTTGATAATATATGCTCATTCTTCATATATTACTATTCAATTAGGGTAATGACTACAAGCCCCAACTGACTACGCTAGGACTGTGCAAACATCGTAAGAGGTGGTCTGGGTCCCAGAATTTATCATCTGAATTGACATGAGAGAGGATATATTATTGTACCAGTTGTATAAAGCGGAACGGAGGTACACAGAGTTTAAGAGACGTTTCCACACAGGAAGCATATGCTAGAACCAGAAATTCAATCAGATCCTACCTAGTGCTTTGCCACATCACTGTTCTCTCTCTGACTAGCTTTCCCCTCTGTGGGATTAAACGTTACCTCACAAGTCTCCTCCTTGTAGGTGCAGATTAACCAGGGGTTCTAGAGGGACAGATTTCTCACCATCGTTGCAAACACTATGATGCACATGCTCTGAGCCACAGATCTGCCCAGCCTCCCTGTCTGCATAAGCCTCTGCATCACATCCTAAAAATAAAAACCAGAGTGTCCTTCAGATACTGTACAGCCAGACGAAATCCTTCCCTCAGCGTTCAGAAGCGGTGGGAATGTCCCTATGGCTCATAGCCTGGGATTTGGGGTGCTCTTCCTGGGGGGAAGGTGAGCCTCCCCTTGTAGACCTCAATCGCAAAACGTCCTTGCGCTATCGAATGTCCTTTGCTTGAGTAAACGTCCAACTCAGCTTTTCAATTTGAACTCAGCTCCCACTCCACAAGTCATTTTTATTTTACTAGGATACCAGTGAAGCTGTAGCTCAGTAACTGATGTTAAGAGGAACTTTTAACACCTCACCAGCAAATGGAGTCGAGTGTTTCCCATTAGTGGCTGAGGAAGTAGTGCTCCTGTAACTTCAGCCTTGAAAGCTAATGAAGCTCAGATTGTGGCTGCGGCCTTTGATGTACAGATGCCTGAGGTCAGTGCAGTTTTCAAAGGTGCCAGTGCTATGCTATGTCACCATGTTAGTCTGGGCGAGGGCCCAATAATTCTAATCCTGTAATCATGTTTCTGTAAGCAACAGCATTTATTGTGCAGATAGTGGGGGATAGCTGCAGCAGCAATTAAATCAGGGGTATGGTAGAGAGGAGAAGCTAATCCAACCCTGTCATATCATTCCCGGTAGAGGAAGTTACAGCCGACTACGTCCATAAATAAGTAGCAAAATATTGGAATCAATTTAATGAGAGAGCCCAGGGATAAAAAAAGACTTGTTTGGCTGTCTCATCCATCTCCCTGCCAGTACGCTCGTTTTGTTGATGTAGAGATGTTAATACACTGGCAAAAGTCAGGAAACTCAGAGCTGTAGCTTGACACTCCGCCTTTAACTCACACCAATACACAGGGGGGTAAACGCATACAATGATGAGCTTGTCACCTTTAGCTTTGAATTTAATTCCTCTCTTGGGTTGTTTCACAACTTCTGGTCACATAACGTGTATTTTATGTCTTATAACGTAGATGGGCTGTCTCCTGGGTATACATGCATTGTCAGAAGGTCATGATGGCGTATTCCACTGTAGTGGGGGGAAATACACATATATATGTAAATATTGTTTATCAAGGAGATGAGAAGAGCCTCCAAGAAGCTGTTCTGCTCAACTAATTAGTATGTGTTTAGACATTTCTGTTATTTTTCATAATCTACTCAGTTCCATTATAGATAAATCACTTCCTATGTATATGTTTTTAAATCAGAACTCTTTTATAGTATATAAGCACTATATGTATAAACACTATTTTAGAAGAGGAAACGGAGTACTTTCTACTCCTTTTTATACAGATATTTCTACCTTTGATGGGGGTTCTGTGTGTGAAACGACCACAGAACTGATCGTGAAGAACCAGTTCTAAATGCCAAGGAAGAATGAAAAAAAGTTTGTTTAAAAAGAAATTCATGGCAAACTGCAGATTTCAATTGTACTTTTGTGTGATGCACACCCACACCCCTATTCATATACGTACACGTACATATACATAATATACACATACATATACACACATATATATATATAGCTATTTCCTTTAGGTCAGAGCCCAAAAGTTCATTTGTGGGAATCCTGATTCTTGATATATTGTTTGTAAACAGAGGACCAAGGGACTGGAGTATTTCTTTGACTTCAATGGATGATGAGGCCTCAAGCTGTGAACTCAGATTGGGACTTCCAAGTATCCTGCTGCTACCTAACAGCTTGCTGAAAAATGACATAATTTGTGACATCAGCAATATGCTGTTTTAATAGAGGTTTGTAAAACGGTTTCCACCCTTCTGTGTCAATACAGAAACATCTATCCTGACTAAACCCAAGAAGGCTGCCTACTGTATTCCTCACACACGCTGCATTCATTTTACTTTTTAGGTGTATGTTGCTATAAAGTCCTGATATTTGAACAGCAATAGGAACTTGTTTAGTTATATCTGCACTAGAACTCCTATCCCATCAGTGCCAGGGAAGATGTCACTTTTCAGAAAAACAGCGGCTGCCAGTGGGAGGTTCAGCAATGCAGATTTTAATAAGGAAACTTAATTTCAAATACAGTTCACAGTTTGTACGTGGTGAAAAATGTTTCTTACCACCTGGACATTCAGGACACCGTTTGGGACAAAATAAATTTCAATTTGGTCAATGCCTTTTCATTTCAATTGATGCCTTTAAAGCATTTTGCAGCTCCACAAACAAGAGGTTTTATGCAATTGTAATAGCAACAGCAGAGAGAGTAACGCTCTAACTTAAAGATCACCTAAAATAATACCAAAAAATAACTTACAGCCTTGGCTATCAGGACTCTGAATACAATGCTGGAGTTTTAATGTTTTTGGTAAATATACCATTCTGTGCTATAATGAGAAAAGAATTATTTTCTTCATGTAAATGATAGTCCATCTAGGGTAAATTTATTTTTAAATAAGACAGAAACTAAAAAAATTTTAAAGGATCTAAACATTTTCAGAACCTTAACTGCAATAAGAGGGATGTACTTTGAACATAAAGGAATTGGCACTCTGGATTCCTTCCTGCATCATGGTATACGAAATAGGTGAATTCTCTACCTGTCAGAAACCGTAACTTGAGAGAGACAACAGCCTGCTTACAGCTCCAAGATCTACTGCAATTTTTGTTTCTGACTGACATTCTTGGAGGGAGGTTGGACTCATTCAGGGAAGACGCTCTTTGACACGTAGGTCCTAAGAAATGGTGAAGAAAAGTAATGCAGGAGGCAGACCACCTGCCTAGGTGTTTCAGTTGTGGATGAGGCAGGATACTTGCCTGTTTAGAAAACCATGGCCTGAGTTTTTCAGCCCACCACAATCTGCTCCCTGAGGCAAAGGTGCAGTGATGTAAGAACACTGAAAGAGTCAGGAAGAGCTCATGTGAAAATACAAAGGCTCTTCACCTCTTTAAATAGCACTGTCGTAGGCCTGCCTCACAGAGAAAAAATATGGAATGCATTTTTCAAGGGGGAAAACAGTCCATTGCTGTAAGATGTTCAAGCAGGAGACTAAGTTGCTGAGCACAGCTTGAGAAAGCACGGGGTAGGAAAGAAAGTTTACTTTTCTTCCTTTGTTCATTTTCTAAGCTTTTACATTCCTCCTTTCCCCCTTTTTTGTTTGTTGCCTCTCTGTACATTTTATAAGATCATAAAAATGTAAGTCTAGAAGAGATCTCAGCGATCACCTAGTCCAACTCCCTCACCAAGGCTCTGTAGCAGTGGTTATCTATCCTGTTCTGAAGAACCCCCCCCCTTTCCCTTAGTGACCCATCTTGCTGTGCACCTAGTCTTTCAGTCAGACAGCTTTTAATTTTACAAACGGTTAGGATGTTCGCTCTTTCCTTTGCTGCAAAGTATACTGATTTCTGCCTATCCTTCTGCCTATGGACATGGAAAACAACAGAAAACTGCCGCTGAGTATGAGAGGACAGGCATGCCTCTGTCCCCTCTATCCCCATCCCTCAGCCATTTCTCAGCTATTCTCCCCCAGTGCTTCCACACCCCTTGTGTCACCTCTTTGTCACATTTGCTTTCCAACTTGGGAGTCTGCACCTACCTACCTCCCTCTGGCTGCACAACTCTGGGTTAGTAGCAACTAGCAGTTTTTTGGTAAGCTTGACAACAATTCAATAAGAATGGAACAAGGCCAGGAACAAGCACAGGTTGGTTATATCGGTTATACTGCGCCTACTTCCCCTCCATGTGAAATGGGACATCCTTTGAATTTTCCCTGTGTCTGCCCATACTCTGGGTAAGGGCTTGCACAGACAGCTCCCAAGAAAACTCCCACTCCATGAATGTTTGCCATGGGAAGGGATGGTTTAGCAGGTATTCTAGGGTCTGAATGGAAGGCATGCATGCATGCACGAGGCAACTTGTTGGAAGAGTGGAAAATTCCTTCTCACATGCCAGTGGGAATCTGGGGGACTCAAAAACCACCATGTTGAGCCAGAAATGCAGGCCCTGGGGTTCAGCCCTTTCTTCAGACCTCTGATAATAAAGGTGAAAGATGGTGTACAAGAACAAAACAATTTGTGCGTTTGCCCATCACAAATTATTAGCCCCAGATGTCTGGTGATTTCTGGACTAATTTTATGTGCCTTTACTGTAGAAGGAGAGAAAACATAGTTACTATTTTCATACTTGGTTCTCACATGAAAGAATAGGGGAGGAGGAGGGGAGAAGATGCAGCTGCAAAAACAGCCAGTGAAACATAAAAATCCTCATTGTTTTGTTGTGGTTCTCAGTGCCCTTCAACTTCTGGGCACAGACAAGACCTCCCCCTGCTCAGGTTCAATACACAGGAGAGCCTTGGGGCTCAGAGCTCCCTCCCTACTTTCCCTAAGCTTTGCTGTCAATTGTGCTTTTGTTCAAGGAAAAAATTTAGCCCAATGTGTGCTAATTTATAGCCAGGAAGGCAATTAAAAAAAAAAAGTTTATTATCCTTTCCCTCCACCCCTCAAAAGCAGTGTTAAAGCAGCATTTTTTTTGGTAAACTTGACACAGATCCATGTCAGTTAAGAGTGAAACAAGGCCAGGAGCTGAGCAACAATCTTTACATCTCCCACCCCCCAAGTGAAAGGAGACATCCTTCAAATTTTCCTGGCTTCTGCCTATACTCCACAAGATGCATGTTTCGTGAAAAATTAGGCACAAAGACACACAGACGTACATGCACTAACTCATTTCCCTAGCCTTTGTCTGCAGACTTGCACTTTACACATTTCTCTCGCATATCCACTTTGATTAATACATTAGTTAAAACACTAAGGTAAGACAGAAGCTCTAATTGCTTATATAGCTACAATGTATAGACATATTTACATTTACTGCTGAACTTACTGTGTGCCTTCTTTCAGTGAATTTGGCATATCCTCAACAATCAACAAAAACTTAGACACCAATTAATCTTTATGATGAAGTTAGTTAATCCATTTCACCTCTGGATTTTCTAATTTCTTGCAAAATCTTACCACTACACAAATAGAGATTTTGCTATTATTACGGGACTGTCTTTTTTTTTTCCTCCTAGGGTGAAATGTTTTTTTCAAAATGGATTGTAAACAAAGAAACCGATGTGCCTCTATCTGCTATATATTTTAAGCAGACTCTGAGTGGAGTATCATGACTGAACACTTTCACACAAATGTGTAGGCTTTTGCTAGTACTACAGTAGTAGCACGGGTACTGAAGTAGAGGAACGGCATTCCTGTGAGGCAAGCAAGGATGGAAAGCCTTGGTTAAGGCGAGCTCTTTCTGTGCTATCTCATAGACATCAGAGAAGTTAGAGAGCGCTTCCCTCCCCAGCACTCTAGCGTGGTATCACAGAGTTGTGGGACCTTTTTAAGCTCTAAAAGACAGCCCAAACCCTTTGCACAAGGGCTGACAGTAAAGACACCTGAAGTGATTTGTTCTCCCACCTCTGCTCTCATATAGCAATGCCAATGACACAACTGTGCAGCCCTTGTACATCCTCTGCCCCCGGTTCCCCCCTCACCTCCAAATATTTAATTCAACGTTATGCAACCACAGGTCTCTTTGTGGTAAAACAGGCATCTGGATTGTCAGTGACGGTCAGATTAGCAGTTAAACAGGCACTATCAACTGCATTTGAGCTGCACCTTTAAGCAGGACTGCATACGCAGAGTTAGCATGAAGCATTTATAGTGACACGCTACAGTGTACCAGACCTGCGCAAACATTGCTCCATTTTAGGGACCACTGCAAAAGCCAACCGAGAGAGGAGTCACATGTCAGGAGCCCAGACAACAAGGCTGCGCCAGCAGCATGAACTCGTCTCTCGCGTACTCGAGGCGCGTTCATGCATTCCCGCGTGCCATGGGGACAAGTGTTTTTTTACCTTCAGCAAGCTTCACTTTGGAAACTTCCTAATTGACGCGTGTATTTGATATCACAGCCTTAAAAATATCAGCACTGTTAGCAGAAATTGGAGTCAAGTCACCAGCACAAGCCCCGAAGCTACATGGAGCCCCACTTTAAATAACAGAGGCCCAAAGAGGTAGCACAGGTTTTTAGCTCTCCTTATTCTCACCAGGATGATGAGCTTCAAACGACTGCAGCAGGTCACAGGCACCTGCAACAGCTTGAAGAATCAGGCTTTCCCACTATCTAGGGACATAATTATGAGCAGCACCTTGGCACTACTATCAAAGATTTTGAAGTTCCCTTTTTGGATTGGGTTCGGAGAGCGACAACCCCGCAAACACGGCGAGGCCGTCTGATCTCTCCTCTGCTCGCCCTAGGTACGCGCACGGGGCGTTTCTGCTCTGCATCTCCCTCCCTGCCGGGACAGGCACAGCGGGGGGAACCCTCGTCCCCTGCTCCCCACGGCCCGAGGAGCGCAGTGGGGGACCGTGACAGAGACGGGGGACGCTAACGCCACGGCGTAGGCGCGGGGCAGCTCCGCAGCCCTTGGCGGCCCCAGAGGAGGTGCGCGCGCGTCGTGCGCTCACAGGTGGCCTCTCCACAGGTGCCCTCGTCCCAGCGCGGGGGGGAGGGGCGGCGAGAGCCGTTACTGCGGCAGTGTAACGGCTCCGAATAACGTGCCCCTTCGCCGTCCCCTCAGCGGCCGGGGCGCCTAGCAACGGCGCACAAAGGCGCGGCGGTGTCCCGGCCTCCGCGGGGGTACGGGCCCGTCTTTCAGCCGCCACCGCGGCATGGTGGGCACCCACCGACACCGGTCCCGGTCCCCGCGGTCTGTCGGGGGCAGTGCGTTTCTCGCCCCCTTCCCCGCCCCTCCCGCTAGCGAGGCAGCTCAAAAGCAACCCCACATCGCCGGGGGCGTGCTGAGAGGGAAGGCAGCGCCCCAAAACGGGCCACCCCCCCTTCCTCTTTCCCCAGTTAAGTCCCTAGGGTGGGCGTCCAGGGGCGCCCCCGGGCGGCCGCCCACACGGCTGCCCCCAGCACAGTGCTCTGCGCAGGCAACGGCCCCGGACCGCTGTGCTCGCTGCCGGCGAAAATAAGTAAGTAAATAAATAAATAAAATAACCGCCCTCGCGGGCTTTTATTCCCCCGCCGCCGCCGCACGCATCATCTTTAAAATAGTAGTTAAAAATAATATTGGCTGGGAGTTCTGCCGCGCTCTCAAATCTGAGGCAGGTGAAGGTGGCAGAAGAGAGGGGGCAACAGGATGGACGAAATGCAAAGATTTTTCTTTTATTTTGTTTTTTTTCCCCGTTTTTTTTTTTTGCTCCAATTCCGCATAAGAAATTACTGCCTGAGGAGCAGATACTCCGTTTTATTGGCTCGTAAAAAAAGTTTTCAAAGCCTAATTTCCACCAGATACATTTATTTTCCGTTGAAAGCGGAATTAAAACAATACGCGCGAGTACGTGCTGTTAAACTAAAGCCATCTTTTGCCATTAATCAGAGGAGAAATGATTAGAAACGTCAGCAAAGAAGCGCTGTGTTTTAGCCGCAAAATTCAAATGTGACGAATAGCGGTCTCGCATAAGGAACACTGAGCCAGTCCAAGAAACACGAAGGGACCCTTAATCAGAGTTAAAATTCAGTGTCAGGTTACTCCTCGATATTACAGAGAACATGCCGTTCCTGGAAGGGACTTGCGGTTGTGAAATGCATCCCTTGCTAAAACACCGTTTGATGCTTGCGTTGAAGAGGAAACCAAAACAATCTTTTCCTTTCAAGCCCCGATTTCAAAACAAAACCAAAAGGGGAAAAAAAAACCCTCTAAATTTCAAACTGCAGCTTTAAACAGCTTTCCTGGCGATGTTTGCTTCAAACCTCATACGCGGACTGTCCCTCTGTTCCCGGGGTCTCCTTGCCCTCCCTTCCACCGTTTCTGGTGCTTGGATGGTAGGTTCAGAAGCAAATGCCCTGCTAAATAATTGCTAGAATTAAAAAAAAAAAAAAAAAAAAAAAAGGAAAATGCGCACCAGCATTCAGGTGCTAACCTACTTATTTGAAAGTAATTTATTTTCCATTTTGCCCGTTTTCCCCCTTTAAAACAGAACGCTGAAAGAAAGAATAAGTGCTTTAACATTTCAATGTTGTGCTCTGGTAATTACTTTTTCACTTTTCCCCTAAGTTCCAATGTGAAAACCTCACAGGGGGGTCTTTGCTGTGGCAGGGCTACAGTTCCCAATCCCAGGCGCAAGATCTGCAATTACAAGCCCATTCGGTGCCCTTCCCTATCATTAATATGCACAAAATCCTGCTGCTAATCTTATAATCTGTTTTGTTTCATCAATTGCTTGCCTAGCACCAGGCGGGAAAGAGAGAGAGAGAGACAGAAAAAAAAAAAAGAGAGAAAAAGAATAAAGCCGGAAAACACGTAAAGCTTCCTAAACTAAACTAAAAACAAAGCAAAGCGGATTTCATTTCTTATGAAGCGAAAATCGTTAAGATCGTTAAATGGGAAGCAGGGTTTTCCGCTGGGGAAGCGGGGCGGGGGGGGGGGGGGAAGGAATCAGTGAAATTTAAGAGGTAATCTGAACATATCCGAAGTCGGGCGTCGATGCGAAAAAAAAAAAAAAGCGTATTTTATTTCTCCGTAGACAGGTCACGAAATGAAGTTCCTGAGGCGGTCCGCCGCGGAAGCCAGCGCTTGTGCGCAAACAGCGCGAGCGAGGCGGCTTCATCCCGCAGGAGTCGCCGGCGGGGGGGGGGGGGGGGGAAGGCGGGCGCAGGGTGCGCGCCCACCGGCCCCTCCGCGGCCGCGCAGCCGGTTTGTCACCGGCGGCATTAAGACTTCAGTAAAACAATGAAGACATTTTTATTACTATTATTTTTTGAAATCCCCTCTTCCCCCTCGGCGCGGTATTAAGGGGATAAAACAATCTACGCCACACGGGTCCTATTGAGATTAATGAAAAAATTATGCAAAAGGAAGAGGAAAAAAAAAAAACCAACCCACCCTGTATCTCATTTTCCTTCCCCTGCGCCAGGCCTTGCCTCCGTGTTGCCTTGCACCTGGTGATTTATTAACGTAATCTGCGGGGATAACTACAAATGTGCCCCGCTCCGGCTTGTCCCAGCTCATCTTCTAAGTAATTGTTTCTCATTAGTTCTGATAATGTTGTAATAGCGTTACCCATAATTTACTCATCCCAGAATTAATAACCGAGGGTGCCCTGAAACGACCGGGGGGGGGGGGAGGGTGTGCGTGCGTGCGTGTGTGCGGCGGCCGGGAGGGGAGTTGCGAGGCGCAATATAAACAGGTAGTCTTTAATTAATCAGATTAGCCTCGAGGTCCTCGCGCGGTAACAGATCACTTAGCGCCGTCGGGCGGCCCCGCCGCTCGCCCAGCGCCGCCTCCGCACCCGCCCGGCCGCCCAACCCGGCGCGGAGGTGCGGTGAAGGCGCGGGGCGGCGGCCCGGCCGCGCGCGGGGACTGGCGGCAGCACGTAACGGTTTTACCGGTCGCTCGCGCCGCGGCCGGCAGGCCCCCGCCCGGCCCCGCTGCTCGCGCCCGCCAGGCGCCGCCTTGCCCCGCCGGCGCTGCCTGCGCCCGGCCAACCGCCCCCGGCTCAGGCCGGCACCGAGCTCGCGGCTCTCTCCCTGTCCCCTCCGCCCTCCCCGGCCCCCATCTCGTCCCGCTCCTCCAGGAGTGCGGGGCAGGCAGCGCTCGCTGTGGCTGCCCGGCCTGTCCCCGGCGGCGCCTTCAGCCGCCACCCCGACCTCCCCCACGCCGCCCGGCCCGGCCCGGCCCGACCCGACCCAAGCCGAGGTGTGCCCGCGAGGTGCCCGCCCGGGCCACGCCGCCATTTCCTGAGGGGGCAGCGGCCAGGCGGGACCCTGGGCGCGCCCGGGCTCGCTGTGCCCGCTGCTGCCACACGAGCAGCGCCGTGTAGTTCACTGTGTAGTTCCCCCCCCCCCCCAATTAAAACAAAAATAACAAAAATGTTTAAAAAATGCTGCTCGGAGATGGAGGGGAAACATAATAAGCGAGCAGATGGGAGGAATAAGCCACTGTGACTCCATACGTAAAATGGCCATGGAGGCGGTGAAAAATGAAACTAAAAAACAACTGTTTTCTATTTACAAATTTAAATAAACAGAACAGCCTTCCCCGCGGTGTTTGTCTAAGTGCAGCAGCATTGCTGCTGTGTAGGTCATGAAAAGGTTGGTGCATAGTTTAAAACTTCCCATTCTGTTAATTTCTTAAAGAACAGTCGTTCATAGTCTGAGCACAAAAGCTCATGATTTAATGAGGAACAGAAACAAAATCTCTGATTGTTGGTGTTTCAAACTTCATTGGAGTCCTCTGGCAACCACAAGTTGATCCTCTGCAGCTTCAATACCCTTTAGCCCTCCATATAAGAGTACATGCTGAATAGAGGACAATGCCTGGTTGTTATGTTTATTTACCCTTACTACAAGCTGGGTTAACCTCTTCAAAACAGCTTTACTAAGCCCGTTAACCACACGGCCCACATGACCTGTAGCCGTATCCCTAATGTGATGTAAATCTGACTCCAGACCATATGCACAAGTTCTGCTGCATTGTGCCTCCGAAAACTACAAGTTTATTGCCGTCCAACCCTTCCTGGGCTCCACGTTTCCAGGAGGAAATGGTCTGAATAGCAACCGCTTAAGAAAAAGTCAAGAGTCTTGCATTGTTGGAGCAATATTTTTAATGGCTGTTGCACATTTACGGGGGAGAGGGGAAGAGAAGTCCGCACCGGATAATGATTTTCTTCGCAATTATTTCAACCGGTGGATAATTATTCAAGACTTTGCCCTTTCTGGTGGGGCTTCTACACAAGCGCAGCAAGAAGCATAGATAAAAATAGAAGCGATTTGACCCGATTTTCAGTTGTTATTTTAACAGAGCTCACAGCTTGCATTTTGCATTTATTTATGACTTTAGTGAAGTCATAATCCTGCATTTGTAGTAGTTATCATGATGTCACACAGTCAGTGAGGTGACTTCATTGCAGGCTACGAGTACATGGGCCGTACAGGAGTAAGCAGTGCTTTCAATCTCGAATAGTTTTTAGTAATTAGCAATTCCGGCAAGTAATTATGACAGATCTGCAAAATGTAAATGAATTTTGGCTTAAGCCTCACGTATTTAATTTTTTTCCCCCAAGTATAGTCATCTTTTAAAACAGCTACTGTGACCACATGGTGAGAGCTTCATTTACCAGATCATTTTTTCTTGATGGCTGTGGCAAGCGTAACAATGTTCTGTGCCTGCTTCAGTAATGGCATGTCTATCATACTCCCATGGAAAGTAAAGGCTCCCTGGAAAAGAGAGAATATAAACTTCCTGAAAGGACCTTTGGAAATTGTCATTTGCTTTTTTTCTTTTTCTTTTTTTTTTTTTAAACACATCCGCAAAGCAGGAAATGGTAGATCCCACAGGAATCTTGAACAAGTTTCAGAACAAGACAAACTCACCAACATGAGGCAAATACAATACATTTAAAAAAAATGCGGTTGAAGTTGAGCACTTGAAAGAAGAGGCAAAAAGAGATGGGGGGGGGGAAGCCAAAAGCCCTGTAGGTAGCCTGCCTGCTTTAGCCTCTCTAGCTGACCACCCAACGGGGCAACGCAGCAGCCAGGCCGTGGGTGCCAGGCCAGGCAGGTGGCACGGAGCCTCAGGGTGAGCGTTCAGCCGGGGCTCTGTGTGTGGGTGCCACAGGGGTGGCACAAAACCGTCTGTCGATGGTTACAGCCAGTTAACCGACAGGACAAATCGTTATCTTCATCAGGAAACAGAAATGGGCTTTTCTGGGCAGGTGGAGGGAAGTTTTCTTTTCCTCATTTGGGTGTGTTTTGGAAGGTTGTGCTGCTTTGCCTCTCCCTTCAGTCTCGTGTGCTAAAGATAAACTGGGCTTGTGAATAGAGTAAGGTGGTGGGATGAAAACGGAAAAAGCAAATGGCTGTTGCACTAATATTTCCCAACTCTACCCTGCTAACAATTTAAAGCCCACCTGAACATTTGTACATACAGGGAATTTCCCAGAATTACTCCAGAACTGGCCAACATGTCACAGGAATGATGATCGCAGAGTCAAGGCAGATTTTAGAAGTCACTTTCTATTTCCAAGGATTTTGTGTTGGTATCATGGTGACAGGTGTAAAATAGTTAACTGTAGATTGCAGTTAAACACAAGAAACATCATGTATTAAGTAGAGCCACACCTGACTTGTTGCTTTGGATGCTTTAATCTACATTTGTGTTGATGAAATAGAATTTTGAAGATAAAGTGCTGTGCAACAAGATATCCCAAAGTTCAGTAATCAAACGACAAAAAAATCTTATCTGAAATTCTGACTGTACTTTGACACGTTCTTGAAAAAAGAGAGGTGGACCTCCTTCCCCTGAAGAATTTAGAAATGAAGGCCCTGCTGCAGCATTGTGTGGGATGTCTCTGTGAAGTACTGCTCCCTTTTCATGTCCTGCTGTAATCCATACAGGATCACAGGCCAATTTTAGGTTTGACAGTGAGTGAGACTAACCAAGAACAGAGTAAGGAAAGATAGCTGCATATGTGTACATGTATGCATAGGAAGAGAAATGCAGAGTAGAACAAGCAATTTTTTTTTGTTTTTCATGTATGGAGTGATAATAATTAAATGGAGGAATCTAATAAGTAAAGTGAAAATATAAACCATTTACACAAATTTTTATGAACGGTGCTGCTCCAGTGGCATATTTAGCTTGACTAAAGCAGCATTAATTAAATACTAAATCACATTTTATGCCAACTAAGACAAAAATCCACCTTAAACAGTAAATTAATACAACAGAATATTGTTGTATGTGGGAATATGCTATATTAAAGCCATTAAAAGCCTAATTTTTAAAACTATTATTCTGTTCTAAGCAGGATTTCATACTGCAGTGTGATATCCTAGGCAGGTTTGGAGAAAAATGGGACTGACAGATACTCCATGATAAATGCTTCAAATCTAATTTCGCATTTACAGAACAACCAAGCAACCCTACATAAGTAATAATAATAATATACTTTTTTATCTTTGCAACGTCTCAGCCATTTTCACTTACACTTTTAAACCTTTACAGAAAATACAACCTCAAACTGTTCCCTTTATTAATTGTTGTGAAATTAAGTTAGGAGCTAAGTAATCATTTTATGACACAGGACTTCTGTAACTCCTTCTCCAGAAAAATTCGGGTCTATGTAGTGGTCTGAAAGTACTGGTTAGTGCAAGATACATATTTGCATAGCGAGAAAAACATCTTTTAATTGTGGCTATTTCTCTGCAAGTATTCAGTCAAATAATAGCTATTGTTTGAAAGAGAAATTTGCAGGCAGGATAACAGTGATAAATAGAGATACGTTAAGGTCTGGAATCATCCTTCCTAGCTTTATGCAATAGCTGAATTAGGAGCACTGTTATTCTCAGTGCTGGCAATAGTTCACAGCAAAAGATAGGCACCAGCAATGGCAATTCTGTCCTGGGTAGACTCAGTCATGATCTGGAGGGTCCTATCCTTTCCACTGACTGTATACAGGATGCTCTTAAGTTGGGCACCTTTGTCAGTGCCTAAGTTGAGCCGGATGAATCCGGGCCAGAACGTCTCTTTACCAAGCAGAAGTTAGTTAAACAGCAGGTCTGTCTTCTGTTCTTTAAAATAACGAGTTGTAAGCTTGAAAAGGAGAACAGGGTAACAGTAGATATACTCATGAACGCTGAATCGCTTTAGGTATGCAGTTTATTCTCCTGTCAATGTGTATCTGTAATTTTGATTGGTATTAGTTTGAATTCTTGAAGGAAAAAAAAAAGTGTTTTTCTAACAGTCAAGAGTAACATGAACAAGTTGGCTTCTCTTCCTGTTCACTCAGGCTTAATTTCTGCCTGCTAATTTGCAGTGTTGAGCTAAAGTCCAGAAAAAGAAACCAATTTTGGTGCCATTGAATATACTCTATTCATTGCCACTCTTTCCACCCACAGGTTTCAACAGATAGGAAATACCAATAATTACAGCTTTGTCCCCATGCTCTCTTTTCCAATTCTGTTAGATGAAATTTGCCTTTAACATTCTTTTGATTTTCTTTCACATTAATATAAAGAAAACAAGACTTTCCGTAAACACCATTTACTTTGATAGTGTTAACCTGCTGATTAATTTAGTCATAGATCTAAATTTTCTTTTCGGCTAATTTTCTTAATAATCTCACATTTCCAGCCTGTACTTAGACTTCCAGTAGTTAGACTGTTGGATCACAAGTCGGTTCTTAAGAAAACTTGTGGCGTGAATTGGAACGACTTTTAGTGTGTGCTGCTAGGCTGGGGTTTGGATTATTTGTGTTGTGTTGTTTTGGTTCTCGCTCTCCACACTGCCAGTATAAATCATTCAGTGGGAGCCTTTTCAGAAAGGTTCCTGCCTTCAGGTGACTCCAATGTGTAAAACATGCCCTTGAAAGTAACAGCTCCTCAACATAAAGACTGACAGAGGAGTCGGGAAAAGGAGCAGCCAGAAGGCAAAGCCTGAGACGGTGTGGTGGGTGAGCACAGCTGTAGGGTGATAATGTGTAGACAAAAGCAACCTGGATGACACGAGAGGTGAGCAGACCGAGGACAACTGCAGCAATTGTTGTACTGGAGGCTGGAGCTGCAGCCTTTTTGTGGAAGGGACAGAATTATGGGCCAAAAACACTACATCCATTTTAGGCAATCCAGCACGCATTCTGCTTTCCTTATCCAAGGCCATCCTTAATGCAGCAACACAGTGAACATCCTAAAGGTGTATCGTTATGAGAAGTATGGTGACTTTTGCACTCACCAGCTTCTAGAGTATGGAAGCTGCAAGAGCTCTTTGGCTCGCCTAAAGTGAACAGCTGTGAAGACAGCACAACACAGGAGAGGAGTTTGTATTTGTACAACCTTTGACTTCGCTCAGCCTGAGAGCTGCGTGCCTCTGTCAGGAAGACTATCGGGGAATACCAGGAAAAACGCAAGGAAGAAAGGTGAACAGGCAACATTTCCCATTTGGGTAATTATGCAGACTAGTTAGAGGTTTTCCCAGTTAATTGACAAACGAGGAAAGACTCAAAGATATTTCCTTTGTGGCTTGCTCTGGGATAGCGCTCAGAAATAAAAAGAAGGCAGGCCCATCCACCTCTTCTTCTCTCTGCCAGGTTATTGGACCTGCCCACAGCGCCCGCAGAGCAGTCATTTCCTAACTCTACCTTTTGTATCAGGCCACCCTCTCCAGGCTGAATGATGAACGACCAGTACTACACAACTTGCTGCATGCCCCAGGCACCATGCCATGCTTGAATGCAATAAATTCACAACGACATTTAATGCTATGTTAAAACAGTAGTAACATTAACAAACGTAACAGCTATTTATGCGAGGTGCAGGCCGTGGCGAGTCACTTAGCAGCTCTGCTTTGAATTTCACAGTGTCCTATGTACTTTGAGAAGGGAACAGAGAGGGCTTTTGGCAAATACAGAAAGCAGCTGGAAAGGAATTAAAATTATAGAAGGCTGCTGATTTTTTCAGAAGGAAACAACAAAAAATAATAGACCTGGAAAAAAAGAGAATTGAGCATGGTCAGCCCCAGATAATACAAAGATCCAGCCTGCCAACAAAGGGAGTGATAATGCAGAGGTGACAGAGTCATTTTCCCAGGTCAGGAGCCAAGGAAACAGGCCTATGCAAAAGGAGACAAGTTAAGCATTAGGAATAACTAATGGAAGAAGTTTCCAGGGCCCTGAGAGATTGAGGAGATTCAGAACCAAACTTTTTAACACATCAGCTTGTCAGGGCTTATGCTTATACTTTATGAATCTGTTTGTGGAGAAGTGTAGCCACTACCAAAACCAACTGAGATCTAGCAAAGTTCACTGTATATTTGGTGGCTAGTCTTTGACAGCTTAGAAGACGACTCTGGCCATGTGTTGTCCTGGATCTTGGACACGGTTCTTGAACAGGTCATATGGGTATGTCATCCTTAAAGATTTCCTTTACCTATAACAGGTGGAATGTGTGAAGTCACAGAAGGAGTTTCAGCATTGGTCTGTTCATGTCAAGGCCAAAAGATGAACATTTTAACACAATGGTTCTTGGAATATAAAGTCCTTCTCTGTGCATGTGTGTGTGTGTGTTTGTGTGAGATAGCATCCAGAAACTTTTCATCTGTGAAAACTTTGGGAGTAGTTAAGAGCTTTGTAAATCTACCTTACCCTTTCATCAAAAGAGTATAATTTTCTCATGGCAGGAAGAATTTTATTTTTTTAGAAAGTAAATGGATGGGATCCAGAGCCAATGATTTCTGTATCTGCTAGGGATCAGTTTTCCTAGGGGAACCACGAAAGGAGACGAGAGCAGACAACTTCCTCAACTCTCCTGAAACCTTTTATATAATATATGATGTTACGTGGGATTTTACTCCCACAATCTTATAGTTCGTTATGTATTGCTGGATAAATTAGAGAAACAAGTTGGATAAAACTACCAGGATGCAGAACACTTCGCGCACCTCCTAGTTATGTGACACGCTTCTCTCTGAGCTGTGGCTTGGATTAAAGTACAGGAGTTAATTAAAGTAAAATAATAATTGTTCTGGGACATGTGGGACAGCGATCAGACAAGTTAGTCCCCTTTGGCTAAAAAGACTGAAGAATTAGAGGTACTCCCTCACCTGGGAATGCTTGTGGCTTTTTCCTCAGCATTTGTGCTTTCTGTGTTTATCTATGTCTCTATCTATGCCCATCTGGATGACAGTAATGAACTCACTAAGAGTGTCACTGCAGACCCTCAGTTCTTAGACCCCTGCAAACCATTTATAATCTGCATCAGTGCTGAATTTGAGGATAGGATTGGCTTTCCTAAGGTGTAGCAAGTATATGAATTCTAAAGTACCAGATAAGTCCTATAAGTTGCAATATCCTATGTGATTACAGACACAATTCCAGATGTGAGCAATGATTGTGAGAACTCCCCATTGTGTTTTGGAAACCACTGTTGTTGTTATTGGGTTACCTTGACCACTGATGAGCCTTTGCTAACAAGCCTTTGATTTGATGGTCTGTTCTACCAGCTCTCATAATGTGTGTAGCCCACAACTTTAACTCCCATGGTGACAATGGTCAGACCTTTCTTAATGATACATTTAAAATCTACACTAAACTTCTGGTCTATAGTAGAAAAAAAATTCAATTGTCTTGTATCACATGAAAGAATATAGCCAATAGCGCCATATTCATACATGTGCGTGTCGATGTATGGGCTGCTCTGGACAGGAGAGACAGCCAGTGTTTCAGGAGGAGCTTTGTGAACGTAGTCAGGAGATTTAGATGTCGCAGACTTGGAGGTACTAGTGGACCCAGTGAGCGGGTAAGGCCTTGGCATGGCCAGAAAGGAGTCTGTATAATGAGCACACTCTGGCCAGTTCAAAGTACTTGGGAGGAATTGTGTCTAGGATCATCAGTTTTCTTCTGGACCCTCTGATGAGTGGACAAGAATGAAAAGAAAGCCAAGGTATCGTTCTGTGAAACTGCAATACTGACAAGAAAGCACTGGCTGCTGAATTTTGTATTAAAGATAGCTCTAAGATGGGGATTATCTATGCTTGTGGAATTACCCCCCAAAACATCTCTACCATCAGTTAGGTGACCTGGTACCAATATGGCCATCTTAATAGGAAGGAGACTGTTGCTCAGAAGGGGAATGAACTCAAGAGTGAGGGGAAGTCCTCTGGTGTCACTCTGCTGACACAGGGTTAGAAATACTGCCCTGCTGATGAAGGTGAATTTTTTTTCAGTTAGTCTTCTTATCAGTTTTTGCTAGTAATGGCCTTTGCAGACCAAATCTCTGCAACGAGTGTATGGCAGTAGTGTTACCTCCTCGTCCTGCTTGGCTTTCTGCTGAGAGGACGTGCATCTAGGACCTAGGGGAAATGGGAGTAGGGGGACCAGAGAGGCAGCCTCCCTTCTCTCCTCCACCCCCTTTCATCATTAGGAGATTTTGTGAATCCAGCAGAGCTCCCATACCGCTCTGGTAACTCAGGCCAAGGACTGTGTGTGAATACAGCCATTGTCTAAATAAGTAATTATGTAAGCCCCCCTTGCAACCCCTGTGACCTGTACGAGCACTCCCAGGCAGATGCCAGGCTAAATGGAAAAGAGCAGAACTGGCAATGCCAGCTGGCCAGTGCAAACCTTGTGTACCTCCAGCGAGGGGAAATGGAGGACACGTATAGACAAGCATCCTCAAGTCCAGAGGCAGAAGAAACATGCATGAGCCACAATTAGCTGAGAAACATTTTTTCTCCGCCCATTTTAATTAAGTGGATCTCCCACTTCTAAATCCCCAAAGTCTGGTTGTGCCTTTTCTGAGACCACAAAAATACATGGAATAAACCCACTAAAATCTGCCCAGATTTGAGAACACGATCTCTAATCCTGCGTAATGTTAAACTGTTATCAGGAAATAAAAGGCTTGTGTTCTGGAAGAATGGCAGATTTGCTCTTCTGAGGAGGGAAGGAAGCAGGTGGATAGCAAAGGGTCCCCCTAAAAAGCATGGCATTAAGGAAGATAATTTCCCCTAGGATTAAATGAAACACACATTCTTTAAGCAATCCCCTGCGGAGGAAATGTGGAAATCTTTGCTTTGGGGCTTAAAAAGAATGCTTGGCTTTACTTACAGGTATACGAACAAAAGAGACGGGAGTCCTGCTCTCAGCAAATGGAAGTGGGTCTGTGCCTGGGGGAGGAGTGATTAGGCTAACTACAAAGCAAGGACTTTCCCCTGAAACAGGAGTTTGAAACCATATTTTGGGGAAGTCTAAAGGAGGAAATATACTAGCAGCTGTGATGGTGCTGCATGCAGGTTTAATTAATATTTTCTTCTGCGAGTTGTAGCCAAACAGCCGTCACAAAGACCTGTGTCATGTTTGCCACTTTCACTGAAGAACTTCCAAAATTTAGTAAGCTGCTAGGAGATGTTCAGGGATGTCTGGGATGACTAAACATAAATTTTCAGGCTGTAGCAGATAATGCCTCCCACTTCTCTCTGCTCAGGAAACATGTTTAAATAGCCTCTCCTGCCTCCAAAGCAGACTGACAGACAACTCTCAACCTTTTTTTCACATCGTTGCTGAATGTAGGAAAGGACAAATGTCAAATAACTAGTCTAGTCACATACGACAAACTGAAGACACCACAGAGAGCAAGATACACAAACAGAACTTTTCTGGTTACGTGTTTCTGTTTCCAAACCCCGGTATCCTTGAGCATTCACCCTTTTTTGTCGTAAGATATGTGAAGAAAATTCACGCTATGTGAGAAAAGGCACTTATGCACAAGAAATCTCGGGGGAAAATAAATGGTCCCTGAATAGATCTGTATAAAATTTCTCGGCAAGAGGACGTGCACAGTGGGTCTCTGTGATCTGTTGAACTAAGGGATGAATAGGGAGGGAATTCTGGAAAAAATGCGCATGAGCAAGTCTCTCTAGCCACCTTGTCTACATGAAGGAAACTTTTAATCATTGCTACTTTTTGTTCCTTTTTACCAGAGTTATACTAGAATTAATATTAGGTTAGAGGCTATATCAGTTCATATTGCCAGACATAGGCAGCAGCCTGTCTTTATGAGATAGGATTCTCCCTCTTGAAGCAGGCGGGATGATGCAAAAGGTTGAGAAAGAGCAACAACATGAAACAGAAATTAAATTTTACTTCACATAAATCCTAGCAGCAGTGTAAGAACTCTGGCAGAAAGTGTTCAGCTTCATGATCCCGCAAGTCCAAAACGAGGCAAGGAGAGATGAAGAAGAACAGGGACCTATGAGGTCCTTTACGTCAGTCTTGGTGTGTCATCTCCTCCACCTGACACTGTCCTTCCCAGCCCCTGTCTGAGCAGGACGAGCTGTGTTTCTGTTTCACAGCCCCACAAACTGCCCGAACCACCGGGGACAGCCATTTCGACTGGGATGGGCCAGTGGATCCTCTTTGGTTCAACCCCAGAAATGTCTTCAAACCACCAGGTTTTCTCACTGAGAGCAGAACAACCTGTTTAAGACCTCCGAATGAAAGGCAGACATGAGGGGTTTTTATTGTTGTCCCCATGTTTTCTTTAGTTTCCTTCTGACAGTTGTTGTTGCCTTCCTGTGTGCCCCTCTAGAGCAGGAAAAAATGAAATTAAAGAAGCAGAAGAAAAAGTCCTAGTAATCAGGAATATTCCAAACTGGTTTCTGTCCTGCTTTTCATAACATATGGGGAATGGGAGAATGCTGGAGAGCACACTGGTGGAGATGCTGCTGCCAAGCAAATCTTTATTTTACAGCACACAAGCAGCTTCCTGGACAAACATCACATCCAACCGTGCCTTTTTTTCCCCCTGTGAGCATTACTATTGTTATACGGAAAAATGAAAAGTAACTAATATTAAGACTTTAGTATCCTCCGTTGCCCTTAATTAAGTCACTGAAAACTAACTTGAGGTTTATAGTCCTGGGAGCAATTTGTTCAGTATAGCCTAGAAAATTTCTGCTGGAGGTAAATACCTGCAGAACACACAAAAGGCATTTGATACTGAAGGGGAAGGTAGCCATAAAATACAATGCAGGAAAGAAAAGTATTAACAATGAAGCTCATTCTCTCAACAACAATAGAATCACCATTATTTTTGTATTCTGTATTTTTCTACTTTCAGATTCATTTTCTGAGTAGAATTAAACAGTCATTTTTTCCTGAGATTCTATATTCAGTTGACAGAGCTTTTGCAGAAAAGCTTTCTCTGAAAACAGCAGCTAACCAGAGAGAAGTGAAGCAGCAGCAAGACTGCTGCTACTTAAATTACCTGAAACAATATTTTGGCTGTACAGACTTTTGAATTCCCTCAGTAAGCCCTAAAAAGGGCCATCTGGTCCAAACATTATATCTTTTGTAAGACCCGTCTTTGGAAATTGAAACGAAACTCAGGAGCACCATTGGACTCGTTAATACTTTTTAATCACAGATTTGAAATGTGGGTAGCTGCCCCTGTGGTTCCCGTAGTGCCGAGCAGGTTTTTTACACTACAGTGGGTAGTAGGTAGGTGTCTGTGGCTAAGCCCCACACCATAGCCACGAAAAGCAACACGAAGCTTTGCTGGGCGCTTAGTGTGCGTCTGCCTGGCACGACCAGCCAGAAGCAAGTGGTACGACCGTACCCACGCTCACGCTGAGATGCTGTGTGCCTTGGGTTGAAGAGGAGGGGGCAGGCTGTACCCGTGCTAAGGAGAACCGCAAAAGGGGCTTCATCCCGCACCCACTGCAGGGTTCGTGTCTTAGAGGACAGGAGTGACCTCCTCAAGGAGCTACCTCTGGGTAGAAAGGTTACTGCAGCGCAGCCACAGTCCACCTGCTCCCAGCTCACAGAGGAACTTCTTGTGGAAATGTCACAGCGCTATCCTGGTCCCCCTACCCCATGCATCAGACACAAATCTTTAACGGCTGGAGGAAAAGAGATTACGATCCACAGAACGCCTCTGGGGGGACGCTGGCAAACAGATTTTTCTTATGAGTTTCTGCCCTGCTTAGGAGCTTTTGCAGCCCCTCATAGGAAAATCTGTCTCATGCTCTCCCCACCTGGCATAACTCCCTCAGGACTGATTGTGCCAGTGTAGGAACCAGTATATGCACAAGCAATTAGCTAATCCGTCCCCTTCTGCTCCACTATAAAGGTTCAAAACTTGCCCCCAGATGGGTCTTTTGAAGAGAAAAGCCTTCAACAGTGACACCAACCACATTTTTAAAATCTTTTTCAGATAATAAATTATACAGTCTTCGATTACTAATGTGGGCTCTATCTCTGTTTACCAACTTTCATGTTAAAATTTCACGTGGCCACTTAAAAAAATAATAAACATAAATAGGTTATTATTTAAATAAGTTATTATTAAGTTCTAAGTAATCATTTAAAAATAACAGTGGCCTGCGTAAATCCCCATGGCACTCTCCATTTATGTTGACAGACACACCTGAGCCTGTACTTGTTACGGCTGAAGACTGCAAAACGTGGCAATTTAACGCAGATCCCTGAATTTGCTGCTTTGCGTGTGCGAGGAATATACAGCACCTTATTTCCATAAATGACAGCCAATCTCCTGCCTGGCAACACTGCAGCCCAGTGGGAGCTTTCCCAACGCAGGTATCCCCGTGCTGCTGGCATCTCCCCAGGCTGGCGTCCAACGCGACTGGCAGCTCCTCCAGTGCTGCCTGTGATTTCTCCTGCACCAAGAGATGGGGAATCTGGCACGTCCGTGCCATCGGCTGGGCTGCAGCTATGCTGCTCCCGTACCCTTTGCCTGGCTTAAACCACCCGATATAACACTCAACGAGAGGGGCTCTCCCCATGATCGGGAATGGTTGACCTCACCCAGATGCTCTGGGGTGGCCAGGGCAGCCTGCCTTCAGCACGGCGCTCAGATTTTGGTGGGAGCTGTTTGCGGCGCGGTGGCATCCCGGCCGGGGACAGCCGCGTAGCTGGCAGCTGTGTTCCCAGGACACATGTGAGCCCGGCTAGTGAGCGGGAAGCCCTGCTTAGGGCTCCCCGCAGCGGGACCGGCACGCGGAGGGCCGGAGCCCCTTCCCGGGCGGTCGCGGCTGTCTTCCGTTGGCCTCAGTGGGAGCTGGAGCAGGCCCAAACACAAGTCGCCATCGTTTCCAAGATACAGTAGCTTGGGTTTGCTTTTTCTAAACAAAGACTATTATAACAGAGCCGCTGCTGGAAATTTCCATTCCTTTGTTGGGTAGATGCTGTGTAAATAAATGCATTCCTGAGATTTTTATAGTCCTAGAAAGTCCATGAAAGAAACTGTATAGTTTGGCAAATCACTTGACTTCATATATATTATTCCTAGGCTTCTGAGAACGTGATACACGCACAGAATATAGTACAAGAAACATATGCCAAAGGCCTGCCAAGAACTCTGCACAGGCATATATAGCATTTACAGATATGTCTTCTATTTTGCCCCTTTGGAATACTCAAGCTTGATATTAGAGCTTGGATTTGTGAATGAATTACCTTAACTCTAAATATTCCTTACCTGACAAGTGATTTTGGAGACAGCATTTAGCCCCCTCTCCCCTGATTTAATGTACAGGTTCTTGTAAAGCATTTATAAATTGGTACAAGACATAAACCCTTCTGCCTTTCCTTCTCCCTGAATATTATTTTAAAGACAGACAATTCATGAAGATCCTGTTAAAATAGCGATATTGTGCGTGATGTATTTACAAGTCAGATGGCTCAACATTTTAGTTTCTTGTCATATATAAACACTAACACCATATAGAAGGTGTTCTAGTCATGTATTCAATGTATTGATAACGGAAACAGAGCAGTAAGTTTCATATAACATTAATTTACATAGTAGAGAATAAAGACTACTGTGCCTTCATTAACAGAAGAGAGATTTTTTTCTTGCAACGAGCTAGTAGCTTTTCCCACTAACCCTACCCCTTTAACTCTCCCCCTTGTCTGAGATAATCTGGCTTTATAAGATCACCTCTCTATTTAACACAGTACGAGTACTTCAGAGATTTAGAGCAGAATCTGGTTTAGACTACCAAAATAATGGTTATTACCCTTCTTTTTCATGTTTGAACACACTATGGCATTTATGTTATGTTTAGATCTTCCTGACAGCTACCCCTGCTTTCTTTAGGCTGATTTTAATTTTGAGAATCACATCATGCAGTAATGCAGTTCTACTGGAAAAATATTGAAACTATATAAAAACAATACTTTTTAACACTTTCCATTTTTAGATCTCAAAGTTTTGGACAGAACACAGCATGTAGCTTTCATAGGTGATTGTATAAAGTAAATAATGTACTGTTTATTTTTAACATTTTGTTTCTTAATTGTCCAAAATGCAATACTACCATTCATTTTCTGGACAGGCTATTTTTCAGTCAGGTTTCAAATGTAAAACAAAACAACCTACAATCCATCCCCAAAACACACCCCCAAACAGGACTATCTCCATAATGTAAGCCCAAATGACTTAGGCTAACAAAATCTCTAATCTTCCTCTGTTTGGATACTGTAGGATCTAATATCCCGTAGTGCCCATCTGAGATACTAATTTTTAGTAAACTCACTTCTTGGATTCGGGGACTACTATGTCACAGCATTTTAGTTTCCAAGATGAAGTAGCCAGGTTCAGCCTTCTCTCAAAGAAAGATTATTATGATAGTTGTACATCTTAAACGGTAATAAATTATAAAAGCTCATTAATGTCTTTCAGTATAAAATATTGTTGATGAAGAGCATCAAACTCCGAAGCCAATTAACAACAAACTGATTCTAAAGACTGAAGATCAGTAACTTACCTACTGCAGAAACAGCCGCACAAATCCCTCAAATGTATTTTTCCAGGCTTTCAGCTTTGATTAATATCTTAGCAAAAACATGCAAGTCTCAGCCATACTAACCACAGCTATAATTTTGGTCTTACTGAGATGAACATTTTACTATAATAAAAGGAAAAGGAAGGCAGAAGAGATGCTTCTTTAGGACGTGAGGATTTCTAAAACCAGTGCGTACAGTATTTGTCAAGAGGTGGTAAGGGAAGAGTTACTACACATTTTAGCATGTCTCTAGGACACAGAGCAAGAGGCTCCCTCAGTGAGATTCGTTTGCTTTGGAAAAAGTTAAGTAATCAGAGCGCCCAAGCTCTTCTTACTGACACATTTATAATACCAAATGCAAGCTCAGTTAAGAAGTTTGCAGGAAACACAACACAAAAAACTGCTTTTCTGATTTTGTGATGAAGGCCAGCAATACTGAAATAACACAAGATCCAGAAGCTCACAGATAAAACTGCTAATCCCTGTTCTTTTTGGTAGACTGCTATATGCAGAAATATATAAAGCATGCAACCTGGGAGGTTAAAAAAATATCCGAAGCCACAAACCTGCAGCAAATCTGTATTTGTGAATAATATAAGAAGTTTACAACCTAATTAAAAAGCACTTATTGCAAGAAAAAAAAATCATAGAGGGCTGATGTCATGAAGAATCCAGCACTATGTCGGTAAGAGCTGCAAAACAAATCCAAAGAATAATGCCTGCCTAATACCGAATTCTTGAATATTAAACTTGTGTGCCTTCAGTACTGTGTGATACTAATACTATTGTTAAATTTAGACCCTTCTCCTCATCAGTAGTTCAAACAATAGGAGCACTTCTTAAATGAGTTTCTGACATTAAATTCAGATGAACTGATATTGCGCAAGTCACAAACATAAACAATATTTGGCAGAGTCTGTCATCTGACTTTTTTCATTCTGCATCTACCTACATACACATTTGCACTAGCATCATGTTTATAATGATGCCTTTTGTAAGAGATCCAAGTTTTGTAAATCAGAGTAATGTACAAAACCAGTCACACATTTTCTGCTTCTAAATCATTTTCACAAAGACAACTACTCTTAAAAATCGAGGGAAAATGGAACAAAGAGACGCAGAAATATAACACAATACCAGTGACCTGAAATAACTGCTCAAGATGGCACTCAAATATCATCCTAATGGACATATTAGAAACACCTCAGTACCATAGACAGGATATGATTGCCTCGTATAGAGGAGGGCAAACCAAACACTTTTAAACACTTTTATCCTGAGACGAAAGCATAATTTCTGCTTCGACCTTTTTTTTAGAATTTCTAATATACAACATCTGTGGTATTAGAAACGTAGGAAAACTGGGAAGGCACAAATTCTAGTGTATTACTACCCGTCCGAAAGCAAAGAAATGTACAGAAGACCTTTAGATATTGCTGGAGAAAGTGAGAATCTATGCACAGTCTTATATACCGAACTTCATTACTGAAGATGTTCTTTTTTCCCACTTAAATTCTTCACAAAGGCATGTAAACCGTTTCTGTTTATCTGCACTAGCCATTCTCGCATCGGGACTTTGCTTTTTAACTATCCTGGGTTTGGCTGTAACTAAGATAAACATATTTAGCTGCAACTTTTTTTTTTCTTTCAAAAAGAGGCAAACTGGATTATAGCAAATAACCTTTAAGATAATTAACTGACAATGCCGCAACTAGCATAAAATCTTCCTTCAGGCGACCCCTAATTTAAGTATTACTGGCACAAAGTAGAGACAGATTGTGCATCACCACCGCAATATTTACATAGCAGAAACCCACAGAGCAGGAAACGTGAGACTCAATGATGCACTAAATTAGGAACAATCATATTCTAGTGTTAATTTGCTTTCTACTCTATCCAAATTTCAGGTCCAGCAATTGGTACAAATGCACATAAAACATTCCCATTTTTAATGATTAAGAGCCTGCAAACAGCTTCGCTCAAAAGAGAATTTACTCAACACTAGGGATGTTTCCAGGATCAAACCCTAAAAGTGAAATAGTTGTAAGCAATATAGAGATTTTCTGAAAACCAAGGATTTCCAGTCCTCTCTTTTTCTCGTTCCATAAACGATGCCTGCACAAGCAGTTTGAGTCTTCTCCCAGGATACCTGCCTTTTGATTGCAGATATTTTCAGATGACAGTATCCCCATGATTCTGCGACATAGCTGAGAAGCAGTTTTAATTCACTGATGCTGCAGGTACGCATATAGACATAGGTACTCAAAGAGTTCAAGTTAAAATAGGGGGAGAAAAGGTAGCCCGTCTGTTTGAAAACATACTGGGAAGTGCCGTATTTCTACTAAATATACGCTCTATATCCTAGCCAGCTACAGATTGCACGAGCACCACTCTCAATTACAGCACACACTGACATAAACGCAGGCAGCCATCATCAGTCTTTCTACATTTTAAATGCTATTCAAATTTGATTTCCACTACGTGGTATTAACAAAAGATTTACCTTTCCTAATCGCTGATGTTCTTCAAAAGCAGAAATCAGTTCTTGCGCCCACTTTATTTTTTCAGGGCTTGGAGAGAACTGTTCCTGGACAACAGCAATTTGGTTAGGGTGAATCACCTGCTTACCTACAAAGAAGATTAATAACACCAGAATCAAGCATCGACAAACAGATGTTCAAACAAAATGTTCCAACCACTTGAGGCTCTCATATGCCTCATAGACTTTCTGCTATTTAACTGATTATTTTACTTGGTTTCTTTTCTTTTTTTTTTTAAACCGGACAACGTGCAGGCAGCCTTTTGCCAGATTTTTTTAAGAACAACAGTGTCCGGAGCAGTGGCGGCCGGCAGTACCATCGGAAAGAACCCACACTTCTTCCCCCTCCCTTCCCATTTCAATCCACACATCGTTTTTCTGTCGTTTCAGGTGTAATTGTTTGACCAGTGCAGTCAATAAAAATTAAGCAGAACGCATCTCTGAATTTCAGCTATAGAAATAGTGGCTCCAGCCATTCATAAATGAGTTGTAATAAAGTGTGCTCAGAAAATGAGATCTGAAGAACATCGCAAGAGATTTGTACAACTGAAAAGTTAGCAGTAGCATAAGGGTCATTCCCTGCATTCTCAGTATTAGCTTAGCATCATCAAATACTCATTGCTATTTACATTTTTATTCTTGTGATAGTTAGCTGTTGCAGGTATGTTGCAGTATTTATTTAGTAACGGGTATATTAAACAATTATCAGAGGTATCTTGAAGTTTTATTAAGCACTTCTGAATGCTTTCTTGTACAAATCTGCAGTAAGAAAATAAAAACAGATGTTGCCTTTTTAACTAGAGATTTTTCACATGTGAATAAACAGCCACATAATACATTTTCATCTGTTACTGTACCTAGCTGTGTTAAGAAGAGTACATACCTAATTTGTTTGCCAGTGTAGCATTTGACTTTATTAGTTCATTTCTAAGGGAATTGAAGAGAGTGGTGTGATTTCTGCCCGACTATCTGTACGTTGCTTTAAACGTCTTTTAACACAGAGAGGATACCCTCCTTCCCCGCTTTTCAGAACCTCAACACAGCACAAGTTCGTTTGCCTTATACCACGCAGCAAAGCTAGCTGCAGCGACGAGCCTGATCCTGCAAACCTTTGAGCGAATGAACAGCCTCGAGGGCACCGACGGCCCCGCGTTACTCACTCGCGCAGTCCCATTGACCCGTGCCCCCTCGCGCACAAGTGAGGGCGAATCGGGCAGCCTGCTAGGAGGCACCGAGGACCTCTGACGGCCCCAATCCAGCGCCAGGATGAGCCACGAAAGGCCGGCGCGCCTTCCTCTTCCGCCCTCCTACCCTCACGCGCGTCCCAGTGACCCAGTGGGGCTCCGCATCCATGGCAGAGGGATTTACGCTCCTGCTGGTTTTTTATAAAGAGGCAAATTTCATCGAGCGGTGCAATTTTTGCACCTAACGCGCTCGCAAGCGAAAGTTGGAAGTGTCAGAAGCTCGTTGGCTTCTGCTCGAGGTTTCTGAAGCCGGAGAGGATCTTCTCAGATGTTCGTACTGGAATTAGGCGAGTGATGTGTTAGAAATAAGCACATCGCTTCCTAGAACAGGGCTCAGGCGCCACCCCAGAGACACAGCTATTTTAAATGAAATAACGACTACAGAACACATTGCCAGTCCCCGGATAACTTTTCTCAAACTGAACTGGGTCTCAGTGATAATGTGGGGTACAGACGAAATTTGTGAGTGCGTTAGCACCATCTAGTAATTTTTAGTAATCAAAGACACAGTTGCTGTTAAGTGTTATTACATATCTTCAATAAAAAGCCATATAGTGTTCAATTTGATTTTACTCCCCATTAAACAATCTTTTGCTTATGACCTTTAGGCCACCCAAATATTCAGTTTGACGTTTCTTTTAGGTAAATATTAAAAAAACCTTTAAAAAGATGGTAAAAAGTTTTAAACTCATTAGGAACTACATTTTTTTTGCATGAAATTATATGGAGACAAATTTATTTAATCAATATGCTGTGCATTAGTTCTAGTCAAAGGTATTTTAGACAATTTAATCAAGTGCTACCATTAATAAGACTATGACAGTCCTTATTTTTAATGACATGCTCTTCCTAGTTAACTAAGCTACTAATTCTAAAATTGAAGAATATAGAACTAAATCCTGCAAAATCCTAGAAAGCTTAATTTTCTTGGAAAAATGTAGAGTATATTTGAAATTATACCGAAACTCCCTCTATAACAAAATTAAAAATAATTATTTTATTATGATTTTATTTGGATTACATTTATTTTATTAGGATTTTCTCAAGTGTAAAACAGTTCTGTAAGAAGGTCTTCTTTCAATAAAGATGTCTATAGTTAACAAACTACACTTCGTGTCATTAAAATATTAGTGACCAGCTTACAGAAAGCAATCTAACGTTTGATTTATAGCACTCAGTTGATTTTTGTCACAGATTATGTATCCAAATAACTGTATAACAGACGTAATGCCATGCAGGAACGAAGCAAATATTTTAAACGGAATTGTTGTTATTGACAAGTTACTGAGAGAGTGCAAAATTGGAAGACGTTAAAATTTATGACCATGAAATCCTTTTTACAGTACCACTTGATATATATCGTGCTTTTAAATCAATACCTGTCAGGTCTTTTAGGTAACTGCATGATGGTGTCATTTTAGGTTTCTGCAAAAAACTGCAAAAAGAGAGGAAGCCTATAGTCTTTCATATTTATATCTGCCTTCTCAGCATGTAGCTCAGGACTTTCTAATAATGACTAAGTCGGCTGTTAAAGCTTATTCCAAGGTTTACTTAATTTTTATACAAACACTCCTAAAACTGATGACCATTTATACAGACAACACACTGACTTCCAGTCCACAGGTTAGAGTACTGTAAAACGTCTTGCCATGTGTATGTACGTGCGGGGGGGTGTGTGTGTGTGTGTGTATACATATATGTATATTTATATTAATATATAAATCAACAAGGTATATTGCCTTGGCTAAGTTACATCGGAAAACATTCTGCTATATGAAAGCGTGCGCACTGAGGAAACAGTAGGCTGTTTATAAGATAGCTCAAAAAAAAGCCTTGGCTACAATAAGCAATGAGGGGCATAAGAGTGATTAAGGAGATGGTGAATTCTTCGTTTTTTTTTTAATCTCCAGGAAACAAATTTGATTACATTAAGTCCAATTCCACTGGTCTAAATCTAAATACAGGAAAACTCTAATGACATATAATGACATATAACTTTGCTGAGTATTGTGAATTTGCCTCAGTTTTGAGGGTGGTAAATTTGGCCCTATGCAGGCAACGAAGTGTGCAGTTTGCCAGTTAACCGACCAATCTGAAAGCCTTAACTCATTTTGGTCCCGGGGATTTCAAGGATTCTGATTATATGTGAAAAAGTAGCAGGATGTGATCTTAAATATTTTAAAATAACAAGAATCATATGTTTGGAACTTCTTGTTAAGGCAACATTTCAGTATTTTATTATCACATTATCAGACAGTTGTCAGTTGCCAGTGGCAAATATGATCTGCAGATTTCTGCTTTATAGAAGGTCATGGATTAAGTTAAAACCCATTTGTAATTTTCCGTGACGAATATTAAAATGGAAATGCTGAAGTGTTTCATTTATATAGTTTTGGAACAAAATTTGTAATTTTGAAATATTTTATTTTAATCAAAACAAGCAAAGAAGATTATAAAAATATTAAATAAACTGAAAGCAAAAGAAACGAACAAATGAAACGTTTTGGATCGACCTCAAATATTTTTTTTCTTTTTACCAAAAGTATGAAAAAAATCTGTTTTGTTTTGACTCGAACAGATTTTTTTAATGACTTTTTTTTTTTCTTTTGGCCACCAAATCAGAAAACGCAGTATTGACCCATCTCTAATTACGATTGGACTGGTTGTCAGGCTGTTTGCTGCATTTTTGAAATGTGTTGATTATAGCTGTGGAAAGGCAGAAGGCAAAGAGCAGGAGCTGTGAGTTCACGTTAATGAAGTCTGTACCTTTTACAGATCCTTACTCCTCATACAGAAAAGCCAGGCACCGTTATGCCTGACTTAGTTAGAAATTAACTTTATGCCCTAAACTGCCAGATAGGAGCATTTTATTTTTCATCTATCTGGGCCCTATCCTGATGTCAGATAGCTTGCTATATATATTCCGTGGAGTCCAAAATACCACCAATGTTGCTTAGGCTTAGCGTTTTCTAAATTTTCTAAATCGGCAGCCCGAATCCACTATTTAAATACACATTAAGCATTCAAAAAGAGCGCTCTCAAAGGTGCTCAGCATCTGCAACTCCATCTTCTGTCAACAGGAGGTTCAGATGCTTAAGTTTTTCAAAAATCAAGCCTTTCCTTCAGCTAGAAAATATTGGTCTAGGTTACGTAGCCATCAGCAGGTGCTACCATTCAGGAGCTCTATTATTTCCCCGACTTCAATAGCAGGAGAATCGAGGGTGGAAATCCACGTGGACGTAGATAATGTTCAACAGCTGTGAGAAGCTAACGTTTTTGCCTCTGAAACAAGATCGGTTTTGCAAACGCTGAAGTTCGACAGACAATAAGGCAGAGTTTGAGCGGCAGAGAATCCGTTGCTAATCTTTCACTGTAATGCCTAGAGCGCTTAAAAGAATGCTTATTTCGCTGGATTACTGTGCTTACTGCTTTCAGATATTATATGCCATAAACTGTAAAAATACACCTTGCTAGATCACATCATCGGGATAATAAAATCCACTCCTTGGATAATAAAATCCTAAGAAATATACCCTTGCCTTAAATATACCTTGAATGACGGTCAGAGACAAATAATTTAAAATGTTAGTGCTATATCCTAGTATTCTATAATGCGTGTGTCAAATGGCTGATTTCTATTGCAAAAACACAATCTTTGGTGGCTGCACTATCTCATCAGGGTGTCTGAGTGATCTGGTACACCAATCACAGGGTAACAGTCTGCATTACAGGACTCTGTTGCAAGGAGCCTGCTGGTCTTGCTGTCTGCCAATACCCGTAGGTGTCACCAGCACTTACTGGGAGGGGAGCCAGGAGATGAAAAACAAATCAAAGAAAATAATAAGAAAATAACTTTCCCATAGCAATTAGCATACAAGATTTGTTTATCAGCTCCTTCACCTAAAAAGTACTTTTTAACAGCTGTCATTTAAAAATATGAAACAGGAATCAAAATATTTTTAAAAGCACTTGTGGACTGATCGTTGCAAAATACAATATCACATTTCCCATGCTCTGCGATCGGAGGAAGCACATACTGGCCATCCTCTACCCAAACTTCTCTTTGAAAAACGGTCATACGCTTGATGGGGTGTGATTTTAAAAAGCAGCCTGTGATTTTGCAGGCAAAATTTCCAGCCTCAGTTTTAAAGGTGTTAATAAATGTAGATGTGAGTGGCACTACTTAGCTTTTCAATAAATGACCTGAAATAAAACAATCAAGTTATTTGTCTAAGTAACAGTAAATGCAGCAACGTATTTAAATTGCAGATGTGCAGTGTTTTGAGACATTGGCAGAAACCCATACCAGTGAATCCCATTGAGGCACCTTCTCTTGATTGCTTGCGGAGCCCATCTTCATCCCGGAAATCGATGTAAACAAGGTCTATAGCTTGCAGGCCAAAAGCCTTGGCTGTAACTATAATTTTTTGCCTGGCATACAGAATATCATGAGTTTCCTTACTGCTTGTTGCACCTACGAAAGCAATGAAAACAAAGAAAAGATGACAACACTGCTTTATACCTTTTTATTTTAAACACTGCTTATTAAAAAGACGTTTCAGATTTCATTTAACCAATTGAGAAAATAAAAGAGGGATGCAAGGCTACGTTGTCAAAATAGTGCTCTTCCGAGCAACGAATAAGCCTCTTTAGCAATAAACCCCTCTCTTTATGCATAAGCTTATAAAATTCTGGCTTTGATTTGGTTCAAATCAGAAGCTGTAAGCCTGAAGTCAGTAGAAGTTTTGCCTGGTAAGGATGGTCGAGTTGGGACAAACATAAAGTAATTCATTGTATTATTTACTGTATGTGCACTGAAAAGCATTACAGCAAGTGAAGCTTTAGACAAACTGGCATATTGGGTACAACTAAATGGTTAAAAAATTCACACAGAGAATAGAATTGCACTGTCCTTGGTTGTGATTTTTGTCACAACTGATGTCCTAAGCTGAATATTTACGCTCCAGCATTTGGATGAAAAATGATGGTAGACGACTAACGAGAAGAACCAGAAGTATTCACAAGACTTCACGTGCTCACGCTACACCAGCTAAGCAACATTCGCCCGTGCGTGAAAAAATAACTATTAGGCACGGATTTCCAATTTGTAAGGAATAATTTCATAAATCGATGTTAATTTTTACATTAATATATTTATATTTAATTAACACTGTCAGTGTATAACTGTGATCTTTAAACAATGTGAACTATGCTCTTTAAACTGAATCAGATTAATAAACTAACGGACTTTTATAAAACATATTTTGAAATACTTTTCATTTCTCAGGAAGAGTAATAGTGCTTTAACATAAATCCACGGTAGAGATGACTATATTGACATAGGATATGTTTAGAGTAAATTTATTAAAGCAAAACATAACAGGAGAGTATTTGAGTATGAAGTCAAAATTCTGAATTATAATCAACGGTAAAACAATGGTAAAAGACACAGCAGGATTTTAGGACTTTAAATGTAGTTCTTAAAAGTATGTGCGTGTTTCTTATGGATATTATATTTTTAAACAATTTCAGTGACTCAACAGGTTTGCTTTGTTTTCGTTAATCTTTGCTACTGCAGAGCAAGAAAGCATCAGTGCCCTGTTGCGTACAGGGACCACAGTTTAACATCACACACGATTTAATATGCCAGTAATACGTTCTACATTGAAAGCAATTATGGAGAAAAGTAAAAACAATATAAAATGTGGCATCAAACGTCTGTCAGAAAAGGTGGCTAAATCACACGAGGCTTTTGCAATGCAAATGTCCTACACGAACATTTACAGTAAACAGGCAGGTAACAACCTATGCTGGCACGGAAATCCTCGCCTCCAAAGACGACTGCGTCCAAATGAAAGCCAACTTGGGAGCCTGCTCTCAATGCTTCTTCGCAGACAGCCTTCAAACGAGAACACACTATTAATTTCTGCAGAGAAGCAGGAAGCACCGAGACAAAGAGGATATTACCTCAACTCGTTATTACCAAAATTTAGAAATCCTTTGGCTAAAATCGCTTCTACTAAGCAAAGCCACTGCAGACGTTCTGCAGTGTACAGTGCTTTAAAATGACTCAGCGAAAGAGAAATTATGTTTGCCTAAGTACATATAAGCTTACGTTGTGTAGCCACAGGACACCGTATGAGATTCCCTACCTTAGAGCAGAAGTTTATCATAGTGCCCTGGGTATTGCTGTGATTGGTACTTTGGCTATTTATGTAGCAGTACGAAACTAAACGCTTGTCAAATACTGCCTAAAAGCAAACAAGAAGTATTAAATTTGATTAGTGTAACATTTAATAGCATCGCCCACAAAAAAGGAAAAAAAAAAGGCAGAATACCTTTTATTAGATAAATAATTTGAATGGTTTTAAATGGTTGAGGACTCCTTATTGGATAGATGGTCAGTTTAAAGTATTTTGTTACATATAGCTAAAAAGTAGCTGAGGAAGTGACAAATGCAACAAGTACTGCGGAAAAGTATTGAAATAAAGGCAAGCAGATTTTTGCTGCTGCTGTTATTATAAGAAGAAGTACATTTCCAAAATATGACTATTTTATATCAATATTTGAATAGCATTACTATTTTTAAGGGTACTTAAGGATGCAGGGAGAGACAGAGGTAATTGCAAACTCTACTAGTGGGTGTTCTTACGTGGCAGCCGGCGGGATAAGGAATTATTCTTAAACAGAACGCTTTAAAAGGCAACTCTCCTGCCAACATCAAGAACTACACTATTAAAAATTGCACTATTAAAATCCTGAAAAAAAAATCCTTGAGGGGGAAAAAAAAAAAAAAAAGAAAGGCTCACTTTAAAATAGAATTTAATTCTGTATATGCTCGCCGAGCAGGAGCATGTTTATTTGGTAATGCTATATTATGGTCCCAGAAGTAGTGAAGTGTGTTGTACGATGAATGGCTCTGCTGAGCAGGCTGCCTAGGAGGCCGGCCGGTAGCTCTGGAGGCACTGCTAACGCGCAGTACGTCCTCAGCTGGTCTGCAACTTTTCCCTGCAAGCTTTGGGGAGGAACGCTGAATTCCTGGGGAACGCACCAGACCTTCCGTTTCCTTAGCAGCCTGCCTTTCCTTTGTGAAAAAACTGGCTTGATACTGAAGACGGGGGGCTGTTTATGTTAAAAAGCAGTATAAAATAAGATTGCGACTGAAATCACGCTAAAAAAGAAGCACGCTCTTTAGATTGCCGATATTTTCAAAGGTCAATTGTACATCGAATCTTAGGATGAAACCCCTCATCATACACCCTTACGAAAAGCCATAACGTGACTGAAATGGGATTGCAACGTTATCAGCAGAAACCATTATAAAGACACCAGTTCAAGAATAGTGAAATGATCCTTTTTTTTTCCTAATGAAACGGTTATCCAAAATCAAGGTTGATAGTTACAAAATAGTCAAGCTTACTGCAGCGATGTGAGTTTTCCAAAGCATGTTGTAAGTGTGTTTGTACCGTAAGGAAGTTAAAAATCACAACAATAACGCAGAGAGGTTTTGTCACTTGGCACGCACTGACTGGAGCTGTCCTTTCACTGAACTGTTTTGGATTTCTGAAGGCCCTTTACAGTATAAACAGGAGAATTAAGCATCCAAATGTTTCAGGGGATGGAAATGAATTCGTTTATTATTCGTTTTTTAACCTCTCTTCCTTAAAGAAATTGCTGAGAGACTCTGGACTACTTCTCCTAGATTGCTGAGATGATAAAATATGAGCACTTCAACCACGTTTAAGACCTGCTTACCTTAAAACTGAGCAGCCCCCGTGCAGTTTCCACAAAAGGGATAAAATTCATTGGTTCTACAAGTGTTCGGCCTTGTAAGTGATGTGAGAATTTGTCTGCAAACTAAAACCAGACGGCATGAGCTATCGGAGGAAAAAATAATTTACAAAAGTCCACGTGTACAGGCAAACGCTTTACATCTTTCACCTGGCTACATCTGCCCCCCCCCGCCCCAAACTTAACAAAACAAAACCTGCTTTCAGCGAGGTCTGTTTGGAGGCCTACGTTGCAACATTAGTGAATATTTTTAAGTTTAATTTGCAAAAAAAAAAAACAACAAAAAAAAAAACGCTTAACACTTAGCACCCTAACGGAGTTCAATGCAAATGAGCAGGCCCCTAAAAACAACGGAGCGGTGCTGTACCTGGCGCCCTGTTTTGTTTCAGGTCTGGCCCTGACATCACTGGAAGTGCTCCCCAGCCTTCTAAGTGCCCTCCGTGTTATTCATTACGGCACCGTCACCCTTTGTTCGGGAGGCTTTTCTTCGTAATTTTTAGCTTACCTAGGAAGGCCTTAAAAAGGAAGTTTAATTCTTTGAAGACCAAAGCTTTCCAATTTTTTCCATGAGACCAGTTCACAGCTAGCTCTGAGCTGCCAGTGGGGTAGCCCAAATTCCAAAATCTATCATCTGGAAACATACAAAAGCTCTCGCACAGATTTTTCCCCTTTCAAAAGGGGGGGGGGTGGGGGGAAGAGGGGAAAAAAAAAACCCTCAGCGCTATATTGTAAATCTATTATGTCTGTCCAGATCTAGTAATTTGTGAGGAGATAAACATACCACAGGTACGGCACAAATTTTTTAGTAAATAAAGACAAAAATAACATATGCATATATTTTGAATTTAAGAAATATTCAACTATTAATGGATATCAAAGGAAAGGGAATTTTAATCATCTCTCCATTCAGTCTCAGTTGGGTAAATCATATCTAAGAGATTTGCATAAATATAAACCATCAAAGACTTTTCATCTTCAAAGGGGGTTTCAAGACCCTATAAGCTTTGTACTGTAATCATCGCAGGTCACAACCCTGCAGGAATAAGGCTGCTATGGCAACATAAAAAACTAATGCTTAAGGCTTAGCATAATATTCTGACTAATAGAAAGGAAACTCATTTTAAAAGCTGGCAGCCTATTTACCAGAAGCTGGATTAGAGGTGTTATTTCCCCTTTTAGCTTCCCCCACTGCCCCTCCCCAAAAGAAGGAAAATCTAATCACTGCGATCTTTAAAAAGCTTTCGAGCAATTTGCAGTAACTTTACAATTAGGCCAAAATAAATCACAGCTTTCTGCGACGCAGAATTGTGCCCTTCGCATCCCTGCTTTGCATCACCGCCGTGGTCCTCTCTGGAACTTTTCCTTGGGGAAGAGAATCCCACCCAAAAATGTGCAAGGAAAATCAGTGCATTTCACATGTGCAACTGTGCACTGTGGCAGGTACAGCAAAAACAGCAAATAGTAAACTTCACACAGGCAAATGCAGAATGTGAGGTAGTAAAATCCTATCAGCTTTTGTTCTTAGGATGATTTTTACTTCTTAGCCGGAAAAAAAGTAGAAAGTGCTACCGTGTTTATACTTTGGGTGTAAGTTTAAACAGCCCAGCTCTTCTCGTATTTTAAAATATTTAAAAAGTCACGCTCCTGAGTTTTTTAGTATCTTTTGTGTCGAAGGTAAACAACAACAAAAAAGAACATGTAATTAAATATTGTCTCCCTTCCTCTCCCTTTTAAAAATTTTGCGCTAAGCGCCCGTACAAAAGGTAACGAGTGGAAAAGTTTCAATTCATTTTTTTTTTTTTTTCAAAAGGAGACGATTAAATGTTTCCGGCCTGGTAAAGTGTTCATTTCAGGGAGAAGGGGGCCAAAAAAAAAAAAAAAAAGCCAAAAAAAAAAAAACAACCCAAAACGGAAGGCGGAGGGAATAAAACAAAGCTCGGGGAGGGGACGAAGTAGCAGGCCTCAGCGATTCTTTCAATTCCCGTGCACACCCAATAGTGTGTGGGGAAGAATGGCCACTGGTCGGGATTTGTGGGAGAATTGTCCCGCCACAAAGGAGCGCGAGTTACGCTTGTTACAGTCCAATAAGCCATGCCAGTCAAACAAGGCCCCGCGCCAGGGACAAAAGGAGAGCAAGAGATTCTCACACAAAAGGGAACAAGTAAGCCCATCTTTTCGCGGCGCATCAGCCGCCAGGTTTGCGGCCGCGCGCGGATGAAAAGGAGGGAGGGGAAAAAGAAACGGCTTGCGTTGCGCGACGAAGTCGGAACAGCGAGTCGGCGCGCTGGCAGAGCTACTTGGGTTTTTTTTTTTTATTTATTTTTCTCCAACAACCCCCGCGTCAACAAAGCGAGCACGCGCTTCGCCTTCAAAGGTTTAACAGAGCGGGAGAGGGCCCAGAGAGGGCCGGCGAGACCGAAGTTAGAGCTGCCTTATTTTCTAGCGGCACGGCGCGGGAAATAAAAAGTTAGCCACGAGGAAAGGTGGAAGGGGAGGAAGGCGCAGAGAGCCTGCGGGTTGCGCCTCGGTGCAAAACACGCTTTGTGGGAGCGAGGGCCCTGCCTGCGAATATTCATTAACGGCAAGTTGCGTCTAACACGTACACGGCTGCAAACCCTGCGAGGTATACCCTAGTTAATTGAATTAAACGTTGGTGTAAGGGGACGTTACCTTCCGCTGCAAGCAGCGGAGGCTGAAGGTGCGCTGCCGCGGCACGGACCAGCCTGGCAACACAACTACCGTATTTGCTCGCTGGTACTCTCACGCCTGATCTTAAAGGCTTGATCAAGGTTAGCCGCTGAGATGAAAACAGATACTAATACACCTCGCTGCCTTTCATCGCAGCTGGCACACGTTGGAGGCGCTCGACCAGTGGTTTTCAAAAATACAGACCTGAATAATTCCACGTTAATCTTTTACTGGCTTTTTGCAGAAATAACGGACTCTCTACACAAATGTCCTCCTTCTTGACAATTAGCACAATTACAGCAGAACTAGGCCTATTTCAAAGTTTTCTTAAGTAATTTGACATGCCAACCATTTACATTTCAGGTTTTTATTGGCTGAAAAGTCAGTCATGAAACACAAACACACCTGTCAGCAATTAAAAAGGAAGAAATAGAGAACTGTTCAGGAAATAATATCTGTGCTAATTAAAAACACTAGTTAAAAGCTTCCTGTTTGTTCCTCCAGTTGCCCCAAGGAGTGACCTTCCCCCCAACCCATTTTTTTCACATGTTGCTAACATGTTTTCCCCATCTACTGCTTACAATGCATGTAACTAAAACACACGTGCATGGACAATCATTTTGCATGTCAGAGTATTTGGAAAATAGTCGGACACTTACACGTTGCTTCTGTTTTTCTTAATATGCTGTGCCATCGATGTGGCTTCTTTACTGACCGCACGAGAAATAAAGCTCGTTTTCTTTATAAATGCAAGGTGCTCCACATATGCTTTTCGTATAGCACATCTTAGGCACGCTTAAACGGATGCATTTCCCCATCGCCTCAGCCAAAGGCCAGCATTGTATTGTATTTGCAACCTTCTTCATAACTCAGAGTCATTCATCGCTATGCCTGTCCTAACTTGGCCCAAGAGCTTCAGTCAAAAGATATTACGTTGGTAAACAGGCAGCTACTACTCACCCATCTTATTTCTTCAACATTTTCAACCTTTGGCAGCATCATGCTTGAAGGAAGGGTCCTGGACTGCAAAAGCACCTCTAGGTCTTGCTCTGCCAAACCGCTGGACACAGAATTTATCCTCACACATTTTTCAGCATGGCCAAAGTCAAACTCTTCCAGTGTTTTCACAACTGTCAGCCTTGCTTCTCTCTACAACATATAAATATAAAAATATTTATATATATATTTAAAGGCACAAAAAAAAAAAAAAGAGAGAAAGAAAACGCTTATTTTCTATTGACAGAAAAGCCCACTGAACAGAAAACCTGTTAAAATGATGGGAGGAAAACCTAGACAGCTGATTTATTTCTGGTCCCCAAAATGTCACTCTTGGTCTTTTATTAAACCACTCAGCACCAGCGTCTCGCAATTTTACCTTTCCCGTTTCTTTAGAGCTAGTCGATAAACGTCCCGTGTTCAGGTGCCAGTATTTCTACAGCGCCGCTTGTAGAAGACAAGTATTGCGTCCAATATTACTGGAGATGTCTAACAAATACAAATCTTTACACTAACCATAATGTGTTGCGCTAAGAGCCCGCCGTCCCCCCCCCCAAATGGCATGTTAATATATTTACATAAAACGATTAATGTTTGTAATTCATCTCTGTATTTCCTGTGCTGAAATAGATAGCATGGATGTTATTTAGGCAAGTACAGAGGGACACATGCTTCTTTGGTTTTGCTCTAAAAAAATCTTCCTTTTCTCCATACGCGCAAAGCGTATCAAAGCCCGTAGCGGAGTGCACAACTTGCACGTTGCGAAAACGACGCCAACATAATCGGTAGTTTTTCTTGACCCCTGTGAAGAGGGATTCGCCTACTGGCACAGAATAAAACCTCCAGAGACACTTGTTTCCCCTTGCCATTCGTTCATGGTTTTTCGGACTGTAGAAACGTACAGGTCTGCTTAATATTGGATTGGCGTTAGGAATCCTTGAACGCTTTACTGAAATGAAACACTTTTACTGGCCTCAAGAAGAAGAGGGGAGGGGGGGGAAGGAAAGCGCTCGGGCTGCCGACTTCCTGCCAGTTTCGGCTGCAAACCCAAATTCCTTCAACTTGCCAACAGCCCCTGACCAATTCTCCTTGTCGAAACGAGCGCCTATCGAAAGTAATTTCATTCGTGGCGAGTTTTTACGGCACTAATAAAACTGTGACGCTTCCGACGGCCGCCCGTTCGGAAAGGGCTCTTAACAACGTGCGGCCGCGCGAGGGAGATACCCGTCGAGGAAACGGGCGCACCCAGGGAAAAAAAAAAAAAAAAAGGGGAAAAATCATCAAAGTTCATATCCAGGCTAATACCCATCAGCCAGACAGCACATGACAGCGGATTTAAACCAGACGGATGGCAATCGCTGCCGGTGCGAGGGGGGCAGAAGCCGTTTCCAAACGTGGCCTGTGTTAACCGGGGTGCGGGAGCGGTAGCTGACAGTTGTCAGCTCAGCTCAGACGGCTCCGCGGCGTCCTGACTTACACGGCTTGGCCCGCCAGTAACGGCGGCGGCGGGTAGTACGTTCGGGCAAAAGCAAGCGATGGCTCCCAGCCGCTTAAAGGGAAGGGGGAGTGAAGCAGAAGGCTACCCGAAAACCTGAATCGGACAGCTTGGGGCTACCAGTCAGCCTTCGCCCCAGGTGTTAAACGTGCGCCCCGCGGTCGGACCGACGAGGACGACACAGAGGCTGCGCCCAAGGAGCCCGTCCGGAGGCAGCCCCTGGAAAACCCCAGCAGCAACGCTCCAGCTGCTGGGAAGGGGCGCTCGCTGGCGCCATTAGGAAAGCTGCGCAAAGGTGCACGCCACGTTCAGCTGCAAGACAGCGCCAGCGCGCAGCCGTCCCCAAACAGGCTCTCGGGATTATGTAAACCGAAGCGTGTGATGCCACGACCGGCGAACGCACATCCGCCACGTTTCCCTCCTCCGTCCAGGAGCAACTGGCTTTCTGGGTTGGGCTCAAAGTTTCTGGATGTGATGCAGCCGGGGAGTTTATAAACGTGCTCCCGACCAATTTACGCTCTGAGCCGAAGTCAGATTATCCCAGTTTCAGCACACGCTGATCCAATTTGCAGAATAAGAGATCTCCCCCCAAATGATCCGCGAAGGCAGCACCCGATTCCAACGGAAGGCACGTCACGGGAAAACTTACGACCTGGGTCATTATGTTTTTCCCGGTTATGATAATGAGCGGTAGACCATCTCGTTAGCTATTTTTCTCCTCAGGCTGTAAACTCCCTTCCCAAAAAAGACAGATCGTGTCTTTCTAGGTATATTTCCATACAAAACCCTTATTAACAGGCTGTTGCTGTTATCAATTTACATAAACTACATGTGCAGCCCTCTGGTACGTATCCCAAAAATAACCAACAACTTCACTGAATTTATACCAAGCAACAAACATGGGGAGGGGGGTTGTTGTTTTTTCCCATATTTTAATAGAAAATATGTTGCTATGTTAGTTAACACACCCATGCCATCTGTTGGGTTGCGAATTGATGCGTTTTCTTAGAACCGCTACGTTTTAGGTCTGTCTGCCCAGATCCGTCTGCCTAGATACCCCAGGAATGGAAAAGGCTCTCTCCCATGATAAAATGCTTCCAGTCATTATGATTTCCGAATCAGGAATCAATTCACGTTTTTAATCGTGGGCCAAACTGGTAGGACCTAGTTACCCAAAGTCGGACCTCGTGCCGGGTCTGACTCTGTGTCTACCCGAAACAGCGGGGAAAATGCCAGTGATGTTCGGGAGGCAGCATCAGGTCTCCACACAGGTTTCCAAGAAAGCATTTCACGGGTAGATATGAACATGTACTGAAAACCCAGATAAATACCTGGAAAGCCATTTCTGCCTCATTATGCAATGAATTGTGGATGCTAGTCTTTTTGCATGATGCGCGCAAAAGCCAACATTTCAAGCTATCTACACTACTTTAAAATCGTAATAGTAGAGAAAAAAATTGGTACTTGCTACAGTAATGCCTTTACAGCGGTAGGTGTAAGAACGAGTACGGTTTCCAAACTGTATATAAACTCCCTGCCAAGAAGGGTCAAGCCAGAATTTTTAAAAGACCAGTGAAAGAAATGATTCACTCTGCTTTTCACGTGAGAACTACAGCATCAGACAATACTCTGTCACAAACGAATAACCGATAAAGAAATAAACCTACATGTTAAATTACCTTACTGCATCCCAAGGCGGTTTGGGATGATTATATCCCAGTTAGCGCCCAGGTTCCCAGGAGCTGGGTACTTTATTAAACAGAAGAAGAGAACACGACAACAGGCAGCTCCTATGCTAAGCAGCGATATTATTAAAAATACGTTACATTTGCAACTTTTGCTGGAAAACCCACTCGGTGGCTATTTAAACATCACCACATTGGTCAACGTGGCTACTTTTGCATCTGTTGTGTTTGATTGTGAGGAGGACACGGGAAGATTTTCATTACCACGTACGGCTATACCAACTGGAGGAGATAAAGGTTGCGGTGACGCAGCATCGCAGACAAATCAGCCGCCACCAAGACGCACAGACCCCGAAATTAGAGATGGGAACGCACGTGTAGCCGGTTCAATTGGCACCCATTAAAGCTAATAACTAACCATCCTCACAAGTTTCTAGCTCTGCATTATCAAATCTGCAAAGAAAACAACATCCGTCCACTTTTACACTCCAGTGGAAGAGGTGGTCCCTCGCGGCAGGGCTGCACAGTCTCGCCATCTGGAGAATAAATCGAGTGTGAAGTACAGTATAGTTTGGGACCAAGCTCCGTGGCGGCAGCCCAGCAGTTAGTTCATTAGTTCCAAACTTCCAGGGATTAGTGCGGTATCAATTCTGCTGTCGGATGGGATAAAGCAGGCAGAATACGAGATTCGAGGAAGAATGTGACAACTCAGGAGGAGCCCCGTGGGCTTATTTCGAAAACGTACGGAGTATAAACGCACCTAAAGAAAAGCCTAAGAGAACACGATTATCGGAGTCTCGTAACATCTGAATCAGTACCTTTCCTTCTTTTCTTCTCTTCCTTTTTTTCTTCCTTTTCCTTTAGGTTATAATGTCAACATATAGAAATTTCAGCTTGGAAACAGGAGGAATGCCACAGAACTGGAAGCTCACCCACCCACTCATCCTGGACGCTGTGTTAATAAAGCAATAATGAAACAAAGATGTTCAGATTAACAGAGTTTGGGGGCCTGGAACAGCAGAGAGAAAAAAAATCATTTTCTGCTTTCTTTGGAAACTGGTAATATACCCCCACAAACCAGTTTTCCAGCACTGCGATTTCCCGAACTGCCTGATTTTGGGGAGAAAAGGGAAAGGCATATATCTGCATAAATATGTCCTGTTCCTTTTGAGTTGTATCCCTGTTTTGCCTCACCTTTCTGGCATACTCTTGCCCCCTTTCTTTTGAGACCTTAGGGTCACAATGTAAAGACAGTGAGTATACCTAAAGATGTGTTCATGCATAGGTCTCATCCCGTTAACATCTTCGTATAGTAATTCATACAGAAATGTAAACATATGACTAAATGCACTAAAATGGCAGGCCAGAATGTATCATCCTCATGGCGATAAGAAGTTTGCATGTTTCAAATGGCAGCAGAAAAATTAATTACTGTACTCACAGTTCAAGTCATTTTTTTGTGACGGGTCTGACACGATAAAAACATACAATTATGTGTTAATGTTACTTCCCTGGAGTGGTTTGTTTAGAGAACTCGACATTGCTGAATCTTTTGTCCCTTATATTAGTCCATGCCGCACAACTCTAGATGTTGCCTTTCTCACATAAGACTCTGCAAAAGCGCACATACATTCCCATAATGTTACTTTGGCAAAACTGAGTGTTTGCAGAGGGAAATCCTGACATTTTTTTACATGCTTAGTCTCCTTCAGTGAAGTGATGCCATACAGAATGGTGCATGACTTAGCTTCAAATTCACAAATGGGACTGGCAGGAGAAAAGAAAAATTACATTTGTTTTCACGGAAACAAAGAAGACCAGAAAGGCACAGCAGAATGTTTCTGCAACCAGGAAATACTTGTTCATGACACCTGTCTTCTACTCGTGTCAGATACTTGTAAGAATAAATCTTTAAAATGGTAAATATTTATTCCCAGTTAGTCTTGTTAGACTGAAAAACTGTCATTAAAAATACATACATTGCAAAAGCTTCTAGAAGCTGCTATTAAATCATTTATTTTAGTTACCTTCTTGGCCAGTTAATCAACTCGGGGGTTTTTTAAGACCTACGAAGTTTTAAAACACATTTTCTTTCGGTTTAACAGGGAACATGCCAAAACCAGCACGCACTCCTAAAGGAAAGAAGTGGCAGGAGTGAGGAGGTGGAGGGACAGTAAGGCCACCATAGGATACACCTCTATTTCTCCTCTGCAATTTAGGCAAACACAAGTTTTAGACAACGGCAAGATTCCGATTTTTCCGCTACTCTTTGTTGAAATCTTTGACTTTTTTCTTTAATGATTATTTGGTCTATTCAAGCCTTTCCTTTCTTATACAATCCTTTTCACTTTTCTGAAGAAGACATTCTTTATAACCTGATGATTCATCTAACTGCGCATCGCTAGCATCTGCTGCTTTTCTCTCTGCTCTGCGAATTGTCTTTACGCGCGGTACATGGTTTCTCAACGTTAGCATCGAAGCAAACTACTTCAGCATTAGGAACTAACCTGCAATTTAATTACGCTCTGTTGAGGAATCTTAATTGCTTTACCCATGGTTGCTGGTAGTTTCATTTCAGATCTCAGAATGCCTTAACGTGTCTGTTATTAATATTTACCCTGTGTTTTTCAAGGACAAGATCTCTTAAGGCTGCCTACGCATCACTGGGGGCTGCTTGCTGCCGTGCAACCTTAGCAAGCATCTCCCCTCCTCCTTCTGCCAGCGTGGACACTGTGGACCCTGGAGATGTTCGGTGGAGATTATCTGATATCATCCGAGTTGGACAATTTCCAGATATGACCATCGGGCAATGGTTTGCCTCAAGAGGCCAGAAAAGTGGGGAACCACACAATAAGGGTTTTTGAGTTAGACCATGGCAGCAGGCCCGAACCCAGAGCGGACGGCTCCCCATATCGCTTTCCGGGGGCTCAGTGACGCAAGCACCCCATTGCTGCTGAGCCAGGAGACCTGAGCATGAGGAAACTACTGCAAGAGCAAGACGTTTTTACAAACTGTGTTTAAGATATTTTTCATACTTGCAGATATCGTATAAAAATGTAAATAGAGGCCAGTGTGCTGCTAGTATGAATCGGCACTTGGAAATATTAACATAGCATGAAGACTTAATATAAGTCCTTCTGTTTGTGGTAATAACGATGCAGCATTTTATGTGTGTGTGTGTGTGTATGCATAAATACAGAGACAGACTTAGAGCTTGAGACTGTGTGTACAATCCTATTTTAAACACTTTTTAATGATAGTATCATATACAACAGCTCCAATAAAAGAAAATTTTGTTCCCGTACGTAGGCAGCTATTCTTTTGTCTGCCAACTTTTATAAACACTTACGAAAGAGATGTAAACAACCTTTCAATTAAGACAAATCAAGCTAACACTAATTTAAGCTGGCTGCAAGATGCAGTCTCTTTACTTTTTCCCCAGGCTTTCTGAGGATGCTTTTCCTTGTGTGACAGATTAGCATCACAAACGAAAATGCTTTAGAAGCATTAGTGTTAATTAGTCTTCCTGGACCATCTGAATGAGCTGTTGCATGACGAAATGAGACCACAAAATATTCAATCTGATGTAATCAATAAAAAAAAAATAGCTACACATTTCTTACACAGGGCACAAGAACTTAGCCATACGTTATGGTTGTTTTTATTTAAAAAATATTCTGGTTTAAGACATATTGTCTTGGCACAACATGTAATACATGATTAGGGAAAATGTTCACATCTAGGCATCCATTTATTATTTTTGTAAATGTATTTTTTTGTTAGTGCTGGTAATGAAATATATTATTCTACATTCTGTCAAAAGTACATCTACTTTAGCAAACTGTTAATTCCTATTCAGTAGCTGATTTTAGAAGTGATGACTCTAAGTGAGATACCGATCAAACATTTCAAAGATGAGCGACTGTCCCTATCAAAAGCCATCTCATTAACTCTTCAATTATTGATAAATTGTTTGGAAAAAATAGTTAAAACTAAACATGACAAACATTAAACAATGGGAAAGGTTAAAGGCAGAATAAAGGGAAAATAAAAGTTTAACAGAAAAAAAGCCAACCGGGAGACTGAATCTCAGGAAAGATCTTCTCGATTAAAAAAGCACCTGCAGTACTCCTCAAACTGTAAGACAGTTCCTAAGCAGAAAGGGAGGAAGGCCAAAGGCTTATGCCTGTTCGCACCTAAAGAGCCGACGTGTTAGTCCCAGGCTGCTCAGAACCACCTATGAATGTAGAAGGCATTAAGAAAAATTAGGTAGAGTGTGGCACGGCTTTGTTCCCTCGCTCTCTTTTTGGAACAAACTTTTCCCAATCTACCCACAATCTCAGTAAAACTAGGTGTTTTAAAGAGAAAACTTGGAACAATCATGCTTTTTTTTGAACTGTAAAAATACTGATCAACAGCTCTGCGACCACCTCTCACCTCATTTTTCATACAGTAGTTTTATCTGCACTGGTAAACTAGTAAATGAATATTTTGTAAGGGAGCAAAATCCTAAGGAATTCCTTAAATGCAAGGGCTTACAGGTCATGACCACACTGTGTATGACTGAATGCTTGCATAAGAAAATCTCTTATCTCATCATCTTCAACTCACATTTTAAAGTTAAATGGTGTCATCTTGTAGATGCATGTGTTTCCATGCAACGGATTTAGCATAGGATTTATGACACCAACTGATCACTCAGATGTCATACGCTGAGCAAGGCACACCATGAAGTGCTCCCACCAGACGGGTCCTTGCACTATCTGGAATAGGAGTTCTTAAACCTTCTCATTTCGTGGGCAGCTTCTCAAGGCAGAGATTTTCTCATGCAGTCCTGTCCTCCCTTGTGAAACTAAATGATTGATCTTAATTTCTTGTCCCTATGGGAACACCCATGCCATCTGATAACTTAGCTCCCACTTCACTTGGAGATCTTGGGCCCCGACTGCCCACAAGACGTTAACTGCTAGTTTACATCCTGACTCTCCTCTGGAGTGAATCAGCTATTTCCTCCAAACCAAAATGAAAGTGTGGTTCTAGAGGCGGCTCTCTCCAGAGATCACCCCCAAAAAGCAGTATGGACAAGATGGCACCAAGTGTGGCTCCTTCCACTTTGCTCAGCCAGGCCTTCAAACACTCACACGTGCTGTCGTGCTATGCCCCAGGGCATGCAATACATATCCTTAGCTAAATGTTAAAAATAGCCCACGTTAAGCGTACGCACCGCTCATCTTATTTCAGATGTTCAAACAGAAAAATAATTACACTCTAGGTCCATCTGCACACCACCGTAAGTCATGGGGAGATCCAGAGCCACTTGCTATGTACCTGTCACGGCAGCTAGTCCGCTCCAGAGGGTCACCCCTACGCAACGTGGACATGAGCCCCTCTGCCCCACTAGGCCTGGGCAGCAGGCATCACTCCCTGGAGCAGCTGCATTTAGTGTTGTAGAAGTAGCCTATAATTATACTAATTACTTCTATGGGAGAGTAATGTTAGGAGAGTATGAACATAATTTTAGATGCCTTCATGTTCAGAAGCTTGAAAGTAGAGGCCAGAAGCACTGAAGAGAGAGCTCTCCACAGGGTCGTTCATGTTGTTCAATATGGGAAACTTTGATCTAACCAGCTTTACACTAAATTGACACAACTCTTGCCTTCCTGCAAAGCAGACTTGTTTTGTACATGTATTTCCCAATTAGTGCTTACCTTAATGAGGACAAACCTCACTTCGCCAGATTTTGCCAGAAATCCTTCTTCCTTCCCTACTGGAAGGGCTTCCTTCCTCAGATGTTCCTAACAACTTCATGAGGCCATTTACAGCTGTTCAGTCTGGGGGCAAGAGCACAAAAATGACGGCACGCTCCGTCTCCCCCTGAAGTGGCAGAGAGGATACAGCACCAAAATGCCACATCCTGCATGTCTCTGCATCAGCAGTGACTAGCTGATGCAGAAACAGAGCCCTCATGTATAAAATAAGATTAACTCTGTGACTCATGCATTCACCGCAAGGAGTAAGGACCTTTTTAGAAATGACTTCACTTGTTTTCTGTGGTCTAAATCAAATCTGATGATGTGAATTTGTCCCTGCCTAGACCTATGATCAGTGTTAAACAAGTGATTTTCTTCAGTGTGAAAGTGGAACCCAAGCTGGTGGTTATTTTCTACGTCAAATCTTCCCTGAGCCAATCTTATGTTCACAATATTTGTACATCACTAATATAAGTGTATTGTACTTTCCTGGTACAATATAACACACATCTTTACAGACATACAGAGAAATCTTAATTGTTTATTGGTGTTCCTCAAAACCTTCTTAAGCTCCTCATTCAGATATTCCTGACTACCCTGGAACAAATTACTGGAACTAGCCACATTTCTTTCTTTAAGCTTTTCTTCAACTGTACTTTTTTTCTAATAAAATCAATTATTTTTAATGCTAGCCTGCCTGAGGAGGTGCTCCTTAGCGGAGCTTCTGGAATATCTGCAAGGTTTAAAGGTTAGTGCATATTCCTCAAGAAAAGGATTAGATAAAAGCTACGTATGTTGATTTCTTCAAGATCTAAGCAGTTCCTACCCCTCTTCTGCCTCTCCTACTTATTCCCACTCCATGCCACAGATTTTTTTCCCCCACCCTAGCACTTCCAATACAACTGTTTCTTGAGCCAAGATGCAAACTGGAGCACTGAAGCAATCATACTAGAAAAACCCAGGTTTGTTTTACTTCTGAGTGGGAGAATGGGGATTTTTTAAAGCCCGAACGTTTCAGCGTTCCTGTCTACAGCATGGCCACACAAACACCTGCATCATTGCGAGCAAGGGGGTTGCAAAGGATGGCATAAGCAGCTAGGAGTGACAGCAACTCAAAGAGGCACTTCTTCAGCTGTTTTCTTCCATCAGCACCAACAATTTGCACAGCTGCCCCTAGAGAACTAGAGTCAACCAGCTAAGCAGCCAAGATTTCACACTACGGGCATGCAGGAAAGGTGCATCTTCAGGAAAGCCACCAGGTTCAGACTCAAATGTGTTTTTTCCTCTCTGAGTTAATTAATTATAGAAATCTGGCCTTCTTTTTGAGGGGGCCTGGCTTGTGAGTTTGTTAGACTGAATTGCCAGAGCCGTCACAACCTCTAGCTTTCCTACTTGTTTCTGGCTAATCGAGAGAGGCAGGATTCAAGCAAGCCCCTGCAACCCATAGCAAGCATCATTCACAGCCCCTATTCTTACATACATACCTATTTACCTGTAAGGTTACCTAAGCATGACTGACTGGGGTCTCTGAAATCAGCACGCTTTGTTAAATACTTGACATGCTGACTGCCACAGCCTTTGCCTTAACTTAAAGTCGCTCCCTTCATAACCTTTTTTCGAGATCTGAATGTGTGGGCTCTTTCACTTGTGTTTCCACTGCCTGCTGTTAGATACATCCAAGTTCAAACCCAATACGGATCTCATTTACCTCAAGCAGTCTGCCTGACTTCAAGCGCAAACTCCTCAGACCTGGCTTATCAAGTATTTTCCTTCACGTTTTGGACAATGATTCAGCCTAACGTCCTATCAATATAAGACTAGTAAGACACATACGTACACAGCAAATGTTGTCTAATAAATGCTGGAGCTGGCCTTGACGACCCTGCTTTTGTACTGATTTAACTATTTCGGATTTAGTTAATATCAATAACATTAAGTTGATGCAAAGCTTCGGCAGGCATCCATTTACCAAAATGCTGATAGTGTATTTTATTTTCCTATGTGAATGAACTTTACGGACAATAAAGATCTTGTAGCACTATAATTGCATTCATACAGCAGTGGTGCTCTGTTTTCTTTACATTAATTTTAAGCCAATAGAGATAAAATGGAAGTCAGTATTCACAAGTTTGACATCCGTTAAATTATCATTTTTCCTCACAGGATCCCAACTTCTTTTATTCTTGTCTAAACTGTCTGGTAAATATATATTTTGCATATGTATTATCATTTTGTTGTCCCTTTGACTTGAAATGAACCTCCTTCTTGATTTGAATAAAGAACTGCCAAAAGAGATTCATGAAAATGTGCCCTACTAACCTGAAGAACACTTTTTAATAGACACTGTTTTGCTTCACCAGGTAAACCTGCCTGTTTACCCTTTTTGACTACCCCCGTAATAATGTGTTTTGTATTCAGAACAGCATGAAACTTTTTTCCCCAAAGCTCTCAGATACTTCTTCTCCAACAAGAATCCCTGCTCCTGTCATATGCATCAGATGCAGATTAATCCTGATAGGATTCAGGTGATACTTCCGTCACTCGCCTTGGCAGTGGCTGCTTCGTGGGTTGCCAGCCTGCCACTGAGCATCACGTCAGTCTGGTAGCTGGACCTACAACCTAAGCAAGTTCCTCTGCTCCATTTGCTCATTTCAGGCAGGCACCGAGACACCGGCCCCCCATTAGCGTGTTTGCAGCGCTTGTGCTGGTATGTGGTTATGGTTACAGCAGGCTGTTGGAGCTCTTTGCTAGTTCAGGTGCCTTGCCCCTTGTAGCTGGGGCTGTGGCCAGGGCGGTCCTCAAATGGCTTATGCAATGTTTGCTCTAGAAAACTTAGTTTCTTTTCTGAGAGGAAAATAAACAGTGACAGCAGAGCTGTTCCACTTAATCAATCAGCTAATCCCCTACCCATTTCTCTCCCCACTCTTTCATTCAGCGTGCAATGGCCAAAGGAACTTCCTGGGAAGTCTCGCCTTCAGAGGCAGTAGGTTTCTGCAGCTCCACGTGGGTTGTTCCTCTTGAGCTGACTGGACTCCTCCAAAGTCTGGAGGTGCTGCACCAGATACAACAGTACCAGAAAAGTGTGGTAAAATATGTCTCTTACCAAAGCCTCTTTTCTGGTTCTTCATTTGAGTTATTACCTTCCCAAGTGGGCTTCAAACCTCTGGTGTGCCCTCCCAAATGATTCTCTCTCTGCTATTTGTCTTTCAGAAGTCTTTGAGCATATTAAAACTTTCTACTTCTTCTCCATTTTCTCGAAAAAATGTTAAGGTACATTATTTTGAAATTACCAGTGTTCATCACTTCAGTTTATTCATGAATATTATGTTAAGAAAAACATTCCTCTGTCCCTTCATGCTCTCAATATCACCTTTTCCAATACAACTCTCATTTCCAACTGAGTGATTTGATCTTTGCTTTAAGATAATTTTTCATCTGTTGCTTACTTGGCTTTATTTCTTCTTGACCAGGTTTCACAGCTTCAAATTCTGTGTTGGCAGTTTCTTGGCCAGTTTTCATTTCCTGTTGACCAGATATAATCTCTGCCAGTATGGAAGCTAAGTCCTCTATTGCTGTCCAAACAAGAATCAATCACGCGGAATCTTATTACTATAAATCTACACTTAATACACATCTAATCCTCTTTTGAATGATCACCCACCCTAACACAAACTTTGTCACATTTTGCGAGTGGTGCTGAATATTAATGAATTATTCTAGCCCATTTATAGGCATGTTTGTAAATAGATGGATATTAGGATAACTAAAATAGCAAGACAAGTAGCAAAATGGCTTCAGTCTATTTGATCACAAAAAGGTATATATATATATATACATATAGAACAGTGCTTCAGCCTTTGCTTCTCAGGACAGGTGACTGTTCAACTCCGTACGCATTTGGACCTACTTTCTAGCTATTATAGTTTAACACATATATTGCAGAATCACTTTACAGCCGCAGGCAGGTTGAACCCTATTGTTCAATATAACATTCAGACTTAACACGAATGCACGATGTAGCACTGTGAGCCTTCAATCAGCAAATTCCGCATGCCCAAAAGTTCAGCTTGGCTTTTTTATCCTGGACAATGTGGAAGCAAGGGGGAAAGCCTAATATTTTATCCTCTGCTTTGCCTACGTAGTCTTTGACCACTAGTGGTTTGCACTGCATTAAAGACAATCCTCTTGGATGTAATTGCTTTCACAGAGCCCTTCTCTGACAGACAAGGTTACGTTGAGTTAGAGTCAGTGCTAGCAGTTCTCCTAACCTGTTTTTCAAATGAAATTTTCTGCTGGAAGATGCCTTTCTATCTTCTATATAACCTATTCTGTTCCACCTCTCTGTCTTCCCTTCCCAGAACCATGCCATGGCACATGCCACATGTGGGCTGAACACAGGACACAATTCAGAAATTTTGCTCTTCTGGTCTCCCATCTCCCAAGAATCACCTCCTTCCTTCATGCTTTTGTTGTACTTTTTTCACGGCTACTAGTCAAACGAGTTATTGAAATGTTTTTGTTTGTTTTTTGCTGTTTCCCTCCCTTGCCTTCAGTCGATGTTTGTAAAGCATTTAACACTACACCAGGCGGGTTAATTTACTGCACTGGTAAAACAGGCTATTTGGAGTGTCTTGCAACACTGACATGTTTTCAGCTTGAAAATCAGATGTCTCCATCCCAAAGGAAAGAATTCTTGCCAAAGCTTTGTTTATATCGATGCCAGGTGCAATCTGGCCCAACAGTGGTAATGACATATGAACACTAAACAGTTTGTAAAAAGCACGCTTCAAAATGAAATCTGAATCCTATATATAAAGACCCAGGTAAGAGTCTTACTATGAATTTGCCTGGTGCAGGAAAGTATTTCTTTGTAGAAACATTAATTTGGCTTCTGGGCTCCCTTTAGTGTTATTAGTGGCTTCTGATTTCAATTTTTTCATTACAGATTGTTTTTCTTTTGCTTCTGGTAGAGTTTTCAAAGCCACAGGCTTATTGTGTAGAAATATTTTAACAAAAATTACTGTTATTACTGTATTTAATACTTTATTTTGTATGTGGCTCTCACATCTATGACTAACAAAAGAAACCTTTCCTCTTTTTGCTCCTGTAGAGACCAGCCCTGATTTGGTAAAAATTAGAAGTACTGAAATGCATACTGCAATACCTCTTGAAAAGGAATTGCCAGAATTGAATTGCATCCTCTCCTTTTTAGACAAGTTCAAAACAGGCTTTCATCCCCAAAGGAGACTTTTTGGTTACTGCTGGCTACACAGAGGGAAAAAAATTGTTAAACCTGTAAGACAGTCATGACCCTTAGACTAAGCAACTCCCTCCCCGTAATGTGAAAGCATCAGAAACGCTGTAACTTGCTGTAACTTGCAAATGCTTGCCTGAGCTCTGTGATGCTAAAATCCTTGTCATTGCTTTTAAAACTCATGGTCAGATAAAACTGTGGAAAACGACAGTGTGGAATGCAGCATTTCACACTGAGGGTTTTTTAAAATATGCACAGATTAAACCCAAAATCTATTACATTGACGCTTCCACTAAATCAACAGCCAAGATCTGGCCTTTAAAAATCAGTGACATGTTTATGAAGCGATCAAGATTCTTAATTGCTTCAGAGGGACAACGCTAAAAATCAAACACCCATTGCTGCTGTTTAGTATTTCTATTGCAGTAATGAAGGAGCTCATTGTAATCTATATACCAGAGAGTCATAGAGCAGATCATTTGCCTATAGAGTAAAAAAAGCAAAGGAAGGGAGACCAACTATAAGAAAATATTTTACAAAAAGCTATTGATGTGCACGATCCATACCTCACTGTTAGCCAGTGGGTTTTTAGTTTTGTCCTAGAACAAGTAATTTCTTAAGGAGAAATCTGAGGGAAATTTCCAGGATTCCTTTCGCATGTGTCTGAAGTAAAATCATGAGATAAGTATGCCTTTAAAATGAGAGATGAACCACTTAATACTTTAACTCAAACTTTAGAAATCATGATTCTTGAATCAGTGCCTCAGCAGAAAAGGAAGGACTCAGATTTGCAGATGGCAAGTTGCTTGCTGCAATCTGAAAGGGTCTATACTATAATGGCAAAAAATATGACTATATACACTTTCTTCCTCTGTCCATCTGCCACCGTTATAGTCTAGTGTGGGGGTGATTTTATTTAAATTTGGACTGTTTGCAGGCAGATTTCTCATTTCTGCAATCATTATGTTTGTCACAAAAAAGCGTAAATAGATATTTAAAAAAAAACAACTGCTGCCTTGGTGCTGTGTGACTTAAATAGTGAAATCATTGCAATAGACTCCCACTGAAGAAGTCTGCCTACATCTGTTGCCGGTTTACACAGCATCGCATCCTGTGACTGTGTATGTACATCTCTGCATGGAGGGTCTGGGAATCTTTACAATGCTTATTAGTATTTTCTGGAATGGAAGATGCAGAATAGTGGTAATGACCGGAGAGACCAAGGATAAAAGAAGAGAAATACATTGATAACAGAAAATGAGTAATGAAAATGGATAGGTAATCTAATAATATTTAAAGGTCATTCATATAAGGAGTCATCTTGTTTTACTCAGATGTATTATTCACCTTCACCCAGGAAACCCACATACTAAACCAGCAGCTTGCCACGGTTCCCCCCCACGCTCATTCTACAAGAAAGAACGCCAGCGGACAGAGGCATGTATTTATCAAGGCAACAAAGCACTGAAGAGCTATCAGGAACCATTATTACAAACATGCAGATCATTCCCTTTTCCGCTTACTCAGCACTTGTCCAGAATAAAGGACATATAAATGCACATTTTTTTTCACAGAGGGATTAGATTTGCCTTGAAGATGCTTTGGTGCCTTTTGCCATGGGACCCTTCTTTTTGCTCAGGGCCTGCTCGGTGCCTCCTGGGAGGAAGGCTTAGCATAGACAAACCCTGAGGTCCAAGCTCTTCCTTGGCATTATCCTCACCTTTGTCCTTTGGGTTCGCAGCGGAGGAGTTGTCCCCAGCACGCTGTAGGGTGGCCCCCTGACATACCCTGCTTCCCAGAAGGCAAGCTAGCAGTTTCAGAGAACAAAAGCAGTTGCCCAAAACTACCCAGTCTGCCAGAGTGTCTATAAAAGAATAAAAGGGATTACAACACATAATGAAAATTATCACCTTAATATTTTACATTTTTTCAGATGGCATGTGATGTTGGAGGATGCATACAGTGGTTTTAGGGCCTGTAGTTTACTAGCTGAGGCAGTCTGAAAAAATGACAATCTGAAGGCAGATTTTTAAAGGGTTTATTTTAAATAGCTTATTCTGTGAAAATTAGAAGATACCAAACTAAAATTAGTAGAGAATGTTTATTCCCTTCTCTCTCCTCCTGTTGAAACAGGGAGAGTTTTTAATCTAGAAACTAAACTTCATCACGACAAAAAAATTTTCGTCCTGTGTTTTGTGCAAGCTCGCAATGAAGCAGCTACCAGTAAGGTTTCATTCTGCTTTTAGTTCCATGGCAAGTACCATAATGAAGTGGGGAGAAGAGTCTGGCCCATGGTTTGGCACCAACTTTCAAGGCATATATTTGAGCATAAGTCATCTACCTAGTCTAAATAATAACAAAGCCTTGAGTCCTTCTGGATGGCCCATCTTTATATGTTTTTGGTTTTTTTCTTTTTCCTTTAAAATTCAGAAGGAACTTTGATTTTGTTTTAGCTTGTGTTCAATATTTACCTGCTGAAGAAATGTTATTGGTACCGTATAGCATCCATGTTGTTCTAAAGTCACTAAAACCAGTGCTGGAAAGGGTTGAAGAGCATTACTTGCTGTGGATGTGAAAACCTTTTTCTTTAATCAAAGAAAACGAATAGACAGGAGACATTACATTACGCGGCTCTGAAATTAGAATCTTTGCCCGAAAATAAACGTGTAAGAATAAACAGTTTTTAATCTAGGCAAGACTCAAACTAGTTTGCACCTTTGTCACTTATTCAGCATCAACAGGGTACAGGCTGCAGTGTTTCTGATGAGGAGGCTTTTTGCATTCAGTTCTACCGGTAGTAACCCAAGATGCGAGAGAGTGAAGAACACGGGTCATACTTATAATCTGGAATGCTGTAAAACGTATCTCTTCAAGTTTTCAGCTGAACTGATATATTTATGTTAACTAGATCTAATTAGACCTAATTTCCATAGCATATCAATTATTTTCCTCATTTTAGTAGCTAATGCCATGTTCAGATATCATGGCAATCAAGCTTGTGATTTCTGGAAAACTAGTTAGAAGGCTTAGTGTTAAGTGTGTTTCCAACTGTGAAATTTATCCTTCAGAGTAATGCCTCCCAGTTTACTCACTTTGTTCCAGGATTCTCAGCAGCATATGGCCACTGGAACCGATTAAATAACAAGAAGCAAGACAAAGTCAGCGATGAGTCAAAAATAGCTGCACTAGTGATTCACCTTTCAAAATTCTGTCTTTAACAAGAAAAGTAAGGAAGAATAAGACATGCAATTAGAAGAAATTAAGGTCAATTTTCAAGCGGGGTTGCCTACGTGGTGGTTTCCAAATCCATGTTAGGCACCTCAAATAAAAGCAGTCTGATTGAACACCTGCAGCTCTTGGCAACGCGCTCATGCATACAAGGCAACCAGGCAATTCTTGTACACAAAGTCTCTACTTCTCATTTTTATTTTCACAATTATCTGGAACTCCTAAAACTCCAGGTTCTAATCACTAGATTTGACATGTTCCTTTCTCCTCCCAAGGAAGATACCCTGCGTTTCCCGCATATGGCCATATTTGTGCCACGTACTTGTTGACAAGTCCCATTTACTCAGCATGAGAACGAAGGCACTCTCTATGTACAGGAACTTGTCGCAATATATTTGGCCAAAAACATCCTCTGTGCTTTTTACCACTCCAGACTTCCCTAGACACAGAGGTCGGGCTCCCCCATCCAGCCTGAGTCATTTGAAGGTTAGATGTTCTACATTTTTTCTGGGGAGTCTTTATAGTCAATAGAGAGAGGTCAGTACATGTGGAAGATTTACGTTGTCCTAAAACAGCTACCTAGGACAGGAAGATGATTTGTTCTTTGGAGGCACCCAGCTCTCTCAGCTGAATATGTAGGGAGCTTTGGCAACTAGTTTAAACTAAATGCTGTCTTTCTGGAGAGCTAGAACAGGCGAAATGAATCTCGCCTCAGCGTCCTCTGGGCTGGTAGCTGCTATCCCAGACAAGACACACAATGAGATGATATGAAAAGGTCTAACACATCTCACAAGAAAATCACAGTAACAATGGGTCTTCAGGATGACGCTGGATATAAGGTTATACTGATACGTTTCCTGACTGAGCGTAGCAAGAAGCTTTCATTCACAGCTATACCTTAATCAGACACTAGCCAACTACATTTATTTCCGCTTATTTAAAATACGCCAATGCTTTGAATAGGCACACTTCAAATGAGGCAAAGGAAACAGACGCAAGCTCAGGAATAAAGTGAATTCTTTATAAAATGCATTTTAAAGCTGTGTAGTTATTATTACTTGGTCACTTTTGTATCCAGCTTCCTTCGTTTACAGTAAAAAGATGCTTCGTTTGGTCATCCAGACAAACAAAATGTCCTTGCAAATAAACTGTGCTCTTCTGACCTGCAGCACTAACAACACAGAGCTATCTAGAGCCCACGGACTACACTGTGATCCTTTCCGCCCACATCCAGCCCCATTATACCTAAGCATATCTGCTGATTTAATGGGCACGCTCAGGTATAACACAGAGCGGAATCTGGCCACATAACTCGTAAATGATTGAAAATTATATGGATGGTAACTGTGCCAGAAGACAATTTAGTTTGCTCCCTTTCATACTGAGCTGAAGTTGTTTGGTTTTCTTAAAAGAAATGGAACTGATAATTGTCACTACAGTAAGTAAATATGTCTCTGCATACATGCTGAAAGCAGATCTATTGGGCAAGAAGGTTACAGAATCTCATTTTGTGGTCCATCTGCTCCCTCTCTGCTTCCCAAGCCAACAGGCGCTAATCTGGGATGAAGAAACCGACAGGACACGGGGGAGGAGTAGACGGTCATGATTCCTCATCACTGCAGGCCTTTTGCTATATATTCCATTTTGATATATACCATTATGCTTTTGCTGTATATTCCATTTTGAGATATGTCATTATGATGTCATCGAGTAACAATAATGTATTGGAGTCCAGAGTATAATTCGAGTAATTAGGTGTTGCGACAGCATTTTACAGTTCGAGGCTTTCTCAAAATTTCAGTGTAATTTATTTTTCCGTGTAAATTACTTTCAGTGTATATATTTAACGTCAGATCCCCTATGACTCAAAATTAATGTTGAAGGGAAAAAGGTGCATTGCTGTAAAAGACTGTTAAGCAGGCCATAAGCAGAAATAAACAGTAAAACAATCAGACAGAGCTAAGAAAAGTCCACTGTACTCCTGTTGGAATTTATTTTTGCTCTAATTTGCACCTACACTGATGATTTTGAAGAAAAAAATGAACACCACCCCAAGGAAAATTTTCTATTGACACTACAATGAGAAAAATGAAAAGCAGTGCAAGAGTGTGAGAAGTAAATACAAAAGGGCTGAAGATAAAAACAAAATTCAAAGCCACAGATAATCAATCAGAAAGATGAAGCAGAAAAGGCATTATAGCTCACCGGGGATGGCAAAGGAGAAAGGGATATACTGTGTGACATAACAGTAGTAAAAACCAGCCACTGAAGCTGTATTAAGTCAAGTCCATCTCTCTGCAGCTCTGCTACAACAGCACTACCAGTATTTATTTATTTTTCATTTTGGGCACTTTGTCATCATAATAAATAGAATTATGTTCATAGCAAAGCAAGAAGAACCAACGTAAACAAGAGAGATGAAAAGAGATGAATACGTACATACTGTTTGGGTTAAGTATGATTAAGATGCAAGGCATCTCCAAATAATTTAGGCATATTAACACTCCATTAAACGTGCGAAATCATTGAATGTAGTATAAAAGAAGTATCACCAGCATTCTGGATAAGCATCAGGGAGAAGTTACAAAAAGTAAAGCCACTGCCAGTGGGAAAATATGTCTCATACTTAAAGCGTCTAATCCTAGATTAAAATCATGTTGACCACATGATGCAAAAAGCACCGACACAGTATAAAGTCCCTCTGCCAGATGAAAGCTGTTCATACTTTCTGGACAGGTAATTTTAGCCCAGATCAGAGGCTGCAGAAGCGCATAACAGTGATTGGACTTCCCTCAGCTAACCCATGGGCTTTCTCACTGGCCCCTTCTTGTCCCCTTGCCACTCCCAGTGATCCAAAGCTATGGTCCCTGGATGTCTCTTGGATGTTGTTCCTCTCCCTTACGTCCACGATCCTACATGATGAAGCTTGCTTAACTCCAACCCTTCTTCACCTGCTGCAAAACACCTGGAGTGACTCAATCGCTCCCAAGACACCCCAGCCCGAGTCTCCCGCCCTAAACAGTAGCATGTGCTATAGATCACCAGCGCTGGAGATGAGCCTGCCACCCTGCCAAACATCCCGGAGACTGCGTGCCAGCAACGGTATTCCCAGAGGATGGAGCAGCCAGGGTGCTGCATGCGCTAGGGTTGTGAGGGCAGCATCCACGCAGGGGTTACTGGTAGGAACTCAGGATATTGCCATGCGTGTGCTCTGTGGATACTTAAGGATGCTGGCGCAATGGATGGACATGGGAAAGCTCTGAGTTAAGCCTATGAGAGGGTCAATGACAATGGTGGAACGTCAAGGAGAGCACTGTAAGGAGCTTGCCTGCATCCGAACAGGGACACAAACACAATGCAAGTGCAATGGAAAGTTCTCTAGAGTAGCTGTCCTTTGACTGAGGGCAACTCTATTCTTTCAAGAAGACATTAATGACCACACCATACATGGAGAAAAGATCACTGGAGGAAGCTCTTTGAACCGTTGGTTCCCCAAGAAGGTGCCCAGAAATTGGTCTGACTTTCATATCCCTCAGTGTGGAAGTAATGTTTGTAGGCCCTTTGCTTCACATTTTTTCTGGACACTGGGCAAAAAGGTAACTTTTTACAGCTCCATTCTCCCACCTTCTCACACACATGCGCACCAACCTAGCTGCCTCAGCCTTCCAGACTCCCAAACAGCTCTGGCCTTGGCAGAGTCTAAACCTCCCTTGCCTGCTCTTGCTACTTGGTGGGCCCTTCTCCTCAGTGTCTTCCCTTCCCTAGGCTTATTGGTCATGAACCATGTGGTACTGATTTTGTGAGAGCTAAGAATTTCGTATGTAATTACAGATCATCCACTGAACTTCAGCTACTGCCTCAGGATTTATAAAAATCAAGCCTGAACTTAAGAAAACAAAAGGGATTCCTAGCATAGCAAGATCTTACTGAGACCCTGCACAGATCTCTACTGTTGTGGTTTAATGCACTGCAAGCACAGTATTCAGTAACAGAATAAGGGTATGCTCAGTATGAGTGAAGATGCACTTTCAGTCCAGAATAACTTGGATCCAAGTCACATCCTCCAGTCTGTGTGGTGCCTTCAAATGGCCAGAATGATCACCAAAAAGTCCATCTAAGCTCTGTCTCCTCTTGCTCTCATACTTTGAGACTTGATCTGGATCCATGCACCTTCCATTGAAGCTGTCAAAAACTCTCTATCCCTAGGAGCTGGAAGAAAGAAACCGTGCCCCTTCTATCTACAGCTCAGAGATCTCTGAACAAGAGGTGGTATCTTTGTGCTAAATGGCCCTCGATTGGATTCTCTCATGAATACGCCCTGTTGCTTTCTGGAGTGATGTAAATTTTCACAGTATCAAGAGGAAAAAGAGCTTAACTCTACATTGTGTGAAACTGAGCTGCTTTCTGTCTGTTTGGAGCATGCCACTTGATAATTCTTCTTGTTTGAAGCATCTTGGCATCTGCAGGTGAAGTCAGACAACTCAAGGACACAGCAGGTTCTACGGGCTCTAGAGAAAGCCTGGGAACAAAAATGGGGCTGCAGTGACGACAGAAGACTCAGCGGAGTGAATGTGCAAAATCAGAGACTTGGCAGAGAAAGCCATGGTGAGCTTGGAGCATGGCCAAGTTTCAGTGAATGTCTCAGTGGAAGACATTTGTGCCTTTGTTCAGGACACGATTAGCAGAGGTCAGCTAATTCTAATAATATAGAAACAACCTTTCTCCTCCAAAAAATCCCATGTCCAGCCTTTACAGCCCACCTCTAGATGCAGTTGAAAAGGCCAATGCAAGCAAAGTCTGCTTTGATGACCTGTGTGCCCATCACCTGCAGAAAGTGAGGGCCAAGGGATTTTCTGGCTTTCACTTTCCAGCCCTGACTGTTTGGTAGTGTGGCAGAAAAAGCTGGGCAATCACCAGCTTCCTTCCAGGAGGCCATGGCACTGGTAGGGTTTGTGCTCCCTCAGCAAGGGTGTGCATCAGCCAAGAACATGGTACTTCTCACCTTTGAGTTCTCCCTCCACTGCTAAGCCCTCTCTTTTGCAGCAGGACCCTCTACTGTCATGCACTGTGCTTCTTCTGGATTTAGTGCCCTTGCATCCTCTGGCAGTCCAGACATCTGCGTGCTCTGTAGCTTCAGCTCCACCTGGAGCCTCTCTCCCTGAGTATGGTCCATACTGCACAGGAGACAATACTCAAAGTGCAGTGTGGTAGGGGATACTATGCAACCGACCCGTGTCCCACACTGGCAAAAACACGTCTGACGCAGCTCAGCAGAAATGCCTCATCCTGCTCTACTTCCACTGATTCAGCAGCGCATTAGATCGTGAACACTAGCCTCAGATTGACTGGCTTGTGAAATAGCTGCTAAAAGGAGTGGTGAGACCTGACACACAGCAGGCACACAGAAAGAAGTTAAAGTTTTGTCATTTTCTGATCTTTGATTCACTGTAAATTCCTTTCTGGGGGAGAAAAAAAATTCATTTCTTGTGCTAGCCCGAAGATTTAGGTTTAAAGAACATGAAATACTTTAATGCTTATAGGGCCTTAAAGACTAAACAAAAATAAGTGCTCTGGAAAAACTCAAATTTTGCTTATCTGCACTTGCATCTTGGGGCTCACCTTTTGATATAGCCAAGCACGAGAACTAAATATTGGGCGACTTTTAACCTGTGACGCTTCTTTCCTTTCATCTTCATGCAGCCACTTGCTACTACATATCTGTGTTGAAGTCCAGGCATCTGTGCTGGATGCTGGTTTCTAAAATCCATGCAGGTTAAAGCATTGAAAGGAATTATTTCTCATGGTAAATTACAAGACGTTGGAACTTCTCAAGAAGAAAGCAATGCCAGCCAAAATAACATAGGGGGATAGGTCAAAGGAGCTAAGTAATCCATCCAGAAGGGGTAGATTTAGAAGAAACTGTTGCACATACGTAAGTGAAACTGTTCACTATTCTAAAGCATGCACTGAACGCACTAACAAAACAGAAGATGAAAATATATGTGTTCCGAATTATGAATTAAAAGCAATGACAATTTTTGACTGGTTCATAAGAAATGCAAGGAAGAAAAAAAAAGGTTTTCCATGGACAGACAGATAAAAATATGCCATTTGTAAAGCAGAAACCAAATAATCCTATATGTTTTAGGCTCGATATACTTAGCACCAGACCAGCTCGGGTCTGTTCCTCACAGGGGCATGCGTGATCCTCTCTGCATCACTGGGATTGCACCCTTTGCACCACAACTCTCTGTGCTCACTAATGGCAGCTGAGAGGACGGCTCTTTCTTCAAAAGGCGTAAATGGGCCCTGGTTGGAGCTAGTCACAGATTAAGATTTAGTCTTTTATCTTCAGTAATGCGGAGATTTTTTTCCCTACAGATAGTTTGTATGTTCCACTTGCTGCTATTCCGTAGAGAAAGTCTCTCGGGCTTTTTGCCCTTTGTATTTCCTCTCTTCTTTTATGTGGAGAAGACTGCCAACGTGGGATTTGCAAACTGCTGCCAATATGGGATTTGTGCTGCTGCGGCTGCCAATCTTTAATTTAGCATATGTATAAAGCTAATTTTTGGACACGATGCTAGAGCCTGGCATCTCCACAGGAGTCAGCCAGGTTGTAATGTTTGTATTGTGCTGTACTATAAAAAACAATAAAAAGAAAATATAAAAGAGAAAGCCTTTTATCTCTAGCTTTATAGATACAGATATGGTCTAAATACTTGTATTCTCCCTCTGCATCTAAAATTCACTTCCTCCTTTCTGTGCTGTAGTTTTTTCTTTTAGATTTTTCAGTTTGTGTTGCCTGCAGTAAGAGCCAATGATAGGCTCTTGCTCCCTACTGAGCATATCTTGGTATTAAAATGTATAAATGCAACTCTTCAGGGGAAGAAAAAAAGACCAGTTTTCCTTTAATTACATTTAAACTACACAGTCACATGCAAGAAGTAATACTGTCTCCTTTTTTTTTTTTTATTTTAATACAGAGACAGGGAGAGAAAAATCTTATCATTTAGGAAACATTTTTCTTACAGAAAACATAAGCTTGAATACCCTTCTGCGGCAAGGACATCTGCTATTCGGGAGGAGGTTCCTGCAGTGCATCCTCCAAAACGCGATCGTGCAGCTCAGTCCTCCCAGTGGGAAGAGGAGAGAGCCAATCTCGGCTGCCGGGGTGGCCCGAGGTGGTGGGCAGGAGCAGGGCGAGAGGAAAGGCCCCTCGCCCTGTCCCACGACACCTGCCGCTGCCGGATGAAGGCGCTGCACCGACCCCTGCCGTGGTGGAGCTCCAAGGGAGACTAAGGACGGATGAATTTCTAGGAAGGGCCAGCAGGTCCAGTGACAGCACGCAGCATGCGCTGACGGAGGGGACCGAGCCCCTGTGATAGCTAAACCCATTGCAGCCCTTGCACTTGCCACCTTGTCACCTCCAGGAGAGGAGCGGGCACAAAGGAAGCTCCAGAAAACAGGCTGCGATTTGGGGGCGTACAGCAGCCTGCGACAATGCCAAACCAACCAATGATTTAAAGTAGAGCCCACCGAATGCATCAAGTTTAAGCATCTTCCTCCAAATACAGGGGGAAAAATCAGCAGACAAACACCAAGATAAGGGCTTTGTCTGTTTGCTTTTTACCAATATTTGATCTTCCCACTGGCTGTAAAATCTGTTTTGCTTTTATTATTTTATCAACAGACATTTTTGTAGTTTCTTTTCCCACAATGCACATTATACAAAGGAAAATGGCGTTGCACTGTCCCAGCATCACTTCTTCATTTTAATTACTGTGATTTAAATTTCCCTGTCTACCAAAGTTCACAATATAGAGTTGACTAAACAGTAATAGAAGGTAGTTTTTCCGCACGGCTAGACCGGTATTTTCTAAGAACCGGATCTGCTAGCTTGCCTCCTCTCACAGCGGCAATGCCATGTGCTGTAATGAGACAGGATTATTGTTGCAACTGCTCCTGAAGGCCTCTCTCCCCAGGCAGCTGAAGAATGACTGAGTCACGCAGGTGATGCATTCGCTGTAATGAGATGGACAAAACCGCCAAGCCCACATCCAGGCCCTAGCGAACAATCCCCGGCATACCCACGCCTCCGGCGAAGGGGGGCCCGAGGGCGAGAACAAAACCACCAACGCTGGGAAAAACCAAATAGATAATATTTATTAAAAAAAAAAAAAAAAGAAATGGCCTAATGCTAATACGCTCTGCACAGTCATGCAGAAAACCCCGAGTTTGATTTCTAATCCCGGCCTCTTGTTCCCCTGGTTGGCAAGGAATGAGAGCGCGGTGGCGGTGGCGGCGCGCAGCCCCCGGGGAAGGAAGTGCCTTGCATCATTCAGCAGCAGCCCCTCCGGCTGCTTAATGAAAGGGACTGACAGGCTCTTACGGGAGACCCATGCAGCCCCCTTCTTGGCTGGAAGGCTGATGGCCTTGGCACGGAGTATCACGCCACAGGAGGGGCCGTTTTCCCAGCTTTGTAAACTCCATCCTCGAGGCCCTGTCTTGCTGCCAACTTCTTCTGCCCACGGAGGACTGTCTAGGACTCCCTCTGGAGCTCATCCGTCGGTTGGAGAGACGGTTATTGAGAAACACAGGATACACTTTAGCGGGGTGCGCTGAGCCCGGACCACCCTCGCTGAGCTCCCCGCACCTGCTGGCCTAGAGATCGACCATCGGGGCTGGGAATGGTTGCAAGAATAGGACCATTTATAAGCAGCAGAAGCACAAAACAATTATTTATGTTGTGCAAGGAGTTCACGAGGGTGGGTATCATCTGAGGCCCTCTGTAAATTAGAAATCGGCTCTATTCCGAGAGCATCGGGCCATCAGAAAACAGCATTGACAGGCACCTCAGAAATAGCGGGGAAAGCATTAGCACTCTGAATGAGCTAGGATGCTTTTGCCAAAGTTACGCTCACATTGGCAGCCGTGTTGCTAGCCCCCCACCCTTTCTCATCATGGGGATGCCGGGCGAAATTTTGTTATCTTTTACAGGGGCCAAACCTCAGTATTAAGCGTAACCAAACAGATGTGGGACAATTCTATAAGAAGAGACCTCCGTGCAGCTTTAGGATTACACAAACATGAACATCCCAACATACACGAACACAGACAGTCATTTCAAATTTGTAATGGAGAAAGGGGATTTTTGCATCTTGGCTTTGTTTTTCAAACTGTTCCATTGAGCACTGGTATGTGAGCACTGGTGACTACACTGGGGGTCATATCCTGACAACTACGGTCTCATTTCCACTGTAAGTACCTGCTGCATTTTGGATCCATGGTTCGATTTCAGAGCACAGGGGATTGCCCTCTGCTACGAGCCAGTGGCATCCAAAGATACTGAAGAAGCAAAGAATGCAGTCAAGGACATCTCAGGCCGGTCTGGTATGGTAACACCTACTATAGGTTTTGTTTCGCCTGTGTATGACTCTGCACTCCTGATTAAATCCCATGATTTGCTACATTTTCGTGATACAGGCAGAGCTAGGCACTTTGTTTACCCAAATGAGTTATCAGATAAGCGTATACAAGCTTTCCACAGCGCACTTTTCAACCTTGACATGCAGGTGCTATCCCTGGGCTGAAAGCATAGGTCATTGTCCGTGTCCAGTCAACCAACAGCTACTTTGGCGGACCTGCCAAAAAAGGACTACCAGGGAGTACCGTTGCTACCATAGAGTTAAAATCCTTGACTGTACCACCAAGGAACAAATCTGAACCTAGGGACAAGTATTGAAGCTGTATATTACATTATGAAACCTCTTCAGAAACCCACACAAAAACAAAACAACACAAAACAACAACAACAACAACAAGCTTTTCGGGAGGGCTTGGAATGACCTCATCACTGACCTGCTGATTCAACCTTCAGTTACGCGAAGGATTTGTATGACACTAGTCTTTCCCAGTCATGGGAGAAGGGCACCAAATCAAATGGAGTCACTGGTGTGAAACATGAAATTATCCTCTCACATTTCATCTGTCAATTATTTCACATCAGCAGTCAAGGAAAACAGGTGTAATGAACAGCTCATCATTCAAAACAATCACCCACTAAACCCAATTCCCTGGCTAAATATATTCAGGGAAAATCAGCCCTGGGGTACTTACATTGGAAATGGTAGGATTTACACACAGTATCAAACTTGCTCCCTGGCCTATTTTCTATTCTGAGCTATACCAGGCCAACTGCACACTAATACAATATATCTGGGAGTAAAAGGCAGCTCAGTTTTTAAGACTCAACAGCCACATTGACTTTTAGCCTGCAAGAGCGCTGTGAACGGTGAATGAATAGCACATAGAAAAAAGCAGTTGCTCAGAAAGGTTACCACTCGCTGAAACCACACACCCGAAGAGGGTCCACTACAGTCTGCTCCAGGAGGCAGCTCCCAGCTCTCCACCTGTACACCATCACTGTACAACGGCATGTCCAAAGGCAAAGCCCACTACAAGCTAACTTGCCCTAAAAGCCAAAAGTGCCTTAATTTCACTTACTTAAAATCCTGGGCATCTACCTTTCCCCATTTACCCGTGCTTAAGAAAAACTGTCAGTGAAGGACAGTTAAATTACCAGGGGAGGAGATAATCACAGTATCATAATTATGTTTAAGGTGGATTATGATCAACAGTGAAAGTGAGGGCACATCCAACTTGAATGATACAGCTTCATTTCAAAAATGACTGATGTTCTTAAAAGCAATCATATCTGAGAGGTAGGTAGACACCTTAACTTTCTCCCTAACTTTTCTCTTCATGCCTTAGCTCTTCACAATCTTTGTCATCCTACCCACATCTAACTTTGGGACGCCCACACTGAGATTGGCCTTGATGCTGCTGACTATATTTCAGAGTAAAAAATACTCTCGAAATTGCATAGATGAGATAATTAGCAGTGAAGCTTGCTATTTGGACACGTGTTAGTAAGACCAATGCAGGAAGAAAAAAGGCTATTTATTATTTCTCAAAATATGGCACTTCTCTTCCAAAGGTATTCAGCAATGAAACACCGAGTTTTTATGTATAGGCCTTTCCCAATGTAAACATTAGAAATGGGCGGTGTGTTACAAATGAAGCATTGTTTAAGAATGCACAGTCTCACACAATAACGAAGTTTCCCTTATAATTACACAAACATGCCAACAAACTGTGGAACCATGGTGGTCTGATTCCTCACTGATATTTCAGTTGTTCAGCTGCCACAGCCATGGGCACAGCAAATTCTGAATTAAACACTAGTTCTCAGTGATTTTGACGATCGCAGTCAAGCATATCTTGATGAAATTAGAGATGCAGAAAATATTTTTTGACAGAGTGCATGAACAAAACAGCCAGAAGTGAATCCAGTTCTGTGAGAAAGGCTCGTGCAGAGAGAGAGAGACTGGGGAGATGCTGAAAATTGGACTCTCTGAATTTGGCAGGAAGAGGCGAATTTTATTAGCAATCTATGCTACAAACATAACTTTCCAACTATTAACAGTTTTTAGTTGCCAAAAGAAAATCACCATTTCTAATTGCTTTTTAGCTCTTACATTTTATAAAGGAAAAAAGGAGGAAAGAAAGGGAGCAAATTTACATCTCCATTTTGTAAAATATAACATAAACAGAGAATATAGTAGCATTCCAGTTTAATAAAATCCTCACAAATGTAAAGTGTTTACTTTACAACATTCTGCCAAAACAAAGCACTTGTAATTCCACAAAAATTTTACATACATTTATTAGAAATGAGTAGGAACATTTTAAAAAGTATCATAAGTTAAATATGAACTGGTAAAAATAAGACTCGTTATTCTTACTGGAGATATTTTTTGTGCAGCATGCTTTCACACAGGGTCTTAAAAGAAGTGCAAGGACACTGCATTGCCTTACAGAAATATCTTCTGTTCCGATTTTCCTTTGATTGCAGTAGAATGCACGTTTTAAAGTAATAGTGAAAGAGACTGCAGGTTTAGTTGCAATCTGTAAAGCATCAAAAGCCACCTGATTTGTTATGAGACAAGTTGCAGATACACCGTCCACCGTTTTTACTGCATTTCTGCCTATTCCGGAAGGAAAATATGGCCTTTCAAAGAAAGATCTGGCTATGCAAGTACCACTGTGATTGTTGAGCATAGGAAATTGCTACTAAGCCATACTTTAAGCATCTCTGAGTTAAGAGGTACAGACTGGCTCGATGAGACTTTTAAAGCAGTGTGAGTGTCTAAACTCCCTTGAAAATCTCCTTAGCTTTTTAGAGGCCCCCCAAAGGTTCACTAACACGGAGTGTTTTAAAATAAGTAACTAGCTCCTTTGCAGGGAAAGGATGGAAAGCTCAGCATGGAAATACCCACTAGCCATAGCAGGAAGAGTGGCCCTTGCGGAAGGGCCCAGATGGACTTGGCTCCCACGGCCAGCCACATTGCCCAGCCAGAAATGCAGTGCTTGTCACTAAAACCGAAACAGCTGTTCTCAACCACAAGCTTATATATCTATCAATTACAACAGCGTCTGCATCCAGTGCTCTGATCACGCTAGCTAGGAAGATGACATATTTAGGCTTTTTTGTTCCATTAAAAAAGCATTTATTGGTTGCTCCATTATGTAAGTGGCTACATTTCTTACCCTAGGCTCACCAGAACATGGCTAGTGTATATATCAGTCTGCACATGACAGGCTCTTAACAATGAAATAAAAATTCTTCTCTCTGTCCTTACTGGATCCATGGATGTTGAAGAAAAGATAACACAGAGCTGAGCAGTGCCAGATACGTAAAGGTTTGAAACTCATGTTGAAGGCAAAGCTACAGGAGCAACACTGTGTATGTGCACAGGAAGGGAAGGGCTTGACTATCATCCCTTGACTACAACCTTCAAGTTAAATTACATTGCTGTAGCTGGGTTGTCTCTGTGGCTAGGCACCGCCAAGCACGTGTGTCAGGGGAGGCCCCTCCGGAGGCCTTTGGGGCCCTGGAGACTACCTGCAGCACTGTTACGGGGCAGCCCTCAGCCACTGTGCTCTCTTTCCCCTCCACAAAACAGCCTCCAAGCCAAAAGGGAAGCGCACTTCAGCTGAAACACATGCGTGGGAAGTGCCCTGTCCTTAAATCAGAAGGAGCAGGCTCCAGCCCCCATACAGGACCCAGCTATAATGGCAAACCCTGCGTTCCCCGAATGCAAACGCTCAGGTCTAGCACAGCTCCTACGTGCAACCGAGGGCCTCGGCGAGCGTGCAGAGGGCAGGGAGGGAAGGAAACTCTACCTTTGTTTCTTCCTGCTGCAAGAGGCTGGAGCTACCCCTGCACGTGCGTGAGTGCTTTTTGAAGGCAGCCCCCAGGAGCCGCAGCAACCATGACAGCCTTCGCATGATGTGCACCGCCAGGCGCCTGCTGGGTCAGCGTGGCTCTGCACCCACCCCTACTGCTAGCCCCCTCGCAGTGCAACAATTTACCCTTGAATAAATTAGCAATAATTGGAAATCCACTTCACTGGACCTTACGCAGCATGACTAATGTGACTCACTTTTTAGCTCTGTTCCCTTTGTGTTAACTACTCAGCAAAGAGGGTGCTTTAGAAAAGAGAAGAACCAGTAAACTTTATGCTGTGGAAAAAGAAATGACAGTCTCTGAAGAGTGATATAAAGGTTTAATGTGTGCTTTGGATGCACAAGAAGCCAGTGTTTTAAGAGTACTGCGGGGCACAGTGCTGCTGCTGCTGGCTTTCTTGCCTTTGTATCCTTGTCTTTACCTTTTAGCTGGTGCATGCTAATTTTGGTGGCACAAGGACAAGGCTTGAAAAAGTACATCTCTGCAACAAAGGCAATACACATCTGCACAGTGCATATAATTTTGAAAAACAACACACTGACACTATTTACTGGAAACATCGCAGGGGGTGGGTGGGCTGAGAGTCATCTGGATCTCAGCCTTTGCCTGTGCCTAGATTGCATGTGAGGATGTGGTTAAGCCAGTTAAACCCCTCCTTTGTGGAAAATATTATTAATATTAAAGGCTGTTTGGAATTGTAAAGTTAAATTACACTTACAGTGAAATTAAAACACAAAAACCTAAAGTGCCAGAAACATTTTTTTAAAGTAATGGTGTGACAATTGATAATACTACAGTGCCACGTGTATGTCCATTTTCTTTCATGACCCCATTCAAGCTCATTAAATTGAGCTAATTGCCAGGCCATTTTTTTCAAAAAAATAAAATGGGGACTATTCAGCATACACACCCCTACATAAGCTCTGTAATACAGCACTGCTACAATATTCAAACAGCCTGGCCAACTCGAACTAACTGTGCACTTACAGTAACTTGCAAACTGATATATGAAGTAAGAGCCAGGAATTACAGTAGAGAATCTGTGACCTAACCGGTACGGGTTTATTAAGGTCATATGAATATATCATGTTTAAATATTTATCTGTCAGTACCTGTCAACAGGTATTTTCCATTCTAGGTGGCATACTTTTCTTTTGATTTATGCACATAATTCCTATAACATTAAGTCTGGATATGCATGCAGAATGAGGAAAATATGTACGTATCACCATGAGTTTTTTAAGACAACAGTAAGACAAGCGTTTCATAATTTCTGCACAGGATCCTTAGGTAAAAATTGTGGTGCATGAAACAATCCCCATATCCAAGGAAAAAACTATAGCCTTTCATTCTCGTAGCAGCATGTAACTAAGGTTTAGATGAGTGAACAGATGCATGCAAAAATCAGCCATGAGAATGGAAAACATTCATTTTCACAATCTGCTAAATCTGCTAGGTATGCATGAAACAGAGCCAAAGAGATCTCCAGCAGAACGCAATGTCACAGTCTTGGCACAACGGGGAACTTTCTCAGATGCTCTTTGTGCCAACACTGGCACTTGTACTGTACAGCTGTGTTCAGAGATCACTGAAATATACTGGAATCTCAAGGAGTTAATAATATGATTTCTATTTAAATATATTCTCTTCATTTCCCACTTCTCCAGGAAACAAGATGTGGAGTTTTTTGTTATTATTGCAGCTACTGCTTTGCATGAAGTAACGAGTTCAACAGAGAGATTTTCAGAGTGCATTTCCTCTGCTACAATATAAATCCCTTATCAAACCCTTTTAATGAAAACTCCCTGGTGTTGCCTTCACAGCACTTATATGTCCCAAGCTTAGTGACCTCATGCAATGCTGAAAAAGATCCCAAATTTTGTATGATTTTTTATATTACTAGTCTTCTAGAGTAGAAATGAGCACATAATTAGACTGGGTAGATTAGACTGAATTAAAGAGTAGAGTCAAATCTTCTCTTAAGTAGTAGTTTGTCAGAAATAAGGCTTCTGACTTTTCAAGGGTGAATTACATGTCTTATTCTGTTGAAATGTAGATCTTATCAATGTAACTTCACAGCTGGTGCCCAGTCTCCAAAAGCCAGACTCTGTAAAGCCCAAAGAAAGCAACTGGATTGAGCACCACCCGGTCTCATTTTAGCACTTTGAAAAAACCCAATGTGGGTAAGAGAGGATATACTAAAATGCAGGAAGGGAGGAAACTGTTCCCTTCTGCAGCAGCTTCTCGTGACAGCTCCTTTGTGCCTGGTCGTGGTGTGGGAGGCACGGGGCCCCCGCTCTCCCAGGCACCAGGCAGCTCTCTGGACATGCACTCCTCAAGCCAAAACCCCACTAAGCAAACCCATTTATTTAATGTGCTGCATGGCACACTCAGTTCTCACATTTTCTCAGCTTGCTGGTAGCAGGTGTGCAGAACTGCCATGCTGCCCAAATCAGCTGGGACACTTGTTTCTGAAAAAAAGGAGGAACCTTAAATCTCTTCCCTCCTAAACGTGATTGCTTAGAAGCACTGTTCATTTTTATCAGCACCCTCAGGCTGAAGACTTTTTCTTACATGATAGGAGAGGTTTTCTGCTGAGGTAATACTGTTTTCTGGTCTCCTGACCAGATTCATTTTCTTTGGAGAATCTGGCAGCTTCATCTATAAGTGGAATTTCATAGTGAATCTTTTGGGATTTTGGACCAATTTGAATGGGAAAAAGTATTAAAAGAACTTGTCACGTGGCTGCTGGAACCACATGGAGAGTCAAAGGAAGCCTCTGTGCTCCGAGGCTGCCGCTCAAGCACTTGCGTTTATGTTTCTTGGCAAAAGCCACATTTGTGTACTCACTCGATTTCCAGAACAGGGTGAAAACCAGATGCCCTTCTCTGCACCATGCAGCTTACTCACTGGGATCTCTACATGAAAGATACTGTGATGATGGGGTTTATTTTAAGGAGGTGGTTGATTGGTAGCCTACAGTATTGCCCTTTTCATGCCACACTCTAGAAGGAAAAAAAAAACAATCAAGAGACATACACAAGCGCCAAGGCACTCTCTGAAGTATAACTTCACTGTGATCTCTGACCTGGAATCAGTCCCCGGAGGCAGATGCGGCCAGGATGGCCCTTGGACTGCTTACAAAACTCTGCTGGGGTCTTGACATGAAGAGGAGGGAAATGAAAGGAGTACCTTAGAAAAAATACTTTTGTTTAGGCCAGATCTATGACCTGTAAAGCTATCTCAAAACGGGTACACAGCCTCTGTCCTTCCTTCAGAGGCTCTGTCAGTAGGGCCGCCTGGAATCTGCAGCTTCTTGAAGCGCAGCGTTTCACTACATAATCTTTCCTCTTTGCTATGCTCTAGTAATGTGCATTACAATTTTGTATCTTCTTCATGGCAGTTCATGATTTATTTGTCCTTCACTTCAGTATCTCTTTTTCTTCTTAGTCAAGAAATATCCAGGACAATTACTCAGCACCAGAAGAATGGAGAATTTATAAGTTAGATGCAACACCAGCACCTGCTTTTCTAGCTTATCTTTCCATTGACGATAATAATTTCTAACATTGCTTTAGGGAACAAGTCCTCTGCATTTGGGGAATCCCAGCAAATTCTGCAAGTTTTTCAGTATTGTTATGAAAGCAAAGTACCTTATCTGGTTTTCCTTCCGTGGCAAATGGGATGAAAAACCATGGATAAACAACTCTTATGTCATGGGTTACAGAGACTCCTCAGATGAGTGAAAAACGTGTAATTCCCATTCTGTGATAGCCTATTGTGGCTACCTGAAGAAAAAAAAAGCAACACAAAATCTTGAACTAGTTCACTGTGGTCACGGCAAAGCAACCTCTATACTGTGACTGCTATCTTGGCATGCCTGTTGGTTGCTACCATGAGAGTGACAAATGCTAGGGAACCAGTTGGCATGGTTCGGTGAGTCCCTAGAAGAGAATATGGTGAGCAACCTCGGTAAGCTTTGAGAGTGCGAGTGAGAGAAACTATGCAAAGTGCCAAAAGGGAACCAGCAGAACATTACACTTGTATGAAGTGGGAGTAATCTCATTACCAGAGGTGATAACCATTGCACCCCTGATGGAAATGCATAATTACGGAAAACAGCTAATGAACTGCAGTAGCAGCAGGGTAGCCAGAAGCTCCTATCTATACCATCTACCATGCTTAACCCAGTTGAGCTGCTCCTCCTCCTCCACCTTGTGCAAAAGGATCTGTAAAACATATTGCACATACAGATCCTCATAAGTGGGTCAGTGAAATTAAGAAAGTAATACAGCACTTTGCACTTTTATTTTCAAATTCAACATGTATCAGTTCTGTGAAGTTTCCTTCCTAATTCTACAGGATGCTTAAGCATGCCACACTTACAGCTGTTCATTTCATAGCTACATCTGTAGATAAACAAGGTTTTGGAAAAACCCAACTCCTACTGAAATAAAAGCAGTGACAGCAAGTTGATTGGCAGAAATCTCTGACTTTGAGAAACCTCACTTTTAGTTTAGTAACAATAAATGTGGCTATAGTTTATAAGAAGTAGAAAATCTCAAGCTAACTGTAAGATAAGTTGAACTGTAATTGGGATCTGGGGCCAGCTACTGGATAGACTGAGAGTGCAGAGCCTGTTCTGGAGCGTGTGCGTGTGTGCAATGGAAACAGATCTGACAACCAGTAACTGGAGGGGGACCATGAACTTCCATGCTTCATAGGTCCAGGTGACAGATACTGGGGAGGTCAGGGGGTCTGAGGTCAGCTACAGAATATACTGAGCACCTAAGGCCAGCTCCTGGAGATCCATATTGTGTGCTTGTGCATATATATATAAAATACAGATATTGTGTGTATATGCATATTACATTATATAGAGGGAGCATATGTAGGAGGGGGATAGGATAGGACCATGGTGCTGTCCATGTTTGCCTGAGGGCTGTGTGTTTATATGCGTGCTGGCAAAGTCACTATTTCCTGTCTGAGTTGATCTGTGTGGCCGGTCCTTCATATATATAAATGTGTGCATGTGTGTGCCTACTGGGGATACTTGCTCAGCCTCGCTAATGTGGGAACCTGGGGATGTGGAGCTGCAGCAACCTGGCTCAAACACGCTACCGGATTCAGCAGCTTCTATCACATCAGTATTTCCTGTCTTGCCCTTTGCTATCTCTGAAATATGCAGGCACTTCGCACAAAAGGAAGAACTGTCTTGATTTTTTTTTTTAAACTGCAACAGGTGAGGAAAGGCAAAAGAGTACAGAGGAAAGAAACAGCTATTATTAGTTGTAAATAAAATATATAATTTCCCTCTTACAGTTATGAAAGCAGTAAAATTAAGTAAGTTAATCGTTTTAAGGTTTTTAAACAATAAAACCTTGTCATGGAGGTTGCAGGCTGTTGAGAAAAAGCAAAAATGAAAATTTCCCTAGTAGTTTATCAGTACCTTCAATGGTACTTGTTTCGTGCCTGCTGAGGATCTGTTTTCTTGATTAGATTAGTAAACTAGGACTAGAACCACACAGGGACATAAGCATTGTGGTGCTTTAAAAAGCCATAGGCTAAAATGTATACGCTCTCCTTGGAGCACAGACAGAAATCTAGGTCTCTCTTCTCCTAGGTTCATGCCCTAATCACTGAGCTAGAAAGTCAGCTTCAGGCCTACATTCACCTTCTGGCCTAGTTAATATCTATTTATATAAAGCAAGGTAGAATTATTTCAACAAGCAAAATGGAGAATGTCTCCACCACAGAGATGCATGCATATGGATGGCATATCAGAGTTTTACTTAGCAAGCATGGTGTTATCAGCCTGCACTCACTCCAGCTAAGGACAAACAGACCTCAGCTCTCCTGCTTCCTGGATGACTTCTCTAACTACTAGATGCATCACGCAATCACACAGACTAAGTCAGGTGGGGAGAGACCTCTGGAAACCACCTTGCCCAACCACGTCCTCAAAGCACAGGACAGCACACTTCCTGAGCTTACCTATGAGGATGTGATGGGAGACAGTGTCCAAAGCCTTGCTGAAGTCCAGGAAGACAGCATCCACTGCTCTGCCCTCATCTGCCCAGCCAGTCATTCCATCACGGAAGGCTATCAGATTGGTCAAGCATGCTTTCCCTTTGGTGAATCCATGCTGACTACTCCTGATCACCTTCTTGTCCTCCAGATGCTTAGTGAGGACCTCCAGGAGGAGCTGTTCCATCACCTTTCCAGGGATGGAGGGGAGGCTGACAGGCCAGTAGTTCCCTGGCTCCTCCTTCTTGCCCTCTTTGAAGACTGGGGTGACACTGGCTTTCTTCCAGGCCTCAGGCACCTCTCCTTTTCTCCAGGACCTTTCCAAGATGATGGAGAGTGGCCTAGCAGTAACATCCGCCCGCTCCCTCAGCACTCGTGGGTGCATCCCATCAGGGCCCATGGACTTGTGGGTGCCAAATGATCTCTAACCTGATCCTCCTCGACCAAAGGGAAGTCTTCCTTTCTCCAGCCTTCCTCTCTTGTCCCCAGGGTCTGGAATTCCCCAGGGCTGGCCTTAGCAGTGAAGACTGAAGCAAAGAAGGCATTCAATAACTCTGCTTTCTCTGCATTCTTCCCCATCAGGGCACCCACCCCATTCAGCAGCGGGCCCACGTTTTCCCTAGTCTTCCTTTTGCTACTGATGTACTGTCCTAATTCTGTCCTTATATGCCCAGGCAACACTTATATATTCCCCCTTGATAGCCCATTCCCATTTTCATTTTCTGTACACTTCCTTTTGCCATTTGAGGCAAATCAAGAGTTTCCTGTTCAGCAACCTGTCCTCCTGATATGCCTGCCTCTTTTCCTGCACTTCAGATGAATTCCTTCTTTACTTTGAGGAGGTTGTCACTGAAGACTGACCAGCTCTCCTGATCTCCCTTGACCTTCAGGGGCACCCTACCACGGGATCAACCAAGCCTACCAGCTCCCTGAACAAACCAAAGCCTGGTGTCCTTGCCTTCCGCACTTCCTTCAGGATCTTAAACTCCACCATCGCACAGCTCCTGCAGTCAAGGTTGCCATCAAGTGACCCATTCATTCTTATTCATAAGTCCATCCAAGTATCTACCCCAGTTAGCTTCTCTGATATCTGCATCAAAAAATTGTTCTCCATTCACTCCAGAGATCTGGATTGCCTGTGCACAATCATGCTGCCCTCTCAGCAGATGCTGGCGTGGTTAAAGTCCTCCATGAGAACCAGAAAGAATTTGAGAGACTTCTTTCAGTTGTTTAAGGAAATCTTCGTCCACTGCCTCTTCTTGATTGGGCACCCACCACGACTTTCCCCCTTTCTGGCTTCCCTTCTGACCCCGACCCATCAGCTCCCAATAAGCCTGTTATTCATTCCACAATACACATTACCATTATTTCTTCTTTCCTCTCCTAGCCATTTTTTAATAAAATGGCCATGGTCACTGTGCCATTGGTGACTCACTGCATGGATCCATGCACTGACCCCTTTGCCTGGGTCTTCTGTCAAAGTCTGCAAGGTAAATTCTGATCTCATCTACTTTGGCGATTCAGATAGAAGACAACTTTCTGATAGCCTTGGCATGAGAGAGGCAACAAGCTGCCAGAAGAGGATAGAGGCATTTCTGAGCATGCACAAAAACATATCTTCAAGCGTGTAGACTAGGGACTAGCAGTGGGGCTGGGAATCACATTCATAGACGCAGGTATCCAAATTCAACTTGAGGTAACCAAAATTTTTTGTATATTCAGAAAGGATAATATGTTCCAGTGTTAAGTACACTTTACAATACCGGACACTGTAAAGCTGTCTAATGAAATAAGAACAAAATCTCCTGCTCACTAAGCTTATGGACTCCAGCTGGGTAAAGAAGAAATGGAGACAGAACAAGATGATACCATGGTATCATGGTAACAATAGACAACCAAATCACAGAATTACAGAATAGTTGAGGTTGGAAAGGACCTCTGGAGATCATCTGCTCCAAACCCCCGGTTCAAGCAGGGTCAGCTAGAGCATGTCCAGTCAGGTTTTGAGTATCTCCAGGGACGGAGACTCCATAACCTCTCTGGGCAAACTGTTCCAAAGTTCAAAAACTCTCACAGTAAAGAAGTATTTTCTTATTCAAGTAGAATTTCCCATGTTTCAGTTTGTGCCCATTGCCTCTTGTCCTGTCACTGGGAACCACTGAGAAGAGTCTATCTGCCTCCTCTTTACGTTTTCCAGTCAGATATTTATACACATTGATAAGTTCCCCCTAGCCTTCTCTTCTCCAGACTAAACAATCCTACCTCTCTCAGTCTCTCCTTGCATGACATGCTCCAGTCCCTTAATCATCTTTGTGGCCCTTTGCTGGGCTTGCTCCAGACATATCCATGTCTGTCTTGTGGGGAGCCCAGTGCTGGACCCAGCACTCCAGATGTGGCCTCACCAGTGCTGAACAGAGGGGAAGGATCACCTCCCTCAACCTGCTGGCAATACTCTGCCTGATGCAGCCCAGAATACCATTGGCCTTCTTAGCCACGAGGATGCATTGCTGGCCCATGTTCACTTGTCCACCAGAACCCCCAGGGCTTTCTCTGCAAAGCTGTTCTCCACCTGGTGGCCTCTAGCCTGTACTGGTGCATGGGGTTATTCTTCGCCACGGGCAGGAGTTTCCAATTCCCTTTGTTGAGCTTCATGAGGCTCCTCTCTACTCATTTCTCCAGCCTGTTAGGGGACCCCTGAAGAGCAGCACAACAATCTGGTGTATCAGATTTTGTTCCATCCCCCAATTTTGTATCATCTGCAAACTTTATGAGGGTGCAGTCAGTCCCATCACCCAGGTCATTAAAGAGGATGTTAAATAGTACTGGCCCCAGTATTGACCCCTGAGCGATACCTCTAGTCCCTGGCCTCCAGCTGGACTTTGTGCCATGGATCACAATCCTCTGAGCCCAGCAGGTCAGCCAGTTTTCAATCCACCCTACTGACCACTTACGCAGCCCACGCTTCAACAGCTTGTCTACGATAATGTTATGGGAAACAGTGTTAAAAGCCCTACCAAAGTCAAGGTAAATATCCACTGCTCTCCCCCCATCCACCAAGCCAGTCACCTCACTGTAGGCTATTGGGTTGGTTAAGCATGATTTCCCCTTCATAAATCCATGCTGACTATTCCTGATCAACTGTCCTTCATGCGTCTGGAAAGAGTATCTAGGATTAGTTGCTCCACCTCCTTCCCGGGGATAAAGGTGAGGCTGACCAGCTTGTAGCTCCCCAAATTCTCTTTCTTGTCTTGAAGATAGGGGTGACATTTGCTCTCTTCTAGTCCTCTGGAACCTCTCCCAATCTCCATGGCCTTCCAAAGATAGTTGAGATTTCCGTTTTGTTTAAGTGCTTCCTAACCTGATCCTCCTTCAAAATCAGGAGAAGAATACAAAAGAGACTGTGTGGGCAGGAGAGAGGAGGAGGACATATTTGCCTTACCAATCTGAAGGCCTTTTACAACCAAATGACCAGCTGTGTGGACAAAGAGAGAACAGCAGATGTAATACCACTCGACTTTAGAATGGCTTCTGACATGCTTTTCCATGGCGTTTTCATCTGGAAGCTGAGAAAATACAGGCTGCAAGAATGGACTGTTAGATGATTTGAAAACTAGCTGGACAGCTGAGCTCAGAGGGTAGTTATCAGGGTCAGTGTTCAGTTGACAGCTGGCAAGAAGTGGAGAACCCCAGGGTTTGATACTGGGGCCAATTTTATTTAGCAACTTCCTCAGCAACCTTAGTGATGACAGAACGCACCCTCAGCAAATTTTCCAGTGACCCAAACTAGGGGGACACGCTGACACTATGGCCAGTAGAGCTTCAAGCTAGAGAGACCAGGAGAAACTCAAGGATCAGGCCAACAGGAACCACAGGAAGTTCAGCAAGGAGAAGCGAGAAGCTCTGCAGTGGGGGCAGGATAACTCCATGCGCCTGTGCTGGCCAGGGGGTGACAGGCTGTGTAGCATGCCTACTGAAAGGGACCTTGGGTTCAGTGGATGGCAACTTGAACAAGGCCCAGTGAGGTGCGCTCTTATTGCAAACAAGGCAAACTGCATACTGGCCTATTTCTAGGAGGAGTGTGACCAGATGCCTGAGAAAGGTTATTGGTCCCTTTTATTCAGCCTCCAGGTGAGGCTGCATCTGGAATTCAATGTCGCGTTTCAGCTGCCTACTTCACGGGCATCATTTAACAACATGAATAGTGCAACAGAGATTGGATTTACAACATCTTCAGAGATGTGTAATTTGGAGGGGGGATGCAATGACCTTCTCAAACTGGAAAGACAGTCAAAAGTGAAAAAGTACCATGTACGACAGAGAAGATATGTGTACAGATACAACTACATAGTCCAGGCAGAAGTATAGCTGAAAATGGACTGAGGGTAGTAGATCACAAAGTGAACTGTTGGCACCAATGTGCTGTTATTATGAGAAAGATGAAGCTCATTCTGGAAATATATTGACAGAAGCATCAAATGTGATAAAATAGGAAGTAATTGCTCTGCTCTATGTAGCATTTATGAGACTCAGTTGAAATATCCAGTTTTGGGGACCAGAACTGAAAAAAATGTGGAGAGTCCACAAGCCTACAAGGAGACTGGTAAGATGTTCAGAAAACACCTCCTATTAGAAAAAGCTGAAGGATATGCAGACACTTTCACTAAAAAAAGGGAAAATCAGCACGAGAAATTAATAACATTTCAATACACAGAATAATGTTTTGTGAGAGAGTTATGGATTTCTGCTTTTCTTTCCATAAGTGGTCATGGACAGCAAAATCTGTCATTTGTTGAAAATAATATTTATGCTAAGTTATTGGAAAATCTGGAACAGACACTAGGGAGGACACAGAGACATCTCTGGGCGTTCTCTGCAACAAGCTACAGAAACACCCATCAGGAATAGTCTGGAAAAGTTTCCTTCTGCTTCAGATCAGAGGACTGAACTAGGTGATGATAGCTCCTCCAGCTCAACATTTCTGTTACCCTAGAAAACCATCCAATGAATGAAGCCAAACGGATGTCCTAGTTTCCCCTAACAGATGTATTTATTAGCAGAACAAAAAGGAAACAGTTCAATAAATGCTCTGCTTCACTCAAGGAATCAGATTTAATAGCCATAACAGATTTACAACACATACTATGCCTGTAACCCTACTAAGCACTTGCAAAATTATGGGTCTTAAAAAGTCAGTGATCCATGACTTGCAGTTAGGAATTTGCAACATGTAACTTGCCCACTTAAAAGATGCATGCAAGTCCTCTCTTCTTGAGCAACAGTCAAAAAAGCATACAGGTAACTCCTTGTACAACCCCAGGAAAGACTTTGAGCTGATTGCAGAAACTGCTACTTTGTGCCACTCTCGCTCACCAGGGCCTCATTTGCTTCACTAGACTTCCTTGGCCCCTTTCCTTCACTTATAAACTCCCACGCTACACAGGAAAAGGGCCTCTTTCCCTCCTCCCTCCAGTGTGCCACAACCAGCTCACAGAAATCACACCTGTGACTACCTTGTCTTCACTGCTCAGAAGTACCTGTTAAACATTCACTCTTTTTTTTTTTTTTTTTTTAACTCCTAATCAGACCGGCATGAGGCTGCTTGCCAAGACATATGGCCTGGAAAAGTGAGCGTTGTGGGTCTGTTCTCCTTTGTTAGCACAGAGAAAGCTCAGAGCTTCACCTGCTAGAGAAAGGGGAGCTCTTTGAGCAACCCCTTCGACTCACTGGGTGTGCTTGTGGCAAAGTTTTTGCAGGGAACAATACATCTGAGAGCGAGCAAGCCATGCAGCGCTTTGCCACGTAACACTAAACATGCCTATATGAAGAGATAATGCCTGCTGACCAGGGATTGGGATTGCCATCACAGTCTACAAGCCAGTTGCTCTTTCTGTTAGTTTCTGTCAAGTCAAATCAAGCGCTACTCAGAGGTTGCTCTGTGCTTGAATTCCCATCAGCTATAAAATCAAGCACGTGTGTGAGGGGCAACTTTTAGCAGCCTCAAGCACTGAAACCCATAAGGTGCCATTACATTTCTGAGCATTTCTTTTTCTTCACAGCAGTGTTATTGTACCTCACCGATGATAAGCAAATATGACAACAAAAAGAAGCCTGATTCTGAAATCAGATGCCTCTGCTGCTGATTTACATATGCTGGCCCTAAAGGAGCCCCTACAAAACACCCACTCTAGAAAAACGCATACTCAGATGCAAAAGCACCCAGTGGCAGATCCAACCATCCCTCATTCCTCCCTTCCCATTCAATAAGACCTTACAAGTGCATGAACAAGCTGCAGCCAGTCATAGCAGGTACAGGTTCAAGTGGAGGATGAAAGGCCCCCCTGCTCATTAACTGCATTACCCAGGCGCATCTCCCAGCACTTGCCAGAGACTGCAAGCAGATGATGACTGTCCAGCCAGGTGATGTGGAAGCAACCTCCGACCATATAAACTTTTCTTCTCACATAATCTTTTTTTAATTTTCAAATGAGAACTGCTTTACCTGTAGTTGCTGCATCTCTATACGAAAATTGCAGAGCTAAACCAATTTATACAAGCTGAGGAGCTAGCTGAACATTTTAAAACCAACCCAAGTCTTCTTGGCCAAATCTGTGTACTTCCTAACACAGACAGCAAAACAGGAAACAAACTCTAAAATGCTTCGGGGTCTAGTAGTTACCCTCGTTACTTAGGGGAAGGAGGAAAGATTTATTATTAGCCCTTACTAGAAGAACCGTACACTTCTGAGAGAAATCACATTCATATCCTTTGCAGTGTGCGAAATCACAGCCACCTTCTACTTCCATTTCTCCAAAGGCGCTCAGCACTTCAGAGAGCTAAGACAATGGCTAGATGATACCCACATGCTTTAAAGCACCACTGTGAATAGCATGCTTATGGACAGCTGCACCCTTCCACATATGGAAAAAAAAGAGAAGCATTTGGGGGACAGATTTTTGAAAAAGAGCCATGATAGAGGGCAAACAGCTACTTCCAATTCCCACTAGGGTTCATTATCTTTGGTGCAACATGCACACAACAGGGGAGAAATCTTGGTCCTATTCGTGCCAGATGATGGGAGTTTTTCCGCTGATATAGTAGTGCCAAGATCCTTCCTCATGACACTAACTTTAGGGGAGGACAGTTTGGCAATTTAGAAATTTTACACAGCTCAGATGTTATATCCTTTGCATGGTAAAGTCTATGCTACCCAGCTATGACCTAATAAAGCCTTTGAGGCACTCACAGCCATGCCTTCAATAACTGATTTACCTGTATCAATGACTGTTATACCCACATGTTTTTCAGAAAAGATGCTCTCTAAAAATGTAATCCAGTATCTAATAATGTTTAAAGTAGCAATTCACAAGGGGGAAAAATACATTCCAAATGCACCAAACCAAGGATGAACCTGTAAAGTCATGTGTTGGGTTTGCAAAGCCACAGTTAAATCTTGAATAACAAAACTGAAGTCTAGCAGTGACTTGCATCTAGTTCCACTTTATCTGAACCAAAAGTTTGAAAAAATTGTTTCATTTTAGCTTTCCATTAATAATTAATGAAATTCTCTATTTGATATAAAGGAAGAAATTTGCAAGAGAAGATGGCAGAGAACAGATACGGTTACAGTAAAATCTATACTGGATCAGCAATACTGACTATGATGTTGCAAAGTCTGGAAGAAATTTTTCTGTGTGTTTTTGTGCCTGATATACTTATCGGCTAGATTCCTCTCAATACTCCACACAATAAAATACTACTTTTATTATTTCTATGCTGCAGCTGTGAATTTCAGATTCTAAACACAGACTAATTAAAATAATTAAAAGTAGATGTACTTTGTAATCTTCAGTAAGCCTTTGTGAAAGGTTTGCTCTGCTACTGTGATGGGGACAAAGATTTTTAATTGAAATAATAGGAGTTGACATATACCCTCATCATTAGCCTTTAGCCTATTTAGTCTAGCAACACCTAAAATACGATATTGCAAGACAGCAACTACAATGACCCACTCGGTGTCTCCCATACCACTGCCTATAGCGGTGGTCCCATAAACTGCCTCAAGGTCGGTAAGGAGAGCTTCATCAAGGTCTCTGTGGAGCAGCTTTGTGGGCTCGTTGTATAAGAGATCAGTATTTTTGTGCAGGGCTGACAGCTCATAGTCCTATAGCATCTAGTGGGGATGCAGAGAGCTCAGAACTGCACAGGATAAGGCCTTCATGACAACCTCACACCCCTGCTGGATAAATGTGAATTAGTCACAAGGCATGTACAAATCAATGCACGTGCTAACTTGTGAATTGTGGAGCCTCTTCCTACCCGGCATATTTCTTTTGTATTTGAGGCAGAACATGGTCACACCCTGATTTCATTTCTCATGTGTATTTTGCTCCGTTTTTTCCTTACTGCAGTATTTGTGCCATTTATCTTGTCCTATATTCACTTTCCTTTTTTTCCTACTTTTGGGAAAAGCATCTAATATCCCTGTAGCATTAGTTTTTCTTTGTTAATGTCAAAAAATGTTAATCCGTGAAGACTTGCTTCCTAGATAATGTTAATTCAGCTGCCAGTTTTATAATAGGATTATGCTTTCCAGGATTTAAAAATCCCACTTGTTAGCTACAAAACAGACTTCTGCTAACAGCTATAAAATCTAATTTAATCCCTATTGGCATTAACTAAATAGCTGAGGTATAATTTCTGTCTAGCTACACTTAACACCCCATCATTGCCATAAATATATAAAATTCCCTTTGAAGTTATAAAAGAAGCTGTTCAGTAGGATAAATAGGGTCTCATGAGTCCAATCATATGCTATCTCCAAGGCATAACAAATGTTGTTTACATATTGTAAGGATTTTGTGGACAGTGTATTTATATAGATTCACCCATGTTTACATGTATTAATTTGTCCTTTTCCCCATGAAAAAGCATACTAAATTATGATCTATATTTATTCTATTTTAAAATAATTGGTTAACAAGTGGAAGATTGGATCTCTGTGGAATCAAAGTTTAAAATGTAACCAAATAACCTGGTTAAGCTGGAAGAAAATACCAATTTGTTCAACATAAGCCCTTATAATGCACAATTCTATTGTGAAACCTTGGAATATGAAGTTATCTCAAGCTTGGCACAGGAACAGCTATTTTGAGGCAATCTCGTAAGACAGTGTAACAAGTAAGGAGGAGACAATGAGCAAGCAACATTTATAATGATCTTAAAATGAGCAGCCGTGATCTTTACAACCATTTGCTCCCAAATGAGGAACAACACAAGGAGTTATGGTCTTCTGGAGCTCAGTGATCAGAAATGAAGAAAAATATTTACAATTCTTTCTCTCAAACCTTGAAGAGATAGTAACTGGCAAGTACATTGTTCTGGAGAGGGTAACCTTGATGCGTTGCAGAGAAAGAAAGATAGCAAAAAGAGCTATTACAATGATACATAGTAGATAATACTATGTTATGAAGCCATTCCGAAGTTGAAGCAGAAATCTCAGGGCAACCAAGCTCCTTTAAAGATAGAAATCACAGTCAAACGCAGAAAACAGTAGGATTTTATCTATCCTTTCAGAAATGATGCAAAGTGCTAATCAGACTCCACAGTCAGCTTATCACTTTGTTATCGATAAACAAGACGACAGACCATAATCTCCCTTGTGGTATTGGTAGCCAAAGGAAAAGATGAGCAATTTTGGCAGATTACCTCACAATAACATCAAAATCTGTAGTATGTTGGATTTGCAGATGTGTGCATTTGCCTTTGGAGACGGAAATACAATATACTGGGGCCAATGCACTTAGGTGCGCTAACAACTGCACATGTTGCATACATACATAAAAAGTGCTGCCAAAACAACAACTTTAAAGTGCTGTGACTAAATGTTTTGACTTACCTGAAATGAAAGGAAAAAACGGCGTGCTTTCTGCTTCTTTGTAAAAGAATTCCTTGGTTGGACGCCTAAACTGTGGGCATGGCTATGTATAAACTATCTGCACAGGTCAGGGCACATTAAGAGCTTTCATGCTGCAGTGTACGAGGCAGCCAGCAGAGCTATGTGGGTTTAGATGGGAGTCAACAAGTTCTTCTGTCCCCATTTATTATGGCTCTTATTTCTACAGCAGGGACTAGAAAAACACAAGAATTGTGTATCATTTGGTCTATTCTGGTATGTTAATACCCAGTGAATTCATACTTCTGGATGCTCTCCAGTTTTAGTAAGCTAGATATATGGTTTTGTAGCTATTTCGAGTACCAGCCTGTTCCACGGAAGTATATATTTTTTTTGCTGTATAAAGCACTGTTTAACATACAGTCTTTTCATGATTCAGAGAAGAAAGTCATTCACAGAAGATGTAAAAAACAGGGCTTTAAGCAATTGAAAACCCATATGTTGTCTTCTGTTGAACAGAGATAAATTACTGCACTTCAGGTTGAGGGGATGTCATGGCATGTGCTTAGCTGGTGGTGGAAATAAAAGGCTGGCTTTAGATGGCTCTATGTATTTTGGAAATGGTGTGTCATGCAGCTAGCACAACACACATGCATACTGGTTCAGCAACACTAGGCAGAGCAGACTTTGTTTTCACAAACAACATTTGAACATTTGAAGAACCAACAACTCCAAAAAAGGGGCAAACATTCAAAACCTACCCAGAAAAAGAAAAACGTGACAAGGCTAACCAACAGCACGTTTGTTCTGGGGATCCCTGGGAAGTTTAGGAGCTGGTAAGACCTTCAATTTGATGTATAGCTGTGTATATGAAGAAGAAGCTCATACTGCTGAAGAGTCTAATCCTGAATTATTCATATAGGTACAAATGTCCCTATTCAATGAGCAACATTATGTGAAGAAGGACTGTCAAATCTATCTTTGAAGAATTTTACCACAGTAAATATTGTGGATTCCTGTGAATAGGACATACAATGGAAGGAAGAGAGACTTCTACATAGGTACTGGTGGTTTATTTCCTGCCACTGAGTGCCAGGAACTTTATCTCTGGATAGTACAGTCTCCAGAGGAATAATAGATGAAACCAAGGGTACAGAGGTTAAATATCTTGCTTCCGTCTGACACATGCCGAGGATCCCCAGTTTAGCCATGACCACACCCGTCCCTACCCTTGTCTGCAAATTTTACGCTGTTTCACCATCTGACTTCAAAAATCCCCTTTTCTTACCTAGCATCCTGCCATGCTTATTTATTTTGCTACCTAATAATACTACTGATCACCAGATATTTTCTGTGATGGCTGTCTACATGTAGCTTCTTCTTAAACAGGTAAGGTTTAAACATTTTGATTAAAAACCCCACAAATCTTGCCCATAATCATCAGGCTTAATCTCCACCCATGCCAAACACAGGCTCAGCTGAGAAGAGGTAACATCTCTTCTCAGTGTCTCTCATGTTCCTTTTAACTTCCTCCCGTGCTGGGATAGGTCCACCAGCTTTGGTGGTATCTGCCCTTACCTAAATCAAAGGTCCACTGAGACCACTACCTTGACTCTGACTACAGAGACACTTAGTGGAAAAGTTTAAAAAACAGTGGAAGTGATACACTCTCAATGTATCCTATCACTTTCTGACCAAAGTCCCTGTTTATGGACTTTATGGGTTTCCTCATGCTTGGCTTGCCTCTCTGTCTTCAAAATGTGGCCCTTATAAGCTGGAAGAGTAAGCAGGGTGGACTACTGGCTGCAAGCACAATGGAGGCTTCTAGATTTACTACAGTAGAAATGTGTGCAGATAAACATGCGCACCATAAACAAATAATAAAAATGATGGTTGTCTATGCTATCTACCCAAAGGTCCCCCACATCAGCTTGTCGGCCCCTGAAGACAGCTCTGTGCTGCCTTCACTCTGCCTGCTCAGTGCCAACAAAAAGGCAAAGGAGAGCTGGGCCAAATAGCAACAAGCGCTGAGAACTCCTATGACTGCAATCTGGGCACTACCTTTATGTTTTGCTCACCTCTAGTAGCACTGCAGCCCTGGTTAAACCCAACCTTACACATGGATCTATGTACAAACATAGTCTGCCCAAATGTGATCCAATGGGTTGTTGCTAAGGTACATGCGTATACAGAAATTTTTGCATTAGCTTGGTTTTCAGTAGCATGCTTGAAATGCAACAGCTCCCTTGAAACTGAGTTCTAGATACTGACTGGCTGTGTAGTCAGTCCTTACCATTATGAAAATACATAAAATGTTAAAATACTCAGAGATATGTAACCGTCTGCAAGCTCTAGTCCTGCAATTAGCTGCCAATATCCAGGTGTGCTGATGTGCCTGAGTGCAGTGGACTACATACGAAGGCTTGAAGTACTGTGAATTCCAACCATTCTATACAAACATTAACTGTAATATTTTAAAATATTTTCCCAAGCCTGTTAATATATTACTGCCTGAAATTTCTGTTAATACTGAGCCAAGACATCTTCCATAAGTTTCTAGACACCATTCTGTCAGTAGTAATAGTTACTTCAGAACATGCCCGAGTCAGACTTAATTGGATACATCTGATTCGGTGGAAAAGAAATAACTGGCAATTCAAAGGCTCTGCTCGAAGAGGCACAGGCATTATTGAGCTCATTAAGAAAATTGCTGCATATTGTGATTGTACTTACAATACCTCAGATCTTTATATAAGGAGGATGATTGGCTTGTAGAGTAAAACAATAGGAACAAAAACTTTTATTGTCACAGTTACCACTGTGACAGGAGTGGCAGTTCTTCCAGGACCATGGTGGGATTAATAAGGAAATGAAAACACTTTACAACTTTCATAAAAATGTATATTCATCAGAACTCTTCAAGGATCAAAAAGGCCTTGCAGAGTTTCACTGTATACTTCAGCTTCCCTACAATACACGAGAGAGACTTTTGGACTCCCCAATTCCTACAGAAGAAATTTCCCATGCTACTGAGACTTTTAATAATGGCAAGCTTCCGGGAGAAGCAGCATTCCCATTTTAATTTTGTGCATCTTTTGAAGAGAAGTCACCCTACTATGCGCCTGTGTACATTTAATCATTCTCTACACACTTTATCAGCAAGGCTTCTCCCTGTAGGAGGAATACAATTAGGTACAGTAGTAATTTATTATAAATAAAGCAAAGACCTGGTAGAATAACCTAGTTATCAATGTTTCATGCAACTGTGCCTATGAAGTACTAGCTAACATTCTCACTATGAGCCTAGAGAAATACCTGCGGCACTGATAAATCCTAACCAAGTTGGCTTTATTGAAAAAAAGATTATCATCACATAATACAGGAAAACTGTTGATTTTAATTGAAGTAGCCAGAGATTTATGGAAACCAACTGCAGCTTTTTTCCACTGATACTGTAAAAGCCTTCAGTAAGATCAATCACGAAACGTTATTTCAATAAGGAAAGTCTGGGATTTTTTTAATATACCATGCTGACCCATTTTATGTATTTATCTCCACCCCCAAATTTAGTTTAAGTATTATTCTATATGCAAGAGCTTCCACTCATCAGTGATAGGGAATAAGAAGGTCAGAAGGCTTCAGATTAGGGGAAAAATGGTAGGCAAGGATGCCCACTCTCCAGCGTGCTGTTTGTTCTGACCCCAGGATCAGATCACTAGAGAGATGGAGAAGGCATTCTCATGGGGAGAAATCTCCATAAAATCAGCATGTATGCGGATGATCTGCTCTTAACTGTAATGAACCCAGAGCCAACTCTTACGTATGCCTTATTCATAACGGAACAGTTTGAAAAGTGGTCAGGCTTTAATCCTGTTTTTTAAAACAGACGATTCAAAAGAATTAATTGATTTTTTTTTTCCCATGGCACAGCACAGCGATGATCTTTTAAGTGGCTGCTACAAGATATTAAGTAGGAACAGATTTATGCTATGACCCTAAGAGGCCATGCTGCGCATAAGCAAAATAGGTCCTTCCCTATCCATCTTCTTAGCCAAACTGAACTTCCTCTGATTTCTGATGGGAGCAGTGAGAACAGAAGAGGTTCACAGATGCTATCTGCCCTCTTATGGATGGGATGGGAGGCAAGGACAGAGCTAAGGATGTCTCCTCCCCAGCTTCTGCTGCTCAACTGCTGAAGAAAGTAACTGTGCTCTAAAAGCAACAAAGTGATATAATCACAACTCAGAGCAAAAAGGGCTAGGAGCTCAAACCCTAATCAGTCCTACACCTTTCTACAGCACAACTCTGAATATTAATAAATTTCACTGGAGAAATGAGATCTCTTTAGTTTAAGAGGGACAGTAATAAAACTTCCTATTTTCATATGAAGTGCTTCATGTCAGAGGACCCCACCAGAACTTTCCTAACTATATTTGCGCTCAAAAGGATTGCTTTTACACCTCTGATATAAAAACCATGAGCAACATTAACTTTTTGCATGACAAATTTTTATGAGAGATAGTGAGAAATACATGCTTGTATATGGTTGGGTGGGATTTAACTCCCTAACACGAAATTTAGCTGGGCAATTAGGCCTAGCCCTGCTAATACTTCGGGAAGCATCCTGACAAATTTGCATTAAAAAAAGATATTAAGTGGAAAGTTATTTATTAAATGTATTGAGCCCCATATAAGAAAAACATTCGTGAGGTACATGTACAGCGTCCTCAGGTGGAGCAGCTTGTCGAGGCGACCGCATGTGGCTGAGACCCAGAGGCTGGAAGAAAGGGAGGCCTTCGGGGAGCAGAAGATGGCTGCACAGACCAAGTCCGGCCTGGAAGGGGACTCCTGCTACGGGGTAAGGCAAAACTGAGCAAGGGAAGTTACAAAGAAAAAATGTTGTAATCAGAGGAGAGTATTTCCCTGCTGGCTACTGCTTGATCACAAAACATCTCAGGAGGCCCCTCTATCAGCTTAGACAATGACTCACAAATAGCTTAACCTTCTGAGCAGATAATCAAGTGGAAATTATCCTCCCCTCTTGCACCAGCTACCTGCAGCTCAACAGGGGTGTCAGGTGCTGCAGATGAAGATGTTGCTCCTTGAAACCTCAATTCTGTAGCCAGGAACCAGAAGGAACACCACGGCTCTCAGGGCGCCTGAGCCCTTACGTTCGTTTCCTCTTTCTGCAAAGCTCACTCTGATAAGGCAGAACGTGCTTTCAGCTAAATGCCCACTTCACACACAAGTCTGCTATTCCAGGCAAATCTCCGGGTTCTAGGGTGCACTGGAAATATATTTGCAGAGAACGTGAGATCAAGATAGATGTTTAAACCGGTATATTACTTCCAGTAGAAGGACAGAAAGAGAGAGAAATTCTATCTTCAATAAGGTGCAAGTTTTTACCAGAGGCTGGTCCAGGATTTCATCAAGAAAACATATATTTTGATACAAATGACCCAGAAATTTTCATTACAAATTTTCCCATCAGAAAGGCCATTCTGTGGAAATCAGAAGCAGCTGCAGAAGTACTGTCTTGTTAAAGAAAAAGAAAGGTTTGGTACTATGGAAACTTTCCAGTTCAACGTTTTCAGACTGGAACACTTCCAATTCTCATTTAGTAATGACTTTTCCTTTTGAAACATATTTGCTTTACATTATTTCACATATTTTACAGAAGCTGAAGATGGAATAAAGATGTCTGGGTTCTTCATAAGATAATTTTGACACAGGCTGGCCTAGCGAGACAGCCTGACAGACCTACAGAATAAGGCTCCATATACCTCAGTTATTCAGAACTATTCTGCTGACCTCTATGAACACAAAGCCACTAATAGCACTGGTCTGGAGGCATCAAAATGTTCTGAGACTCTCACCAAGAGCTCAGAAAGAAGCATAAACACTGAACTAGCAACTCCAACTAGTCTCTTGCTAGGCTGACCTGACAACATAACACTTCGTGGATGCTCTGAAGAATAGCACGACTAAAGACAGGATCCTGCTGAAAAAAATGCTGTTCTAGAAAACACTCTAATAAGGGTAGTAGCCTGAACCCTGGGGGGAATTAACATTGAAATCTTGACCCATTCTGCCCTTGGAAAATGGAAGTACTGGTGTACAAATCTTCCTATCTCCAACAAGAGGAGGAAACTTTTTCATTTGGTAACAGATTGCTGGCACAGAGCAGTCGTGAGTGCTGCAGCCCAGAGATGGCTTTACCAGGGAGTGCTGGCTTGGCTGGGAGCTCTCTAGATACTCTCTGACAGCTTAGCTGCTATACGGAGACCTCTGAATGATATCATGTGCAAGATTCAACTTACTGCCTTACATAGGTTAAGCACCTGATTCAGCGAACTATTTTTCTGTTTTTAACAATTAAAATGAAAGAGTGTTCTGGCCTTCTCCATATCTTGTAAAGAACCCAAATGAATACAGGACATTTTTCTACCCTTTCACAGAAAGCCTTTACAGCGTGATGAACTTGCAACATATCAACGCTACAGTCTGCGTTATTTCTAATTTTATAGTTTTAGCATTAGATAAAGCTACGAGAACTGCTCACTTAATAATATCGCCAGATAATTCTGAGCCATCTCCACATTCTAAGCCATGTCCATTTCAAAACGGACAGCGACTCTGGAAAACTTGTATTAGCGTATTAGTGGGGAAGAGCACCTATCTTCAGTTGTGCTCAGACAAAGTAATTTCCCTTTAGCAGTTCTCAGTTTCCCTCACCCACAACCAAAAATGAACTTACTCTCGTGGAAATTCCCAATGCTTTACAAAACCAGACGCCTGGGGAGGCAGCTGACACACCTCACCATGAAACTGGATGCATTAGAACGTCTTTCTCATGACTGGTAGGGTAAGTTTAGCAACACTAAAGGTAACTTTGTAAAGAAGGCTGAAGTTTTCAGCAGCACTGGGATATCCTCCTATGGTCTTCCCTGTTCTGAATTTTTGAAGACCAGCTTACAGCCCTGTTAAGTCCCAAAGGGGCTTGAAAGGTCCCACATGTTCTTCTCATAGCTAGATCAGCTCTTACCCTCCTCACAGGCTACACAGTTTGGTATTCTGCGGACTACAAACTTATCCACGGCCTGCAGCATAAGGTCACCTGTCTCGTGGAGCAGCGCAGCCACATTTTCCCTGGTCTTTCTTTTGCTGCTGCTGTGCTTGTAGTAGCCTTTCTTGTTGCCCTTCTCAGCCCTCATCAGTTTTGATTCCAGCCAAGCTTTGACCTTCCTAATTCTGTCCCTACATGCCTGGACAACACTTCTATATTCCCCCTTGGTAGCCTGTCCCGACTTCTTCCTCCTGTCTGCTTCCTTTTTGCATTCAAGCTCAGTCAGGGGCTTATCTGTCATCTCAAGTTTCTATTACAGAGATTTCTCCTAATTTCTTTGAAATCTTATACCCAGTGGCATAACTCCTCTTCACTTCAATGGAGCCAGAATGTTACCACTGTTTAGAAATTACCACTATCAATTTTGTCACCTTGATCATAAAATTTTGTTTTCCTGTCATCCTATATTATAGATACTTCTGCTATAAATGATTTGTTTTATATAATTAAGCTGCACCTAAAAATACTACAGTTTAACATACAATTGTGTCTTGTGTCATCTTACAGCAACAGCCTCCCAAATATGAACTAAGCAATTCTAATTCACTGTGACAGCAGTTATAATTCTAGTCTTCCACTTAGAATTTCAACAGCTGGATTTTTTTTTTCTGAATGTTCCAACAGGAACACTTAGTGATGTTATTTTCACTTTCTAAAACTGAACTCTTAACATAGAAACCCTCTATAAGCTTTTTATTTCCAACATACCTGTAAGGAGTTGAAGGTTAAAGACAGTACTATTAAATATAGTCCTTCTGGAAAGCATTAACTCCCAAGATATGGAAAAGAATAAAATTCCATCCACATTCTTGAGATCACATGAGAAAATTTTCAAGATCATTTTCATAATTTCCAGGATAACACATTCGTACTCAAATTCTAAACAGCATTTGCTGTAGTTTGAAGCATTGTAAAATGGACAAGAAAGCTTACAGATATGAAGATGATGTTATGGCAAATTTCAGTTCAGAAATACTTTTCACTAGGAACCATTCAGACCAGTTTCTGATAAACACGGTTTAAGATGTGAAACATTTTAAAAGGGAAATGGCTATTTTGAGATAGGTATAGAATTCGCCTCCAAGCATACATGAATATATGCTAGGTGATTGATTCTCTCTTCTTTAAAAACTGAACATCAACAAAAACATAACACTGGTCCTTAACACATTACATTTATTTCCCACTCTGCTCTCTATGTCTTTTTTCTTGCAACTCCTTCAATCTAAGATGCCCTCCAAACCCTGGTGCATTAAGGGTCTAACTTTTCCTTCCTTCATAAACATCTCTAACAACATGTCTTCCGTAAAGCTCAATAAGTAAATCTTTCCAAACAGCTAAAGGCTCAAACCCAAACCCACACTCAGTTGCTCACAACCTGCAGATGCTTTTGTTTCAACAACAAAATTCCTGTCTGGTGATTCTAAACTAACTCTTCCTTTTCAGCTTCTCTTCTCACAGTCTATTTCCTCCTCTTCTATAAGCAATAGGTAGCAATAATAACAATGACAATAAATCCCACTCTTCTGTGATAAGTGCTCATGCCCAGCTCTGTATTCTTTCAGTAAGTCACTCCCCACATACTCATACAGGATCTCTTCCAGTTCTGGGCAATCAGATTTTCCAACACCTTCACAAAGCTAATCAATGTTACTTTACTTTGTATATCTCAAGATTTATCTTTGTCTGTCTGGATGCCACCTCCCCAAGGCAAGGGAAATGTCTTTCCACATGTTCTGTTTAGTGCTGATTGTATTCCACAAATAACTTTTTAATTACCTTTCTGTTCAGAGCCACACCATCTTCACAGTCCAGCACTGCACAGTCTACATTTAGTGATGGGATTTTTCGTATCTTCTTTTCATCATCTGCAGGTACATAGAGCACAGCTCGCCTGGGAACGTACTTGTGAGATGATGCAAAGTGATAACTAAGCTTAGGAACACCAGCTGGCAGAGGAGAATTCACCCTGTAGAGGATATTGTTGAAATTAGACTCTTGTCGACAACGCTGGAAAGAACACTTGACTGTATTTTAAAAGAGAAACATTCCTACTTAGATCTCCCCCCCCAGGAAGAACCTAGGTAGGGAGATATCAGTATGACAGTTAATTACAGTACAAAACCCAAAACCACTGTGTGCCACAGAGGTTGCAAACACTCAGAACTGAAGAAATATCCATGCAGCCTCAGTTCCACTGCCCGTTCCTGTGCACTGCAACAACTGTTAAATACAGAAGATTTTTTTTCCTCACAGAACAGCTACATGGGATGGAGGCTGTGCTGGGAACAGAGCAGGGCTGCTTTCTGAAGGCCGGCCGTGAGCTGCCACATCAGCTCCAGGAGCTGGATGGCACGCTGTGAATGGAGCTGGGGTGTTGGTTAAAACAAATACGGTTTTGCAAGGCTGACTTTGCAACCCTAGCGTTTTTTCGACAGAAGTACTTGCATGCAAATTTTAAATAAGCAAAAGGGATGGATGGGGAAACAAGAGAAAGAGAAGAACTAAAACTCCCTAATGCGGAAGCTCATTAATCCCAACACGTCTTCTCAGAAGCCCTCAGACCTTCAGACCCATAGCACAGATTTTTATCGACAGAGCTCATAAATTATTATCGGCAGGTTGTCGGCCACGGTGGCTTTTAACATTAGCAAATACCTTGTGCACCACTATTTAGCGTAGGCCTGAGTTCGTGGCATCACATGGCTCGTGTGGGTTATATCTGAGCGGTCTGAGGTAGCCTCTACCCCATGCCCATGTTTTCAGTCAGGGATCGACCGGCCCCTGCGAGCCGCGAGCTGGGGTCGGTGCGTTCGGAGGCAGCACAGCTGCCCGGGAAGGCTGCCTCGAGTGCAGTCAGCAGTTAATCTTGTTCCATAATTACAAGCCCACAGAAATAAATTGTGGAGGGTGCCACCGTGGTTCATGGCCTTTCTAAAAAACCCTTGCCTGCTCCTGTTCCTACCCATTTCACACTGTACCCCCCAGGCCTATTCTGCTACATCAAAAATGAGGACACAATAATACAATTTGCCTTCGTACTCAGGGCACAAGTCACTTACGCCACAAATGAGCCTACCATATAACACCGTTATGCATTATCATGCATATTATTCAGCACTTTGAATAATGCAAAGCTTTTCTAGTACCGCACTGAATGTGTCATTATCACATCACGTCAGGGACCCATGCATTTTCCTACGTCCCTCTTAATAATCTTCCCCTAGTAGCTACATTTTGGATGACACATGGCTACGTGTGCCAACGGGTTTTCTTCAAAGTGAACATGACTAACCCTCCCAAATGCTTGAAAATGAGTTCAGTTAATCTAAAGCAGAGACAAGGTGATGTGTCGCTGACAGGCCACTATGAGCCTTGCCTTTCTACACCAACCTTTTCCGAGAATTCTTTCTTCCCCTAGAGTTAGCACCCTGAACGCCAAATACAGATTTTGTTTTAAAAATATATGAAGAAAGCTTTTCTTACATTCTATCCTAGTAAACTAAGCTGAAAGTAGCAACTATTCCACCGTCTCCTCTGACAGGTCTGCATGTCCTAGGTGGTCCCCTTTGGGAGCCCACAAAAGCTCACTGCTGTCCTCTTGCTTGTTAATATGGCTAGTAATACTTAGTGCAGCCTGATCAACAGGGCAGTTTTGCTGTTAAATAAAAATCATGCATTATTTATTACAAGCGCCAGTGCCACCCTTATTAATAAATCTTCTTCATTTCTCACTGTGGTAGCTCCGAGATATACAGCGGGGAGATCCTGACCCTCAGTACCTGGGAAACACGCAACTGAGATCCACTAAGTATCCATCCAGTCCACTGCTCGCCCCTTTCCCACGAAGCAGCTCACGCTCCCTGCCTTGTGCTGAAGTGGGGATGGTAACGCAACTTGTGGCGACTCGAGTGCCAGCTAAAATCCATTTAATCCCATTTTTTTTGCAGTACACTTTGGGAGAGCAAGGAGGAGGTGGGAGAGAGGTTTAGCTCAAATGGAAATAGGAGGGTCTTTCTTCCGTGTGACACAGAGGTCAGGGAAGAAGTCTGCAGTCCTCCAGTAAGCATATATGAGGGGACAAAAGTGATTAGTTTCTATTCTCTTTCTCTGATGGCTTCAACCCTGTCATTCCCAAAGGCACAAAGGAGTCAAAGATCTCAGCCCATTAATAGTTAACTCCAGAGCTACAGACAAGTAGCCCCTGAAGCACCCTTAATGACCGCCTCTTACCAACTGTCTCAGCCACCGAAACTTGATAGATGTGACTAAAACCATAATCTCAGAGCACACAGGGACAAGATGTATCTCCTGTCAGACACGTTGCCCGAGATTTCTTCCGGCCTGTAATCAAACCGAAGGCTGTTTGAGCAGCCAAGGTTTCCCTTTCACTGCTGCAAGCTCCGCTTCGGTTATTTGGTATCGATTCTCTGAATACGGTGCACAACGTCATATAGCATTTTGTAGGTAAAACTGTCGTTACCTTCGGATCAGATTTAGAAATCACTAGTCAGCTGTCACCATTAAGGCAGAAAGACTTTCATTTCAATGTGGCAGCAGTATGACTTCCCCAGCAGACTGGTTAACTTTAAAGAAGTGGTAGATTTAATTCATTAAAATACCATCACCTGATAGGCTTAATGTTATAAATACTATCAGCCAGTGACTACTGGTATCTCCTCCTCAGCTAATCAACTTTGTAGCCCCCTGGGCCCAAAATATGGGTTTCTCAGGACACAAATTATAAAAACATACTGTGTCAGTTTGCCAAATTATTAGTCTTACGGAACAGTTCAGCAAATCTAAAGAAATTATAATTTTTTCAAGAGGTATGGCAAAAAATAATGTACAGGAAGGACGTGTGTCAGTTGGCCAGCACAGCGTTCTTCTCCTTTAAAACAAAGAGCTCTAGAAACGTAAGTGTAAAATAAGAGTTTTCAAACAAGTATGTTTAGGTATGACTCCAACAAACATGTTCATAGACTATTATTTTGACATTCTTAAAAAATGGTCTTCCATTCCCACGGTGTTCTACCCCCTCCCTCAAAAAAGAAATGTAGAGGAGAAAGTGGACATATTAAGAAGCTCATTTACCCATCAGCTTTTCTAGAACACATCGGGGCAAGGCCCAGGGCACCGTGCTTATTAACAATTAGCTACTCTGAGTAGCAAACACTATCCTGATTATCTTGACTTCTTCTGTTATTTTGAGAGAAAAAAAAAAAATCTCTAGCAGTTACTTTTTTTAGAAGAAAAAAAAAACAGCACCACCATCTGAATTATATTGGTAACCCCATGCCATAAGGAAGTGAAAAATCTTACATATCTTTCCTGAGTGCCACTATTTTAATGATTCAAACTCAGCTCGACTGTGGTTAAAACTAAACACATGGACATAAGCCAAGTGAATTTGCTAAGACAATGTTTCTTCCTTTAAGTGCTATAAGTTAAAATAAGGACTAGACTGTTGGGTAAAGCTCATTAAATTGTTTTACAGTAGCATATTTTCATCCATACATCTAGCAGCAAGTCAAATGCTCTTGGAGGTCTTGAAAATGAACCTGAATTTCTTCAGCAAACAAAGCACTCTACTTAAATCTTCCTCAAATATGTAAAAATAGCTGGCAAATTAAAGTTACTTTTGTTCCTCTGATAACAGTTTCACCCAAGAACAAATAGTTTATCCTCAAGAAGGAGAAAACAAAGCCTTTTTGGTTACAAAGAGACATTGCAACGTCTATCAAACTACAGTGTGACTGCAACCAGTGAAATTACTGCAAATTATACAAATCTCCCTGCTGCCTTTTCAGATTCCACTATTGCTCATACTCACACATGGATTTAACTGTATGCACCTGTGCAGTCTCATTAGCACCACCACTTTATAGTTCACCAGGTACTCCCGCAAGTTATATTCAGGCTCGGCACTTTAACTTGCATCTCTAGTCAGTGTTTATTGTTCTAGAAGAGACACTGCACTACGATGTGCCTACTCCATGAAAAAATACCCATTGCTTCCTAGGCCAAACTGCTAGTTCTACAGTCTTTGGTAAAGCGTTGGCAAAGAGTCAGGGATACCGTTTCCAGAGAGCGCATCTGGACATCTGAACAAAACCATGTAAAAAGCAGGTGAACTTCCACGGTGCGTGTTTCTGAGCCACGCGCACGTAACTGCGTCCTAAACCCACTCCTGGCTATTCGCGATGGAAAGGCTGACAGAAGTGACGCAAACCCGAAAACCCACACTGAACGCAATGCAGCTTAGCTCGCACACCCTCCTGCAGCTATTTCTCCTGCTACGCCTGCATAAAACCAGAGTAAATATAATAAATATTCTCTTTCTGGTTTTACAACGTCCAATGTACTAGAGAGCAGCTCGCAAACAAACCCAAATAATCCAGCAAAGACAAAGGAGAATGATATGAAATTACAAAGCACCACAATTTGCATAGTAATTCTTCTAATTAAGAAAAGAAGATACAAGTTGTTTGTTATAAACATCAGCAGGCCTTTTGCAAATACGAACAGCTTACAACTGAGCTAAGCTAAGTATTTGTCAAATCAAAGCGGCTTTCCTGAGAGTTTTATTGGTACAGCTGCAGCGCATGCATTTTATCACACATGCTAATAATGCCAGTTATGGCACTAACATTTTAATCGTTTGTTCTGTAGGCTTGTTTCTCAAACAATTAGCACTAATGAATGGCCAAAATACCTCGGATCATATATGTCTAATTGCAGTCAAGAGCAGTTATTGTCTGCATGTACATTTCAATTCACCTCTGGGGATAATGTTTGTTAATTGTATTTCTTTATATAGCAAGTGAAAAAAGGCTGTTCACTCCAAAAGGGACTAAGTGTTCTCTTCTTTCCCTTTGTTCCCACAAGAAGCTAAAGTCACTTCAAGAGGCACTTAATCCCATCATCCATGGTTACAATTGCCTTACAGCATCAATCAAAAAGAATCTGAAGTAAAATGATGCAGCTATATTGTGTAATTAAAAGCAATTCAGGTAGTTATTGCTTGGGGCATTTTCCAGGTCCAAATACTTAAAATGGCACTGCAGGGATGCTAAATACTGTAGTGTTTTAAATTTGGTCAACTACAATATCTCACAGAGAAAGGGGAGGAATATGCAAAAAAAAAAAAAATCTCCTAGTGTGTATTGTAAAGCAAAAGAAAAGAGGAGGAACAGCTAACGTTTGAAGTGACAAAATCTACAACTCTCCATATAAAAGGGAAATAAAAATATCAAGAAGAGAGAAAAGGAGAGGAAAAAGAAAAGGACTGCAGTTTTAAAGAAAAACAAATTCCCCTCAATTGTTAAAAAGTTAACATGGGAAAAAATGCTACCGTTTTCTTTAATGGAAAACAAAAGATCGCTTCACAAGCCTTACAGTCAGAATGTAGGTCTCTGAAATCTTAGAGCTTTCCCAGTGGAAATAAATTCAAGGTAAAGTTATCAGTTTAGTTTTGAAAAAAAAAAGGAAAAGATTCAGTTAAAAGAGAAGACATATGATATTTACTTTTGCATAATGCCAGAAGTTTGCTAAGGTACTTTACCTAAAACTGCCACTAAGAGTGATCCAATTATGCTAAAAAAAAAACCTGTGGGCTATCAACATATCAAACACACTGCTTTACATTTTGATTTCTTCCTTTGTTCCAAAACCACTAAGGTCATTTCCTTGATGCTTTAAAAAATAATTAAGAAACTCTTCAAACCTACGAATACACTTTCTCTCTCTTTAAATATAAGGCAACAGCTACTTGCTATGGAAGATAGAAGAGACGAGATTTTGTTGTTTAAATCTTCTGAAAAGCAGCTTGCCTTAGGAGTCAAAGCATCTCGAAAGAGGCATTGTTTGATTTTAAACTCACCAATAAGGCTGATATGGTCTCACCCTGATGTAACTCTATTAGTTCCCCTGAAGCTGACAGAATTAAACAGGTATAAAATGCCAGTAAGCAAGATCGGCATCAGCTCCTGCCTCTCAAGTTTTAAGAAGGTTAAAGAATAAACCTTAACATTTTCAGCAAATCATGAGGAACACAGGCGGTCTGCACACCGCAGTGGGGACAGCGTGCAGAGGGCTGAAGAAGGGCTCGCAAAAACTCAGTGAATTAAGAAATTTAAACCTCCGTAACAACGAGCTTTGGATATCAAAAGGGACAGATTGGAGGGGGTCACTCCCGAGAGCAGCAGCCTGCTGGAAAAACTGGAGCAGGGAGAAATGAAAAGGGGGCTTCCAAGTGACCCTTAGCAAGCAGTCGCTAGCACTGACAGGACACATCACGTTATATCCAAAAAAGAGAGAGGCAAACGAAAGGGGAAGCAGAGTCAAGCTGTTACAAAAAAAAACTGCGACGCAGAAAAATGCGAGTCGAAGAAAGCAGTTCAGTGGTTAACTGGAAAATGAGCGCTAAATCAAAAGTTGCTGGCAAGTCATTTTAGGAAAAATGCGGCTCTTCAGTTGCAATTTATAATTTTTTCCTATCTGCAGTAAACTAGTGTAAATCAAGTAACTGGAAACCAGAGCCTCTCTGAGAGAAAGACCGAATATAAACCGGTCACTTACTGACAAAGGCTTAAAATAACGGACCCCTAAGCCATAAAATGATGAAAGGCTATCACAGGTTAAATAGTTAACCAAACTTTCTCCTCCCACCAGTGCTAAACGTAAAAAAATGACCTTTTATTTACCTCCTCATGTTCTTTCAACTACATTTGACCCTGTTGTTTTGGTTGTCTCAGAGCTCCACCATAGCTGCAATTGCTTTAACCCAACATCAGCTTTTGCTTCTCAGTTCAAAATGGCCAAATTAGATGGGAGGGAAAAAGGGACCGCTAACTTCTCGTATCACTAATTTCTCATATTTTTGCAGCGGCAGAAAGAGGGTTTTTTTTTTTTTTTAAAGAAAGATGAGGGCGTTACTGTCTTTGATTGAACAAGGGAAAAAATTTAAAGGGGTTTAAATAATGGGTCAGGGTGACAAGGGCTGCTTCCCGCTCATGGCAACAGGCTGTTTGTATCGGCAAGTCCGTGCGTCTGTGTTTGCTACCATCCAAGGTTAATTGGTGTCCTGTCTCGGGGAGCTGCACCGCACGTGACGCGGAGTTGACGGCTCTCGCTCTGCCTTACAGCATGGCACGCCGACTAACTTGTCCTGCCCAGAAGGTAATCCTGAGGCCAGCTGCGCCCCTCCTCGCCTTCCTCTGCCTTTAGCTTGAGGGAGGTTTCCAGCTCCTTGGGACACTGACTGCTGCTTAATCAAACCCACATCCCTGCCGGGCAACGGGAAAACTCCCTGTTTGGCAGTAACGCATTCGCTTGGCCACGTTAACTATAGGAAGGTGTAGGCTTCCCTGTCTTCCTAAATACAGACGCTTGTGAAGTTCTCCTTTCTGTCAGCAAATTGCACGTTCTTTCGTATGTTTAACTAATGTGGTTTCCACGTTCCATTTTGGTTCTTTTTTTTTTTTAATCTGTGACTGTGTGAGGAAATTTGGTAAAATTTCATGTAGCCATCCTTTCTCCTGAGAGAAGGTGTTGCGTTGCAGAATTTTTACGGAGTTGCAACCAGCAGCTGCAGGCGAAAATTACAATACTTTTTAAACAACAAAAAGACGCCACATTCAAGACGAAGATTCGGTAGTATAGCCAGAGGTGTAGAGAGGAATACAAATAAAAGGAGCCTTTTGAAAGTGTGCACTGCTAACTAAAAAAGCATTATTTCGGATGTATTGTATTGCACTGATTTACAGTTTGCTTTGGTTTATCACTCCCCTGTAGAAACTGATACGCACTAAGCGCGCTCAGGGCTGGGCAACACAAAGGAAAAAACATGGCTTCGTAGGTCAAGAATCTTCCACTTCAGGCAGAGGACAGGCACAGATTGCTAGTTCTGGGCCATCCAATGTAAAAGCAGTATTGGGTCAGCCGATGTAAAATTTTCTCTTAGGAAGGGAACATGTAAAAAAATCCAAATCTGTAACGGTGGCCCTTTTATAGAATCAGACCTGTGTCGGTGGCAGAAAAGTTGAATTTTGAAGGAGATGCTTTCCGTGTGCGACCACGACAAAAACGTTCTTGCCTCTTACGGAAAAGATTCAGATTCTCCCCTCCGGCTGGTTTTCTGACACGTCCCGTATTGCAAATACTGTCATAACGTTTTCACACACACGGTTTGTGCACGTGCGCACAAACCACGCACATCTCTCTCTCTCAATATATATACATACTAAAACCGACAAAAAACGTTTTGGACAGAGCTTTTTTCTTGTTTGAACATGCTTTTCCCCTCTTTTCTTCCCTGCTCTCCTCTGTCCATACCAGGAGACAGGCAGCAGCCCCCTAACCGAGCTCCTCCAGTCCCTGCCCTTGCTGCAGCGGTGTGCCCGTTGGCTAAACGCTGCAGGGTCAACATCGAGAGCAAGATTCGAAAATTCAGCGTGAATTACTGTGATTACAATCCGAGTCCCAAACAGCCAAAGCCTCCGCAGCAGTTTAGGAGGGAACTTGCTAGCGAATTGTATTTAAAATACGAAACGCACCCTTGCTAAAAACAGAATCAAGAAGCTGCCGTCGCTGCCTGTGAGATGACAGCGCGGTGGCACCGAACAATTACTGTCACCAAAGCATGTGCAGGTTAGATATTCAGAAATGCACAGCGTGAGGTGAAAGGAAAATGATGCAGACCTTAAAATTAGTTCTGATTTACATCGAAGTTAAAAGAAAATTACACTGAAGATGTGCTTGAGAATATTTAAATGAAACAAATGAATCAAGTAAAGAAAAAAGAGTATCAATATGCTGCTGCTGTGAAAGTTGGAAGAAGGAAGAAATTTGTTAACTCCTTCGTGTCTTTCAGAACTTCTAATTTTTATTACAAATTTTATTATTTCTAATTCCTGTTTGGGGGCGGGAGGGACATTTTAGAAAATGAGGTTTCCCTCATACTTCTGAGAATCTTTTATTAAATAGGCCACATTTTACGTTGATTTGCAATGTATGCCATTCTGCACCCAGCCAAAGCATAAACAAGCTCTCTGATTCCTGTGCACTTATTTAGAAATGTGTGTAAATTATCCTACTAAATAAAACATAGGCATTTTTATTCCTTAAGAAAAACAAAACAATATTGCCGTCCTCTCTGTACTTTGAGATTGCTCCTGTAAACCCATTCAAGCATGTGCTTAGTTCAGAGAAATCAAAAGGACGAGTCAAACACTTAAAATTAACCACGTGCTCAAGTGCCTGCAGGACTGGGGATTAATTTTGGATTATGAAACTATTTTATTTCCATGTGTTCTTAGGCTTTACACAGGGCAACCTGCTATTATTTTCGGTTTATGCACAGACTTGTGGAAGACACATTGAGATTTAGAAGCCTAAAGATGCGATCCAGTTGGTGAATACCTTTTAAACAAAATAAAGACACTCGGTCTCAGCTGGGGAAAAAAACTATGATATTTTTCAGAGTAAGTTGATCAATAAAAATATGATTTTTGTTTAGCTCAGCATTTCAGATTGAAGAATTAGTTTGTATTCCAATGGACCTACTTAGGATAGTTTCTATGCCGAATAACGGAGCAGTGAAGAACGTTTTAACAAGCAAGGAGTAAATATGAAACTGCTGAAGAGCAGTTCATGTAGCTATAAAACTAAAATACACTACAATTGCATCAAAAACAAAATACGCAGTAATTACATCAAAGCTGATGTAATATGGCACGGAGAAGAATAAACGCGTGATGCTATTAGTGCAAGAGCAAAGGCTTTGCTTTGATAAATAACCGCTCTCTGCTTCTGAATACTAGCATAGTAGAAATTGAAAAACATTTGCTTAACAGACAACAGAGACCACTTGCAAATACCACAGTGCTCCAGGCAATACTTACTTTAAAAAATGTCCACAGGCAGAAATACTACATTGCAGTGTGGCTCAGGATGGCACAAACAAGCATCTGTGTTTATTTTTTAACTAGTCAGATTTATAAGAGCAATGAAATCCCTACATAAGCATTTTATATTGACCTGATATGGACTTACTGTTTTAACCAGCTTTTTAACTAACTCCACAAGTTAATAAAGGCAACTACATGAATCCTTACTGCCTATACATTAAGATAAGAAAAGCATTCATTAAGCAATATCCAGACTGTTTTAATTACAGAAATATCACTTTTATTTGTAGTATAATGTTCATTAAGTACAGTATAACATTTTCTTAAAATGCCCCAGAGGCACTTAAACTCTTGATTAGCTATAAAAAAAAAAATCTCCCTTAACTTCAATCACAGGAGTTAATGTCTACTGCAATGAAATCCCAGTACTTTTAATCATACAAAAATGTCCTATGTAAATCTTGCTAACCATGAAACCATTATATAAGATCAAATGGATTTTCTATGCCTCTATCACTATTCATTTTTGACAAAATATAGGAATCTTTCTATGACAGTTACAGTAATAAAAATAAGGCCAGTCCTATTTCATTTGAGAATGAAACCAGCTGAAAAACAGATCTGATGATTTTATTAATGTTAAAAGATAGCAGAGACGGCCTAAAATCCTGATTTTTAGATTTTCATGCCTTTAACTATGTCCCTGTTCAATTATCTGAAGTTAAATGTACAAAATTAGCAGCAGTGGCAGGATTAAACAACCTTATGGAGACTGCACAACTTTCTTGTTCTCCAGTAAATAAACACCTAGCAAAGCTTTATTATCCAATTTCTTTTCTTTTTTTCTGTCTTTTTTGGTAGGTTACAAGAATTAACATTATTACTACTTTTGTACAGATGACAATGAAAAGGCATCACCTGTATTTTTTTCAGTACTTCCCCATCACCTGCCCAATATTCCACACACCTCTCAAAAAAACTATTAATCCTTTTATTTGCTAACAACATCAAGAATTAAAAAAATCATGAACAAAGTGACCTCAAACCATGCGACCTAATTACAAATTGTGACTTTTTTAAGCACACAATGAAATGTTCTGGTTCTTGAATCCTTGGCTTTGTATTTTCAAGCTTTTCCTTACAACAGTTAAAGCTGGGTATCGCCTTTAAAAGTAAAAAAAATTAAAGCTGAGATTTTAGGAAGTCGGGCTTAAAGAAAATATCAAAGACTGTGAAACTAATGATAAAAAGCTGTCAATTCATTTTGATCTTCCAGGTAGTCAGCTGAAGGAGATTTTTATTACATAGAAATAGGCATGCTAGTCCTTAAATCACAAGCAGCCCTCAAAAATTGTTTTCCTTGTCAGTCAGTGCTGGGGGAAACTAAGCATGGAAAATTTAGCACGTGCCACCCTTGTCAGGCTAGCTCCCCCCTCCAGCCGCTGAGCTGCCCTAGGCGAGCCGTGGGCCCGGATACCGAGAGCCAGCTTGACCTTGAAGCTGGATGAAGCCACCTCACCCTGCTGCGCCCATGGGTGAGATGGGGTTAGGTGGGATGAAGCCGACCCTCAGGGTGCCCACGGTGGGGACTTAATTTGGAGGAATGCGATGGTTGTACAGATACATCTTACCAAGGACAAACGTTGGTGTATAGGCAAGCTCGAAGACAATAAAAGTGCCAGACCTACCAAAGCAGCTAATATCAACATGCGACAGAGGAGAACTGCTGGTGAAGAGACGTATTTCAATATTAAATACTGAAGCGTATTATAAAGAGTGAGGAAAAAGAATTCAAAATACTTTTTATCATTTAATTCTCTCCCAATATTTTCACAGAACTCTTCGCATTGGCTTCGCTCCATCTTATGAGACTGAGAAACTGGTCCTAAAAACATGACTCCCAGCTCCTCATTGCAGATCACCCACGTAATAAGTCCTATCCCACACGATGGTCAGTTAGGCACTAACAGGGGAACTTCACACAGACTGGAGTCTAAAAAATCATCATCATCGAGGAGGGAAGAGAAATAGGGTGAAAATCAAGTTCTCTGCAAAACAATACGATTTCATTTTTACAAAAAAGTCAAATTAACAGCTGGAACCCCCTTCTGGGCACTGAGAGCCCTTGACGGGCCTTGCTCCGTGCAAGTGCAAGTGCAAGCACTCTTATTACATGCTCTGTGGGAGTTTCTTATCTATATTTCACAGGTGAGATTACTTGTGTGGTTATGGTTGCTACTACATAAATTCACTGTGGTGACTGAACACAAAATAAAACTAGCTGAAACTTAGGTAAAGCTCAAGAGTCAAAGTTGCTGTCCTCCCCAACAGCCTTGTTTCACGGGACGTCCCTTGCCAACAAAATTGTGTTAAATGTGGATTTCCTATACCACCACATTACAATGCACATCACCATCAGTCCCGCTTCCTTAAAAACAGATTTTAGAAAACAACCTTGTCCCTCTTTGTTGCTTAATGGGGAGGGAAGAGTTGGATATGGCTAAAAGGGAAGGGTAAAAGAAAGAAAGGACACTGGGTCACTGAGCGCACAGGTCACTCGCGCACAGCGCAAATAAAATTGTTCCAGACTGCCCCAATTTAAGACTAAGGATTTTTTCTCTAAATTCTTGATACAGTGTGTTTGATACTTATTTAAATATAAGCAAAGAAGATAAATGTATTGTCTCAGTTAGAACCTACACGAATAAATAAAATTACTTTTAGCTTACAAAATTGAGGTATAATAGATAAGCAAATATCCTAGATTACAGGAAAAGAAAATCTATAGGGAGAAACAGGATTAGGTCTACATCCATTTAACAGTTTTTCTGACATTTAAATGAGCAGCTGTAAATGCTTCCCTAGAATGGTATTATAGCATTGAACAGCTGTATAAAAAGTGAACAACATACTCTTTGAACTCACTGATAATATAACCTTGTGGGAAAAACTCTCTGCGAAAATATGTGAAGGCATCACTTTGTCTTGCTTTAGAAGGCCTCTTTAATGACCTCTGTCATGAATGTAGATTCAGAGTTAAGTTTTTGAGGAAAGGGAAAATAACATATTTCTTCTATCCTTTACTGAATGAAGAGAGAGAGAAAAAAAAATTCCTGAATCTGCCTATTTTTTTGTTTGGGTATCATTTTAGATATATTTTAGTACAAAAGCGAAATAATATCATTGAGCTATGTTTTAATACTGCATAGCATGTCAGAAGTCTGTAATAATATTAGAAGGCAAACAAAGAATAAAGAAGGAGACAGTAAAGCGCCCTATAAGTACTGAAAGGTATTGTAGATCAAACTGAAATATTCTTGCCAGGCATAGACTATCAAAGTTGAGATTATATACATACATAATTTAGATGATTTGAATCATCAGTTTTAGTCTCATGTTATTTCTGGTTCCTTATCATCTGTTTCTTTGCTGATAGGAGGGATGTCATGAAGGTTTCAATTTTTATCTTCCTCCGTAACATTTTAGTTGAGCTAATTTCTCAGTAATGGTAAGATTAGTTGTTGGTGGCTCGCATCAGATGTACAAGAAAAAAATTGTGGCATATCCACTCTTTTCCACAGAACACTTCCAGCAGGCAAATTCTTTCCGTCTCTTTTGGGTCACTCGAGTTTAAAAGGGGAAAATGCAAAATAATAACTTCACTAGGTCTGGGTTCAAGCAAGAACAAAATGCTATTTTTAAAAGTCTCTTAGAAACAGTACAAATACATAATTAACAATAAACCTAGAAAATACCTTCCTGACAATCTTGAGTCACAGAAAGACAGTACAATGTCCCCGGTCTTAAAGTAAAGTTCTATTGGTTTGTAACCATGAGAGTCAGAGGTTGATATTTTTCTATATATGCATGTGTTTATGTTTATATATTTATGTGTCTGTATAGATATCTATAGATATCTATAGATACCTGACTTATTCATTTATTTATGTATATATAAATGTGTGCATACATATGCATGTATGCATATAAAAATACCCACTATGGCATAGTACTACAGAAACACCTAACAATGGAAAGAGGCAAAAAGAATCCATAAATCAAAGAAATAATAGAACTGGTCCTTCCCAATTTTTAAATTTTTAAAGTCTCAGACCATCCTCAAATTTTGTTACACTAAACTGCCTTTTCCTGCATCTCTCCAGTGAAACATTTAAGTCTCAGCTGCACCTCATCTACGCTGCCCTGAAAGTCGTTCCAACATTAGTTAGTGATGACAATGGTTTGCTTTCGTGATGCTTGTGCTCTTTGCATCTGTACACTTTGCGTCCGCAAACCATGGGCACATACAGGTGTGACCCTGAGGATTTACCACTGCTGTAGACTGAAGCCCTGTCTCAATGAGCTCAAACAGCTCTGCCTTTAAAGCTGCTGCTTTCTGTCTTGCTAGAACAAAGCAAGAACCCAGGCATTTCAAACAAGTGACACTCCTTCATTTATATCTCTACAGAGCTCAACATTTGCAGTCCTAAGAAAGTTAAAAAAGGAAAAGAATTGGTATCATCCCTTCTTTGTCCATGCTCACCTGCTACTTTGGAGGGAAAAGAGGGAATTTAGAGGCTGTTTGCCTAACACATAATGGGAAGAAAGGTAACGTTTTGGTTAAAATAGCCACTAGAGTGGTAGCCAAAGGCACTAAGATGCTCCACAAAACGGGGTGAAATAAATCATTGCTTTCTTCCCTTTTGAGAGTAAGGAAACAGCAGGAAAAGAGTCGGCATTCCCTTGTCATAACTTGGTCTCCACTCTGTTTCTGAGGCTACACATTGGGCTATGCTCAAATCAGACTGTGGCAACCCCAAAGATCAGCCCTTAGCACAGAGCTCACCAAAACCCCACGTACGTACATTCAGCCACAAAGAGATATTAAACCAGCATTGCTAAGAATAGCACCACATAAACCTTAGTCGGGCCAGATTTCTCTGGATTGCACCTTATGTGGACTTCAGTCAATGAGCACCAAGAAAACAATGGTGCGAGGAGAACGAGGAATTTTACCAGCTAAGTTGAAAGCCCTGCTGGTGAGCTGCCTCCCTTGCCATAGTGCTGGGCATCCCTTTGCACATCGGCCTCAGTAATTTGCATTAAGCTGCATCTAAATTTTGCAAAACATTTTCCGTTCCCTGCAACTAACGGGAGGCCGTCTCCTGGAAAGTCTTCCACAGGAAGAACTTGCACATCGATTTTAGACACTTGAACTTAAGTGGATATGTATTTAGGCTATTTTGTATAGCTTTGGTATAGGTTAATTACCACCACTACCAATGCTAGAGCTGGGTTTAATTATTTTTTTCACAGCATACTACAACAGTTACTTCTTTAGCAGGAATGCTATTCTGTTGCTGCACATGCTTGATGCTCTACAAGATAAGTCCCAGCATTCAGCGCTCTCCAAAAAACAAACAAAAATCTAATACAATCTGGTCCAAAACACTCTCTTTCCTTTCAACAAATAAGGTTATGTTTTGGGGTCTTTTTAAGATATGTTGCCTCTGCTCCTGTCAAAAGCAGTACTAATGCAAATTGTTTTCCCCTTATAATAACAGTCATTCTTGCTAAATTGAGCATTTCAAGGATTTTGCCAGATTTCTGACCCACCAAAAGGACATTTTAAATATTAGCAGGCACATTTATTCTTGCCTTAGGAGGTTATTCTTATATTAGTTTTTGAAAAATAAATAACGACTAGCTGAGATTTACTTGATTTCAGATATACTAGCCTTAAAATATTCCATTTTTAAAATTTTCCAGCCTCTGCAAAAATGCTGCAACTTACAAGGAAAGCAAATATAAGACAGGTTCTAAGCCAGAATGGAGTGAAATGATGGAGAGGTGAAGATAGGAGAGTGCAGGGAGACAAATATGCCCTCAGGCGGCAGTAGTATGCTGATTATTCTGTTACTGAACTGGCTAGGCTTATGTCTTGATTCAAAATGCACTTTTATTACACTGTGCATCAACACACTAACGTTTAGCTCAACACAGAGGTTTATCAGGGAGGCTCCGAATGCAGTGAAGATGAAGGACTTTCGGAAGGCTGTTCATGTCGGAGGGCTAAAACGGAAGAAAGTTGAAAAACATCTATAAGAGGAAGAGAATAAAAGGGCATTTGTGACTGTTGCTGGAGGCATACCAAATGTGGGAGCACACTGCGAGAGGCCAGGTTTGGTACGGGGCTGAGGTCAGGTAGGCACAGGACCTGGGCAGTGTGGATGTGACATCTGAAGCCAGTGAAGTGCTACAGGCAGCTCCAGAAGGGAGGCCAAGAGGCGAACCTGGACAGCCAGCCGGAGCGAGGCTGGAGAGCCTCAAGGGCCAGGAGATGGATAACAAATGCACAGCATCTCGGTGAGGTGGCCCCCGGGGCCCAAAAGGGAAGGCCGGGTTTTGTGCAGGCTGTGAGGCAGACAAGATGTGACCCTACGTGAGCCACTGGAGAAGGCCAGATAAGACTATGGGGGAGAGGAAGCAGAAGAGGAGAGGGGCCCAGGAAACAGAAACTAGACGATCAACCAGAGATACAAAAGGGAACCACAGTGGGTATTCACTTAGAAAACCAAAAGAAAACAAGGTCAAGAGCAAGATTAAAGCAGAAAGGTAAGGATGTAGTGAAAAGAAAAGGAAGACAAAAACAGTGGAGATTTTGGTGAGGGAAGCACCAATGGAAAGCAAGGGACCAAGAAGTCTCTTGTTGTGGCATCAGAGACAGAGAAAATGTATTAACTCAAGGCAGCCACCTGAATCACTCAGAGAAATAGTAGCAGCCTGGCATTAAGTCTTTGTGGATGAAATAGAGGAAGAGGGAGACAAGGCTGGAGAGTACAGGGGAAGAGGATGAAGCAAGAAGGAGCCAGCGTGATCTTGATTCAGCCAAGTAGCTGTACACAATATGAAGAGTCTGAGCACTCTAATAATATCACTTGATTAAGGACCTTTCTGAATCAGGGCCTGGTTCAGTAGCTCTGCAGTCAAAGACCAGGAAGAAGCTGTGTAAATCATGCAGAATAAACGGCAGTTCAGTATGCAGAATGGAAATGAAATGGGAACTTAGATGCTGACCCTGGAGAAAGTCCTTCTGAAATCCTTTAGCTCCATAAGCTACTGCCCCACTTTGCAGAGAAAGCAGAAAAATATCTGTACTTGCCACACATGCCTATTTCCTGCAAGCAAACTAGCATTTTAATTTAGACCTCTGCGCTGCTTTCTCAGTATTTAATGTTGCATAAAAATAAAGTAACTTCATCTTCCTGTCATGCAGTGCAAGTGACTGAACTTCCCTTCACTAGCCAGAACTACATCTATTAAATGTGTGAAATGCTAAAGGTAACAGTGTGCAACAATAGAAAATGAGGCAAGAGGAATTTAGACCATCCTCAGGAGCCAGTTTGCCAAAATTTTGGGTGGATGCTAGGGGAAAAGGACAATTAATACAGGGACAGATGGCTAAACAAAAACAAAAGCCATTATCTATCTAAAAACCTGGCTAAGGAAAGCTTATCAACTGATAGCTGAACAGAAACAATTTGAGAACTGGATTAAACACGTCAACAGTTTGGACACTGTAATGTATAAGGAAACAGAGAACTTACTGTCATTTATGGCAGTATTAAAAACGTGCTGGCGTCATGTTAGATATTGAGGATATATTTTATACATAATGGGCATTTACTCTCCCTGTTGGAAGGTGGATTAAAAAATAATAAAAACAAAAGCTAGAGCAATAGTAGAAGCTTTCGTAACTTGTCAAGTCTTAGAAAACCATGACAGGGTTCTGCAAGCAGTCTGCTGTTCAAAAGCGGCTGTTGAAACATGACGGCCTTTCTCTCCCCTCTTAATTCCAACCCCCCCACCCCAACACACACAGGTCCGCAAACCCATACAGAGATGAGAAGGCCAGTGCACCAGCCCTGTCCCCACGCGAGCCAAGAATGACTTTAGAACGGGAGCAGCATTTTCTGGAATTACTCTACTTGCGAAACTGCAATCGACGGCCCTCCGGTTCTTTCCACCGCAGGGTAGATTTGGAAGAAAAGTGTCAAAAGCAGCCAAGTGGCACAATGGAGATGAGTTTTACATGGGCCTAGAGTCGTGCCAGGCTCTGGCAACCCTTAGCAGAGGACGAATTTTGTGCAGGCCAGCCTGGTGTGGTGCCACCACATCCACGTTCACGGGTGCCTGGGCATCCTGCCGTGCTCTCGGCCGCAATGCCGAGGCACAAGCGACCCGCGTAAAAGCGTGTCTGTGGGAGACAAAACCCCTCTCTGGGCTGAACGCAGGCACGCTTATTGCCCAGTTAAATCACTCGGCTCCGTACGCCAAATTCCCTCCACACGGATGGCTGAATCTCGGTCTCCGCAAACACTGCTCTCTCAAGGCAGCCCAGCGACAGGAAAAGTTGCGCCAGTAATGAAAGCTTCAATCAGCTTTACGTAGCACAAAATGATGGTTAAAACTGTCTGCCATGACCGGCTCATGGGAATAGTTTGAACCAATGAGCTTTACTCATATGAGTAAGCGATATTTAATTCTTTTTCTCTACTTTCCCAGTACTTTCATTCTTTTAGTAACTGACACACAGTATTTCAAATTGTTAACAAGGAATCCTATCTCCATGGTAGTATCCTCAGTTTGCAATAAAGGTTGCTTTAAAACAAGAAACAGCTAAATTTTTTTATTAAAAAAAAAGTTAATAATTACAGGAACACTGACAGTGTTGCTATAGTTACGACTATATCAGCCTTTCAGTTACAACTCCCCGTTTCAAGGGTCAATAACTCAGTTGTCAAAAATCTCACTGGGCAGAAGCCTGACACGCATCTTAGACATATGTTAAACAAATGCATAAACAACAATCTGCTGTTTTACACTTATGAACATTTTGATTTAAACCGGTGATTCCAGTTGATACCTTGAGCATCTAAGTAAGTCAGAGAGTAGGATTTTTTTTTCTTTTAATACAGTGTTTGGCAGGCTGGTCGCCTTTTATGTGCACCAGCGCTTTTGGCTGCTGCCAGAAGGAAAGGAAGAAGAGCCCCAGCTTTTTTCTCCAGCCATTTCACCCCCTGCCCATTAGAAAGGAAGCAATGCTGTCCATGCCCACTGCTCTCCCCACAAAACTTCCTGAGGATTTTTAGGCACAAAAGCTTTATGCGCATGTGCAGCAGCTGGATTACCACAATAGACCATAACGGCCCTAAGAGCCGTTACGGTATATCAAGTGAGTAAACCGAAAACTAAGAAGGATTTACACAATGACCATAGTGGCTCCCTGGGAGCCGTTACGGTCTATCAGGTCAAAAATCCACTTTTTAAAGAGCGCCTAAATATGTGTATACCCAACAGGGCCTTGAGTCTCCGGAGCGACTATCACACACGTTTTCAAAATGAGCCAGGAAAGAGAAAGGAGATTACACCAAACCATGCTAAGAGAGAAATTTTTTAAAATGAATAAAAGACATATCGTGCAAATTCTAGAGACACGTATTTAAAGAGAAAGGAAAATGAAAGTTTAGTGGAGAAATTAGACACAACGCGATTTCTTCATTGTCAAAACAAGTTCTTTTAGTTATTTTTTTTAAATGAAGATTAAACAAAAAAGGAGATTTCCCACCAAAACCAATTACCTTTTAAATAAAAGTTAGGTTACACAAGTTATAAAAATAATAAAATCACAGCTGGGTTCTGAGTTGCCCTGCTGCATTTCAAGTCTCTAGCAACAGAGTAAGTTAGTAATACAGCTCAACTTTGCATTTCTTCTCTCCCATTGTGTCACCAAACGAACAAGTTATTCAAGACAGTGTTTTTCTACATAAAAGCCAACTCTATTTTCCAACAACAAATCTGCAATAAATCATTAGCCTACTTACTTTTTTATTCTTCCCCTTCCTTTACATGCAATGTTTGTTCCTGCAGCAAACCTGTAACAGAACACTTTCTCTCTATGACCTGAGATAACGGTAATGTTGAAAGAATGGCCTCACTTGTCAAAGATTAGAGGGCTGTCTGCAGCCTACACTCCTCTTTACTAGAGCCAAATAGGCCCAATAAATGCTAATACTCAGCATGACGCATCAAGAACGTTAAGCCTCAACATTGACTAAGAAGAAAGTATCACAAATTTACTGAAATTATCTATAGCACAATAGAGAAGAGAAGGAATTAATCAAAGTCTCTCTCTTAATGCAATGCCTGATTGAACTATCCCAATCCCTTTTTAAATAGGATAACCTAGTGGCAAGTGACCCCGATGACACATCCTAGAGAGGTACACAAGTACCACTTGTTCGATTTTTTTTCTTTTATGACCTCATTAAGGAGGATTTTGAAGATTGTTCCTGAATATGAGAACAAAGTGTCTGAAGATATCTCTAGCTTTTCATGTCTTTAGCCTTTTGCTGTTGAAATGGCTTTTGAATGCCTGTTTATAAACGAGGCACATGCACCAGCAAAAAAGAAAAAATCTTTACAATCAAATCTACTACAGCTACCTTTTCTTAAATGCAAAGACTCGCTAAGTCTCCAAGAAACAAGAAAGTTTTGCCAAGACCAACTCATGATCACATCTTCCCCCTGCCCCCCATTCTCTCGCTCTCTCTCTCTCTCCTTCCCTGTTATAGACCCCATTAATTAGATTTGGCGGCAGTTTTCCCTTCCTTATCAAGGAAGACATAGCCTGCCAAATCTGCTAGTGTGAAAATACTCCACCGCCAGTAACATTTTCTCCTAAGTGTTTGTTGATTCCACGCTTGGATTTAATATAGAGGATTACGTTTTATAACCAGAAACAAACAAACAGATTTATAACTGAAGACAGCAAGGCAAACAAGCAAGAAAAAAAGCAAGCCAAGTACTGAACCTAAACGTAGCGGTTTTATTGACTTCTTAGAAACCAAATAACCTGGCATATTAGTGTGTGCATTCTGCAACAGACATTCAGCCCCATTGTACTACTTAGAAGAGAATAAAAAGAAACCCTACTGTTTGAAATCCAGCGGAACATCCCCACAACAGAGCACAACTGTTCCCTCATGCATGAATGGGAAGGAGATGAAAGAAAAGATGGACTTCTGAGGTACAGCAAAAAACAAAGACAACAAAAGTGCTGATCATGAGGGAATGACACAACTCATTGCCGCAAAAAGGATGAGAGAAAGGCGCTCAGACAATGGTGCAGACAGCTAAGTGACATGTAGAAGAATTGAAAAATCTACAGAAGTGTCTTTTCTTTCCGCACTTGACGAGAAACAATTAAATGTTGGTACATCTGTCATAAAAAAGATAATTGAAACCTGTTACCATCATTATAGATGGTAACTTAACTACCAAAACTGTAACTGTCCAATTAAATGTTGCCCTCTCTGTTATCTACACCGCTTGCTAAAATGGAAAAAAACCCTTTAATTCCTGTGATAATTTACCACCGGTATATCTGTTACAAGTCATAGAGCGGAACTGGCACATTTTATAAGACAGATATTTAGACTGCGATGTACCTACCTATATTTGTACACACACAGATGGGGGAAGCCACGGACACATGTGCGTGTATGCAGGCTCACATGCGTGAGTGCACACATTCATGCACACGCTTTCACACACCCACCAGCGAGGACGGATTTTGCAAACAGATGAGGTTTTTGACAAGGAATCCAAGAAAGAGAGTAAGTGCCAGCAGCCCCATTAGATGTTTACTCTTGAGAACGTCCACCAGCCTGCAAAAATAGCACCATGCTAAACTAATCTACCGACTGTTGCTACTTGCTTGATAACATGCAACATCCCACAAAACTGAAAAGCAGTTATTGACCCTGTCAGAATACCTGATTAATGGATAAACGCTGTAATTGATTAGCAGAGAAGTGTGAATTAAAACAGAATACAGCATCAATAATGAGCCCCTGACAAAAGGTAGCTGACATAAAATGTAAAACGATAGCCTGCAGCAATATCTCATCAAAGACATGCGTTTCTTAAAAACAGAAGAAAACAACCCCCGCTCCCCACCCCCCAAAAAACAAGTGCAGTGTCCTGTTCTCTGCATTCTTTAGTCTTTTCTCTTGGTAATGATTAAACCACCAGCAAAATGTTATGGGAACTACTCATGAATCCACATTCATACATCAAGCGAGGCAAGGCAGTTAAATGACTCCATTATCCTGCTGGCTTCTCTGCCCCTAAAGAAATCGGCTGCTCTCCATTTTAGCACGGCGAGTTGTGACTTCAGAGCAGCGCTGATGCCACGTACGCCCAGGGCCCCTTCAGCAGGGCGTGAGGGCAGCTTCCCCAGCTCCTGGGAGGACTCCCCATGGGCACAAGGCAGCTCCACAACGGTGCTGCGTGGAGGAAACAACTCAGAACTACAATCAGCACATTGTTAAACTTGTTTTTCATTCCCGTAAGGGCCTTAGGAGGCCAAATGATCCCACTTTTGTGCCTTTTTATTCCTGATTCAATCCCACTCTAAGGCCCTCCTTTACGTTACACATTATATCAAATAGACTATATAGATTTTGTAGCACACAAAAAAAACAAACACACACAGATGTGCACACATGCAATATTGCTCTGCTGCAGGACAACAGCTTTCATAATGGGCTGTTGGGAGTGCCAAGTCGCTTCTTCTCACAGCATCCGGATTGGTCTTCCTAGTGTTTAGGCATGGAGCATTACTCTGTGCATTGGGCAAGCTGACACACCTAATGTAATGCCATCAGGCCTACCAAAGCTGTCTTAGCAGGGAACATTAGCTTGGATAGAGCACTTACTTAAAGAAATTGCATTGCTCTTACTTTCTGAGCTACTTCACTCATAAGTAATTCAGATATTTCTACATGGCAAAATAGTTGCTGCTATAGGGTATATAGATCTCTTGCAACCTTTCTATTGTGTCCTTTCCCCTGGCTTAAATCTAAAAAATAAAGGCTGAAGATACCTGCTTCTCCTTTCCATACAGAAAATACAAATAATGGAGTGCAAGAATGGGATTGTTATCTTGTAATAATTCTCTCCAAATTTTCCTTAACTGATTTTGTAAATTTGATGCCTGCTTAACATTCCAATATGCAAAACATGCTGTATTTTGATTACAGCTATCCGCAATATCCTTGAAATGTATTTAGGCAGAGATAGCTTCTTCAGAAATCCACATCTTTTGGGATCAGTCCTTCTTCTTTCATCTGCCAACCACGAGACTTGCTCTGACTGCAGAATCATTTTTCTGCTCCCCCAGGTTCTTCAGGATTACTCCAGGTTTCACGACCTTTTCAGTGGTACGACTCCTTTTTCAGATTAAATCATGTCCTGATCACGTATTCAGAAGTAGAATACACCCCACCTAACTTTGGCAATCTAGCACATTACTTGCCCAGGTGATCTCTACTATCAACTAAGAGAATTCAACATCTCCAAAGAACAAGTTATCTAGCAAGCAAGCTTGGTACATTTGGGTTGGATGAACTGCCCTCCAGATGTGCCCCTCTCTCTTTACTGGCTGTAGAAGTTACCCAGACAACTTGCATTTTAAAAGCTACAGCAAGAATTCTGTCTTAGAAATTTATGATGATTGCAATTAAGAAGGCCTTGAACCTTTCTCACCGTATTGCAGTACCCACATTAGAAGTTGACGTTTTTCCCCTTCCAAAAGCAACATAACATCCCTCTTGATTTCCCTGCAGGACTAACTGCAGTTTAATACTTGATTTTCAGCTGAGACTCATAGAAACACGCTCCTTCCCTATATACCTGCCCTCCCTTGCCCCCCATGGAGCTCCTTCAGCCTAAGCAGGTCCTTACGAGGTCCCAGGCATGGAGAAGTAAAGTATGCTCCGCAGCGCCCCACCCCGTAGCACAACATGTCAAGTCCAGGACAAAGTCCCTCATAGCCACACATTTTTTCCTAAAGCATGGCTGGGGCAAAAGCAGGGGCAGTTCACCGGGTATATGCAGGAGTCCCAGGAAAGGGACGGCCTGAGTTCCCCTTATTTCCCATGTTGCATGAGCAAATCCAGCTCTCCGTGCTGTCAGCTGTTTTGGGGAGGACTGAAGGGTAGGTAACTCTGGCCATATGAATGGCTATTCACATTTCATTCCCATTCAGCTTCAACAGGAGGAACAGGGGGTTCCCCACCACCAAAACAGCAAATGCCTGGACGACTAAGGCATTTTGTGAGTTGGGTATTCGAACACCCTGATGTCACCATCAAGCCTACGACTGAACCCAGCTCTCATTCCTGGGGTTGCACTACAATATCAGAAAGTCAGCGGGCACCAAAGCACAGCTATTTTAAGAAATAAACAACGAGACCTGCTAACAGCTCAGCTGTTTCTGGAAATAATAGTCCTACCTGTCTCTCATCAGAGACCCTGCTGGGCCCTGGATCTGGCATGCTGGGGGATATCTGCCTATAGCACCAGTATGGATGTTTGCAAACACGAGTGGGAGCTTTCACAGCGTCTGCAGCCATATAGCAAACACCATCTTGCTGCAGCTTATTATCAAACCAGAACAGTTTTCCAAAAATGAAATCGCTCTCCCTTTCCTTAGGTATTTTAACACTGCACTATAAAATATGAAACCTGATTTTAACCTGAAAGCATGCAATGGACTTGCAGCAGCCCAAAAGAGTGGCCTACCAAAAAAAAACATTAAAGAGACAAAGTTCCACTGATTTCAGTGGAAACAGGACTAGGCCCTTTAACATACTTTTCTTTTCTTTTCTTTTCTTTTTTTTTTTGGGGGGGAAGGAACAGGAAAGCAGAAATACTAGTAGCTAGACATTCAGCTTGATCCCTGGAAATTTTAAAAAAGATGTTCTTATCCAGAGCTATTGTCAGTGCTGGAGACAAAACAAGTATAGGCCTTTTCAGTACCTCAACTTAGCCAAAAAGCCATTTGTAACTCCTGCAGAGCTATGCTTTTATAGGTCAGGGCAAACTTCACAAAGATTTTCTCTCTTTTTCACTCTCTTTTGGAAGATCTGGTTAGAATCCAGAAACTTATTTCAGAAATAAGAAGAACGAATTACTTCGGCCTGTAACAAGAAAGTTTTCAGTGGCAGGAGGATCTCTAAGCCTATTGTTTTAACCACAGTCTTCTGATTTGGGGTTTTATTTTATTATTCAGCATATGCGCCTAGAATGGTCATTGCTTCTTCAGTCCTCGTTCTTTATGAATTTCTGGTTGTTCAGGGGTTTAGAAAGCTCAGTGCATGGGTCAAACACAAGTCTAGGAAACTCTCTTTTGCCTCTAGTCCTTAATAGCATGGACCTGTAATACAGTTTTACCAAAAGCATTTTAGCATTGATCTGTAGGCACTAAATTTTTCTTCCTAATAAAATTCAACCAAACTAACTGGCCCAGATGAGGGTTCAGGGAACAGCAATAGAAACACCTGGCCTTGCTCTATTTGTACCTCTGACTAGTGGGGGCAAAATCAGTGTACTAGAAGATATGTTCGACTCCATGCAAAGGGCTGCTTAAGTGTGCAGTGTGTGTTAACTAAAATATGCATAGGCAAGAGTTTTGGTGATCTCAGAATGTGGGAAGCAGATCTTAATCTAAAAATAAGTGCTCCTCCCCAACAGATATAACTGGAATTATTTACTATGAACAAACAAGAAAGGAGTAAATGCTACGTAATGAAACTGCATAAAAGGAAAAGCAGCCGGATAGATAGAAAAGACTGACGGAAGGACACCACAGTTGATATCAGAATAGAAAACAAAACTGAAAACTGAAGGAGAACATTTTAGAAATGCATATGCCAAACATTGCTGATAAAATAACGTTCTGGTCTCATAAAGAACATTATTTTCCACAACTGAATAGGAAAATAATAAATGCCATGAGCAAACTTCTGGTATATATTTAAAGAGAAGTATCTTGTTTAAATGTATTTTCCACCTCTGAGAACTGATTTCAAATCAATGCTAAACACAAAGCTTTCATATAATGGTATATCCAAAACCTGCTAAAAGCAAAGAAAATCTCTAATTGTGCACATGTTCAAAGGTTACATTGGTAAGCAGAGGGAACGGCTGGCCTATATTCATGTTTACAGTGATGGTGGACCAAGAGATACTCGAGTGGCTTACAAGCTTTCTTGATAGCTTTGCAAGGCTAAAGCGCATGCTTTGTTTCACCCTAAGAAGCATTCCAGCTTTTTAACATTATTTTTGTTAAGTCCAAATCAGAAGAGGTTGCTCTACATTTGATACACAGTACAATTTCTTTAACATACTTTGAGTACTACCTAAAGATGCTGTCTAACATTAATTTATACAGACAACTAAAGACATGAAAGAATGGCTCCAGAGATAACAACGAGTCACACTATTTACAGCAGAAGGATGCTTCACAAACTTTCATTTTTTCTCTTTAATATGTGGTAGGTAAATTAGGGTAGGTGAATCCTGCAAAATGAGGTCTGCTTCTTTTGAAACATCCAAAGCCCTCAATTCACCAACTGAATTCAAGCAGAAAGGAAGATGACCTCTCGGAAGCAGGATTTTCTGCTTCTGGAAGGTTATTGCGACTGAAATCTTGTCCCCACTTAAGTTGCCAACAAAATTCACATTGTGCTGACGCAACCGTCTGCCAGTTTAAGAAGTCAATGCTGTATGTTCTTGAGTTAATCTAAAGCCAGGCAAGGATGTTGTTCTATGTCATATTAAGAAAATAAAATTTGAAGCAATAGATACAGCTTAAATTTACAAGACTCAAATGTAACATAATGTTTAGTCTTTATAGCTTAAACATTTCATGTAATATGCATCATAACCAATAATTATTACAGCAGTTCTATCCTACCAAATGACACAGTTTTTCAAAGCAGAGCACTAATAACATTGAACTCAACTAGTCTCATAAAGGCAAAGAGAATGTGCAGCTTCTTATATGAGATACTTTACTGCAAATCTAAATTTTACAAAATCAATGCTATGCAATCTTAGTAACAACTGATATTAAATATTGTTCTGGCATACTCATGCAAAACGGCCCAGCTGGAGTATGCATCTATCTACCTAATGAGATAATACTGTATTTTTGAAATCAGTACAATATATGCATTTTTTACCTTCAGCTCCACCTCCAATTTCAGAGAAGGCAAATTGGTTCAAGAAAAATGTTTTCTCCAAACCTGCATACACAAAAAATAAATGTTTCTGTTTCCAAAAACACAAAGAATTTGGACATAACTCAGAAGAATGACCAATATCTTTGCAGATTTTATCTTATACAAATGAGATTCAATTTGGCACAGTGGAGTTTATAGCAAATTTTCATGTCATATTTCCAACCCTGCAGATCTCTTTATCCTGTAGTACTGACACAAGACGTGCTAATAAGATAAGAGGTTTGTCCAAGTTCTTCTTTGTTTTTTTTAGTACTATGAGCATTATAGTTTTGCACCATACGTTTTTAGCTTTATAAAGTCTATTCCCAAAACAAATAATAGGTAGGAAACTTGATGACTTTGATTTATAGGGGAAAAAAAAGACTTCCAGAAGAGTCTTTCTCATTGGGTTACATACCACTGGTGTCAAAACTGCATTCAGCTTTATTTGTTCACTTGCTCACATCTGAAAAACTGCTTGATTAGAAAAAACATTTCAAAAAGTTTTGTAAGAAATTCCTTATTATTGTTCAATTCTTCACAAGTCAAGTTCAAATGAATTTCATCTTCTGTTTGCAAAACAAAAATTCAGGTCTCTGATGTGAATGGCAAACGTTCAGTCTCGATTTAAACTCTTCTACAGTCACAAAGCTAAGATCAGATGGGTATTCTGAATTTTATGCCACGTGCTCCTTAGCTTTTACGCAATTATATTGTCTTTGAGACAAAGTAAAGTGGGCTGCTCTTACAGTTAGTTGCAAACTAACAGTCATCTTTTTTATCTCCTATCTTCCAGTTAGCATGCTCTCATTTTTTCATGACTTGTGGTCATCTAGCTACTTTGTATAATTAACATAGAAGAACTAAATGACTTCCTCAGGAGCAAGAGAAATCTTTTTTATGTTTCTGTACAGAAAATGAATCACTTTTAGTTTTCCAAGTAAAATTTTGCAGACCGTTTCTAACTCTTCTGCTTTATAGGCTAAGGCATAAAAATACCAAGTTGAAAAGAAATGCAAGGTCTTAGTAAAAAGTATAGATTAGAGATAGTTTCCCCTAAAAAGGGGTGGAATTACAGTCTCTTTGCCTCCGTAAAAATGTCACATAATAACTTGCAGTATAGCACTTTATTATTTTTTTCTAACTTTCCTACCTGCTTCTATCCTGAAGTTGCCAGATTACTACTTACGCCATATTATTATACACTGAATGGTACCAGACAGTTCTTAATTGCTTCTGAATAGCTTTAGGCACATGTACCACAAATCCTGACACATGCTTACACTGTTCCCTTGGGACTCTTGTACATCTCGAAGGGCCAGAGCCGCTCTCCAAGCGGGGAGGGAGCTGTGGAGGTCAGGACCAGGCATAACACACTGTCCCTAGGGACGCCACTCACTATTAGCTTTTCCTTCCCATTTCCCGCGAACTTCCCGGTGACAAGCTGAGGACGCGGGCTGACGCGCACAGGAGAGCCGACGGGGCTCCTGGAGGATAGCTGCCAGCGCTGGCCTCTCCCTCTGCCCAGCGTGCAGGACCGAACATGGATGCAGATCCCAGCTGCCTGCCCCTTAGGGGAGCTGAGAGCACACCCAGGGACAAACCTGGCTCTCCAGCCCTCTTATTTTCTCCCGCATGTGTGTGTAGATGCCAACTCCAGAATACATAAAAACAGGTTACATCAAACAGACCAACTGCCGTCATCTCCCTGTTATTACTCCTGACACAAGTTCTTACAAAAGGCTGCTGCCAAGGGCTCTGCTGACAGGTTGAACAATAGTGGCGACAAAGGCCTTTTCTGTCTTTGCAGATGACATAAATCTGATGCTATAACGCCGGCGCTACTTTAGCTTGCTTATTTATTTATTTATTTAATAAGCCACTGTCATCCATCTCTGGAAGGTGGCTTCCAAACTCCAAATTAATCAAGCCATTGAATGTGAATTTCCATATTGCTCTGCCAAAGGTCTTCTCCACATCAATTGCTAGGAGAAGGCCCCTGTTGTGCTTTGGTGTATTGTGTGCAGTGCTACTGCTGCTACTAAAAGCCACTCTGTTTTTAATAAACATGCATTGTTCTTTTTGTAGTAAATCCAGAAAGTAATACCCAACTGGGAGTTTTGGTTAAGGATTTTTCTAGTTTAAGGGCAGCAATGGATGAATTTCTGTGTCTGTTGGCACCTTGATGGCTCCATTTGTTATTGCTCAGAATGTATTTCATTTTTCAAAAATGTAAACATAAAAAATACTGAGGTAATTCTTTCTAGTTTATCTTATAAAACCTTAAACTGAAGCCATCGATCCTGAATTTCTGTATTGTTTGTGTTGTTTCATCAAATGTAAGGTTCCGTTCCAAATACTTTGCGCTCGGCCACTTACCTGACTGCAAGAGTGCAATTTTCAAGACCACTCTGGATGAATTACCTTGGCGTTATTGAATTCAATGAAAAAAAATGTCATCAACTTCAACAGAGCCGCGATTTCACTGTATGCCTCTTCAAATTCTGTTCCCTTTGAAACTGGTGATAACGTTTCCACTGGATCTAGTTTCAACCGAGGCTAAAAGTGTCATTCCATGTGATGAGGTATGTCCGTAAGTCTGACACTTTTCTTCATGTTTCATTAAGTTTTACATCAAATCTTTGCTAATGCAGTATCCCTTGAAATGCACCCCATCCAGAAAAAATATGTGTATTCTTTATTAGGATGATAATTTCCCCTGCTGACATTTCAGAACACAGGGGCTGCAGTAACTTTTCTAATCTTTACAGTCCAGGGTGGGATTCACTTTATTTAATTTCAGCTGCCTAAAAAATAGGTCTCTAAGTCTAAACTAGTTATCCGTTTCCTTTAAGCAATCAGCAGAGAAAGAGGCAGCTCCCCACAGCACAGTTCATCACTCCTGACTTAGATCATTGTTTTACAGATAGGATGAAATACCTTCCTGAGGTTAACTCCTGATTTCTCTCTTTTTAATATGTTATTACCTCCCTGTGTTGTACTAGCTATATTACCTTTTCCATTAGCAGAGAGGACAAGAAGCATGGCAGTCGTAAGAGAGCAGCTGCAAAGACGACTAATGGGCGATGTGGCAACCAGAGGAACTTACTGCATATGCTAATGGACCGCAGCCCCCAGGGACAGTTTTGTTTCACGATCTGACCACTAGGGAAGTTGTCTTCAGTGGCGTAACAGAAAAGGAAAACAAGAGGTACGTCAGTAGCACCACAAGAGCAGAAGGGAGACATACAGCTCTTTCATCTACTTGAGCATATATTCAATACTGCCAAAGTCTTGCAGATTTGGGAACTGATTTTATCTCCCCCACAATGGATCATTTCAATTCCAAAAGATGGGAGGAAATCTCCTTTTAAAAATTTTTGGTTTAAAAATGTTTATAGGAAGCTTTCACTAAAACCTGTGGTTGAAGCCTCACCTTTCTTTTCACAGTGAAAGATTTTTTGGAATTCTAAAACAAAGCACCTGAAAGGCTTTAAATAGTGCAATTCAAAATTCCTTCTTCACTCAGCTAATCAACTTCCTCTTTTGCCCAAAATTTTAGTAGTGTTTTCCAAAATAAAACAATCTCTGAATAGTTGTTTGGCAAGATAAGAAAACCAAATATGGATGGCACTCATAATGTGAGTAGAGTTTGATGGACAGCAATAAGCACAATAAAATCTACTAGTGAACCAAGAAATAACTGCATGATCAGAAAACAGAAAGATATTTTCACTGTGTTCGAAATGCTTCCAATCTCATGAAACAGCAAGGGAATTTGTCAACTAGGTATTTTTACTTGAATAAACTTTTACATATTTCACTGCAGAATCACCATTCAGAATAGGTTGGAATTGCAAACCCTGAGAAAGAACACGAATGGATTGCTTGTTTCATATCTCAGTAACACCTTCTCTCTAAAAAAACAAGGAGAAACATTAAAAAACAGCAAGTTGAGCTTCACAGCATATCTCCAATGAAGAGGAGTGGTTTTCTAATTAGGGTTAATTATTTTCTTTTAAAGGATAGCCACTGAAGAAGCTACATAACAGCTGCTGCCCTGTCAGCGCTCCTGCCCGAAGTGAGAAACTGGGTCCCGCACACAGTGTCAGGCTCATCAGGCTCAAATGCACAACCCATAGGAGGGACTTTTACAACCCGGCAATAACATACCCATAGATATTGCTGCAGACTGGTCGCTTGGTTTCCAAGAATGGAAAATATATGGGGGCAGAAACTACAAAGAAGTCTGAGTTTGTGAAAGTGAGTAGGGCACTCAGCTGGAAGAGAAAACACCTGGGTCCCAACCCGTGTTTCCAGGACTGTTTTTGCATTTTATTCTACGACTCTTCCATGGGGGAAAAGCAATCCTCTGTGAAACCTGTGGGAATGGAAACTGCCCAGCAACCTGTGTGATCAGGCAATAAAAAGCTGTGGAATAAGCCTGAACATAGGGTCTTGGAGGGGAGCTTAACTGGTTTCAAGGCAAATCCATGCAGGAGAAAATGTCGGAGGTGGCAGATCAGATTGCAGGACTTGGATGAGAATAATGAGTGAAATTACAAACATGGAGCACCATTCCTAACTTGAACAACTGAAATTACAAAGATGCATTGACTTGCACTTTTTAATAGCATCTAGTAGTCTCAGGATAGACAAATCAAAATGTTAACAGCAAGTAAAAGCTAAAAAACAAAACTCCCCAAACACCTTAGCAAAATCCTACACGAGAAAGATGACAGGTTTTTCAATTTCGCTGCCCAAGTGTCTTGCCGGGTAATTACTTACCATTCAACTTTTAAACCATACTGAAACAACCAAAAAAAAAATATGTGCTTGAAAATACATTATAAATAGTTCTGTTCTTAAAATAGTAATCTACCAAAATTAAAAAAAAAAAAAAGTTAATTAATACTGCTCACTGTGCTACAGCCTAACTGCTGAAGGGAAATGCATTCAGACTCCTAAAATGCCTGTCTCAAAGACCATCAGGGTTAGTTTCTGAGTGGCACGTTTTTAAAACATTTAATCAGTGATCTGAATATGTGTCAACACTTTCTGGTAGCGTGCTATAAAACGTGAACCTTGTCAACAGAAACATAAAAAGGCGACACACTTGGGACACAGAGCTTTTATGCTGACACACTGTAATAATATCATTTTAAAATTTATCATCTGTTTAGCCACAAGCAACAATTAATCTTTTTGACTAATCATACAATGTCTTAAATAACACCTCCGAAAGAAAAAACATGTTCCATTTCTACTTTCATTGCCTTCCCAGTCTCTCTGCTTTAAAATACTTTTACAAAGCAACACACAATAAATTTTGCAACGAGGATAAAAATGTTAGCAAATAATATGTTTCCCCCTCCTCAGTTAATAAAATTACTTAACACCAAGCCTGTAAGTGAAAAGAAAACCCCAGGAGTAATGCAAGCATCAGCAGGTTCATTTCTGTCGCATTTCTGTCACATTAAATGACATTTTATTCCCAAATCACTTAACCTTTGACTTTTATAACCAAACATACAGACCTTGAATTGTTACCTTGGAGGGGACCAATAAGTGACGCCACTTCAAGGCACTGAAACCGAACACTGCTCGGTATTCGCGGCTACGTGCGAGAAATCATTTGGTTCACGAGACCTGAAGTTTCTATACAAAACTCGTCATCTGGAAAAAGACATAAACAGCAAAATGCGGGGGGAAGGGGGGGGGCTGGTTTCTGTGAACAGCCCCGCTGCTCTATAGCGCGAGACGTGTCTCCCCCAGGCCCCGCGAGGTGGGCGCTGCGGCCCACGGCCGGCAGAGACGGGGTAAATAATCTGGCGGAGAGATGGGAAAGGGCGTTTTGTAAGGAACGGGCCCTGCTGGGGCGGCGGAGGGGAGGGGAGCCAAGTGCCGCCAGCTCCGCCCGGGGCGGCTGCGCCCACCCGTCCCCCATCTCGCGGCGGCTGGTGGCGGGAGGGCGGCTGGTGGCAAGATGGCGGCTGGTGGCGGGAGGGCGGCTGGTGGCAAGATGGCGGCTGATGGCGGGAGGGCGGCTCATGGCAGGACGTGGTGAAAATCCCACCGGCTGCCTGCGCCTCTCGCCAGGCCAGGCCCGCGCTGGACAAGGCCAAACGTGCTCGAGAATGGCAAATTTTGACAGTGGTCTTTGCCAGCGCTTCCCGGGTGAAAACGAACGGCAGTCTTGTTACTCTTGTACGGGGAAAGAGGTGGAGGAGTTTTGTGTGGAACCGGCTGAGAAGTAGCAGGCTCTAAGTGAGGGCAGCCGACTCCACCGGCGCCCCGGCACGGTGCGAGGCGGGGAGCATCCCGTATGTCGCAACTCAGTTTTCCAGGGGACTTTCTACAAGCTTCATGGCTTAACACAACTCTTAACACAGCACCCGTGGGTACGCTCTGGAGGACGGCCCTACCGAAGGCTTTATTCACTCCTAACTTCCAGGTTTTTTCAAAATTGTAAGACAGTGCAGTAGCACACAACTCTTTAAAGCTATACGCCTATGTTAGGCTTTTGGGGGGACAAAAAAGCACCACAGATGACCAGGCGCGTGTGGGAGCAAGCCAGCTCACACAAATGTCTGGTAGAGATGAAGGTATCCCTTGGTTTACCTCCAAGATGCTACTGCCTGCTGCTGGGCGCCGAGGAGCGGGGGGACCCCAGGGAGCTCACCCAACGGGACCCCAGGGCTGGGCAAGCACAGCGAGGCCAGGGTTGCATTCCCCTTCAAAAGATCATCCCAATGGCGGAGTCATTTAGGTTGTATTCATAGGAACTAAGAAAGCTTGTGAATAAAATACCCGATTGCATAAATCCCGTTCATCTCCCCTGTTTTCTGTGCAACTCTTGCCCACGTGAGAGACGTCACTGGTGTGACATGCGTGCTCACGAGAAGACACGGACCGCAGCCTGCCTGCCAAATCCGGTAAGGCACGCAGCCTCTTCAGTCATGGCCTGCTTGGTTTCCAGACATGGTCCTTATAAACTCACCATTAATGATTTTGATTAAAAGGGTGGAGAAATGAAAAAGCTTGTATGCTAAATGCAGAGCAGTTCTCACCTTACTTTAAATTTTGAAGGACAGCTTTATTTCCTTCTCATAAAAGCATAAACGCAGGTATCCATCGACTACAGAACAGTGGGAACCAAACAGTCTAAGAAAATCACCCCAAAAAACATTTAAGGAAGTTACATACTATTACTTATGATGGTGGTCTCTTTAGAGGAGGGAGGGACCACCTTCCGGGTTTGTAAATACTCTGCCTAGCACAAAGGGGCTTGCTCTGTGGTTAGAGATCCTTTACGCTCCAGCAAAAAGCACATTAAAATCATATCTTCAGTTAAAGTCTAGTATGGAAGTCTAAGAACTGGCAAAATAATCCTCATTTGTGCCTATTATCAGAAAAGGTAACGATGGTCAGCCAAAGACACTAACTCTTAAAATGTGCTTAATTAGAGGGAGCTTTTCACAGCATGGAGCTGAGACACAGGCCTCTTGCTAAGCAATTTTCAGTTTCTACCATGTTCTTAATTAATTACAACATCATTCATGAAAGCTGCACTTTAAAAGACAGAGATATAAGTAAGGGCATCAGAAAACGGAAATGGAAGAGAAAACATGGCAAACATGAATACAATGAATGATACTTTAACAGAATTGTTGTGAGATGGGTGGACATGCGGATGGATGGATGCTTGGTAAACGACATTCATTCATGGCTGAAGCAACAAAATACTACTGCCATCTGTTGTACTGGCAGATACTCTGAATGTTCACTGCTAGAAAAGACAGTGTTCAGTTGCAGTTGCAATAATATGCATGAGAAGTTGAGCATTTTAAACAGATAACTTTGAGAATGTTGGTCCTAGACCATACGAACTATTTGTTCCTCACGCCGGACTACATCTTCTATAGTTTACTTAATAAATTGCAGAAGTGTGGTAAGACTTCTGCAGAGCAGTGACTAATGTTAAAACAAATATAATTCTACTATGACAAGGAAGGTGTTCACAAACTGCAGGAAGCAGTTTAAAATAAATTGATGTAGGTTTTGAATTGTCCACAAGTTGGGTTTAGCTTCCTTCCATTTACCTTTTACTGCATTAACATTTCTTTTGTGACGGCTGCTGCTGGGAACCTATTGTAAGTTCGGGCAATTAGGATTTTTGTTCCATCTGTCCCTCCCCTCAGTCAATACTGTAGCATCAAAAGAGGCCAATTCAGTGTAGGCTGGCTCTGACTCTAAAGCCAGCTAAAAGAGATGTTAGAATTCACTACTGCTCTATGTGGAAAGGATGGAAAAAGAAAAAGCCATAATCATAAAAATGCTGTTTCAGGCTTGTTGAGTTCTTAAAATAATCTGACTTAAACCTCCTACACAATGCTCACAAGTCAGAGCATGGTAATATACCTCAATGTAGGTTGGCTCTCTCTAAATCCAAACTAAAATAGCTGTTAGAAATCATTGCTGCACTATGTCAAATACAAGCTTGGACTGTAATCAGAGGGCTGCGGCTTCAGGTTTCAATGGTTCTTAAAATAATCAGCCTTAAACCTTCTGCACGAATCAAAGCCTGGTCATTTATATTTGGTAAGTTATTACAAAGGCTAAGGATTCCAAAGCCTCAAGGCTTCTCTTCCTTGACTAAAAAAAAAAAAATAAAACAGCTTTTTTCTTTTTTAAAAACTTTGGGATAACTTGTGCATGGCAGATATTGCCAGGTAGAAAGACAGTGAAAACTCAGTACTTCCTTTTCATCAGAAGGTTAACTCCCCCATGTGGAGATGGGGGATGAGCTCAAAGCAAAACTGAAGTGCCTCATCTTCACTGTCTTTTAACATGAGCACAGCAGATGTATATTAGCTACCTGAATTCAAAACTACTTTGAATAGCACAGAGAATCTCCATGTCACGCTACAGAGGACAGCGTTTACGCAGGCGGGGTTGATCCTTTCCTAAGTGTGAATTCCTGTTCTCCTATTTTCATGCGTGCAATCCATGAGTTATCTGTTAAAACACAAAACAAAACAAAGCAAGCAGAATGCAGGTTATATATGACGGGGGAATTTACTCTTCTTCCATTTACCCTAGAGCTCCATGCATATGACCAATTAGTCCTTCCTCTTTCTGATCCCACCCTGCTTTTGCCTCTTCTGTTGATATAGGTTTTCTGTAGGTACAGATCATTCAGAGATGTATTTTCAAGTGTAAGTACTTGTAATAGGGTGCAAGTTATCTCTGATGCAGGCTATAGACATGAAAATAAGGTAATCTTCCTATTCTTTTGCAAATGTCCAGGAGAGAATATGCTTCATGTTGTGTAATAACATCTGGATCGGGAGTGGAAGGAGTGGGAAGAGACCTCTGATGCTCCTAGCACACTAACACATTTATTAAAGCTAAATTCATCCCATGAAAAAAAACTGAGCACAAAAAACCATACTAACATGGGCATTTGCCACTTCTAGTTTTGTCAATGTTCAGCATACTACCCGTGCCCTTGGAATTTATCAGAATTATAAAATATGCTATGTGTTTTTAAAGCTTCATTGCTGAGAGTCATAGAACTACATAACAATTTTAAAAAGTGGGTAAATTGCAAGTCCTGCTGATTGCAAAGTAAAGCTTGGAAATGTGAGAATGTGAGAATCCCACAATTCAATACTCTTAGCATTATTATTATTACACATGTTAAAAGCGTATATTTTTAATGTTTCAGGTGGGGATTCATTCATATCTTATCCAAGAAGCCAGATTAATTTTTAGTGCCAGGCACAGTTAACTTGGCGCCAAACAAACCAGCTACCTGCACTGAGAAACAGGCCAAATTAACCTCTGTGCTCCCCAGCGAGACTGCTTCAGGTACTCAGGATTTCTTGCTCAAAATCAGCTCAGTGCTTGCCCAGGAAACCAGAGCGCACAGCAGGGATGCACAGGTGGCAGACATGCCTCACTGAGACACGTCCCTCCTACCTGCAGGCAGGAACATGGGAGGGAGGGAGGGTGGACGACTGGAAACGGACAACATAAAAAAAAACCACAAAAGGAATACGAAAGGTCCCTCAAAGAAACAAAAGGATCAGTCTTTCACTAGGGACGTCCTGCCTGTCTTTTGCATGATCTTCCAGCAAGGCCAAACACAAAGACTGAAGGCAGAGGAAGTCACAGAAGACCGCTGCCTGGAGGGAAGCGGATGCAGTAGCTCCCAGGGGAAGACCAGGCTCCTGAGAGGTGGAAGTGGCCAGGATGGCCCCACCAAGTCTTCCAACCAGAACGGACTCAGAAAAAATTAACATCACACCTCCTTTGCCCTTAGCAAAGCCACCCACTTAGGACTTGAGTGCATCCTAACCTTTCACAGCTGCCACATGGTCCAAGATAACTATTATATGTACGGAGGAGAGGGAGAGGACACTAGGATGAGGTTATTTATGAGATGGAAATACAGTGGCTCTTGCAAAGTCACTGAAATTGGAGAAGTCAGCGCACTAGTAGTAGGAGATTTGTGCGAAGGCTCCAGAGGATGCAACCGAGACACCCGAATTTGCCCACACATAGAAGGAGCTGCCAGGTAAGCCCATGCTTACCGTGCACCTTTAATGACAAGGCAACACGTCTGGATGGAGGTGTTGTGAACACTTGCAATGGTCACAGGCTCCCAAGGAAATAAACAGCCACAGAGGAGGCTGTTGTATTAGCGCAGCCAGAAACAGGGAGGATGTAAAATGCAGGAACCGTAAATCCAGCTTTGGAGAAAGTATCAGCAAAGGCCTGTCTCACGGCAGGCATGGTCAGTGGATAAAGGGGGAAAGATGGTCCTGAGCCAGTTTGTACCACAGTACCTTTAGGCAACATCTCCTGGATCAAGCTTTGGGCTTTGTCTCTTTGAAAGGGCGGCGGGGTGGCGGGGGGGGGGGGGGTGGCTATTAAAGCGTTAATTATAAACAAAAGGCTTTCAGTAGTACGGAAAGGTGGCCGCTGGTTACCCAAGCAATTTAAAGTACTTCAAGATATCTGTGTCCCACTAATCTTGCGCGCGCGCGCGCACACACACACACACACACACACACACACACACACGTTACGTGCTTTCAGAATAACTTTCAACAATATGGCATGCTTGTCTCAGTAAGATAAAAGGTTCTTAAACTTTTCAAAATCTGGAGTTCTTCTGTGTGAAAGAAGCACAGAAAGGAAACATGCAAGCTAAGTAGCATCCACTCACATAAAACAAGCAGGTCTGCGCTGAAGAAATCATGCCATAAACCTTGGAATTTTACAAGCAACTTTTATATTAATTCTTTAGAAACCCTTTGTGCTTATGGTTGCAGACAGAGTATAAAAGTACCATATAAATATCAGCACAATATAGTGGGCAGCTGTGAGGTACTTTAACCATTCCCAATCAATTATAATAAACAGAACTAGCCCGCTGAATTGCATCAGAGTGCAATGAAGTAACCTTCCACGTCTGTCTTCTCCTTTGTGCCGCATAAAGTTAAAGTTACAATAAATGACTTGTAAAAATAACAGAATATAGAACGTTCCAGAAAGTTTTTGATAGCCTGGGATGGATAAAGAGGCTAAAAGCACTCTCTTTGAATAACAAACAAAATTAATGGCATTAGGAGCCTTTTTCTTTTTTTTTAATTGACTAAAAGAGCAGTAGAATAAAGCAAAAGATTCCTTTTAAAGCAGAAAGGAACTCAAAATGTTTACGCTACGGAAAATATGGGAAACAGCGCAGTTGTGACCAGCAGACAACATTTGCTTATTTGCCTTAGATCAGCTAGGACAAAAAGAAATACAGCACTCGGGAGCCTTCTGAGATTTAACCAGGTGACAACAAAGCCTTCCCTTAAGGCAGGAAACGCGGGCAAAACCTTGTGAAGCAGACAGCACATGCGTACAAAAGGAAGGAAATATAAGAACCCCCTGAAAGACATGCACACGGCTTATCAAACAGAAAGTCGCTTCTGAACCAGATAAACGTGCCAGCAGTTTCTTACACGCAGACATGGACCTCCTATCCCCCTTGCTTTGGGACTACTAGCGTTTATACACGTTTCACTTGATTCACTTCTGGATGTGTTGCTTACTTGCAGCGGGCATAAAGATAAGTGTGCAGACATCTCAAGATCAAAATAAGTAAATGCAACCTCTTTTACGCATTTGCTAAAGGCAGTAATGTTTTTATCTAAAGATGTAATGCTATTCCAGCACTTGCAAAATTGTCTAAATTGTGGGAGACCCACAAGCAACTCTTAGGATGGTAACTCTGACTCACACGACTAGCTCTGGCTTGATTTAGGTCGCTAAGGTCTGCGGCCAGACCAACCTTACACCAGGGATTCCATGGATCCCACAGACCTTGCTGAAGGTATACTCCTATTTACAGTGTGTTGTGAGTTGTGAGCCAGGGAAGAGGAGATCTACTGCATTTAGCGTCTAATGTTTTCTTCTTCCGCTTACTTACCTTTCTTTCACTTTAGGAGTCACACATCTCCTAAACTATATTAACTTGAATTTAAATATTGTCAGCCTGAGCAATTCTACTTAGCAACTTATGTTATTTTCTATGTATGTAATTCATAATATTCTTAAAACTCTCCTAAAATATGTGAAATAGTTTCACAAAGTCTGTTTTCATGCTTCAAAACTCTTTATTTTAACAAATAACTGGGAGCTCAAGCTGCAAAAATGCAGTCAAGCTAAGAACAGTTTGCAGGTATACTATGACAATTTAACATTAATTTAGAGTAAATTGACATGAAGACTTTTTTAAAGATTACATTTGATATTAATACTACCGTTTTAAATTATCTATATCTTCAAACAAGGTGTTATAAGGGTATTCCAAGTCTTGGAAATACTTTTACTTACTGCAGTAAGACCTCGAGACTTAGAAAGTAGTAACTCAATATTGATATCATTTTATGTATTGGAGTACTTTATGCTCAGAAAAAAAGGAAAACAAGGAAAACAATGGAAAAAAAAACCCTTCTCTTACAGCTTCACTCTAGATAGACTAGCTTTCCTTTAGCACTGCTTTTTGGTTCCTCCTAAAAAGAGGATGCTCTAGAAGAAAAAAAAATCAGTAATAAACTGATATGCAAATATATAAAACCTTGACCTTGTGATGATCTTAAATCCAGCCAACAGAGCTGAGGAAAATGCATTTAGAAAGAGAGGACAATATGTAATAAATGGTAAAGGTTAACGTAGGCTATAACGATCAAAGCATTTTTGGGACCTGGCAACAGAGTGACCACTGGGCCCTTTCCATTTCAGCGTGATACCATCAGAACATGGAAGAGGGTTCCATGCATGCTCTCTGATACCACTGTCCTAAGTGAGAGAATATAAGACAAAAGTAAGTATTACATGGGACAAAAAAAACATTCAGGAAAACCTCTATTTTGTGAGCAAGTCTATCCTCTCCCACAACAACAAAACAGACAAAATCTGGAAGATACACCTCTGTTTTGGAGAATTTTGGATTGACACTGTGAATGATGATATAACCTTGAGGCAAACAAGCCATCTGAACAGGTTTTGCTGCTGAATACTTGTTACATGCTTTTATTTGACGCTTGAAATCAAGGTTAGATTTGTGTGTTCAAAATTAATAATTTGTATGTATATTTTATGCACTCGTTCTCTGAAATTCTCATATGTGCTCAAGTCACATTAGGTACACGTACAGAGTCTACACAATTTACAGAATTAAAGGAAGTGAATTTACCACTAAATTTTCTCTTTTCCACATAACTTCCTCCCAGAACATAACAGTTTGGGGATCCCTTTCCCACTGGCATTTTTCGCACAATGAACAAGGGAAATATGATCAACATAAAACGTCATTTCATAAGGCAGCTGTAAATGAGAGCTACTGTGGAAAGCCTTAAATAACCTGTGCTGCTACTTCATTAGCATCTGAGCTATAACATGAAAGATACACTATATTTCCAAATTTCCAAGAAAAAGGAACAATGCATTTCCAAATCATCGTATTTTAATAAAGTTATAAAGTCAAATAGAGAAATAAAAGTCTGAGCTTTATAAAGCCCCTAAAAGGGAATGAAACACTTTTGTTACTTGCAGTGACAAGGAAGCAATCAAAGCCTAAACTACTAGATTTCGCAACTGACTTTTGCTAATGTTTATGTCGTACAACATATCAATATCTATCTCCAGTACTTCTCGCTTTGTTACCGTTTTGCAGCACAAGAACACACATAACCCAAATTACTGCCACAACACACACAGCCAGCCTGTTATTTATATTTTGAAGACAACATGAGACAAAAAGATTCCACAGATAATTTAAAACAGGGAGAAGTAGCACCAGTGGTTTCTGGTTTCAAGTTGCAAATAAAATTTTCTGGGAAAATTTACTTTAAAGCAGCCCTAAATGAAAATCTATATAATTAAGGAAAAGACCATTGCTTCAAACAGATTGACCGTCTTCAACAAATTTCTCTCTTTCTAGCTACTCAGATATGCTATATTTCCTAATTATCACCTTTTAAGGGCCATCTGGGCCCCATTCCTCACCATCAGGGGGCAATTCCATTTGCATTGTTCATAGGCTTAGTCATGATCAAGTAGTCTGGTGGTAAAGTTCATTAGAAATTAGAAGAAAAGCATTAAACCTCACACAGTAAAGCAAGTATCTGATACCTACATACCCACAGGAGAGATAAGCATTTAATGCATATTCTCACACGACTTAACAAGTCTTCAATGAGCATTTTTTTTCCAAACTGCTTAAAGAATCATTTAGCCTGGTCCCTGACCAGGTACATAATGAACATTCGATTCAGTCTCTACACACTTCAAAATATTCCTCAATTAAAGAGGAAAAATCATAATCTATTTATGTCTTTACATCTGAAAAGTCTAATAAAACTAACTGAATGAAACTGTTATTTCTTCTAATATTCATACGCAGTTCGCTACATATTGTAAATCAAGGGCAAGATTTTTTTAGTAATTTAATTAAATATACACATACAGATGCACACACATGTACCGTGTTGGGCAAAATTACACAAACATCATTCTGGATTAACCATATGTGCAAAGTTACTCTCCACTGTCGTACAGCAATAAAGAGTATTATAAATTTTCCAACAGGTCAGTATAAACATGCATGGGGTAGCTGAACAGGAAATTTGAGCAAGTACTTGGCCCTGTGCCTGAATCCTATAGTAAAGGTCAGTATTTCAAAATAAGGCTGTTTTAAAAGGTTTGAAAAGGGTACTTAAAAGAATCAAAGCAGCTCAGGAAATCTAATTCATATAAGTTATGGACCCAAGGAAGTCAATGCTATGACTTCCAAATGCAGCTTACTGTTTTAAAACAGAAGCACAGCAAAAGTCCTCTTTGATATGGAATTTTGATCTCAGCGGACTGTGCTTAGGGTCATGATGGAGCATTTTATATGCTCAAACCTGTAGCTTCTGGAAGCTATAGGCCCATATTAAAGATGAATTGCCATTACTTTTCTTTGAAAACCCTGCGTAGCTCTTGAGCTCCTGGCAAGTTACACTGAGACTCCTAGAAGCAAAATTTGGGGACCAAGGATAGATTAGTCCTGTGTGTTATTTAATTCTGATATATTTTCAATCTATTTTCAGTCTGCTTGAGAAAAACTGAAATGATTATACTAATGACAGAACGCTTGATGCTATAAAACCTGATACACTATAACTTGAACACTATAAATACACTCTCCTAGCCGCATAAAAGTTGCAGCATATATTGAGGTAATGATGTGATGCATTATGCACGTGCCACACATTTTTTTTGTGAAAATATAAATGTCAGCATGTCATTAGCCATATCTAGAACATAAAAAGCACTCTCACCGAACCAATGCTGTAGTCAGATATTAGTCACAAGATTTATTTGTTGAGAATTGCAGGCTTCTTAGCATGTGATGTCAATTAGAAATGAACTCTGGCCCAAAATTCTGGACTAATTGATTTTGATTTTTCAGTGCCACCCATTGAACAGATAGGACAGCTAAAAGGTGATTTCCTCAACCGTAACTGTAGTTACAGACCTTTTGTGACAGTACTCCTCGATATCCTACCCATCTCTTGCAGCTCTGGAGGACTTTTCTGAGAAGCTATGTCTGTGATCTGATACTCCAAGGCGAAAAAAACCAGCCAGCACTGCTGTAGGCAGGGCTCTTCCTTCCCAGCCAGGACACAGCAGCCCCGGAGAGGAATGCTGTTAGGTGGCTGTCCAATTCATTCCATGGCTACTCGATGTCATTGTGAAATGTAAGATGTAGACGCTTTAAGTCCTTGCTTCTGATTTTGGACAAGATGAATAGCACACTTGGCTTTTTATTTTATTTTGGTGTAAATAAAAGCTGGCAGATGCTTTACGTCTTGATTTTGTTGTGACTTTTTCTAGAGGATGTTTAGGTTTGGGGCAAAAGGATGCAAAGGAGACACGCTGGTTCCAAAGGTATTTTAAATTGGACAAAGGCCAGCGTGGACAAAGCGCGACTTTGCGAATATGAATGGAGCTTTGACTGTCAACACTTCTGAGCATTTACTCTTCTTGTTAAGTAGTGGACAAAGGAGAGACGACCTTGTTTTCTTAAAGAGTGCGATGGCATTGCTATCCAGTTTCTCAAATATCCTTAATACTCCAGTGTATTATCAATTATTTTTAACTGGTCTCTGGTGTATGACAACCCTGCAGATTTCTGCATGCAGCTGCAGAGCCAAAAACCATAATCATAGGGTTTTCGCTTGGAAAAGGACAATTGGGTCTTGTAATTTAGGATCAAGCCTCTGTGCATTTCCGCAGTATTTTAGGACACGGCTGAGTGGAGATACCATTGGAGATACCGCCTCCCTCAATACCATATAAATCAGACTTCCCATATTCTTTCAGAAAATTTCATATAGAAACTTTTCTATCTTTCAAGAAGAGGCTACGTATTTGGTGCAAATGTGGCTGGACCAGAGGTTTTCTGTAACTAGCAGCTGCCCTGAGTCAGGCAGTATCTATAGCAAAAAGTACCAAGGGCAACACATCTGGAAGAGCTGCAAGGTAGCTAATGAGGACGACCAGTGTTTCCGATTTCATGGGTTGCCTTTGCTAGAAGAGACAGAGGACAGATTATCATGATCGACACAGAGGAATGCAACAGGGCAGAACAGGGTAGAACAGGTTTTATACAGGGTAGAACTTTTTAACTGGCAGCTGGGTTTGGAGTATAATCAAAAGCATATATAGTATCTAATATACTAGAGATTTTTGATAGACAAAACTGAAAACTGACTGTCATGAAATGAAAGTGAGGGCACGTTCCTGAAAAGCAGTGACAGTGTCTGATTAATGTTTGAGACCTACCCAGCGTCAACCCTCAGGGAAATCCCCTAAATACAAATGACTAGAGTCCCTATCAACAATCATGCCTTCCTGATCCATAGGTGAAATGATATCAAACAGAAACATTTTGCCTTCTTGGAGGTGCCCACAACCCTGACGTAAAAATTGTTCTGTCTTCTTCTGAGGGAAGGTTCAAAAACTTAATGCCCGTTCTGTAAGTACATTTGCCAAATTTAGAAGTACTGCAGACTGAAAGAAACTGTACTCTTCTTAGACAGGAGCATGACTGAGCTGATCAGTCCCCATCATCTGCCAGCACTAGTAGTTTACCAAAGGCTGATTTTGGCCCTGGGCTGAAAGTATGCAAAGCATTTTCAGGCGCCTTGAATAAATGCTTCCAATACGATTGACATACCGGTGATGAACTTGGAGTCTGCAGAACGGATTTTGCCATTTTATATTAAAAATATAGGTAAGGAACCAGCTTTTCAAAACAGCTGTGCCTTTTACTAGAATAGTCTATACCTGTTTTTGAACATTCTTTTATTATTTTCACTGAACAGTGAAACTTCAGTAAAAATAGAAGCCCTGAATGGATCTATTAAAGCCAGAAAATGCAGTAAAATGTCATTGCCATGTCACAGAATTGCTTTACTACTTAACACTGCACAAGGAGTATGTTTTCATAGTTGTGTTGAGTTTTAGCTACCTGGCTCCTACTGACTTTAATGGGAATCACACAGCTAAACTCCATGCACCACTTTGATACTTCAAAGTAATTTTTCAGTCCCCTGGAGAAGGTCATAGAAATATTAAAAACCAAAGCATTCTCCAAGGATCTCAGATTAAAGACTTGCATCAGACTTTATAAAAATGATTGGTCAAATATATAATGTACTCTTAATGTTCTAGCTCCTGGTTTGTTTTCTTTATAAAGAACCTTTTGTGATGCTTTTCACAAAAGGCAATATAAGCGTAAAGAACAGCACAGCAAGGCATAACACGAACAAGAAGACATACAGAAGAGTTACCTGATACATTCTTACGGCAGTATGAAACTACTTAATTTTTTTGAATATTATGAGGAAATTCAGGGCAATTCTTAGCTAAGATTTTGTTATAACTTTAACGATACCATTTGATTACAAGCAATACTATAACACCAATATTTCTATCCCCTTTGACCTGTTCCCTGTCCCCTTGTGTCCCCATAATACACATCTTGGCCTTACAATTTCATTTGCCTATCCATTTTGTAACTCTGTTCTCTTAATTTTGGTAAATGCCTAGAGATGGCTGGCATAACTGCCGGCTCAGAATCAAGTATATGCCTCCTTTCCTCTATAGTTTGTAACCAAAAATACGCAACTTTCTTGCTTTTCAGAGCTTTGAAACCTTCATATCCCCGTTAATCTAGCCACACTGAACACCAGCCATATTTAGGAAGGTCTGAAGGATAGTTCTGGTCCTTACAGTACACTGTCCACTTTACAGACCAACAGTGAGCAAAAGAGTTAAAGAAGAGGTTAAAGTAAACGTGAATTCAGAAAATTTGTATTACATTTATCTTTGGGATGTAGAGGGCACAAGCAGCTACTACCATCGTAAAGTAATTGTTCATTTGGTGTTAGAAGCGCTGCCGTATTGAAAACGTTTCTACTGGCAAGTCAGCTTCTGACTGGCAACATCTATGGAGACGGCTGAGAAAAAACATTCCTACTGGTGGAAGATTCCTATTGTTAAAATGCCAATACCAAAATGGATGGCACAAGGGAAAAAATGGTATTTATAAGTTTATAACTTATCTAGTAACACAGCAATCTCAATAAAAATAATGTGCTTTACAACATGTAAAGAGTATAATCTTGCCTGCATGCTTTCATTATACAGGACCAGACATCTCACTAAGATATTTAAATTTTAAATCTGCAAAATCCAAATCAGAAAAAGGCAAATGCATATTAAAAAAAAAAAAAAGAACTTTGTAAAACTTACAGCGAGTTCCTGCCACACAATGACAAAAAGACCTTGAGACTTCTGCCTGAAAGCAAATGCTAAAGCATGTAGAATATACAAGCATTTGAATCACTAGCCACACCAGTTCTCCCAAAATCTTACGTCCCACAGGCATCAGGTATAAAACCATATTTACTACCAGACAATCTCAGATGTAATCTCAAAAAACCCTGTGAATCAAAATAAATATTATATAAGTATGTGTAAATACACATACACACATAAAAATGCACAGGCATACCCCTCCAACACCTCCAGACAATTGCATACATACATTTAAACAGAAGAGGCACAGACATGCATGGAATAGGTTTCTGTAAAGCCTGAAATTTTATTTGCATTTCCATTATCCTTACATACAGTCGCTGAGTTACAGAACGATTAAGGTGAAATAACGTTCCACTAAAATCTTAAGCACAAACCAAAGCACCGGAACGACACAAAGTAAGTGTTACCATCTTAACCAATTTGCATGAAAAATGACTGCGGCAACATCATCACACTATAGGTATCCTAAAACAAAACAGGTCACATTTTGCTTTTTTTGTCACAGGATGGGCAAATTGATGCATAATTAACAACTGGCGGATGCAAATTCTTTTACATCTTTTAATTGCTGTTAATTAGATTAGAACTAAATTTTCTTTTATCTTGCCATTCTAACGCAAACTAATCTTCTCAGCAGCATGTCAAAGTTTCCTTTTTAATTAAACTTTTCAGCTGGCAACTTCAACAGCGCTCAGACACCAAAATATATAATTTAAGGAGCATGAATTGTGCTGGGTTTATGAATGGAACATCAAAAATTTAAAGCTATGATTAAAAAGCATCAGCAGAAGGTCAGAAATTTGAAGTTTGTAAATGCAACAGTAAGCTGTTAAAGCTGTTCTGAGAATGTGGCTATGGCCCTATCCAGCTGCTGTTCCACACGCGAATACATACTTTTATAAAGGAAAACTACCCCAAATGTAAAACATCTTATGTGAGTTAACTTCCCCCTTTCATACTGCTTCCCCCCAAATATTGCAGCTCCTCTAAAATTGTTAACGTGCAGAATAAACCACAAAATACATTTAATATCTTTTATGGGAAGTTGACCTGAAATAAAATTTTATGTAGTTAAGGACTTTTGATAGTTCTTCGTCCAACTTTTTTCTCTCTCTATGGGGCAACGGTGATTGAAACCTGATGTCTACTGCACAAAAAGGCCATAAAATGTTTTATGCAGAAGTAAAACAGTAGCCATTAAGTTTTGCTATGATGTTTGAGTAGATATGCAGCATGAAAACATGATAAAACAGCCATAAACTGATTGTGATCAAATGCAATTACAATGACTTGTCTCAAATGAATGACATGCACTAAATACAGTTACAGTTTTCTTGCAAAATTACTTTGGGCAAAGTACCAAGAAAACACTATATCCTCTTTACTAAAGGCAGTTTGCCAGAGAAATTGCAAACACACAAGCTTTAATATCTATGGCCAAAAAGCACTTGGGAACTCATTATGGAAAGGTTAAAAAGACTCACTTGTGAAAGACAGCTTTTTTTTTCCCTGATTAGAACAACATCCTGAAGAGTCCAACATTTGGGGTGTGAGGAAGAAGTATTCCCGGAGGAAACAGACGGAAGATCTAGTAACTGTGATTACCCTCTCCTCCTCGGCAAGTTGTGAGTACGCAACCATGTTAAGCTGCAGGAAAAAAAAGCAACTCGTTTCACAGTTTTTCTTATTAAAGTTTCAAATAATGTGTGACAGAGAACTTCACCAGTGAAAATGGGAACCCTGGCTTAGCAATATGTATTTTGTTACTAAGAAAGTGCTCAGACACTGCAAGCAGTTAAGAACAGAAATGACACATTTCAAATCAGATGGAATTGGGTGGGTTTTAGGGATGGGTAAGACGGACAGGAACTGCGATTCTGCGAGTTTCATCCTTCTGAGTATGCTTTGGGCTTTTGATAAGGTATCCTGGTTTAACTTTTACTCATCAAAAGGATTCACATAGTTTGATTAGTCAAATCAAACACCTGGATTTCACTAGAGATAGACACCAACAAGAAGATAGCCTCAGGCGTTTTAAGTGTTAAAAGGCCTGGAAAGGTGTCAGGTCTTTCTTTGGCTAACAAGATTTAAGGAAGATCATACAGAGATAGTCCAAGTAACTTACTTACCTGCCAAAAAACCAAGCACACAACATTAATGTGTCAATAGCGGTAATTTCCTCCCAGGTCAAACTGCCCTAAAGCACCCTGAAAACTGAAAACAGAGTAGCCTAATTTTCAGTGTCTACCTGGAAATAAAGGGAGCCTGAACTGGGACTTTCTGGTGTAATATATTCCACTTTGCTGTATATAGGAAAGACAAAACAGTTGAAGCTACAGATGGTAAATGTGCATGTATGTAAAAGAGAGTGAAAAAACCTGTCACCTTCATTGTCTAAGAAACTCTGTTCATTACGTTATAGGGGGACCTAGAAGATACAGAAATAACGGCTGATGCTTAGTAAAGTCATTTAATGGGCTACCAAAAGGTACAAATTATTATATGCAAGAGCAAGTGGAGGAGATACCCTCCTTAACGAGTGATAAACGGCCACCACACCATTGTGATTCATTTTAATGGAAACTTATGCTCGTTATTAATCACTTACAGAGACGTTACTAAGCAGAATGATTTATCAAACAAAAAAAGAAAAAGATTTGAAATACTAACCAGGATTACTTTAACAGCAACAAAGTACAGTTGTTATTTTTTATAGAGAGACTCACGTTAGGGCCTTATCAGTTCTTTTTATATAAACGTCAGGTTTATAACTTACCTAAAAATTAACTGAACACTTCAGTGCTACCAAATCTGGCATTGTGTACACCCCTTAGAAAATGTTTGCGTACAAGCTGCAAAGACAGAAGAACCCTTCCTAACCTTTCCAAAACCCGTCCCGAACTCTTCCAAAAAATGTCATGCTAGATACCAGTATCAGCCGTAAGAGAGTGCTGAAACAAGCAGTAACTAACTCAAATTCCCTGCCCCAGAAAGCCAGTAAATCTCTCCTCCTAAAAACCAGAACCCACTCAGCCTTCTCCAGCCTTATTAAATCATAAAACAAAAGCAAATGCCAAAGTGCTGCCACAACTTCATATAATTACTGTAGGACCTCCTAGACTTGGTTGTAACCAGGAAGGAAAATTTGGATTTGAAAGGGGTGAAGTTCACTGCTTCCAAAACACTACTAGGAAACAGTACTAGGCTACCAGAAAGTCTGGGCTTGGGAAAAACCTACCTTATGTGAGGTTGTTGAGGCACCCTGCTCCTCATAAGAGCATTTTTTTAATCCTGTATGTTAGCTATTTAATATTAATTAACCATTTTGCAACAATAAGCACAAGTCAGTAATTACTAAGAGTAATTAAATTAAACCAAAGTTTAATGAGGGAAATGTCTGTACCAAAATGTGCTCTCAGAAAAAAAACCCTTCTACAGCAATGTGTTAAATAATGCCAACTACAGTATATTCCAAAATGAGAACATTTAGATTGATTATACACTCTCTCACACACACACACGTTTATTTATATGGGTATAATACATTCACTTTATTATCGCTACAAATTCACTTTATATGCGTGTGTGTGTGTGTAAACTCAATTTATAAATATTTTTATATATTAGCACAACTCCTGGAGCTAGTTCGAAATTTATTTTCAAGGAAATAATAAAATCTATGTAAGTAAGTCTTGTATTGTGACTACTGCAGTCTTTGAATATTGCTTGTGTTTCATAGATAGGAGATTTTCACTTCAGTAGAAGGTATCCTTAAAACCTTATACCATACATTTGGCCCTTCATGTCTGACTTGCTTGATTCCATGCAGATTCCAGGAAATTGGGAAAAAATTTTTTTTTTTGCTTTTCCAGAACTTCCAGAAAGAAGTTTCTTTTAAAGTGTGCTAATATGGTGAGGAATAGTTCTTAAGGTTTTTTCAGAAGAACCAAAATTCAGCACTGCTTAAACTCCTACCTCTTAGGTAAGTGCAAATCACTCTTGAACAACTTGGGCTTTTTATTTCACATGAACCAGCCATCAGTGGTGGCACATGTGGTGGATGAAAAAACAAAATACCATGAGGTGACTGTTCATTGCTGTTGAGAGACCCGCAGAGAGGCTGCCTTGCCTGGTGAGATAAACACTATATATTACTTCATCACTTTGAGACTCAGCAGCAGTTGCTACCAACATTCATGAGTATTTAATACTGGGCTGAGTTCAATCACATAGCCTTACAGGACAAACACCTCCTCACAAACTTTGTGTGTAAGAGAGAGAGATTTACTTTGTCTCTAGAAATGGCTAGGCTTCCTACAGCATATAAGGCAAAGCGGTTTCAGTCTCGGATAGGAATAATGCATCCCTTGCAAAAAGCAGTGTCCTTCAGCAGAAGCTGGACACACTGCTATGTTTAGGACTGCAGGTTGCATTTATTTGTGGAGCTAACAACTCAACCAAGATGGTATCACGTATAAAGAATGTGTAAAGGAGGAGTGACACAGCCTGTCCCCACCGTGTGTCCCACAGCACCGGAAAAGAATTAGACATTTACTTTGCCAGTGCTTACATAGCACAAGCCGTCTGCGATTCCTGCACAAAGTGGGAGAAAGTCCCAGAAACTGTGGCTGACTTGAGGCACCATGAAGGAAGGTCCCACTTCTCAGGATCTTTTGGAAACAACAATTGCACACCTGCACCAAACCTCTGTGCCCAAAGAAACAATACACGGTAACATCCCAAAATAACCTTCCAGTGATCGTCTAAGTGTTTAGTCGAAGGGAAAAGCAGCAGCTAAAGGTTTTTGATGCGCGGCATTGATATATGGGGTAAAACTAGAGCTGCATGGACCATGGAGCATCACTTCTTTCCCTCATTTCTATAATACCAGGGATTAACAGCAGCCTGCTGTGAACATGCAAATTAATGCAAGTAAGTGTCCTATTCCTAAATAATAATTATATTTAAATTCTTCCAGAAGAATGACCACTTAAAAAAAAGAAAGAAGAGAAGGAAAAAACTGAAGAGAAACCACCGGATAAACATCTGGTTCTAAAGAATAATGATAATTTGATAGTTTCATTCTTGAAACCTCTGGAATAAGCTCTGCTTCTTGAAGAAGAGCCTTCAGTTTTCTCATACTAGCTAGCTGTTGTAACCTTGCACATATCACTAATGTCCAGATGTAAATACTTAAAAGAAAATAGGAATATTTGTCAGGCATCAAAATCTTTCCTTTCGCTCTCTCAGCAAATGGAAGGCTCCCTAAGACTGAAACTCGTAAGGCAATACTGAAAATCCCACACAGAAGCATTCAAAATGTCAATGTGCACCAAAATTTTATTTTACTTACCTAAACTTTGTGCTAAGCCGCTGCTGCCCAAAAAGGAAGATTCAGGCAGCAGCATTGCGTTGCCGCCTCTAACGTAAGCTATCTTCTGCGGAGTCTCTCTTCACCCACTTAGCCCTTACCAAGCTAACTACTCCAAACAAAATGATCTTTGGCTCATCCAAGTAAATTACTGCAGCACAGACATATCTGGACAGTAATTAATCACTTAGAATGCTCAATGTGTTTGGATATAAAATTAAAAAAGTAGGGTTGTTAAAAAATGACAGATTTAAGCACCATCTGGGCTCTGTGGTCACAGTGGCGCGAATTCCAAAGGAAGGCTTAACAGTGCATGATCCGAGAATCCCATCTGTTTTAGCTGAAACGAAACAAAATAAATAAATAAACCCGCTTCCTCATTTACAAGGTTTTCCCGAGTTTCCCCATTTAAAAATCAACTTGCAACGAGAAGAAAATGTATTATTACTTGTGCTATCTCTTTGCAACGTGTACTGTGTCCTTCTGGATCGCATACCTTATCCCTGCATTGTATCTTTATAGAAATGTTTATATAGAGATGTATCTAGATAGATAGAACTCTCTGAGACAACGTCTCCTAGTATGAGTATGCATTCATAGGAATACTGCGAATAATCCATTTATGACTCCTCAGTCGACAAGTTTGATTTGAGGGAGTCAAAATACACTTTTAGATCCTTCCCCAGACCGTGGCTCATCTGCATTCGTCCCACAGCAGCACCACCCGGGGATGAAATTCAATGTCCTCGTCCCTGAAGAGACCTCCCTCTGGTCCCCTCGCTTCACCTCCCTCCAAGGACAGAAGCCAGTCAAAAAAAAAGTCACCTGCAACTAGTTACCCTTCAGGTTGTTTCCAATAAAACTTACTTGGCACGGAATACGTAAGTAAATAAATCATTCAAAACAAACACGGGATGGAATATAAACACAGTTTTTCCCACAGAAAAGCTTAGCAAGGCAGGTTTTAAATTTAGGAATGAATGTTAGGTATATTCTGGCAAAGTCCCCAGGAACTTTTTGATTTAGTCCGAGCGTCTCTCTCAGCCGAAGCACCGGGTTGATGGCACCCTTGCACAGCCCCTCGACGATGGCTGGTCCTCTACCATGTTCGTATGCTGAGATTCAGGCTGTTGCTCTCTGTATCAAGGTGACTCTTTTTGCTCTACAGGAAAACTGGTCTTTCTGTCCCCCAAAACTGCACTTGCATCCTTAGCCTGTACACCTGCTCCCCACCCCACCTGCTCCATCTCCAGCTCACCCATGGAAACAGAGCGCCAAAATCTGGCCTCTGTCAAAGCCATATTCTCTATCTTCCTGCCTCAAAAGAGGAGCAGAAGGTGGCCATGGAGAGATACCATTGACCTCCATGGGCTTTTTGGAAGCTCTCGTGTCAGTGGCTCCTCCGAGTGGTTTGAATGTGCCTCATCCCTTGTGCCCACAGTGACAACCATCCACCTTTGCTTGCTTGCATAGCCACTTTGATTAAAACTGAATCCTCATTTCCATGAGCTCCAATACCTCCAATGGCTGGAAAAAAGCACCACAGACCTATTAGCCGGGAATATTTTGGAGTGCTCAGTGTCCAAAAAGTGCAAGTTACTAGTTTTAAGCTTAGATAAAAGATAGTATCATATTGTACGATACCACAGCTTCTTCCGAATAGACATATTTGTATCAAGGCCTAATCCTGGAAAGATTTTTTGCAATATATTAATTATAGCTTGCAGTATCTTAATTATAGCTTCAGTAGAACTCTTTACATTTGTAATATCGAATATGTGTGTATATTCTTCCAGATTCATAATCTACCACTTCTTGGGCTCTGCTGTGTAATTTTGTTTCAGTTTCTGCTTAAGGTCCAATGCACATTTCTACAGGAGAATTATTTGGACCGTAATGCATGAGAAAATAGGTGGTATAACCGGTCACTTAGAAGTGCTTTAAAATGAGTTGTACTAAGCTTGTTCCTTCTTTTTTTAATTTATTTTGCAGTTTGTGGGGCTCTCCTTTCAGGAAGCTCATGCAATTCTTAAGATGCATTACTGAGAGCTCACCATATGAGAATATGTTTAATGAACTTACAGGTAGCTTCACATACAAAATTCCCATATATTAAAAAGTATGCATACCATACTGTTCTCCACAAAGTATAAAACTCTTGATAGGAATTTCCTACACATTATAAAGAAGTGAAAGAAAAAAGGGGAAAATCTGATCATGCTTAAATCTTCTTTCGGGAGATACCTAGCAGGAACGTGTACCCTGCAATCAAAGCGCAGGTGAAGGAATCTGGAAGACCTCTCGCAGAGGCTGCCTGGCCGTGAAGGTCTCAGCACCTCCGATGCTTGGGCTCGAGGGCCCCAGAAATTTGAACAGGCGAGGACTGCCTGCAACTCAGCGCTCCTCAAACACTGCGTGCCGCCTTCTCTATTTTAGCTGATCTGTAGGCACTACTAAAATAAACGAGATTTACAGTAATAATAACGGCAGTGCTGTCTCTGCAAGCTGCGCGGAGTTATAATTTATAGGCAGGCTAGCTGCAGTAAGGGGATTGCTACAGATGCGTGACCTCGCTCAGCCACAGCCAACTTCACTATTGCTAGACACACGTCGCGAAAGGACTGTTTATTTGAGACACGCTCTTTCTGGACGAAGACTAGAAAGGCAGCGTATTCAGGCCATTGCTGCAATCCAGAATTTCCATGAACAAAAAATACTTTCCTAAGAGACAAACACTACATCTATTTATGAATCCTCTAATAAACAGACAAAAGATCTCTTTATTCACTCAGTAGATGTTGCATAAAAACAAATACACTTCTCAAAAACAGGCGTTTGATTTTTTATCTATAAATAAAGCTGCACTAGTTACAAAATTATCTTCTTTGCTCATCACTTTTATAGACTTTAAAATAAAGAGGAAAATATCTCTTTTATTCTCTAGCGTTTTTAAGTGGTATAAAACCTTTGTAGTACACATAAAGCATTTATGATAAGCCAAATTAGTATAAAATTGGCTAGGCTATTAAATATAATACTTTCACAACATGTTACAGAGAGAGATACTATAAATGAAATAAATTTGATCCCTCCATAAAAAAGCCTTTTTCAGCCTGGTTCTTTCATTATTAAGGAATATCCCGTAGGTAAACCAAGTAGTGGTTTTTATGTGTGTTAAACCGGTACAGAATCCCCTACGAGAGGGTTTTCGTACCAGTGCCGTTAGACAATAATAAGCTGACTTGAATGCTAATCACGACACATCTTCTTCAGGACATGATCCTCAGACAGGTGAAACTTCTTCAATTCTCTCATTGCAGTGAGAGCCGGCGGTGCTCAGCGTACCCCCGAAAGAAGTCAGATAGCCTGGGTCATATCTACAGGCTTCTTTGATTAGTCTGCCTGATACTGAAAACAAAAAGTGCATTTAAAATACAATCGTCTATTGTCTTCTTCTCTTTCAAAATAGCTGTGGAAACTGAGGTTAGAAAAATAAGCTGTGGATTGACTTATGACTATGTATTTCACAAGACTAATAGAACAGTGGAATTAGTCTACAGATGTCCCCAAACGCAGGCGGCTGAGAGCAACACGAATACAGCTACAAGTGGACAAAAAAGTGCTGTGAAACTGAAACGGTCCAGCAAAGCAGACAAGCCACCTCTTTGGATGCTGCGCTACAGCGTGCAAAACGGAGACAGGTGACAGGAGGGGAAACGGTGCTTTTTTTACGAGGATATTTGACGAACGTGCACAGGATAACTGAGATGATGCCTTTCAGCCTGACTGAGTAAAAGACAATTACGCTGTACCGTGGGGTGAACGCTCTTTACATGGTTCTTACACTGCAACCACAACACCCTCTCACTGCCCCCGCTAACACCAAAAGCCACCAGGCAGCCTTTGGCTGGCAGGATACAGGCGGGCAGAGAACGGGCCCAGAGGGCCCTTCAGCTTCAGGCGCTGAAGAGCGCCGTTGCCTCCGGGTACTCCTTCCTTCCCACGCCCGGTCAGTCACCTCCTCTCGTCGTTGGAGAAGACTTGAAGAGCCGCCGCAGCAGTATTTACCTAGATATCACTGCGCTAAACTGCAGGAACAGATCAGCGCGCCTCCTTAATGCAGCAGAGCTGCGGATCGCACCGATAGCGACGAAGATCTGTTGTCCGCTTTCTTTAACAAAAACGGTTCAGTGGCTGGGGGACAGGACTAGGAAAGGGGCTACTTTTCTGCTTCCGGCTTGCAAGCGTCTTGCAGTCCTTGCGCAAACTGCAGCCTCCCTCTGCCTTGCAGTTTTGCAGTCTATCCACGGGCATAAAATGCTTGCCTGCCTTTTGCTGTTACCCAGACTAGTAAAGAAGTATAAAATACCTTGAGATTATTGGATGAAAGGACTAAAAATATAATTGCCAGAGCTAATGCAAAGCGTACATTTTCGCTTATGGGGAAACGCCTCTCATTTTAAATAAATGTTATAGGCAAACTAACCTAGGATTATTCTGTCCCCGTGAGGAAAAAAAAAAAAGCTGGATGGCATTAAACGTTCGTTTTATATTTAACGCTGAAGTCTGAGGGGGTGGCATCGCTAAAGATTTCACCGGGACTGCAAAAAGTAAACGCGAGAGAGTCCAACAAAAAATAAAAGTCTCCCCTCAGCACAGATCCAAATTATGGTGCAATCAAGTCAAAACACAGCACGTGGTTTTGTTAATCTCCGCTCTCAAAGGCAAACAATTTACCAAATATCCGAAACTAGCCGCGGTTTTGCTAGCTGACGCTATCCGTGTAAAACTGGGCGCAGCGCCATTTCGGTGCTAAACCGCTGGCGAAAGCAGCAGCCCAGCTACCAAAGTTATGAAGAGTAATAGAAGTGGAACCCAAAAATACATCTCCGGTAAACAAAAAGCCTTTGTCGCCGCCCTGAAAAGGACCATAAAAGTAAACTACAACATAGGGAGAGCCTTTTCAACTGACAAAACAGCAAGGCAGAGGTCAGGGAGCCAGGCGGGTCGGGGGGCGGGGGGGGGGGGAAGGCCCTTTTCCCAGATTTGGGGGTCATCGGCGCCTCTCGCGCGGCGGCGCCTCGGCCGGGCTGCTGCCACCCTGGGCCGGCAGCTCCTCCCCGCAGCCCGCGCAGAAACACTTGAACTGCCCTTCTGTCTCAACAAAACTTTAGCGTGCTGATTGGACACGAAACAAAAGAAAGACAGCGGGACGCAATTTATAAGGGGGCAGGGGAGGCTGACACGCTATTGTGCTCCAGAGGTATCCACAAGCTGTTAATTCCATTTTAACATTGTTAATAAGACTGTTAACACATCTGACTTTGTTTAGAGACGTGGAAAACATCAACAAACTATTAAAGGAAGGGGAAGAAAAAAAAAAAAAAAGGGAAGAAGCAGCAGCAGCAGCAGCAGCAGCGGAAGTAAAATATGATCTGCTCGGAGAGCGGCGAACGCCTAAACGTTACGCTCCTGTTTATTCAGTTCTCGCAACCGGGGAGGAAAAACGCCGGGTCGGTGAGGACACAGCTCTGCCTCCGTCCGATTCAGCCTTTAAGGCCGTTTAGATCATCACATTTTCCAAGTTAAATTCAAACTGCTCGTTTCCCACACTGCTTATCATTTTGAAAAGGAAACAAAATAAAACTAGCCGTCCCGCCGGCGCACACCTCCGGGGCTCCCGCTCCCTCGCCCACATGCACACACACAAACAAACGTGCACATTTAATCAGTGTGGAATGTTTTAAATGAATAATTGGGGCTGACAGATTTATTGCAGTTAATTTTGCGATAGAATGGAAAAATGTTTGGATCTCAGCCTTTAAAGTATTAGGAAAACAATTAATCCGTCACATAACGGAAATTCCTGTATTACACCCTCATGTCCAATTAAATAATGTCAAGTAATTTTGCATTGTAAAATAGGGGAAATTTAAGCTCCAGACATTGGGGCAAGATGGCTAAATTTCTCAGGAACCTCCAAAAAACGTGACAGCAGATTAAAATCAGATGCTTCGATAGGAGATGTTTTGTGTGGTTTTAGTTTGAGGAGGGCTTTAGTAAAAAAAAAAAAAAAAAAAATCTGGCGAAGGAAAAAAAAACCTAGCGTCACTCAGAGCCACTGATTTCCCTTAGTCTCTGCAGCTTTTACGTCAAGAGCGGCGTCTCAGCGAGGCGAGCTCAAGGGAAAGCAAAAGCACTGTGACCAGCGCGCAACTCCAGCAAACGTTTAAAATGAGCTAACGGGTACTTCTGTCTTGCAGCAAGCGGAGGGTGTGATTCCCAAGTACTTACTCAGGCACGGTTCTCGGGGACTTCAAGCAGTGTTTTGCTTGAATAACGCACCGTAGGATCAAGTCCACAGCTTATGAACAAACGACAGCAAACTTCGCAGACTGAAAGTCACTGACTTTTGTCTGGCTCTCCTTACAGCCAAAAGCTGCTAATGCTGTAAAATTGCTTAATGTCACACCCCATCTCCTTTTTATTAAACCTAAGTTAAAAACGCCTGCAAATCGAATAACTTTTCCAGAATAACAAAAACACCGACTTACAAAGGTATTGCCTGCCCCTGAAATCTGAAACTTGGCCAATTCCTCCGTTTCGGATGCGCTACAAAAGGTTCCTGAAGCGCCTTACAGGACGGACCCACGAAACTTAACAAATATTTTTGCTCTTTCTAAAACAGTGTAGATGGGGGCTCGAGTCTGCGGCTTAATGACTTCCTGAACTAAAGTGCAATCCGAGCAGTCGCAGCAGCAGTTCAATGTGACCGAGGTGTAAGAGGAGCGCGTTCAGCGAGTTTTGCTCAGAGATTCCCGCCAGTCCTGCAGGAGGCAAGGTGGCGAGCGCACAGACAAAAAGGGGATTTGAACACGTGTCACTACAGGAATACAGCGCGAAGTTACAGCTTCTAAAAAAGGAGTAAATACAGGCGATAATGAAACAGCACTGTCCTAGTAAGTCGAAGGCCAAAATAACCAACTTAAATTGCACATCACATTTGAGGGCAATAAACAGTGCAGCGCCTTGCTTTCACCTTCATTCAAGCACCGTCATGGTCCCTGGACACAGGAAAATAGGAACTGCTGTACTAATCGCAGACCCCGAAGGCAAGAAGTCTAATATTTGGCTTCCTTTTTCAAACTGTTTGCCCAAATACAGGCACGGTGCTTATTCCGCTGCTTTCGTGCAATCCCACGTTGGAGATACCCACATTGCAACCTCACTATTTCTGTTGCCATAACAACCTCATACATTTGTTCTTCGCTGTCCCTTTTTAATAAGATCGCTGTGCAACTCGCAAGCTTTCCAAGCCGGCACGGTTTCGCCGTTTCGTCAGCTCACACCTTTCGCCCGAGGAGCCTGCTCGTTTCTCTTTCCCTAAAAATGGCGTAATTTGAAAGCCAGGTGCCGCCACCTCCTCCCTGACGTTGGGAACGGGCTGGTGGCTATCAGCCGCTTCCCTTGTGCGCTCCGGAGGGGGATTTTAAACTAAAGCAGTACGCAACCGAGGCCAGCCGGTGACCACCTTCTCAGGCTTATAAAAAGGAGGAAAGTACGGTGCCTGCCACCCAGCACGTGAAATACGGTGAAGTTACCTCCACATACTCCATCGCAAAGCACCCAGGCACATTTACTAGACACAAACGCCGTCGAACCTTACTCAGATGGGACAATAAGGACGTGTACGTGCATTCAGTCACTTTTGAGGTCCTCACTCCACACAAAACACTAATGAAGCTGTATTCAATAGCTGCACATTGTCCTCTCCAGTGTTTCTGTATTTCTACTCTGCTTTCTCCTATCATCTCACAAACACTGGAAAAACTGGCTCTTTACCATTAAATAAATTGGATTCACAGCACAAACACCGCAACAATGGACAACAGGATGCGACTAACAAATGCCGAGGGAAGAGTCAAGCTGCACTCTCTTAGCATATGCAGCGAAACAGAAGTCATTGGGGTGGTTTTTTCCCCCTATTTAACATATCTGTGCATTTCAATCAGTTCAGAGAAACAATGACTGGCTTTCCAAAGTTGCAAATTGCTGTGAATACACTGCAAAAGGACAAAATGAGGACGTGGCTAGCCCACAGCACTGGAAGATGGTAAAAAGTACTTATCTTTTTCTTAAGGAAGAGAGCAGTGAGAAATCATAATCCTAGCAGGAAAAGAATCCTGCAAATTGGAAAGAAACTGCACCCACTGTATATGCAAGAAACTTTACAAGAAAAAGAAAAGGTTCAACTATATATTTTTCCAAAGAACAAATATCCATTTATAGTCTTCTCACGTGATGGTCAAAGCCAGGAAATTAATATTATCATTAATGTTCATTGACGGTATTCAGCTAAATATAATTCAGCCAAATATAAATATTTGTTGCCTTCACTGGAGATAACATGAATACACCTACACACGCACATAATGACAGCTGAAGAAAAAAAAAAAAAACCTTGCTTTTTTGCTTTTACCAGTGGCATTTTCAGAGCTTTTAAATACGCATCACCGTAATCGTTCCTTCTCTAAACAGCCAGCTTTGCCCCACAAGTTTGAGGCACCTGCCACATTCAGAAGAAGGTGGGTGACGCTTCCCCCATGGGGAAAAAAAAAAGACAGCTTCCCTCCCAATAAAAAAAACCTTTTAAATCCTCTCCCAGGCTTCATGTTATCTTTGCAGAAACATCCCTTTTTTTGACATTACGTGTAGGTACGTACACACACACACACACACACACACAGGCTCAGAAATGAGGGTGGGGAGGAATTCTTCACTTCCTGAATATAAAGCCAGGCAACCACCACATCAAAAGGCAATCTAGATTCATTTCACCTGAAAAATTAATAGACCCCACAGCTCCCCTATAACGGATTCACGGCCTTAAAAACAGAGGCTTTAGTGACACCCACTGTTTCGAGAACAAAATGCAGCGGTGGGTTTTGCCTCTGAAAAAAAAAAAAAAAGCCCTGGGCCTGCAGCGCCGCAGCCCCCCGGCCCGGCACTGGGGGGCAGGGGGCGGGCAGGGGGTGCAAGGGATGACAGGCAAGGATGCAGGCAGGGATGAGGGCAGGGGGGCAGGCAGAGGGGCAGGCAGGCAGGAGAGCAGACAGGGACATGGGCAGGGGGTGGGGATGCAGGCAGGGATGCGGGCAGGCAGCGGGGCAGGTGAGGATGTGGGCAGGGGGACAGGCATGGGGCAGGCAGGGGGGCGGGCAGGAGCAGGCAGGGATGTGGGCAGGGAGGGTAGGACAGGGATGAGGGCAGGGGGGCAGGCGGGGATGTGGGCAGGGGGGCAGGTGTGGGGCAGGACAGGGGCAGGATAGGGACGAGGGCTGGGGGACAGGCAGGGATGCGGGCAGGGAGGGCAGGACAGGGACGAGGGTGAGGGGGGATGTGGGCAGGGGGGCAGGACAGGGATGAAAGCAGAAGGGCAGGCAGGGATGAGGGCAGGCAGGGATGAGGGCAGAAGGGCAGGCAGGGGATGAGGGCAGGGAGGGCAGGACAGGGACGAGGGTGAGGGGGGATGTGGGCAGGGGGGCAGGACAGCGACGCGGGCAGGGGGGCAGGCATGGGGCAGGACAGGGATGAGGGCAGGGGGGCAGGCAGGGATGAGGGCAGGGGGGCAGGACAGGGATGCGGGCAGGGGGGCAGGGATGGGGCAGGACAGGGGCAGGATAGGGACGAGGGCAGGGGGGCAGGCGGGGATGCAGGCAGGGAGGGCAGGACAGGGACGAGGGCAGGGGGGCAGGCGGGGATGCAGCAGCGGAGTGGGACAGGGATGCGGGCGGGGGGCAGGCAGGGATGGGGCAGGGGGGCGGGCAGGGGGCAGGCAGGACCGCCATCAGCCCAGCATTCCTCTCTGGCTTCAGATCTTTCCAATTGTTCCCCCTTCCCGCCTGGCCGGGTGAGGGGGGGGAAGCGCTCACTTCAAAGAGGAAACTTTCGGCGTGAGGCAGAGAGCAGAGCTGTTGTCTCCCCGTTACCGGGACTGCTATTACGATTAATATTTCAATACGCTCGCTCTTTTTGTCAGCTTGCTAATGAAGCTGTTGTTCTTCCCGGAGAAAACGGGGAGCGAGCGCGCGGGGAGGCAGGCGCGCGCGCCGATAACTCCCTTCCCAATTTGCTTCCCCCTGAAGAAAAGGGGAAATATCCGTGGCAGAGGAATTAGCGAGCGGCTTCCCGCTTTTCGCGGCTCGCATCCTCACCCCGCGGGCTCCCGCTCGGCCCGAGGCCGAGCCGCCGCACCTTCCCGCGCCGGCTGCCTGAGGATTTGCGAGAGCTGCGCACCGGCTAATTAATTACCCGCGCGCGATGCCCCGGCGCGCCGAGATACGGGGAGCCCTTCTGCAGATGGGCAGCTGCGGCACGGGGAGACCCCTATCCACGGCTGAGCCGGGAACTGAGACACTGATGTTCTGACTCCAGGTTCCCACCACGCTTTAAATATAAAAGCCACCGATGGCTTTTACTCTTCCGAAAGCCAGACAGACTGCTAATGAAATGAATTCCCCGTCTCCCTGCATTCGGCCCAGAAAGACGTAAAATGTAACGCGGCGCGACGCTCTCCTCCAATTCACCAGCGGCTCTGTTTGTGCAGAGTTTATTTTATCCCGAAACGCTCTCCAGAATCAAACCACCACAAAGAAAGCACTAAATATTACTAGGAGGAGAGGGAAACTAATTTGAAAAATATGGGCACGCTCATCGCTGCTCAGCTGAGACTTTGAACAGACGAAGGGCCAGTTTCGCAGCCAGAAACAGGGATGTTCCCGGGGCTGGGAACTACAAAGCAGGAGACTCCCGCATCAATCCACGCCGGGGCACAGCAGACAGAGATCGGAGACAAATATTTATGTGAGCCGAGGGGATAGATGGGGACCAGATTTTCCAGGGCAACTCAACATGCAGACAGGCACCTGGCAGGATTTTCCAAAGCAACCGAGCATGATAGGTACCTAAATCCCACTGATTTCAGTGGATGGCAGAACGTCTAACCTGCTTATGCTCTTTCGAAAATCCAATTACGTGCCAGCTGCATGTTTAGGAACCTGGATACATTTGAAAATTTACCATAAGGCTCCAGGAGAGATACATTTTAAGAGCAAAGTACTGTCGTGCTAAAAGCAAGAATTAAAAAATGGAGCCAGATTTCCTCTCTGCCCAAAAGGTAACTGGGTTATTAACAGGGGCACTTAAAGAAATAATTTTGCCTTTACTTCCTGAGATTCCCGCACTTAGCGTTCCTCGCTTCTAGCTCCTCTCTTTGTCTACCGTAAGAAACCAATTCAAGTGAACGGGGATTTCAGGGGTGAAAAGACTACTACTGCAAGACTCACGCTAAAATTGAACGAGTGGCAATACCAAAAGGGGACGGTTAGGCAGTGCCTTACGAAATGAGTCAGCGGAGCTGTGTGGAGACACTGCTGGTATGGTGGTGTGTCACTGCCTATGCTAGCAGGCAGGAGACAACAGACGCGCATCCGAGCCCAGGTTTGCCATCGCGCTCAGCTGCAAAACGATGTGACTGGACACCCTGAACAACATGCTTTTACCTTCAGAGAGCGCTTTGGGGTACCTCAGCAAAGGCGATATGTTGTTACGAAATAGCTATGTATCACGCATACACCATAAAGAATGAATTACTGATACAGATTATTTTCTCTTTAAACTAAGGCTGGCCATTAAGGTTGTTTTGCTAGTGCATGTTTTCCTGTAAGTTTTGATGCCCTCATTTACATTTTTTAGAAAATTGTCATAACAGTACTGTTGAGGGAGTGCCCGACTTGTTCAGAAGTCCCCTTTAAATAGGTAGCAGATGTCTCTTGATGACTGATGAACTTTAAAATCCACAGAAAAAAATCTCAATCAACAATACTGTGAAGAGAGTTTCTGAAAGGTTCTTCAAAAGGCAGTATTTCTAAAGAAGTTTAACGCTAACAGCTAAACTGACACAGCAAAACCATTGTTTTTCACCCAGTCTTGTTTTGCTATATACAGCTGTGTTTTCACAGATGCAAAACCATGTGTCTTCAGCAAAAGGTCTACTCTTCCCTTCAGATGTGAATGAAGATCAAAGGTTCAAACACAGAAATACAAGATCCTTTTCCCTTTGGAACATGTTTTTATTTTTTGCAGTGGCTCTAAACCAGAATTTCCATCTGTTGTCCTTATGCAGTGTACAGGTTAACCTTAGCAGTAGGGTTTGCAACGCTGTTATCTCAACTAAGGAGTGCAGAGATGAATCACTTCTGCATGCACGCTCTGAACATCTCCCCAAGAAGCGAAAGCAGAGCTGCATCAGACGACAATCAGTCATTGCGTGGAGATGATGGTCGAAACAGACTCCCTTCTTCCGTCCTTCCTTCCCAACAGAAAACATAAATTTCCTGCGTATTGCATGGCTATTGTCACATTTAAAATTCTTCGGCCCCATTCTCTGTCGGAATAAACTGGTGTCATTCCTTTGGCTTAAATGGTGCTGTTTCAATTTACAGCTCGAGAGAATGAGGCCGACTGCTTTTAGATGTTGTTATTGGATGTTTTCTCGCTCTGCTTTCGCAGAGCAGACTACAACCTGACACGCTGCGTACTAATGCTTTCACTGCAACTTGCAGAAACGCGGGCACCTTGACAAAGGCAGAAAAGTCACCTGCTGCTACTTACACGATTATTTACGCACGATCCAGCTACGCTTAATTAATCAAAAGCTGCTTTAATAAAATAAAATAACGGGGAAAAAAAAACAAAACAAAAAAGCACTCGGGGCAATTACGCCCCATAAAACAACACTGAACTCAACGGAACAAGCTCCTTAAATAAGAGCAGGGGGAATAAGCCGCGGGTTATTTGCGGAGAGGCTGCCGGGGCGGCGCAAAGGCCGCGGCGCGCAGCTCCCGCGGGCGCGGCCAGGCGCCGCCGGCCCCGGCGCTCCGGCGGGCGACGATTGCCACCTAGCGGCCGCCTGCCGCGGGCCCGGCCCCGGCCCCCACGCAGGACTCGGATGGCACTTTCTCTTCCCTCCCTCCTCCCCGCCGCCCAGCTGCGTGGGCCTTTGCGCTCTGAAAATTCAAATCCAAATCAAACCGGGCGGCGATGCGCCCCGGCTTTTGGGAGGCTGGTGCTCGGGTTGCGCTCCCGGCGTTGGTGCTCCCCGGGCGAGTTTTCGCTCGGGCGCTGGGGAGAGCCGGCGGACGGGCCCATTGGTTTTTCGGAAAGACCTAACCCGCTTTTCCTGGGACGGTCAGAAACACGCTGGAGCAGATCGGCAACGAGCGTAAAGCAGCGTAGCCTAAACTAGCTCCACTCGGTGAAGCTAAATGAGGGTCAGGTACTTGACCAAAAGAGCCAATGCACTCATTAGTTACAGCCTCCGATTTTGAGAGATACTTGTTTTTGAAAAACCTGTCAGTTTTCTCCCCAAAGTAGAACGCCAACATCTTACCCACGGGAAGGAAGGACAAAAGCCATTCTCTCCATCCAGCCCACACCAACCTTATCCCTCACGGAAATATTTCGTTTTCCTTGACGTGGCATCAACCCTATGTTTCTACAGCACGTTTTGCTATTCGTAAGGGCAAATTACGTCTTGAGAGTGGACTGGTCTACTCCAGCCAGCGTGGCAAGTGGTTACGCTGCACGGCAAGGCAGACCCCTGCACGAGGGGCGGCATTTTTGCAGCTCCCAAATCCACCAGGCATGCTTGTAGAGGCTCCCACAGAGCCCCAGGCAGCGCAGGGGCTCTGCCACCCCTGGAAAAGCGTGAGGTCTGCTCTGCCCTCGCTCTGGAAAGCCTGGAGAGGGGTGGGCCAACGGCTGCAGCAGCAGCAGCAGCAGCAGCAGCAGCACTGTTTAGGCCAGGAGCTGGGAAGCGAGTGGCCAGAAGACAGTCCTGAAGTTGCAGGCTGGGTTTAGCAGAGGGGGACGCTCTCTGCCAGGAGCCTGGTGCTGCGGAGGAGCCACTGCCTCTGCTGGCGAGCGCATGGGAGGAGGAGTGGGAGATGCCTGCTGCTCTGGAGGAGCAGCAACTGGAAAGGCAACAGCCCGGAGGAGGAGCAGCCGACTGACTCCTGCCCCCGGGTAGCCGTGTAGGAGTTTATAACGCTGCCACGTCCTGTTTCACACTCCTCCAGACATGAGATGCTTGTGCCAGCTGAAGGAGGGGATGGCACCACGGCTGCCAGCAGGGATATCGCAGGGAGAGGCGATGGCAAAACCAGCGCCAGTGCTGGTCTCTATCCCCGCGGCAGCGCGGGCTCCCACTGGCTCACCACCTGCAGGAGAAACGAAAGCTGCACCTGCAAGGGAGCACGCTTTCTCCCATGCAATGTGTGTGCCATTTCCTCGTGGTGTTGGCAGAGGGTCTCTTGAGCCCTGGTAGCAGTATAAAACAGCTGGGCTGCTCAGCGCGTGAGATGGACCTTGGCCCCATGTCTTCAGTGGCACCGTGATTTCATGCACTACAGAGACCTATGTGCGCACAGGCAACACAAAACAGAAACGTCAGGGTGTGAGCAAGCTTTGGGCTGCGCTGCAGAGACCTGGGGCAACAGCAGCTGGGGCACACCACCAGCCCCGCGTCAGCCATCCCTCACGGGACCCCAGAAACCAGCCACACGGTGCAGGCAGCCCCCATGGAGGGATAACGATCACCACCAGCCCTGTCTCCTTGCTCCCTTTACTGCTCCAGGAGGTAGAAATGCTACCAGATGATATATATGCCCCAGCCTCTTGTGATGGGAATCTCCTCTGAGGAGAGGATTGCTTTCCTTTTCCCCCTACAAACTTCTCCTGATGTAGCTGCAGCTCTGTCATAGCAGGATATGCACCAAATGCCTCTTCCTACAATACGTTTCCCCAAGAGCTGCCTGACACGTGCAAATCTGCACGTTTTATGGGCCTGAATTGAAGCCCCGTAAGGCTTTGGATTAGACTTGCTCAGGACTTTAATGACTATTAAATTAGCATCGGCAGCAGCGGAAACCCCCGAAAGCATGCTATGCAAATTGCACTCACTTTGAGAAAAACACACAGCAATATTATTATTTGGAGAAGCCAGCACAATCGTGGAAGAATAGCTCATCAGTTCAGTAGCTCTTCCATGGGTAAAGTCTCCAATGGGCATAGTAGGATTTAATTTGTACTTGTTATTGGGAAAAAAAAAACAAAATTCAACAGTTAATAGACTTTAGCTTTGCCAAAGATAATCTCCAAGAATAGCTTTTGTCAAGTTCAACCTTTCTCTTTTTCTCCTGCGTAAGTCCCTCTAAACATGCAGGGCAAAGACAGCGCCACAGCTGCAGAGCGGAGAGAGAGAAAAAAAGAACGTATGCTGAAGGATCAAAAACACACCTGTATTTTTGCAATCACATTTTCAAATTTTTATTGATTCCTTTTAAAAAGATTTTTTTTTTTAAAGCAACATTTATCCCCATTTGCCACTGTAATCAAATCCTAACAAGTCTACCAGAAAAGTGATTGTAAAAGTTATGATCTTTTCTTGCTCGTTGCAGAAACAGCAGAAGCTGGCAACAACAGTAATTCCATATTGCACAGGGGGGTACTAATTCAGCACCATATTTTCACATGACCTCCATGCAAACCAGAAGGACACAAGCCTACGTCCTGTAGCTCCAGTGTTTGCTCGCCCCTTACTGTTGCTTACAATCAACCACAAAGAGTAGCATGAAGATGGTAACCAGGAGAGCTGATTGACTGAATTTTTTTCTTATTAACAAAGTGGTAATAAAAGTGCTTGGACATTTCATAATTTCAGTCAGAACTGGAAAGCCAATGGGCACATCCTGGTTTATTGTTTTCATTTTACTGGCCCTCTCTTCTCACAAAAGTAAATGGGGAAAAAGGAAAGAAGAGAAAGCTAAGAGGAAGAGACTGTGAGGAAAGAAAGAAAAACAAAAGAAACTAGAGCTTTTTGTTAATTTGTCTTTGAACAACAGAACTACCAACAGCAATGCAAGCGTTTCTTAGGAAGAAAAAAGTAGCACCATTTTCCCAAACTGTGGATATTTTGCTTTATACTTTTCAAGCAGGAGCTTGGTAGAGATGCAGCATATCCACCACTGGATGAATACACTCTTCCCAGAGAATATGGAAAATCCAACTTTATTAAAACGATGAGTTATCTGTTGCCATTGAATGAACATATATGTGGGAAGAAAGCTTATGTAGCCTATGTAGCTAGGGAGAAAGGGAAACGAAGAACAGGAAAAGCTTTCTAGGGAGCTCTGTGCAAAGCAGCAGCCGTAAAACCTCGGCCAGCGGGACCCCTACTGCGTTCAGTGATTTAAGGCTGCAGGCAGATGTCCTCTCCTGAACGTAACCTGAGATGGGATCAGCCTTAGGTGTTTGGGATCACCCACCAGCCAGCTGCGATTGGCTCCGCAGCTCTGCTGATGGAAAGAGGTTGCAAGAGTGCCCCCAACCCTATTCCAGGCGAAATGAGCCACATTAGCGCGTATCGAACCTCTCCGAGGGCTCCCTTTGCCGGCAGAGCGCCAGAAGCAATCGCCCCTCGTGGAGCAGCAGCGAGACGGTGGAGCACTGCCATTCCCACCCAGCACAGCTGCTTCCAAAATGCACATCTCTGACCTTGCTCTAGCTACCAGCTGCTGGTAAGAGCCTGCACACAGAGCTGCTTTGGGACCTGTTACAATTCACATGCTACAGCTAAGCATTTTACTCCTACGTCATGCTTCTGTATAGCCCAACCACAGTTTTGCTTACTGACTCTGTAATAACTAAAATTCAACTGTAAAGTCCCTTCCCTCGCACTGATTATTTTTCATTTTAGTGCCAATTAATACGGGGCTAAATGTTAAGGCCTGGAAGAGGGAAACTGTTGCGCAGCCTAGCACCGAAAGAAATTATTCCATTTATTCTCTTTGAAACAGAAAGCTTTAATACCTCTTTGCTGTGAGAGCAGCCTAGATCAGAGAAGTGACAATTCATCTTCACAAAGACAATAATGTGAGCGCCCACTATCTGAACACAAGGTTGTACTGTAACATGACTAAACAGCCTTTTTGTTGTAGAAAGATGTAAACAATTGCTATGATCATGAGACCTGACTTTTTTTGCAACTGCAGATTTCCTCTGTGCTAATTTGTTAGTCCAACACTTCTAGCGTTCCAATAGCAGGGGGTCTGCATTAGCAATGTTGATCTTTTTGTTAACAAAACCTCAGTCCTCCACATTTAGTGAGATCTGCACCTGAGCAGTGGAGAGAGATGTATCTCTGCATGCAATGTGCATTCATTCTTCTCTTACAAATTTTTGGAATTTGCACGCTAAGGTGGCTGCAAAAGCATACGTTTTTCTCCATTAACATTACAGAAAGCTCCTTTTCTCCATTAACACAACATCAACCTTCGGGTTGCCCTGAGACAAGTGTGCAAAGTAAGGAATGAGGGGATCAGAACAGATCAGTTGTTGTTATCGTCTTTGTCATTGTCCTTGTTCACTGGTATTGCCCTTGGGCAATATGGCCAATTAACGAGGAGGTCTTAGGACCTTTGGGGACGAACACTCTGGTGAGCAAAGACAAGAGAAAAACATTGCCTGATCCTCAGCAAAATACTCTGGGAGAGCACTCGAGGTAGATGAGTCCGTGGCTCGCTTGGGCTCCGCAACACGTGCTGCTGGTACAACAGTGCTTCCACTGCCGAGCAGGAACCACCAGCTGATGTTCCCAGCAGGTCAGTGATACCAGAGGCAGAGGTTAGGGTGGTCCTTGCAGGCCACCACTACAGCCTGCTTTGTAACAGCATGCAATATTTGTAACCGCAGGTGTGGTCAGTATGAGCTGTGCATGGATTGAAAAAAAAAAAAAAGATAACCAATCCGGAAAAATCACACTGCAGGGACCACAATGGGTGTTAATCATCTCAGTCTGGCCTACCTCCTAGTTTAGATATTTCAAAGGAAAACAGATCCTCACAACTCTTGCTTGGGTGTCCGCCACCAGCCAGGTGTATGCCTGGAGCCCATGCATGCCAACCTTTCCCATATTAAGGCTCCAGGGCATCCTAAACGTCGGTTTCGCAGGATTTCCAGAAGCACCTCGGCCATCAGCAGCACCTTGGCTGGTGCCACCCAAAGGGCTGCCCACCTGCACTCACCAAAGCAAGGCTTAACAGAGCAGACCCTATACAAGGGGGATCGAAGGAGACAGACTAAACAGGTAAACTGCTCAGTGGTTAGCACTGGCTTGGCACACGGGGAGCTTGGCTAAATCCCTGTTCCAGAGGGGATTCATCCGCCCATTTCTCCAGCGAGGCGACAGGCCATGTCACCCTGGGAACACACCGAGGAAGCCCTTCTAGTTGGCATACACTTACATATTCACTGGGTAGAAAGGAGTCAATATACAACTCTGAGCATGATCGTTGAGGCCAGTCTATAAAGACTGCTCAAAAAATTATTGTCTTACTTTAGCCAATACTTGACTAATATCAAGTAACTTGGAGCAAGGACAGGAACTGGGTCTGCCCTCTACCAAGTGAATGCCTCTACCCCTTCACCTGGAAAGTCAGTTTCCCCCGTTAGTGGTTAAAGCAGTGTCTTGGAAAGTAGAGGCCTGAATCCTTCCAGGAGGAGGAGGAACTGATTCCGTTGCTTCGTATTACAGAGCAATTTAGAAAGTAAGAGGATGCTCCTGTCACCATTTTTGCTTCTGCACTCTTCTGGATGGGTCCTACCGAATTAGCGCTTTGGCCAGCAAAGTCCAAAAATGGTTTTGGAAGTAAAAACATAGATATGTGACTAACAAGAGGGCTAAGAGCTCTGAATCTCAAGGGAAGAAAAGCACTTTCCTGAGACCCAAAGTAAGATTCTTAAAGCTCAGGAAAGGCTGTGCTTTGAAACATGGTATTTCTGCAGGATTCCTCCTTGTCTAGGTTTAGGCAGCTCCCTGCTCACTGTATTTTTTTTAGGTATTTCCAGTTTTTCTGAACGGTAGTGAATTTGCAGCCATGATGCACTCACTACGGGTCTCTTCAGAGATTCCTGCTCGGCACAGAATTAAAACGTATTGGACATACAAAATAAGAGAACGCGGATAAAGAGGACTTGCGTGCCCCAAAGCTCCCGTTTTCTTCCCAAAGAAAAGTTATTAGTGAAACAAAAGATACTAGCGCTCCCTACACAACTCATCTCACCAGCTCTTCTAATCCCTCGTAGAAGCAGCCTATTTGTCTAACCTGGCACCGCTTTTCTGCCCTGATGGCGAGACGCCTCTACGCTGAACGCTGAAATACAGCTCGCTGCCTGTTTAACTGTAGCTGACAACTCCGCACCCAAATTTATGGGACATTCATGACCCCCATCTCCCTGTGCCCCAGCTCCCTCTTCGTAAAACAGCAGTAATACCCGCCCTTTTCATCATGAGGGGTTTCTGAAGATAAATTAATTAATGTTTGTGAAGCATTCAGATATTTATAGCAATAAGTGCCATAGGAAAAGCTCATGAGGAAATTAACAATTCTGTCTTCACAGCAGGGTTTCAATAGTGTGCAGTAAATAAGGCCTAGGGCTACACATTGAAAAATTAGGAGAAAACAAAATATTGAATAACTGCTCATTAACTCAGCATCGTCCATCCTGTTCACTAACTGAGGCAGGGGTCCTGTGGAAAAACCTGCGAATGAGCCTGGAATTAAAGACTATATTACAATGTGAACATATAAGGGGGTTGAACTGCGGCTGCACAAGCTACCTTAATCCTGACATTTCCTAACCTCTGAGTATTTTACTTTCCAGCCTTAATAAGGCCGTCTTGAGTGGCTGCATGTCTTTGCAGAGTTTCCCATTATGAGAAAAGAATCAGAAGAATGCAGGGTGGATGAAGATATGGCGGCTGAACGAACACCAGCGTCATAAAAGAAAACAAGAGTAGAAATAGAAAACAAATTCGCTTCAGCAAAATCTCTCTCCGCTCCTCCTTTAAAAGGCAAGAAAATACTAGGGAATCCATTTCTATCCTACGGCAGTGCTACGCAACCAGTAGGAATTCCCCGAAGGAAACAGGGTCACCGAGTATATTTACGCACTTAAACAAGATTTGGTCATCAAAACCTGACAGTCTGGCCTTCGATTCAGTCGCTCTTTCCACCTCAACGTGTGGACACGCAAGCTGGAGATCAGGTGGCTCAGACAGCACCAGTGTTAAAAACAAATCCGATTTCAAGGCAATGCTGAGAGCGTTTGGAGCAGAACAATTCCGTACCTGTAAAGTTACAGGGGAAAGGGGAATATTTCGGGTATGTTCAGAACGGAGCAGGAACGTTTGCCTTGGCAAGCGTGCCTCTGAGCTGCGGGAGGACTACGCAAAACGAGCCGTCTGGAAGCCTACTTCTGCAGATCATTTCTTATAGGGAAATCTGGGAGGAAATACAACAGCAAAGGCAAGCCAAGATCAGCTCAGGACAGCCTCATATCACAGAGCCTTGTCTGTGGTCAGAGCAGCATCTTAACAGGGCAAGGGACTTCTATGTGACATCTTCATGGCTAAAATACACAAGATTTTTTAATGACTGAAATACATGACCTGAAAAAAAAAAAAGAGGAAATTTAATATCAAAGGTAATGTATATTCACCTACTTGAAAAGTATAGTTTTTTGGTTTTGTCAGAGATTTAATCTCACAATGAGTTATTGGTTCAAAAAAGGAGAGAGACAGTTTAGGGAAAAAAAAGGCCACATAAAAAAACAGAATCCCTTTTAAGTTAAGAAATATCCATCAAAATCTTAGAGGCAGAGTTGCATAACAAGGGTTAGGCAGCAACTCATCAATATCTTCCTAAAAGAAAAATTTGAATTTCCCCAAGCAAACACTAAAGAGAAAGTTCCTAGTCACAAAGACATGAAAAGAAAGAACAATGGGAAAATGGCATTTTTCGTTGCTTAATTAATGAATTTAGATGCCAAGTCCCTAAGATTTTATATATGTAGTCTACCTTTTCCTTCCCCTAAAAAACAAAAGGAAAATGGTGGGGGAACCAAAGCTATTATAACTGCCGTGACTATAAAATGCTAGTTTTGCCAGAAACACTTGTTGATTCTTTGAACTGTCGCTCTCCAGTTTGCATCTGTAAACCCGAGGCGGGGGGGGATCTCGAGGCTGTTTTTAAACGCTGCAGCAACATAACCGTTTTAACACTTGTCTGCTGAGCAAGTGGCTTGCAGTGAAAAGTTTCTCTAGAGAGGTTATTTACAATCCTAATTTAAGGCTTTACGTTGTCACTCCTCCTCAAAAAAAAACTTCAGAGCAAGGAAGCGGCTTGCTAAGGATTAGATGATTGTACAGAAGGTTCAAATGATACATTTTGCCCCGTGTTGAGCTCCTATTAAGCTACCTCTACAGAATTAGACTCCTTAAGCTGTTAATAAAATACCTATTTTCAGTATACAAACATATCCCTCATTTAAGACGAGCCCTTAAAAGAAAACAGGTATTGAATTCAAGACCGCAAACAGCACATCCAGAAGTCAGGTTGCATTGTCCTGCAACGCGCTTTTCCCTGTATTCGCTAAGAGCCTTATCTTTCTTGTATGGGCAGGGAAGGATTTGTGTTGTCCTTATCTTTGCAATTTTTCTGCTCTTACGGACTTTTTGCGCTCTGGCAGCTAACAACGTTTTTTTCTCATTTATCAGCCTTAACTGGGCTTTGAAACCAGTGGGGGAAACCTCGCAGCGGCTGAAGGCAAGGGCAATTTCTGCATCGCCGTCAGTCAGACTACGATTTCACTCTGAGGCTTTTTGCTTTAAAATACGTAGCTTCCAGTAAGAGCAGACACGGTTTACCAACGCTAGGCTGTTACAAAAGACAACACAGCAAAAGTGATGTTAAATGATTCGTTCAGCCAGCCTGCAATCTCAACCAGTGTGACCGCGCAGCTCTTCCCCCCTCCTTGCACTGATTTCTGAGATCAGCTCGATCCTTCGCAGAACTGCACCCGGGAGCCAACGAACGTTCGCCCGAAACAGCGGCGAGCCCGAGAACCGGCGCTTTTCACACCCGCAGTCGCTTCCAGCGCGCCACCGTCGCGAGCTGGCGCTAAACTGGCCCGAGCGGCAAATAAATGCTGTTAATAGTACGGCGTGCAAGGGGAAAACCTGCCTCACATCGCGTTAAAACACACGCACGTGCGTGCACACACACACACACACACACACACACACACACAACCTGCTCAGCGCTCAGAAAACGGACAGACTGAGGAGCATCTGTGCTGGGGGGGGGTAGGTGGGGGGGGTATGGAACAAATAAGTAATTGCTGTTTTTACTAAGTAAAGCAGAAAATTACAGCATATCAACAGCCAAGCATGTTTGTTGCCTGGGAAGAACCATTTGTGTTCCAGTTTGGGCTTTTTACTCATTTGAAGTCTGTGCCTCAAAGCACATTAAAAGCATTTTAATTATTATTATGAGAACACGTCCTGGTAAAGATTTAAAGTCGATAAATATAATTGGGGAGAAAAAAAAAAAACCAACTCAGCAAATTGTCCATTTTTCCAACAGTGAAATCCAGAGGAAGAAGCAGCTCTAAATTAAGAGCCGCTTAGGAGGCACGTAATTCTCTTCAGAGAGCACGTACTTTCTTAAAAATCCGCCTTGGTTTATCAGAAAAGTGCGTGCCTATATGTATGCTTTCTTAGCTACATTCAACTCCCTTCAGAAAGACATCCTCCAGAATAGCACTCTTTGGGGACAGTGTTTCAGGGCTGACAAGAACATTAAACCATATTATAATTATCTCTTCAATGAAAACACTGCTTTGTAGTGGAGGCAATGCATGGCTCTCCAGGCTAGTGTTAGGAGGCTGGATGTGTTTTCTTGGAAGGAGATTCATGGAAAGAAAAAAGCTTTATAATTTACTGCAAGGAAAAAAAATACAGAGTACATGTCATGCATAGCAAAAGGGATTTTACAAAGAAGGTACCAAGTTGAGCGCCTCACTTATCTTCAAGAATGCCTGCACGTACTAAGTGTGAGGATCAGTTTAAACACAAGCTACAATATATATATAACATACACATAACAATTCTCTGTGACCGTTCACATAGATAACTGCAAAAATACTGTCTGTAAAGTAAGGTAAATATAAAGCAATTGATTCCTATGCCATAAATGGACTCTGTACCATTCTTCTAGGTGCCACCACTGAACAACACACATTTTTATCACAGTTCAAATAATAAAATCTGTTACTCTTAATCAAAATGGATATAAAGATTTTCTAAGCGTGCTTCCACATGTTAAGGTACTATTTTCTTATATTCATCTAGCAGTTAGAACGTATCAGTCCTGAAATGGTGAGCAAAGTTACAAACGGCACCAGAAAGATCTTTACACATTCTTAAATGACTGTATTTATTGTGTATACACACACATACTGTCCACACATACATACTGTGATTTATTTATTCAGATTAAAATAGTATTATTGATTTATAATATTTTTCTATTCCTGCATGATGCAACCCCCTGAATTATTTTAAAATGTGAATTATCTTATTATTTGTAAAAATAAGGGTGCAACTTTGCTTTCTTTAGTAAGTCAGTAAATTGGTAGACATTTCTCATTTATTCTTAAAAAGGAACGAACTAGAGAAAAGAAACAAACGACATGACGTTAACCAATAGTTTTTGTACACCCTGGACATGGCAAACATTGACAATATTATGAAAAACGTGCACAACATGCTAGTGGAGAATTGTAAAGCTGTGGCATTGCAGTCGCGTGCATGCAAGTACAGGCACACACAAGCGTAATCACAAAAGACAATACCCCCAATAAACAGCTACCAAAAATACCCAATTGGCCTAATACGAGACACAACAGCTTGAGCGTTCTTATTAAAAAAAAAAAAAAAAGTCAGAAACTCACCAAATCTCGGTTTTAAAAGCAACGATAGGCATCCAGAGGGAGAGCATTCTGAACAGTCAATTACTTTCACATTTTGTCCCAGGACTTTAAAAGTTAAAGGCATAGTTCTGCCAATTGTGAGATGCCCCATCCAGCACAGACCACCCACAACTACTGATTTTCCATCTGGTGAACAAAACAGACATCTCCCTAATTATTTTTAAAAAGGTTTTTTTTCCTAACATACTTCCTTTATTTGTCTGTGACCTGGAACTTAATGGAAAACCTGGTAGATGCCAACCTCATTTCTTGTAATGATGCATCTTATTTTCCCTACGTTAAGCATGCTTATTTAAAGGCTGTTTAACAGAAACTTACTACTTAAGCTGATCTTTGATAGAACCTGTATTACAAAATAGTTTGAAATTAGAACCACTTTATATCTAACCCTAAACATTCCAGTTAAATATTATCCATTAAAAGTTCTTCCCTTAAACTAGCATATTAAAAGGGAATGAAACTAGGTTTACAGTCTCTTATGCTGGGTTCCCATATTGCCAGTGTCAAAATTTATGCCTTTTTTCAGCAATATGGTTGCCATTGCCAGCACTACATTTATAAATGCCAACTGTAATTAAAATCTGGCACCCTATACAAGCATTAAACTCGCTTAAAGATTAAAAAAAAAAATCTTTATTTTAAAATACTCCTTACAGTGTTATGCAGCCTTAAAAAAAGTTCTTATTCTGCCAGTTTTAAAAACACCACAGAAAAAACGGTCCAAGTTGTCCTGAAAACTGTTCTGGAAAAACCTATGCCCAATGTTAATCTTTCAAGGTGGATGAACGCAAGGGAGAAATGACAAAACTTGGCTTTTACTTCAAAAGGACTACAAATAATATATCAAAAAAAAAAAAGAAAAAGGATGCAAGCAACTACTGTGTCAAACACAGGGCAGGTAACACATAGACTTGAAATCAGCATTGCTCACGCTTTGTCTTCTTATTTAATGAACATCTGAAGCCTCATCGTTCTATAGGATGCCGTCACGGATGCCAGGAGGCCAGGGTGACTGCCCGCAGGCCACGGGAGACAACGGACTTTGGGGTGGGCGTATAGTATACTCATAGTAATAGTCTTGCTTTGAGGCAAATGCCTGCAATTCCGCTTTTTCACTCATTAGGCACCCTTTCATCACTACGTAGCTATGCCACCAGCAACAACGAGGAGCAGGTTGGACAGCCTGTTAAGAAAGTTTGATTCTGTGCACATCAGCAGGAAAAAAGTGATGGGTAGGAGGTTCCCGGAGTCTCACGTCTCTGCAAGACATCCAGAATTATCTCAGGAGATAACGAAGGGGAAAAGGGGCAGCTAGGGAAACGTGCCTTCACGTCTAGCACAACATCCAGCCATATAATCAATTCCTACTTAATAATAGGCTACTTCTGAATCACAAAGCTGGCTTATTGACATCCACTGAAGAAGAGAAACCCACGTTCTTTAGAAGTTCAGACTGAAAAGCGATCCAGAAAGGTAGCGCAAGGCACGTGCCAGCGAGCGAACAAAGATATCACAGCAGCACAGTAAGATTTGCTTCTTGGTCTGGTAACACTGCACCACAAGTTTGTCTCTACCCCTTCCATCATTAATCTTGGCTAGAGAGACAAGAACTAGCCAGAAGACCATCTCTTGGTAAGCTGTAGAGAAAGGATTACCTCACGAAAACTCAGCACTGCGCAGGAAGGCAGCTTACTGAGGGAACTGGTATAAGAACACGTAGCCTCACCCTTGTCAAACTCATCTTTTAAACCATCAGCACCAGAAAACAGTGGGTTTTTTTCAAAGCAATTTGATGAAAAATTGTGAATTAGCATCTACAGGAACAGGTTGTGGATGTGACCGGCAGAAGGAGAGGAAGCACTGTGGCATTTGTGGCACCACGGACCAAGCAGCAGCAGGACTCGGCAGCTTCAGACTCTCCACCCTGTCCTCCACATCTCACGTTTCTAGAGCCTGGGGCAACTTTTTCCTCACTAACCGATTGGCAGAAGAGGCAATTAAATTTCATTGTGGGGTGTCCCATATGCCAAATGTTTATGGACAGGGCTGGAAATTTTATTTTCCCATTTTCTTGATCTCATATTCTTGGCCGAATTTCTGGATCCTTATGTCAAGTTTGCACTTATGCTTATTTTCACCCACAGGTACCTCAGCTACTAAGGCTTTCCAGCAGGATGAAACTTTTTAAATCATTTTTTAAAATAATGATTTAAACTACCAAGCAGGAAACTTTCAGTTAAATAATTAATTTGAAATTTATTTCTCCATTTATGCATTTTAGTCATTTTCTTGAAGAAAGGTTAATTCTCAGTTTGTAACCACTGAAGTAGGTTGCTTTGTAACCACTGAAGTGTGTTGCTAAATATAGCTTTTACACTAAATTTGGCACTTCTTATTGCTAGCCAGAAGGACAGAGAAGCTCTGATATATATTTAAGCTTTTCTAGAGCTCATTATACATTTTTTTCACATCAATTTTATTTTTTATTAGAAAATTGTGTATGGTACATTTCTTTTTTACTACCCCTTTGTGTTTACTTACAGTTTCTTTGGATGGAAACTGGAACGCAACTTAAAATATAGAGATACACTTGATCACATAGCACTGTCTTAAATGGGCTAGACTTACAAAGAAAATATTAAATTGTGATTCAATTTTTACATTGATCTATTACAATAAAGTCAATTTCAGCAAGAATTAGCACACCAGTCTGGAATCTATCTGGTCATAATATCCCTCAATATTATACTAATAGAAAATCTAATCCTCTCATAATTGGCTTTTATTCACAGAGTGGTAGAGAAGAACAAGCTTTTCTGCTTCTTTCAACTCCCAACTGGTCAACTTTGAATGAATTAATTATTTAACTGAGCTAATTGAATATACTGAAGAAAATATTCTCTTGGTACTTGCAGGAGAGACTACTGATCTCTAAAGCTGACTCAGTCCTTTGAACAATTCAGGTTTGACGAGTTTAGTCACTGACTTCCACCAGTTCAATGATCTAATTTACAACTTGGAAAGCAAGAACGCATTTTTTCTATTGTATGCTATTTTTAATTATTTTAGCAGATTACAGTAAACTTAGGCCTCAGCACCATTTTAATAGAATTATCTTTAAGAAGAAAAAGAAATGCAGTTGGTATACATTTTGAAATGTATTTTTGTCATTTATTTCTTGATCATTAAGTTTGACCCATCTTACACCTTATCATTCAAGGTTTAGCTCCTTGCATATCTTTTAGTTCTTGAAAAAATTATTCTTGCTTCATTGAGGAAGGTGCCAGCACTACTGCTACTAGCGGCAGGAAGTAAAAAGCCCTGCGTCTCAAATATTTTACATAAAGATGCGAGTAAAAAGTATTTTATCAGCTGTAGAATAGTGGGTTAAAAGCATTCTGGAAAATAATCTGAAAATTTCTAAAGAGATAAAAGACTAAAAGAATAACGATATAAGAATCACGAAGGTGGTGAATATCTGCGTGTCTAAACTGAGGGCCTCCAAACATCTTTGAGGTCTACAGTCCCAGAAAGGCCCAAACCATTGCTACCTTTCCCCCCTAAGTTTACGCTGGGCTTAAGAGTGTTGCTTCTTCCATCCAGGAAAACACTTTGATTAGATCAACTGCTTTGTTCCGTTCTCTCTTTTTTTCCCCCGACCCTGCCCCACAGTCCCTGCAGACAGGGATTCACAGGAAACGTGGTCGGATTAAATGTCTTCTGGAAAAGACGCATGCAACAAAATTCCTGCCGTTAACTGGGAAGAAGCGTACAAATACCACTTCATTTTGTTATTAGCATTCCATAACGCACATGTGGTTTTATACAGTCACATATTACAATGACAAACCATAAGCCGTCATGTCTTCAATCTTCTTTTTTTAGTTCTCCCTCTTGTCGGTTGTGTTTGAAGGCTAGCAGATCATTTCCCAAGCCAGAGTAGTCGAAAAAGCTGATGAAAAACTACTGCTGCCCCAAGAAAAGCAGCCCATTAATAGCACGTTCAGTTTGTGGTTTATCCTGTCCTGGAACGTAGGTGCTGAGTTCTGGCAGGACGATGACATGCTAGCAGCATGCATCCTACTAGATAAGGATCTCGACCTTAAGGATAAAGTTGACTTAAGTGAACCCTGTATCATTTCAGACATATGTAAAGGAAATCTTTCTTGCCTGATAAATACAATAGTGGACTCTGATTTTATTTTAGAAATTCAAGACCTGCACGTGGCAAGTCACCCATCTTAACAAATCCGTGTGAAAGCAGTGAGGTGTCCTTTCTTTCCTTGATTTCTAGGGTACAGAACAGTTTTTTAATCCATTCCAAATATTTCAAATTATTGATTCTAGTCAAGCTTCTCTCCTATTTTCAGATTCCCTGTCAGAAGATCCAAGAAATAGGAAACTGCACACTTCTTGGAAAATAATTTTTTTTCCAAAATTCCTCTGAGGATGGATGAACAAGAAGCAGGGCAGGAGCCTGGGACTTGAGAACGCTTACATGGGAAGGAAGAAGCACTACTAATACTGTATTTGCATGTAGGTGGATGGGAAAGCCTTCGATTTTTAGCTCTAAAAAGCTCCATAGAGTCAAAGTCTTTGACTGTGGTTCTTTGCCGTCAGACAGAAGTGATCCAACACAATCAATCTTCAGGAGTGCTGATGAATTTATGTGGACCTAGCGTCGCTGGGAGGAGAGAAACCAAAGACCGACTCTACCAATAATCTCCCCGGGGCTCTGTGGCTTTCACCATGATGAACCCTGGGCATTTTTTAATGCCTCTATGCTCCTAAGCAGAACTTCATGTGAAATAGAAGTACGAGAGTAATTAGTGTAAACTGCCAAGTAGGTGGTAGAAAGGTCAAATTTTAATTCACATATAGAAAAGATGTTGATGTACTTAAGGCATGACAAAAGTAACAATCATAGAGCAAAGAGGGGCTCTCGGCTGCTAAAATAAATCAAAAAAAATTACCATGGGTGAGAAAATGTGGTTAACAAACAGCAAAAAAGAAAGCGGGGGGATCCAAGAGCAGAGAGCAACGTTCTGGTGCACCCAGGGAAAGGGATGTTTGACTGAGGATTTTTGGCATTGGTCTGCCTTTTGCAGAGCTGTGATTGGTATCAACAAAATCTGGCTGACCTGCTTCCATATGGCACATGAATATACCTGCCCAACGGCACTGCTGGGTTGACAGATATATAAAGTAGGTGAAAGGGAGATTAAGAGAAGAAAAGTCCAGAAAGAGAGGCACTTTACCCTGGAAGATGAACTTTGCTGATCCAACACTATTAACTTTTATAACTTCATTCGGAAAGTAACTGTAGAAGACTGCCGTTGTATCCTCTTCCTGCACAGACAGTACTGAAATTCAGGAAAAGCACCAACTTAGAAGGAAAACCCAGATTTGCACTCTCCAGCAGGTGTGAAATTTGAACAGAACAGGCTAAACTAAACATAACATTTCTTACTTTGTCCTGAGATAGCCTGTCTTGCAACAGGCCACCACAGGAGCTTATTTTTGTCGCTCTAAAAACACCAGCGCCACACTGTGTAAGACTTCTCATCAAAATTGTCATCATATATTTTCATTTTTTATGGGTACGGTAGTACGACACACATCTGTCTTAGGAAACCCATAAGAGTACAGCACGGAAGGAACATACGGTTTTGGAAAATATGGTCGTACTACCTGCTCATCTATACGAGTTTTTTCCCTCCTGTGAAGCAGTGGAGAAGCTCTGCAGCTTGGATCTTAGGCACCACTAACACATCAGATGGAGATAGCTCCATCCAACCCTGAATTGCTTTATATGATGCCTTGTCTCTTTTCCTGTGAATTACGCTAGACTTAGATTTACTTCATGTTTTGAACTCTGGGTGAAGGAGAGAGGAACTCCAGATCAGCAGTCCATCTCCTGAGCTCCCCCTTTCATTTCGTTGTCGCAGATGAGCAGCAACTGCAAGTTTTTGCCATTCAGCAGAGTTTTGCCGGTCACTGTGAAACCCACCTGGGCCTCAGAAGCCACAACAGGAACGTCAAAAACCTGAATGTGCTTTGCAGATTTACCTGCTTTCCCACACCCATGATTGTTATTTGTCTGCTCTAGGTTGAGACAGGGTTGTCTGGAAAACTCTTGAATTTCCGTTGTCACTGAAGCAGTTGTGCCATGAGTAGAAAACCCGCAGACTTCAGGGATGTCTATCTGCAGCCTTTACAAAACTCAAAAACTCACACTGTACACAAGCTTTTTGAAAACCAAAGAGGAACTAAATGCTTCGCAACATGCCTGTTTGAAATATATTCAACTTACATTACTACTTTAAAACCGCTTTCATAAGCTTATCCTTGTTCTCGTGACACAGCACCCCCAGATCGATTAACATCTGACTACATCTGGGCTGTTATTTTCCATAATTCATCTATTTATCTAAAACCATGCGTTCCTTCAGAAAGGAGAAATGGCAACATGCTAGATCCTTCCTGCCCAAGCAAAATGCAAGTGCTATTACATGTATTATATCACATTATATCATAAACTTTGGTAGCCAGTATCTCCCTTCAGGAAAAAACGCACATGCTGCCCTCCACCTTCGAAGGGAACACATGGGTTCCAACTGGCTGTCATTAAATTTCACATTTCAAAACCTGCGAACAAACATAGGGTAGAAGTTAAATTACGCAATACTGCTAAACTCGCTGTGCCGACTCCAGGGATGGTCTGAAAGAACGGTTTTAACAGTTCAACATTTAAACAAAACAAAATAATAATTAAAAAAAAAAGGTGGGGGGCACCATTTTGTGATTGATTTTTCTGTCTGCTACGTTTCATTTCTGCTTGTTTAACGAGACATACTAAGCATATCGTCACAAGCCAAGAATTTAAGTGACTCGTGTTGGTGAGATAAGTTTTAGGACGCAAACCAACATGAGTCTTTTCTTTATGTTTTGAGCAATAAAGCGTCGGGGGGGTTGGGGGGAGGGAGCAGGCAGCGAAGTGAGGGGGTGAGAAGGGAACTGGCCATTAACTTATCAGTTCCAGGCCTTGCCTTTCTAATTGACAACCTCAGGGCTACTTTCATCACTTGTCGACTTCAAACCCACACTCAATTTTTCCTTTAGATAATGATGCAACTATAACATAACGGTGTTTCTGACATATTGCAGCATGTAGCAGTAGGAAGATTTCCTCGGTAGCTTGGTTTAACAGGAAAGGAGGAAAAAAAAATTTTGTTTTTCCACATCTATCAACTTCTCAAAGCAGGAGTTAGTAAGAAAACAAGTTTTATAATTCCAGTATGCTTGCATCAGTATTTTGTACTGACCCAACCTAAAGCATCTTAAATGTTTTGATCATATGACAGATTTAACAATAAGCTAATGTTTAATGCAATATGCCAACAACACTTAGGCTATATAGATATTATGTACCTATTATTAGGCTTTTAGGCTACATACAGCCTAAACACATGAACCCACAAAAGCAGAAATCCACTAAGGATTAGAGAACGGGGCGGGGGGGGGGGGGGAACCACACAGGAATAATATTGCTGAAAACATACTGAGGAAATGACATGTCGAAATTGTATGTTATTCACACAGAAAACGCAGAACCCCCTGCGCCGGCAGGAACGCCGCTACAGTCGCATCCTCGCGGGGAGCGAGGAGAGCCTCACCGACGCTCCGGCAGCAGCAGCGGGCCGCAGAAGGCAGCCAGACCTTTTGCGAAGAGCAAGGCACCACAGTAAGTCTGTTTATCGCATTTGGACCGTAAAGAAAAAAAATAAATTTTGTCAAGTAACAACGTGTCCACAGGCAACAAAGCACCTGGCTCTGACATAAACAGTCACATAACTGCCTTTTAATAGTGGATATAAAGGTCTGAGTCCTGCAATCAACTCTGCGAAGGCCCTGGGGTCATACTAAACACAGTGCAGTATTTGGGGCCCCAAGCCCGTCAATCTAGGCAACAAAAGCAGCGTCAGAAAACAGAACCACGCAAATACATTTCCGAATCACAGCCACTTCTTTGGAGCCCGCATGAACTACGGGCAGAGGGATAACAGTTTGGACGCTATGCAACATAACCAGTTGCTGCTAAAAGTAGCGTGACTGAGCATTTAGATACTAAATTCACCCAGATTCAGAGCACAAAGATGCTGCAGGCAGACTGGGCTTGCCGTCACCTCTGTTGTCCTCCCTGGAATTTAGGTTCGGATCATGCAAATCGGCATCCCAGTAATTTCAGTCCAGGAACGCTAATGAGGCTGCGACTCGTTCAGTTTACGTGGGCTCACCTAGAAGAGCTGAGGCCCCAGCGATTTATAGCATTATAGGTACGGATGCCGAATTTTTTAGCACACAAAGTTTTCAGCCTAACTGCGTGAGTGACAGAAAGAACGAAGCAAAACCCTCCACCGTAACAACGGCGATTTCGAGGCATTAACTCCCGAAATGACTGCTCCTGCTCTCCCCTGAAGCACAACAGCGGGAGCGAGTAGGGACAGCTGTACCTGCCCTGAGAATAAATACTGCACTTCAGAGTTTTCTTTGGGCTGCCGCTCCAGTGCCTTTCAGGGCCTGCAGATCCATAAAACGGCAGCGTATTCTTTCTTTAGCAGAATGCATCGCCTGTTTCGAGGCCGACCAGTTGGTTGCATGGATGCTGCTTTGCTGCGCTGGCACGTCCGCCGCTTTGTCGAAGACTTGTCTCCGTTTCCAGCGCTGGCCAGCCTGCTCCTGCTTCCCCACCACGCAGGAGGCCAACCAATGCTTTGCCTCTACAAAATGCCTAGCCCACGGTAAGGGCTAAGCTCAGTGCGCTGCCAGGTTGCAAGTTGTTATTAAAAAGTCAGGAGAAACGCATTTTATTGCCAAATTAGCAGCTCAGCGGAAGAGTGGTCCGCAGTGGGAAAGACTGTAAGCCCAGCAGCTGGGCACTACAGCAACTGATAAGGTTTTTACTAGGATCATTCCCCACAATGCTTTTTGTTTTTTGGTTTTTGACAAAAGAGATATCAACGCAAGTGAGAAGTATGAAAAAAAAACCCCAGACTAATTACATCAGCTTTCAGAGGCAGATGTTTTCCCGTTTTTTAAAAATCAATACCATAAAGCACCTTGGCGATTTTGACAACCTAGGTCTGCAGCCAGCAGTACAAACTGGTTGCCTTTCAGGGTTTGGGGTATAAGTTTTACAAGCCTGTTTTGCCTTCCTGCAGGCACTTTAAGCTTATAAATGGCACCTTTCAGTGTCCTGAAGTATGAAGGGCAGCTAGTCCTGAATTCTCCTGTCGCTTAATGATCTCACATAAAATGAGGTCCACAAAACTTTTATTACCGCTGCAGTTCAAATTCACAGGTGAAGAACCACCAGGGAAAGGATGCGGACATGTCTCTCACTTTTGCTCTCCTAATTTTCCAGGTGCAAGAAAATTTCCCACTCAGGCTTTAACAATTAGCTCTCCAAGTGAAGCCTGATCTAAATAAAACACTATGGTACATTAGCCAGATAATCACTGGAAAAATCAGAGGGAAAAATACTAGAGAATGAGACACACTAGCATCAAGTTTATATTAAAAAAAAAAAAAAGTGTGGCTATAAACTAACTGGCCCAAAAAGGCTATTAAAGCATTTACTTATTACCTTTGGTTTTCCACATAATGTTATTCACTTAATTCACTAAGTATATTTGACACTCAAGAATTATACATAATTCTTAATTAAAACATGATTTGTTCTTCCTCTATTCTGGAATTAACATCTGATGTTTGAAAAAAACATATTGTACCTCAGCAGTAAGAATAAAAATTTAAAAGAAAACCCTTCCAAAAAAATAAAGCATTTTGTTTGTTACAAATTACTTCTGCATTTATATAAAAGATTTAACGATTCATGGCATGCCAAATACAGTGCTAATGAGCTTTGGGTCGTGTTTTCCTTTTTTGGTTGATTTTTTTTTTCCTGCTAAAAACAATTACTAGAGGCCATTCAAATGCCACTGCATAAACCAGGAAAGCTAGTAAAACTGTAGGTAAAATTGGCATTTTGTTTCAAGCATGGCTCAGGAGTCCAATTCGCTTGTTGGCGAGCTGCGTACGTCAAATAGCACTTGCATCTCCTCCAGAAAGGAAGCAGGGTAAGATGCTTTCAAAAAAACATTTTACAACATTCTTTAATTAAAAAAAAAAGGAGGGGAGGGGTGGGCATGAAACCTCACCATGTAATTCCAGCATGCCAAGTGTGAAGCATCCTCCCCTTTCTGCATCTTCCTCCAGTTTTCATTGAAAGGTAGATGAACGAGCAGAAATATAAGCCTTACATTCTCAACGCCTCTGTAGAGGACACATGGGCCCATACGAGCTTAAAAACCTCATCGGAGAGCATTATTAATCTTCCGTCTAACACTGTAGAGTTTTTTAAAGCCTATTAAAACACTGTCTGTTCGTAACAGTGCAAACCTTGCATTTTCTAGACCTTTTTTCAAGAAAACAAACAAACAAACAAACAAAATCAGTGGAAGTTGTACCCAATCATCTTTCACTGTTTGGTTATACAGATCGCTGTCTATCCAAACTACTAAATATATGACAAAGATATAAATTCTACAACATTAGTTGTAGAACTAATCTATCTATCAAGTTACCATCTATCACAAGTTGATGCTTCAGCCTCCTAGGTTTCCCCTGCTTTGTTCAGTCCCTCCACCTCTGCCCTTGGGCCTAATCACGCTCTCAAAAAGCCTACAAATAATTCAAACCTCATTTTGCGCTGGGTGCGCTATTCCCGCCTGGCTGCAGTGGAACTGCTACCTATTTACACCATCACAAGCAAAGTCCCAATCAATCCCTTTGACTTCAGTCTTCCCAGTCACATATGCATTACTCCAAAGGCTTTCAGATGACTTTTTAACTGAAAACATCCAGGACGTTGTGGGTTTTAACAAATCATCACAGCTATTTCCTAGCAGCTGATAAGACTAACGTTAATTATTATCGCCAGGAAACAGAAATACTTCTGTGATGAGCTAGTCCTGTGATGCATATATTCAATATTTTCAATATTGCAATTTCTTTGACTAGCATTTCACCACCTTCAAAAAAAAAAACAAAACAAAACAAATGAAAAAAAAACTCAACAGATTGAGCAAATGAAAGATGGTCGCATCAACCATCCCCACTTTCCGGTTCACCCAAAAAAATCCCATTGACAATTTCAAGAGCAGGGAATCAAAACCCGTTATTAGCAAGTCCGCACCAGATAAAGCGGTAATTGTAGTTATACAGTATTGGAAGTGTAGCTACAACATAGCGTGACAGCTTGTTAGTGTTGAAAATATATAAGCTCTTTGTAATTGTGCCTTTGGAATGCCATCTGTCTTGAATTAGCATCCACCTGGGATCATGTTTCGATGACCAATATGGACAGATTACTGGAACTTTAAAACCTCGCTTTCTTTGTAATTGACATTTAAACTGTTTGAAGTTTCTCATTAAGTCCTTTTTTACAAATTAGGTGCAGATGTATAAAGCTCAATGTACAGTACTAAGGGAAATTAGGTCACCTGAAAGCTCAATATAAAATCTATCTATTAACTGTTTAAATGCAATGAGTACGTTAAAATGTATAGATCAGCTTTATGCCCCAAATTCTTCAAAGTTTCATCATTTCCCTTTCATCGCTGCAGAGCCCCCGATGCCAACCATTTTTAATTAAAACGGCAGAGAAGAAAGCAGACTTGGCTGCTCAGCCCATGACAACAGGTCAACCATGGCCCATGAAGGAGTGAAGGCGTAGCAGGTAGGCAGCCCCTGAGTCGGGCCTATTTCACGGGGACCGGCGACTCCCATTTGCACCAATGACACTCTGAGTTTTGAAGAGCATACAGAGAATTGAGAGGTGAACACAGCAAAGATAAGAAAATAAGGAAAAAACTGGAGAGGGAACTTGTTCCAGTTTCACAACCATGCGGCTCGATGCCAATGAAGTTGATCTCTGCATCCACTTGTGATTGAAGTTCTGCAAAGCTGCAGCGCTCCACAGCCTTATGGGGTGGGAGAGGACCATCTGAGGACCATTTACTGAGGACTGCTCCCCCGCTAAGGGGGCAGCATTTGGAGAAACACTGCCATTCACAGCCCGACTGACAAAACACGAATGGTGAATCAAGTATTTCATTGCTCCCAAAAAGGAGGCTCAGAGCTCCAGAAAGAGTGAGAAAGAGCAGCTTGGTCCACCAAGGGTCCAAGAGAGACCACAATCAAGAGCACACCTGAAAAATCAGGACAGGCTGATATGCGACGGATGGAAGCACACGCCATGCTGTGAGAGTTCAGAAGGCAATCAGTTCATCAGCAAAAACCCAGCAGAAATTAGGAGCAGAAAAAAGCTCCTAATCTCAAGGGGCTTTTACCTGCCAGAATGAGTCTTAATAGAAGAGGCTTCAGGTATAGTGGCTGAATCTCCCTTCAGGGCAGGAAAACCCTGCAGAGACCATTTACATGGCCTTCGTGAATAGCAAAAAAAAGACCTCACAGGCATATGAAGGCTCAGTCCTGCATGGTGCCGAGCACCCTGGTAAGGAAACAAGTGCGCTCCTTTCCCATGAAAGGCCACAGAGCTGGGAATGCTTCGTGCCTTGAAGAAAGCATTCAGCAGTTTGCAGCATTTAAACTCAACACAGTCAAGTACATTTGGCGTTAAGGTCCTCTCTGCTAGTCAAAGGTCTCTCAGGATAAAGTAGGACATAGCCTACATAAAATGCACAACTATAAATCCTTTCCTCATCACAACTAGTACATACTTTTCTGAAATTACACCAAGAGGCATAACTTAGCTCCCTGCTCATAAGCATGGAGATGTGATGGAAGAAACTGTCTTCCTTTAAAAGTCAGTAAACCAGACGAATACATTGTTAACCTGATCTTTTTTGCAGGCTTGGACAAAACTATTTCCTCTTAAACATACTGTCTTCAGTACCACTAATTATTACAATGATTTCAAGAGCTCTTCTGCTCTCATCCCCTTATTACCTTATTCTGGCAAGCTATTAAAACTGTTCTTGCAAAAAGTGTAGCAGTGTATGTAGACTATGAGCCAGCTACACTGCTGCTGCTTCCAATAAGCCACCAAGCAACTGCAGGCTTTTCTGTAGAATGGGCTGTGTTGAGTTTGAGGTGAGCAAGTGTAGGTCAAAAGATGCTACAACAGGACAGCAACTGATTCTGGGTCTTTTTGTTTGTTTGTTTTTTATACAGAGGTGGTTCTTCCCTTGCTCATCTGCATCTTCTGTCCATGTGGGAATTCCAAGAACAGTGATGTATATTTTTCAGAGGAATACAAAATAGACTACTTATACGTAAGCAAACTGCAATACCTGAGAAAGAACACAAATTTACCAATAAAACAGAGCAAGGTAGCATCCTTTTCCAGGAGGGGACAGCACACCAATTCACTTGCAAAGGGGAAAGAGGAGTAACTCATTTGCCACTCATATGAGGAGAAAGACTTCTAACAAAAATGTATTTGTACTACATTTGTTCTGCTAGGACACCTTACAAATACTGGCTTCATTTTTCTAATAGATCTGTGCAGGCAGATACAGAACCGAGCAGTATCACCTAGAACTGAGTTAGCTCTAAGCAAACTAGTTTGACTGCCAGTAGTGATTAGCTGTATACGCTCAGCTTTGCGCCCTGCCTCTTATTAACTGCTGCCAGTATGAAAACTGGCTCAAACGTGGGTTTCACAATCCTGTGAATACTGAATACAGAATTGCCAGAGTGCACAACGTGGAGTTCACGTCAGCTGTGTAGCTCTCTGCCAACTGCAGACGAGAGTGGAGACCCCATTCAGCCTAAAGCGAGAGTGGTGTGGACAGGTAATACCTTATTTGGCATAAACCTGCCAATATAATTATAACCTGCCAAAACATTTGAATAAATTTGAATCAGCAGAACAAAGGTTCACCTTTGTAACGTGCTTCATCTGACCTAATGGCAGCTGCTGACGAAAGGCCACGTCCTGCACGCCCGCAAGCTCCCTCGTGTGTGGCCTAGTGATAGCGGTCACAAGGTAAGCTGAAGCTTACCGAGGCAGCCGAAAAACAGCCTGCCAAACCAAAAGCCCCCAAAACTGTCAGTCTTCAGAGATGAATCAGTTTGCTGATCCCATTCATCAACTTAAGATCTAATGCACAAGCAGCAACGCGAAGGCGCAGAGGGGAACGGGGAACACAGACTGCTCCCGTTGATGGTCAGGGTGGATTAAGTACAATAAGACACAACAGCCTGAGTTCGGACTGGATCAGCCCTTCAGCTCACATGCCTGTGGCACCAGAAGCCCTAAAGCCAGATTTACCCCAACGTTGAACCACAGCCTTACAGAGTTGGCATAGTTACCTTTGAACACATTCAGGTACACCATATCCAACCTATGCCTTGATTTCAGGGAGCTCCATCAGGTTCATCCACAGGTAGAGGATCACAACAGCAGGTCCTCAACTAGCAGTATTTGAAGCATCCCCTCCCTCCCTCTCCAGTGTGAGCCAGTATCAGGTTCTCACCTCCCCAGCTACATGACTACCCTGGTTTAAGTGGAAAAAAAAATAACCCTGTAGAAAAGCAGATTCTGCAGATACTTCTCAACCGTTCTGCCAGATAAAACGTTTTTATCACTAGAAAGTCACACTTTCAAATACAATTCACCCCAAGGCCATAATCTTGAAAGACACACTTAACGTGTAGAACATAAAATGAGTGATTTTTTGATAATGGTTCGGGAACGAAATCCCTCGCAGACTTAGCACTTTATTGATATTCTTGGTTATAGCTCTACACACACCGAACAGGATCAGCTACTGGTAAGGACCACGATTCATGTCTTTCCATTTAAATGTTGCAACAAGGAATAAAACTATTTGTCAGCTAACAAAGGGGAACCCTTTAATTTCTTAGAACAATTTCAGCTCCCATTGCATTAGCACCCTCCAGTGTCCAGTCAATGAAAAACAACATTGTAAATGACTGATTTGCCAAGTAGCCACAAACTTGTATTGCGAAACGAAAGATGAAGAAGCAGCAGGTTCCTCGGGGAGATGACAATCAGAGATAATCATGAGAAGAAACCCTCAATGCTGCAAATAACGTTTATCCCAAGTGTGGAAATTTTAGATGACATAGCGTGGTCCCTCAACAAGATCTGAAATGGAATTAGTATTATTTAATCCTGTATTATCTTTCACAAAGACATTCAGTAAGCCTCACCACGCCACAGAAAGCTGTTACGCCCATTTTAGCAACACAGCAAAGGAAGCAGAGCTCTGCCAGCAGCACCTCGGAGGTTCCTTTGTTTGTAACAGGCGTGCTTCCATCTCCACGTTTGATACAACACACGGTACATGTCTACATGGTGTAGTCCATATTCTGCAGCACTTGGCCGAGATGTGAGCTTAACAACACTGCTTTTGATTGATTTGGCATTGGCACGTCGGTATACCTCTGCCCACAACATGCCACGTGAAGAAATACATGTAAAAAAGCCTCCTATGCATGCTTGAAGCAGACATGCACTCAGCTAGCTGAGGGCAAGCAGGTTTCACGTTGGCAAGCAGGTGATGACATTTACATTTGCAATATTCTTCTTTTGCACCATGATCGTCAAGCAAAGGGAGTACCATTCAAAAAGATCTGCAATCAAGGCAGATTTCATAGTCAATATTTTTACTGCAATACTGTCTTTAAAAGCACAGTTAAAATCTTTTAACAAAAAGAACAGCTACGTTTTTTATTCAAAAACAGTTGGAAAGACTTTTCTGAACTTCTCCCAACAAGTCAAAATCTTTCTCAGATAGGGAAAGCACATCAGGCTCTGAAACATCACAAGCAAGCAAAAACAGATTAAAACTGCTTAGACTGCTGCAGGTGTCACCTGCCTGCTAACAATACCAGTACCTTGTCCACACTCTCTTGGCGATGTTGAGTAGCAGCTTTGCAGGGGCAGTAATGTCCTCTCGAGTAGTGGACTGTGGCAGCTGGGGAGGAAGCCACACCAGATCAGAGGTACCTGCTGTAAAAACTGGGGTCCAGAATGCTGCCAGTCTCACGTTGTGGTGATGAGCGCTGTGGGACCTGTGGACGAGAGTCCGCGCCCGGGGCGCCAAGTAGCCCGAGAGGTGCCTGCCATCATTTCCATATCTGCAAAAACTTCTACTAGACAAAGACCAGGAAGCTGCGAATTAAATCCAACCAACACGTGCCTTAGTTACCCATGTTTGAGGTCATCCCTGTTTTTTTTCTCTCCCCACTGCACACAGCTAAGCAGATGCTCGGCTCGAAGATGAGCAAGGACTCCTTATTCTCCTCTTGCTCAGGTCTTCAACTGGTAGGCTGCCCCAAATACAGGTCCTGGGAGGCAGCTTGCACTCTGCAGCTTCACACCCTTCATCTCCACGTGCACCGCCTCCCCAGCTCCAGAGCAGCACCAATAACAAAGTGCAGAAAGCTCCGGCAGATGGGACACCATAAAGTCCTCTGGGATCAAGTGAGGGGACTGTGGTGCTCAGTGGCCACGTCCCAGCCCGGCTGCAGTGCTAGCCAAGGCTTTCTGACCACGGCTGGCAGAGAGCAGCACTGCCAAGGGCATGCGGTCAGCTTCCTTTCCCAACCCTGGATGTGCATTATGCACACGTAAACACGATCATCTGCTTGCCCTCAGCTGCACGCAGTGTCAACTCCTCACTTCCCTGCAGCAAAAGTATTCAGAATTCCTCACAACCAGAAACTGCAAGACATGGCACTTAATTCTCTCCCAATGTGAAGAAAAACAAACAAACAAAGAAATTAAAAGGCATTTACATGCCCCAGGAAACAGCATGTAAAAACAAGCTGAAGCATGGGTAGGCTGGAAAATGACCCTGTATTATATAGCAGAGTGTGACTATGGGCATAAATGACTGACTTGGATTTTATGGGCTTCTTGCCCAGCACAAACCAGTCTAACCATCCTTGAAGTTCCTCAAGACCATCAGAATCAATATTGCATGCTCACAGTAACATCTAGATTACAGTTATTACAGACGGCATACTCTTTTGTTAATCAACCATAAAATATTTACAGCATCACGGTCTCAGCACAGACTGCAATAATTTATAGCTTTAAATATTAAAATGAACTAACACTTGACTGCCTGCCGAATGCCAGTCCTGAAAAATCTGCTTTTGCTCTAGAAGCGCTGTTCAAAACCTTACTTAAATCAGCACAAACATAGCAGCCAACCATTTGAGTAGGTAAAGGCTGTTTCAGCCTGCAGGTAGTATGCACCGGCAGGCAGAAAGCCAGCAATGCTGGTGGCAGCTTGGTATCAAAACCACAGAGCTCTCCAGCAGAAAGGTGCTGTCAAGGCCTCTTTTCATAGCATTTAGCGCCTGATTCTGCAAGCTGATCTGCATGGAGATTTTCGTATTCATTTACAGTGGAGGTTTTCATATTGTTCTGCCCAAAGTGCACCATCTGACTGCTGTCGGGCCACCTGTGTGAAATCATCTGTGATCTCAGGCCAGCTACAAGGGGACATGCAGCACTGACACAACCGTCACCAAATAGCCCCCACCAAAGTATGGACGCAGAGATGTGCCAACCCTCCTGACTCACAAGGGTCTCTCCATCAAGGCCGAAGGACGCCAGTGGGACAGCTTCTGCTCATGCCATAGCTTGCACGTCATTCTTGAGAAGGAAAGCAGAACAGCTCTTCCCTGTACCTCTAACTCCATTTCCCTCACCCGTATCCAGCCTCAGCTCCTAGACACCCAAGGGAACAACTTTCACAAGGGCTGCACACAGATTAATCACAAAAACACAAACTGCTCTGGCAGCAGAATGAAACTACAGATAAGCTGGAGGTCAATAGGCAGTCAAGGCACACAAAACAATAATACATTTTAAATACAAAATACCCCAAATCCACACCCAGCTCAGTAAGCCCCTGAACAGAAAATAGCTGGACGCCAAGGAAGGATTTTAGTAGGCATCATGCTTGCCCTGTTCCTACTCTTCCACAGGGCTTTGTCTCAAACTCAACGTCGCTAGGGCTGGACGAGTCCTTGGTGAAACCCAGCACGGCCATTCGCATGTTCTTGCCCAGTACTCGGCTCGACGCAGAGCGGCTCACGGACGGAAAAGGTAACGCAGTATTTTCCTTAAAACAAGGAAACCCACGGTGCTGATCCAATGCCTTTTACCATCAGTTGTTTTATTCTGTAATAGATTGGGCACAGCGGGCTGTAACAAGCTTGCTAGGTCGGAGACTCCAGCGCCACAGATAGGAAAGACCCAGGTCAGTCTTTCTAATTTAGTAGCTGTATCAGATCAAAGCAGATAACCAGGCAAGGGTAATTTTGCAGTAATTGGAAGAAACTAATTTATGTTTTCACTTTCCTTGTGTGCCTAAGTGTCATACATTATAAATGTCCCTTACAGAAAGAAATAGAGCAGAAAGAGGCAATTGTTTCAGGGTGGGAAGAAGAGGCAGGAGCTCGTCCTTGAGACTCGGAGAGCCTCCTCCGACTGCTCCACATCTGCCGTTTGAAGGGATCGAGCGCCCAGCTAAGCCTGACGAGGAAGCGACATACCAGGAGAGGCACCATGTCTCCTCTGTTAGCACACGACGGGCACGCATCTCCCAGCACAGCCCTGCAGGGCACGTACGTGGCTGCTGCTCCAGCCACGGCGGCACAGGCCCACGAAAGCTCCTGGGAAGCGGGGCGAGCGTCCAGGTGGCCTCACCCCACCGGTTACAGGTGGAAAGGGGAATGCCGAAACACCTTGCCAGCATGGACATTCATCCCCCGTTCCTGGGCTCGTCCTTCCTCCCTATCAACCTCTAGCTGACTGGTAGGAGATAAACGTGAAGCCTACCGTGCCCGCTCCACCGCTCCGTCCTACTCTTACTGCCAGGAAGATCGGCTCTTACTGCCTTCCTCTTACTGCCAGGAAGATCGGCTGTTCACCTCTTGCCGCTGCCGAGTCCCTCAAACAAAAGTGAAGTTGAACAGCTCCCTACTGCTCACGGCGCCCTGAACAGCCACACCGGCGAGAGAGGACCAAAATACAGTTATTCTAGCCAGAACGGACAGGCAAAAATCCAAAAGCAGGGAGGCAAGCGGCAAACTTCCAGGCGTGCACTAGTGTAACTCACAAAATCAGCTGAGCAGCAGCAGGGTCCAGAAACTTAAAAAAATAAAAACAAATAAAATAAAAAAAGCAAGCTTTATTCTGGAGAAACCATGCTGGATGCTTCCGCTGAGAGGCACGCACTGGGAAGCAGGCTTTCCCCCTCCACCCCGGGGGTTTTCCTCGCAGACCACGCGTGGGTTTACACAACCGACCCCCCCCCCCGCAGCAGCAGCGTCCCGGGTGTCCGCCCGCGCCGCGTTCATTTTATTTTACCCTATTTAAGCAGCAGCTCCAGGCGCCAGCAACCCCCCCCCCCCCCCAAGGTGAGGAGAAGCCCGGGTGCCCCTAGAAATACGCAGCGGCGGAATTTGACGCGCCCGATGCGCCTCCTCCTCCCCCCACGGCCCCGGCGCAGCGCCCCACGTTAAGAAACGCGCGGAGAGGCCGCCGGCCGTTGCGAACAAGCTGTGGGGGGAGGGGGAGGGGGAGGGGGAGGGGGAGGGGAAGAACCCCCCCTTATTCCGTCCCCCTCCCCCAAACCCGAGCGCGGTTTCCCGCCCGCGGAGCGCTGCGCGGCGGGGGGGGGGGAGGGGTCGCCCCGCGGGTGGGGGAGGGCGGGGCTCGTGGGGGGCTCGTGGGCGCCGCACCCCGCCCCGCCCCGCGCCGCTGGCGTCACTCACAGTCTCCGCCTCCCCAGCCCCGGCCCGGCTCGCCACAGCGCCAGCGCCGCCGCCGCCGCCGCCGCCGCCGCCATCATCATCACAGCCTCGGTCCCGCCCCCTCCCGCGGCTCATTGGCTCGGCCGGCGGCGTTCCCCCGCCGCGCCGCCGCGCCCCTCCTTCCCCCGCCGCGCCGATTGGCTGGGGAGGGGGAGGGGGGGGTGGGGGCCGGGGTCTTCTGCCTGCGTGTGGCAGCCGGCCTCGTGCCGCGGCGGGGGAGGGGGTGGGAGGACCCCGCGCGGTGCAGCCGTTAGCGGCCGTTAGCCGGGCTGCGGTGTCCGGCGGCGCCTGCCCCGCCGGTCCTTCAGGGGAAGCCGCTGCTTCCGGGGGAAGGACACAGCACGCCGAGCCCTCAGAGCGAGCTGGAAGGGGGGTAAAGAGCAGGGTGAGCGCTAACCCGGCCGAGGCTGAGCCACACCGGTCAGGAGTGGTGGTGTGAGAGGGGCTGTCGAGCAGCTGCGGGCCCCGACCTCTGCCGAAATCGCACCTGCCTGCCACTTGAGGCCTTTGCCAGGAACACTTACTCACCTTCCTAGGCAATAGTAATTAGGCCATCTTTCTAATGCAATCACTGCATCGAGTTAGGTGCTAATATATACCTTGATATACTGGCATAGCAAAAGTTGTACAGTTTGGGGGTATATTTGTGGTGAGGCTGTTAGAGTCAGCATATACCTAGAGAAATGCTAACAGCAGGTGCTTTTAACACAGGCTTTTAACTCCAAGGTTAAATTCTTGCTCGGATACTTTTGCTCTGTACCTCTTGATCTGGAAATAACTGAAATCAGTGGAAACAGTTTATTCTTGAAGAGGAGAATAAAGGGGTGAGACCAAAGGTGAAATAAGAAGTAGTGATGGGGGAAAGGAAATTAAATTGAGAAGGAAGGTGCCCTGGAAATGGAGCAGTGCTTTTGTTGATCTGCCTCTTCCATTTTCTGGCAGCGTTTTCTGTCAGTCAGAACTTAACTGGCAATGTATTTTTCCTTGCCATTCTGCTCTAATGTACTAGACTTGCTATGCAATATAATTTCAACAAGCTCGTCTACGAGTATGGGTATTTTTAGCACAGTTTCCTAAGGACAGGAAGCTTGGATCATGTTCCCCATCTACCTCTTTGCCTCCTGCTCCCATTTTCCTGCGACTGTTGAACCCATTACCCATTTTGGACCAAACCTGGCTCTGGGAGATAGATCCCCAATATATTCAGTTTCAAGAGCTTTTATGAAAACAGGGCCAGGACAGAGAACAAAGACCCACACCAGTGCCCCCGTTCAGCAGGGTGCCTGGGCTCAGGCTACCAAGACTGCCTGGCCCAGCAGCCCAAGTACACTGTGGTCAGTCAGGATCCCTGCAGCCTGCGCTGCCTCCTGCCCATCAGGGCACGGCAGACATCACACAGGGTCAAGGAGCAGAGGGTAGAAGGGATGTGCAGGGGGAAGGAAGAAGAGTAGAGTGTTTTGCAGTAGAGTTGGTGGGCATGGGCATGTCAGACCCAAGTCTGTGAAGATCAAGTCATATTCTTCATGGAACGGCTTTTTTACTTTCTAGTGTCATGCAGTTTTGCCAAGAAACTGTGTTCTTTCCCTGACACCCAACTTGCTTTTCTCTGTTAGAGAGCTATGTATAACTTTCCCATCCAGCTTAGCATCACTTCACTGGGGAAGCAATGTCAGTGAGTGTGAATTTCCAGTCCTAGCAAAATGAAATATGCTGTTTTCACGAACTGTACTGAAGCATGAAAGTGACCTGCGTTCAACTTCCATCCCCTCAGTAATCTTGCATGCTAGTGATGGGTGATACCACTTGATTCTGACATAATGTGAAATAATGTCAAAAAAACATTTCATGGTAGCCCCAGTAGCATGATAGTGTTAACCCTTTTCGGCATAGGGTCACTAGAGGTCCAGTGAACTGTGTGTGGCAGAGGCTATTTCTTCTTGTTTCCCTTCACTAACACTTCTCTCCCTTCTCCCTCCATCCTCCAGCCAATTTCATCTCCTTGGAGAACTTTTCCTAATGATGGATAATCATATGGCACAAGGTGGTAGTGGAGAACCCGGGACTTGACTCTTGTCCCTCTCTGTAGGGATACAGGATTTCTATCTATCTGTCTCGCACTGCTCTTGTTGGTGCCCAGTTTCTGTCCTGGCTCCTCTCTTGTCTTCTCCCTCTCCAGTTCCAAGAGCCCATATATGTTAAATGCCTTTCTCCAGTACTCTACTGTGAAAAAGCCAGCCAGCAGTGAGGAAAAAAAGAAGTGTGAAGCCCCTGCCAGACCCTCTCCGCCTTTGTGTTTTTGTGGCTTCTGCTGCCAGCCCAGAGTCGGGCAAGGGGAGCAGAGCCACAGCCAGCCTGGATGGCTGGGAGCACAACCCAGCGTGAAGCGAAGCTCTTCCATGGAGCAATATTATTTAGCGCTGCGATGTCATTTGGAGGCAGGATATAACTGTGGTGGCAGCAGAGCAGCCATCACTCCTGTGTGCAGAGGAGCTTTCAGGTCTGGGTGGAATTTTGAACTGTGTACGCATGAACACCTTTTTCAGCGCTAGTCACTGTGCGTAGGCTTTGCAGAAAGCAGTGTCAGAAAGCTCGGGGAAGCCCCTGGCCTGCTCATTTCCAAATGATATTTGCCTGTTAGACTTGCAAATGGTCATGGGGCATAGGGAGGTCATTTAAATCTCATCATTGTCTCCTTTTCCCATCTGTAATCTGGGAATAATACTATTCCTGTCTCGGGCTTTTAAAGTTGGAAGCCTTTCAAAGATGCTCTGTTTTTTATGAATCAGATTATGACACTTGTAACATTTTCCAGGATGCTCAGGATGTATTTATGAGCCTAACTCCCATTGACCTTCTTGAGAGATAGGCATCTAAGTACTTATGAAGATGTGAACATTATAAAACTAATATCTTTGGGGCTAAGTTTGGGAAAGACAATGTGGCCATATGTACAGTAAGAGTGTGTGCAGAAACAAGTCCTTGAGCTCAGCTGAGGCTGGTAATTAGTATTATGATGCTTTTTTCAGTGCTATGGTTAGTTGTATCTCATGGCAAAACCTCATATAGAAAAAGGGTCCTAGTATCCCTGTTTCAGTTGAAACATGATAACTATACAGAGAAATTAATCAGAAGAGCAATTTCTCAGGTACAAAAAATTATGAAAATGGAATGATTCAGAGAGTTGAAAATCATTTAGCAGTTTTAATGGACTAGGCAAAATATTGTAAAAAAAGATAACTGATGATTGCTGCCTATTAATCTTGCTTCTCTTATTTCAATAAAGCATCTTAGCAACCACAGTGCTAGACACGCATTTCACATACGCTATCTTTTCAGCTGTATTTCAAACAACTTGTTAATGTTACTGATCTAATTTCTCAAGTGTTGAAAGCATAACGCTGCTATGAAAGAGAGAAACTGAAATGTTCTGGGAGAAGACATGGTTATTGTTCTACACTCATTTTCTAATTTATTAATAATCTCTTAATGGTATGACTAACAACTAAAGCAGGTATTTTTGCACAAGATAGGGAAAAAGAAGTAATGTAGAACTATTAATGAGCCTTACTGATAAAAATAAACAATTTTTATTGGAGTCTATTGTATAAGTAAAAAAAAAAAGGACTTGTTTTGCTGCCTGAAGCTATTGCTCGTCATTGTCTTCTTGATACTTATTTACTTGGATTTTAAAGAGAAAAATGAGCATCGTAACAGTCAAGGAATGACGTGCCTTCCTCTTGATTTTACGAACACAAAGGGATGTCCTCCTCAGCTGATTGTGGAAAAATGGGAAATAAATGTCAGCACCAATCTAGCTGAGATCTGTGTGCCTCCTTCTGACAGGAAATCATTTTTGATGGCCAGCAGTGTTAAAATGCCTCTGTGATGAAAATACTGCTTTGGACCTGATCTCATAACTAGCCAAGCACTTGTGGGATTTGCGAGGCACCTTCACTGCCTCCTGCCTCACCGGAGGCGAGAGCATTTGGTACCTGGCAAGAGTCTTCAACTGGCAGTGCCTGCTGCCTCATGAAACAGCTCACAGCTTTCACTCAGTTTACAAATGCTTTTTCCCTGTATTTTTAAGCGCTAGCTTAACAGCAACAGTGCAAACGAAGGGGCATTGTTAGTCTTTTATTCAGACGCTGGCTCCTACCAATACGTTAATTATTTTCCCTGCAAACTGCATTTGCGTTTCCAGGCTTTCAGAAGGGAGGCACAGAGGGAAGGTACAAAACCTTTGCTTCACGATGCGAACACCCTGGGAAGCCCTGTGCTGTCGTTTTGCCTGTCTTGTGCTGAGCATGTCAACGCAGCGCTGCCTGCACCACCACCAGCCATACAAGGCCTCTTGCACTGACGTCTCATTTCAGAACCTGCTTGTGCATGAGGGGAGAGCACACCTTCATTCCCCCATCCCCTTCAGCAGGATACACTGACCCCCTCTTTGTGGGCTGCTGTCCCAGCAGGCCATAGCTAACACATTTGGGGAGGACCGCTGGGAGGACCTGAAAGAGTGGAGCGGATGTGTTCCCCTGTGGACTCTCCCACACAAACATCCCAGGACCCAGACAAGGAAATGGCAATCTCAGCAGGGTACTCTCATCAGAAAATCTCTTCAAACTTCTGTAATAGGAGCACACCTGCCAGGCCACCTCTCACCCCCTCATCCAGTGGGTGTCCTGACTCTTTGAGAGCACTGCCTTCACCTTCTTGAATTTTAGGTGGTCTTCTTGTACCCAGCAGTAGCCAGGAGGTTAGCATCTTCACAACACTGCCATGGATCATCCTGCCACTGAGAGATTTTCTTTGGCCTCACAGCACAGCAACCAGCTGATATCTTCTAAGGGGCCTTGGTTGTGCTTCACTGACTTCTCTGGAGGAGTGAAGGGATTGCTTTTGCCCAAGCAGAAAATAGCAGTGAAATAGGGAGATAGCAAAAAAGGTGATAAAAGAAATAGGTGGCTAAGCAAGAGCAAGGTAAGGAAGGAGAAGGATTTTGAACCAGGAAAGAATTGGAGGAAGGTGGATTGATGAGGAAGGAACAGTGGAGTCACGAAGTGCTGAGGGAAAGCAGTCATAGGCTAATAGGGAGGCACACTTGGCCTTTATATAATGCAATAACTACTTCAGGATTCAGGCGTTCCTGATGGTACAAGACCCACCTCCTGTTGGCACATCTGTGTTAGGAGACGTGATGGTGTGGCTCACCCCCTGCCTTGGACCCTGCTATACCCAGCAGGTACTGGAGCACAGCTTCTAATTTATTTTCCTCCAAAAGACATCCACTTCCTGAACTTCGCAGCTGCTTTGGGAACCAACCCGACTCACAATATGTGGCACTAGTGGTGGATTTCACTTCGAAACCACACTACTGCTTTGAACCTACTGTAGCTACAGCCTGAGACAGCAAACTCTTCTATGGGTCCAGGCTAAAATAAGTAACTCCTGGACCTCGCACAAGGTGTGACACACATGGGCAGCTCAATCCAGTTACTTGAACATAAGCCCGAGTGCCTCTGAGACATCTCTACCAGGCAGCAGATATGTCACGGGACTCAGACCTGTCTTGAACCACAGCATCTGTTTAGGATGCACCACAAAGCATCTCAGGAGGCACTAGACACCTATGGCAGGCAGCTGAACAGAGCCCATGGTACCTCCAGCCTCCCTGCCCGAGACCTTGTATTTCTTACTGTTCTTCTGGAAAGCTGAGCCGGGCTCTACATTTCCTGTGCCAGGTGGGAGACCCGTGCTCCCAAGTGGGGAGCAGCTGCCATGCACCGCTGAAGCTGTGACAGTGACAGTAGCGCCTGGCTGCCCTACAGAGCAGGAGCCAGGACATGATGCTGACTGCGGTTCCTAGCCAAAGTGAAGGCACGCAGCCACTGGAGAGCTGGCCCCAGCATGTTGCTCCGCACGGAGCTCACAGCATGGCCACACACAGGGATGCAGCCAGAGCCCAGAGCAGCTCCTTCTTGTGGGAGGAATGCCCAAGGAAGAATCTGCTGTCCAGAAATTTTGGAAGACTCCTCCAAAGCTTTCTTGATGTAAGAATAGAAATAAGCTAGTAAACACTGAATGGCTGTGAAAAACGAATTTTCCAATGTCTGTTTATTGCACCATTTAGCAGAACTGCAGAATGTATCATATCCCAGCTACCGTAAAACCAGGTGTAGTACGTTGTCCAGCGGCTAGGCATATAACATAATGGAAAGTAGACTTCAGTGAAAATGTATCGAATAGATCTAGTATATAGAGTCAGGGCCATTTTATAAAACAAAAACAAAAACAGTCTCTTTCCACAGTCTACAAGGGCCTAAAACACCCCAGCTTCCCCCTCTCAGCAACCTCAAAAGCACAATTCAGGAAGCAGCTTTCTCCTCTTGGGGAAGGAAGAGGGGCCAGTTGAACCAAGAGAAGTCCCCAGCCTTATACAGGTGGATCTTCCCCACATCACAGGAAACTGCTAAGAAAAGATAAATACCTCTTGCCTGTCCCAGCCTCTTCTCCAGACAACTGATGAAGCGTCATTTTCCTTAGAGCAATGTGGCTCCCCTGCCTTCCCTCAGGAGTTACTGTTCGGCCCCCTGGGCTCCCCCAGACAAGCTGCTCCTTGCCTGTGACATGATCTTACGTTTTCTACACCTCACCAAGGCTCCATAAGCCAACTCTCAGACCAGACAGATTGAACAGTACTGTGGGGTCATAAAGAAAATGCCAGATTTTAACAGTAGAAGAGAGTCTTTTTTTGGACAATCTTTAGAGGTTGCTTTTTTAAGCCCGGTTAACTATCTTTGAAATAAAACCCTTCTCTTCCCTAGATGAGTTATATTCCAAGTTGAGGGAACCCTTTCAGCCCCCGAACCCTACCTACCACCATAAAAACACTCTGTTCTCCTGCCAGTCCCAGAGATATAGTAAGACTTGCAGTCTGTGTGCTGCACCATAGCACGGCTTAGTTCAGGGTGCTCTTATTCACTTCTGTGGCGTTTTACCAGGGAAGCTGTATCAGCACCTCCAGCTAATGGATCTAAATTCATTTTCTGCAGAGCAACATGGCCCATCCGTCCTTTGGGAGTTTTTTCTGCATACCTAGAATCGCTGTTCCCTGCCCATGTGACCACATACCTCAGACGTGGTCCCGCAGTATCTGTGACTTGTCAGGGGGTACAGCCTGCAGGCAGTGATGTTACCTGCTGGTCTGTAAATGTTTACTGGCTGCTTACAGCTGCCCTGTCTATCTACGGGACGTTTCCTTACTTGCCTGGCAATCCACATGAAGGGAGTTTTGTCCCAGCACGTGGGTACTGCCAAGAAGCTCCATTAGACAGTAGGAAGGATCACTTACAAACATGCTCAGGCTATAGAGCGAATGATGAGGGATAGGGATATGTTTTCTTATGTCAGGAAGAAGCATTGTGACTTGCCAGTAAATACCAAACTAAGTAACAAAATTTGCAGTACCTGTTTTGGAAGACTGTGGAATGAGGAGACTGTCAGGGAGGCACTAAGGGAAGTGACGGGAACCAAACTAGAGGATGGGAAGTCACCAACAGATGGAATAGGAAAGCTCAAAATGGGAGAAACGTCTGCAAAGGTGAATGGCCAGTAGATGAGCTGAAGCTGTGGGGAATAGAAACTACTAAAACAGGTCCAGCAATAAATCAAAGAAAATGCTAGATAAATGATATTAAGTGTGGGAGGCCTACTTTTAAACATGAAGAAGGTATCACACTGAATGCTTGCTGCCACCCAATTAAGATAATATGTACCACGCAACTTTGGGAGAAGATTACCGAAAAGCATCTGCATGGAATCACTGAAATATGGAAAAGTCGATACATTTTCATGCTGGGAAGTAGCACACACCCTATATGCTCTATGCACTGTCTGGGAGAAATTGCAGTGGGGGAGGAGGAAACAAAACAACTGGAACATTAGAAGAAAGTTTAAACTGGAGAGATGTACTTGCCAGTACTCCAGGCAGGAACGTATGATATTTTTAGAAAAGTAATGTGGTTTCAGTATTATTTTTCTTCTTCGTTCTTTATACATCCCAGTGTTTTATACCCTGCTGTACTTTGAGCACATGTTTTCATTGGCCTTGAGTAGGTCTGTTTTCTGAGTGTTAACTGTTCATTTAGTGATGAGCAATGCACATGAATGGTTCAGGATGCTCTTTCTTATGTGTATTACTTTGTGTTTGCTAATGCTGTGTTTACTCTTACCACTGTGAAGAGCATGTTACAGAGCGATCCCCCAAACTAGGGCCTACCAGCGCTAGCAACATTGCACTTCAGTGACGAGGTGCTAGTCACAACCCTAACCTCAGCCTGCTGAGCCTAATCCCCTTAGACACCTTTCACAGTCAAAAAAAGAGGGCAATTCAAAGCAACTGAATTGCCACCTCAGGAGTGTATCCTTCCCCTGACTAGAGGTGGGACTTAGAAAAAATAACCTTCCCGTTTGAACATTTAGCTTGGGTCCCTGCTGAAGGCAGGTGCTGTGGATACCTCCCTGCCTCATGTGGTGCTCGAGAGCCTTTGCCATGCCAACGCCAGCAGGTTTACTTAAGAAGAGGCAGGCGATGTAACAAAGAAGATTAAAAATTGCTGCTAGGAAGGTTGGTTGCAGAATTGGGTTGGTAATGCTGCAGTTCAGGATCAGAAATATAACAGACCTCTTTGGAGAAAATGCTTTTTTTAGTTTTTAATCTACCATGATGAATTTTTTTACTCGAAATGGTGTCAGGCTGTGAGAGTGAAATGAGGACTCTAAGAGAAAAGTGTGATGCATGAATAGGTGAGGAGAGGGGCAAGAAAGGGGGGGGGTCCCCTTTTTAGCATTGTTATTTTGACAGATTTTAAAACTTGAAACATTTCTGTGAATCTTATAGCAGATTATATATAAATAAATACTCATGGATATTTATATACCCTACACTTTTATTTGAAAGTCCTGTCTCCCAGTACATTTTACAGTGTTTTCACCTTTAACAATGCTCGTTAAATTTGCCTCTGCATGCTTTGAAATCCAGTAGATAATCTGTAGGCTGTTGACACCATAATACTGTGATGGTTTGTACCCCATTAAAATGCGTCACCAAAATGTTCTTCTCTAGATCCTTAATTCAATACATTGTGTCAATATGCAGTATAGATCCCATAATCCATAGACTATTATTAAAATAGTGGATTAAGGAGTTCCCTGGGATCGGAGCATGCTGTATATGTAACAAAACAGTTAATCTGGGAATAGTATTTGTTACTCAACACAAAAATTAATTGGACTAGTCTAGCAAGGATTTGTAGATGCTGAAAATATGACAGTTTGTGAAACACTTGCTAATGTATTTGATGACTGTCTTTGCTATACAAGTTCCTGTTAAGATCTGCACATAAAATACTCACTTTGTGTGAAAACATAATAACTAAGGAACTGAGGTAAATCCATATTAGTTGTTAAAATATTTTTGACTTCACGCTAATATAAAATATGATATTTAGATAGTTTAATATATATTGTATGAGACTGCATGGAAAGGATACTCAGACTTTTGAAAAAATAACTTTTAAAATGTTTGTTTAAAAGAGTTCACAAGAGGTTATACAGATCAGAGTCAATTTACTCTAACCCAAAGTGAACTGGAAAACAGAAGTATTTTTCCATACAATTCTTTTCTCTCAACAGTCTTTTTGAATTTGTCAGAAAAGGAAGTTTTATTCAACCATGTGCTAAAGTTTAACTGACTAAGATAGCCGCAGTTTTACAGACTTATCTTTAATGCAACAGAAGGTTGTCAACAAGCCTTTTCCGTGACATGTCCACATTAGCATGGCAAGCAGATGATTTGAGGATTACCAGGCTATTGGACAGGTCATCTGGGATCTTAAAAATCTCTTCTATAAAGGACCAAATCTGCAGCCAGAAGCTGTTTACTGGGTGGAAGGGGGAGGGAAATGGGTTTTGTGTAAAAGGCATAGTCCCTTGGTTTTGTTTATGTGCCGGCCACAGAGCATTGTCTTTAAAGCTCTCTCTGTAGAGTGGAGAGCTGAACTCTGGTTGACACTTGTTTTCAAGTGAACTAGTAGGCAAAGTAAAATTTCACTATTAAAGTCCCCAGATGAAAAGAAAAGAATTGTTTATAAAAAAAAAAAGTAGGATAGTTCCTTGAAGGTAAGCAGAACAGAGCCATTTTTTTTTCCTAATGTGGAACTTGTTAGTACCCAATTTCAGTTATACTGAAAATCGTATTAAAAAAAATTGTTTCTAATTCCATTTTTTAGGATTTTTAGGACTTTTTCTGTTGCTGATAGTTCAGGTCCCTATTGTACTTTGCCGTAAAGTTAGGAAACTTGAGGGGAAGATATCTCGAAAAAAGCAGGTAAGCTTTGATGAACTCATTTCCCCACACAGCTCTCTGTGAGGAGACTTCTAAGGAGTCTCCAGTTTTTACCTAAGCCTAAAGTTTGTTAGCTTTCACTTCTCATTATTTTTTTAAAGTCTTTTATAATTTAGCCCTGTGGTACTAGCAGTTTGGATGAAGTTCCTGCTAGCTTCAGAAAATATGCTCCATTTTAACATAACAACAAATGAAAGAAACATTTAAAGAAATGTTAGAGAGATTAAATCTAGAAGACTTGCCACTCTAGCAGATTTTCTGTAATTTTTTAGATTCCTGAAGTCCCTCTGTGAGAGGCTGCAGTACTCTGTACTTTCAACGCTGAAGGGGAGGGGAAAAAAACAGAAAAAGAAAACCAGAGAATAGAGCTTTGACTGATTTCTAGTAAAATTTTATGAACCAGTAAATTTACTGAGATAAGAAAGTAAGAATATATGCTCTGAATATAGCCACTCTGAAACTCAGTTTAGATGCTATTGCCTTCAGTCATTTCAGAGCACAGCATATCTCAAAATAAAATAGTTTTTTGAAAAGACCATTTAACATGCAAAGACTCAAGTCTTGCACCACTTTAATGAGGTCACGTTCTCATTTTTATAAAGAAAATAAAAGGATTTGGCAAATGCGATAGGATTTCATGACTGATTCCAATATGAGAAACATCAAGTGAAATGATTTGTTTTCATCAAATAACCCAGGTACCTGTGTATCCTAGCAAGAAGTGGAAACTCTTAACGTCAGATGTAGGAAATCAACAACAACATTACACCCCTATCTTTAAGTACAGTCCATTATCACCAGCAGCAAAACACTTTCAGGCTCTGCACAGGTGCTGAAGTAGGCTTCAGCTTCTAGGAAAACCAGCAGCCCCTTACAAACTAACAAACAGAAGTGCTCTGCATGTAATGTTCAGGCACTGTTAGGATTTTAAATATTACATTTTCCTTTCTTCTGTTAACATCAATTAGAATGGAGTTTTTATGTTCACTTTATTTGGCTGAAGATGTAAAAGGGTCATGTAAGGCCCTCACTAACTCATCTTTATTCTGTGCCTCGCACCATACCAAAATGAAGCTGGGTGCTCTCCAAAATTTCACTGTGGACAAGGCTAATGTAAATTCAGTGCTGGTCACAGATCCCAAATTGAAGCATCTGTTGACCTTATCCTCCATGTTCATCATGACCACCAGGAACACACCACCACTGCATCTCAGTGGCTTTGTAGGGACAAACATTACGGGAACGTAATGGAAATCACTTTCCATTTGATCCTTAGTTTTGTCAGTGAAGTGGCATGACAAGTAGTAGTTGTCACAACGATTTTGATGATGCAGAGAACCGACATTTTTCTGCAAAGAACTAGACCAGAGTGAGTCATTTCCTATAGATCACCGTATGCCATAATGACATTGTGATCATGGCAGCAAATTTGTTCACTAGCAATTTGGGCTACTTTTGGATTGGCCAAGGACTGAAACTTCATATCTTAAGGGTATCTAGCTGCTGAAGAGTAATCTGTCACTTAAATAAAAGAGTGCTAGAAGATACAGAAACACGGCAGATAGCCATCTTCCCAAATCTCAGATATTCTTTACAGTGAAAATAAGAGTCCTGCTTTAACAAAAGTAATGTAGAGACTCAGTTTCAGGTGGATTCGCATATCTTGTAGTTATAAATGATCTACTAGCTACAGCAGTTCCTGAACCACTGCCCAGGGGCTTGAGAGAAGGAATCATATGGTTGCTCCTAAGGCTTGTAGTTAAAATCTCTGATTTACGCCCTTTGGGAATACTGCTCCACAGCCTGGGTGACAGCCTCCTCCCAGGACACAGCCAAATCTGGAAGAGGACACAGATTTCACAGTCCAAGTAAAGCAGCATTCGTTTTACCAGTTTCACAAATGGTTAGATATTTTCAAAGGAATTGGACTCAAAATGGACTGGCAGATTCATATTTATATTTGTGCTAATAATTCTACTGAATATAAAGGCAGCTTAGCTAAACACGTGCATTATGCTCACAGAATAAGCTCACAGACCAGCTGTGCTTGACAAAAATATTTTTGACAAGGAGGTGTAATTCATTGTTTAGAGTCACTGACATGTATTTTGGAACTGGTACTCTCTGGCACTCGTCCTAGCGTAGTAGCTATGCTGTTTATCAGGCTGCTACTGAAGTAATAGAAAATACACCATAAATATAGAATGGCAGAGAGTAAGATGTGAAAATGTTTGTCATATGCTTATATCATCCAAGAGTTCCCTATATATGCCACATTAGCCCGATATTTCCTATTTAAATTTTTAGTTTCACTTTCCTAATTTCTATCCATTCATACAACTCCATCTCAGAGCTTGTTTTTCCTTTGAAAACCCACTGCCATATGGAGGAAACATTAAAATTATTGGATCCAAAGTAAAAACAAAAGCAGCTTAGTGTTAGTGCAAGAGGCTTAAATCGAGACAATTAAACCTAAGTTAAACTGAAAGTAAAAATTACAAATAATTTTGGCCAGTGCAAATGTACCATATATCATATGGAAAACCATTAGCACTGATGGTAGAAGCACATTCTTCAAAAAAGAGGACTATCTTTGGAAACAGTGATAAAAACATCAAGAGATATCTGTGCACTAAACATATGCAAGAGAAATATCTAGCAGCTGTATTTTGGCAAAGAGGCTGCCTTCCAGGGTTTCACTAAGGAGATGTGCAATGCTACGCAACTACGTGTTTTTCTTTGACCACTGTTTCATGGAGAAGGTCATGTGGTGCTTTCAGTATGGCAGCACAGCTGCAGCACAGCTTTCCTCTTCTGCTTTTTAATTTAATGCCGTGATTTATATTTAGCATCACTGTGAGTCACAGCTACTCCAACAGCCACCTGTACACCTCACAGATAATGACAGTCAGTCTGATTAACCATCCTGGTGTTGGGATATTGAGGAGTGGCCTTCAGTTGCTCAGCTTTTATTAAAATAGTTGAAAATGAGGCTGCTACACTTGCTTATTCTAGGACAAGTTCAACCTCTTCCACATATAAAAATCACGTCAATATTCATCCACAGGAATAAACCTTGCCCCTCCAAAATGTTGAAGGGTAATGGAATAACACCAGTCTGTGACCTTTTACTACATAATTCCTTTACCCAGGGCCCCAAAGAGCACGCCGCTTCCCAAAGCTGTCTAGGTTAGCCCTAACCTCAGTGGCTGCAGTTTATGATGAAAACTTCGGGAGGCAGCTCTGGGCATTTCCGCAACAGTGAAGAACCGCTAAAGGGGAGAAAAAGAAAACTGCTAGCAGGTGACAACAGCTGGCCAGGCAGGCAGTGAAAAGATGAAATCAATTGCCAAAAGTTCTGATGAAAGGAGTGTGTTACAACTATTCCTCTCCAATTTGTTAGTCCTATCCCTGTAGCTGCCCAAAGACAGCAACGTCTACCCCTGCTGTGGACGTTGCCACTGCCGGGAAGATGTTTCCTCATATGCCTCCACTGAGCATTATGCAGTCACAGCCCAGAAGCTGTATGATAGAATATAAGGGAGAAATACAAACATCTCTCTCTCTCTCTAGGTATATATATCCATGCACAGATGTGAAGGGCTGGAATATGGCTGTATCAAATTTTAATCTTTTGCTTGTACGATTGTGGTCTTTCCCTAGACAGCCTGGTGTACTGCGCTCGAGCCAGCTGCTCGGTGCTTGCTATTTTGCAGAGACTATCTCCTGCTAAGGGCGTAGTTTGGAGATATGCCAATCTTGATTGTTTTGTATTAATAAAGCCCCAGAAATAAAAATTATGTTTCTACATATCCTAGGAGAAACACACCTAGTAGAAGCATCAAGCGCGGCAGGGTGGCGTTTGTATTTTAGTGAACGCCACAGTGATGGAGGCCCTCCTTAAGATGCTGGGGATGTTGAGAATGGGAGGTTAGATGTCATTGCACCCAAGGAGGGATTGAAAGAGGGAGAAGGGTAAAAGGGTCCTGAAAATCTGAAATATTGTCAGATCACAGACTCATAGAAGAGCAGAGCTTGATGGGGTGGAAGGGTGATCTCAGGCTTTCCACCATCTTCAAGGAACTGTAATTCAAGGAGGCAATGGAGCGGTGTAGAAGCACACCTGTGACTAGAAGGTACTAGAAGGTCACCACTGCATAGCAAGGTGGTCTTGCCCAGGTTGGGTGATGACAGCAGTCTTCCTCCTCTTCTTATACTCTGTCCTATGTTTTTCGACCCCATTAACAATAATAAACTTCCTTAACATTAGCTTCTGCACCATCACTTCTTGAAAATGCCAAAATTCCTTCACATTCCCAACATATTTACCAAAAAAACCCCAATAAAACCATTTAATAAATTCTTGGCACCAAGGGAATGATTTTTTTTTTTTAACAATTAAAACTTTGAACTATCTTACATTTCCAAGTGATCACATTTACTTGTCCCTATCATCCAACCCAGCAGAAGCTGAACTACTAGCAGTAGCCACTGTAGGCATAGACTATTGATATTAACAAGAGCTATGAATCAAGGTATCAGTTTGGCCTGTGCAGCTCTCATTCTCCTTTGGAGCTTGACTGCTATTAATAGAGTCTCTTTTTTGACTAGTGTAAACTTTCTAAGAGCATATTTATGTGCCCATCTATTCTTTTTTTCAGTGTTATGGCTTGCAATGAGTTCATTGGATTTCTTCTGTGCCCTTGTATTATGACCTAGCAGTGTTCCCGTCTTCTCTGTATTTTCTAAGGCTGGAAGACTCAAAGTTGATTCAAAGGGCAAGAAGGAGTATTTGGCCTTGCTGTGATCTCTTTGCAACCCTAGAACTCTTAACCTTTTCCATGCAGTCTCTTATTTTCTGCTTCTCCCCCTTTTCATTGGCAGTGTTTTGATTGAGGACTCCAGGGCTACAATTTTCCATTCCCAGTCCTGCACAGAGATGGGCAATCAGACTGTCTCTGTCTGTAGCGGCTTCTGCCAGATATTTCTGTCTTTGGACATTGTGCAGCGGGACTCATCTTACAACATGCAGAAACTTATTTCTGCATCAAATTACATGGGAAATAGATGGCTTGCACAGGCTATTTTGCCCACAATCTGCCTGTTAGTTATGAGATGGACAGGAGATGGTTTCTTGTCCAACAAAACATTGAGAGTCCAAATTCTTTCCCATTCTCTGAAGTAACTTCAAAAAAAAAAAAAAAGCCAAACAAACAAAAACTCTGTAAAGTTATTTAGAAAGACAGAAAGACAGACACATTAACCCTAAAATAATTTAGTGGTCAAGAAAATCTCAGCGGATTTAGAGTCATGTTCCTAATCTGCCTTAATTTGTCTGCCTGTGGTGCTCTCAGAAATTCCGTTCTGGAGCCAAGAAGCCGCTTCCATCAAAAAAACCCTGCCTGAAACTCATACAGCCTGATTGAAAAGATTGTGTTTTAATAAACCTACATTTTCTTGGCACAGTAATCAGTTCTTCATTTGAACTCTGTCCCCTTGTTCTGGATATTGTCCTAAAAGGAAAGATAACCTCTGTCTTCCCTCCGCAGTTTCTGTCCACAGTGACTACCGTCACCTTGCTTTCTGGGATAAACAGTTAATGTAAGGCCACCTGCGGCTTCCCTTTGCCTTGCACTCCAGCTACCTCGAGGCTATTCTGATCACACATTATGCAGCAGGAGAACATATATAATTGTCCAGTGTAGCTCTAGTGCTGTGACTGCACCCAGGAAAAGGGAGACAGAAAAAAACAACTATTTCTTCTCAGAAGAAGGAACATCATGACTCTGTTGCTTCTTGTGTCCCTGGGCCATGGAAGGAGAGAATAGGCCTCCCCGCTGGCTTCCTCGATAATATCCCAAAGCTGCTCAACCCTAGTGCATGCAATAGGCAGGAGCAGCACACAGCTCACCCACCTTCACATCCTCTGGTGAATGAGGAACTTCTTCCTCTTTCAGCAAAATGAAGGGTAAGTAGTGGCTGGACCGCCTACATGCATGTAACTATCCTGTTGGGAGGTTACCACGTTCACTTGTTATGTATCACAATAGTCATAGCTGAGTCAGTTTGTTCTCTGATTTTAAGCATCTCAACTGAATAGGTAATTTTGGACAAACCAAAACAAGTATTTCAAAATAGTCATTGGAGGGGGTGGGGAAAATAATGTTTTCTCTAACTTAATATAGAATTTTCCCCAAAATAGAGAAGAAAATTAAAAATAAATCTACCATCTTCTTGACTTGGCAAGAAAAGGAAGAAAAGCCCCAAAGTCCTGTGCCAGCAGTAGCAAAACTACTGTTCAGAAATTAGGACGCGACACTACTGCAAGCATGAAACTGGGAAACGGTGTATGCAGCATTCCATCAGTCTCACAGCCCAGGCTGGCAAGTCTTTCAGGTCACTGTGCAGGGCCACCTCTTAAGCATCCCTTTTATTTGTGAACTTAGAAAAATTGTTTGAAGAGGTCAGAGCAGGTATCTTAGTTAAAAGAACAATTAATCCTTACAAAGCAAGACTGCATATCTGAAATATGAATAACTCTAAAGGACCCTCGTCCAGTTGTATGCCCGTATTAGACAAAGGAGCCAAACAGATTTCTAACATCTTCACAGATATTTGTACAATCATCACTATTGCCCTGTACCCTGATTTTTGGTTACCTACTTCCAGAAATTTGAAGTTGCCATACATAATAAAAGATATAATGTCAATGATTAAACAAACCCCAAATATCCTTATTAGTAGAATGCTATGGTAAGACCCTTCCCATCATACCCTTAACTCTGCTCCTGTGCTTTAAGAGTTTATACTTGCTCTGGCCAGCAGGTGATGCTAAAATACCTTTGAGGGAAGACAGTTTAAATTGCATTTTCACTGAAAGTGCTGGAATCTCGTGAAGCTGCAAGACTGTACTGTCATCCAGACGTGACAAGTTTCATTTATAATCTTCTGGCATATTTGATTTACAGGCAGTTAAACTACCCTCATCTCATCAACAATGAGTTCCAGATGTTTCAAATAAAAGGAAAGAAAACCCATGATGGCAGCCATACAACAATCAACTGATAAATTACATTTCACAGTAGTCCTTGCAGGTTTGTGCCTTAGTCTGAAGTGTCACACACTTGTGTATGCACATGTACACAAAATCAATATATGAGATAATATGAGACATTTCAGGAGTCAGCTTTATGCAGATAGAAGTAGGTTACTATCAACTGTCTGGTAGAAGTTTAAAAAAAAGGACACTGAGAATAGAAGTGAGGTGAATTGTATGAAACAGTCTCTTTAGGTGAAGACCAGAACATCTCTGTGTAAGTATTCTTCTATCCTGTAAGAAAATATTTAGTTTGTAATGTGCCTCAAAAAGCAAGGGTCAGGAGCATCACTGAAAGTGAAAGCAGCTTTCAGAGGAATAGTAATTGAAAGAAGGAAAAGGATGTAAAAGCAGAGCTATGAAATGGCTCTTTGCACAATATGCCACATTCTCTAAATGATGGGTAGTAATTAGTGCAAGGGAGCAAGAAGGGATTTGAGAGAGAACTAACCTGGATGAACACATCATTTTGGGAGCAAGAACTTAATGAAAAATCATGAAGGAGAGGTACAGCTGCTCCCCAGAATTGAAGCTATCAGCCAAAATGGTAAAACACAGAAGACAGCATTTACCTTCATGGCATAAAGTCATGGTTACTGGTATCCCAACACCAGCTTAACTTGCCACGGTTATACTTCATAAAATTCAACATCTGGGGTAGCTGGAGCAGAGAAATTAAATCCAAATCTGAAATAACTTTCAATTATAATAAAAAAAAGGAGAAACGGGATGCTCAGAACAATATTTAGCAGCCATCAAAGACAAAATTTCTGCCAGCTATTAAGGATTTACCGTATTTTTCATCATATGATTACATGCAACTTATTGCTCACCTATAGAACACTTAAAACCTCTATCACTCGGAGTAACAATAATTCACTGAGCAACCTCAGTTTATTTGTTACACACTGCTAGCATAGCCAGGATGGGTAACGTTCCCGTTGGCTACTGCAACTCCTTCCCAGTAATCCCACAAAGCTTAGCAGAACTACTTGGCCACAATTTCACACTCTACTGGCCAAAGTCAAATACCCCAAAGCCCCACCATTCCCTTTAAAAATCTTTCCGTCCCTCACTTCTCCCCACCCTTGCTTGAAGTACAGATGTTGTCCAGCCCGTATTTCTTAACGCAAGGCTTCGTATTCTTGCCTTTACGAGTATTAGTAAAATGGTGTTTCTCATCTTTCAACATTTGATTTTTATCATGTCAGTTCAGACCGAAAAAGGACTTGTGCTTCCTGTTGATTCAAACAGGTTATTCAGATTAGTATAATTCTGAGAGCTTCAAAGCTCATAGGCGCCTGCCTGAATTCCATCCTATTCTACCCTCTTTTCTTCACTTCTCTTCAAGAGTTACTTTTTCAGAAAAAAAAAAGAAAAAAGTACAAGCACCACCCACAACACAGCTAAAGTACCCACTTGAAGCATTTTTCAGACAACGATCACAGAGAAGAGCTAGTTACTTCCCTTTTAGGTCAGTATCCAACAACCAGACAGCCCATCCACCTCTTCCTACCACCCCACATAGGACAGGCTTTCTCCTCCATCCACAGATATCGATGGTTTAGCAATCGGTGCTGTCCGTTCTGGAGCTCTGTGTGATACCACTGTTCAAAATGTCTGGAACCCCAGAATGACAGTAAGGGGTCTTCCAGAAACGTGAATATAGAATATACCTACAACTTCCACGATGTAGCAGTGGGCATAAAGAAAAGGCATTAGACAACATCTGCATCATACCTGTAACCCTACATATGTATTCTGAATAGCTGGGTTTTCAAATACAAAAGGATTGCACTATTTGCAAGAGCTAAGTAGGGTAGTCACTGTTATTTGCGTTCACAGGAAAGGCAGAGGGAAGAAACATAAGGGAATCCGCTTTCAAGCAACCCCGAGCAAAACTGCAAGATGGGAGAAAGGTAAGGAGAAAGCAGGAGATTGCACTTACCACTTCAGCCTCTTACCATCATCCCTCACTGCATTTTCTCTGAAAATAGCACATAAACCATTAGGATACTGTCCATGACTATCTCATAGTCACCTAACATCTGTAAGATTATAGGGCACAAATAAAGGGGCTGAGTGCATCTGCAAACTGTTCATAGCCTTACACCTGTACAGCTGCAAAAACCTAAGAACTACTGTGTGTATTCATGCACAGCTGAGCGTTTCAGTAAAAAGTGACGCTCCTAGGCAAAAGATGGACAAGGTAGCATGCCAGGACATCATCTTGTTGTAAAGATGCACCTTCAATAGATTTTAGGATGAAGTTTACACCACAAAGTTTTTTTTTTTTTTTTTAAACAACTCCCATAATATGGTTTCAAAAGATCTGGTCTGAAGATTACTTTCAGACTAAATTTGGCAAAGAACATCAGTTTCATTAAACTCTGAAGAATCAGTGTTTAAAATGATTTACCAGCCACCAAAAAATTGACGCTGATCTGAAGTATTTTTGTATGCATATGCTCTGTCTTCATGCAGCTCAACAATTTGTTCCCACCTCTTAAACCTTCTACTCAATTACCTTTTCCTAAAAATCTGTGCAGTGAGTACCTTTTAAGAAAACGTCCAATAGCACAGAACAATTTTAGGAGAGGCCAATATTTTGAAAGTTTAAACAAAAACCCAGGCCTCCCAAGAGATCTGAAGTTCAGATATGGTATACAGTGGAATATTTTGATCCCCTAACACACACCAGAAGCTCTAAATACTTGAAAAGCTTTGGAAATATTCCGAGATATAAATGGGTTTCTAGTGATGGAACAACTTTAGAACAGTTCCTCTGTAAAATCTATGATAGAGTAAACTTTCTGGGTTATCTCAAATACTATACACCAAAATCCAATAATTGCAAGCTCCAAAACAGTTACAATACTACAAGGCAAGGTTGCTTGGAAAAACGTGTATGCAGTAGGTTTAGATTCCAGAAGATGATGGCACTGTTCACAATGCACATTTAAAGGTGAAAATAAGATATTTAAGAAGCTGTCATGATTTGTCAACTAGTCTGGAGGAAAAAAGGGAAATACACTGATCAGCTTCGAATCCATATACACACTCTAATGATAACACCACTTATATTAAACAGATTCTTAAACAGCAATTGTAAATACTTCACAAGAATCTGTTTTTATATCCCTGTGCTGAAACTGAGCACCTATTACATTCAAATTTCAATAATATACATAACCCATTCATGTTTCTCAAACTACATCTCCACATTTGTATGAGTAACTGTCAACGACTTTGAGCTGCGGATGCACTTACAACAGGTGATCACAGAACACATTAAGAATATTAAATTTTTTACTGTTTAAAATTTAAATCAAAGAGTTCACGCTACAGCTCTCACTGTATTAGCAAAGAACAAATGTCTAACCACGCTCACCCTTTTCCTGTTTTGAACGTAAAACATGGAAGACTTATCTGAAATCAGTATTTCCTAGTGACTGCGTGTGAGGAGGGGCATGAGAACAATCCTGTTCACAATATCTGATCAGAACTGTGGTGGGATAAGTGGAGCATGAGAGAGGTGTGGTTCACTTGGGAGGGGCTGTGGAGAACAGCACTTTGGGAAACGCTACCTGAAGTATTCTTACATACCAACTTCTAAGGAGGTTAATAATGACAAGTTACCTTAACCAAAGATATTTTTATTGGATTCAATATTCAAGCATCGTTAGGTTAAGGTCTTTTAGAAAAGTAAACCAATAAAGAGAAAAATAAAACCCCCCTTATGAACGACAACCGGTACATGCAGTTTAATTTCAAATAAAATTATTCTGGGCTTGTGAAAACATGCCAAAAATCAAATAGAAACTAAATTACTGAACAAGGTATGAACAAATTACTCCATTTTCAAAAAAACTGAATATAAGTTTTAACTCTAGTCACCTGAAATTGATATTAGTCTCTTAGTATAAGGCAAAAATAGTAATCTGTTATTTGTGTTTTTTAACCTGTGTTACGTACAATCAGCAATAGTTGCATCATCAAGATCATTTAAAAGCATGATCAACAGTAAATGCTGACTCATGCATTACGATCCTCTCAACACACTAACAATTCCATAGCAGTCTCAGAAAGAAAGTGTCTGGTTTTAGTGTTGCAGAGTGTTTTTGGGAAGTGTGTGCATAATTTCATTCTCATGCGCCACAAACACATGTTAGTGTTATAGTCACGTAGCACAAATAACTATATTTCTTGCAGATTATAGAATCTGCACAGAAAATAACATAAAATACTTTGTGCAGTTTTTAAGCATCCCTCATCAGTATAATTGTATCTACAGATTTTTATGAACTTATATGTAATGACCCACCAAAGACATTTTTACAATATTTATTAGATTATGAATTTATAAATTCAAGGACTCAAGAGGCACATAGTTTAAAAGGCCAAGAACACTGAAACTAATGAAGTCACAGAAATCAGAATATTTATGGACATAATACCAGTAAAAAATAAAAATCACATCCAAACTAAAAGCAACACTTCTTAAAGAGTCATCCTTCAAAGTTCGCATAATAAAAAGTCTCATTTCCCTCAAAGAAAAATAATTCATCCCACCTACCAAGCTAGAAAATCCTATTTACAATTGTACTTTAATCAGAAGAATCATTAAGTTGTGTAATACAGCCACTTCTATTCTGCCATTAGAACTTAACATTTCTTTTAAAGTATATTGTATTTACAAATGCATAAATATCCTAACTCTGATCTTCCTTAAGATCTGAATGAAAACAGGTTAAGTCACAATACAAACGTGTTAGTGGAAAAAGTGTTTGGGCAGCTGCATATTCAGTATCATTCTCAAAGAACAGGAAGCGAAATACTTCTGATAAAGCCCAAGTTCATCAACTAGACCAGGTCTTTAAGTTACGTTAATGAAGATTAAACGTCTTCTGTGTTAATTCTTTACATTGGTTTCTTCAGTCAACTTTCACCACGCTGTATATTTTTGTTACGAACCAAAAGCACGCAAAGAATCCAATTGTCCCTAAAATAATAAAAAAAAGTTATGTTAGGACACTGTGCATAGGAGACATCCTCAATTTCTATTTATAGTTTGTAAATTAGGACATATGCACATGCAATCTCCTTCCTTTAGTCCTCAGTACATCCAACAGATCAGATAATAGACATTTACAGACAGAACATCACCCTCCAAGACTTCAACAACTACATCAAGTATCTCATCATTTTCACAGTCATTGAGCTCATCCTGTGGAAGACTCTGTGTTGTTTCTCTTCCTCTATATTTGTTCTTTGTTGCTTTCATTATTCCCCAGTCTAGCTCTTTCATACTGCTCCATTTCACCCCTCTTCACTGACTAGTTATGCACACTAACTGACCTGCTCAACTGGTCAAAATAGTGTTGTACATTTAGTAATACAACTAGATTAACAGCATCGAAAGTTTCGCATTTCTCAGTTTGTGTGTCAAGGTCTTGGGAAATTACAGTACTATATTAATTCCTGCTTAAATCAAATTAATATAATTTTCAGAATACGGGGAAGTTACAACGCAATTTGCATCTCCTACTGAAAATATTTCTGTGCTACATACCTCAAAATAAGCACTTCTAAATACTTACAAGTCAAAAGGTATAAGCAAATTGAACTGAAATTAAAGGGTGAGGTTTGTTTCCCTTATTAATTACAACCTTTTAGCTAAAGTAGAGTTAGCTGCATCCTTTTTCTTCGTGAAGATACAACAGATACAGGTTTTTAAATAAAATACTTTTTCAAATGCAGAGCAGTTAATATAGTTGGGGTTTGTCAATCTAATTGTATCCCTTCAAAATGCAGCCTCAGTTAGAAAGATAGATAATGGACTCGAAAGCAGTCTAGAACACCTGTTAGGGAAACCTTTACTTCCCACAAAAACTAGGACAGGAAAAAAGCCCTAAAGATGATCTGATTTTGCTTGAGCACCTCTATATCATAGCCTTAACTTATGCAAGAGATAAGCAAGCTCTTAAAAAAGAAAACAAACAAAGCCCCCACACCACCACCACCACACACACACACTTTTTAATTTAAGATTTGAGAAGAGGCACAATAAGAGTTGTGTGCCAACTCATTCACTATAAAAGCTTGTAAGGAACCATGAATGATATCACAGTAATTTTTTTTTCACGCTTGCTAAACTACTGATGTTTAACTGACTCATTTACTATGATACGTAGTTTTGGTCCCAGCTGTGAATCAAAGATTTGTCACGTAGCTCCCGGTATTTTGCCTGCTGAGTCTGATCAATGACCTGGAATGCAGTATGGAAGCAAGTGCCTGAAGCATGTGTTACACTGACATAGCAGCAGGGCACCGTCAAAACCCTTCCTGATACTGACAATTTTTAACAGATGAGTAAGCAGCAGCAGAATAGTTTTGATACAACAATTATGAGTTTCTCTTTTTAGCTTCTTTATCATTTTGACATACGAACTCAGTTGCCTTTAGGAGTAGTTTTTGCTAAATTGCTAGTGGGCTATTTCATTTACCATTCTTTACCCTGCCTCTATCTTTTTCTGTAAAGCCTTATCTCAAAGCACTTCAACAAATCTCTGAGAGAAGTGAATGTATCTGCCTGTGAAGGCATTTAGCATACCAAGCCAAATGGACACAGTTATTCTCAAGTCTAAAGAAATATGAATGTTCCTCAAATTGAAGGATTATGTGCAATTAATTGGGGCGGAGGGGAAATAGTGTGATGTCTCAAGAAGCATATGATGTCTCAAAGTTGTTGACCCTAAGGTTAACTTTGTATGTATCCTCACCTAATTTCAACACTGACATTGAAAATTTCTAAGAACTAAAGCATAAGACTAGAAGTTTAGTTTGAGCTGCACAGCATAACTTGTCTCACCACTGTTCCAATTACATACAAGTGACTACCACAGAAAGCATCCGAAAGGTCCGAGATAAACAACCTGCCCTTTGCATCTTTGTGAACCCACCCTTGAAAAGGACTCCCCAAATTTGATGGCAGACACTGCACAACCAATTGCTGATGACCAACTGGAAGTGAACGTGAGAGCAAAGAAAAAGGGGGGATGCACTGGACACATCTCGATGCCTTCCGATGATGTCATGTGACATGACTGACTCGACAGATTAAAGGCAAATGAAAGATGGAAATTGTATGGTGCCTTAGGTGCAGAAAGGCAGCTAAGCCAAGTCTCAGCACAGAAGTGACACACTCGCTGCACAGTCCCCCGCAACTTACATGTAACACTCCAGAATCACTGCATGCATCCAAAGAACAGACTGAATAAAGCAGACACGGTAAACACTTCTGGTTTTAGCCAAAAATGTCTACTGCTAAAGGCCCAATATTTATTAGAAAAGCTAATGAAACTAAATGAATTGATGTTACCTATAGGTAAGGCCTGCTTATTTTTTCATGCCATGTTATAAATTTGCATTGCATTTAAAATTGATCTGCATACTGCAGTACACTTTGTTACTAGTCCAAACAACCACGCATTCTTAAATTCTTTACTTCAATGAGAAATTAGTACCCCTATAAGGAATCAAGGTTAAAAAAAGGCAGAGTGAGAAATAAAAGGGAGTAAGTGAGAAAGGAAGGCAGAATTTCAGATCTATGTATTTAGAATAGCTTGCTAATCAGTATATGAAATATAAATAAAAGTAAAGATGAGCTGTAACTCACAAAACATTTACAAACAATACCAAAAGAGATTAGACTGACTTTTTAAGAGAAGCACAGAAGAAAAACTAACTACTTTTAGAACACAGTTTGATCACTTTTGAAAACTGATTATATAACCTACTAGAGTCCAGTTCCCTTCTTTGAATAAGCAATGACCCAAGCAATTCTTTTTAGTACCTTGCTCCTAAATCATCATCACCTGCATTCAGTTCTGGTGTACCAACTGCTTCAGTATTTCCTAGGTTGAAGTGGTGAGGTCTTTGAAATTAGTATTCTGTTACTCTTAAAGTGAGCACAACTCAAATTTCAGTTCTCCCACTGGACTTTTTTGGTTCTCCTCTATATTACGTGGAACTGAAAATTCTACTTACAGTGACATCTGTATTAAAAGCTCTGATGGCAAGCCATTTCAGTTCTGAGAAGCCTTGAAATACGGCCTTTACAGGCATACATATAAATCCATATCAGAGCCTCAGAAAACATTAAGCTGTATCATAAATGTGGAGCTTTAAATCATTTAAAGTATCTCTCAGTTCAAAATAATTTTTAAAATACTGCTCTGAATGGTGAAGTCCACAAAGACCGGCTACATATTTTGCTGGAACGGAATACAGTATTTTCAAGGTTTTTGAGGAGTTGCTAGTTGGTACCTTCTATCATGAAAGTTTGAAAAGAGACTTCTTGCATCCTTCACAGCCATTCCTTCCCCCAAACAAGGGGGCATGTTTCTCACATGCGTGACTGAAGATTCCTTTTCAGTACTAAGGACGACAAAGGGAAAATTTTGCCACCTCATCTCACTTACTGAAGAGGAAATCGAAGTGCAGCACCTAAGGTGGGTACTTTCTCAGGAGCAGACAATGAAGATAAGACTATGTCAGGAAATGGTTATCAGGAAATGGTTATGAGAACTTTGCTTAAGTAGTTCTGTTCCCCTTCCCCTGTCACTTCTTTAGTACAACTGGGAAAGAAGGTAAAAAGCTCTAGTAGAGAAAACACAGGAAAAAAATGTCTTCACTGTTAACTTTTACTCATCTTCTGTCCTTTCCCTCTATCCCACAAAAGTTGCCGTTTCTTTTTTAACTGCCACTGTTACTGTAGACCTGATGGTGTTTTTGAAGGGTTTTTCACCCTACTTAACTAACTTAAAAAATTGAGTTTGTCACAGGAATGAAATCTGGAGAACTATTTATCTTGTTCAAAGAGGTCATGTTTGAAGTTCTAATTGTAGGCAACTCCTCAAACGGGGCAGTCCACTTCTGCCTCCTCCCCATTTCATCTCTTTCATTAGATTCTGTGATCAGAGTTGCAAAATGCAATGGAAGTAGATCAGCAGAAATCAAAGACTTTATACTAATTTATGATCCTGTATCAAGATATTTTTTCCCAAGGGTTCTCCTGAGCAAAGCTAAAGTTAGACTCAACATTTAACCAAAGTTCAATATACTTACCTGTGAAAAGGAAGAAAATCAAAACCATAATCATGGTATAACCAAAGTACAAAATGGTGCTAGCTGTTCCTGTGATTTGCAGTTTAGAAAAAAAATAATGTATAGCGTATATTAAGAAATAAACTGCAGTGAAACCACTAGTGAGAAATGAACGCCACTGCCAGTGATAGTCCTAGAAGGCATAAGGAAAAAAAGAAAAGAAAAGCGTGAAAAACACGTAAAGAAAAACGTGTAAGTAATATTTCATATACCTCTAACACACTGACCATCTTACCAAATGCAGAATTACAAGCAAACTTTTTCTGTTATCACGTTATCCAAAAGTCAGTTTTCATAGTGTTTGTCTACAAACAAAAATCTGTAACCAACAGTGCTTTAACTAGACCATTCACAATTAGAGATAAGAAAGCTAAAGATCAATATCAAACAGGCAAAAATCTAAAAACCCAAACAACAACATACGCCAGGCCTACTATTGCCAGCTACAGACGCTTTTTTTGCAGGTTGGGCACATGCGACAACGTGCTTTGATTAAACAAAAATGGATTTCTTTAACACCTTCAGAAGACAGAGATTTAGACTCTGAACATGAGGTGTCTGACTTAGTGGTGCTCAGTGCAGGGTTTTATTATTTATTACAAGTTTTTCCAGAACTAGCCTGAATTTGCTTTACTTTTTAAAAACATGCTTCAAAGACATTTAGTAACTATATTTATGTTAAACCCTGTAATACTTATTTTCAATCACAAAAACCTTAAAATTCTGTGGAAGCATCCTTAAAACAGTATTAGGCATGAACACCGAAGAATATTTCTTACCTCTGCACATAGATGGAAGTAGCAGAGCAGTATTGTGGCTTCAGAACATGTAATAACCAAAATAATGAATACCAGAAACAGGAAGCCAAACATGTAATACATCTGGTGAGACCTGTAGAAGGGTTTCCAAAAAACACCATTTAAAATGCACATTATGCTAATATTGTATTTTCCTCATATACAGTAACATCAGCGTCATCTTATTTCCTTTCCTATTGAGGTACTGTCACTGGTGTGATACAATTGACTAATTTGCTTTCCGAATCAAGAATATGAGCCTCAGCAGCTATAGTCTGAAACAGTGAGAAAGCAAGTGCAAAGCATGCCCCTGCTATTTGGGGTTTTAGGAAAGAACTGACTGGACATAATAAGTGAAATTACAGTTCCAGTGAAGTCAGCGTGACCTCTTCCACTGACTTCAGCAGAACTTGGATTTCACCTCACATTTCAATCAAAGGGGCAGAGCTGCAAAATAATAAGAAATGTCAAATGCTGTAGATGTGTATGCTGGGTACGGGCACCTATTCAAGGTTCAGAAACAGTTTAAAGAGATCCAGTAACTAAATTGTGCCAGAAGGAAGGCAAATACCTCACAGTAGATTAGTTTGTCAGTGTGCTATGAGCTCACATCAGAATTCATTTACACTGAACAAGTCTTCAGTGAGTTATTTTCAATGTTTAAATGAATTACTCCCTGGTGCCTTTCAAAAGATTTAGGAAAAGCTTTTGTGTTTTATTTTTGTCCATGTAGCAATACGGCTACATTTCTAGCCCAACAAAAAACTCCAGTCATTTTTAATATACTTACTCTTCTCAAGTTATATGCCATATGTCAGCTTCAGAGCCACTTCCACACAAAGTCAGAGAAGTAGCATGAGAAACCTAACTATCTGAATATTGTAGGTCAGCTGCGGATTGCTAAGCATATCACAGCCACGTCTCTGCACCCCTAGACAAGCAATACAGGCGCAGAACACCTTCTAAATTACAAAATGTTAAAATGATGCATTTATATTTTTATCAGTATATTGGTAACTCTGCAGCCCCTAAAATCCATCAAAATATCTGGAAGAAAACCTTCACAGAGGAATTCCAACTTTGTATGACAGAGGAAGCTCAAACAGAGCGTATTTAACTTACCAAATACTATTAAGTATAAAGAACAACTGTATGAAGATACATCCAAAAGGCAGAATCCCTCCCATGATAATGCCAGGCAATGGCTTCGTATAGAACGATTGTTCAGGAATCTGGCGAGGAATTTGATTTGTGCGAACAGGGTGTTCAATAGCCTTTAAATGAGAATAACAGATTGCTAAATAAATAACAAGTAAAAATACACCACCACCTTTTTGCTTTCCTCTGGAAAAAAAAGAAAAGCAGAAATCTACTTCTGGCAAGTCTATCACTATTTGTATTAGACATACACCCATCTACCACTACACGTGTACATTTGCAACTGGTACTGCTATCAACATCTGCAGAGCAAATCGTTTAAAGTGACCTCTTGCAGAAAACAGAGCAGCAAATATTCTGGACTTCCCTCTTTACGATTAAATGATCAGTGATTCGTTACAGAGCCTGAGCTCATTTTCCACTTTTCAACTTGGGGACGGTGGTGGTGCAGACTCCGACGTCCCCTTCTAAAAACCACCCTTGTATGTTATTCTTTAGGACGTACTCCAAGAATCACATTAGGGTAAACTTACAAAATGAGAGGATTAAGCCTGGCATGGATTTAAGCTGCATATGTAGACCAGCATGGTTGGAAGAAAAATTTAAGGCAGATAAATGAGCACTTTGTCATCTTTCCCCTTTCTTAAAGATTATATCAAGAGCACCAATAAGTATGGCCAGGTGCTTCTTTTCTTTTTCAATTTTAACGTATTTATGATATCTTTTACATTGCCTTGCAGCTTATCAAATCCTCCTTTTTAAAAGCACCTGTCATTGTACAAGGCAGGGTTGTTTGCTGGAATTTCAGCCTGGCTATTGGAAAAAAAATTCTGAATTCCAGTTAAGAAAAATGGGACAACTACAATTGATCTAAAAAAAACTCTGAGAATACTTCAATTTTCTCCGAAGGCATTCCTTGAGAGTTAGAGAGCTGAAACTCTGGCTTCCTATACACAAAGTAAGCTCAAAATCCATTAGTTCTGATATTTTCAGATTGTACGGCACAGTAAAACACTTTTTAAGCAAAAAGCAAGCGCCAATTTCACTATTTAGGAAGGCTTTGGTGACCCACGTCACAAAGAGTCCTCGTATCAGTATGTACTATCGGTCAGTTTCGGAGGAACTTCCATCTAGTTTAGTCAGTGGCTGCCAAACAGCGATATTCATTTACTGAAGACGCAAAGAGATTTCAAGGGAAGTCTAGCCATTTCATCAGAAAATATTCTTCCTAAGATTCAGTGTGGACAGAGGTAAGAAACAAAAAACATGGGGAAAAAAACCCAGAAATCCGTAAGTTACTTTTCTTATTTTTAGCTAGGTCAACAACATTTTCTAGTAATGAAAGAGATGCTAATTAAAATAAAGAATACTCAGATCACTACTTTATCTGGAGCAGCCATTCAGTTAAATATAATGATAACTCTAATCATTGTTGAGGGATATCACCACCACTAAAGATGATAGTGATGGCTATCATCATTTTTCTGACTAAAATCAGAAATCTTGGCATCTCAAGAGCAGGTGCCTAATGCAACTCTTAAGTAGCTGAACAGGCCTGAAGCTGACTTAGGCACTACTTCAATCATAGTCCATACAACATACATACACACACACACACACACTTACAAATCAATTTCTCTTAAGAAAAACACTTACATTTTTCTTAAAACCGAAATAGGCACCAATAAAGGTCAGCGGTACAGATATGCAAAACCAGAGTGCCAAAATAGCAACCAGAGTACCAAATGGAATAGCTGCTGAAGATCCTTCTCCCCAGAGAATGAGGTTCATGATAAAAAAATCTGCAAATACAATTCTGAAAAACACATAACATACTTAAAGCACAGAAATACTCAAAATTTAACGTTGTCAATAGCACTGTATTAAAATTTTATTGCAATCTCTGTTACAACCAAGTGACATACATAAAATATCAAAATGAAGAGGTCAAGCTAGCCCTTCTTGTTTAATCTGGTGGGACTGAACTCCAGCAGGAGCTGACGTTCCAACTAACCAGTTTCAAATATATGCTTGTCTTAACTACACTTCAGGGTAAGACTGCTTGCTGTGATTAAGTAGGAAAATTTAGCACAGTGATTATACAGTATATGACACCATATAAGACCAACTACAGTGTGCTCAGAGAAACAGCCTAGAGAATACAAGAGAAATCAATGAAAAAGTGTGCCTGTCTAAAACTTACTATCACGTTGCTCTTACTTAACCAACCTTTTCATGTGTCAAGAATAAACAAAAAGCTTACAAAAAAAAAATCTAAGGATGATATGCCGCTAGCATATTTATCTTTGTCAACTGCACATTGGTGTTCCCATAGCTTCTAGAACAAAGGGATGATGTAATAAGATTTACTTGTATAGCTGAAGCTTAAAATTAGCTATGCATGTCAGAAAAGCAATTTAATTCTTTTAATCACAGCTATATTCTGACTTACCCAGGACAAAGGAATGATGTCAGCAGGACATTTGTTTTCCATTTCTCACCTCCAAATGCTATATTAAAATATTTGACAGTTATCAAAATATGCATTAAGCTCACAACTATTAATTTTCCAGTCGATTTAGCAGTTTTACTTAGCTTGCAGCAACTCAAATAACGTGTAATCACGCCCAAGTTTAAAACAGTACACTACGTCTTCAGTTAGGAAAATGAATTTCCCTCATCATACTGCTTAATCACAAAAGAAAACCTCGAACCAAGCTCAGGAAAAGTGTCTGAATAAATAAGTTGGGCCTCTGGCAACTTTATCTTTCTATGTTAAAAGAAGGAAACAGATTTGCAGTGTGTGTTTAAGTCTTTAAAAACAGTATAAACCTTGTGTGTTTAAGGCGTTTAAGCTTTCCAGTATTTGACTGCAGGTTCAAGTAGAAAAAAATATAAATATAGAAAAAGCAAGCTTAACAGTTATCTTCAAATATTTATTGTCTAAGAATCTTACAAGGAAGTCAAGACCAAAATGCTTACAGGAAACAGTAATGTTCTGCTACTCTCAAAAGCATTAAGTAGTGCTGATATCACAATACTTTATTAGCTTTATTAAAAAAACTGTATGAATTCGTTCTACACTGATAAGAACTCTAGTCAGCATACTTTCAAAATTAAAATATCCTGCCGGAATTCAGTGAGGCTGACAATTTCATCTGAGCAGTGTCATAATGATATGCTTTCTTATTTCAAGAGTCAGAAGTGATTATGATTAGCATGATTTTAATTAGGTTTCTATCCCTTCATAAAATCTTGGTAGAACTTGGCACCGGTTATCAAGATTAACCATTTATTTTCAACTCAGGCTTCACTTTAAATGCAATGTCAACAACAACAACAAAAATCTAAAACCTAAATACATGTTCCAGTTGTATTTTGCTTCATATGTCCCACAATATTTTATAACATAAGGAGAAACATTCATGTTTACGTTCTCCATACACTGTGTGGACCACCAATTGTCATGGACAACAGGCATATCTTTGAAGCAATGCCTGTCTCACTAAACAGAATATCCAAATATCACCAAAATGATTCTCAGTAAACACAATATGAAACACTTTAGCCACCTCTTCACTGAAGATACAGAATCAATTTACCATCAACATACTTTCAAATATTTTTCAAAATACAAAACATCCAGCACGACGTAAAGAGTACTTCTGTTTTCAGGTACGCTTTCAGTCCTGAAGTTTCATTTCACTAAACTCTAATTGGAAATTAGAACAAGGAAATAGTTTATGACCTCATCTCCACCACTGTAGAAAAGCTCCCTACAAAATGCTAACCCTTTTTTCCCCAGTGGTTTTCCCCACATGACAACTGCATAACGGTTAGGAGAAACTGGAGGACCCAATGTGTACAGTGAGGTCACAGTTCAGAAATAAATTCCTTTCATAGCTCAATCTGCTCAGAAGTAATTTAGTCCAAAAGACCTACCTCAAAGTCATGAACAGTCTTGTGCCTTAAATAAGGTAAGTAAAGCAAGCTGTAGGTGGAATGCTTCACTTGAAAATAAAACAAAGGGTAGAGGGACAAATCATTTAAGGCTGGTAGGCCTTCAAACGAGGGCTAACTGGGATCAATTGAGGAAAATACTACAACTGCTATAAGGGGCCCAAACACCACTGGGTGGATTTCCACACCAGAGAACTCTTAATAACTTTTTCTTCAGTCTAACCAGTACTAGTCTCCTAAACAGCTAGGAAACACGCTAATACAGACAGGTGACCCAAACCTCAGGAAAGCAAGTACAGAGGAATTCATGATTTAGGAAACAAATGTGTGAAAAAAGTAACATCTGTGGCAAAAGCTGAAAGTAAGTTAAGGATTTCCCCCTCCGCCCAACTGTGGGAAAAAAGAGGTACAAAATTGTCAGAAGTAATGAGCTTAGTATTAATAAAATGAAATTTGTTTCCCCCACCCATAAATACATAGCTGTGAGAGCAATTCATGGTCTTCAGGCATGATCACATCAAAATCAATTTAACTATGTTATTTAAATATGACATAACAATTTAACTATGTTTTATAGTTGTTTTGTGTTGTTAAGTACATTTCTCTATCCTGCCCTGAGGGAAACTATGAACAGTACCATAAAATAAAAATCAGTTCTGTGATGATAATTCAGTTTAATTAACTCAAGCCCTGTCATTTTAAATAACTTTTACTTACACTTGTAGAATCTGGCAGCAACATAGCCTGCTGGAGTTCCAAGCAATACCCACAAGACTACAGCACAAGTCATTAGAGCTCCCCGGTTAGCAGGTGACAAAAATCCCAGGCAAGCAAAAACTATGAAGCAGAGATGCACAATTTTAGAACTGAATTACACATTTGGTTTAAAATCAGTACATCAGTTATTTTCTTAAAATCTCTCTATATATTAAGTCGTATATCTACTGCACCAGCTCAGCTGTTTCTAATCTTAGTCTTTTAAAAAATTTCTAGATAGAATAGAAATTAGCATTTTTATTAGTCCCACGCAATGAGCAGTAAGAGATACTGTGTGCTCAACTATCTTCTCCCTCACCATATTACTTACATAGGGTAACAAAAGTCATTATTAAGATCTGCGTGCCAGAGCCTAGAAAAACAGACAGCAGCATTCCTTTTCTTGGGGGCCTGAAAATATCACCATGAACCAGTTTCCAGCCAAATTCCTCCTGAGCATCTTCCTGTAAAGGAAACACACTATTTTAAAATAATGGATCACCATTTAAATAGCCTGCTACAGGAAAATATTTAGCTGAAAAAATTACACTCCGAATACATTTTAGCAGGTACACTGCAGACTTACAGTGGAATCCATCTGATTGTATCTTGCAATGTCTTTATGCAGCGTCCTCAACATAATCATAGCTACCATTCCAGAGAGAAAAAGAACAATCACCAGGGAATTCATGATACTGTATTAAGACAAAAAATGCACCATTAAAATTCCAATATGAGAAGTCCTCAGGACAGAACACTTGAGCACAAACATCCTTCTTCTCACCTAAACCATTGGATGTGAGTGTGAGGCATGGATTCCAAAATATAATCCCATCTTGATGCCCATCTTATATTTTTTTCTTCCTGAAAGGTAAATGTCTCAGTTTCAGATACAGTCAGTCGCCAACTTAAATGTACAAGTTATTATCCATGTAAAGTAATCTTCAATCACATGACAAATTAAAACTTTCATTTTACATGGCTTAAAGTGGATAGTTTCATAATAACTGCCTAAAACAAACCTAAGATTTGACCACAGAATCTAGAAGAAAATATTTTCGAAATAGTGTTGAGCACCGGTATCTTTTAGGACTTAAAGTCATATCAAATCAATTTAACTGTGCTTTCTCCCTTCAAGAATTGCATCAGTTCATCTGGAATTCAAACAACCATGCGCCCTAATATCAAAGAACATTAATTTTTTAGCCAGTCTAAGTCAATACCGCAGACACCGAGAGACCAAGCTCTGCTACAAAAAAGAGTACCAAGCATAGCATTCCACTCCACTAGTGGTGCTCTGTCCAAGTTTTCCTTTGCTTTGATACAACCTTGTTTCAGCATCAAATTTTATTCACCAACTACCATTCAAATTACAGTCAGCTTATACTGCAAGGTGGGAAGACAACAGTAAAAAGTCTACATTGTCAGCAGAGTAAAAGAAATTGTTCCTTTATGTACTTCAACTCATTATACAGATTGAATATTCATTGATCAGAAATGCTTCAGAGAGCTTTTTTTTGTTTTACTTTTCAGAGTAGACATGAAAAATGGAGTAGTGCCGATTAGCATGAAGACTATTAAACAAACCATAAATAATAAAATCAAATAATAAAAATAGCTAGATATTTTACTGACAAAGTGTTATTTCAGTAATTTGCAATACACAAGAGCTTGCTTCTTTAGGACAGAACCACATTTTTCCCCATAGCTATACTGGCTCTTTTCCCTCTCCCTGAGATGACCTGAACTGCCAACCTCATGGAATGTCAGACATGATATTGTGCACAAGATAGTAAAACATACACAGCTGGACACATCATTTTTGTAAGAGAAACAATATAATAGCGCAAAGCTAAGTTCATTCCTTAATTTTTAGGTCCTCACAGCTTTCCAAGAAGTACTGACCTTTTAGTATACAAATCAATTTCAGCATTGTGACCGATGCAACCTCTCTAAATATAACAATTGTCATACATAATATAACCTCTTTTAACTATTTTTCTTAAAGTATTTATTGTACCTTGCGCTTTGCCATGTAATCCAGCACATTACTAGAGTCAAGAACTACCACAGTAAACTTCAAAACACTACAGCAGCTTATGAAAGATAAAAAATGGCTCATGTCTGCGGAAGCGTAGAGATGGACTGACATTGTAATGGCGCTACTTTACTGCATGCTTATGATGGTGGCAGTAGTTTCCACACAAATTCAGCATTACCTTCCAACTAACTTTAAAGATTAAATATTTTGTCTCCATTTCACCATAGTTGAACTGAATCCTACAGCAAGTTCTACGTTTAGAAATAGGAGAAATATATTAACAGTCTGTATCTGACAATGGCCTGTCATTTAGAAAGACACCTTGACCTTGTAATAAGAAACAAGAAAATTGTTAAAATAGCTAAACAAACTTAAAAGGTGCCCTATTGATATTTTTCATCTATTAATTGCCAAGATTCTGATGAAAATCTGGAACAAGACAAAAAAGGTAAAGAGTATACCGCTTCAGCCTCAGAAGGATCACAGAATCATTGAGACTGGAAGTAAAAACAGCTGTGATAGCTCTGTGTAAGCTATTCCTTCAATACATACACAGGGAGTCAACAAGTCCAGTTAATTACAACCTTCACTCTTGTTAGTTCTCCATTCGCATTTCTGAGGTCTTACACTAATACTTTGGGAAACAGTTTTTCAGCAAATTCCATTAAAAAAAAAAATACATCTCTCTTGCCTATCACCAGAATGAGGCACATTCAAATATCATTGCTCCCTGCAGTTGCCTAATATGGTGCTCCTCTGCTTTTAAATAGAGAGCAAAGAAACAAAGAATACCAGCTTCCTACTTTCTAGTAGATTTCCAGGGGAGGAAGATCTTGGAGGAAAAATAGCTTTTGCAACAGGAGAGCAGAAAACGACCAGCTTCCACCTGCCTACCACATTAATTTGCTGAAACCTATAATTTCTCAGGCTTAGAACTTGGATTGGGAACTAATCTACCAGATAGCCTAGGCAGACATAGAAATTATAATTCTTTTAAAAAACATACATGATTTTTAAGTTTAGTGGGGGGTTTTGTGCAAAACTTAAGTCCTGCAGTTAAACCCCAATTTGTATTTGACTTTCTAGTTCAAGTAACAAAATAATTTTTAAATGATGAACTTACTATTCTGAAATAATTTTAGTTGTCCATCTCTTAAGATTATTAATTTAAGTGATTTGATATCAAGGGTAGTTAACACAAAAAAGCTTAACACTCACATGAAAAGTAACTGAGTACGTGTAAGCAATTTTGACTTCTCCGTTAGCCTTATTACTTATATCCATAGGTACTCCTGAGCAATCAGGGTTCTCTGGATGAGTATGCTTGTAACTGTGGGAAGAAAAACACAAGATGAAAGCTGACTGATAACATTATTAAGAAAGCCTTTATACAAGTTCACGCAAGTAGCGGTCTCATTCAGGTCTCTTCCCTTAAAATATAAAAATTGTTCCTAATACTTGTTGAGTTTAAGAACTCGCAAGCAACATATCACAAGTGCAGACATTTTTGCCATCGCAACTTTTTAAACACGAGCTGTCTCTTCTAAAAAATAACTATAGAATACAGAATATATACAGAGCATCACAGAATATTCTTAAGAGCTCCCAAAACAGTAAGTCATGATACAATGGAAGTATTAACTTCTGTCAAAACAGTTAGGTGGCAGAAAAAATACCCTGATCATGACATTGGATCAACAATGCAACAAGCTCAGTGAGTATACTAAGAATACAAGAAAAAAAAAAGACAAGATGCCAAGAAGTGATAAAAAAAACCCGACATCAGTTGTGGAAAAGCCATACAGACAGCAGAACAATGGACTAATATAGTTATGAAATCGTTCTGTTCAAATCTTTATTGCTGAAGACAACAAACTTTGCACTCTGATAACTCCTGCCTCTGGCACTGCATTCAGTCACAAGACAAAACATTCCCCACACACACACATTGAAAAATGAGGACTGCTTCACTGAATGCATAGGACCTCCAGGTTTTATTTGATCTTTTTGGTCAGAATAGGAACTAGTGCAGAAGGATCTATGGAATTCAGAACAAAATTACATTAGACTGTCCTACATCTGATTATAAAATCAATAGGAAAACTAACCTACCAGTCAGGTATCTAAAAGCATTTCTAACAACAGGACTAGCAACAGGTCTCAGAAGGGAAGCAAGTATCTTGGGATGGACCACTGTTTGATGACAAGTTATTTCTAAACACTAACCTTTTTGGTTCAAGTTTAGCAGCAACTAGTCTTGCTCCCAGAGCTTCATTTTCCACAACATGGTAATATATTTTTATGTCAACATGGTTGAAGATATAAAATGTATCTTTTTCATGAAATTCTGACTGCAATGATAAAAAAAAAAAAAAGGAGGGAAAAAAAGAAAAATGTTAATCAGGAAGACAAAGACATCTAAAGCTTTGGGCAGAAGCTTTTAACATGGATTTTTAGACTGCATAGAGTCTTCTTGTCAGGAAGTTCCCCTACAAGATGAATATGGGATTCTGGGAACACAAAGACAATGAAGTGCTTCCTTGCATTTAAAAGACAAACCAAAACGTTAATAGTAAAAACCGTTTGCTATAGTTGAAAAGTAGACAAACTTTACCTGATATGTTTCAATAGCTGAAGATGTTCCATTTTACCTAACGGAAGCAGAAGCTGAACAGGAAAAGTCATGTGACAACTTTTATATAAAAAAGTGTTTCATGAACAATTTAACTATCTTAAAACACTGTGCATTTTTTTCATAGATTAAATGGAACCTTCCAAGGTAAAGGATGCAAATAACTGTCCACAGAGACAGAATCACCTTGATGTTTGAACCCAAAGATGCACAGCAAAGAACTGTAAGCAGCAGCTAAGAATACTGAATACAAATCTCAGGTGAAGGTACACATCAGCTTGGAATTTAGCGAGTTAAACAAGAAGTTAAATCACAAACATTTTATCTACTGAAGTTCAGTTAGTACTGCACTTCTTCAGGGTTCTATCTCTCCATATCCCTTTCTTCAAAGGGCCCTAACTATAAGGGTGATTATATAAGCAATATATAATCAATATATTGCAGCTCTTCAGTTACTTGTCTTTCAGGTTATCTTCCTTTCATCAAAAGGAAAAGTATTTAAACCAGGTTAAAAGAATATTGCCAGACTGCATATTTGATGATGAATGTATTTCCAACATCAATTCACACCGGAATCTCTGAAACTGATTCATTATGAAAGGAAAGGAAAGAGGTCAGGAACTGTAGGAACTGTCGTCTTTGGGAAGGTTCATGAAGTGGGAAAAAGCTAAAATCTACTTCAGGTTCTCTGTCACCCCTCCATAGAAGAGGTCTGGGGTAATTTGAAGACAAGATTGGATTTTCTAACATGTTATCTCCACAAATCTTGCAGTGTGTTTATCTGGGACTCCCCCAGCTATCCAACAGATCTTTCTCCCTCGCAAGAGAACTATAGTTCACTTAAGATTCTTATATTTGGCCTTCTGCATTAGCCTGCACAGTTTTAGGGAAAGCAATCCTTCACGCAGTACTGATTTTCATACAAAGGAACACAAACACGTCTATGCAAACCTGCGTCCAAGAAAACACTTCTATCCCACAAAAACGTAAAGCCCAAGCCTTAGAACATTTAAGCTTTTTCAGGCAATGAAGGATAACACGTTTTTCTTCTCCCGCACACCCTACATATAAGAACATGCAAACCTTTCACTATCTTCTCCCATCTTTTTGAGCTTTTCTCTATTATACAAAGAGGAGCCAAAGTTCTTAGCTTCTTCTAAACAAAAGAAGCTTACAAGTTGTGGATATTTACAGAGATACTAAAATACTTACCCAATTTTAGGGAATAAGCGTTCTTAAGATTGGGAGGACTCACCACAGAAACAGGACAAAGGCCAATCATTAAGTTAGTTAAAAAAAAAAAAAAAAAAAAAAAAAAAAGGACACTCCTTAAAAAAAAATAAAAGAATCTTGTGAACATACATTAATAACACAGGCATCTTTTGGACGGCCATCTTCTGTAATATAACAGCCAATAGGAAAACCAGGATTGCAGAACCTCTGGCCATCTTCAACATCATAGCACCATGTCACAGGCATGTTGTCCACAATCCTGTAGATGATACACTGTTATTTCACAGTCTTTCAAAATATTGAATGTAATGTAAATGAAAACAGATTAATATTGATCTAATTTTGCTACATTAATTACTGAAAGACTAAACACAAGAATAAAACTTCTTTCAGATGTCATGTCTTAAAACTGCACCACTTACTGCAAAACCAGTTTCTAAATGGGATGCAAGTATGTAGCTCTGACTGAAATGTCTTCCTTTAAAAAAATATATATTTCTTCAGAAAGTGGCTTGGAAATGGGAGGCTTCCTCTGTGACCACCAATACATTCTATTCACTGGACTGATTTCCAAAGTCCCCTCACGAATACAGGTCAAAACATTAATTCTTCATTCCGAAGATTAACTGTTTCACTATTTTGTCTTTTAGAATGGCCTGAACCATCCACTAAAACAGCTAAAATGAACTTTATTATTTCAATTTCCTTTATAATAAAACAAAAAACTTCCTAAATATTGCCTATATATACATATATACACACACATACATATTCCTAAACATAATCAATCACCCAGCAGGTTTTCTCATTGTTCCTCAATTGCAATAATTTTTCATGGCACAATGTAAATTTTTATTTTTCATTAAAACTTCAATTTTTTGTTATTGAAGTGAATTCCTAACCAGTTGCAGTTCCATGAAAGGATGGAATATTTTAACTAGACTGTTTACATAAGAAAAACAGAATAACAGAATCACAGAATGGCCACAGCTGGAAGGGACCTCTGGAGATCATCTAGTCCAACCCCCCTGCTCAAGCAGGGTCCTCTAGAACATATTGCCCAGGATCGCATCCAGGCGGGTTTTGAATATCTCCAGGGAAGGAGACTCCACGACCTCTCTGGGCAACCTGTTCCAGTGCTCTGTCACCCTCACAGTGAAGAAGTTTTTCTTCATACGTATGACAGCGTCGGGAACTGTGTCCTAGATAAGTGTTTGGGAAGTGACACTGCTCAGTGTAGTCTGTCCCTCAAGTTCTGAGAATAAGAAGCAGCTTTTTTTTTTTTTCATGGAAACAAAAAGACCAGCATTCAGATACTTGTACACATTGATGAGATCGCCTCTCAGTCTTCTCTTCTCCAGGCTGAACAGGCCCAGCTCTCGCAGCCTTTCTTCAGAGGAGAGATGCTCCAGTCCCCTCATCATCTTGGTAGCCCTCCGCTGGACTCTCTCCAGGAGTGCCATGTCTCTCTTGTCCTGGGGAGCCCAGAATTGGACACAGTACTCCAAATGCAGGCTCCCCAGGGCTGAGGAGAGGGGCAGGATCACCTCCCTCCACCTGCTGGCAACACTCTGCCTCATGCACCCCAGGAGACCGTTGGCCTTCTTGGCCACCAGGACACATTGCTGGCTCATGCTTAACTTGTTGTCCACCAGCACTCCCAGGTCCTTCTCTGCAGAGCTACTTTCCAGCAGGTCAACCCCCAGCCTGTCCTGCGGCATGGGATCATTCCTCCCCAGGTGCAGGACCTTGCCCTTGCCTTTGTTGACCTTCAGGAGGTTCCTCTCCGCCCAGCTCTCCGGCCTGTCCAGGTCCCTCTGAAGGGCAGCACAGTCTTCTGGTGTGTCAGCCACTCCCCCCAGTTTAGTATCATCAGCAAACTTGCTGAGGGTGCACTCTGTCCCTTCCTCCAGGTCACTGATGACTAGATTGAACAAGAGTGGAGCCAGGACTGACCCCTGCGGGACACCGCTAGCTACAGGCCTCCAACTTGACTCTGTGCCATTCACTACAACCCTCTGAGCTCGGCCGTCCAGCCAGTTCTCAGTCCACCTCACTGTCCACTCATCCCACCCACACTTCCTGAGTTTACCTACGAGGATGTGATGGGAGACAGTGTCCAAAGCCTTGCTGAAGGCCAGGGAGACAACATCCACTGCTCTGCCCTCATCCACCCAGCCAGTCATTCCATCACGGAAGGCTATCAGATTGGTCAAGCATGATTTCCCTTTGGTGAATCCATGCTGACTACTCCCAGTCACCTTCTTGTCCTCCAGATGCTTAGTGAGGACGTCCAGGAGGAGCTGTTCCATCACCTTTCCAGGGATGGAGGTGAGGCTGACAGGCCTGTAGTTCCCTGGCTCCTCCTTCTTGCCCTTCTTGAAGACTGGGGTGACACTGGCTTTCTTCCAGGCCTCAGGCACCTCTCCTTTTCTCCAGGACCTTTGAACTGCTACACTTACAAGAAAGTAGCTCCTTTCCAACTGTCCTCCATTTTTTTTTTTTTACCTGCTTCCTCTCTATGACCTCCTCACAAAATTTATATGCTTATCTTCTCTAAGTCCTGAAAGCAGTAAGTTTACTATTCAGTTTTAATGGAACATTTGAAAAGGAATCCTAAACCCCCGTGAGGAGTTCCAGGAAATTATGATACAGTAAGATATACCAGTCATGCTACAAACAGTGAGAATGTCAGAAACAAAATATATTTCTTAATCATATTCAAAGATATCCAACATGGTCAGATCTCCCTCTGTAAAAGCAAGAGAAAAGGCCTATTTCTTTACATTATGAAGTTTTTCTTAATGGCTAAAAGCTAAATGCCAAAATAAAATCAGTTAAACAAGGATTAAATTTCAGCAGTTGCCCTTAGGGCAACGTTATTTGCTCAAAGGTATGTTTTTACAGGTCCATAAGTAAGTTTCAAAGATGAAGTCATGGAAGCAGTCACTTTTTGTGCATCGCTGGACCAAAACATCCCACTGAAGCTTAACAATACATGTTTTTGTAAAACTTATCAAGCTACTAAATAACCTTTACAATTAAATGTGTAATCATTATAACCAGTAGGTTATTACTGCCAACAATACTTGATAATACCTCATTAGTTTTTTTAAAACCCAGGAAATTATGAAACCAACCATGAAGAATTATTTAGTCTTTTAGTATGTTGCATATTTTAAACACTGTTTCTACAGCGTTATTTTTTTTTTTAATGCATCAACAGATAAGGGGTAAAAGGAGCTATATGTGCTGCCTTTGTTCAGGTAAACATAAGGAGGTCTGTATCATCCCCACCATTAGCTACCAGACAGAAAGAAGTGGCAATGCTCCTAGCTCATACTGACACAGGGGAAGAAGGCAAAGAAAGGTCCATCCGAAAACAAAATGTCCAGGTGCTCAACAGTTTCCAAAGACTCCCACAGAGCTGTGAACAGCAGCAACAACAACAAAATCCTACTCACTTCACCGCACACTATTGGGCATAATTAACCTGCTGATTAGGAGCTATTCTAGCAGCAGATTCATTACATTTAGATCATATTTGGATTTTTACCTCCATGATACATGCTGGAGATAGCTTTTGCTTTTGTTAGTATTTTCATCTCCCAGAGCAAAAACAAGTCAGTCATCAGCCTACTGCAAAAGAGCTTGGTTGAGAGAAAGGTTTTCCTTTACCTCTTCTGCAGCAGACATACTGAGCTGCCTTCAAGCAGCAATGCTGGAACAAACTGATAATTTAAGAAGCAAATCATTTTTCACAGTTAATCTTTAAATTTATAATGACTTGAAAAGACTGTACGTGAGAGGCAAACATGCTATGCAAGCGTTCTTATATGTCTCTCTAGAACATCTGGTGATGAACATTGTCAGACAAGAGATCAGTTTAGCTGTTGAGTCCAATTCACTATGTCAATTCCTAAGCTTATTAAGTGGCTTTTAAAACCTTAGAAGTACTTTGCACCATCTGTGTTCCCCAGGAATTCTATGATAAATTGAAGCTGGATAATAAACCTCTATTAAATCCTAACTTATGCTACCTTGATGATCCTGGTACAACATGTTCGTGTACCACATGCCTGGATCATGCACCATTCACTACAAAAGCCAGCCACCTGCACTTTGTGGAGCTGTGGTTGAGGAGGACCTGCATTATCATAACAGCTATAAAGGTGGATTCTTCATCTCATGTGATCTAAAATTTTAGTGCAGTGGATCTAACAACCCAAAAAAACCCCAACAAATAAACACACAAAAAACCCGCTACAACTGACAATAGTGGAAGTACTATTAAAAAAAAAAACACCCTAAGAATGTGTGTGGAGCATCCTATTTTTAAAGGGAGATTTTCATACTGAAAAGTGGAGCTGCATCTTAGCAGAACCAAAACAGAATTCTATTGTTAGCTGTATAGGCTAAAAAGTGTACTTAAACACATTACCTAAATATATTTGTAAAACAATCTCTTCCAGAGAGGAAAAAACATTCTGAAGTACTTTTAAATGTGATTTGTTTTACACAGTTCTCTTACAGTTTCTCTATTAATAATCAGCTTAAACTTTTGGGTTTTGTTAAAAAAAGTAGCAAATTTGTTTCAAAAAGTGGCAGGGTGATAGTCTTGGATACTATATTTTTAATTTACATATACATATATATATACACACACACACAAAGTTTTAAAGCTGAAACTTTATGCCACAACAACATGTACCAGTGAAATTCAAAGTGGCTCAAGTATTATAAATACATATAGTATTTATTTAATAGGAACATAACCAAATCCAGTATCTTTACTTATTTCTGTATTAGGCATATACACTCAAAATCTCTGCAAAAATAGCTGCTCCTTCTATAGTTGTACCCAAAGGCTGCTGTTAGCACAGCATACCATCATATAAAGCGTTATATAAGTCCACACAGTGTGGCCAGACATTTCTAATAGCAAGATGAAACCTGCAGGTGAGCGTTTCCCAGCTCCTGCATCTGGGTGCCTAGCACGGCTAAATCCTAACCGAACCATCAGCATGAGATTCAGCGTACATATTCAGCCCTGCCCACTGTTAGCTCCCTCAAGAACAGAACCTTGGCATCCAAGCAGAGAAGGAGTCCTAGCATGCTCCTAGACAACCCAGACACAAAAATACCTGTTACAGAAGGACTGAAGGAAGGAACAGGAGAGGAACAAGTAGTTACGCGTTCCTCAAAACTATTTGATTAGTTAATTTGGACTGGCCACCACTCTGCATAAAGCTTTCTCAGAACTGTTGATCCTTAAGCTTTTGTCGAGCTGGGGCATGATTAACTTTCACATTTACAGGTGCAAAGAAATAGCAGTATTTTACAGTAAGCATAAAGGCAGCATAAAGAACACACAAAGCTGTAAGCATTGAAACAAATTCATTTCCTGGTGCTTATTCTTCGAGTGAAAAAAAGAATTATACGGAGAAGACAAAATAACATCTTTCGCAAGAACAGAAGGGTAACAGATTTAACCGAAATACCTAGTCTTGATATACTTAATAACTTATCACCAACACACTAGAATAACTGATTAGGAATTCTGGCATCGACTTACCAATGATGTTGATAATTCAGTAGCATACTTTTTTTCAAAAAGTCTAATTTCTGCTTATCTTCTGGCTTCTTGGTATCATATGTTTTTGTACAAACAGGTTTACATGTTTCCTCCTTTTTAAAGGTGAACTAAGAAAAATGAAATACATATCAGCAAAAATGTTGTGACCTTGTAATTCCAGCATTTAACAAGTTTCCCCTATATGTTCAAAATTCCCTATACTAATATAATGAAAAACTAACAAATTCCTAAGCCACTAACCCTCCAGAGGAATTTTTTTATATTGGTTTGTACTCTAGAACCCTCCTGTGATCATGGAGTATACTGTACGATCCCTACACTAAGAGCTCCTTGCTATCAATCAAAATCCGTTTCTTTCAATGATTTATTACAGGTCATTTGACCTCAGAGCAACAATGCTGTCCAGGCAGATTCAGTTGAGAACCTTCTGTCCTACAACATGAATCAGTGAGAGCTTCAGTCATCAGAAAAGACAAGCTGGCTAACCACCATTCTAATTCTTCTGCCCTACAGCTGCAAGACGGATTTCAGATCAGGTTCCAATTCCCTGTTACAAGGACAGCCGAGGAGCAAGAACCGGGTTTTGGCAGGTTCCAAAGAGAAAAGACAAACTCCACAGCATTGCAGGCCACAGCTTCAAGACACAAAGCGCACACTTACAATACTAGCTTATATTACCGCTCGATCGTGGAACTAAAGTAGTCTGCTTCCTCACTTGTGCTGCGAGCACTGAAGGAAACTGCATTACAAACCCAGAGCAGGAAGTGAAATAGCCAAAAATGGTGGATGAAACCCAGTGCTTGCTAATAAACAATTTATATCGCATAATCACAGCTTTGAAAATACAGACTAGAGAGAAATACAACAATGCCATTCGTATCCTTCAGTCATATCGCCTCAGTTTACTACTAAAAATTTCCAAGTTTTAACAGATTCCAGGAGGGACTGCTACCACTACTAAAAAATTATGCAACATGGAGGTTCCTGAACATATCATTTCACTTTTAACACCGAATACAAGGCACCTTAGCCCCCTTCTGCAGAAAACACATGGATTAATAAAGGAAAAAAAAATCTTCAAAAACCAAAAGGCAGGCATATGTTTCCTTCTAGGTTAAACTGACAAATTTCTGTTATGTCGAATTTCAGCTTTTGACATTTCTAGAGATGAAGATATTATGAATAAGTTATCCAAGATATTGACCTCCTGTTGTTAAATTTGAACTTATGCATTACTGAAAACCCTTTGGCAGAGAACAAACCCTATAAGGAGATGGTTCTATTCTTTCTCCAAACAAGACTTGACCAAGGTTTTCAGACGGACGCTTCTTTCCTTCCGCTTGACAAAAATCAAACCTAGATTAGAAAAAAAGATACAAAGTTAATAAAATATTCTCCGCTGTAAATATTAGACCTCACAAAGTATCCCCCCCAATCAATACCTTCATCGCATGTAAAAGAACTATAGAGTTTTCCTTCTAGATAAATGGTTTCTTCCTAGAAATTACAAAGCTAAATGCGTTTTTAATGGGACTATGATTTTTCAAACAAATAAACAAAAAACACCACCAATAACTCTTCATCAGATATTTCAGGTAATATTACTTAATATGGTAGCATAAATTTCCTTAAGTAATGAGAAGCTTCATGTTTGCACAGTAAAGTTAACCAGAGATTAAATCTTCACATGCAGTTTCACAACAGCCCTGAAAGGAATCATGCAGGCCAGAGTCTTGAAAAAGTACAGACAGCTTCTTTACAACAAGTGCCACTAAATAAACAGATTACTACACTTCTATTCACCAACAGGTTTAATAGTACACCCCCCAAGTTTTTCCAACCTATATTCAAATAAACCACGTTTGTGTTCACTAAAATATAGATTACTAGTGCTTAAGCTCTTCAATACTAATAATGAAAGCATTCTTTGAAGCATCAACTTTACGCAGTTGTACCAGCCACTGATATATTTTATGCACTCCTATGACACGTAGCAAGAAAGCATTTAACACCTCATTAAGATAATTGATGGGAAGTTCACACCTCGTTACTACTTTAACTCATCTGGCTGCAGGCTACTAAAGACAGCAGTAACACTTTGATCTATAAAATGACAACTAATGCAGAAAAATTATTTTCAAAAAATGTATTTTTAAACTAGAGTTACTCTAAAAGAGTAATTTTCAACCTACATGAGTTTAAACATACTTACGCAGTATATTCGTAGGGAAGGACAGATTCTACTGAGTCAAGCCTGTTCACAAACAGCTCGATTCCAGACTGAAAGAGTTAAGATAAGCAGTATCGTTACATCAAAACATACAATCGATTCTGACTGAGGTACAGATTTGTGGCAATAAGGTAAATGAAAGTCTCAAACTTAAAATGTAAAATCTTACGCAACTGCACATCTTGAAACATAAAATCCTATGTAATTAATTATATCTGCTGAGAATGTGAGCAAAACAGTACCCCCTCAGAAAAACAGTAACCACATCATAAAACCAATTTAGGCTAACATAAGTGTTCAAGTTAAGAGATGGCAAGAAATCATGCACAAGAACAACAAAAGCATGCCAGATGCCAGTGTTTTAGTTTAGTGCAGCAAGCTAAAGCCACATTAGTAAGAAGTAAATTTTAAATCCATCAGCATAACTTTTGTGTAACAAAGGTCTTAAAAGGGCATGCATTCGCTGGTCCACAGTTTTCATTACACAGCAGCTGAAAACTGGACTATTAGGTTGTAAATAACGTATTTAGACTGAGACTGTTTTAAGTTTAAAACAGAAACTATTTCCAAAGAGAATGTAAGGCAACGTACAAACAAAAACAAACTCCAGCAACTTTGGAGCAAGAATCTGAAATTCCATCTGCTGTGGCTTCAGCCTACAGTTCAGTCCACTGACACCAACTGCTGGAGCAGCCTGCTGCTACTGAAAAGGAGAGGTCCTCCCTCTTCCTCTCACCTCCCTTCCCTTATGCTAGGCCTGCAGTGCTTACATATTTCAACTGCTTACCTTACACTCATTTTGGCAGTTATCTGCTTGCACAGTAAACCAATTCAATTGGCAAAAACAGAAGACGACTTGCTCAGAGAAATTACAAAAGAGGGTTTTTTTAGGGAGTTTTTAGCAACACAGCAAGCTGAACTGTCTTACAGTGCAATCAGACGAGCTGGAGGCAGCACAAGGAAGGACAGTGCATAAAGGAGTAAGACCTCCCTCTTTCAGCAGCAACTTATCTAGTTTCTGTTATAGCACGAAAAGTACACCATCAGTAGAAGAGCCTTCTCCTCCCCGTGAAAATTCACCCAAGCTTAGCCAAGTTGAGAAATTCTGGAGCAGTTAAAACAAAACAAAAAAACAAAAAAAAAAAGAAAAAAGAAAAAGAGGGGAGAGGAGGGGGAGAGGGAGAGAGAGAAAGCGAGAGAGACAGAGAGAGGAGAAGATGAAATTGTTCATGCATATCTGTAGCTCAGATACTTCAGCCAGGTACTGTGCTCTTGATCGACTGTAACTGTCCACATGCAAATCAGGATGCAGCTTCATGAACTGAGAGCTGTTAAACTGACTCACTAAGTGAAGACATGTCACTGCCCCTCTCTTCTATGCCCCTAGCCATGCACACCTGCTGCTTACCTCTGGCTAGCACACTTTTTGTCATACTTCCGTAGGCCACTTCAACTCATTAACACAGCAGAAAACTAGTCTGACAAAAAAGCTGGATAGCTTCCTCCCATGTTAATATGCACACATAAGAATTTAACAATACAGCTGGGGCAATGCAGAGGACAGAAACATACCGCCTGGAAGAAGACAGCAATGAAATCTCTCCCTCTCAGCAGCAAAGAACTGGAACGGCTCAACTGCTCTAAGGCATTAGCTATTTTTTAATGGGAGGAAGAAGTTCACTTGAATGCTCCTGAATTTTCCATAAGAAGTACTTGCGTGAACAGTAACTGCAGATCTGCACCTTCAATAACAATTCCCGAGACAATGACTAGTTCACACTTTAGTCATCAACATTTTTTAAACAGAGTGAAGATTCTTAATATTCAGGGAAGAGTTATTCTTTAAGCCTACACTGATCATATTCTATTCCTGATGATATTCCAACCAGAAACAGAAAAAAGTGGCCAAACTGGGCACAGCCAAGCAGATTAGGAAACAGTTTGGAGGAGGGGGAAAAAGTCATGAATCTCAGCATTCTTGTGCTGCTAACTATGCGCCTCACTGACAACGTCACATCCCTTCTCACAAAGGGGATCCTCAGGATAAGGAGTCAAATTTTTTGCACACATTGTATGAGACAAAAATGCAAAGACATCCGAGACAGATGACCACATAAGTGTCTCAGGTTAGATACAAAAAGACAGTAAGCAATTTGTTTTACTTGATTTTACTTGACTTAAAAAAAAAAAAAATTTCTACCACCACCCCAGCTTAGAAACAGGGATAACTCAAACATAGCAACGTCTCTCAAGGATGGCAGCTTCAGACTCTTAGGGAAATTTCTTCCTAATGTCCAGGCTAAGGAAGTAGCGCAGAACTCTAAAGGTCACCTGGAGAGGTAGTAGTTTTTCCATTCTTGGAGGCTGCTAAGACTTGGCTAGGCAAAGGCACAGCCGATCTGATCTACTGTTACCAGCAGTCTTGCTTCAAGAGTGAGGCTGGATGAGGTGACCTCCGGAGGCCACTTCCAGACAATATTTCTATGATCGTATAAAAGAGTGCTTATAGACTACTACAACAGAAGCAGCATGGGAACAACAGTGAAAAAATCCAAGGTTTTCTGTTTAGTGCAGGATTTGGCTTGTCTCAATTGAACGATGTACTCAAGAAATAAGGGAAAAGACATATATAGCAACTATGCCTCCATTACACATTTGGCTTATTATCTATTTTATTGATTAATAGCAGAAAATAGTTAAAGTAAATGCAAGTTATTTATCAAAAACGTGTAATTTAAGATCTTTATTTTGCAGAATTGTGGACTCATGTTTCATGTAAGACAAGAAGATGAGAGCCTAGAAAACATGAAATTTTCAACAGACTTCACAGACAACGGATCATAACAACTGTTGCTCTTGAACTTTCTTATTTAAGTCTTGAGGCAGGGTCTGGCACAAATTCCATCACAGCAGCAGCAAGCAACTTCTAAAGCTCACCCAAGGAATAAAGACTATTTTGACTTCCTGTTGGCCAATGCAGATAAGTTAATTTAGTCACATGAACTCTGCCTGCCATTTACATAGATATGAAAATAAATGTCAACTTCATTTGCGAATATATAGTCAAGAAGCTCCTATACCTCAGATTCTTGACAGCCAGAAAGACACTGCAAGCAAAGTCTCACTGCGTACTTGCCTTGATTTTATACCTGCTCATAGCCATCAGCTACTTGCTCCTGCCAAAAAGTCACAAACCTCTGGCATGACCTGTTACAGTGATTCTTACTTTCTGCAGCTCTCAAGCACGCACTTAAAAGGACCCAGGGGACCAACTGAGGGGGTTTCCCATTTCTGTAACGGTACAATAACCCATAAGATGAACCGATACTTCCTTCCCTCTGTGCAAGGGGCCGCAGACACTTTACCATAAGTGACTGCGCCGGAAACTGAAACACGCTCCAACTCCCCGGAGCAACAGCCCCCCGGGCCACCGCGCTGCTGCCAACGTTTGATACGTTACAAAGGAGCGGTGACAAACCGTCAGGAAAGCACGGCGGCGGGATAAAACCTCGGGCCGCGCAACAACCCCGGCCCCGGCGAGCGCGGACGGCGCCGAGGCCTCCCCTCTGGGCACGGCTGCCTGCCTGCCTGCCTGCCTGCTGGGGCCACCCCGCCTCGCCCTGCCCGGCTCACCTGGCACTCGGACTTCTCCTTGCCCGGCTCGCAGAAGTTGACGGGCGCCAGGCCCGGAAGGTAGAAGGCGGCGGCGGGGGGCGCGGCCGCCGCCAGCGCCGCCGCGATGAGGAGCCGCCGCAGAGCCATGGCGGCGGCGGCGGTTGGGGGCGCGAGCCGGGGGGAGAGGGGAGGGGAGGGTGGCGCGCGGCGGCGGCCTGCGCGGGGGGAGGGGGGCGGCGCCTCGCGCACACAGACACGCGCCACCCGCTAAACGGTCGCTGCTTGCTTCTTTTCCCCCCCCCTCCCCCCAGCTCCTTGACGGCGGCTACTTCCGGCTTCTCGCGCTGGCGACACGTCACCCAGCGCGGGACTCCTGCCGAGGGCCAAAGGGGAAGGGCCACGCGCACAGAGCCCGGCGCCTGCGCGTTCGCTTCCGGGGTCGCTCGTCGTTACTGCCCGCCCCCGGCAGTTGCCATGGCAGCAGGGAGCTTCCCCCCCCCCCCCCCCGCCGCTCCGCGCGATAGGCCGGTCCCCAACGGTCGCGGCCGGCCCAGCCCCCGCTGGCCGGCGGGTGTCCCCGGCGTCGGTTAACGCCGCGTTACCCAGGTGGAGGGGTGGGCGGCAAATAAGCCGAGTGGGGAGACGCGGGGATGTTTTGCCGTCCGTCAAGGAGCGACGGGAGAGAAGCTCAGCGAGGAGATGGAGGCGGCGGCGGCGGTTTGCCGGCCCCGGGCGCCCGGGGGTCCCGCCTCAGCTTCCCCCGGCGCCATCAGCCGCGGGATGCCGCGTTTCGGAGGGACGCGGGGCTTTGGGGGCCCGCAGCCCCGTTAGGTGGAGCGCTCTTGGGACTGTCCCCCTTCCAGTCAGCCTGCATTGGCTTTGCATCAATTCAACGCGTTTGAGTTTGTTTTGTTTTGTTTTGTTTTTTAATTTTTTGGTTCTCGAGATTTTTGCTATGAACACCTCTTTTATTTTTCAAGCTGAATGGAAGGCAAATTCCATCACCAGTTAGATGAAAAGGAGGAGATACGTAGTTAAGTGTTCTTTATGGTGAATATCCATTACGGTTTAATAGTCAGAACAACCATGGACCATATTTTCTGAATATGAGGGCTGCTTTCATAGGACACAATCCACCAAAAAACCGCCACAACAAAACCGTAGGGTAGTGGCAGGAATTGAAAGTATATTGTTTTGATAATGTAGGAGAGTGGACAGTGCTCGTTGTTCTGAATGAAGTCCACAGCAAAGATCCTTGTTTTAAATAAGTTTCCCTGCTTCCTGATATTTCTCATCTGTCTGGAATATTTGTGCAGATTTAGAAACTCTGAACAATGATCTCTAATGAAAAACTGTAAATGCTGCAACATTTCCCATAATTTGCTGATTTCGTGGAATAGCTTTGTGCTCATTTCTTCTATTTACTATAGGACTTTGGGAAAGAAGGGGTAAGCTTATTGTTCATCCAGCCTGTACATACCCAAGGTCCATAGGCAGCTAAGGTTTTGCTACTAGTCTGTAGGGGATGGACAGGGCAGTCTGAACGTATGTCTAGAATGTATTCTGCAACGTAAAGGTGCCTGAGATAGCAATAAATGAGATACCTGCTACTGTGGGCAGCCTGCGTATGGCAGGATGGAACTGTAGGCGGGTTAATTGGCATGTTATCTGGACCGATGCAATGTTGAGCGTTTAAGCTCCTAGGCCACGCAACGCAGTCCTTAGGTAAGGTTCTTTTAATATATTTTATGTATATTTTTCTACATAACATAAGCTATCTTTAGCTTTATATAAATATGTTAATTTTTAACTTATTTAAATTATTTTAGATATTAGAGATCTCATTATATATTTATTAAATTATATATATATTTAAATTTAAGTTATTCATCTACTTGTCTCATTCCTACCTGTCTCATCCTTTAGCTATCCTAAGAGCACAATTATAAGATCAAGCCTTGTGACAAGCACAGCTGGAGAAGAAATTCCAGCTCCCTCTTTTTATTTAAAATTGCTCATGATTAGGGTAATCAGGTTGTAAAAGACCCAAGTTCAGTCTCTCTTCTGCCACATGGGAGTTCAAATGTATCTCCCATTTCCCAGGTTAATATTCCAAGCAAATTACTTCTGTGTACCTAATTCCATTTCTTTGCATGTGAGAATATTTAAGAGCCTTTGCCCATTTAATCCTCATCTTCCCTGAGAACACTCCAAAACTATGCAATGATTGGGAGATGTGGATCTGCTTAAATCCCTCATTTTACTCTGTCTTCATGACTACACAACCTGCTGACTCAGAAATTTCAACGGGTCTGCTGTTAGTTGGCCCAAAGGGCTTTGCAGTGGGTACGGTGCTGTATGCTGTGATGCTGCCTTCTCTGGCTCTACAAAGGTGATACAGAAAAGCAATTTGTAGGCTGCATTATTCATTCAATATAGTAACTCTTTTAGAGCAGCTATAACCATGGGAAGCGTAAATCCCAGGCCATGGTCCTTGGGATCCAAATTTGGTCTGAGTAAAAACCATCTTCTCTAATTGAACAACAACTTCACTGGGAATTTTCTTGAGAATTTCCCTTCTTTGGTTCCCCTGCTGCGGGTTTTACAGCCAGAGGTTACAATTCAGTGGGTGTGATTTCAGTACCAGAAGAACAAGTACCACAGGTTTTATCAGCAGAGACTTATGCAAGACAGTGTGAAATAAAACACAGAAAAAATTACCATTTCAGAGGTTAATGAATCAACAGAAGCTAAAGCAAAATAACAACCTAAGGTTTTTCCTGAGAGATTCTTGTGGTAAGAAATACACAGATGACAAATACAGAATGATCAGAAGCTGCTGGAAAATAAGTGTCACTCCTTGAAAAGTGTTGTCACCTTTTTTGTTATCAGAAACTGTTCTGACAATCATTATCATGGTTGTTCTCACCTCTTACTGCTTAACTCTGGGCTGCAAGGAGTGCCTCCTTCTTTTGGGGATTCACAGCTCGTAATTTAGTTCATTTTAAAAGCAATCTTTTAAAAGGCCCTTATATCCTACATCTCGGGGGGGGGGGGGGGGGGGGAGGCGAGTGCATTCTCCCAGTATACTTCCTCCTTTGCCTAAGAGTATTGAAACCCATGTTTCTCACAATAGTGCCTCAGTAGCTAAGCTGTAGGGAGGCTGTTTGGTTTTGCATGAAATAGATAAATATTTCTTGCTGCTGATTGTGCAGGCACACAATTAAAGATTACTCTTCTCTGTAACTTCTAAGGCACTTAACTGGAAACAACTAACTTCCAGCTTACTGATGATAATCTCAACATTTTGTACAATTACTCTTTAATAAACGATGAAAACATTATTTGCAGCAAGAACTGGAACTCCCTTCTTGTGAATGAGTTCCCTTAACACCTGAAGTACAGAGAGAGTGTTGTAAATGAGTGCTCTTTTCTGTCTTGAGACAGTACTAATAACTTTATGGAGAACTTCATCTGGGGAGAAATAGCCCCTCCTAAGTAGCCCCTAGACTGGTAGTTTGGTTGTTTTTCTGGGAAAAAAAAAAAAGGTCTAGGTGAGCAGGTGGAGGTGGAAATTGTATTAAAATCTCCCACCTCCCAGATGGCTCTACCAAGATCTCCCCGGACAATTTCCTCCTGCCCCCAGCGGGTATACTGAGCGTGCCTGAGAAGTTCTTGCAGATGAAGCTAATTAAGGATTATATTTTATAAGGTCTAATGGTACTTTGGCATGAGGAGCCTTGAACAATGCAGTCCTGTTACATATCAGGTACTTCTGCAAATGTCTAAGGCCAACTTGTAGGTATTGAGGGAACTTTAACCCTGAAAACTGAGGGGGCTCCTCAGTAAGACAAGAGCTGAGCAGGGATCTGGAGGACTACAGCTCTGTGTTGGAAGTGGGAGCTGAGCACATCAAGTGCCTTAATCCTTTAGTGGATCTAATGCTTCCTTGACAATGGGAACACGTCACTGACCACGTGTGGGACTCGTGGGAGCAGAGGCACGGCAAGAGCTCCCCCCAGCCTGTGAAGGCAGATGGCAGCATCTTCTGTGAGGCGCTGGGACAGAGATCCTGCTGGTTTTGTCCTCTTCTTCCCAAGAAACAGTTCTCCAGCAAGTGTATGTTGGCCTGCTGAAGCTCAGGAGCATTGCAGCAACCACAGTGGAACCACAAATACTCGCCTGGGCTTGGTGGCCCGTGAGGTGTGCTTTGGGTCACTGCAGAGCAGCAGTGCTCCGGGAGCTATCCTTTTGAACAGAATCCAATTCACTTCCTAAGTAAACAGCCACTGCCTCCTCCGAACTAGTCATATAGCATATAGAAACGTATCTGATTGTGCCATTGCTGAGTTTCTTTGGTTTTATGACTTACATTTCTTTTTTTTTTTTTTTGAATCTTTGTTCAGGAAATAGATTCAGCACATTCTGTGACTTTCTATGAGCAGCTTCAAATTAATATTTAACAGAATGCTTTTACGCTTTTGGTTAAGGAAGCAGAGGATTATATCCTCTTCCACACTATTTCATATAGTGCTCGAAATGTGCAACAAGTCTGATATCTGACTTGCCAAACTAAAAAGAAGAAAGACTGACTGAATAAAATGGGCAAAACAGAGCTCTGTCGGGTGAAGACTGCTGCTAAACTGCATCTGAGAAGAAAATGCTGAAGAGCGATTGCTATGTACTTATAGCTAAATTCAGCTCAGCCTTTCCCTGGGCCATGGAGCAGAGTCTTTGGAGAAATAAGGGCACCAAAAGGGATGTGGTGCTGTCTTGCAGCAAACAAAACAGACTCCTCCAGGAGGGAGAGGGGGAAGGCGGCACCAACTAGTACAGTCTGAGCAGTAATGACCTTTGCTGTTCATGGCTGTGGGAGCAGCTGGATTTACAACTCCTTTCAGCAGCATCGATTTGTAGGGTTTCTGTGGCGTCTCTGGTATATTTTAAACCGACACAGAAGATTGCTGTCTGCCTGGCCCGTGTCTCCCATGTTTGCAGCGGCTCTGGTTCAGGCCACACCAATTAGTTTGTCTGGCCCTCAGCGTGTAACTATATAATTTTTGTTAACATTAGGACCAATTACATGAATTGGAAAGAAACAAATGTTTATACAGAGGAAAGTAGAACATGTCTGCGGATAAAACAAAGGGGAATGTTTTCTTTTTTATAGCTCTAACAACTCCCAAACCAATGAGCTAGTTAACTCTTCAACAGTCAGTGTGGTCAGCAGTTAATAATCTCACTGTAGTTCCAAGCTTATATATCACTCTTGATCTCTAGTGTTACCTGAGAGACTTTAGATTAAAGTAGTCTGGGTACTGACCTGTTCTGGTGTAGACCTAAATCAGTCAGTAAAGGAAGCTGGGAGAAGCAAATGCTGTCCAGAGGATATGCAGTGGTGAAAAAAATCTGTATTTTTTTTCCTCCAAAAGCAGTCTGTTCAGGATCTTTGACAAGAGTTAAAGTGGGTTTTTGAAAAAAGCTGGAAGAAAAATATTCTATAATAGTCTATATCAAACTGATTCCATTTTACAAGTGGAAATAGATACATACAGATACCATCTGGTTATTATCAGTTAATCTGTGGTCACATTTCTCAAGTATTCTTATCATGTATCCTTTTGTGGCATGACCCGTTAAGACCTACATAGCACGTGATCATCTGCTTTCATTGACAAAAATCTTTTCTCAGGTACTGAGTCTCTCGTGGTGAATTTTGCACTATTGTAAAACAAATCACAAAACATGTTTATGAAATTCAAGTTATGGGAAGGCTTCTGGAACAACACAGTAAAGACTGCGGAGTTTGGCAGGAACCGATTTGGAATGTAGCTGGTAGAAATATAGACAAGATTCATAAAGGTACTGAGGCAGTTGCATCCCTTTCAGACATCTATTTGTCCTTTGTTTTCAATTGGAAATTATGTGCTGAATTAGGAACCAAGTGTTGAAATACATTGAGTTTTCATTGTGCTGCTTTGGTGTTAATTTCCATGCTTGAATTTTATAAATGTTATGATGGATATTTTTTGTCTCATAGAAACATATTTGTCATAATGATTTTCCCCCACCCCTAGTACTGTAGCAATTGCTCTACCAGATGTCTGCCATTCACCAGTATTCCATCTCCAACAAGGCCTAGGTAATACTCCACAAAAGGCACTGTTAAGGAAGGGAATTTCTCCCTATCCCTTCAGTTACTGGAGTTTTAGGCTCTGAAGTTTATCTGTTGTGCCTTTTATCCTGTTGCATCAAATGTGATGCAATTGCAACCGCAACTCTTCACATTAAAGGTATAAGCCTTTTTAGACTTCAGAATATTGTGGTCTCAAAGACAGTGTATGTTAGCTCGATGAATAAATTATGAAACATGTTTAAAAATTTTTGTTTATTTGTCTTAAATCTGGAGCTTTTAAATTTCATCCCTTAATCCCTCTATCAGAGAAGAGGGTACAATGGCAGAGTGCAGTTTCTCTGTTCTGCATCACCATGCTTCTCTCATGCCTGCTCCCTATGCTAACCAGTCTGAGGGACATATCTCAGCCCCCAGTCTAAGCAGTGTTCCTATCAAAATAAAAAAAAATCCTGAGTTGGAGTAAAGTTATCCTCTAATACTGAGGATTTTCAAATGGCACAGGAATTGGGTTGTGATGTTGTCCCTACCCCTTGGGAACTAACCTGTGCTGGACTAGAACTGCTGGGAACCGCCAGCTGAAACAACATATAGTTGTCCTAAATTATGCCATAAATCAGGCTGATACCCTCACCAGATGCTACAGAAAGAGCTCCGAACCATCTTTATCCTATCAGGCACTTGCAGCGGGTGCAGCTCTTTTGCACTGTTGTGGTCCCTGAGAGGCAGGACGGACCGTGGGCTTCCCCTCCAGGGAGACACCAGCGGCAGGGTAGCCTGAGGAAGGCCTCCAGCGGCCTAGCACCTAGAGCTGTGCTTCAGCCAAGTGTTCAAACGTTCGGAGTGCTTATTCGGGCTAACAAAGCTAGTGTTTGGCCTTTTTGCAGCTCATTCCTGTCTCCTGAGCTGGAGTCAGAACAACCAGTGCCTGGCAGGAAAGTGGTGAAGAGATTGTGAAAGAAGCAGGTATCAGCTGGTGATTTGTGCTGGAAGGTGGTGGGTGAGTAACCTTGTTCCATTTTATGGTAGTGCTTCACCTGCAAGTGCCCGCTGTGAGTGAAATTGCCTGGGCTGGTGCTGTATTTTATCAATTTCACTCACAGCATGCTCTGCAGGTGAAGCATTTCATTGCAGGAGTTGGACTCTGCTCTCCCCTCGACTGCCTGAAGTGGGGAAGAAAGGAGAGAAGGTAATAAATGGCCACGGAAAAGCAAAAGCAGGGCGGAGAGCTGCACGAAGCAAAGTATAAGTTAAACAGTAATTTTAATTAAATGCACCCAACCTTCTGTTTGGTGCAATTTTACGCTTAAAAGAACTTTACTTAGCTCTTTCGAGCTTTACGCTTAGAGGTAAAATAAGTAAAAGAACTTCACAATTAGGAGTGAAAAATTATGGAAAATTGTTGTATTACTCTGTAAGATGGTATCAGTAAACCTGGAAGATCATTTTATCAGTCTTCATCCTAAAGGAGAATTACAGTGGCTGTTTCCGGGAGGAAACCAAGCAAAAAATTCTATTTGCTTGTTTTTTTAAAGTCTGCATTTCAGAATTCATATGCCTTGATTTTTTTTGTTGCCCTCACTTAAATCTACGTTCAGTGTTGCTGAGCACTTGATGCCACTTCCCTTGAGTTGAGAGAGAAGTTGTCAAATTCAGCATCCAAAATCAGAACTGTGCAAAATTAGAAACTACATGTGAACATTTGGCTACCTATTACCGATGAAACAAGTCCCTTGACTTAGGGATAGGGATGTTAATGCAGCTTTAGAGTTTATGGACCCATCTGCCTCGAGCCACTTACATCCTGTAGCTGATAGGAGTGGGGGATAGCACAGAGCTGCAGCGTTTGAGCGGGTTCCCAGCTCCTAAAGGATTTTCCTGCTTGGAAATTTGTAAGTTGAGGGCAGAGCTGTAAGCTCCCTGCTTCAGCCGTTGTGAGCTGGTTCCCGAGCCGGCTCCCTGCACACGGCAGACTCATGCCAGCAGGGGTTAGCTGCTGGCCCGTGACGTGTGGAGGTGATTCACATACCTCCGGTAGGATACGTATGACTCTGTCCTAGATAAGTGTTTGGAAAGTGACACTGCTCCGTGTAGTCTGTCCCTCAAGTTCTGAGAATAAGAAGCGACTTTTTGTTTCCGTGAGTGCCAGGGACAGTAGGCGTATGTAGCCCTACCTGGTGGCATTATGTTTGCTGCTAGTTAATGTGAGAAAACTGATTGGAAGGCTGCTGGTGGTGGAAAAAAATCACAGATCAGCAGAGCTGTTGAGTTTCAGGAGAGATGGGAGTGAAAGGGATGGAATTACAAACTAAAAACAGAAGACTTCAACCCACTCAAAGAATTGGCAAATGCAGTCTTGTGGAAAGGAATTTTAATGGGAAAGGGAGCCCTGGAGAACTGTCAGTTCCTAAAAGAGACACTGAAGATTCGGTAATAAACTGTGGGGATGCAAGAGATTCATAGCAAGTATTGGAAGAGACCAATATGGCTGCATAATATCTTTAATGACCTAGCAACAAAAAAGATGGTGTAATAAGTGGCTTCATTTTTGCAGGCAGGCGATAGAAGTAAAGCTTTTAACATTGTCCCACATGACGCTCTCATGAACAAACTAGGGAAATGTGGTCTTCATTCAACCGCTATGAAGTGGGAAAAAGTAGGCAAGGGATCAGACCAGCATGTGGAAGACAAGAGAAAGAAAGAGAGAAGGAGGGGGAAGATGGCACAAGATAAGATAACTTTTTTTTTTTCTCCAAGAAGAACCAAAACAGTTCAAAATTGAAAAACAAAACAATACTATACATCTCTCCTAGTTTCATGCAAATGCCTTTGTCCTCCTAGCAATGGTGTGGGGTTGTAAATGGAACCTGATTTGCAAGATCAGTAAATATATGCTTATCCTAATGAAAAGGTTAAGCGCTTGAAACTCTTTGTTTACTAAAATGAGGGAGAAAGGCAAACAAAATAGTAGCAACTGCTCCCATAATGAAGATCCCTTTTCCATTCTAATGGGCAAGGTCTCTAAGTATCAAAAATGGAATGGCTAAGGAAATCGAGAGGGACATTTTTCTAATGGGTAGACTCTAGGGCTTCTGTTATAGATTCTTCTGTGAGCTCACATCCGCAGACTGTTTTAATAATGTTATTTGCCCTCATTTACAACTAAACCTCTTTCTTAGGTATCCCCATTGCCCTTTGCAAAGTGATGTGTTAGGAGTGATTAGATAATTCAGGGGAAGGACTGCACCAGAAGCAAGTGGCTCTCCGTTTGTTTTTTTTTAATAAGATTTTCTTTGAGACCTGGCCCATCCATTACTTCAGATGCTTTTCAAATTTGTATCAGTATGCTCCAATCGTTAACAAAACTGAGATTACTTTAAAACTCTGATATTATGTGGTACTGTGGTCTGCCATGGTGTATTCGCAGGTGCTCAAACTGGATGCACGGGCCAGTATTTGGCATGTAGATGTTCAACAACAGTGTTCAGCCTGAGTGAGTTTATGTACTGTTCCCCCTTCCTATAGATGAGTGAATGCAGCGTGGTAGTCTGATGAGCTGACTACTCACAAGAGCGCGCACTCTGTGGGATCCATGTGGACTATAATGTCTCTTAGTGCTATATTTGTGATTGCAGCACATTGCACTTTAAGAGTTTTGCAAGCTAAAAAAAGAGCAGTTTGTGGCAGCTTGGCCCGCCAAGAGTTATGAATCTGGAAGCAATTACACACAATCAACAGATGACTCCACTAGTGCCTCACTACTTCTCCTGCAGTGGTAAAGGCTTACAAAGGCCATCTTTATATTTGTGTTCTGACTGAATGGAGAATATACGCAGCTGAATATGGAACTCATGCATTCATGGCTCTGAGTTGTACGGCGATTTTGGATTGCAGCATGTTATGTATCTACTCAAGTATGTAGTGCTCGTGACTGCAGTGACATAAAATCTTTTTAACTTTTCTGAAATTTCATCCATACTGGCAAAGTAGGCTGGTACTTAAATTGATAAATGTGTATGTAAAGAAATGAGATCATAAATCACCAAAATGTTGGTTGGAAGGACACTGGAGGCCACGTAGTCCTCTCTAGTTTTTCCCACCCTTGAAGTGGGGGGGGGTCTAAAAACTGGACACTGTACTCCAGCTGCAGACGTACTGATGATGAGCAGAAGGCCAGTTAAATCTGCTAGTCACCCTCCTCCCAACATAGCTGAGTGTGCAATTTGCACTTATTTTCAGTGGGATTATACTGTAATCTCATATTCTTGTCATGCACCATAACCCAAGGTCTTTTTCATCAGAGCTGTTAAGCAACCCGTTACTTCCCAGCCTGTAACAATACCTGGAGTTATTCTGTCCCATCTGCAGAAGTTCCCCTTGTTGAACTTCCTGAGGTGTCTGTTGGGCCACTCCTCAAGTTCCTCAATGTCTGTTTATCGAAGCTTTACCGTTCAGCTTGTCAGCTGCCCCCTTAATACCACCCGCAGATTTATTGAGGATGGTACATTCACAGATTTTGCATTCTTTCTCATCATCCAGGTTTTTGATGAAGATAATGAACCAGTAATGACCCCTTGGGTACTCTACTTGTTATTGGCTACCAAATGGGCATCAAAACATTGATCTTTGCCCTTTGAACCCGGTGGTCCAAACAAATTTTCAGAGCATCTAACAGTTACAGGCATCAAACAGTCTAACACACATTCAGCCCAAACTTCGTCAGCTTCCAAAGTAAGACTGTGGCAGACAGTGTCATACAATTTTATGCCACCCGCTAAAGGCCCCTTATCATTTCAGCTTGCCTTCTGATGCATGGGACAAGATGCAGTATAAGGCTGATGCTGCTACTGTTGTAAGGGTCTGTGCTTCTTGGGCTTGCTCGTTTTGTTCATGATTTTGCATAGTGTGCTGATTACATAGTAGCAGGTCCAAGAACTATCATCGACTCTCCCAGTTGCTCACAACCCCCGGTTGTCTCGCAACCCATATTTCATGTGACTTAACCTCACAAGGGCACTGAAAATCTCTCTTCTTTCTCCTTTCCTGATTCCCTACACCTACCTTTGTGTTTCATCATCCTCACATACCCATCATCGTTGGATTCCTCATCTAACCCCATGTTTTTTCCCGAATGGAGCCCTCATCACACACCTGTGCTGGCAAGTCAGCCTTCGCCGTCTTTCTGTCACCCATTCTGAGCATTAATACTGGTGGTCTTAAGGAAGAGCAGCTCCTGTGGATAGGGAAACACTCCTGTGGGAGGGCACGGCCACGGCCCTCTGCCCTCTCTCCTCCTCTTTGCTCCCTCGCTGCATCAAATAACGAAGCGTTCGTTCTTGACAAGCAGACGAGGGGGAATTGGCAAGGAGCCTGGCTTCCGTATAACTTAATCTCAGTCTACTCAGCTGTAAGTGAGGAGGAGACTTCTATCTCAAGAGAATACGATTCCTTTGGCTTCACCACCAAATATTTGCTTGGTGATATCTTTTTTCTCTCACCAGTATCCCAAAAGAAGAAACGGAGAGTTAAATTTCCAGCAACTGAAAAAATTATCGGTGGGCAAGGGAGGATGGATGTGAGGCCATTCATTAAAAGGTAGATTGTTTGCGATGAGGATATTGTGCCATTCACAAACTTTTATCTCTCTGTAAAATGTGATGCTGTTTGAAGTACAAGTTATTCAAGGCATAAGGAAGCAGGGTCTTCCGTTTACTCTGAGGAAAACTTGAGGCATGTCAAAACAGATAAGCTGAGGAATTCCTGGACAGAGATTACAATCTCTCATGGGAATCTGTTCCTCTAAAGGATTTTGGAGACTATCTAGAATTTTTATTGAATTTAAATACCTATTGTGTTATGAATGGACAAAAATGCAATCAATAGTAACCTGGCAAGTGACATCATAGTATTTTATCATGCAGCTGGTCACAACCATCTTGTTTTAGCTAGAATATGGCAATAAAGCGTTAAACTTTAATAATCTTTTTCTTTGCCAGACCAACTGTCTGCAGCACCATGTAAGTGCAAATGTACATTTAATTTTTCTCCCTTGACCATCACATTCAATTACTCTGTCATTGAGAAGAGGGCAAGTGTAACTCCTACACAAGCTACATCTGGGATTATAGGCTAAAATCCCCACAAAGACACCACATGCTTTCCTTCTTCTCCACTTGCCCACTATTTTGAATAAATTGCCCAGTGAAGGAGGAAACGTTTGCCAATAGTGAATGGTTGGCAGGTGTGAAGACACCATCTGGCATCAAGTAACTAATGTTACCACCTCCAGCTCAGCTCTGTAACCCGTTCCCTGCTGAGGGCTGGCATCACCTGGACATAGGCATGTCACCCCCACACTGGCAGGGTGGCGTGGGCATCGCTGTGTCACTTCTCCTCCTGGGGCACCTTTACCTTCTCCCTGCCCTTCTGGCCTGCCTATAGCCCAGACCTTCCCTGGCTTTCAGATATATCCCTGATGCTTCTCTCTCTGGCTTTGAAGTCCTGAATTTTACCTGTGTCAGCTACACCCAAGAGCCTGGTTTATCTGAACATCCAGAGAGGACCGATATCACCCAGTCAGGAACTGGAGTGCAGAGGGGAAGACTGTAGAGAAAACTGCAGGCTGCCAGGAATGCTGGAGGACTGTGTTATCTCAGTTTCTGGGGCTGCATGTATTTCCTGCAGGCGTGGTAGCAATGTTTAATAGAAATGATATATCTGCCCCGGGGCAGAGGGCACGTGACATGGCACTTGCAAAGCAAAGGACTTGGTACATAAAGATGGTGCTGTGGATAGGCAAACAGCGAAGACCCGATCATGGAGGGCACCACGCAATCGCTTGCTAGTGCTAGTTGAGGCTATATTTAGGCTATTCTCTTAATGCGGAAAAGATATATGAGAAAATAGCTGCTGGTTCTGTACATACAGTGACAGCACTTGATGACACTTCAGAAGGCAAGAAGCCATGCCTAAGGCTACCCCCCAAAACACCCGGGGAACATGGGCGTCCCTGAGCACCGTGCCGTTCTGATTTTCCGAGCTCATGCTGCTCCCCGGGGCATTGGCAGCAATAAAGCTGGAAGATGCGCACGTCCCAGCTGGCGTGCTGTCCCCCGTCCTTGCTGTGGACCAGCAGCGCCTGCTCTGAGCAGAGCAGCCATGTAGCCTCGCGTGCCGCTGAACAAAAGCCTGCAAAGCCGTGCAGGGCCTCAGGGCTGGCTCCAGGAGATGGCTGTTAAGCTCACCCCCACTGGCTCTTGATAGGCTTTGGTGCTTCCCAATTCCCCTTTCCAATTACTGGCCCCGCTCCCTGCCCTGGCTGTGTCTGATGTGAGCTCCCAGCTCAACAACTGCATGGGAGTATTTGGGTTCAGTAAGGGAGGAATAGGAGAAAGAGGAGGCATAGCAGGGCTGTGTATCAGTCATTAAGAGGGCTTCATCTTGCAGTTTGGTTTTGCAGAAGTCCTGTGGGTTACTTGCATGACTGAGGATCGAGTCACTTGAACAAGGAATTCAGGAACGGCCTTACCTGAATTCTGTTAGAAACAGCTTTTTAAATGTTAGGATGGTGACTCACTGGAGTACACTGTTGAGGGACGTAGTGGCTTGTCTGTCATTGGAGGCCAGGTGAGACAAATATCCTTCAGAAATGGCTTGGGTATAATTGATTTTTTGGGGGGCATGGACATGCGGAGGGTGAGCCTTATTGCCCTATTTTCTTTGACTGTGTTGCTGTATTGTTAAAGGAGCTTGGGGAGGCCTTTTCCATATAAATCTAAAGATACAATGGTTAAAGGCCAAAAGCATGATTCTAGGTACTGTGGGCTTGATGCTTTATGTTATCATAATCACATTCCCTTTTTTATAATGTCTGCCTAGAATTATTCAAAGCTTCTGTACCCGCCCATCTTGAATCTGAGTCAACCAGCAGTGATTCTGCAGTAGTAGTGAGCTGGCTTCTCTCTTCGTTACGGCATTGGCACAAAAAAGGGTGTCTAGTGGCTTGTCTGGTAGAAATCCCAGCTGGCAGAAGGCTGGCATTCTGCTGTGCTTGTCTCCTGACTTCTTAGTATAGGCAGGGGCCTCTGAGTGCCAAGCACCCTTATTTCATGTTTTGAACCTGAGACTGTTTGCAGCTAGGACGAATTATGGCAGAACTCGTGTAATCAAAGTTGCTCATGGGGGACGGATTTGCGCCGAGAGGACTGCAAAGGGAAAAGAAGGAAAGTGGAAAGCCATCATCCTCATTTCCCTCCTTCCCTAAATTCCCTCTTCCCAGGGGCTGAGTTCTTAATCCAGGTTGGCTCTAAGGTTTTATTGGTGTGAGATTAGAACATACCTTAGACTGTCACTCTAGGGAATATGCTCTGCAATTAGCTCGGAAAAGAGGTCTCCAGAGGGACAAAAGGTTTTTCACCATGAGGAAGAGCTCTCTATTGAAGTGTCAGCTCAAAACAAATCTTATTTGAGTTGAGAACAAAGAAACTGCAGGCTAGGTTACAATTTTTAATATCTTAGAGAGCTCCCTTTTTAAAATGCTTTTTTCTAAAAACATCTAAATGAATGTGAGCAAAGGGTGAAGATCCAGTCTAGGCCTTGAAAGGAAAGAGGTAACAAACATGGCCAAGCAACTGTCCTGAGACCCCTGTGGCAAGCAATAATCTTGAAAAAGCCAGTGCAAGCTATGTTTTCAATTTATAAATTAAATGTATGTAAAATTTATGAACTTTGACTGCATGAGTAACTACTTCATTAGACTTTAAGGCTGCATATTTCCTTGGCTTTTTTCATGGTAAAGTAAAACACATTTCTAATAAACACGGAAAGAGATTCCAAGATAGAGTCTCTACTTTTATGTAAAGGACCCTCCAGACTCATTAAAAAAGTTTACCACCTAAATAAAGCAAGCACATTGTAATTCTTGAACTCATAAACTTGGTAATATATACATAATATTAGCCTATTCTTACATGTACACCACTTGATATCGATGAACGACATACAGTAAGGGTTTTACTATACGGAAATTAGCATATAAAACTATGTTTTGCTAAGTCTTAGTCTGTAACATGAACTCAAGAAACAAGAGAACGTAAATTGGGCACTGCTCCGATTTACTGAATAAGTACATCTAATTATATGCAGATCCTTAAGGGAGAACTCTGTGGTGCTACAACCAAAGCGTTGGCTGTAACTGAAACTGCTCTGTTTCTCTTGGTTTATATCATTTAGACCCCATTTGACAGCCAACAGTGGGTATTTGGAAGGAGGCATGATGGTACCTCCAATGAGCATGGGCCCACAAAACAAGGCAGCTGGTAAAAGAGCTGGCACCGTGTACTTCCTTTTCCCTACACGGCACTGGTAAGTCTGCGCTGGAGCACAGCGTCCTGGTTTTGGATCCCCCCCCACCCCACTTCAAGGGGGATGTGGAAAAACTAAAGAGAGTCAGCTGAGGGCTGCCATGATGGTCAGGGCCCCTGGAGTGGAGCTCTGTGGGAGAGAGGAGGAAGGAGCTGGGCTTGTCTCACCCACTGAAGAGGAGGCCAAGGGAGATCAAACAGCAGCTGTGGCTACCTGAAGGGCCATGACAAAGATGACAGAGCCAAACACTGCTTGGTAGTGCCAGAGGCCATACCAAGGGGACACAGGCACACATGGTGCATGGGGAAGTTCAGGCTGGTCACTAGGCAAAACCCTCACCAGGAAGGTGGTGCGGCACTGGGAGAGGTCACCCAGTGGTGTCCTACCTTGGAGGTTTTCCCCAACGAGTCTAGATACAGCCATAGCTGACTTAATGTTCTAACGCTGGTGATAGTCCTGCTTGGAGAGGGGGCTTGGACTAGGTGGCCTCCAAGGTCCTTCCAACCAACATTTTGATGATTCTGTGCTTCTGTTCCCCAGAGCAAGGGAGAAGCACGTCCCAGACCAACAGTCTTTTCAAACTGTCACAGAGATAGTTCAGCTCTGCCTTATCCTTTTGTGGAGTTTCCTTCTCTGGAGATATTCAAAACCTGCCTGGGCGCGATCCTGGGAAATGCGCTCTAGATGACCCTGCTTGAGCAGGGGGGGTGGACTAGATGGTCTCCAGAGGTCTCTTCCAACCTCAACCATTCTGTGATTCTGTGGTCCTTCCTCATGAGAGCTGGTCCCAGTCTAGCCCTTACTCACACTTCTGCGTTAGGCTATGCTGAGTTTCAGAAACAGGTTCACAACAAAACCTGTCAAACTTAGCTAGCCAGTGTCTTAAAGACACTGTCTGACTTCTGCATGGCTCTGCCTTGTTATGGTTATGGCTCAGCGTACTTATACCGTGCAAGATAGCATATCTGCAATAAACTTCCCAAACTCTTTTACTGAGGAGGGACTAAACCATAGGAGACTCCCAATCAGGCAGTAAGCGGCACCTTTGATTGCAGGTCTTTAACCTCTCCTTTTCTCTCTGGTGCTAGGAGTAGTCAATACAAGTTGTCTTCTGAAGATACAACCTTGTTTGTGACTGCCTGAACTAGACTGGAGCTCGATGCCTTCTCTTTGATAAGGTAAATCTTGTGTGTCATGGGCAGAAGCTATCCATACACTGTACTAAAACACCAAACCCATCTCTGAGAAGCAGCCCAGGCCTTCCTTGAGTTTACCGTCTTCCCCTCCTTTTTGCAGACCTCTCTTCCTTTTTCCGCCCCCTATCTCCTCATCCCATCTAACACTGCTTCCTCTTGACACTCATTAGACTCATAGACCACTCTTACTGCCCACCTCATAGGTGACGATCCTCAGGGCTAAAAGACCTTATTGGCTGCCCTTGGCACAACGTATACATCTTGGCACTCATACGAGGCATGCCAGGCCCTTCTCCATCACATGCAGAGGTAGGAGAGGACCCGCCTCAACCAGAACATCTATCAGGCTGCTCCAAGGTAGCAAAGTACAACAGTCTTGAAGCATATTCGTAGAGCCAAAAATCCCATGGGCATTGGACTGTCACGGGTGCGACTGTTTAGACCCCACCGAGTGGTGTGTTGCATACAAGGCTGAGGTCCATTCCTCAGCCCAGTTCTGCCACCTCACGATGATGTGCTTTCCAGGTGGACCCTTCCCAAAGCTCCCTTAGCACCTGTGGGAACTGCTGATCTTCAAAACTCAGCTTCCAACAAGATGTCACCTTATTTTCAAGAGCAGTGGTGGCAAAACCCTCGTCCTTTCCTGCTTCAGACCTTACCTCTATATTTCCTGTCTGTCAGAGGTCTGAGTAGGCCAGAGTATATAAGGCAACTTAGACTCTGCCTGAGCAAAGTAGTCTGTAGGAGAATAACCACCACCTGGGTCTTTATGTGAAGCCTTTGTCTGCATAATTTGTAGCTGGTGCTAGACCTGCATTTCCTTCTTCTGCATTAGGATTAGTGGCAAGAAGATCCCAGGAGTCACTTTCATTGCCTGTGCAGAAGTCCTTTTCCTGCTGTTCTCAGAAAACTCTCCCCAACCTTTCCACAGTCTCAAAGCTGGCACAGTGAGTCCTCTCCAAACCAGTCAGCTCCTGTGCTTTTGGGCCACAGGGGTGCTCAGAATCACACAGGAAATCTCACGTCATGGTTTCTTGCATGACAGCAAGCAACAGAAACCACCTGAAAGAGCATTTTTCCTGAGCCAACAGTTGCACATCTGCAAAAAAGGCAGCATTGCTGAGCAAACAGGCATATTCCATCTCTGATTTCTTTGACACTAAGACTGTATGGGCCACTGAGCTGGTCTCCCCTCCCTGGGGCTTTTATTTGTGTATATTGCATGTTCCTTTTAAAAAAATAACGAAAACCCTGATGAGTTCACTAACTGAAACAAGCAGGTAAGGTAATGCTGCATATGGTGCTAGTAAAATTGTAATAGTGAAAGTTGGCAAGAGCCGAGCAGCCTTTGTATTAATTCTCTAGAGCTTCAGGTATACCCTAAAGTAATTGCTTGCTCTACTTTGTAGCATTTTAAAAGAAAATTGTGTGTTTTAAAAAGTTATACTTCCCAATAAAACAGTCGGGTCTGGAGCAGACAAAGTGCCTCATTCTGTTCCCTCTAAAGTCAGTAGCACAGATTCTGTTGACTTAAATTAGAGCAGTGTTATGTCCCAAATCTAAGAAACAGCAGCAAAGTGGGCTATGCTCTTTTTAAATTCTACCTGAGGTAGCTAATATTATTCTCTGATTCAATTTTCCTTACTTTTTTCTGCACCCAAAACTCCAGAAGGTCTGTCTTTCCTCGGCTCCACTGGCTGGATGTCCATGAACAATATTAGAGTTTAGGCATTTTTCTCGCATGAAGACACCCACTTTGCAGATATCTAAGTATAAGCGTCTGAATCCAGAGAGGAATATCACCCACACAAATACAACAATTTGATTCAAGAAACATCCATGTTATAGTTTGATATTTCAAAATATTTCCACAGTCTATCAAACTGTCATAGATTTAATTTGCCTTAGTACTGTAGGTTCAAAAACCCTAAAGGTTGAAGCCGTTTACACCTTGGCAAGTAGAAGAATTTAAAGCATTTGGGGGATTTCTGGGGAGCTGCTTTTGTTTCCTCTCTGCCTACTTGTTTTTGCGATTGATTAAGGCATTAACTAAGGTCAACTTCCCTGTTAAAGGAAGTCAGTGATCCTTAAAACCAGTTTCATAACCTACCTGCCTTGAAGTTACTGGCCCAAGGGATAAGAGCAGTAGCTCTAACTCATCAAAATCTATCAACACTGTTTGTTAACTCTTGCCAAAAGTCATGCCAGGTTCCTTCCTGACATCCAACTGATAATATCAGTAAAACCTGATTATTTGATTGAAAAAGAACATGGATCAGATGTTGCTTTAATTTCTTGGATCTGAGGTGTAATCTATAAAGACAGTACTTGTGAGAACTATTTTTCCCTTGGATGTCCAAAATCATCTTTCTATACGTACTTGCTTTAACTAATTTGTCATTTTGGAGTTTCTTGAAAATACCTGCTTGCTGGATACAATTGCATCCTCCAGATTTCTGTTTAATGCCTGAATAAAGAAAATAAGAATCTGTGCAGTCTTTTTGTCTTTTCCTTGCTTTGATCTTGCCACACTGCCGATCAACAGAGCAGTTAGAAGTGACACAAAACTGCAAGGGACTAAGATCCTATGTCTGCAGGAACAGACATAGGCTCAAAAAAACACTATATATCAAACACAATGTAAAAAAGCCCTGGTATAGCCATCTGGTGCCAGAAGAAGTCAAGTCTTGTATTGGTTGCAATTCACTTTCTTGTGTGGTTTCTAAGTGCAATGCCTTTTCCATCACCTTGGTTTGCCTTGTTATTTCTATTCAAGTGTTTATGGTCTCTAATCAGCACCTACCTTCCCTGTACTGGAAGGTACCTGCAGTAGGTTTTTCATTCAGAGGTCTCCTGGTCTGCTTTCAATCACTTTGATCACCTGCCTTTAGAAGAAGATGAAAAGCAGATTTTATTAAGTTGACATAAAATGCAATAAAGCCGCACCGATTTTTGTTAATTTCGGTCCTATCAATCTCAGTGTTTATTATCAAGATTTTTTTATTGATTCTCCACCGTCCCTGTAGGAGATTTCCTGATGAGCGTAGAAAGGGGAGTAAAATGTAGGCTAGTGCTTGTAGCCTGAAGCTGGGCAGGGGCTCCGTTTCTGGATCCTGCTCCCATCTCTGCCGTTGTGCAACCATCAGTGAACCACGGGGGGCCAGCTCGACTTCACAACCCTCCCGCACTTGGAGGGGCGCCTGCTCCAGTGGAAACTAATGGGAATCAAGTCTTGACTGGGAAACGGTAAGTTCATCCCTAAGTGCATTAACAAATTAAGAGGGCACTGCTGAATTCAAACATGAAGAGCATGTTTACAGAAGGGTGAGTCTGGCCTTCATCTTTCTTTGCTTTATGTTTCCCACCTGCCAAGAAGATATCCTCAGAGCCTGGGAAAAGGCACCAGCATTTACTGTGGTTGTAAAGTCTGGGGCTCTTACACAGCACACAGACTCTAATTCCAGATTATGCTTTTAAGCTATCTAACAAACACTAGCTCAAAAAGTGCAGTCTTATTGCCATTACAATTATGTATTTCTTTTCATATGCATCTTTTCTTCCCTCCTTCCCCCGTCCCCCACACTTGCTGCTGTCTAACAAGGCCTATCTCTGGCAATAAATTAAAATAGAGCACAGGCACCAGCACCGTTTTATTTACCAGGAAGCAGCGGTCGCTCCCCCTGCAATGGCAAACAAGGTGCTGGGCAGCTGGACGGCGGCAGCAGAAGCATCTGTGAATGCTTGTGCAAACACGAGCTGTTGAGATGAGACCACAAAGCTCGGGAGCATGTAGATAACATGTGGTGGAAATGCCAGTGCCTGATAGCCCCAGGTGGAGAAGGGATTCAAACTGGGTGTAGGTGACAGGAGGGTCCAGGGATGCTATATACGGTGGTGTAGTCCCCCCCTGCTGAGCCCCGGACAGCCTGTGCACCTCCTCCTCCCCCTCCTCCTTTCCTCCTCAAGCCCCAGCAGCTGGGAAACCGCATGGGAACCAAGGGCTTGGTGACTACCTGGTAGTGCAGGCGCGTGCAGATTTCCCTCCTGAAAGCCGAACTCATTTGTAAAATAAAAAAGTTGAGGTATTAGAAAAGGAGCTGCACTGTTCTAGGAGCTATGCAACGGGGGAAAGATTTGCCGGCACCAAACCTGTTTGCCAGCATTACGAATTCAGAGTATAAGGCCAGCAGCTAGTCAAGACAGTGCTGCCAAGCATTTGCGATACAAGAGAAATGCATGTTTCTATTGGGAAGTTTGGAGAAGTCCTGAGCGAGCCATCTTCCAGCTTCAGAGCAGCTTTGCCTGCACAGAGAAAACAGCATTTCAGTGCGTGCTTCAGTCGCACTGCGCTGTTTTGTGCCCTTGCTCTCACCCTCGTCACCGTCTGCCCTCTGGATGGCCAAAGGCAACCATCTCCTCTTGGCTTCCCTGCGACACATCCAGCATCTCCCAGGCCCACCCGCCGCTCTCCAAAAGGGACTTTGGGTCTGTCCCTTCCTCAAGGAGCGCTGGGGCGGGCGCCGCAAAACGTGGTGGCGGGGAAAGTGAGAGTGAGTGTGTTTGATTGCCGGGGTAATTTTTACTGGTGTTTCCGTCAGCTAAGTATGGAGCTAGCCCACTCAAAACAAATTGGCTCTCGGTTTCACCGCTGAAATCAGTGGTATTTCATCTGCCTTCTAGTGAGAGCAACAGTTCCTTAAATAGGGCTGTGAATAATTTCATTCTAGCAATAAGCAAAGATGTGTGAAAGTCCAAGGTTTAAGAACATGAGAGTTAGCCCGAGGCTTTTTCTCAGTTTTGCTTTGAGGTAACACAGACATTCAAAGTGAAACCTGGCTAAAACCATGATGGTTACTTATTTTTAAATTTTACTCTACTCAAGAACATGTGGGCAATGTAAATGAGAGGCCTCCTTCCCCCAAAAGGCTGAGGCCTAAACTTTAGACACAAGTGAAACAACAAGCGAAGAAGCTGGGGAGAGCCCTGGGAGAAATATAAACCACAGTGGGACTGTAGTTATTTCCCATGGGGAATTTTAGCTGCTATCTTACCTGTATGTCTTTAGTTCTTATACAATAAGAAGCAGAGATTTAAAAGCCGTTAGGGCCTTTTGGTACACTAGCCAGGCTCCCGTCAAGCCCCTCTGCGACTGAGATCTCATTTCTGCCCATACCCTTGCTGTCAGGTGGTGCTAAGGAAATGTAAAAAAGTATTTGATTGGGGTCTCTGTGTGGGAAACACTTGGCACTGAGGCTTTCTAACAAAATCAGCTTCCAGGAGGGGTGGTGGAAAAGGTTTTGTATGGGAAGTTGCAGAAGGGTCTGGTTTCCTTCAAAAGCTGGCTTCAGTTTTAGAAGCTCAAAAAAAAAAAAAGGACTTCCGATCTGAATAGTTTTAAAATCTCTGAATCTCTGACTGGGTAAGTAAAATTGGATTTTATCAAAATATTTAACTGTTTTGCTAATGACCAGTAGTAGCATATAAAGATCTGTACAAAGTGAGACGAAGTCCTCGCTCTCAAACCACAACAGAAACAAACCTCCTTTTTTGCCTCCCTTATTTGTATTAATCGGGCATTTTAACCCCATCTGCTGAAGTGAACCTTCCCCAGAGCATTTTCAAAGGCTGGATATGTGCACTTGTAGGTTAAATGGTCTGCATGGAAACACTAGTCAAAGTCTGTATTTATTAGAGAGTGCATTTATTTCCAGCTTTCACAGTTTGCATTTCTTGCATATATGCATATGTGTGTGTGTGTGTGTATATATATTTATATATATGCACATACACATATATGCATATGTATACACTCACGTACACACACACACACACACACACACACACACACACACACACACACACACACATATGCATACCTGCAGCCATTCCCCGCACGGTTTCACAGGTAATAATTTGTTGAAATGGTGACCTCTAGTGGCATTAGGGAACTTGCATGCCCCCACCAATTTGTTCCATTTCTTTGACATAAGAGCAAAAAAAACCTTAAAGAAAAACGTTATTTGCCAGCTTCTCTAACAGTTCAGAAAATAAATGTTTAAGTGAGATAGATTGATTCTGGGTCCCTACTTTTAACATCCAAGTGTCAGCACACAGACAACAGCTACTTGTAATTTGTGGCGGTTGTTTTGGGCACAGCTTGCCCCCCCGCTATCCCCATTAAAATATCTAATTCTTTTAGCAAGTGGAGATTAATCAGACACTTAATCACAATTACTTTCAATCCCCCACAGACATTTGTCATAGGAAAGCAAGCCTATTTTTAAGGAACTGAAAAGATTTGCCGCATTCACCTCTAGGCAACCCCCAAGTAATACCTGAGGATTAAAAAACATTTTTGCCTTTCGCCTTTTTCCTAATTCCTCCCTGTACGCCACCGTACCTTGGGCACCCCTGACCACCAACGGGCCGAGGGTTGGCCAAGGTGCCTCCGTTGCCTGGCCCGAAGCGGGGGGGAGGATGGGCTCAGGAGGAGGAAGGCTGCTCCCGCGGTAGGTGGCTGCCGCACAGAGAAGTGCCTTGAAGTCTTGCTGGAGCGCGGTCTACCCGAGCTATGGCAGGGTTGTGTGAACTTGCTGCAAACCCCCAGCTAACGTGGGATGCCTTTTTTCCCCCCGCCCCTTACAAAATGGATTCGTTTCTCTTAAATGTTTTTCCATTAACTCCCCATCCCGCCTTGCTTGCACAAGGTAAGCCGCATGTGACTGCTGCTGTAAGGCTGACGCAGAAGCTGTATAATTGATCTGCAGCAGATCATTAAGAGATCAAAGCAACCACTTCCTCTATGTGAATCTGCAAAATGAAATGTTGATGGCTCTACGTCACCCACACAAATTCAAGCCTAGACAAATGCCTGCCACAAGAATGGTTAAAAAAAAAAAAAAATCACTAAATATTGCTTCAGCTCAAGCAGGTGCCTAGGCCCACCTTCAGAGGAGAGTTTTCACTGGGAAGGAAGGCTATATGCCTGGCTGGAACAGGGCTACAGACTCTATGCCAAGCTGATGGGAGTCAGTGATTCACTCCTCCCGCGCGTGCCCGCCGCCGAGTTGCACGTTGCCCAGGGCTGGTGCGACAGTGACGCTGCTCTCTTCTACCCCGGGGGCATCGCATAATGCGGTAGGACAAGGTAAAGGAGGAATGACCCCATCTACTCGTATGAGTCTGTGGGGTAAGAAATCAGCATAACGGAGGAACGAGACACCTAGATTTTGTGGCAGACCCCGAGGCTGCCTTGGGACGGTCTCCTGGGCAGTTCTAGCATCACCCTGGGTCAGGTTATTCCTCTACCCCTTTCTCACTCCTTCTGAAAGCCCTGACCCCAGAGGTGTTACCGTGCCGCCCTGACCGTCCAAGGGCTTGTCCACACCAGAGAAGAGTCTACTGCAAGGCTGAGTACGAGGCTAGGGCACCCAGCCGGCCATGTGCTGATGCCACAGGTAGACGTTGAGCACTCAAGAAGGTAGGAAAAGTTCAAAGCAGCTGGTGAGCTGTAAGTTCACACTTTGTCTTGCTGTGCATGCTCTTCCTCTGGTAGACTTCAAAAGTTATGACCGTAACTCTTGGGTTACAATCCAGCTACAGCATCTCATCTGCTCCAGCCTATTTCTCACCCCTGACATCCAACTGAGCAGGACACAAAAGAAAATTTGGACACCTGACCACTAATATACAGCACCTGACAGTGGAGAAACATCTTACAATGAAGAGGCATATTAGCACATGGACTGTAGCCTTAGAAGAAACAATCGTAAAGCAAACTTTTACATTTATCGAAAGATGTGCTTCATTATATCTTGAGTTGGTTGGGTTTTTGTCCCACAGTGTATGGGCAAGCTCGGTGTATATTCATTTAACAAGCCGTATGGGTCCGGTCTGAGTGTGTTCTCACTGTGCAGGGACTTTTATTTTCACAAAACCCCCACACTCTGTGTATGAACTTGAATCTAAATACCATTTGCTCAGTGGACCTTACTAAAGGGCCTCAATGTGGTATTTTACTTTTACCTCAGACTGGTTTCTGATGAAAAGCTGGGTCATCTTAATGGTAAGTACCTTCTCCCTGTTTAGCTGAATACATTTTAAAAGACTTTTTTTCTCCTTTCAGAACAACTTCACGCAGACTATACACAAGCTCTTAGACCCAGTCTTCCATACAGAGTTCACCCACAGATATTTTGTATCTGAAAGAGTAGGGTGAACACTTTGATATCTCAAGAGTAAAACATGTTTTGGGGTGTAGAATCACCTTCACCCAATCCTCACCCCAAGCTAAACAATCAATCAATCACAAACATTAATCCTCTTGTCAACATGCATCACACCACAAAAAGGGTTTTACAGGTTTTAATTCGTAGATCACTCATGCAAAAAAGTCTTGAGAATGACTGCTTAAAAAAATGAAAACTCTCCAAGTCCTGAAATTAAAAGCATTTTTGGTGCAGGAGCCTGACCCCACAACACGAAGTCGGTCAGTGAGCGCCCACTGATTTCAACGGGCTTTGGGTCCGATCTCCGAGGGTTCAGCTGGGTACCCATGTGTACAGAGCCTGGAAGTGAAACATGGCTCTAAATTTCCTAAATGCAGCAAGGTCAGGGGAGTTAGGGCTGAATATAAAGCACATGTCTGTACCTGCAGCCTCTAGTGTGAGCTTCACGGGCGCCACGGGGTTTACTCTGCACTACATGAGGTGGCAGCTAGGGCTGCCCGCAGGCTCCGAGGTGACCAGGGTGCCGCAGCTGACCCAGCCCTCCTGGTCCCTGTTAAGAGAAAGAGCTGTACAGAGAAATCTCTTTTTCACAGACGATGTGTTCAGTCTCTCCGCGATAGCCTGGCTATTAATATGTAAACTGAGTGTGGGTGGGGAGACAGCACGTAGCCTTATCTAAACCTTCTTAAGAGTATCTAAGACTAGATATTGAAACTATACTGTCTTCATTTCTAGTAAATACTAATTTTACCCTTCTTAGCAGCTGGTTTATAAATCAGATTAGCTGAGGATGATGACTCTGTTGTCACAGCCTACTTGAATGTGTTTCTTTAAAAACTAATAAAGCTATGACAAACAGGTTATCTCATGTGAAATACTGTGTTTAGTAATTAATGGTCAAGACCAGCTGAGGTAGTCAGATGAGTACCACACTGAAGACAAGGGAAATTACTGGGCCTCTCAAATTTCCCTCAGCTCTTGAAAAAAAATACCCTTTGATTCTTGTCCTTTTGAAAATTCTTTGTTATTCCCATTTTCTGTCAGATAAGCTTTGACTCATTCTGACACAGACTATGTGCATCCAGAACAACCACATCTCTTTTTAAGCAGCAATAGAATTAAGTCATACAGTTATAGCGAGCCTTTGATTAAAGACTTCTATACCTGCTTAAGAGGAGAGCTAAATACCTGTCTGCTTAAGAGACATCAATGGTAGCTGATACTACACAGGTACTGCACTACACGTGACTGCACTGAAGAACCAGGAGGATCTTGTAAAAGCATAGGCATAATAGTTCTGTAAAGACGGAGACCGATTCCTGCATTTGAAGACTACTGTGAAAATAACCATGATTTTAGAGAACTTTGAGATCAGATTTTTTGATCGGGATAGGAAGAGCAAAATGCTTCTGTCTGATTGAATGTTTCAAAATTACACATTTTAGCAGCTCATAACTGCATTGGTTGCTGCAGACAATTAATGCTGGCAGAGAGCCAGACCAAAAAAAAAAATCATAAACTCATTTCCACAATGTGCTAAGCCACACGGTATTTTGTCACAAGCCAAATACGTGCTGAATAACAAGCATGAAAACAAATTCATGACTTCAACAGCCTGTAAAAATTTCCTAACACACCTCACTGGCCAGGTCCCGCTTTAAGATTCCTGGTTCCACAATACTAGAACATAAAATCGTAATTTTTAAAGAAAATGAGGCTGACTACCACCCTGCCTGTGTCTGATCCCTATCTGTGGGATGCAAATCAGTCTTCCGTATCTCACGACAGAGGTGAAATCTGTGTAGACGCTATGGTGGGGAACGTGAGGTAGGTACACGGGCAGACAGAGAGGAATTATCCCTGCCTCCGTGAGTCATCGCATTGAATTTATTGGCACTTCCTATTTGTGTAAAGCCTTTCCAGTAAGAGAGGGCTTTGGGTGGGCCCTTGGACGCCATTCTGACTTGGTGGAGGGGGAGGGTGAAAAGCTGATTTTCTTCCCTCATAGCAAACAGGCAGGGGCATCTGTTGGCCTGGTTAAGATGTGGCCCATAGCTTTTTGGGGTTGCTGAATGTGATTCAGAATATGCTTCATTTTTATGTGTATGGAGGGTTTTTTTGTTGTTGTTTCTTGGAACGGTCCTCCTCTGTGCTAACATCACCTTCTGCTTTTTCAGAGCTTCTGCTATTTTTTGCTTTCAGGAAAAAAAAACTTAATTTTGCCTCTTTTTGAGACCTGTTTTCTCCAGCTACGACATATATTCTTTGTGAGCACAAATCATTCAAAGCATTAATCGTCAAATGTTTTCAATAAGCGTTAGCGGCTAAAATGTTGCAATCTCTAAGAGTACCTCAGAAGTGAGTGAAACCCCAGGAAGCAGAGTTTCCACTGTGAAGTGGAAATTCCCACTATGAATTTGGCAGCTGCATTCTTGGGCGCACGAGAGAGGAGACAAACTGCAGTTTGGGCCCAGGAGACATGAATGAAGAAGCAAAGGCATGTAATACATGCATTTAACCAGTACATAGCCAACAAGCCATGAGAACTATGGTCATTTAGAGTGGTAAGGATCTGTCTTCTGGCTTTACAAGTAAGCCCTGAAAGGCAAACTCTGCTGACTGAAAAAAGAATCCTTTAGTCAATATAATCCAGACATTCAAAGTCTCACCAAAAATCAAGCTGATGTTATGGATTTTAAATCAATCATCTAGTTTATGTAGAGCCACAATTAGCCCGCACGCAAAGGAAGGCTTCAAAGTGGTGGGGAGGGTTTGGGGAAGCACAACGCTTGGCTGAGGTGGACTCCGGGGAAGAAGTTCAGTCAGGAACGGAGCTGCAACGAAACGTGGGGCCTGGGAAACCAAAATCAGGGGAGAGGGAAAAAATGGTGGTGTCAGAGCCCAGGGGGTGCTGTGAAGGAGCCAGGGTTGGCGCCAGGACAAGGAGGAATCGAGGGAGGAAGAGCAGGGATTTGGCCACTCACTGGGGCATCTGTTCAATGGGGTTTGGTGCCATTTTGCTGAGGAGGACAGTGAGACCCTCACCCAAAGTTCACCACGTGATTGGGTAGGGCCCTTCCTTACTCTAGGGGTTATTAAAATAATACAGGCAAGCAGGAACCATCCCCCAGAAACCTGGGCATAGGAACAAATGACCAATTTCTCTGCAGCCTTGAATAAAACCTTGCTTGCATGAGCGCGGTCCTTCAGGGAGAAGCGGCAGAGCACAGCTGGGGATCTGCTCCGAGATGCTGCTCCCTGCTCATCACTCAGCACAAACTGTGTTCGTTCCCTGTTCCCAGTTTTCTAATTCCTTGTGAAATCCTGGTGCTTGGAGAGATGCTCACACGCACGCACGCACACACACAAACACACACACACGAATTTGTGTACAAGGCTTTCGATTCGTTTTTTTAAACAGTATATTCTCTATTGCATGCAATATCTGGTGAAGCCACTCACGTAAATCTGCCTTCCTGGCTGGATCCCGCTGCTAGCCAGTGGGGAGGGCAGTGGGGTGCAAGGCACCAGGGCTGGGGTCGACTGCGCGGGCACGCGCTGCCTCTCGCCGCGAGCAGTGCGCGCGGCTGGGCTGCCAGCTCGCTCTATGGTTACGTTTCCCCGACGCTTTCTGTTACGAGACGCCTTTCAGTTCTGCACGGCTTTTGCCAGACGTGTTGTTTGGGTTGAGGCTGCTTCTGTTTTTGCTGAAGGACTGCCTCGGGGTGAACGTTTTTGGAAAATCTCACCTGAAAATGGTTTAACAAGTTCTGAAAAGAAGAGCCGAGAGAAACGATCCATTTCATGCACGAAAAAGTAGTGTTGCAGTTTTGCAGAGATGCACAAGCCTCCTAAAGGAGTGAACGTCCACCGAGGGAATTGCTCAGAGGAACCTGCCCGTCCGCTCTCTGAACCCTGTGAGAAATCCCAACATCCTTTGACCAAGCTCCTGGGCCCCCAAAATCACAGCTCAGGAGAAACATGTTCGTGTTGAGCCCTGAATGCACCAAAGGTCCCATCTGCGACGCCTGCTGATAAACAGCAGTTTCGAGCAGGGTCACCGGCTCGCCCGAAGCGAGACCCGAGCAGGAGCGCCACGCTGGCTGCGCGGGCCTGAGCGCGCTGCAATCGGCTGAACACGTTTCTCATCAGAGGCTGAAGCCTATCTACATCTCTGCTTTCTTTTGCTCTCTAGGAAGTTGCTACAAAGCAACTGGCAAAGGATGTTTCTCATCGCCCCGGAGGGAGGATGACTCCCCGAAGAGGTCTATGCTGGGACCTTGACCGGCCACCTACAGCAGACAGTGTCACAGCTCTCCCGGATGGCATATCTTCCTTTTCCGTCTCTTCTTCCGTTTGCCTTTTTAAGCAACAATGAAAAACAAAAAAAAAGAAAGGGAACTAAAGAGGCAACATCAAAAAACCAAGTTAAAGTTGCAGCTGTAGTCTTATAAATGAGGAGATGCTGGTGTCTCCACGAAGCCAGTTCGGTTCCTGTGTGTGCGTGTGAGTGGCAGCCTTTCGTTGGGCGATCACAGACTGATTTTTTCCGCAAGCCCGTGCCTTGTGCAGCACACGGTGTGGGCAATACTCTGAGAATGAGTCAGTGTTGTGGCGTGAATTAATTTCTCTCTTTGTTCTTCCTACATTGAGTCTAGGCAACACTATCCACAAAAACTAAAGCTCTCTCGCTGGCCGCCCCTGATGATAAGGATATTTTTCTTCCAAAACAAGTTGGACCCACGTTCCTATAAAAGTCACCAAATTCTGCAGAATTTGGGGCCAGAGGTTGGAAACGCGCAGACGTGCAGAGGATGCACAGCTGGAGCTACAGTCGCTTACAGTCACGCTTTGCACAAGCAACGCACTCCGGGCAAAAAAAAGGCCCTGAAAAATATCAGGTGCCAAGGCCTCAAACTATTCACGGTGACGTCTCGGAGGTTGCCTGTCCCGCAAACAGCACCCCACTGATTTACACACAAATGTGAGGCAGATAAAGCAGCTGAGGGCTCTGAGGCATTTGTGCGGTGAACTGAGCGCCCCACAGAAACGCTCGTGATGATGTTAGCAATTTCTGCATTCGACACAGATTTTCCAGGTATGCATCAAACATGGTCAAAACCTATGTCCGTATTTAGGGCATAACGTGGCCTAAACATCGAATGTAGAGAATAAAAGGCAATACGGCAGGACTAACAAGTCAACAAAACGAGAGGGTGTCCTGTCGAGAGAAATTGTAGTATAGGATCATGTAGCTCCTGACTGAATTAAAATCGCATGTTGGCACTTCCTGTGTTATGACCACTCAGTTCCGCGCCTTGAGCACCCTCTCCTACACAGGTTGCTTTTGCTTGTGTAGTGGTTGCATGTTATAAAAGTGTGTGTGCGTACAGAGCATGTGGCCCTGGTACAAAAAGAAAAAGATAAAAATAGGATCTCAATTCTCCAAACTTGCTTTATGATTAATTGTTTTTTTAGCAAGTGTTTAAACATTGTTTTTAACCACAGAAATCAGATACTAAGAAAACTTTCATCTTATTCCTGCAGAATCAAAATGGAGCTTCTAAGTCATACCGTAGCGTGGAAATAAGTGTCTTTCATGCTCGCTGGAGGAAGTTATTTCATAATGTGAATTTGCTTGGTATTGCTCCTATCAAGGTGCCCAGACTTACATGACTAAGAGTTACCCCTGTTTGCGTAACTAAACTTCACCGTGGCCAGATTTATTGAAACCACAGGTACGGCACGTGGAAACTAGGGGGGTTATGTGGCTCACACACGAGACATAAGGCCCACATTTCAGGTCTGAAGGTGACGGATCTTAGGCGAAAGCAGCTCCCAAAGCTTTCAAGATGTCGAACGCCACCGCCTGGGACACAGAATAAGTCATACGGCTGCGTTGCAGCATGGCTGGTGCTTTTGGCTTTGCTGTGATTGCAGCATTGCAGCATGGTTTCCAGAGCTCGTACTGTACATGCAAAATACATCAGGTCATGTCATGCCCAAGCAGGTCTCCACTTTTTAATTATTCAGTGCTTCCCGCTTAGATTTAGGCCCAGAGTAGGTTTCAGGTGTACCAAACCTCCAGTAGTTATTGTATGGAGATAGCTGCCATTACCTGGCAGAAATCTCACTACAGGTTCCGCTTTGTCTGTATTTTTCATCATCTTGAGTCAGAGCCTTCCAAATATTGTCCTCATCACACAGCTGCTGTTATTGAATGGGCAGGTAGGTATTAAAAGTAGAAGTTCTCCTAACTTTAGTTTTGTCCCACCATCGGCTGAATAGAGGTTCATTCAGATCCAGGAGCTGAACGGCAGAAAATCCCTGCCTCTTGCATCAAAACTGAGAGTGCTTGGATTTGAGCTTCTGTTTCTAACCTCAATGCTTCCTGAAAATGTTTTTCATTAGAAGACAAAAATGGTAATTAAGGTCAAAGAGGAAAGGAAACAAGGAGACCCGATGATACAATGGAAAGAAAACGCACAAACTTCCTGCTGTCTCTCATGTGAGGCTGTTACCTCATCTGCTCTGTTATCATGGCTTCAAAAAGTCCAGCTCCAAGTCATCTCTGAACACCGGGAAGCCCCATCAAGTTTAAACAACAGCCTAAACAACTTCAGGGCGCTGGGCCCAGCCAAACGCCTCCCCTAGCTGTAGAGATGATAAGGTCTGTTTGTACGCCCAGCCATGCCTTGACTGCCCGAAGGAGCCGACCTCAGGGGGGGCTCTGGGCTGGCGTTTGCCGAGCCAAAACTAAACAGCGGTGGGAACACCTCTGGAAATCAAGGGTTGGCAAAGAGAGCCTGAAAAAGGTCAGTCGATCAGCTGCAGCCTTCAGCAAACGGCAGACAGCAACGTCCAGGGCTTTGCAGGAAAGGGCAAAGAGGACTTTTTGAGTGTTGGGTTCTTCTAGGTTTTTGTTTTGGGGATTTTTTTCTTTTTTTGGAGTGGTAACAAAAAAGGTCGAGAAAGGTAGAAAGCGCTACTGCAAAAAAGAGGGAAAAGGAGGTGGGGAGGGGCAATTTCACTACCTAAAAGTACAGTGACAAAAATTAGCCGTGAAAGAAAGGTGATTTCCCAATCAAGGCTGCCCAGGACAGAATGGAAATGTGGAGTGAAATCCCAATCCAAAATCAAAGATGCCAGCCTGGGAAAGCGGGACGGTCAGGGATCAGCCTTACCCCCCGCTGGCCTCCCCTGGCCCCTTGCATTTTGGTTTGGGTAGTCAGGGAGTGACATGGGGATTTGGCACTTGGGTGCGGAGGTGGAGGGGGAGCTAAGACCAGCTGGAAGGGCCCCCGGAGTGGAAATGCCAGGTTGGCTCTCAAGAGCGAAAGTGAGCAAGAGGAACACGTCTTCTCCCCCCCCCCCCCCAAAAGGTGATATAACTGGCTTTGGAAACTGCATCAGCGGTCCTCAGGCAAGAGGACCGGGTAGCTGCGATGGCAGCAGGGCTAGGGACTATGACGGTTAATAATGGGGACATGCAGTGCAAGAAAGGGATCTTCCAGTCTGAGGGTTTGGGTAGAAATAACCCCTGGGGGGGGTGTCCCAGACGCCCCAGCTGGGTGACCAGGGGTAGGGACGGGGCCCTTCGAGGGGCTCCCAGTTGCAGTGGTTTGGGATGGCTACCAGGACGCGGGCGCTCGCTGCTTGGCTGGGTGCAAGAAAAAAACGACTTTGGATAAACTTGGATGCAGCAAAAAACTTGGCTCCTGCTTCACTTTTTTTCTTTGAACTCAAGCCTTGCATTTCAAATTACACATCAGACTCTGTCCAGCTAGCTGCTTCAGTAAAAGCGTAATAGCTCGCAAACGAGAAACTGCCATGAGCTGGCTGCAAACGTACTCGCAGCGCTCTGCGCCGGCCTTTCACACGCCGTGTCAGCGTTGCTGCTTTGGAGCCCAGAGGGGCACGTCAGAGCGTGATGACGGGCGGTGGGACGGCAGCCCCGGGCCGTTGCCCACGGGGCTGGCCGGGCTCCTGGCGCCACGGGCCGTGCAAGCGGGTGGAGCTGGCTCGCACCACTGCAGCGCAGCACCTGCCGCTCAAAGGGCAGGAGCATGTTTTGCACGAAGAAGAAGAACCCACTTCCTTTCTTTTATACGAAAAAGAACAAAAAAAAAAAAAAAGAAAGTCGAGGCAGAGAACGTGATGTTCCCTCTCCTCATTCCCAAGCGCTCGGCGCTGCCCTCCGCGGAGGTGGCGCAGCTGAAATTCTCACCCCAGCGAACGTAAGGGCAGGAGCCTCTCATGGGTGAAATCCCAGCTCTTCTGATGGCCGTGCCAAAATGACCCGTCACTTCCAGTGACCTGGATGTATGCTGTGCGCATTTCGCAGGGTGCCTTAGGTAGACGAACGTCTGGCTGAAAATCTGCCCTCTGCTCTGTGCTCAGCATCAGACCTTCCTTAGGTGCAAAACTTGTATGACCTTAAGCGTCTATTCTGCTGGTATCTTCACTGTCATGGTGAAATGGTTCAAGGACATTTTAGCCCTACGCAAACAAGAGTAGCCTACTGACAGCTGCACGTCATTAATAGAAAATCCTCCTTGCACTAAGGAATACGTTTTGTAATTTACTCAGCAGTTATTCTCTGGTTAGAGGATCTTTCCCTTTGTGTAACATAATGATGAAACTTGTTAACTACGAAAGTGTCTCCACTCACAGGTGATTGTTAGCAAATTTTCATTATTACTCTTATTAGGTACATTTAACTTGCAGTAATTCATTGCAATATTATTCGCTGCGTAATTTCTATACAAATGACTCACCGTACGCGAGTACACAGATTATTACTGAGTTTAATGCAACTGTGGTGTAAAATATTATACGTATTATGCAATTAAAGAATGGGCTGAGCTTTACTAGTGCATGGGGCAGATTCAAGTTTAACTTAACTGTAATCTTAACCTTGACATTTCTGGGCTTGAGCATTTTCCGGTAAAACTCTGCATGTCCCTCCATGGGAATTTCCTAGTTTATTAGGAGTTTTGAAAGGCAAAAAAAACAAAAAAAAAAAAAACCCAGAAAGAAAACAAGCAAGATCATCACCGCTAGCAACAACAACAACAACAAAATACCCCAAACCACTAAAAACCTCCAGTGGTCTCCAGTAAAGAGCAGCAGTGGGGAAGGCCATCCTGCTGGCCGCCGGGGAGGCTGCGCTTCCGCAGACCTTGTGGGAAGTGCTGCGGCAGAAAGTGCTCTCTGCCCGCTGTGAAACGACGCTGGCTGCCGCCGCTCGGGACGGCTCCCTGGCCGGACGGGGCAGGAGCCCGCGCGGGGGTGGCTGGTTGGCCCCGGCGCGCGGTGGCGGTGGCGCGGATAAATCAGAGCCCTCCACTGCCCGGCTTTGCCAGGAGACCCCCAGCGCCGTGCGGCGCCAGAGCCAGCCTCTGGCAGCTCCGGGGGGCTCGATGTGACAGTTACGATACAATACATTAAGCGGACAGTGAAAACATTCTGCCAATAAGGGCAAATCGTCTAATTCTTCTGCCACTAGCCGCCGCCTCACGGTGCGGTGTCTGAGGCGCTCTCCGCGGACGTAGCACAAGTGAACCTGGGCTTCGCTGCAGCCCAGGAGCGCGCGGGTGCAACGCAGCCTGCGCGCTGGCCAGAGGCATGTTAAGCCCCGTGGGCAATTTGCCCGGACTCTGCCAGAGAAGATGTCGTGGTTTGACCACGTTGTTCTGGCTGCGCCGGATGTATGTGCCAAGGGGGTGAATCCTCCGGGGCGCGTGTGAAACAAATATTGAAGTTATTCTCATTGTTCAATTGCATTTTGCATCCTTGTAGAAGTGTTGAGAGTAAAACCTGAAGTCGGCTAAGATTTCAGGAGTGATTACAGTGCAGGTACAGTCATCTATCTCCCCCCCGCATAGCCACTACTAAGAATAACCCCCCCCCACTGGAGCAAAAAGCCTCTCACACACCGAAAGAAAAAAAAAAAAAAGCCCAGAAAGAAAACACATTTTTACTAAGCCAAAGGGAAAAAAAAAAAGAAGAAGAAGAAAAAAAAAACCCCAAACCTCACAGCGCTTTTATAACGTGAGCCAACACTGAGAAAAGCGCTCGCGCGTCTGGGAAGCCCATGAGCCCCGGCGCGGGCCCTCTTGAGGGCTCCTCGCCGACCGCCCACCTCCAAAAGCTTTTGGCTGCCAGCTGGCGAGGGAGGAAGAGGTGAGAGCGGAGCTGCGAGGTTGGAGCCCATGCTTTTTTTCCTGCCAGCGCGTGTGAGTGCGAGCGTGCAATTTCAACACCGCCGGCAGCGCCCGGGCGCCCCGACGGCCGGGCTGGGGGGGGCTGCGGGGGTGGCGCCGTCGGGGGCGGCGGTGGGCGCTGCGCGGCGGAGGGCGGCAGCGGGGCGAGAGCCGGGGCGGGGGGCGCGCGGGAGCCTCGGCACCGCGCTGCTGCCCGCTGCCCTCCTCGGGCGGCTGTGAGGTGCGGGGCTGCCCGGGCTTGGTGGTGGTGGTGGGGGGGTGGGGGGGTGGGGGGGGTCTCTCTTGGCTTTTGCTTTTTGTTTCGGCTGCGCTCCTGGACCGGAGCATCACGAGCATCGCCGAGGTCCTCTCTGCACCTGTCCGCCAGCCCCACCGCTGCCGCGTGGACATTTTCTCAGCCAAGTTTGTCACACCTCGTTCGTGTGACATGCAATTCCCCCCCCCCCCCCCCAAATCCCCCACCATCCTTTCTGGTAGGAATTGGGCTTGCAAAAAAAATAAGGGGAGATGGTGACAAGAAGGAGAAAGAAGACAATGAGTCACAGCCTTTGTTGAGACGCTCACATTGAAATCACAAGAGATGCGTTTTTCCAAATGACTAGTGCTGCGAGCTAGGAGGGGGGTGGCAGGGAGCAAGGGACAGGCCTTGTGCGTCTTGATGAGACCCAGCCCTACGGGTTCTGCTCCTGTTATCAATAAGCTGCTAGTTTCACGTCTCTTCTTCTTCTTCTTCCAAGGAGAGAGACAGAGATCGTGAAGCACCGCGGAAATGGCTGTTGCTGAAGCCATGTCCCCACTTGTTAACCTCACCTCCGGCAACCAGAGCAGCTGCAATGTGCACAACCACCACTTCTCTGCCAAAATCACCTTCTCCCTCCTCTACACCACCCTGCTGGTCTTCGGCTCCTGCGGAAACATCCTGGCCCTCTGCATCACCTTCCAGCGCAGGAAGAAGAAACTAAACTCCACCGACCTCTACTTGGTGAATCTGGCCCTGTCTGATGCCCTCTTCACCCTGGCGCTGCCGGGCAGGATTGCCTACTACATCCTGGAGTTTGATTGGCCCTTTGGGGATTGGTTCTGCCGGGTTACAGCCTTCATTTTCTACATGAACACCTATGTGGGCATCTACTTCATGACCTGTGTCAGTGTGGACCGCTACATCGCTGTGGTGCGCACCAGGCACCCTGGCAGGATCCGGAGGATGAGCCGTGCCAGGGGTGTCTGCATCTTCATCTGGTTCGTGGTGTTCCTGCAGACAGCGCCGCTGCTTCTGCGGCCCATGACACGGAGGATGGGGGACAAGCTGACGTGCATGGAGTACTTCAACTTCGAGGAGGTGCCCAAGCTGCCCTACCTGCTCTTGGGGGCCTGTGTGCTTGGCTTCTTCTTGCCTGTGGGCATCATCTTGGTGTGCTATGTGCAGATCAACCTCAAGCTCTGCCGGACGGCCAGGGAGAACCGACTGCCAGTGAAGAACGGGCACCATCGCCGGGCCTTCACTGTCATCCTGGTGGTGCTGTTGGCTGTCCTGCTGTGCTTCAGCCCTTACCACCTCAACATCATCCAGTTCATGGTCAGGAAGATCCTGTATCAGCCGTCCTGCCACGAGCAGCAAGCCTTCAAGATGTCCCTGCAAGTCACCGTGGCATTCATGAACCTCAACTGCTGCATCGACCCTGTCATCTACTTCTTTGCCTTCCGGGGCTACAAGCGGAGACTGCTCCGCATATTCAGGAACAGCGGCTCCACGGCCACCTCCTCCACTGCCAAGACCCCATCAGAGAGCAACAGCAACAGCCAGCCACCCGGCTCCGTGTCCGTCTAGTGGCACAACCCCCTCCCTTTCGCTCTGGCCTTCAGCTTATGGACCATCCCGTATGGCAGCAGCCAGAGCCCAGCCACAGAGCAGGACCTGCACCTCTGACAGGCTTCATTGCTCTCCTACCCAGAGCCAGGGGCTCTTGCCAAGCGAACTTTCCTTTCTGCCAGGGCAGATTTCTGCACCCCAGGGGCACAGGGCCACCGGCTCTGCCCAGCTCTGCATGTCTGGCTCCACACTCGGCACTGCTGGACCCGCTGCCCCTGTGCACGGCGGGGCAGGATGGGGCATATTCTCATCCCAGCCCTCGAGGAGGCAGCTTAGCCGACGGCGCCGGGTGGCAAACGCAGCGTGGGGTTTCCCGGCACCGCACCCTCCCACGCGTGTCCCACATCCCCTGAGGGGGCCGTGGCTGCCGGTAACCACAGGGCTGGCGTGGCTGTCCCTGCGTCCTTCTCCCGTGCTGCTCTCCGTAATGCTGGGGCTGCATCCCTGTGGGGCTTGGTGCTGCCAGCACAGGGGGCACAAGCTCAGGGTAGTCCAGGAAAAGACGTTACTTTCATGCAGGAAAGATGGCTTCTTTCCAGAAGCTTTCCAGAGCTCCTGCCCAGCGCTTACAAACACCGACACCCTCACCCAGGGACAGCGTCCAGCTGTAGCACCCAGGCGTTGTATGGGGTGTGTGCGAAGCGTGGGGTGTGTGGGAGTTGCCAATATAGCACTTTGCAGAGGAAGATAAGCAAGGTAGCGAATTTGCGCAGCTCCTGGGAGTGCCGCTGCCTGCGTTTGCTGTTTTGGCTGCTGCTCCTTCCCGAGGGCGCCCTTCCTCCTAGCTCACAGCGCTGCGGTCTCGTGGGACCTGCTGCTGGGGAGGGCGTAACGGGGCTCGCCTAGCTCATGGCTTCGGTGTAAGCCTGCAAAACCGCTTTGTGCTCAGCCTGGGGTTTCTGTTACGGGAGGAGATGCCTAGAAGGCTTGGGTTCCCTGGCCAGCACTTTCCAGGGTAGCCTTCAAACAGGTCATGCTCGTAACTTGAAATGAGGACAGGTGACTGGGGACTAAACATGGCCTTATGTGGCCTTGACTGACCTTTGCTTGAACTCGAGGAGCTGCACTGTTGAATCAGTGCTTAAATCTGTTCAAACGCCTCACTCGGGGCAGGTTACATGCAACCAGAGAGCGAGAGGAAGGAGCTGCGAGGTCCATTTCTTGTCCACGTTGGAAGCCATGTGGCGAGGAGAAATTCATCATATCCTAAGGACCTCTCCAGCTCTTCCAAAATCGCCAAACTACACGGCTTTCACTGATGAGACACACACATGTAGGATTTTGCAGTTCCTGGGATACCTGTTTTATATTTGATGTTGTAATGCGGAACAGAGGGACACACACAGAAATTAAGAGGAGAAAAAGCAGCTTTATTTTGCTTAAAAGTAAACTTAATTACGTTTCATGAACTGGCACTTTTAATTAATATAAATCATTCTAGAAGGTAATAACCTTTTCTTTATTGCTAGAAGGTTAATACCATAGCCACATGCAGCCCTTTAAATGCACATGAATTTCCTTCATGACGATGGTTTTACTTGCTGTTTAGGTAACTAACATCCTGAAGGCTGACTGAGAGGGATGCACAGAATAACTTAGGTTGGGAAGGGACCTCAGGACATCCCTTTCAGGAGGTTATCTGACCCCTACTCAAAGTTAGGCTAACCTCAGTGGACTGAACTGAAGAGAGCCTGTGTTCTCAAAACCATCTTACAACGGACAAGGAAGAGCCGGTATGCAGTACTTAAAAGAGTACCAATGGTTCACACACTGTGAAGGAGCCTGGCTAGATTGGTGGTTACTGTGTAGTTGTGGTGCACGGTTAGAAATTATCCAAGAAATGTCGGCTGGAAAGGACCTCTATGCATCATCCAGTCCAACATCCTCCTCCAAGCAAGACCATCACTGACACTAGACCGGGTCAGCCACGGCTTTGTCTAGCTCAATCCTGAAAATTCACAAGGAAGGAGCCTCTGCCACCTCTCCGTGTGACCTGCTCCAGGGCTGCATCACCCTCCCGGTGAAAATATTTTCCTAACATCCAATCTGAACCTCCCAATCCACAGCTGTTGGCTGTTGCCCTGTTATGACATCCGCTACTACCCAGACATGTTTGTCTCTGTCATCTTTGTAACTCAAAATTCCTGTATGATTGTAATAGTCTAACATTGTAGGGGCTGCCGGAAGAACAAAAGGAAGTATTACATGGCTATAGCTCTTAAATAAGCCTCCACGTTAACGCTGGAGCAGAGTCCTACAGCTATGCGTGTAGGACCAATCTACCTTCCCAAGATCAAGGCATGGAGATGTTTTACTAGGCTGGGACCTACAGCAGAGGCAAAGGCAAATCTGTGAAGAAGCGCATCTCAGAAAAAGACAGAGCGTGTAAACACAGCCTAGTTTGTTGGCTGTTGGACTATTTTTCTCCTAAGTATTCCTTTCTTAACAACTATAGCCCTGCCTTTAATTCTGTTGCCACCAGTGAGAGCCCTTGGAGAAGGAAAATGGAGCAGAAGCAGACAGTTGTGCGTTGTGACTTAAAATGAGACAAGCACCGCAATGGAGGAATCCAGCCTTGCTCCCCTGGACTGAAGCCAGTCCGGGACCCTTTGCTTTTAAAAATATCTAGCTAGCAGACAATCAGCATATGCAGAAAACACATACAAGGAATAGAAGGCGAAGCGAAGTGATTCGTGCAGAACAGGTCAGAAGTACCCAGGACAAGAAGGAATGTTTTATCGCCTGGACCACCTTGCCCACTTGAGGATGTTCCTCATGGGTTGGTGCAGGAACTTGAAAATGCAGCATTGCATTAAAATCATAAATTGAGTAAAGAACGCCGTACAGAGCAGTTGTATACTTTCTCTGCATTTCATTCATCTAAACTACTCGCAAAGCATTTGCTTTAATCGGTTAGCACCTTAGCAAAGCAGCTAACCTGTGGAAAGCTGCATATTTCCTGCTATTCACTTTGCCTTGTGCTTGAACTTTCTGAGAACGTTTTTCATCCCTTTTCTTATCGGCTGCTATCAGTAACTGAATCGCTGCTGCTTTTGCTCCATTTCTGACTTTTTTTTTTTTTCAGTGCAAAGGCATCTCAAATTACCATCAAGATTCTGCGATTAGATGTAGGATATCTGTACAGGAACACACGCAGACATTCATGCAGAAAGGTGATAACATCAGGGGAGCAGTGATCAGAGCTTGCAGCCAAAGCGCGACTGTGCACGCAGGGAGCGGAGAAAGCGAGCTGCTTTGATGCGAGGTGCACACGCGCAACCCCTCCCCAGCCGCCCGACAAATCGGCCTCGTTAACTTCAGGTGTAACCCCACCACGGCAATTCCTACGTTTCTGGACTTTCTCCTGTCCCAGCGCGGACGGTAACGTTCTCCAGGCCCGGCTGCATCCCCCGGGCGGGCGCCGACGCGCGGCGGCAGCGGGCGGCACTGCGCGCCGCGGCGGCCGAGCGCAGCCCGCGGCTCCCGGCCGCGCCGCTACCGCCGCCCCGCGGCCGCGCTCCGCCCGCCCCGCGCCGCCGCCCTCGCCGGCGCAGCCGGCATCCCACCAGCCTCACGGCAAAACCGGCTCTCGCCGACAGAGGGAGAGCTGGAAACCCTACCCGGTTTTTTTTTCCTTCTTCTTCTTTTTTCTTCCTTTTTTAATCTTCCCCCCCCCCGCCCCCCTTTCTTTTCTTTAAGAGAAACGGATTTAGCTAGAACTCCCTCCACAAATTTTACAGCCGTGTAAGACTGTGACTGATTTAAGAAATACCGCGGCGCAAAGGGCGCAAGCAAGCACATGCCCACGGCGCAACGTTAGCGTCGCTGAAAGTCTCCCAGGTAGACAGTTAATACGGCACTGTACGCAGCTATCTCTAAATTAATCTTTGTTTCAACCCAGGGTGCAGCCTTTCTGCCATATGGTTTTTCAATCTAACGAAAGAAGGGAAAATCACTTTTTTTAACTTGGGGCAATAACTACGCCTTTGTTTGTTTTTGCAATCACCCAACACTACAGTGTCTGTTTATAGTCATACAGACTTTATATACACACGCTGTACAAACTGAGATTTCCTTAGCCAGCTCACGCAGGGACCCTTATAGTTCACAAACCCTTGTGAGGAAAGACCTTCAAATATGCCATATTTCAGTTTTCTCCTGAACTTCTGCAAAAGGGTGATTAGCTCAAGTCATTAAATGGAGTGCGCAGAAAGTACGCACCGTCTTTGCTGAAGACTTGCCTCATAAGCTGTACCTTCTCGTGGCAACTTACTATGTGGAGCTGGGAACGCCACCGCCTTTTTTCCTCTTAGCGGCCATTCCTAACTTTATGCTTTCAGCCCAGAGCTTAAATTTCAATAGAGCAAGCTGGGGGACAACAGCTGCAACACTCACATATTATCTGTTAATAAAATACCTGTGCTGTACAACACAACTTTAGTCCGTCCTTTAAATTGTTCTGAATTGAAACGCCTTCACAGAGAGTCATCCATCTTTGTGAGATGGTAAAATATGTAAAAATGCACATATCTACCTAAAATAAAAGCTTCTCACTGCCAAGTAACAAGCCTCGCTGTCGTTGTTTGGGCCAGGGGAACAGAAGCGATGTGGAGACCTATTTAAAGTTTCTTCTCACAGACGTGAGGCGCATGCCTCTCTCGACCCTGCAAGCAAAGCAAACGTTCCAAAACAGCAAGGGACAAGCGCAAGCTTTTGTTCCGTGTCCTTTACCCAGGACATCCGTTTCCACAGAGAGGCGATGTGCTGCAGTTGGCTCTCATGGCACAGGAATTTCTAGAAATAACCTGCTCTAGGAAGTAACTGTGAGCTGCCGGGGCATTATGTAGTGCCCTTGCTACAGCAGGTCTCTTCGCAGTTGGGACACGGTGCCATGCACGGATGCAGGCTGGCAGGACTAACTACGCTTTGAAAACCATAAGCATCTGCTTTGACACCTACTGCGGTGACTCCCATGTTTGCTTCATTATCATGGAGCTGGGATTATTCTGTTTTCTCTCTTGGTTATGTGTATTAGCTCATGCAAAAATGACCACATATAAACTGGAACAATCCCCCCATCTGATATCCCTGAAAAAACGGTGGCTTTTCAATCACACATTAGCCACAATATTTTGTACTTGCATTTTCCCTGCAGAGCTTTGGTGAATTCCTTCAAAAGCAAATTGACTAAGTACAATGTCACACTCTTCCCCTCCCCTGCTCTCAGCAGGTCTTTTGTTTCTATCCTTTGCAATCTCTTTTCTATTCTTCTGAACAAATTTCTGATCATTTTATCCAAACTCTCTCCTTGTTCCACCCAATTCCACTTTACTAAACTCCCTCAAGTCCTCTCCTTTTCTAATCTTAGTTTGAATGATATGTATAGTCTCTACTTATCTTTGGTCAAAAGGCCAAATCCTGCTTTCAGTTCAGCCCTGATCTCAGATTTTTTCACCCGCTTTTTAATTAAGTATATTCATGCTTTCTCCCATGATATTACTCAGGCTTGGGAGCAGTCTCCTACAAACATCCACCATCCCAGCTCACTTCCGGGCTCCTCTTAAAACTCCTTTGCAAAAAGCCAAATGACAACAGTTAACTTACTGATTTGCTGAGATTGTTGTCAGTAACGCCCGTGATTCAGGTCTTCCTGTTCCTCTGTTCCCATTACCTGTTTCTTTTCTTATATTTGGAAACTATTGGTAGCTCATACCACCTCTGAACTTCATCTGAGTTGCATTCACTTCCTATGGCCAAAGCACCCCTTTATAAATACAGAAAGAGTAGAAACGTAAAAATTAAACCCAAAGTGTTTAAAATATGAACACATACATAAAGAATATATATGTGTGTGCATGCATATATAAATACATACATAATGTGTTTGTGTGTTCATACACCTCTCTCTCAAATACACTAGTATTTGTACTCAATTATATAAAATGCCCATTGCCATGGCTACCCAGGTAAAGGAAAGCCAATCTACATTAAGTGTTCTTTGTGGAAGAACACAAACAAGAAATGAAATGCCTTCATGTATCAAAGAAAATACCAGTTCAAATAAATACTGTGCATTTATTTATCTTTGAACAGACGCAGTTCCCCCACATGACAGTTGTGGTTCTGAATGTTTTTAAATTTGGGTGCCCTTGTAACTGCATATATACTCCAAATATACACACACATTTAAGAGATGGGAGTCCTTGATTACAGACTTTAATTTTCCTGAACAAATTCTTGGCTCCAGTTTGATTGGTCAGACTGATATAAGCATAGCACTGTAACTCTCTCTCCCTTTGTATATAAACATGCACAAGGATAGCCAAATATTTTGCCAGTTGTCCGGTGCCCTGCAATGTTTGACTTTTTTTTTTGTTTCAGACAAAAATAATTAGACCTCTTCCCATCACACGTTCACAAAGGCACCGACAAGTGCTAGGGAGCACAGGTAAGCACACGGACTGACTGTTACAGCCCATTTGCTAACATAAGAGGTAGTACGCAACCTTTAAACCTTGTCTGAGGAAAGCAAAACCTCTCTGACAGGCCCAGAGCCCAATTATTCTGCATCTTAGCAAAAAGTTAAAGCTTTGAGAACCTGGCAGTTTATCAGGCAGACTCCCACGGCTGCAACTTCGCTACGGGTATATTTCAAAGTATATTTCAACAGTCTAGGAAAGTCCCCAATAAATTATTCTAACGTTGTCACAAAAGATAACATTCCTAGTCTATTAGTGAAATCTCCCTGGGGCATTACATCTTGACTTTACTATAATAAATAAGAATTTCTTAGGGACCTAAAATCCTCTCCACAGGAAAGTATTCTGCATTTCCTTGCTACCTAAAAATGTCTTTTGTATCACACGTAAGAAAGAAACTGTATGATGAGATATTTAAAATCGTACTGGACGAAGCACTGTGTAAGCTGTAAAGAACACACTCCCCACATCCACAGAAATGGCCCACGGAAGTTTCACAATCGGGTGGAAATCGAGGTCTTTTCCAGCTCTAACGTTTGACTCTTTCTTCTATGATTGCTGTATGAAACAGGAACTGGACTCTGTTGCATCAGAGACCTTTTTCACTTTTTCTGAGTGGAAATCACAACCGCACAAGAATTTGAGCAAAACCTGTTCTCACAGATGTCAAGGGGAGTTTTCAGTTGACATCATTTAAGACGTGGATTTTACCTCTTGTGTTTGAGTATGTTTTCTGGAATGCCCAGCAAAATGGGGTTTTCCACACACATGTGACATCTGGATACTGCTCATATACCTACCAGTAAGAAAAGACTTAGGCTTTGAGACTACCCAGGGACATGCCCTAGACTGCACTTCTACCGGTTTTAAAATTCCATGGGATAAATGCTACATGTGCTTGTTCCTCAAGCAGGCAATATCTGAAAGGGCGCAAGTCATACTTACTTTGCACTGGCCTAGATGGTAAAACACTATTATTTCCTACAGATAAAATTTTACTTCTGAAGTAACTCACTACCCTTTATTGCTACTTTTTGTAAAGTGTTTGTGGAGGAAGAGTCTGCATGTTTCAAAAGTAAAACATATAACTGTTTCAAAACATTTAACTAATTTGCATATACAAGTTGTTGTAATTTTTTAGAAGAGATTATTACATTAGTCCTTCCCTTTGTATGACAACCAGTTTCCAGAGTTATCCAGGTACAGAAATGTCCCTAACCTACACAGAAGAAGTACTACTCAGCTTCACAGAAACAAAATCTTTCACTTAAAAAGCAGACTTGCCTAAAAAGGGAAATATTAAAACATACACACATTGACTTCATTACCAAAGGATGTTGTGCACCTAAAGATGAACATATCTGATGCCATTTCTGAGGGAGGACTTGTATGCCTGAAAGACTTTTCCCAGTTTTTTCAGCCAATCAAAAAGAAGTCTCTCTCTCAATAACTTTTTCCTGCAGTAAGACGGCACAAGTATGTACTCTGGGAAACGTGCTAATTTGGATTTTCAAAACGTTCTTCTCTCCTCCTGTATTCTTTCACCACCTTCCCTTTTCACCTCCTGCTATTGCCTTTATTATGCCTCTGACGACCCATATCTCATTCTAAATGTACGTGTGTGTTAAATATGCATGTGTGCATATAGACACATATAACACACTATACAAATAAAAAGGACATATACTCAAGCATACATAACATACTTAAGGTACAGGTATAGATCCACTTCTTTATGGACTTGCAGTTTGGAATTGCATATTACTTCAGCTTCATTTTTCACAGATGTGGCCCTCTTTCCACCCCACCTCCTAAAACTCCTAAGGTGCGAATAACTGAGCACTTCTGAGAGTTAAGCCAAGTAAGCCCGTTTATCATTCTAAACTTCAAAATCAGTATCATACTACCTTGGCACTGGTGTCCTGTCAACTCCTGCGTTACCCTGAATCAAATTCTTTTAAGGTTAATATTCCAGTCTGTGATTAACATCAAGTGCTGCTTCCAGCAGTGAGGATTCAGTAAATGCAGGGTCATCCACATCTTTGACAGTACAAAACTAGAACTATATAGAAAAGTTAGCTTTTTTATGTTTTTCTTTAAGACAGTATGTAGCCAGCTCAAAAAATGAAAGCAGCACAGAGGACACTGAGCATACATTATGTGATGGAAATCTGTCCGAATCAGACATAGAAGTCATTTAAATGATCTCAGTTCTGATCTTATTGTATCATTCAATTCTCCTTTATTGCTTCCAGTGAATATCTTCATGCCCTGTATCTGAAGAGCCATTTACTCAGCTTGTAGAATTTAAATTTACAGTGGTCACTTACCATAGCTTGCAATATGCATATGAAATTTCTCTTACTCTATGTGTGTATTATGTGCTGAATGACAACTTGTATTTAAAAAGGAATTCAAGAAATAAAATATTACAGGCATTAATACAACTTTCTGAAGAATGACATAATACTCCCATAACCCTTTACTGAGTTGAAAATGAAGTGATCTTCAAACATCTTATTACTGTAACCAAAAATCAAGTACTGTAAAACAACATCTAAGCTAGAGGAATTAAACTGATAAAAAAAGAAAATATGACTTCTCTTGACAGATAAATGCAGCTGTTTGGAGTTGTGGGAACTTCTTTTCCTAGTCATTAAATCTGATAACATGAGTAACAATGATTCACAAGAAAAAACCCATCTATTTTATTTTTAAAATAAATTTAGGTGATAGCCAGTAATAAGTAGAAAATAAAGCTATTCGCAAACGGATAACCAGAATAGAAACCACCAATTGATTTGAAGGCTTGGGAACAGTTCACTTCATTCGTTAACGTCGCTCTGAACGATCGCTCACGTGGAGACAGATTCTTCTTTTTGACACTGCTTGCAGGGACAACCTTTGCGAGTCTGTCCAGCAGGTGGCTTTGATTCTCTTTCAAACTTACACAAACCCATCAAGTAAAGTTTCTCCACACAGAAAAACATCAGTGTTGCAGTAGAAAATTAGTGGCTACATTTAAGTCATTATTTGAAGCCCTCAAAGCTTCTAGAGCATCTCCCCTGGAAAATCCCATTTCCATAAGTCGTGCAACCTGCCAAAGAAATAACAGTAAACCACTTTTAAATCAGAGTTTTATTGACACTATGTGCATACTAGTTATGTAACAGTGAGAGTTATTTTTTCCACTATCAATCTGTGCAACAGTTTACCTTTCTAAACAGTAAGCAAGCATGACTATTTGCCATCACAAATGCATACTGGGGACGGCGTGCCTGAATGAGATTGAAAACTTTGCAAGAGATCAGAGATGACAGCTTTACAATATTTTATTCAAAAATAAACATTTTTTGAAAATTCCACACCTGTATTTTTCTAGCTGATCCACTTTGGAAGAAGATTAAAATAGACAGGAAGTTTGTTACGTGGTAGGCATTTTTTGCAGTACAGCACCACACATGACAACTAAAATCGGAACTCAAGGCTTGCTGCTCTAGACAAGAACGGACCCTCAGGAAGCTAGTGCTGACCAAAACATGGGATTGTACAGCACATGTGAAAATCTGTCCATACATACGTAACTCGACTTTCCTTGAAAAGAACTACTTCTCCGGAGGTCATTAAAACAGCAAAACCAAACATTCACCCTGGATGGTTTTAGAAGAAACCTAAAAGTTAGCCCTAAAGCAGAGGCAGTACACTATTTAAAATGGTTCAGTCAAATTCATAGAAGGATTCTAAATGTTATTAAAACAGTGTAAGTTATGACATTTGATGGATGAATAACCTGGAAATGGTCATAGTAAAACAGTGACTTTAGTAATCAGTAACTGCTTGACCATCCCTGCTTAGGCTATCATATACTCTTTGTGCCTGAATATTTTACTCTGTGCTAACAGATACTCCAATCACCACATGTAAAAAGCAATGTAGGTATAACCAAATTTCATCCATGCCAGGATTAACCTCAAAATGGTTAAGCTTCAATCTAAAGTATATTTTAAACCTACGATTCTCAATTAAGCATAACTGCAAGTCAGAATACAACTCATTCACTTTTAGATTTGATCTTCTAGAGTGAAGAAGAAAGAAGGGGGTGGGAAGCACACAAAATTTAAAGTGTTCACCATGCAGCTCCATTATTTAAATATGGCCGGTGACCAGACACCACAGCTCCTGAAACTGGAAGTCATGGGGTACAAACGCTGTCTGGGAGCTACCGCTACTCTTCCTTTGGCGGGCTTTTACAAAGCCTGCAGCAGAAAAACAAAGCTGCGTGGGACGGCAGCAGCAGCAGCAGCCTTTTACTTCTCGCTTCTTCGGGTGCAACAGCAAAGTGCGTTTCCCAGGGACCACAAGAATCTAGCACTTTTGCTTGGAAATTTAACTGGTATCGAAAGTATTCAGCTTTAAATGTCTTTTAAAAGAAAGGTGCAACTGAAAGCAACTTTCCAAGACACCTCCAGCGCTTTCAGTATTTCTAGCCTGCTCTGCTTTGGTGGGTTTTTGAGAAATACACTACTGCCAATTATTCCCGGGGCGGGGGGTGTCCTCTGTTCTCCGCAGTACTTCAGCAGGTAAAATGACTCTGCTGACACTAAATAATTTTTCCTCATAGATTTCATGCTTTCCCTTTGATTTAATCTAAATACACGGTTATAAAATGACTACATTGGTTGTCAGCATATCAAATATTGTGCTGATCATTTCTGTACATTCCTCCCCCCCCCCCCCCCTTACAACGCAAGGCTGGCTCCTCATCTTCCTGTAGAGAGATAAATGAATCATTACTTCAGACACAGTTAAGTTCAAACTGGAGAGCCAGCAACTTTCTAAATGTTCCAACTTCTGATTTTTCAGCTAAAATTACGTTTTTATGAGAAAGAGGCCAGGCAGTAAAATAAAAGGTAACCACAGAAATAAACTTCAGAAGAAAGGTTCTTACTGTAGTTGCCATGAATTCTAACTTTAAAGAAGTGGTGGACAGAAGTGCAATGCTCCCATTTACAGAAATATCCAGTGGGTATCATAGGGAATAAATTGTAACAGCAAAAAGCTCTTTTCATCTAAGTATGTTTTAACCACAGGAACTGAATCCACCTCCAGCAAACAGAGATGTATATTGGTAATTTAAGGTACTTAATCCACCAGAAAAGCAGAGATTTTTGTACCAAAAGCATTGCCAATGCTTGAAAATTTTAATCTGAGGAAGAAAACATTGCATTTCTTCCATTCTAACAAAACTTATGTAGTTAATTAACACTATCCTGAGAAATCAAGGGTGCTTAGATTACATCTTTCCCAGTAACTAGACAGCCTTCGCAGTGACTGCAATCAGCTGACCTCTACAACTGCAAATCATTAAATGTAAGCATATATTAAAGCGCTTTCACAAGTCTGGGCCTAAAGGCTTTGGGTCAGAAGCTAGTATAAGCTAGAGTAATTTTATTAGTTCCAGCCCAACAGTAAAAGTTTCTGTAAGCAGAATTTGTCAACCAATCAAACAAAAAAAAATCACCGGGGAAACCTTTTTGTCCGCTCCATATGTGGCACTGACAAGGATTTCAGGCTGGTCAGAAGCAAACTTCAGGTTTGACTGGAATAAGAAGCTGTTCTTGGGCTTAGTTTTTTTTCTTTTTTTTTTTCTTATTTTCTTTTCCCTTTTCTTTTCTTTCCCCTAACTTATCTAGCCCAGCAGGCATTCAATCAAAACCACTGCTGCAGTTACAGTTTTGAACATCCTGAACATAACTTAATGTTGAATCAAAACTAGAAATCAGATCATACTAAAGATTTCTGTCTGGGTCAATCGCATTTTAAACTAACTAGAAGATAACAATATGGCATTAGCAAGTGCTGATAAGAACAACTTGTCTCCTTCAAAAAAAAAAAAAAAAAAAAAAAGAAAAAAGGAAAAAGAAACTCTCCCTTGAAACCTATTCAAGAGCAGTTGAGACCTTACACTATAAAATGACCAAGACAGCTACCTGAAAGACAAGCTAAAACCTGGAGACCTTGATCACAACACAAAAATCCAGAATACAAAAACAAGATTAATATTAATTTCTTAAATTTTCTAGTAGATCATCCTCTCTCCTGAGAATAAAGCTATCAACTAAAGTAAAGAAAATGTCTGAATCTGTACGAGACAGAAAATACACAGATTTCTCTGTGGTATCAGTATGTGAGATCAGTTAACCATATTTATATACAAAGGACAAAAAGTTACACATAACAGCAGAAACTCCCAGGCTAATTTACAATTCTCGTGTGATGGGGAAAGACAATTCACTATCCCTGTATTGTGACTATTACCTGATATTCCAATTTGTACTACTGTAGAGAATATTTAAGAAATTGTGTCAACAGATATTAATAATCAGCAGAGGTAATTTCTGACCAATGTTTAATGACATTTTAAAATACAAAAATATTTACCTGCTCTTCAGAAACCTCAGTAGGTGGAGGTGTTTCTTGATCAGATGGGTGATGATCTTGATAATTTGCATTATGTCTATGACGCAAAGGAGGAAACAGTCTATTCCAGTTAATCATCCCACCCTGAAACCAGACGTTACTGTCAGTTTTTTCAAAAAGAAACATAGATATTTTTAAAGAACAAAGATCACCCATCCCACATAATATAAAAGTCAAACATTTAAGTAAGATATTTTATTTTAAACAACAAAATCTGCTGAAGTTCTTAACGAGCTCAAAATTGGGGTTGGTTACTGCTTTCTAGGTATTAGAAGTATTCACCGTAAATTAAGAAGTGCAAATAAAAGGAGGTAAGGATGGCCATATTTCTTGCTACTACATCATTTTTCATATCCACTGTGAAAGACTCAGTTTACTACAGCGAGGGATTTCAGACAGAGTCTGAAGGGGCTGCTCTCCTTGCCAACAGGGATTTCATTAGGAAGAGAGCCAACGGGGGGTCCTGCAAGTGCTTTGCACATGTCTGCCCCTGGAGTTATCTAGGAAAAAGTGTGCAATAAATAACTGAAAAAAAAAGCAGAAATGGATTCTCAATGTATCAACAAAACCACAGCAGGAAACGTAGAGCTAACGCTACCGAGTAGAAGCCCAACTTTTAGGATACCTGTGATACACTTTCCATGTAAATGATTACTTCTGTAGCATCAGTACACAGACACACAGACCTTCTCACCTAACTTTAGTGTATTAAATACCACTGCAAAATCTGGCTTTGCTCCAGTGCCAAAACGTTTCGTAACTGCACAGTAATAATAAAAATACAGAGCAGTAATGCAAGTATGGTGTAAATCACAGAACCCAAAACTTTCTGTTAACAACCAAGCTTAGAAAAACAGAAAACTTTAGACATTTAGAATATAAAATTCAAATAGTAAAGTACAAGCATTGCAATTATCCAGAAGTACTCCATCTTAATTTTATTAGCTTACAGAAATATTTTTGAAGGGATTTTGTGTCACATTACAACCACAACGCCTGCAAGCATGGAAGAAGAGCAAAACCCCAAATCTCTGCATGCTTTACAATTTTTTGCAGTTTGTGCGTTGTTTTTGTCCTCCTCCCCTACTCCCTCGGTTACTATGGAGAAGATCCCCCTCCCCTTCTGTATATATAGGACATGGACTTCCTTCCTCTAGTTGCTCTATTTTAGTTCTATACTGTTGCTTCTCAGAAGACCTTCCTCTTAAGAGAGGTTTTTTTTTTCTCACAGCTAGAGCTCTTCCTGCCTTTATGTACTCTTACAGCATTAAACGTTTGCTGTGCTATCAGATCATCGGTGGCAGCTCAATCTGCTCCCAGACAAAAAAGTTTCATTTATTTAGTTTTCCCGCCCTTTCCTCTGTTTTCTTCCTTTCCGCCTGGAGAGGAGACCCAGCCAGCCCAGACACCGCAGGGGGCAGTGCAATAGCATACTTAAAAGGCATCAGGGCAGTCATGAGATTTGAAGTGCTACCTCATAAAGTGCCTGTTGAGGAGTATGTTCCAGTCTCTTATACTACAGTCTATTTTCTCCAGGAAGATGCACAATATCTAGGAGTTACCACCAGTTTTCAACATGTAGTTTCCACTATTACTGATTTTGAACTGGAAAAAAATCTTACTTATCTCTACTGCTATTTTTCACAATGTATAAAAAACTTGCTCAAAAGTTACCAAGTTTTAACTGAAGGATTCCACGTACGCCTTGGATTAGCCAAACGGCACACACACAGTTCTGCTGCTGACATCACTGCACTGCTCCTCTCTGGTCTTGGAAAATCACATATCCTGTAACTTCCCCATCTATAATTTCCCCTAACTCAAAAGTATGTTGAGTTTTAATTCACTATTTTTGAATTTCCAGAAGTCCATTAAGCTCTACAGTTCAGCAAAAACAGTGCATTAATGCTGCCTGAACTTATTAGCCTGAAAAGACCTGAGGGGGAGAAAACAACCCTTCCAAGGGTCATTCAAATAAAACTGGCGAATTGAGAAATCCCAGCAGACCATGACATATTTCTCTGCAGCACCAGCTACAAAGCCATAGAGTATAATATATATGAAACACAGAATCTACAATGAATGTATTAAGTTATCTGCATCCCAGTCAATCTAAAGACTGAAATAAATGTACCTTTCCAGCTGCGTGCACAGTTTCACTACTGAACCACCTATTCCAGTTCAGTTTTCCACCCCCTATCCTGTGCACTGTCACATAACACTATAAAGAGATTTGTCTGCCTCCTTAACCTAAACTTACGATACATTTTTAATTAATGCACACATAATTCACTACTTCCAATAAAAACCAGCAGATTCATTACTAACTACTCAGTTTTGCAGCTTTGTAATAGAGATTTTGGTAAACTACAGATATGCAAAGATGTATTCAGAAGATTTACATGCAAAGATTGCTAATCCTTTTCCAGAAATAACCAATACACTAGACAAATTATATCAAAATAGCAGTGAAAAATCCTATTCACTTGCCCTCAGAACATTTCAATTACTGTTGAAAATTGTCACTGACATAACCCTTAAGTACATTAACAACATAAGAATAACTGAAATACAACAACAAGAAGTATTAAAGGCTGACACTCTGTAAAGCTACGTGAACACTGATACTTAGGAATAATCCCAAGGTACTTCAGATGGTCTACTTTTCATCCGTTTATGACCTTACATACTGCATCAAAGCCATGCACATTATGCTTTTTGATCCTTACCTGCTTGAAAACTGTTTCCCTGTAAAGGCTTGCCTCTAGTTACATGCTGGACATGCACAAAGTCAGATTCAAAAGAGCAAAAATTCAGGGAGCTGCAGCAGGAGTTACTGCTGGCGATCCCACAGAGTGCAGCTAGGAAGTGCAGCTAATGTCCAAACTCCAGCAGAGCTTTCAGATCTGCAGAAGATGGACATCAAGACTATGGATGGTGACTGTGTAAGGACTTAGAGACAACCTTAACCATCAGAGAAGAAATACCCGAAGGTCACATTTGCCCTAAAGGAAACCGCAGAAAAAGTATTAAATAAATCTCTCAAATTCCAGTTAAAAAAATAGGCAGAAGGAGGTTTCCAGACCAATACTCTGCCTTGCCTCACAGAAATTATTTTGCAGATCTCTTCTCCCCTTCCATGGTTTTATGATAAATTCTGTATCATAGTGGGCTTTGACCATGCTAACACACTTATTTGGCAAAAGTTCAGGAAGATTTCACATGAAGGTATCCAATCTGATGAATTTATTTGAGCAATGCTTCTAAACCATCTGTGAGGCCTTACTAGGGATTACCAAACAACATGTGCACATTCCAGTACACTTAAAAAAAAAAAAAAAAAGCCTCCATTAACAGTGAACCTTGCCACCAGCACCAAACAGCACAGATGAGCTCACACCCACAGCCCTTAGGGCTATCCCTCTTGCATAGCAGATTTCTCTCAGATAGAGCTAAGTGAAGCAGTCCAGAACAGAGGCAGAAAAGGAGACAGAGCAGGCAGCCAAGCACCTAGAGAGCCTGCTGGTGCAACTCAGGAACCTGACGTTGTGAATCCACTTTTCCCCCCCATTTAGTGATCTAGATAGCAACTGCTGATCATGTTATCTACACAAAGGTAAGATTTCTTCCTCATATCTGCTTTCTTAGCCTCAATTTTCCAATTTTGTGAATGCTGAATGATTTACTATAGCAAAAGGAAAATTTCTCTGCATATCTGATTTCTCTACTGCTTCATCTGTGCTCCAGGCCTTCTCTTCTTATCAATTAGCATGTTAAAACAGCACCAAGCTTACTTTAGGAAAGAGGCAGAAGGTTCCCACCAACTTGTATATTTGGGTCCCTACAGTGGGATGCTATGAGAAATTTCTAATCTCTATGGCAGTTGTCATACTCGTCTTCATAGCAATAACCAGAAACTGTATTTCAGAAAGTCTGCTAGACTGCTAGAGAAAGACAATCACTGAAAAATCAGTCTACAAACTATCATTCATAAAAACACTTCAAATAGGTGACTGGGCCCTTATTTCTGTCTGCTACAGTCATCTCCGTGTCATGAAGGAAAACACTTGACAAAAAGACTGCTTCGTCAGTTAGTTGAACAGAAGGGTGATGGACACTTTCAGAGAAAGACCTATAAGCTTTTCTCCCTCCCTTCCATTCCGCAATGGAAGAAAAAATCAGTTTTCCTTGGAAGTTTTATCTTTTAGCAGTGCAGAGATTGGTTGAACGGGTTGATTGTAAATTCTTTGTTACTGTCTGATAGGAGACAACATACTAGCGAGATCATTTTAGCGGGCACTGGTCTCAGATAAATCATTACTAGAAGTGGATTAGGAAAACGCTGCTGATGCTGGAACCTACCTATTACAGCAAAGCGACAAATCAGTCACAAACCCCAGGTGACAAAAGAATGAGATCTAAAAATGGACTGGATTAGGGGAATAGGTTCATGGCAGCTCAATCAACACAAAAAAGATAATAAGGAATGCTGTACTGATGAATTTTTCTTGGATAGCTGCCAGTGCTGTACATACTGACGTTATGCCTTTTTAGGTCATATCCTTGATGTCTGTCTTCTGTTTTTTATGGTGTCTGGCACGATACTGTTTACGTACAGCAATAAGGAAGGGACACTCATACCAGTCTAGAGCAAGCAAATGTCTCTGCATAGCTTGTTGAAGTCCCAGTTAGCCATTTAGTTCAAGTAATTGCCTTACTCTCTTTGAAAAAAGGCAGTCCTACCTGTTTCGCATATACATACTTGCAGTGGCATATTCTGCGAAAGCACTTCTTACTCAATGCTTGAAAAATAAAAATGTCATATTATGGAGAGTTAATAATTATCCACTTTAGTAGCTATCACAGTTGTATGCATTTTAATTCATTTCACAAGCAGTGAAAGAAGATGCTTTATAAAAGTCCTCTTGAAAGTGATGCATGTGGTTAAGATATTTTGATAACGTTATCTCATGTATATGGTTAATGCCAATTCGCCATCTGTTTGCACAAACAGGAAACATCTCCTGATATCTGTCCTGTTCACCTTTTCTTAACGCAACAACCACAGAGAAAATAAAAAGAAAAAGGAAATAGCTTTGCATTTCATTTTTTAAAGTAACGTTTTAGAAGTTTATTATTCTGCATAGGAGTCATTACTTGGTGCAGGCATAAATATTGTCTTATTTGTTTCATATAAAGCTTAATTTAAAGAAAAAACTAATGCACGGAAAGCCATAATTTTTTTTCCAGAAATAAATTTTTTTTACAAATTATTGACTCCAAAGTGCACATACTGATGAACTAAATGAAGAAAAACTGTAGCTTTGAATGACACATTCTGTTTTAGGATGCTATACCGATACCTGCTGCCCCAGTTTTGAACACCCTGTAAGAAAGATCAGTGGCAATGGTGAAATTTCCAGTGGACTTACAGTTCAGTTTGTCTCTTTTTGTGAGGTCAAAACTCATGCAGGTCTATTTCATTTTTTCTTTATTTTGTAAGCTTTAATAACTTCTTTTTTTTTTTTTGGGAAGAGGGTAGAAATAACAGAGAGAAATAACTCTTACGAGTGATGCTCGTGCTTGGTGCTTTTCACCAAGGAAAGCACTCCAACAATTTCTAAAGATATTCCAGTTTCCTCTGGAAACTTATCCTGCAGACAGGTCTCTTCAGTCAAGAGGCTCTATCTCCAACTCTTATTTGCTGTGTCCTGAACTTTGATGTCAGCCACGTCCCATAGGGGCTCGTATGTCACAGAAGCTGATAAACCCACATGTGGTCTTTGCTGTAGCTAAAGCCTGAGCAGCTATTTCCTTTGAAACCTAGGAAATATGGCCCTAGATCTTGGGGGGCCAGATAATCTGGCCCCTTGAGCTGCCTGGGAGACAATGGCAGGATTTCAGCACGGGCATGACGCATCCGTGGTAGCACAAGCCAGAAGTGCCAGCCACTCCCAGGGAGGCGAGCTGGGGGCAGCTGCTTCTGCTACTGCAGTCAAATGAGGTGTAGAGAGTTTTCAGCACTTCCTAGTTTACTTTTGCGTGCCCAAGCATTTGGCCTGGTAGAACACTGTTCATCATACACAACAGGAAAGGGTGCCGTTATATGACTCAGACACACAACTAGCTGGTAACAAGCTCAAAGCTACATAGGTTCTCCCCAAAACTGTCAATTAGTGCAGAACACTGAGTGCGATCAATCTGCATTGACCTGTTACGAAAAAGTTAAATACTATTTTGAACCAAACCATGCACCACTGTAATGCTCACTTTTCGGCACAGCAGTGATGCAATGATTCAGCTGGAAGGTGATGGATTACTACGCCAAGAAGAAAGAAAGGTGTTCCATGTCAATCAGAAGTTGAAAGAAGGCATTTCTGAGAACTGATGTTTGTTCATATCCAACACTAAGGAAGTATCAAGCAGGATTCTCAGACTTCGTTTGCACTAAACTGGGGATTTTGGTCTGCTCTAGACAGTAGAGACAAGGCCTCAAACACCTTTCAAAGCACTTCCTTTTCCAAACGTCATGGCCTCACTCTTGCTTCACCGACTGTTCAGCTGCTGTTCATCCAAACTGAGTTCTTGTCAGCATCGCAGATACTGTCATGGCTACATCAGTCAAAACCAGACATCAACGCCATGGTATTGGCAGTGGAATTTAGGGCTTGTCACCCTTTCCCATAGCAGCCACAGGTAGATATTGAAAGGTAAGTCCCTATTACTGTAACAGATCCTTTTAAGTGAGGGTCTTCTGAGGGGCAAAGTTGTCAGTCATAATCACCTTCTCAGTTTTTAAGGACCGGAACGATTTGGAGCTATTTTCCTGTTGGGCACTCTGCACTTGCCGAGTAAGAGAATCGGGCTGTGGGGGCCCAGCGTGGGGCAGCAGCATGAATGTGGAGCCTGTACTGGAGGAAACAATCTGTTAGCTCCATTTTAGACCTATTACACAGCACAGAGACTGTTTAAAGCCTTACTGCAAGGCACTTGGGATGCTGACTGCTAAGAGGTGATTGCTGTTAAAGCATGGTGGTTAGACAGATAATCCCTCTGTCACTTCCTGTGTAGAAACCTTTTCAAATAGAGATAAGTAGAGCTCAAAACAAAACAGAGAAATCAGAGTTCCAAAACTGTCATTTTGATTTCACACAGAAAAATAAATTCTTCAATATAGTCTCATAAACACATACTTCAGTATATAAAAAGCCAGCATGTGATGATGTAGGGAAAAAATGGATTAGCACCCTATTTTGGGGGTAAAGTTTCGAGTTCTGTCTTAGGTTGCAAATAGGAGGGGCTTCCATTCGTTGACACCCTCAAGTCAACATACAAGGAGACATATAGGCAATACTGCTTGAGAAACTTTGATATCTATTCTGCTTCTTAAGATAGTGCTATAAGGAATAACCGCTAAAACAGGCTTATGGATGTTATGCACTAACATCAGAGTTCTAATCAGACAATCCAAATACTAAGACGGACCACATGCTATTTGAACTATATGCTTTTCGTTTACTTGGCTTTCAAACAAGAACCTCTTAGCACATACCTCAAGGGTAACAGAACAGGCTATTAGAAACCTATCAGCTCCAAAACCAGGTGCCTTGTGTAACTCACGTTGGGAGCTCCAGATGAAAGGACACGAACAGCTAAAAAGAAACTTGCCTTCTATGAACAACAACAGATCAGACAACTGAGGATTAAATACTCTGGAACTGCTTGAAAAATTTCATATGCCAGAAGCCTTCTTTATGGGGAACTGCCTCTAATTAAATTATCAGAGGAAGAAAGTATGGAACAATCACATAAGAAAATAAACATCATCTATTTCTCTAAAAATTACTTGCCTTGAAATAATATTTTGCTTTAGGAAGTTCCCCAACCACTGTATCAATCACCGCTTCTGCAGTGAAATTGATTACAAATATTAAACTGAATTCAGTCAGTAGCTAAAGACTACAGCTCAAAAGCTGAGTTAGACACAAACAGAACTGCATGATTCCGTCCAAAAAATGATAGTTCAATAAGTGAGCAGGGGTGCCTACTGACGAGCAGGAGTCAGAGACGCTGTTGTAGTGACTGACAACTGGCTGTTAATCAGATTGTATTCAGTTTATTCTAGTAGCACTCACCAGTGTCTTTCAACTTGGGGAAGAGTCCATTTCCATGAAAAAGACAGAAAAAAAAAAGCGACAAGCTGTAGAGGAAACAGTCACGAACCCATTACCTGGATTAGCAGCCAGGAAATTTGAAATTTTTAATGATTCCACATCTAGATTCCATGAAAAAGTTATCCAGAAAAATAAAACAGAAATACCTAAATAGCAATGTGATATCAACTGCTACAATAATGTTATTTGAAATGAGGCACTAAGAAACAAAGAAAGAGTTCACACATACCAAACTCAGCAGTACAGACATAGTTTTTATACTCAACAATCTCTAACTAGTAAAGCCCCTCACTTAAAGTAAAAACAGGCTTGTCCTAAATAGGAAGAAAAAGAATGTTAAAAATACAGAGATTAATCAAGATTTGAAACTGCCAGGAAAGTGTCAAAAAACAAAGGATGCGTTAAAGGCTCACTGAGGTCTGAAAGATCCCAAAGTAGCCTTAGGTAACATACAGTGCTTGGAATGGAAACCCGCTTAGGAAAAAAGACTGCGTAACATTTGGCTGAGAATCTCACCCATTTACTCATGTAAAGTGGTCTGGTAGACTTTTTACTGACAATCATACATACATATCTGGAAGGATATGAACAGGCTGTTTCCATCCAAAGTCCTGGCTGTGAGAGAGAGAGAGACTTTACATGGACAGGGAGATTCCATGGACCTGGCAAGGTATAAAGGTTGCAGGAGGTCACCAGAGTTCAGAATGTCTCTTTGAAGCACTTGTTAGTACCCAAACTTCTTAAGTTATTAGAGAAGACTTTGCCAAAGTGCCATCTCTCAGTGCTAGTGGGAAAGCTAAAGGATACGATGAGAACGAGTTCTTGTACTTCTTTGAGAATGTAGAGATGGACTGCTTGGAAGTATATTCCCTGAGGGATTTTTTTCCTAGCATTGTGAATGAGGATAACATCCTTGAAAAGGAATTCTTGTCACAGGAAGGTCTTTGCTCCATCAAATTCTCTTCTCCAAGGTCAGAAGTTACCCCTTAGATATAACCAGGAGGTACATTAGCCTCACAGTAGTTAGCTCACAAAACGAGAGTTGCACGTTTCTCAGGATATGAGACTCCTCATAACAATGACGGCACTCAACATACCTACCCACAGAGCATCTCTCCGGTGTCCCAGGAGAGAGACATCTTGCAAACGAACAATTAGAGGAAGTTACATTGTTACAGAAAAAGTCTGGTCTTTGCAAGCAGATGAATCACAGCTAGAGAGGCTGTGTGACATGAATCAAAGGAGTCTCTGGTCTCACTGAAAAGTAATGGCAGTTGGAACAGAAACATCAAAAGACATGTTGGAAAAGACAAAAATACCTTAAAAGTGGGGGGAGGGACAGAGAAGAGGCAATGAAATGAAGATCTTGATATATGGCTGTAGGCTCATCACAAAGCCTGGAATAACCTGGTGAAGCTCTTTCCTGAGTCAAGAAAGTTGAGAGAAACCAAGAAGCAGGTAACATACAGTGTCTTTAGCATGCTCAGCATGATTGAAAGAATAGATGCCACGTGGGTACAGAAAATATTTTTTCAGGCTGAAGGGGCTGAGGTTCATGCCCTCTCCCGCCAAAACGCGCAAAGGGATAAACATTCAAAGAAGTGATACTTAATTGCCAACAGAAGGCACTGACCACCTTTTCTGCAACTTCCCACCATCTTGCTATACCCTCCATGCCTGGCTTTAGTGACAACAGCGTTGTCAACAACACCTAGGCAGAGACTCTTCCCTCATATCTACTTGCAGTTTGGTTATCTGCCAGCCACCCTCCAAGTTCCCCAGCAGGAAGTGAAAGTCAAGCTGACTCCCTGTTAGCACACTGGGGCACAGATGCAGCAGTTTCTTCCCTTTTCGCACCAGTGCTTTCATTTCAGTTGCAGAAAGACAAACTTCAGAAAAATGCTGGGAAATGAAAGAGATATAGAAAAGTCAGGAGAGGAAGACCAAAAGGTTCAGGTATATTGGCAGTATCTAAAAATAGGACCTGAAGACCTCACCTACATCCTGCCTTGAATGAGAGGAAGGCAAGATGCATCTCTCGCTAAAATCCTACAAGCCTCTGGATCCATCAGCAAATGATTACAGGCGAGCGAGACATGATGAGAGAAAACTTCCTCCGAAGCCAAGGATGTTGTACGGGAGGGAATACAAAACATGGGAAACAAGTGGAAGAGATGCAGATGAGGGAGGAAAAGGACATACAGGGGAATGAAAATACGGAAGTGACATAAAGGAAAAAAGATAGGACAAATTATTTAAATGGGAAAATGGACAGATGGAAGAGTGGGAAAGAAAAGAATTAGAAATAACAAATAAATTGTAAAAAGCAGTAACAAAATAGTAAGCTGGTATTCTTTCAGAGAACGAATATATATGGCACACATTGTGTTTTATTGTCACAAAATGTGGATGGAGGAGATGCTCAATGATCTCTGTTGTGACAAGCTCATAATTGCTCAGGATTACCTGTGGAAGGAAAAAAAAAAGAGAAAGAATTGAAAGTTTTTGATATATACACTACCATCTGTTTAAGGACTGCATTCATAGCAACTAGAAACCAAGACAAAAATTAGTCATCATGTAACCACGCTCCCCTGAGAAATTACCAACCTAAGGTAATTTTTCGGTTTCTAACAACACATTCAGACACAGTATCACAAAATATTTAAGGAGTAAGTCAAAATGAGGTACATACACCAAATAATGAAGTGGGTGCTTTATGTTCCAATTCTACCACATATTCAGTTTATTACTCTAAGTCATGAGTGTCTCACAGCCTAGCAGTTATATACACAGCTCTGAGCTTAAAAAACTCCTCTAATTCAAAACATTTCAGCTAGGGAAAGACTGAGAAAGGTAAAGCTCAAAGAGTTGCCAGTAAAGAAATTGTATATATATTTTTTGTACAGAAAGCACACGAAGTAAATCCTGCTTTGGATCACAGAGGTCAGTGAACAGTAGAAAAAAAGATACAATTCTTCACAATCCAGTATCTTGGGGGTACCGTAAAAATGACTTCTGAGAAACTTTTTACTAAGTCTCTCTCTCTTTTTTTTTAATTAAACTTTAACTCTTTTTGTGCTTACTTGCCTAACTTGTTACATTCACTTTCTTCAGAATTTCTTGCAAAGACTTGAAGTCTACTAAAAAAGTGTCTAGTTAAAAATATAGCCTCTTTGTGGCCAGAATAGAGTCCACCACATTCTGCGGGACACTGGAGCATCATTAAAACATCATTTTCTGTTCTTGTGTTCTCCTTCCCTATGCAGGGAAGTCAAAGTGTCTCTTTTCTCAAACAGACAAACTGAAAGATCAAAGGAGTAGGAGGAAGGAGCAGAGCCCCTTCCCAAGGGGCAACTAAGCAAAACAGTTGCACTACGGAGCACAAGATTCAACAGGTATGGTTCACTTCCTTCCCCAAACAACACAGAAAGCAGGAGAGAAAATGTTAATTCATCTCACCTATAGCACATTACTTATGGATACATACTGAGACTCCAGAAATCTGCATAAAATTCTCCTAGAATATAATTCAAAGCCCATATTTGATGACTGGCATTTACCTGGCAGCCTTAATCATTTTCAATTTAACAAAACACTCCCTAAGAAAGTGATCTGCCCTCTTTTCTAATCTCTGTCTAATGGATAAAATTATTGTCTATATCCCATCTGTAGCATGATCTGGTCAACTGCACTGTCTTCCTATTGTACCTTTGCAAGCCTCTAAAGGCTATCACAGGCACTGCCCAAGTATAACAATCTGGAAAATGTTTTTCAAAATTTTAAGAGATTTTTTTGAAATTAGCCTGCTTTTCACTTTAACCAGTACATCTCATCAGCATTTCTGAATGATGCTTGTTGTGATTTGGTTGATATCCAGTAAATTCTGTGAGTCACACCGAAAGGCTTGTCAAAAGCTTTTACGACACATCGTTTCTGAAGAGCTTTTCTGAAATGCTCAAACATTGATTCTGTTGCCTTCCAACTGATCACTGGTTTCACAGTTTAGCAAGAAAATGTATGCTATCAGTTAACTAATTGCTCCACTAAAGTTAAAGGCCAAACATACAGGCCACTTGAAAGAGTTTCAGTAACTTCAAACAATATTCAATTATTTTGCTTAAAACCCTCCACCTTTTAAAGAACTCTGTTTGAAGTAAGGTATGAAATGACGTTTTTCCACTTCCATAGTTCATAGTATAAGGAAACGAGAAGATGAGAAGAAAACATTACCAATTTTTTTTTTTTAATCATTTACCATTCCAAACTTATTTACTACTTTCTCCAATTAAAATGTATTATAAAGACTTTCCTTCATAATTAGTCATTGGTTCCTGCTCCTATTTGAAGAAGCTTGGCTGCCCTATTCACAGCACCTTGCGGCCCAACAGACAGTTTCAATTCATTTCCTACTGCAACGGCTACATTCAAGAATTGAATACTTTCCAGTTCAGTTCTTACGTTAAAACTGATTAATGTTCTAATGGGAATACAGAAAAGCAGATATAGGACCTTTCCATGAGAGGAACAATGTCACCCTATTAAAGGATAACAAATAAAGGAGAACAAAAATGATGTTAACAGAGACGGGAAACCAAGATAGACACTCTAGTTGGTAGCTAAAGTAAGCTTTATGCCATCACACCTCTAATTCTGCCAATACATTAACGGCACTGTAGCTGCACCTACTTGCACTGTGCTACCATAAGCACGAGAGAGCACATATCAATACAGAACTACATTTCAGGCAGAGGAAAACTCAACAAAGACCTGAAACTGTTAAACTGTAATTAAACTATAGCCAGCCCTTGCACAAATAGAGCAATATAAGGCCTACGTTGTCCCCCAGGTTTGACGCTGTAGTAATGTGTATATCTAAGATATAGGAGAAAAGTGAATTGAGACATGAGCTGGCTTGCTTTACTGCCCTACAGTGTAAAGTATGTGGAACATCTGCACTTGCCAGCTCGACTGAAACAGAGAAAATAAAAAGGCTCTACTCTTCTATTCAACAAGGAAATAAAATGTGAGCATTAAACGCAGCAAACAAAGTCCCTGTGGTTGACCTTTGTAAGAAAGTTAGAGAACTGAATTTCTGCACTTTCTTAAAGAAACAACACTTATTCAAAATACACCTGCACATAAATGAACTATACAGCCAATCTTCAACCTTTCTGAAAAGGATGCTAACTATACCAATACTCAAAACAATCAGGAGCGTTATGACTTCCTAAGTTTCAACAATGGCTCTTACTAAAGAGCTGTGAGAGGCAATCACTTTACCTTTCAGTCTCAGTTTTGGTGAAAGAATGCCAGAAGTAGGGATGTTCTTACAGGTTTTTCTGACAATCTGCTCATACCTTGTGAAGCAATTTTATCACACAAAGCTATGTAAACATCTAAACAGTTAAGAGCAAGACATTAGTCTATGAAAGATCAAGTGAGAAGACTAAAGAAATATGTATTTTAAAGTCACAAATTAAATGAACCAAATATTTGTTTTTTCACATAACTTAATATAATCCTTCCAGAGCATATATTGATACCTGTTGTTGCCTTTGCCGTCGCATCTGTGCAACCTGAGACATCATGATTTGACGATCCAGTAACTCCATCCTCTGCTGTCTCTGGATGTCCACTGTTGCTCCCATTCCCACTCGAATTTCATTCGTTGGTTCCGCAGATGAGAAGATTGGTTCAAGAGTCCAAGAAAATATCTTTGCTACCCAGCTGGGTACACAAAGAATTTGATGAACTTTTAATATACTGCTATTGTAGCAAATCCCAGAAATCTAAAAAGGAAAATGAAAAAAAAATCCTTAAATATACCAAATATACTTTTTATTTGGCTGGTAGATTCTTTCTGTTTTTTAAAGCACTTTCTTTTTTTTTTTCAGTCTATTTACCCAGAGTTCTTAGTCAAGAATCAAAGAAACAACAGGGGATTTCTTTACCTCTAACTTCCCCACAACTACCGACTTGCTTTTTAAAATCTGTGTACTGCATTGCCTGTGACTCAGAAAGTTGCTTGGGGTTTTTTGTTTGTTTCAGGATTTGAACCCAAACCAAGTAACTGTTTTTATAGCAGGACAAAATTCAAATGACATGAGAAGATTAAGCTGCGCTTGTGAATGCTGAAGCATTATAAACATTTCTTAACAAAAAGCAATTCCCTTAAGCCTCCTCCCACCCACCCCAAGTCTCCCTTTCTAGTAAAAAACACAAGAAAAATACCTAACTTAAAGCTAAATCTAAGAGCATATACAGATTTATTCCAAAAGGATTCCATCTACAGTCTTAGGGGCGGGGTAATAGTTTATCAAAATCACAGCATTTTGGAAAAAAACTGTATAACTGAAGGAACTCAGTCCCTTTGACGCCCTTCTCCTAGCTATAAGAAAAAAATTCACATTCCCTATGTCCACATTCACGCCTGCCTTGGGGCTTGATTTCATCCCAGATTTGAAAGGAGCAACAAAAACCTAACTGATCTGCAATCATATTCGCCCATCATTTTTATTCCCAGTACAAAGCTCTAGCACTTGAGCCTAAATTAATACAGCAGGGAGAAGGCCAAAGTTGTCGCACAAACGCTATCATTCTGCTTTATGCTACGTTTATGCTATGTTTTTAAGATCACGGATGCCACACTATTTATGATTGTTTATCATCTGTTATGCCCCAAGAACTATGCCATGACAGCAGAGTGAAATGAACAGGAAGCGATCTGCACTAACAAAAAAATAATAAATGAGATACATCCAATTAATGAAATTATGTTAAAAGGAATACAGAAACTACATTTTTGCACTATTTCTTTATTTATTTTGAGATATTTATTTTATCTCATTGACGTTTGTGTGAACATACAGAACACATAGTTGCATGTACAAAAGTAGATGGGATAGGAAAATCCAAAATTCTTTGGGAGAGGCACATTTTTCAGATTATTTAAAAGGTTACTGTTGATTATCCAGTGAGATAATGAGATTTCTAGGAAAAATACATTCAAGGTCCGCTTAGACATACTGATTTTTATTTTATTTTCATCTTTCGTGGTTGCTCTTAGGGTTGTATATAACAACAAACAGAGGCTACAATTCTAAAATGAGAATGAACAGGCTTAAAACAGCCTTTAACCATTTTGTCTTTTTGTGATATGAGGAAGGAGGTAAATGGGACATGATAAGAGGAAGGCCATCATCCCTGGCACCGTAGTGAAGGCTGCCTTTAACACAAATTTTCTGTACTCAAAGAGAGATCTCGATTGGACTCCAGCGATGACAAGGTGCTGGAACAGCAGCTTCTTCGTCACCTCAGGAATTCAAAACTGTTCCAGAGGACTGCAAGCCCATGGCCAAAATCTGCCCACATCAACTGGAGACTAAGGTAGAACTATAAAGATTGAGTAGGTGGAGCAATATTCCTATCACTTCTGCGACGGATGTGCCTTTGGTATGTAGGACTTAGGTATCTACCTTAGCAAGAAGGTACCTCAGAAGTTAACCACCTGGACCCAAGACAGTGATTCAGCGTATTTAAATACAGGCGCCTCACCCAATAAAACCTAAATTCAGTGGCTGCTGAGAAAGTCACTGTTATGGGAGCGAGAAATACAGAACCTGGTTGCACATATTACATGCATATTTAAGCCAATGATTTCTTAGATGCAAAATGTGCAAGCAGCACCAGAAATTACAAAGTAGCCCCCTTCCTCCCACTCCATACCATTAGGTTACAAAGCCAGGAATGGTGCCTATCTGGTGGTGCAGTTGCTTAGCTGCAACAAGGCAGGGAAAGGCAGGGGAGAGAAAGAGTGCTCGCACCCAAAATATTTTGTCCAATATCACATACCAGCATTCCCTCACCCCTTCCAAATGCCCCTTACAGCCAGCGAGCTGTGCCACTCTTATCACCCACAGTCTGTGTTCAACTCTAATGTTTTTGAAGTACCCTAGAACTTGACCAAGTTCAGAAAGTCACAAGAACAAAACAAAGCAAGTGGTGAGAGGAAAAACTGCATCTCACTGAATGTATGACCAGTCTTGACACGTGCCTGAACACACTAACCACAAACACAATCATTCTTATATCAACTTAAGATACAAAATACAGCAAAGAGATATCAGCAGCATGCCTTTAGTGTCAGTACTTTGGGACTTGTTTGTCTCAGAAGGGAAACTATACTGAAAACACCACTAATAACTGCATCAGCAAAAACTCTCTGACGTTTTTCTTCGTAGAGGCAGCTAGTCATTTGACACCGTTTAGTCAGAAGAAAAGCCTTAACAGGACATAGTTCACGGACACCGCCAAAACGCAAAATGGTCAAACCTTAGCTCTGAGGGTGAGGCTCATACATATGGCTCCTACCTCTTGCTTCCTGGCTTTGCTGAGCTCATTTAAGTAGTATGCCTCTTCTATAACCAGTGCAACAAGATGCAGATGGCTGCTGCCTCTCCCCGTGCTGCTCCTCAGCAGCAGACTAATACCCTGGCCCCTCCCTGCCCTGCCTTTGACAGAAACCCATTACATAACGTGTGGACTTACGTACTCACAGAGAAGAAAGTCAACTTGGACAATATAAAGCTCATGAGAAAATATGAAATAAAAAGCCTCTGGTGAAGGAAGAAGACAAAACTGATATGGTACCTGTGGGAGAAAGGCACACCTACATAGAGTTGCCAAGAAACTTACTGCAGACTAATAATTGCGTAGAGCAACCATGCCAGACTGCAATTATTCAAAAGTATAAATAAATGGAAGGACAGACTCAGCTTGAAAAGCACTAACTAACGGTACACTGTCTAAAACCATGTACCTCCATATTTGTTAAGATTTCAGCGCCACTCTGTCTCCTCTCTCTCCTTGATTGCCTACCGCAGTTATAAAGCTATTAGGTGGAAGTATGGGAAACTTTAAAACACCGGGCTCAATTTTTACAAATTTTCAAGTTCCCTCTAGTGAGGAAGAGATACTCATTTGCATATTTCCAGTAAACCCAGAATGGAGACATTTGTAGTTAGAATAGGTCCTGTGATTCAGTCTGGTTTAGTGTCATACATCCATTTTAATGTCAAGTATTTCCAAAGAACTTCCTCTTTAGTCGGTGCACATGCAGAACTCGATATATATCATTTTAAAAAGCAAGCCTTGACAAAGTATAAAGTTACTTTTTATGCCACTTTTGTTAGAGACATGTGGTGAATTTCCAGTTTTTAAGGTCTAAATAAACCAAGATTGTTTTTTCAATGAAGATAGGATGATCTCATTATATCCCAACTTTATATAACACTGTATATGAGATTAAAGGGCTACTCCCCCCAAAGCTATGAGCATCCAGCGTTTGTTAAGCTCTGAAAAAGTCACTGTGCAAAGATACTGCAGTTAAATTCACACTGTTGGAATAGAGAATTTCTGGCCAACAACATAAAACCTATCTAGGTCATTTTCTGGTAGTCACACCATCATAACCTACAATCTCAGCTGCCATATCTTTAGGGGATCAAGCAAATGCTGAGCAGAGGAAATGGAGTATGCTGTAAATTGGTTGGCTCACCACAGGAAAAAAACACACTTACTTTTTTTTGGTTTCTTAGCATCATGTGTCACTACTCGTCCTTTGCATTAAGTTTCCTAACCTCCTCCCACCCTGTAAGAAAGGCCAACTTCCCCTCTGCTTCCCTCATGTCTCTCCGAAGTTGTACATTTTTTAGAAAAAGGAAGTAGCTTTAGATTCTCTTTTTCATTAGGTAAACCAAACATTGAAGCTCTCTAGCATGTTACACGGCAAAGACATATATGCTCTCTTATTAATTGAAATATTTAAAATCATTGTACTTGACTAACATTTAAAAAAAAAATTCAACAAGGAAGGAATATGCGAACTGTTGTGTGAGAAAAAAATGTTGAAAATTATTTTGCCTAATGGTAAGTGAGAAAATAGACTGATTAGAGAAACATATCATTTATCAAACTAAGAGAAAGCATGCCAAAACCACCCAACAAATAAAATCGCTACACATGTATTCAACCTGTAGTTATAACCTGCAATGTAATTGTAACATAACAAAATCTTTTGTTTTGGTTTTCTTTGGGAAAATAGCTGCTAAGAGTATAAACTTTTTTACAAGTTAGCCTGAAAGAAAAATAAGAATCCAATAATAATAAACTAATTCTCTTCAATTTCCTTCACAGTTGACTAGGGTCATGAATTTCCCAAATATATTTAAATATTTTTCTTCCAAGTCCATCAGTGCTATCTTTATTTGCCTAGGATGATCATTATCAGATCTCAGCCATTCTTTGCGCATTTGCAGGCATGAGCGTACTACTATTTCAGCACAGTATACCTGTTCTTGTGACTTAATGACAGGTTCCCCCAGGTTTCTGCTAGAGCTCTGTAGGTGATCATCATCATATTGTTGACAAAACCTCTTTACACAAAAAAATGATACTGGATTTATCTGCCCTAATGTAGACATCTGCACTTTAAATGTCTACCTATAAGCTAGTAGTTTCAAGTTATTTTTGTAGTGAAGACAGAGAAATAGATATTGCTAAGATATGATTCATCTCACCCTATGGCAGATGTCTCCAAAGTACACACACAACTGAACTACTGTCACAGATTGCCTCTGTAAGCAATGAAGAAGTAGCTGCTTCTAAGACACAGTTCATCTCATTCTAAGCTATGGTAAAGTTGTAGCCACGATGGTATAAAAGCACAGGATAGGAAAGGTTGATAGTTAGAAGCCACACCTCTTACTAAACCACCTAGTATAATTGACTAAGTAGACCAGACTTTGGGTGCACAAACTATTCCTCGGATCTGAGATTAAAAACAGCAAACTTGAAAGTGAAACACAAATTGAAAATTTAAATTAGTTTTTCTACGGGATCTCAAAAGTCACATAATATAATAGAGATACTATTTTATGATACATGATAATCTTCTGCCCTCCTTTCCCCCTCATTTCTCTTTATTCCAGAAATGAGAAATACCTGTATCCCCGCCACTAACAATTAAGACCTCACTTCCACGCTAACATCTCCTGCATGCCAGAGGTATTAACTACTTTTCTTCTCAGCTGCTTTAACTGAGGCAGGAGCAGGCATTGTCAGCTAGGTGTTTGCATGTAGCTGCCTAGACACGAGTGAGGTGCCAAGCTCACATTATAAAGGAGATCAAGTCAATATAGTCAGTGGAACATAAGAGATAGTTACCTCAAAGTAAGCCATCTGCAGTCACTCAACTGAATATTGACTGTAGCTCACAGGCAGCTACCTAAGATTAGATATGGATCTCTGTGTCTGTCCTAAAGTTAGGATAGACAAACAATGCTTCTTTTGCATTCCCAAATCTCTGTTACCCTATTGCTTTTCCATTTCTTATTTCAACCTATGCACTGAGCTTCCTAAACTGCCTTACCACTTGGTCGCTGGTGCACAGTACTGGGGAATCACATCAGTTACACGTAAAATAATGTTTTCATTTAGGCAAATACTTAAGCACGTGCAGAATTTTTAGTAAGACAATAGTCTCGCTAGTATCAACAAGACTACCGAGATATGTAGTATTAGCAATGCCATATACTCAGAAATCACAAGTCAAGCACGAAGAAGTCGCAAGCAAGATTGTCTTAAAATCATAAGGTTTAAAAAAAACCCAAAAAGTTCCCTTAATGATTTCTAGGCCTTTGGGACATTCTTTTGAACTTTCCAATAGTAGTCTGCATAAAAGCTTAATTTACAACTATGAAACCTGACATTCCCGATCTCTTGACTCCTTAAGATAAGACTTTACGAAACACTGACAAGAAAAATAAACAACAAAAAAACCACAGAAGAGTTGGTAAGACTTCCTGCATCTTTACAAACTTTCCCCCAAAAAAGCTGTGGTGATCCATATAAACAAAAAAGGACCTGGTAGTATTGGTGTATTAACTTGAATATCAGGTCTTCAAATATTATCCTGGTCAGTAATTTTTATCCATGTCCTTTATATAGTAAAAACTTCCGCTGCAGCTTTTAGAGCATAATCCATAGCGATTAGTGCACTATGACCTCGCTGTAGAACAGAGACCTCCACAGCACTTCACAGCATCAGTGGGTGTATATATAAGGCCCTCACTGAGAGGCAAAACACGACCCAAACAAGCACTGCAGTGTGCTGCTTGAACTTGAGCTAGTAAGGCCGGCTCATGCAGCCCGCAAATGAAATACAGCTCTGTGCAGAGGAATCTAGTGCATCTCTAGAGCAATACTTGCGTAGCGAGCAGGATTTCTTGATGGTGTGGTCAATGACATCGCATAGACCATCCAAGCGAAATTTTGGCCAACTGCACCTAAGAATATGCTCTCAGCCTTAGCTGAACAGCCAATGGCAATTCCAGTTCCAATCAGATATGTCAATTTAAAGCACAGTAGCTCGAATGCCAATTGTGAAATATTTGGAGGATGAACAACGATATGTGGCAGGATATAAATGTGGAGGTAACTGTATACTACACTACCAGACTCTGGCCAAAGATTCTGTTCAAGGAATTTGGCAAGCATTTTATGATAATTTCAGGTATGCAGAAGAGACTATATTTTATGTGTGAATACTGCTCTGTGGAGTAATAAAAATGCATCTGAAATCCCTTCAAAAATTTTTTTAAACAACAAACAGAATTCAATGTAGACTGTTTAAAATGACATAAAAGAATGTATAAAAGGAGGAAGAAGAGTAAGAAAATTAATGAATACTGGGTCTGGTCAGATATTAATTATATAATTTTACTATTAAGGTAAGAAATTAAAAATACGAAAGTTCAGTTTAAATATTCTGCTCTCCAGACTGGTCACATCTTACTCCAAAAGGGCCAATCTATCATGGACACGAATATCTCCAGAGACAGACACCTCAGCTGAGTGAATAACAAACAGAAAAAAAGAATAAAGCTCTTAGCAAATAGAACTCAGAACAATCGAAAGCACACTGTGTACTAACAACTGGTATCTGTAAGTCCATGTAAAACCAAGCCAGCAAATTGATAATCAGAAATAAGAATAAAAGCGCTCAAAAATCACAAGAGAAGTTAAAACTAAGCACTGAACATTATCTGAAATTTCTATCTGAACCTTACGCCTCTAAGTTTATGTGCTTACATACAGACTCACTACAGTTTTCCAGTATATAAAGGTCTAACTTTTCACACAACCTGAGAAAAGTAAATTACTACGTAGCACCAGCATACTTTGGAAGGCTGTTCTATTTGGCTTAGGGAATCTACAAAGTAAACAGGGTTTTGGAAACTTCAGCATTTGTAAGGTTAAAGCCATCTACACTTCCTAAGGTTTGAAGTGAACTCTATATAACAAACAAACAAACAAACAGTGCTAGATAAAAAGAACCTTCAACACTAACATCACAAAAATGGAAGAGGGCCTGAAAGACATTCTTCCCCTATGAAACATAGCCTTAACACCGCAGATAACAGAAACCTTGGCACGTGATCTGTGTGATGCTAACACTATACAAATAGGTGGTGGCAACTGCACGTCCCAGTTGATGCACTTCGTCTGCTGGTACCAACCTGAGCTTACTTCCTGAAGGGGGTATGTTGTAGCTATGATTGCGTGCACCTAAGGTGTTTTGAGTGTTTTAAAGAAAAAATTGTAAGAAAACTGTTTCTGGGTTTCACTAAACTGAGCAACATGCATTACAGAAGACACTGTACTTCTGTGAACAGTTATTGAAAGAATTTTTGGCTTAAAGTCAAATGGAAATAGCCTATACCTGCCTTAATGTATGATAAAACTCCATCTTTAATCTAAAACTTCCTAATTTTATGCCATCAAAAAAATCCCACCATATGAAACAAATCTGGACTACGTGTCAAGTATGGTACATTCCTACCAAAACAAATCACAGGAAAATAAACTAGTCTCATAAACTATCAGAAGATTAACATTACAGATTAATGATTACATTAGATTTGTAAATTTGTTTGTAGTATACTTATATTCTTCCTTTTTTTGTAAATGACTTTCAACATCATGTGTTAATACCACATGTTTTACAAAACATATCAGCAATTGAAATTACTACGCCCATCCTGACATACCAACACAACGATATATTGAGAGGTACACCAGTTTCATGTAGGAGAGTAAAGAAGTTGCCATTAAGAGCGTACGCCTATGTTGATTTAAAGTTAGTTGTTCTAGGAAGATAAGTCTTATAGCAAAGGTGAACACTAGAACTCCTTTTATTCTCAAAACCACTGAAAGTATGAACTCAAGAGGAGGGTACAGTTCTAAGTTGCTTTATACCCTGACTGGAATTTACACAGAAATTTAAGAGCATTAACAAGGATGAATAGAAAAATCTCTCTCCAGTGCCACATCTTGTACCCGAAAATCAGTTCTCATTTAGTCTAAGAGATTTCATTACATGTTAAAGTATCAATTGTGAGAATTTAAATAAACCTAAACTGGGAACATCCTGAGGAGAATGAACTGACAGTTCCAAAACTGTGCAGGTACACAGTACAACTGTACATCGTACACAGTACATGTTAATACTCCAGATAAGGAGAAGTGCAACAAAAGCTGAAGTGCAGAACAGCATAGGATGCAGTCATATGCATGTCTAAGTGATATTTTCAGCTAAAAAAAATAGACAGTGAAGTGTCTAGTAGGCAGTGAACTAGGACTAAATACCACACCTAGCTGACTTGGTATTCACCTATTTACTAAGTCTGTTTGGGCAAATGCATGTAAATTTGATTCAACACACACGCAGTACGCTACATAACGTCAAGAGCAGTGACAGTTACAAAAATCCATCAGTTGTTCAAATCATCTAACGTGCATTTCACAACCAATGTATTTCTGTAATTGCACACATACAGGCGTAATAATAGTGTCTACACTTCCAGTGCTGAAAGGTGCATTTACAGTGTTTATATTTCTCTTCAGATCCTTTAATACTCTGTAAAACTTTATTCCCTTATCCGCTGTCTCAAAAGACTAGACTCCAAACTATTGTTTCTAATAGCGAAGAAAAGAATGCATTCTTTTCACAGAGGTCTGACAGAAATGCTGTGTGAAAAATGGCAGAAATCACAGCAAGAACTTGCTTCCAAATTGTAACACTTATAACAATAACGGAAGAGTGCAGATCTCTGCTTGCTGCAGAAAAATTTGAGATTGAAAAATATTAGTTTTTGATGATGACTTAATTCGTGCTATTAGTTAGGGGCTAACTGAAACAATATGAAAACTTTAAATCATCTCTTTTAAGCCTTACTGTGGCACAGAGAAAGCTCAACTTATTCCTGTGGACGTATATCTATTTAAAACTTACTGTAAACCTGTAATTAAAAATATGATTTATGAAAAAGAATCCTAACAAAGTTACATTACACATCTGAAGAAAGCTGTACATTAAAAAGGGAATTAAAATAAAAACTGGCATGCTATATTATGAAAAAATATCAGAGGCGTTCTTTCAAAATCTGCATAACCAAATACACTGTTCTTGCCACGGAGATAGAGGGGGTTAAAATGCCTTTCCTTTTCTCTCTAATGAACACCTGTCCAAAAGGAAGGGCTATTAAAAGAGCGAGAAGAGCAACAGGAAGGGTAGAGGAGGAAGTCACAGATCCTTAGTCAGGCTCAGAGGCTTGGGCTAATCTCCAGGATGGAGAAAGTCCAGTCTCTTCGTTACATTGCTTTCATCTATATTTACGATAAGAGCAGACTTCTCTATCTGCTGCTCTGTCATTTCTGTTAGTTATTCTGCCAGCTCAAACAATACTTTGGAGCAGTCAATGGAAATGGCAAGATACTGAACTACTGAATTATAGTGTCCATAGTCATTTCACTCTGCGTTTATCTAAGTTAGAATTAGTAGGTTCTAAGAGCAAGGACACAATGTAAGTTCTTCATAAGATTGCATAAATTAATAATGAGCTGCCTTGGAAGAGGTGGCACTTTCACTGTTTGAAAAGCAGAGAAAATTCTGGTTCAAGAAATAACAGGTAGAGCTCCTAATTTCTAAACATATAAAAATTAAAAGCAGCTCATCAGTATCTGGAATAATACGGAAGATTCAGTACAATCTGTTTCAATATTTCAAATACCTTAACGCTAAGAACATAGTTGAAAAGGAAAAAGACAGGCCGCATCAATTTTATCTGAAGAAGGTGAAGAAAGTGATTTTGCACCTTTACTGTTGTTAGCACAGTGTGAAACGGTTGCGCTACAAACATTCTGTGAGAATAGCTAAACATGAAATCTTCACAAAACAGATAAAAACAGCTTTCTGAAATAAAAGCTTGAGGCTTGCTGAAAGCTGATAAAAATAAACAATAGGGTAAATAAACTATACAAGCACACTCTATTGAAATTGATATTTCTACCATTTCCTCCTTATTCTTACTTATAGTTGGGGGTCTAAAGCTAGTTTCATAGCAGTAAAATAATTTTAGGGGGTCAGACAGCATTGGCAACTGGCAAATATTAACCAACTCTTTTGCTGTGTGTCAGTTTATCACCAGCCAGCACTTCACACTTCCGGGAACTAAAGGCAAAAATCTTCTATTTATTGTTACAATGAAAAACATTACCCAGTAGTTCTAGCTCTTTACTGAGTTCAAATATGCTGCACTGCATATGTAACAGAGTGTTTTAAGCATCATATGGTTTTTAAAGCAGTAAGACTTACCAATCCACTTAAGGCTAAAATCCAGATGTAGGAACCAGAGGTTAAGAGCTAGAAGATAAGAGTAATGACTTAAATTTTAGTTTAACATAGTAAATCAGACAGCAACCACTATGTTGCCATATTATACAAGGTTTGTATTTACAATGACAATGGGAAAAGTCAAGACATTTATTTCAGCAAAAATTCAGTTTAACATGAACAAAGAGCTATTCCAGAAGTAGCAGAGGTGGAAAAAACACAGGCATCCAACAATTGTTCTTTTCCTACAGAACAATACATTTTATTTTCATATAGCATACTAAGTATAACAGGATGTCAGTTATAGGCTGCACTGAAAAACAAGTCTGAAAGATAGACTGAAGCAAAGGAAATGACTCAGCAGCAACAGGAGAAGAGTTCCACGCAGGGCAGGCAGTGCAAGTGAAGCTCTTACATACACAGCCATGAAGAGACCAAAAATCAATGCCAAAATTAAAGATACAAAGTTCTCACCCAGTGGAACGTTTGTGGATATGAAATCACAGAAATAGGTTGAGCGAATTTTCAAAAAGTCTACGTAACCAACAGAGGGGCCCATCACTTCAAGTTAAGCATATGGGATTAATCACCTGGAAAAGGTTATCATCACTGGAGCAACAGGCTGGAAATTAGAGACTGATAACTGGTTACAAAAGTAGTTCTGTAAGACGCAGACTGAGTCAGGAGAACACCTTCTCTAGACTCTGACTACGGAAAGAGTGGCTTGAGATAAGGGCAGAGTTTACAAATGAGAAGGTAGATGCGTTTCCCTCACCCTCTATGACGGCAGCAACCGTTCTGTATGCAGCAGGGAAAGATCCAGTGAAGACATAGTGATTAGTAACAGCAGTGATCTCTATCTGAAGTGTTAGATGCAAGAAAGCAAAAGGCAAGGGATATAATGAACAGAGCTTGGACAGTATCGCTATTTTAACAGAAAGCACTGGAATAATAGTGGTTGTGATGGTTTCCGGGGAGAGGAAACACAACTTCTAAAAAATCAGAAGAAGATGGTGCTAGAGCAGAAATCAAAGGAATCCAAATGCTAAATAGCAAAATGGATGAATGAAATGTTCAAGTGGAGCATGAGTCAATATTCTGAAACTGACCATTCATTCTAAAATACACTTGACTACACTGCATATACTTATGGTGCTTTCCGTTAGTTTTAGAGCTATTTTTGAGTCCTTGGAACATATAAAAATGAGTATAATTTCTCATAATTTTGCAAGTCTTCTGTTTCGTAATTCACACTGTGACATGAGTGTCCATTCATTTCTAGGCTGTTGGGGTTTTTTTGTTCTTTTAAACAACTACTGTGTTTCTGTATCAGATACCTATGTTTTTCCATTTATTCTTAACATAATACTACTTGATACTGCTGTGCTCTACATTACCTATGTACTACTCTAATCAGTGGAAGCATCACAATTCATATAAGAACATACAGTGCTACTAACTGCTATGTTAACAATTCAATAAAAAATGAACAAGCAAGTACATACCATACCTGTAAACCCAGTATATAGACCAGTGTCTTGTTTGTGATAGAAAAGTGGCCTAATACTTGTGTCACCTGCACTCTTGGAATGGAGCAATAAAATGGTACAAACAAAGCAAACACAGGACCCAAGCTGCAAAAAGAAAGACATAGATGGTTAACAAGAATATTAGCAATAATAATGTTAAACAATATAAAGTAATTAATTCTATGCACATAACAATCAAAGCGTAATACAACCTTGCAAATCAAGGTCTTCCCTGGGAAGACCTAGGCAATTAATTATGTTCAGTATAATAGATTCCACAGCAAAATAATAATATGCAATCATGTGGCAATTATCTTTGCAAACAAGAAACAGGTGACAAAACGTATCTTATTTCCCAATGTTCATGGTGGAGGTAACACAGAAGGCAGCCTTTTTACTCTATATAGCAGACTGTTTCTATAAAACACAGCATCCAAAAAAGAACAGCAGTAGTCATCTGTAACAGAGCAAAACCTCTTTGACCCAAAGAGACAAATGAAAAGGATTATACATATTCCAAAATATAATGGAACCTGTGAGCACCTTATAAAGTTATACTCTTATTATTCACCCACACTTAAGGTATTACAAGATCGTCAACACACTGCAATATCACTGCTCATAAGAAGACTGCAATGCTGACAGTTTCACTTAATGTCCCTCTGCCAGTGACTTCCACAGCCCTACAACCACCATTCTTTAGGATTCTCACCTTAATCACAGCGCAAGATACTAAGTTTCCAAATACTTTTCAGGGTCAGTTTCACAAAATTTAAGATTTGAGCACCTTTTACAACGACCAGACCATCCAGATTGAAATTATGAGCATGAACTAATGCATTTCATGCATATCCCTAAATACAAAGCCTGTGTTCTTTACAATAAAACATTTCAGTTTCCAGGAAACTAAACCACATGTTACAAAGAACACGAGAGACCACTGAAGAATCAGTGCCAAAGGCATGGATATGGGAGATTCTAGAAGATAAAAAAAATCCTAGAACGGAGAGGAGGATTAACAAAAAAACGGTCACTTCTAACAATGGAAAATGACTTTAGATTCTAATTTGGGGTCCGGCACATCTACAAACAAGACACACTATCAGCTGCTTAAGGCTACAAAGAGAGCTCCTTTGCCCAACTCTGCAAAAGCTTAATACCCTGGCTGATACTGGCAGAGCAGACCATTAAGTCCAGACACAAAGTGCTTCGCTGGCAGAGCTGTGGCAGTGATAACTTCCAGGCAATAAGCTACAGCTAACAGTCAGGGGAGGCGACCCACAAAATGTACATCTACCCCAGCTTAATCCTGGCTGGTTATTCTGGGCCGCCTTGTGTCCGATAGAAGCTGGATACCATAAAGGATAATTTTACGCTGCTTACCAACTTAGGAAATGTTTCAAGGCCTAGTTTTTACACTCAATGGGAATGCTACAAACGGTATCAACCACGACTTGCATAACTCAAGAGTGTTCACTCAAAAACACATTTTCCTCGAAGAGGTTCTACTGATGGCAGTAATACTATGTGAAATGATGGGCTGAATATTCAGACTTTCGCTTCCTGAATAACTGCCAAATACGATACTCACAACTATGAAAAAAATGATTAAATATACAGTTCAAATGTTATTTTTACTCATTTAATGGGCAATGACTTAAGACTGCTTCCTTACCATTGGTTTCTTATATTTGAAGTTCAGCTTGCTGAAAACCTCCGCCCCTAAGGACTTAAATGAAGTTTACTCAAAGGAGATCGAAACATTTTTAGTAGCATCTGTTTAGCAAACTGTAAGATGCATGTGAATGCAGAGAATGCTAACTCTAGAATTACTGAAAATAAATATATTTCAATTTTGCATATAATCTCCCTATATAAACAGATTGCACCTGTATATACACTTGCACAATAAATTCTTTGCACAAATTCAAATGATTTGAGTTGCAGGAGTTCAAAGGCAGAGCTACAGCAGTAGTACATACAAAAATAATTCTTCATCAGAATTGCTTCTGTTGCAGCCAGACAATATTCAATGAAGCAGACCAGTTTTATAAGTGAAGACAGAGAAAAAACAAAGAAAAATCTTTTCCTCTCTTAGAAAAATAATTTTATGTGTTTTCTGTTTATGGAATTTAATTCTTTCTATTCTTACCAAATGACTTCAGGGAGTACCAAAATCGTAGCATGCTTTTCAGGTTTTATTCCTCCTGTGATAAATAGTGGCTCAAACTCAGAGATTTTACATGCAAGAGTGCACTCAATCATAAGATAGGACATTACAAAAAGGAATTTCCCATGACTACAACTGTGTTTAAAAAGAGATAATAAAAGGTTGAAAGGTTCCTTAAATGTTAATATTCACCACTTATGCCAACAACAAAACACAAGACACCATCCCAGATCAAGGTGGTGATTCATATGACTCAAAAGTCCTGTATCTGACACCGCTCACTACCTGACAAACTAGAGGAGCTAAAGGAAACATAAAAATTGACTTTTTTTCCTAAAGTAGTAAGTAACTAGACACCCAGACAGACTTGTGCCTGCAAAGACATGTTTGTTTCTTAAAAAGAGTTCACTTCTAGTATAATCAGGTATTACACAGATATCCATACAGGCTTTTTTTTTTTTAATATCTAAACTAGCACTCCTTAAAATATTTCCTGGAAGTCATTTCCACAGGTTAATCCACTGCTTGAAAATTCTTTCCTTTTCATTATATAATTCTGTATTTCAATTTATCTTTTCTGTTCTGTTCAGAACCTTCCATGTATTAATCATGCCTTGTTTTAGAATATATGTGTAGATGCTGCTCGACTCGACTGGGTCTTCCAATGAACTTATCTATGAAACAATACTAAAATATGACATACAAGTGCATGGGCAGCAAAGGGAAAGCTAAGGAAAATGCAGGCCTGCTGCTCATTGGAACAAGGGACCTAGCGCCAAAGAACACAGAAGAGGCTGAGGTACTCGGTGCCTTTTTTGCCTCAGTTTTCACTGGTAAGGTTTGCTCTCTGACCTCCCAGGTCCCTGAGCCTCCTAGCAGGGTCTGTGGGACTGAAGCTGTACCCACGATAGAAGGAAGATAGTTAGAGAACACCTGGGCCAACTGGACATACACAAGTCAATGGGACCAGACGGAATGTACCTCAGGGTGCGGAAGGAGATAGCCAACATTACTGTTAGGCTGTTCTCTGCATCTTTGAAAAATTATGGTGATCGGGGCAGGTTTCTAATGACTGCAGAAATGCAAATGTCACACCCATCTTCAAGGAGGAAGCTTCAAGTAGTTACAGTCAGTCTCACCTCAGTCCCTGGGAAGATTACAGGGCAAATCCTCTTAGAAGCCGTTCCCAGCCATATGAAAGACAAAGTGATTGCTAATAACCAACACTGATTTACCAAGGATAAATCATGCCTGACTAACCCGATTTCTTCCTCTGGCGAGATGACTGGCATTGTGGACAAGGGGAAGGTAGCGGATGCTGTGTACTTTCACTTTGGCAAGGCCTTTGATTCAGACTCCCATTGCGCCTTCAAGCAAAATTGGGAAGATACGGACTGAATATGTGAACGCATGTCAGGACTGGCTGCACTGCTGGACTCAAAAGTTCTAAACAGCAGTACAAAGTCCAAATGGTGGCCAGTTACTATGAGCATGCCTCAGGGATACATACTGGGACCGATATTATTTCATGTCTTTATTAATGACTGGGGCAATGGAATAGAGTACACTCAGCAAATTTGTGAAAGATGGCAAATTGGGGAAACAGTCAATACACTGGAGGGCAGAGCTGCTATTCAGACACACCTTGATGGGCTGGAGAGAAATGAGCTGACAGAAAACTCACAAAGTTCAACAAAAGCAAATGTGGAGTTCTGCACCAGGGTTGGAATAACCACATGCAACTACACAGACTGGCTAGACAGTAGATTGGCAAAAAAGAACCTGGGAAAACCTTCAAACTAATATTAGTAAGCAGCCCGCCCTGGCAGGGAAGAAGGACAATTCCATACTGGGCTGTTCTAGCAAGTGTGTAGTCACCAGGTCAACGGGAACATCATTCCCTTCTGTTCAGCACTTCTCAGAGTGCACCTGGAGCAGTCTGTGCTGTGTCCAGTTTTGGGCTCCACATTATAAGAAAGGCATTCACCTACTGCAGCAAGTTCAGCAAAGGGCAATGATGCTCCGGTACTGGACCAGGTTGCCCAGAGAGCAAGAATCTCCATCCTCAGATATATTCAAAATTCAGCTGGACACAGGCCTTAGCAACCTCCTCTAGTTAGATCTGCTTTGAACAGCGGATTGGACTACATGGCTGCCCATGATCCTTTGAAACCTAAACTGCTCTATTACTCTGTGAATAACTAACGCCTTGTTCCTGAAGCTCATAGTCACTGGAGGGATTTCTGTTCCTATATTTGACTGCACACAGAATCACAGAATCACAGAATGGTTGAGGTTGGAAGGGACCTCTGGAGATCATCTAGTCCAACCCCCCTGGCTCAAGCAGGGTCCTCTAGAGCATATTGCCCAGGATCGCATCCAGGTGGGTTTTGAATATCTCCAGCAAAGGAGACTCCACTACCTCTCTGGGCAGCCTGTTCCAATGCTCTGTCACCCTCACAGGAAAGAAGTTTTTCCTCACGTTCAGATGGAGCTAGCTGCCTGTGGTTCGGTTTGTGCCTGTTGCCTCTTGTCCTGTTGCTGGGCACCACGGAGAAGAGACTGGCCTCATCCTCTTGACACTCCCCCTTCAGATACTTATACACGTTGATCAGATCACCTCTCAGTCTTCTCTTCTCCAGGCTGAACAGGCCCAGCTCTTGCAGCCTTTCTTCACAGAAGAGATGCTCCAGTCCCCTCATCATCTTTGGAGCCCTCCGCTGGACTCTCTCCAGGAGTGCCATGTCTCTCTTGTCCTGGGGAGCCCAGAATTGGACACAGTACTCCAGGTGAGGCCTCCTCAGGGCTGAGGAGAGGGGCAGGATCACCTCCCTCCACCTGCTGGCAACACTCTGCCTCATGCACCCCAGGAGACCGTTGGCCTTCTTGGCCACAAGGCCACACTGCTGAGCTCATGCTTAACTTGTTGTCCAGCAGGATTGCCAGCTACTTCTCTGCAGAGCTGCTTTCCAGCAGGTCAACCCCCAGCCTGTCCTGCTGCATGGGATTATTCCTCCCCAGGTGCAGGACCCTGCCCTTGCCTTTGTTGACCTTCAGGAGGTTCCTCTCCGCCCAGCTCTCCGGCCTGTCCAGGTCCCTCTGAAGGGCAGCACAGTCTTCTGGTGTGTCAGCCACTCCCCCCAGTTTAGTATCATCAGCAAACTTGCTGAGGGTGCACTCTGTCCCTTCCTCCAGGTCACGGATGAATACATTGAACAAGAGTGGAGCCAGGACTGACCCCTGCGGGACACCGCTAGCTACAGGCCTCCAACTTGACTCTGCGCCATTCACCACAACCCTCTGAGCTCGGCCGTCCAGCCAGTTCTCAAGCCACCTCACCGTCCACTCATCCCACCCACACTTCCTGAGTTTACCTACGAGGATGTGATGGCAGACAGTGTCAAAAGCCTTGCTGAAGGCCAGGGAGACAACATCCACTGCTCTGCCCTCATCCACCCAGCCAGTCATTCCATCACGGAAGGCTATCAGATTGGTCAAGCATGATTTCCCTTTGGTGAATCCATGCTGACTACTCCTGATCTCCTTCTTGTCCTCCAGATGCTTAGTGAGGACCTCCAGGAGGAGCTGTTCCATCACCTTGCCAGGCATGGAGGGGAGGCTGACAGGCCTGTAGTTCCCTGGCTCCTCCTTCTTGCCCTTTTTGAAGACTGGCGTGACATTGGCTTTCTTCCAGGCCTCAGGCACCTCTCCTGATCTCCAGGACCTTTCCAAGATGATGGACAGTGGCCTAGCAGTAACATCTGCCAGCTCCCTCAGCACTCGCGGATGCATCCCGTCGGGGCCCATGGATTTATGGATGTCAAGTTTGGACAAAAGATCTCTAACCTGATCCTCCTCCACCAAGGGAGAGTCTTCCTTTCTCCAGACTTCCTCTCTTGTCCCCAGGGTCTGGAATTCCCCAGGGCTGGCCTTAACAGTGAAGACTGAAGCAAAGGCGGCATTCAATAACTCTGCCTTCTCTATATCCTTTGTTATCAGGGCACCCGCCCCATTCAGCAGCGGGCCGACGTCTTCCCTAGTCTTCCTTTTGCTATTGATGTATTTGAAGAACCCCTTCTTGTTGTCCTTGACGTCCCTTGCCAGATTTAGTTCCAGCTGGGCCTTAGCCTTCCTTGTCGCATCCCTGCACACTCTGACAACGTCCCTGTATTCCTCCCAAGTGGCCTGTCCCCTTTTCCACAATCTGCAGACTTCCTTCTTCTGTTGGAGTTTTGCCAGGAGTTCCTTGCTCATCCATGCAGCTCTCCTGCCTGCTTTGCTGGATTTCTTGCTCAGAGGGATGCACCCATCTTGAGCCTGGAGGAGGTGATGCTTGAATATTAACCAGCTTTCTTGGACCCCTCTTCCTTCTAGGGCCCTACCCCACGAGATTCCCCTAAGTAGCTCCCCGAAGAGGCCAAAGTCAGCTCTCCTCAAGTCCAGCGTTGCGATCCTACTCATTGCCCTGCTCCCTCCTCGTAGGATCCTGAACTCCACCATCTCATGGTCACTGCAGCCGAGGCTGCCCCCAACCTTCACCTCTCCAACCAGACCTTCTGTGTTCGTTAGTACAAGGTCTAGCATTGCACCTCTCCTCGTTGGCGTCTCCACCACCTGGGTCAAGAAGTTATCATCAATGCTCTGCAGGAACCTCTTTGACTGTTTGTGCCTAGCTGTGCTGTCTTCCCAGCAGAGGTCAGGGTGGTTGAAGTCCCCCATGTTTAAACATCCATTCATACACTGTAAATCAAAGGACTGGTTCTTAACTCTTTTTATTAAGTTAATTAATTGCTTAGTAACATACTCAGGATCAACATCTAAGTGGAAAATACACTGTTACTGAAGGACTACTTCACTTCTCCTTCACTTTTCTCTTCTCCTCTTCGCCTCCTATTCCTTTTAATTTTTTTCATAGAATCACACAATAGTTAGGGTTGGAAGGGAATTCTGGAGATTGTTTAGTCCTATCCCTCCCCCCACCCTTCTCAAGCAGGGTCACCTACAGCATGTTGCACAGGACCACATCCAGTCGGGTTGCAAAGACGTCCATGGATGGGGACTCCACAACCTCTCTGGGCAACCTGTTGTAGTGTTCAGGCACCCTCACAGTAAAAAAGTCTTTTCTTGTGTTCAAGTTTGTGCCCACTGCCTCTCGTCCTGTCATTGGGCACCATGGAAAAGCATCTGGGTCAGTCTTCTTTACACTCTCCAATTTGTGTATCTAAACACACTGATAAGATCCACCCTGAGCCTTTACTTCTCCAGGCTAAACAGTCCCAGATCTGTCAGCCTCTCTCCTCTCTCCATATGAGAGATGCTCCAGTTTGTTAATCATCTTTGTGGCCCCTTGCGGAACTTGCTCTACTAAGTCCATGGCCTTGAACTGGGAGACCGGAACTGGAGACAGCACTCCAGGTGTAGTCTCAGCCGGGATGAGTAGAGGGAGAGGACCACCTCCCTCCACCTGCTGAAAACGCTCTTCCTAACGCAGCCCGAGATACCATTGGCTTTCTTGGCCACAAGGGCACGTTGCTGGCTCATGGTCAACTTGTTGTCCATCAGGACTCCCAGGTCCTTCTCTGCAGAGCTGCTTTCCAGCAGTTCAGTTACTAGCTTGTCCTGGTGCGTGGGGTTATTCCTCTCCAGGGGCAGGACTTGGCATTTCCTTTTGCTGAACTTCCTGAGTTCTTCCTGAGGTTCCGCTCTGCCCACTTCTCCAGCCTGTCAAGGTCCCTCTGAATGGCAGCACAGCCCTCGGGTGTATCAGCCACTGCTTCCAGTTCTGTGTCATCTGCAAACTTGCTTAGGATCCGCTTGCTCCCACCATCCAGGTCATTAATGAAGAGGCTAAAGAGAATTGGACCCAGTATCAACCCCTGGGGGACACCACAAGTGACTGGCCTCCAGCTGGACTTTGTGCCACTGATCACATCCCTCCAAGCCTGGCAGTTCAGCCAGGTTTCAGTTCGCCTCACTGTTTACTTATCTAGTCCATACTTCATCATCTTGTCTATGAGGATGTTATGAAAGACAGTGTTGAAGTCCTTACTAAAGGCAAGATAAACAACATCCACTGCTCTGCCTTCATGCACCAGACCAGTCATCTCATCATAGAAGGCTATCAGGTTGGTCAGGCATGACTTCCCCTTCATAAAACCATGCTAACTACTCTCAATCACCTTCTTGTCCTTCAAGGCCCTTCTTGAAGGTAGAAACGACATTTGCTCTCTTCCAGTCCTCAGGAACCTCTCCCAGTTGCCATGACCTTTCAAGGATAACCAAGAGTGGCCTCACAATTACAATTACCAGCTTCCTCAGCACTCATGGGTGCATTCCACCAAGTCCCACAGACTTGTATATGTTCAATTTGTTTAAATGTTCCCTAACTTGATTCTCTTCCACTAAGAGCTGAGTCTTACTTGCTCTAGACTTTCCCACTGGTCTCAGGGGCCTGGGATTCCTGAAGGCAAGTCTTACCAGTAAAAACCAAGGTGAAAAAGGTATTCAGTACCTCAGCCTTTTCCCATGTCTTTTGACATCTGGTCCTCATTCTCCTTCAGCTGTGGGCCCACAGCTGAATTTTCCCTGGCCTTCCTTTTGCTGCTTGCAGAAGCCTTCCTTGTTGTCCTTCACATCCCTTGTCAGATTCAACTTCAGATGGGCTTTGGCTTTCCTAACCTCATCCCTGCATGCAACCCCATATATTCCTCCTGGGTCACCTGTCCCTGCTTCCATCTCCTGTATATTTCCTTTCTATATTTGAATTTAGTTAGGAGCAGCTTGTTCATCCATGCAGGCCTCCTGGCTCTGCTTGATTTCCTGGTCAGGATGGACCATTTTTGAGCTTGAAGGAGATGATCCTTAAGTATTAACCAGCTCTCTTTGACCCCTCTTCTCTCCACATTCATATCCTATGGGACATCGCCTCTTCCACAGATCTTGGTCCCAGTTCTTTGTTTATTATATTGGGGAGAATATCAGGAATAAAATGGTTAATATCCTTTCAAGTGCCACGATTAGCTTCTGCTAGAAAATTGAGATGTTTTTGTGCAAAGAAGGGACATCACTATTCTCAGACGCAAACATATGCTCACTCTAAACTGAATTTATGCTACTTTGTGTTTCGGAAGATATTTTCAGTCTTGTGGATTAGAAACTAACATTTTCAAACAAAACAAAAAATTCTAAAGCATGAAGGATTAAATTCTAGAGTTTGAACACTCTGCATGGACATCATGTCCATTCCAAAGGCTTAGCACAATAGAAGGCTTTAGAATCACTATATCCTCGTTTTGAACAGAGTGTTAAATTTCAACATTTGTATTGAAAAAGAAACACAGCAGACACACAAAAAGGAAAATTCCACAACATATAAAGTGATGAGACCAGTTTGGCATGGAGGAAAAACAACTAGAAAAAACAATAACCTTGGGAGAGAAAAAAAAAAAAAAAAAAAAAGGAGAGATCTATGAACTACTGACAGAGACCAAACAACTAGGGGCAAGCATTTCCCAAGGGAGAAACAAGCTACCTAAAGTTTAAAAGGGTCAATATTAAATGCAGATTAAAATAAAACACGTTAACATTAGTAAATATATGCACAAAATATGGAAAAAAATGTGGTTCCACAGCATAAGAACAAATGGGTAAATAGCTAATGTTACTTCTGCAAAAAATATCTGCTGTTGTCAATGGAAGTTTTGTGGGATTAAAATTTGCAAAAATAATGTTTACGTTATTTTATTTAGAATGACTCACCACATTGAAAAAAATATGGTACAGCAGTTAGTCATTCACATTAATGACAGCAGTTTAAGTTCTTTATAAAAACAATAGCCTCACAAATCCATGACCAAGTTTTTTTTTTTTAGGACTGAAAATATCAGCCATAACAAACAATTGCAGATAATACAAAGCACATAAACATTGTACTTTATGAGTTACTTTAGTGCTCTACTTCCCTATAGGCTATCCACACAGTGCCAGTACATTTAAGGTGCCAGTCTTTATTTTGAATATGCTGAACATTCTAAAGAACATTCTTAAAATTAGCTAATTCCCAGGCATATGACAACCCTTGACAGCTGTGATCCTCTGACTAATGGAAGCCAGGACTAAAAGGAATCCTTGGCAGTACTGCATCCAACCCTTCTGCTAGACATAAGCAGGACATCCCAGTTCCCAAGGCTTCTCAAAACCGGGAGAAGCATCAGGGAACTTGGCCCAATATTCCTCTCTCTCATCACCAATATTTCACAAGACTGCAGAGGAAAAAGAATAGTAATAAAAAAATTTAAGACAAACCCTGGAAATAAGTTGTGTTCATCTTGAGGGGAGGAAAAAAGTTTCTTCCTGTGCATGGATATCTCAGTAAAATTACTGCAACCTTGGGTTTATCAGAATATGAAACCAAGCACATTTTAACTGAGTAATGAATAGAACATTTTTTAATCCTCTCTTGAAGATAAAAGTAAGCCAGACAACTAGTTCTCATTAAAAAGCTTTAGTTTTTGATTTGAAGACTATCTGACAATGTATTCCATACTGCTCGGTTCCATTCTAAACCAGCTTCAGGTTCCTTTCCCTCCCTTCCAGTTGGCAGGCTGATCCAGAACTTTACTCTTTTGGTGGCTAGAATCTTTCTGATTTTAATTTTAATTTATTCACCATTAATAAGATGCTGATATATAAGTATTACTCTTTAGCTTCTTCCATAAAGATCAGTTAACCGTATCTCCTTTCAACCTTGCTTGTGCAAAGTTTCAGCAGCTAGTATCTTTTAATCTCTCACAAAAATTGTTCTCTAGCTCTCAGTTCAGCTGTCTGCTGACTGATTTATGGTAACTAATCATTGCTATTGTACCAGCTAGCCAAAATACAAAAAATTTCTTCAGTTAGGCCTTCACAATATACAGCACCCACGAAAGCAATTTTTGTAGACCACCAAGCACCTCTTCAGCCTACTACACTATAAAGAGAAATAAAATTGTTTTATCAAGGTCCCTGTCCTCTCTCTAATATAAAATTAGCACACTGCCTTTCACTTCAGGGCCAAAACTAGCCACCATAGGATACTGAGGAAACAGGCAGAGGGTATAGGAATGACTTGCCAAACGCTGCACCCTAACTGAGCAACAGTATCACAGCAATGACAATTTATCCTTAACAGATAAGTAATTAATGTCAGCCAGGTGTTGCAGAGTTAGTCACCTGTGTTCAGCCACCAACAGTTGCTGCTCTGTATCAGGTATCTGCAGCAAGTGAGTGATAGCGTTGGCTTACCAGGTTGCTTTGTTTTCGCCTGCCAAGAAGCAATCATCACTGATCATATTCACCAAACCAAAGTTTGAGCTCAGCAGGAGAAAGCGAGCAGCTTGTGCCTTTCTCAGAGGCAAGGGTTCCCAGTGAACTCTACTCAGCTAAATCAGGCACTGAAGCTGGAGCTAAGTACATAGGAAGGCAGAGAGGCTTAAGAAAAGGGGTGAAGGGATTTAGATGGCAGAGGATTTTGTTGAGGAGGTATGGTCCAACAGCTGCATTGAAATCTTTAGCGCCCCTTTAGTTCATCTGGGTTGGGCGCTCAACTAAATCTCTATCATAGTTTAACCTAACACATTTTATTTGGCCTCTCTAAAGTAGATACAGTGAGTTACCATGACTCACTGATGAGCAATCACTTACTGTTGCTCATACTCAAGTCATTTGAGAAATAATGTTTGTCTACAGGAAAAAGACAGGATCCAGCTACAGGCTGCTTCTATACATCTGAACTGTCTCCCAGGGAAAAGGGATTCTTTTTGGAAGTAAGGACAGTTTGGCAGTTAAGAAAGTGAACTGGGACTCAGACTGGCTGGATTCAATTTCTGGTTGTTCCATAAACATCCTGTGTTATTGCAGAAGTCATTTCTGCAATAGCTCAGCATATTTGTGCTGTAGCTCTCTAGATATGGAATTGTAAAGATAAATCCAGTACCATTTGTAAACTGCTCAAATACAGTAGGGATTAAGAAAGCAGACAGAAAAATAAACACAGGCATTATAACAGATTGGTTACAATGTTGACTGCACTGCTTTGATGCTACCCACTTCTGAAAGTAACATATTAGTATATTAATTTACATGTTACCCTCCTTGTATGAATAAAGAAAAACAATAAACTTTTGTATACAAATGGTAAAACACACCACACTTTTTGAAAAATGCCTTTTTTTGGTTTAAATGCCCAAATTCCAGGACAGTCAGCCAGATACTGAAAAAAACAGTATCAGAAACAGGAACAGAAAACAAGTAGCTAGAAGGATCAACAGCTTAGCAGAAGAATGCAATCTGCATCATTCAGCTCGAGCAATTACCACCTCACCACACCACGCTAGGCTGGCATTAGTGCCTGCATCCGTGTGGCTCAAAGAGTACAATCTAATAATATATCTTAATCAAAGGAAGGTAATATTTTATCAGATCAGAACAAGGAACACATATTGGTATTATTTTTGCAACAGTAAATTTTGAAATAAACATTTCCTTTACTATGAAGTTGTAGTATTAATGTTAACCCTTGGTCAAAAACTACTGCATGCCTTTGTATTTACAAATTTCTCATTTCTGCCACATATTTTTGTTTCTAGATAGAGAACCACACTGCAATATTATTTTGTGCACATATGAAGCAAGTTCCTTGTGTAATTTCCCTTTAAACACTGGCTTAAATCTCATTACCTCATTTAAAGGGATTCTGTTCTATGATGAAGCTAAATAATCGAAAATAAATTTTAAAAACAAGAAAGAAAAAATTCACAATAAGCCTAACAGTTCTTCCAAGGACTTTCTGAATCAAGATCATACCTCTGCACATGTCTGACACTGCAAAAACTTGTAGTGTGAACACAACCTTACTGTTTCCAAATACTTTCCAGCCTCTGCATGGGTTGGACCTGCTAAGAACATCATCATGCCTACTTGCTTGATTTTTAAAATCAGGCCACCAAATGAGGCCACTTTAAAGACAAATCGTCTTTTGCAGTAATGAATGATCAGTATGAGTCTTGGGGGAAAATCCCAGGTAACTCTCAACCACAGCCTCTAACAGCAAAGGACAGGATTTTCCATCTGCCTATGATCTCCACAACCTTAACAAACACACCATTTAACTGTTAGATCAATGTTCTTTACCCAGAAACAAGTTTATTCCAGGTACAACAGATCACCTCAAAATCTGACACCCTGTTTCTTTCATATTCCCTAAGGTATTCTTATTAATAGAATTTAGGGGCAATCAGATTTGTGTTTTCAGAGCTGCTCATTCCTTTTTGATGTATTTACCTTACATCTGTATTGTTACTTCTTACTTGTATCCTTGTTCAATATGCAATAAACAGCTTACAAAGGCACACCTCCTCATTAGAACAAATAGACTTCTTCATCTCCTTCATATATTTTCAGGTGGCATTTCTGTAAAGCCTCGTCATCACGATACTAAAACAGTGCTGGGAATGTACATGGGCTGTTGAGATGTCTGATTCTACACATACACAGCATACCAGTATGCCTCAGTTCTGAGGTTCTCCTTCACTGTCTCAGATCTGATCAGTAAGAAAGCTTTAAAGTCTGTGCTGATCAGACAACTCTTTGCTACAAATTAAATTTAAGTTATTTTAAATACATGTGTAATATAAATAGATGTTCTTCTTTCAGAAATGTTTAATTGGTTAGCAATTAGGTAAGTAAACCTCTGGGTAAAGTCCCTTCTCTGAAGGTCAGCCGTACGTAACTGTGGGAGGAAGGGTGGTAGTGGTGTTTCTAATTACTCTCTTTGCACAGACTAATTGTAAAAGAAACAAAAATAGATGCTTTCACATCCCATAAAACAGTAGGCAGCAAATCAAGACCGGCATACAAACCAGTGCTGATTTTTTTTTGTTATTTTTTTAGGCACGCAAAAGACCTACCCCTCCCACAAAAGAAGAGAGACTCACGTAATCACTCTTCAAAACAATGTGCAAGGGTGAGATTTCACAGTCAAGCTATTCTGCTAATTCCCTTAACTGCTCAGAGGATCTAAGAAGCTACAGACATGTAAGTACAGAAAAAGAATTAACATTTTTTTCACTGAGTAACAGCAAACAATTGAAGAAGGTTCATTTCTTTTCATATTATTTTGAATATTCTCATGTGGTGGGAAGGATAAACGATTTTTGGATAGGAGAGAGAAAGCTCAGGGAAGAAATTCTGTAATAACTCAGACTGATAGATTAATATGTTGCTACTTAATTTTTATTTAAAGGGGCAGCTGACCCATGGAACCACTGACAAATGATTTGAAATGCTTTCTTAAAATTGAGCCTTTTGACAATCAGAGGGAAATCTCTGGTATTACATTAGCTTAGACAATTTTTGTAAGTAATAGGAATTGAAACTATATTAATGCAGAAATAACTAATGTTGAAGTAGTAAGTGAAACACTGCTGTTTATACATGGAAGCTGGCAGAATGCTTTAATTGTAGGAGAGCACTTTAAAAGAAATCTGTACTGTGGTGATGAATGCATAGGTTGGTCTATCATAGGCACTCCTGGTCTATGAAATAGTCTTTATTCTCAGCCCAAGAGCTCCTCAGTCACTCTTCTCATGTCTGAACACCATAGCAGAATATTGTAAGAAGCTGAGTTTTTTTAGGAGCCAATTCCTCTTTTTCCTTCTGACACACATTTCTTCCAAAACTTTTACAAGGCATTCTTTTTCTCAACTGCAATCACCAAACATCTTTGTCTCTAATATCTACCTTCATGCCACAAAGCTAAAGAAATATTACAAGTGTTATCATTTTATAATGATCACTTTCCAATTAAACAGGATCCATTTTTCACATTTCACTGGTAAAGCAGCATATACCATTCAACAGACTAGCAGCTCCTAACTATCACTTATCTTAAAAAAAGTAGAGACAGCATGCATGCCTTTGAGCTCAGAACAACAAGAGAGATCTGTTTAACATTTCATGGCTCTTCCTGAACAGAGACAAGGGACGGAAAACTTACCTGGCGGTTAGTCTTTAACAGCTCAGATTTAATCCCTTTCTGTTCAAAAGGTTGAGGAGTAAGTATACATGTAATAAATAAATTTGAACTAAAGTTATAAAGTTTTAATCCCTAAAGGTAACTAAAGATTGCACCTGTACAGGTCCCGCTTCACCCAGAAAAAAGAATGTCATATGAAAGGTGTACATTTTTGTAGCCCTAAGATACAAATTCTTATCTGACTGTTTGTCTCTCCTGCCTGCAGGAGTGCAATGTCAGTGCCTCAGGTTTTTCTCTTGTTTATTTGCTATGTTCTAGGATCTATAAGATCCTACAACGATCTATTTTAGGATTCAGTAGATGTAAGTAAAGTGAAATGAGGTTAACCATCTCAGCATCGGCACAGCTCTTCACATTAGCATGCATCTTTGGCAGATGTGATTTATGTTAGATAAATTCATTTTTTATAGCACAGAATGTTTTGAAAAAGAGATCCAACAAATAAGAGCTAGACAAGTATACTTCACATGACTTCCACTTTTCCTTTAACTAGTCATGCAGCATTTCAACTCAACTTCTTTATTTCCATTTCACTTAATTTACTGCAATTCCTGTTATTTTGTAATGCAAAATGTAATTATCTAAACATCACTGTGTGCATCTGGAAATTCTGTTAAGCACTTAAAGAGTATTGTAATTCTTTTTAACGATCATTAAGAAAGTTACACTTTATGAAGTATACACTTCGGATTCTCTGAAGTGGGGCTTACAAAATTTGCTTCAATATTCCAACATACTTAGGTCTGTTTTAAAACAGAATAAAAATGCCAGCCTGGAAACCTTCTCATCAAAATTAATTAAGAATAGCAACCTGAGGATTCAATTTATTTGTAATTTAGGATATAAAGCCTAACAGCCTTGAAAAATGGTAAATTAACATAATCCACTAAAAATAATACACAAGAGTGTCATAGGACTAGAAAGAAACAGGAAGCTACAGGACATGCCTGTTTCTTGCCTCAGCCTTTACTAAACCACGTGTAGCTCCCAAGCTGATAATAATCTACCTTGCTATATTAACAAAGCATTATGTTAGCAGGCATACTTTTTAACATAACATAGCTTAGATCAAACCCTTTTCTCAAACATGGAAAACATGTACTCCAGAACAAGAATTACTTGTATGGTAAATCAGAAATTTCCACAGTGAAAATCTCTGGTGAAAATAAAGCAATAATTTTTGACATTAAGGACAAAATTAAACCTACACTACCAGAGCACATTCCCCATCTTCCACTGCCTCAGTTTTTAAAGTCTGTAAGATTTACGCAGCTCAGACATGTAGAGGACTGCAAGCTCAGGAAATAAGTCCTTGGTTTAGGTATTGCAGGGAAAGAAGTCGTCTGTCATACTGATAGTATTTCAAAGCACCCAAGGTTTTAGACACTGCAGCTTAGGGCACACTCACTCTTCACGTTAGGCCATCCCTATGATATTTAGACATAGCTGTTAAGGGGAAAAGTGTAACATTGATTTCCACAGATACTTGCAACATCCCAAAACACAGATCAAAAAGCAGGAGTCGAGAATAAGAAGAAAAACACACAGAGAGCGAGCGAGCTCTGTATCACTGTTGGCACATAACCCCAAATCATGTAATCTAAGTCTGCAACGCTACAATTGGCAGCTCATGGCTTAAGTTTATGCATATTAAGGGTTAAATGTCCGTAACATTACTATACTACATATAAAACTCATCACACACAAACACATCTAGGAACCAGGGCTTTGCATTACATGCTGCCAGACCGGAGCCATGGTTCTGTTCATCAAATATCTTTTGCAGTGGGGACTCTATTCTGAGCTAGGCTCTTGGGTGCAGTGGTGTAAGCACAAAACAAACAAACAATTCCAGTCAAACATTTTCACAGAAAACCAAGCTTCTAAAACAACTGAATTTCCTTCCTTGATGGGATTGCAGGATTGGCATAAGGGTACCTTGCACTGATTAAAGACAAGCTAGATTTTGTAAGGGGCTTGACATGGAACAGTCATCTCTTCTGAGTAGACACTATTGCTACAGAACATTAAGAAAGCAGAATAGATTAAAAGCTGGTGAGCTAACAAATCGCAAAATGACTAAAAAATAACCCATCATGTGCTTCAATTTTTTCCATCAATGATCAGAGAACAAACACATTATGAGAGATAACATTTGAAAACGGCAAGTGACAGAAAAATAAAGAACGAATGGCACTGCTTGTAAGTCTGGATGTATTCAAATGAAATTAATTGTAAACTCTGCCAGGAGTAACATCCTCCCAGGTAGAAGTAGAGAGCAATGGCCATACCCATAGATTGAAATAACCTAGGACATAGTGAATCTGAGAAATACTCCATTATCACAGTGAACTAACATCACAAGCTCCCAGTACAACACTACACAACTCTTATCTGGGATATCTAATCAACAGAACAGAAAAAGCAGGGACAGAGTGGTGAGCACACTTCCGAGCACAACGATGATGAGAGCCATCTGGAATTGGACTAAGCTGAAGCTAGAATAGAAGTCACAAAATGATTTTGCCTTACAGTGAGGCACTTGAGTTTACCTTAATTTGTCAAAACAATGAGATTGTATAAACACATTCAGATGGGGAAAACCTCTTTACTAAAGCATTTTTTATTCCAAGGGGAAAGGCACAACAAAAGCAATATCTGCAACTAAATTTGGGGAAATGTAAATAAGACACCCCCACATTTTTAAGAGTGGTTGCTCGACTAGTGAAACAAGTTACAGTACAGATGATTAATTCTCCCTGAGCTCTCCAAATCAAAGCAAAAGCCATTTTGGAATACATGCTTTAAATCAAAAATTAGTCCATACACAAATAAATAAAATCAGAATATAGCCTGGATTACACAGGCATTGACACTAAATGAGATGAGTAAGTGGTCTCTTCATACTACAAGTTTACACATCAGTGTCATCAAATACTATCTGTTTGTCGATTCAGAAAAAAGTAAAAACCTGAACAACTTTTCTTACAGTACTGATATAAAGATATGGACTTTAAATACTTTATGCCTTAAAATCTTGTACGTACCTCTTTGCAAAAAAGTTGTGGAAATGTTTTCTAAAATTGTTAAACTGGTAAGGTAAATTAATTTTTTTTTTAATATATACTTTAAAATAGTATCGTCAGTAGGCAACCTGAGCGCGGTATTTAATCCAACAGCATAGAACAGTAAACAGTCTAGGAGAGATTCTAGAAGGTACCTGTAAAAAGTGTATCTAGATTCATAACAGTAAATGACCATGTTTTCCTAAGGTATGCAGGCATAAAACTTACAAAAATCAACAGGAATCAAGTCAACACACTGTTTAATTAGGCTGAGGTTTACAGTGGTAAAGGGCAGACGTTCTCCATTCTTGCTCTAAGAATACAAAAAACGCAAAAAGCATGCAAAATTGGACTACTGTCATTTTTTCACAGATATTCTATGGAGGGTGGTCCATGTCCTCTAAGTACAGTAAACTAACCACTAAGGATTGTTGCCAAGAAAGAAGTAGCGACGTAACACAAGTAGCAGGACTCAAAAAAGTCTCGTTTTAGTTAATACTCTAGATGCCTTCCAGGATGAAAGTTTTATTTTAAATGAAGCCCTGCTCAAGATTGGCAAGAAAAGGTGAAACACCTGCTGAGGTGAATGGAGTTCATCCAACAACAGTAGGAGCTCAGACATACAAAGAAGTCACCATGGCTCAGCTAATGTACAGTAAATTGTCAAGGTGCATCAACTTTATCATCTGTTTGGGCCTCAAGACACATACAGTATCTTGAAGTGGTTTTTTTTGTTTTAAAAAAGGAAATATCTTCAGGAAATAGAGCACCTAGACACCCGGTGACTGCGCTCAAGAATGGCCGTACATACTGCCATACAAACAAAATATTAATATTCATCTAGAGTATTTCAAAATAAATATGTACCCTTCATTAACCTTGCAAAATATGCTGGAGATAACAGAGGATCAAGGAAGACGCTCTCCCCACGCAGGGCTGACTTCCACAGGAAGCAGAAGAGCCTGCTCGGGACGCCTGGCATCCAAGGGGTGCAGCTTTGCAGACGGGCATGCTGACCTGGAGGATGCATGAGCTCTGGTCCTCCAGCTTTCTTCTTGTCTGTGCGTGCTCAGTTTGTCCTGCCATGAAACTACAGGGAACCCACATAAGTTTCTGCGAAAAGCAGTCTTTAACACTTACGTGAAACAACAGCCATCCTACGTGCTTCTATAAAGGAAGAGATGAAATAGGAGGAAAGCGTACCAGAACCATCCACAGGGCTATCAGTAACGCATTATTCAATTGTTAAACACACCAATGCCAAGATACTGATATTCCAGACATTCTTGAATCTTCACAACAGCTAGAGAGCTGATATTTGCTGATTTAATCCCCTTACTAGAAGTCACAAAACTCCATTTCAGATCTGACTTCCAACCCTGAATGTGGGATTCACAGCTTACATTAAGAGCAGGAATTTGAGAATCCCTTTTATCAGCATTTTTAGCATTTACATACTCCTGCTAACCTAGCCAGAAGTCCGGTCAGACTGGATTCTAATACGGTATGTGTTGTAGGTAAATTAATCGTGAACAATTAATATGAAAAGATTATCCTGAAATAAAAAGGACAGTCTCACCACATTGTGAAAGAACTTACTAATCTTTTTATGCTTCTGAGGTTAATTAAAGGGTAATACAAACATACAGAATGTGTAGCTTACAATCCTTAAAACTGAATTTTCCAGAAAGACTTCTTTAAGGTACAACAGATTAAATAGTGTATACTGAAAGGCAGATCCTCAGAAATAACCTAGACCTTTTAATTAACGGATGGACTTAAATTCAGATTACAACAGCTTTTATCTCTATATAGTATTCCACATTAAAGCAGAAGCAATCTTGTCCAAACTGTTATTTTAACCCACTTAAGTGCAGACATACAGGCTGACAGTTTTCACGAGTCATCCGCATGGCAAAGTCTGGCGCCAAAACTAGCATCAACATTCTGTCCTATCTCAAGAAACGCAGCCACCTCTCAGTTACAGTCGAAACACGAGCAGGCTGAAAAGGTCCTTTGAAAAGGACCAGTTAAAGTGACTGCTGAGAGCATCCCAGATTACACATAAGAATAGTTATCTTGACTGTTTTTTATAGTTACATAAACAGAGCGTTGTATTTATCTGAAGAGATGGTGCTTCCAGCAACGTTGTTGAGAGACTGTTTCACAAGAGTATGCTTCTAGCAATCAGCTTCTTTTATCAGTACACGTACAAATACATAAAATACGTGACTATAATGTGCCTGGTTCGCTACTGGAAGTATTCCTATCTTGGTAAGTCTATAGGTTTTCTGGAGGGTGTGGGGTCTTTTTACGCTAAGTCTCACCAGCAACAACTGAAAGACAGAGCCAATCCTCACAGCGGAAAGAGTTAGAAAGATGCCTTTTCTTAAAAACTCACTTGCAAACAAAGTGACAGTTTCAGTGAGCAAAAACTAGGAAGGAATACTACCAAAGTGACACATATTTTAAGGATGGTACTAACCAGCAACAGGAAGTTTTCTGTAATTTGTTAGCTAAATTCTTCAAATGGTACCTCTGAGAGAATATTTTTGTAGAACAATCACTCAAAGAGTACTGTTAGAAGCCCCATCGTTGCTGACATTTACAATTACAATAAGCACCCGATACATAACAAACCTAAGAAACAGTCTCCATTGGAAGCAGAATCAACAGGGTAGGATCCTTTCCATTTCTAAAATGCTGGATCATTTTTGATAAATAATATTTAAGTCCCCCAAAGCATTGCATCCACATCACTTTGTGGATCTTCCATGCCATTTCTGAATATGCAGATTTAAAAAACCCCAAACATTCAAAAGCTACTAAATTGCCATTTGACTACGTGTATAAAAGATTTTAGCTGGGTTACAGAAGCTTTGGAGCACCACTAAAAAGTGACTAAAGCAGCAGTCTGATGAATTTATGTATATAAGCAACATTTGAACTATATTGCAAAAGCCAATTCTTAAAACTAGGATTTAAAAAGCTTGAATTATTTTAATGCCAACACGGTAAGCAAGAGTGTTGAAAATTTTGCTTTCTCTAAGTAAGTTAAAGAATCACAAAATGAATCCTTTTAAATAAAAACTCCTTAAAATTAACTGAAACACATTTAAAAGATTTTGTCAGCTTGTCTGGCCCTTGAGAATTTCATATGCTCATTTGTCATGAGGTTTCTTCGGACACCCCTTTCCTCCTCTCAAACTGCTTTAAATGGTCTCATCTCCTGACCCTTTATAAACCTTACTTTCCAAATGCATTACAGCCCTAGTTTATTATTTCGCCTGCTGTCTGATTTTTTTTTTCCAGGAAAGAGGGGATTAGGATCAAAATAGAAGAGCCAAGAAGAGTCAAAGTTTTGGGGTTTTCTTCTGAAGGAGGCTTGAAAATGTGCTTCGTCATAATGAAGTTTCATTTCAGTTTTTCAGAACGTTACCTTCTGCACTACAAGTTGGCTGCTGTTATGCAGAATTTTATCTGCATTTATTACAAAATGTCCCCTTTTGTTTTTTCATGTTAGGTCTTCTGAATTTCCTGCAGTAACACTGGTTGCAGAAATGGACACTTTCACAACTTCTCAGACTAACAGTTCTACCTGTGACTTGTATGAACATAAAGATACAGCCAGGATACTACTGTCTGTGTTCTACAGCTTCATCTTAATTCTTGGAGTGCTTGGAAATGCCATTGCCCTTACTGTCATTTTTAAAAACAGAAAGAAGATCAACTCTACCACCCTCTACTCAACAAATCTTGTCCTCTCAGATCTATTTTTTTGTATTGCCTTGCCTACAAGGATAACCTATTATGCCCTGGGATTCCACTGGCCATTTGGAGAAGCATTATGCCGAATAACTGCTCTCTTGTTTTATATTAACACTTATGCCGGTGTAAACTTCATGACATGTTTGAGCATTGACAGGTTTTTTGCCGTTGTCCACCCTTTCCGATACAAGATCAGAAGGATTAAATATGCCAAGGGCATTTGTCTATTTATCTGGTTTCTTGTATTTAGTCAAACTTTTCCATTACTTATACAACCCATGTCATACAAAGAAGAAGAAAGGACTACATGTATGGAATATCCAAACTTTGAAAGAATTTCACATCTACCATTTATACTTCTTGCTGCCTGTTTAATAGGGTACCTTATTCCCCTTGGGATTATACTGTTTTGTTACTCTCAAATTAGTTGCAAACTTTTTCAAACTGCCAAGGAAAATCCACTGACTGAAAAATCAGGAATAAACAAAAAAGCCATCAATACAATCATATTTGTAATTATAGTGTTCATCATCTGCTTTACCCCTTATCATGTTGCAATTATACAATATATGATTAAAAAGCTTCAGAATGAACCCTTATGCAGTGAAAAGCAAATTTTTCAGAAGTCACTCCATTATACTGTGTTTCTGATGAATTTTAACTGCTGCCTAGATCCTTTCATCTACTTCTTCGCATGCAAAGGATACAAGAGAACTGTAATGAAAATCCTGAGACGACAAGTGAGTATATCAATTTCAAGTGCTGTCAGGTCACATCATGAAGAAAGCTCACGTGATGTGGGAGAAACACAAATGACGGTACTTGCAAAATCTTCCAATGGAAAGTTATCTGAAAAACAAAGTCTGTAGTGCACTGCAGTGAAGTAAGCTTAAAAATTCTGGGTCCACAGTAAATACTCTTTGTGCTCCCTGTACAGCAACTTCAGTAAGATTCTGTTTCTCAGAGTGTCAGGAAATCATGGAATGATGTTGAACTGAAAAAGAATCATCATATGACAGCAGGAAAACTCAAAGTTACAGTTTTCCTAGCTGTATCATTGTGACTGATCTCATTATTTTTTCCAAATCTGTACCACTGTGAATGTTCAAATTCCATACTGCACATACACATGTCTGGATGTTACTGAGTCAAGCAAAGACCTGAGTCACACTTTTAACTGGACGTCTAACAAAGGAAGATATTTAAAAAAGCTTACAATTCAGTGCGACTGAAATCAGCACATTGGAAAACTGCAAGACCTCTATCTGAACTCCAATTAAAGTACTGTTGACAACTACAGCAATGGTTTTGCTGGGTCAGTCACACAAGTAATCAAACTCTGAGATAAAATGGACAATTTCTGTGCGCAATTTGACCATCACAAGTGCTTAGTGTATAGCCCTTTAGAAGTTTAAAGGTGAAACTGTATTTTTAGAGTATTTGGAGCATAAATGTCTTATTGGAAAATTAACACACATAACATTGTCAAATATAACAGATGAAAAGTTAATGAATTGTTTGTTTCTCCCCAACACTGAATATCTCGCATATGTTAAGCCACTCGTCTTTGCAAGGTGTATTATCTCTTCATTCCTTTTCGCAAAGGAGGACTTTTCTTTCTAGTGTGTGTTGTAAAGAGCCTCTACTCTAAGTTGTATATAAATTATTTATAAATGCAAAAGTCAGTTGAAGCAAGAGACTTCAATATGAAAACTGTACCATTCAGTCGAAAAAATAGTGACACAGGGTTATATAGAACACCCTCTGAAGTCAGAGAAGGACACAGGATAAAGGTTTTAGAAAAAGGAGTAAATCTTCATAGCCAAAGTCACGAAAAACAGTTGATCAGGTTAATTATAATGGGATGAGATGGCCACCTCTTTCTGAGCACTGTTTATCTCAGAGATCAATAAATGACAACAGCAGGATCACTCGGGAAAGAGCAAGCTTTCCCATCATGCCTTCTCAGAGCATTTCTGGAATCTATACGGACATACTGAAATCAAGCCAAAGAAGAGACCAGATGAACAAACAGCTCCTACTACAATCCGCTCAATACCAGCATACATCCAGGATGGAAATCTCGGGTTCCTGTTGTCATGCCCTTCCTTAACGTGTCAGTTTCCTTCCCTGCTTTATTCCTGGCCCCATGTCTTTTGTCTTCTATTTTATTAATATGGCTTCACTTGCCAACATGACACGGTAATTGCACTGTGAGGCTGAGAAAACTAAAAAGAGTGCCTGAAAATTCCTGGTAAAAGCTATGTCAGATCTAATAAGAATGAATGCTATTTATTGTGCCTTTACTTCTCCACCATTGAGCCTGTTATGGAAAGTCATCAAGCAAATACAGCTGTGTTCATCCTCTTTGCAGTTCCCTCCTTCCTTATGCACTGACCTTCATCTACCTGTAAAGATGGAAGGGTCATATGTGAACAGCAGAAGCAGCACAGAACCATTAAATTAACAATTACTTTATTACAGGAAAGAAAACGTAAAAGATCTAGTCTTTCGGACAGCTTAGACTATCAAAATTGAGTTTCCAGTCTCAAAAGACACTATACAGAAAAACAGAGTAAGAAAATATGTTTTTAACAGAAGTTCTACTTAATTCTTCAATTTTTAACTCCTATTAGTTCTGTTCTCGTCAGCCTTTTTAATAAACTATTTTAAAATATTATTTAAGAATGTTGCTTCTGTAAAAGTAAACAAATGATAACCTGATAAAACCACAGATGAACCATCCACGAATGTCTAGAAGTTGTTAGAATAAAATATACATTTCATTAACATCACACCGTTACAAGGTCATTTTACTCTACTAACGTCCGTCTTATTTTGTGGCATGCATTTGCTCTAATTTCATTTATAAACTCCTTAAGTCAAGAAGTCTTTTTATATTTGTCAGCAAAATACAATTCAAATGTATATTAGAGCATGACATCATACATTTATTCACTTTTCTGTGAAAAAAGGATCAATATCGAAAATCTTAACTTACATTTTTCTATCCCTGTAGTCTCATGTTAGTAAGCCTGTTATTTTTAAATTGAGATTTTGTTTTTAAATCATGTCAACATTCTCAAACAGCTACCTTTACATCAAAATACTGTTTTTGTTCAGCTAGGTCTTAGAGTGTTGGTCCAGTTAGACAGCAGTGTGACAAAAATCTGTTCTCCTCCTTATTTTAATATTTCTCAAATACTGAAGGAAACAATTAAATAAAAATCTTTAAGAGCTGAGATAAGCTCAGCTTCCTGACAGAAGTCCTATAGGCACAGATGCGCAGACAGATAGTACCGGTTTACAGCTGTGGCAGCTGAAGCCGCTGTTTGCCCTCCCTACTTGTCAGCATTCACAGCTCATGCAAACTCACTGACATGAATGAAAAGATTCTTTTACGTGTGTTTATCTGAAACGGCCAAAAGCAGTGGTGGCTTCAGCTGGCCTGGGAGACTTCATTAAAGTAATTTAAAGAGCACCCATTCTATTCCTTCTGCCAGTTGTGCTGTGGGGCTGGTAGCCTCCACCGCTGGTAGCCTCCACCAAAGATATGGGAAAATGGAGGGCAGTAACACTGAAAACTCTTATGGCTGTTTCCAAATAACTGTTTTTCTTCAAGATGCCTTCATCCACTCATACCAGAGAGGTACTCCTCTCCCAATACTGCTTGTTAAGAGTATTTTTGCTATAGCAGGTATCTGCAGTGGAACATCTCAAGTCCCTCTTCCGCATGCCACACACACACAAAGATAAAGAAAGTAAAGCTATACGTGCTATCTCTTTTCCTCTGTAACACTGAGTATATAATATATAATAGATGCTGAGAAAGCAGTAGGAAAAAGGGCTGCCAACATAAAAACAGGCTCTGTTGGAAGAAACCAGTTGCAAGGAAGTACTTTGCAAGTACTTACCTTTAAAAGAAGGTAGATCATTAACACTGTGGGAGGTTCACACCAGCAAATTCCCAGAGCAGGATCCTCCAAAATTTAAATGAGGATTTCCAGACAGCTCTTCTAAAGGTAGCATCCTTTTGGTCAGCATGTAGTATCTAGCAAGAGTGACCAGCTAAAGGTAGGTGCCCTGGAGATAATGACTGTCAGTACTTCCTGCTGAAAAAAGGTACTTCAAATTGCTTCTAAATTACTTGCTTGAGGTCTCATGTAACACAGCCTTACAGTAAACAGGTTTTCTTTATTACTGAGCCAGATATAAAATACAAAGAGACCGGGAGTCCCTTTGCATATTTCTACTTGTACACACACAGGAAAGAAGGATATGATTTTGTCAGTAAAAGGACAGAGCATGCCATGCCATGCAACACATGATAGAAGCAGTATGAGCTTTGCAAAAGACAACAGCAGTTGATTTTCTGTAAGAGAAAATAAGAATCTATTTTTCGGTACAAGCTTTTGATAAATTCTAGGAAATGACCCCTTCTGTATGAGAGGTTGGGCAACAGTCATACAGATCTGGATCTCACCCCCCCTTTTCGCAGACGAACAGAGTGCTGACAAGCAGCAATAGGTTCAAACTGTTTGTTCATTATGATGATCTGACTGAGGGTCTAGGAAGAAATAGGGTCTCTAATTGGAGTGTGAAGTCCAGTAAGGATCTTAAAAAACATATTCATGGCATGAATATGATAGCATACCTTTCAACTCTACAGTTAGGAGTGTAGGGCTAAGGCAGTTGCTAAAAGGGCTCTGACCAGACTACAGGTGCAGTTCTTTAATTCCAGCAGATAATCAAGGATAAATGGAAGAGTCACTGATGGGGAAAGATGACTTTTTTGAATCAGTATGTTACAAACCTCTTTGCTAAGTTAGACCAGGTAGATTCCTCTTTGCTGTTAACAAGATTGTTTCTTAGTGGATGATTCCCCAAGAGATATCCAACATTCACGCAGTGAGGTGGAAGCATTTTAGATTAAGGTGAATATTGGCTGTGCTTACAGAAAGCAGGCCTGCTAGGGGGAGACTGGCATTATAGATTTCTGAACAGAGAGATTCATTAGGTCCTTAAATCAAATCCACCTGGGCCATGCCAGGACTTTCTGCTGGGAATATTCAAAGTTCCTGGGAAGCTGACAAAAAGAACATAGTAACCTACGTATCAGATCCAAATGGACTGCTTGCTTGTAGAACTGAGAAGACTTCACATTCTGCAGTTTGTTGATATCCAACAGAGTGGTTAGTGTGGTCAATGTGATTGGTGTGGTCAGTAAATACATGGATACGGTGACCAGAGACAAATCGAAGGAGTACACTGCAGGCCCACCTGAAAGTTCTGCTTCAAGATGCTGATATGTAATCTGCACTCAGTGTCTGGAGACTGAGAGAGAAACTAGTATGCTTTCCAATCAAGCAGGGACACACCTGAAATCTTCCTCTAAAATCAAATTCCTTTCAAACATTGTTTGGCTCTTTATGCCAACTCATGGAATTGAGTATTAATTCTGGGACAAGGATATATATATGCCCAGAACTAATGTCTGGTTTGTAAGTAAAATGGAGTAAACCTGCAAAATCTTCTGGTAAAAGAGGAGCACACTGCCATCTGCCCAGGTAAGATCAAAAACTGTTCCTTGACAGACGATGTCTAGGTTATACATATGCAATAAGTTCTATGGGAGTATGGAATCGGTCCTGAGAGAAAAAGGCCCTGGCTGCTGTATAGCCTGTATAAATTTCAGTCACTGAGTGGGGACCAGGTATGTACCTATTTACCTTAAGGCCTAAAGAATTCAGGACTGTTAAGGGCCACATTCAGAGCTATTTTGGAAACAGAAGCTGACTTTTAAGAGCACATTGTCAAGTTAGGGGTGCTCTACTGTCAAAAACCTAAGGCCTTGTAAACATTCCTGATGCTAAGAAGAAAAACCACAGACAAGTCCTTAACATGTACTCATGGCCTACTATGACAAAAAGGTATTTTGTATGTAAAATGTACTGGGATGTGGAAGAAACAAGGGGTTTTTTTTGTTTTTTGTTTTTTTTTTTTTTAAGAAAACTCAAATTTTTTTAACTCTAAAACGAGTCTCCAGGCTCCTTTCCTTTGCAATTAAAAACAGCAGCTATAAAATCCCTCCCATTTTAGGTGCTGAGGACTGGAATTTGAATCTACTAGGTCTCTGAGCCAAAAGCAGATTCTCGAGAGATGGGTCCAGAATAAGAAAAGGGTCTTAAGGGCTGTGAGGTAGTACTGCTAACACTGGATTATTTAACCATGGGCAAAAGACAGAAACCTTTCTTGAAGTTGTGAACTGTCCTAGATTAGAGAAATTGCCTAGTCTCATACAGTTTTTTGCTGTCTGAAGTGGGAGAGACTTACAGGAGTGTAACTGGACCTCTATGAAACTACATAGGATCCAAAGATGTTTTCCTCCTGCTGTAAGAGCATACTACACCTGGGATACTTAGTGCAGCCCTTGAATCTTTAGAAGATTTAGAATTTCATCTGTATGGGTGCAGAAGGCATCCTCTGCATAAGGGGAGATACTCTACCTGGGACCACACCTTTTAAAGTAGAACACAAGAAACCAGGATACAACTAATGCCTGTATCTGGCTAATACCACCATACAGCGTGGAAATATAAACCCGTGAAATTCCGTTAACAAAACAGTCAATCTGCTTGCAGTCTTTTATGGGCACAGTGAGATTGCCCTGCTGTAGCGCCTTTTCATGGCAGCAGCCGCAACTAGCGAAGGAAAAAACTTCCTTCCCCTCCCACGACAACACAGGTTTTTTTAATCAATCCTTTTATACACCAGCCTACAAGAAACTGGGCTTTGTCAAACAAGTTGGGCTATTTCCAAAAAAGCCATGTTGACTGGAAGTGACATCTTCAGGTGAGGAAATGAGGTAGGATGTCTATCAATGAATAGAACAGTTCCCAGAAGAGCTCCATGGGACTATTCAGGGAAGAAACTAGCTGTGAGCTCCTGGAATGATTAATATAATTTCTCAGTTTGTGTTGAAGGTAGTACTTTGTCTCTAGGCAAGAAAATGAGTCACACATTGAAGAAATGCAGAAAGGGAAGATACTGAGGAAGATTTTCTTCGTTCCAACACAGTCAGAAGCTGGCAGAATGGCTCTAGGCTAGGTATTGGCTGCGCAAAGGGCAGCAGTCAAGGCCATGAGAATGACAGCAAGCAGAACGGAAGTCCATGGTAAGGGCCCATGACACTCAATAGCATCCCAACGACTTTAGTTCTGCAGACATCTTGGGGCCCACCTCCTGATAATAAGAGTGGGTAGTGAGACAGGTGTCAGGAGCAATCCTTTCAGGGTATTCATCTGCCTGAAAAAGATCATATACCTTGACTTTAGCAAGGACTTTAAGCCAGTTTCCTATTGTATTCTTATCAAATGTGTTGGTGAGATATATACTGAATAGCTGGATGATAAGATGGTTGGAAAATTGGCTGGACTCTCAAAAGAGCTGCTATCAGTGGTAAAAAGTCCACTCGGCTGCTAGTAAACAGGGAAATCCCTCAGAGATCAATATTTGGACAATACTGTTTTATGACTTCATTAATGACCTGGATCATGGGACAGAGTACATTCTCAGCAAGTTTGTGAATGACACCAAATGGGGGGAAGTAGTCAGCATGCTGGTAGGCAGGCCTGCTATTTAGAGAGACCTGAACAGGGTGAAGATGGGAACCTCATGAAGTTCATCAAAAGCAAATACCAGTTCTGCATCTGGGACGGAATAATCCCATGCAAGAACAGTGCAGGCTGGGTGTAACTGTCTGGGAAACAGCTCTGTAGAGAAGGACCTGGGGCTCTTAGTGGACAGTAAGTTGAACAGGAGTCAGCAACATGCTCTTGCAGCCAAGACCAACTGCCTCTGGGCTGTATTAGTGAGAGTGTAGCCAGCAGGTCCAAGCAAGTAATCTTTCCCCTCTATTTAGCACTTCTGAGACCACATTTGGAGAACTGTGTTCAGCTCTGGGCTTCTCAGTACAAGAAAGACATGGACATACTGATTACAAGTCCAGCAGAGAACCACCGAGATGGTGAGGGCTGGAGCACACGACATATAAGGAAAGACCAAGAGAACTGGGTCTGTTCTGCCCGGACAAGAGAAAGCAAAGGGGAGACACCTTTTTCCTGTCTGCAAGAACAACTTTGCTATCTACAAGGATATAGAGAAGCTGGAGCCAGATTCTTCTTGGAGGGGGACAGCAATAGGACAAGAAGCAGTCAAAACAAGCTGGAACATGGGAAATTCTGCCAAGATATATGGGGTTAGGGGGAGGAGGTTTTTTTTGTTTGCTTGTTTTTTCGCAAACCATGAGGGTGGTAAAACATTAGAAAAGGTTGCCCAGAGAGGTTGTAGAATCTCCATCTTTGGATGTCTCTTCAAGATGCAACAGGACAAGTCCCTGAACAAGCTGATCTGCTTAGATCTGCTTTCAGTGGGTGCTGGACTAGATAATCTCTGGAGCCTCTTCTAACCTAAATTAGTCTATGATTCTATGATCAGCCATTGGGTTCATATATTTAGTTACCAACTTCTTTCAGGAATGCAAAGTCCTTCTTCAGAAAACGGGATGGATGACTACTGAGGTATCGCCATTGATGACATCACTCTCAAATCTTGTTTGACAGAGCATATGACAAAGCAGAGAGAAATAAAAATGATGGTAGGTCAAATGGTGCATCATACCTGTCTCTGTCCAAGTCCAGACAAGAAAATTGTACAGATATTTGTGACTGAACACTGAAAAAGTATACATCACCAAGTGAAGGTGCATGTGAAAAAAAAAAAATAAATCAGAAAACATACATGCATTTTCAGCACAAGAAAGGTTAGTGCTTTCACTCTTTTCTTTAGCTGCACAGGTAGAGCTAAGGATTGCTATTGCCAGCGCTCAGACCAGCTCCTCCAACCACCTTGGGCTGGAAGACATTGAAGCCTAACTGAAAGTATGGAGATAAATAACACAGTCACACAGTCTCTTGTGGCTCATGGACCTAGCAGAAGAGAACAAGTATTCCCCAAGGTGTTGCTGCTGGATGCTTTTGGCTGTCGGCCTGAAAGTTACGCACATGGGAGGAACCTGTCAGCAACATGGTCATCTAGACAAAGACAGCAACGGCAACTGCCTGAAATGGCAAACATTGCTACTACAAGCAACATGAGTCCTGCAGCTGATTAGTGACTTCTCTTAAACCAGCAAGTCTGTTTGCATAAGGAGAAAAGTTCTTTGTTTTGGAGTTTTTGTTTGCTTTTACAGAAGTTGCATTAAAGGCAAATCTTGTCCTAAAATTCAAAAGCTTTCACATAAGCAAGAAGTGAATGGACTCAAAGAAAACTAAGAGATAGCCTGCAACAAAAGAAAAAATATACATGGTGCAGCTGAAGTGAAGAACAAGAGAAAAACTTTGCCTAACATGAGCAGTTTTAGAAGAACTGGAAAGAAGGGACATACTCTGTCTCTTCTATCTCCATGCCTGTGGTACAGAGCAGGGTAAGAACTCAAGACAAAGCTCAAAAGTTTGGATCTTAGTAGTATCCAATCATACAGGTGCAATATACACAGGAATCATACAAAAAAACATCAAATTCGTCCTATGAAATATTTACTAATATAGTCTTGGCTAAGCACCAGCCTGCAGACTAAGGCTACCATACAAAACGAACACATCCAAGCCCCAACATTTCTCTGAAGAAAAGCAGGGGAATTGCTGTTTATGTAGTAAATACCCAAACATGTTTCTTCACTCTTTTTCTCAGAATACTCTCTCAGCTTCTTGCAATGTCTAACCTGGGGCTTCCTGAGTCAGATCTCTTATCTTTGCACGAGAGCCTTCAATCAATTTTTCTTCCATCAGTCTTTCCAGTCATTTTTTGAACTCAAATATAATTTTAATGTCTGTAGTATCCTGCAGCAAGACGTCCCACAATTTAATTACCCATGGTGTTTAGAGCTGTTTCCTTTAGAGCTATTTCCTTTTGTCTGTGACACCTGCTAGTTTCATTTAAAGTTCTCTGCTTCTTATACTGCATATGAGTGAACAGTGACTCCCTATTTACCCTCTCTATATCACTCACGATTTTACAAACCTGCATCAAATCCCCATCCTCAATTCATCCAACCCCTTCTCTTATGAACAATCAGATTGAAACTGTTGGGTGCTTCATCCACATTAAAGAGAGAGGAAAGAAAGGCGGCAAAAGCAAAGCAGGAATGCAAATCCAACTCGTTCAGAGCTGGCTGACAGAAGAGAACAGAGAACATCTCTATACATGTGGAGATGAAGAGTACTGACCTACTTTTCCCACCACAACAGCTTACCCAAAACTAGGTTCATGCCTCATGACTGCCAAATTTGGATCATCTTGCTCAGATACATCAACAAAGGAAGAACAGGACCTCAATGGGCTGGAAAAATGGACTGACAAGAATCTCATCAAGTTCAACAAAGTCAAACGTGCAGTCCTGCATCTGAGCTGGAATAACCCCAGGCAGCAGTGCAGAATAGGCACTGACTGGATAGCAGGTGGCTTTACTGAAAAGGATCCGGTGTCCTGGTGGACAACAAGTTGAACAGGAGTCAGTAGTGTGACCTACAGCCAAACATGTGCTGGATTGTATTAGAAAAAAGGATGAGGGAGTGATCTCTCCCCTCTATTTGGCACTTGTGAGAGTATGTCTGGAGTCCTATATCCAGTTTCAGGCTTCACAGTACAAGAAAGATACTGACATACTCCAGCAAGTCCAGTGGAGAGTCACTAAAACGAGCAGGGGGCTGAAGCACATGATGTGTGAGGAGAGGCTGAGACAGCTGAATTTGTTCAGCCTGAAGAGGGAAGACCAAGACATGCTAGTGGTGTCTTCAACTACTTAATGGGGAGGGGTGCAAAAAAGATAGGGCCAGGATCTTTTTGAGATACACAGCAATGGGCTCAAGTTGCAACAAGGAAAACTGCAATCAAACATTAGGAAGTGTTTTATCCACCATGAGGGCAGTCAGTAATTGGAAAAGGCTGCACTGAAAAGCTGTCAAATCTCCATCCTTGGAGATATTCAGAACTCGACCAGACATAGGCCTGATTAAACTAGCACTGCTTTGAATTGAGGGTTGGCCCATATGATCTCTAGAGAGCACTTTCAACCTGTATCACTCTATGATTGTAAAAAATTTGGTTAAAACACGGATTAATTCAGACAAGAAAGCACCATGAAATTCACGGGCCTTGCAGTAAAACTAGTAAATGATATAATTGTAGAAATCATTGAGTGTTGTCCTCTGTTAAAGCTCTTACCTAAATGCTATCATTGGCATCTTCCTAACATAAAAGGAAAGCTCAAGAAAGATTAGATTTATTTACAGTCTTTCCAAGATAGACTCATTTTTCTCAGCGTAAAAATACGAGTTTTTCCACTTCCTCTTCTCTTTCCTCAGCTATGACAGATGTTGTGCAAAAGGGCTAAGCTAAAAAAGCAAGTTTTGCACCTGTTCTGAAGACAGCAACATTTGCGGTTATCCTATCTCCTCCAGAAAAGTATACATAGTCTTGAACCATATACAGGGAGAGTTATGTTCCTCACTCCAGTAAGCTAGGCTTAGCAGTTTCATCCTTCCTGTGGCATGTAACTTTCGAGGGAAGTTGTGGTTATATAGCAGAAGGCAGCCTACTTTAAATATAGAGATGCTGAAAACTGATTATTCTTATTACTACCCTACCAAGCACCCAGATAATGTATTATCAGCAGCTGCTGGTATTAAGGAGCTAAGCCTCTGCAACTTAGACCAGATGACACTTTAATGTTACAATTTCTAAGTACGGCAACTCTGTCCAGAAGTAACATGACATAGATCACTGTCTCCAGTTGAACGGGAAGAGATGAAGCATCCCTGCCAGCTGTGTATGTGAGACTTTTTTGACAAAAAGAGCCAGAAACCAAGAGTCCGGCCAAGTTATCAGACTATAAAGGCAAATCCAGGCCAAGCTTTGTTCTCTTAAACACAAACGAACAAAAACAGCGCATTCACAGTGCAAGCTATCCAAAACAACCCAAGTTTCCATCAAAATACCATTATTCCTTCACTCAGTTCAGCCCAAATCAACTATTTAAAACGTGTTAGGGCCAGCTATTAGGACATATATATAATAGTGTTATTTATGCTAAAAGCAGAGCAGAGGACAAAGCTTCATATTTCTTATTCTTAACAACATCTCATGATCTCTCCTAGAGGTTTTGTTTTAGACAAAAAGCAAAGTAAATGATCAGACAGGACATCTGGCAAGAAGTCTATAAGAAGATAATACACTGCATGTCATACTAAAAAAGCAGCCTGAAAAAGTATCTCACTTAGTTCTGTGAAGATGGAAGAACTGTTGGTCTGACTCAGCAGGACCAAGAAAGTGCAAGAAATGTCACATATGATGTTTTCAGGGTAGAAGAATAATATGTTACAATCAACATAGCAAAACACTGTAAAGACTTAGGGTTCAAATTAGTCAAATTCATCTCTAACTGTGAAGGCATGCTGTTACCTAGAAACCAACGGTGTTGACAAACTCTGACTAAGCTCCCCTTCACACCAGTGAAAACCATACGTAATATTACTTTCACATTCATGTAACACAAAAATTAAGCCATCTGAATGTAAGGGCATAACAGATTACATCTTCATTAAACTCATAAAATGAAAGATCTGTCATCTTCAATTCCTCTTAACCCATGAGCTAGAGAAGAAGCTCCAAAACTATCATGCTGTGATACCATCACTGGCAAGCAGAATTAGTAACCACAGACACCAAGGATGACTGCAAAATAAGCAGCTTCCAGCTCTGGGCATAGCTAGGCAAAATTCTGCCATCTCTTTGCCTCCTCGCTTTTCTTCTGCACCGTTACAGCCATTCAGCTAGCAGCCCAATCCCATGTCCTTGACCATGAGGGGCTGCTATGTACATATGAGCACTGGGAGAACGGTTCACAGCTAGGCAAACCTACACAGGGCAAGCTAGCAGCTAAGAGTAACCAGCTTGGGAAGACACCTTAGATGGAGAGCCCAGAATCAATGAAATGTCTCCTGTTCTCTGAGCCGCTCTTACTGCCTGTATAAAAAGTCCTTATATATTACCTCCAAGTTTCTGCTGCATGTGGAAGCTGACTTTGGAATGATTCATTCTCCTGGCTCAAAGGCCACAATCCTGCACTCCTAGTCAAATAAGACTGACTGCTGGTGGTCCGGAGGCACTTACTGTACAGCTCAGCATCTCCATTCAAGCAGCCAAGCATCACTGTCATCATGGAACACTTTGGAGTGCTTCTTGTACTGCAGTTCATTAATTCCGGCTTAAATCAAATTATTAATGGTCAGAATTGTAATAAAAAATGTCCATGGATGTTATTTTTTGTGCAGGCACCAAGACAGACTTAGCATCATGGTATATTTTAACTATGGATGAAATCTCATCTTCATATGCACTAGATGATAAGGTCTTTACAACTTTTAAAAAAAAAACAAAAAACTAGTATTCATCTTTAACATTTTTAGTAAGTCTTCCAGGACAAAGGAACCTTTAATGGTTAACTGATAATGATTATAACAGTTAACTGCTCTCTCAGAATAATTATAATTAGCAACATATAATCATGTTTCCGGAATTTTGAAATTCTTTCTCAGAAACCTGATTCTAATGCTCTTTCACAAGGTGTCACTTTCTAGTTATAAACAACACAGGAAACAAGTGTGCCTCATTGGCCACAGACATATTTGGTTGAAAATGTTTTTGCTACTCTGTTTTCAGAGTTTTACCCAATTTGGCCAGCATCTAAAGGTCTAAACCTAAAGAAGGTCTAAACAAATAAGAATCACGACCTATGCTCCATCTAATTCAACTGTGCATTATGGCTCACAAAAGAACTCTTCTATGCAGAGGACAAAGACAGCAGTGGCAAAGCGGAGGGGGAAAAAAATGCAAGATGCACCAAAAACTCAAGAGCACCACAAAACTGTAAAAGAACCTTTACTTTGGTTAAAAAGAAGTGACCTTTGTTTAGACCAGGAATACTTTTGATCCATAAGACATCAGAACACTACCAGTACTTTGAATCAAAATGTTTATAACTGTAGAAGTAACCTTGCTAGTTAGTAAAAACAATAATGATTTGTTTATCTACATTATTGGTATTTCACTTATCAGTTTTCTAACTGTCAAATGCCAGCAGGATAAAAGGTAGGTAATCATTTTTTTTTCCAAAAAGAAAAAGTATTTTTTCAAATCAAAAAGTCCAAAGTCACTAGGTTAGAAAAGTTAAATCAATTAATTTCTGTTATGAGGCGAATGGAAGTGGATAATCTAATAGAAAGGCTTTAGAGAGAAGCATAAAGAAAAAAGTGCAGGCACATTAATTGTCACAGAGAAGAGAATAGTGAGCTACCCTAAAATCTGTGAAGGAGAATGAATCACTGTTCCTACTGAAAGTATTCGGAATCAAGCAGTGGTTGTAAGAAAGCAAGGAATTAAAAAGTCAATTAAAAAAACCAAACAAACACCATTTAGGGTGACATGAATGTCCAACAAACACACAAAAATAACATGAAGCACTACATGATCTTGATGGAAAAAACACCTAAACTTTTTTAGTGGTATCTTTGCCTACTACTTTAAAAGCTTAAACAGTGGTGCTAACAAAACTACAAATTTCTCAGAAGCTAAAGAAATTTGTGTTTTATTTGTTCAAAATACACTGGTGAAATAAAAATACACCTTAATTTGAAAACTTATATTTTATATTTTACTATTTGAGTCTTTTTATCTGTGCTTCCCAAAAACATTTGCTGGCCCTTAGTAACAATACTAAGCAACTGAAACACCATCGTGTACTTGTGAAGTGGGCAGCATCGCACTTTGCTCTCCCAGTTTGGCTTCAATTGTAACCTTTTAGCATTTTGCAATAGGCATGAGCAAAGACTAGCAATCTGGAGGTTAAAATTTTATTGGAAAGAACAAGTTTTCCACTTTTAACATATACCTCCTTCCTAGAGAAACCGGCAACATGGCAACATAAAATAATTTAAAATTTAAATCAGAAATTATTAAAAAATTATTAGTATATTATTGCAAACAAAAATAAAGTGTTTGCTTTTATTTCACAAAGTTTGTAGAAATCTCAAAGACAGTAATCACTAATTTATCTTTCTTTTCTCGATTTAGTTTTTAAAAGTTTAAAATGTTGGTACAAAGTCACTCTCTGTACCATATCTCTTCCCCCTGAAAACCTTCAACACCATTTCTGTTTCTTCACACATAACAACGGAAACCGCCAGATCAGAACAGGTTTCTCTCTAATCTGCTATCTGGATTCTAGTAGACAAGTACTAAATTTTTCAGAGATGCAAGTTGTCTCATAATGTAATAATATGCCTATTGTGCAGTTTCATCCTAACAGTTACTGGCTCTTTTTATAACCCTTGTTTAAAACCATGCAGTACAGAAATCCAATTACTGCTCATTTATCTTTAAAAGGGTTAAGACAGCTGGCAATATTTAGCCAAGTTGACAAAGACATATGTAATGTATATCTCCATAGCTGTTACGGTATACTAGCTGCAGAGATTCATTCTGCCACAAGGCAGGCCAGATTTGTGTTTCTCTCCCCTTAAGAAAACACACTTCCAACCTCAATAATACATTTATTTACTTACACTTATTTCACAGATCTCTAATAATGACATGCTTGGTGCTTTACACTTCATAAAAGCAATTAAAAAAAACAGGAAGTGCAAAAGGCATAATCAAATGGTGACAGCCTGCAATTATGAACATGACTTAGTTCTCTCTGAATTCGAAAGGGGCAGCTCATCTCAGGAAAGCCTTTTCAAAGACGTATCACCTCCCTTCCAGATACATTTAACCCTTTGTAATACTTAAATACTTAAATATTTAAAGACTACTATTTAAATACTTGAAAATACTTTAAAACAGAATTTTAGGCTGTCACACAGCACCCACGAAATCCTCCCAAGATGACACAGGTTAAGAAACAGGTGATTATCCATCTGTTAATATGCCTCTCAGACGGCACTGCTTTGTATAGTGCAGAGCTTTTGGCTGATAATGACTTTTTGGTCTCTCTTCACAGTTATTAAAACTAGGGCTTAGATAGATAAACTGTAAAGAACCTTCTGGGGCAGGTGTCCTGCCCCATGTCCTCCCCTGCTCTCTCAGAGGTTACTGACTCCACAGCAATTTAAATCTTAACCTCAAGCATGCTGACTTGGGCTGAAGTAATGAACTGTGAATCTTGTGGTCCAGAGTCACAGAAGGAGAAAGTCCCCATCCTGCCTTCTGGCTACACGTTCCCATTGCTTTCTGTGCTCTGGTGCTGACACTCATCCACCCAGAGGCGAAAAGGTTTAGAAATCTAAGCTAGTGGGAAACTATCCCTACAAAAAGATTTATGAACTTTTTTTTTGGAACTTGTTTTATCTGCCTAAAACCACTGCCTAGAGGAAATGAGACAACTGCCACTGCAAGTGGCTCGGGCCAAGGGCTTGTTCCTTGAAAGAGCAGCCTACCTTCAGCTAGCTCAGCCATATTATAAAACTGTACCTTCAGCAGGTGAAACAAAGTCACATGTTTGCTCTTGCTGAGTCTGTTTATAAGCCTATGGTAGAGGGGTAGAGAAGACAACTGGGGAAATGATGTTTTGAATACAACTATTTCCATCAGTTGAACACAGGTCAAAGCCCTCAGTTTAGGGCACTAGAAGGCTGGCTCAAGCTCTCTTCCAGTGAAAATGCATCACTTTGCATTTATTAATACTAATTTTTTGTCTATCATTATTCTGCCCCTTCTACCCCATACAGTAAGATCTTCATAGTTTTCTCAAGGCTGCATATATGCCATGTCTCATTTTCTGATTCTGCTCCCTTACTCTTTAATCTCCTTTCCCAATTATTACTGTATTGAGCAGAAATTATGTTAATGGAGCTTGATGGTACAGACATTTAATCCAAGATTTTTTGGAGATGAGATACATTTTAGCTTAAAAATACCAGTAAGGTGCATTCCCTGCCTGTCTTTTTCCCTTGTTGGTTGAACACGGCGTGATCGAAGTGAAGCACACGTTATCTTTCCAATTTGTCTCTTAAATTTCCAAGACAAAGAAAGGGCTCAGAAGTAGAGGAGAAAACGAAGGATTACCTGCGTACAGACAACACATCTCAAATAACCTCTAGATATTAGCAAATAGTCCTCATTTTCCCTTGAATGAGTATTTGTAGGCACGCTCACCAGGATTACTTGCAAACACTCACCTCTCCTACCCCAGCCCAAAGTAATTACTTGAAGAAGGTAGGTAGAGTTCTTAGGGTAAGAGAGATTAGATTGCACAACTGCTATGGCAAACACCGTGTCAAGCCTGTAGCAAAAGCACTGCATTCACTAAGGCGTAAATAAAGCTTCAATGTTTGTCTTTGGAGTGAAAACATTCATTAATGATTCCAACTGCGGTCACTGAGGCTCATGCCTGGTGCTTATTCTTTGCTACCTCACCTTCTCACAGGTTGCTGTTCACTATCATGGTCTGCGTGGAGACAGTTATTGCACTGGAAAAGCAAGAAATCCTCCTAAACAATCTGTATAAATATAAAACACAAAGTGTGTTTGACATCCAGGAGGCACAGTGATCTCCCAGTTCTACAAATACGAGGGTTTAGATGAAATACCAGCAGGCTGATTTTCCAACAGAGTGATGGAGGAATTTGGAATGAGAAATGGAAACTGAAGAGAACCTTACAAAAAGGGGAAATCCGGAGATGTTATATTGCTTTAGCCACATGAATTTGAATCTTTCTTTACACTTCTAGTAGAGGACATAACTATCACAACGCTACCTTCATCAAAACATATAAAGAGCTGGTGACCACAGGCTCTAAGAGCTGTAATGTGAGGAAAGACAGCACCAAATTAACATCCCCTTATGGAACAGGAGCATTTAGCGAAAGCGAAAAACATCTCCCATCCAGCCCTTGATAGAACTCACGGTAACAAGTGACAGAAAAGCTGTCCGCAGAAAAGCACAGAGATTACTGCTGAGTATTCCTTTACGTAACCGATTTTATTTTCTTATTTTAAAGTGTACAAGATATGTTAGAAAAATGGAAAAAAGTGGGGAAAAAAGTTTAATTTAAAACAGGAATAACTGCTTCTTCTTGACTGACTGTTTCTTACCAGGTTTTAGCAAAAATGTTCTACCAATCCCAAAAGCTATCTGCAGGCTTGCAAGCAACAACAGAAGGCAAACAAGTAGATGCAGGGAGACTGTGTTGTTAGCTGAAACAACCTTAGAACTAAAGTTGCCTCAGAGGGAATGGTGCCCTCATAATTAACTTGCCCGCCACCTGCCCAACCTTTCTATATATCCTCAGGATAACTGGAAAAGGTAGCCTCAAGCCTGACCAGCTCTAGAGCAGAAGACGACTTAAAAACTGAGAAATCAGTTCAGATTTCCTGCTCATGACACACCTGATTTAACACTCAAAATCCCCCTCAACAATTTGCCAATAAGTAAATTAAGTTCCACTGATCAATCACCATTCCCTACACAAGGGAGAGGATGATTTGTCACTCTTCCTATTTGTGTAACACACTACGCTAGTGTCAGCTGTCACTGTCTGGGTAAGTTGAACCCGGACGGACAAAAGCATCTCTCATTCCACCTAATCTGAAGCTATTGTATGCCTGATACAAAGACAGAGAAGCTCAAGACTCAAGGTCTCCATCCCTTCAAAGAGAGCAGAGTAAGCTCCCTGGCTTAGGTAACAGACATCTCTGACTATATATCTGGTAACAGTTGAAAACAAAAGGCCGTAATTCTGTGGGTGTGTGCCTTCACCACCATTGTACACTCTCAGAAATTATATTATATATAAGGCAAGCAATAAACAAATCGTGATGTACGGACATACTGCCCCAAGTCCACACAGGCATGGTGGCATACACTTCAGCCTGAGTAAAAACTCTTTCCAAGCCTGGAAGAATCCCAGAGAAGGTATAACCGGGTAGCAAACTCATGTTTCTTTGAGGGTCAACTAAGCCTTTTTACTTTCCTTATTAATCCAAAGAGCAAAGAGCTGTCTAGCAGCTGTTAATGATCTTGACACTTATTCTGGTAAGCTGCTCTCCATGAGCTGCTCTGCCGAACTAAGACTGGGCAACCCTACTCCATTTAACATAGGCAGTTATTTCAAGGAAAACTTTGGTGAAGGCCATTCAGACACATATAACCCTAACAGCGGAAGGGAACAGGATGGTCCAACCTTATGAGCTAGACGAGCAGTGAGGTGGATTGAGAACTGGCTGAAAGGCTGAGCTCAGAGGGTTGCGCTCAGTAGCGCAAAGTCTAGTTGGAGGCCTGTAGCTAGCGGTGTCCCCCAGGGGTCAGTCCTGGGTCCAGTACTGTTCAACTTACCCATTAATGACCTGGATGAAGGGATAGAGCGCACCCCCAGAAAATTTGCTGATGATACAAAACTTGGAGGAGTGGCTGATACACCCGAGGGCTGTGCTGCCATTCAGAGGGACCTTGACAGGCTGGAGAAGTGGGCAGAGCGGAACCTCAGGAAGAACTCAGGAAGTTCAGCAAAAGGAAATGCCAAGTCCTGCCCCTGGAGAGGAATAACCCCACGCACCAGGACAAGCTAGTAACTGAACTGCTGGAAAGCAGCTCTGCAGAGAAGGACCTGGGAGTCCTGATGGACAACAAGTTGACCATGAGCCAGCAACGTGCCCTTGTGGCCAAGAAAGCCAATGGTATCTCGGGCTGCGTTAGGAAGAGCGTTTTCAGCAGGTGGAGGGAGGTGGTCCTCTCCCTCTACTCATCCCGGCTGAGACTACACCTGGAGTACTGTGCCCCATTCTGGGTTCCCCAGTATAAGGGAGAAAGGCAGCTACCGGAGCAAGTCCAGCAAAGGGCTACTAAGATTATTGAGGGATTAGAGCATCTCTCATATGAGGAAAGGCTAAGAGCTGGGACTGTTTAGCCTGGAGAAGAGAAAGCTCGGGGGAATCTTATCCAAGTGTTTAAATATCTGAAGGGAGAGTGTCAAGAGGATGGGGCCAGACTCTTTTCAGTGGTGCCCAATGACAGGATGAGAGGCAATGGGCACAAACTGAAACAGAGGAAGTTCCATCTGAACATGAGGGAAAACTTCTTCATTGTGAGGGTGACAGAGCACTGGAACAGGTTGCCCAGGCATGTGGGGGAGTTTCCATCCTTGGAGATATTCAAAAGCCATCTGGAAGGGGTCCTGGTATCCTGCTCCAGGTGATCCTGCTTGAGCAGGGGAGTTGCATAAGATGATCTCTAAAGGTCCTTCCAACCTCAACCATTCTGTGACTCCTGGGGGAATTGGCTTTTAATCTCTGTATTTAATATATACATTTCCATACTGCAAACTTCTTGTCTTCACAGAATGGTTGAGGTTGGAAGGGACTTCTTAGAGAAAATATATTTGATTAGTAGTGATCCGGACCCAGGTATGTTAATTGTCTGAATCCAACAAGAAAGGATTTAATATTTCTTTTAATATGATTGGTTTAGCAGTCATTCTTGATGAATCTGAGACGTTTGTTTTTTTTTTTTTTTTCTTTCCCAAGAAGCGTGCAAGTCTCATGCCCTACACATACAAGGCTCCCTCACGTTTACCTGTTTCATGTTTCTAGTAAAAAGGAACCGAGAGAGAAGGAACTGTTGAGAGAAGCACAGGCTAGTGCCAACCTCTCAGAACCATTTGCATGCACAGTTTTGACTATGCGTGCTGGCAAGGGAGATGCAAACTCTGCATGCAAAAGCAGAGAGCTTCAGCCTTTCCTACCAGCTTCCAACACCTGATACTCCGCTGTGCTAGGAGTTCCTGTGTTCCAGCACAGAAACCTCAGTTCTCTCCACCATCCTAACCCCAGATACAGAGAGCATGTCACCCAGTCCATACCTGTGCAACACAAGGACATATCCCAGTGCCCCAGTATGTGATCAACTGAAGAAGGCCTTTATCCCCAGCTTCCTGCTGATTTAGGCGTTATGCATACCTCAGTCTAACCAATGATCTTTTAGCAGGTTCTGTATTTAATGACAAGCTAAGGTGAAGCGGAGCCAAAGGACGGCGATTCTTGATGAGCTATGCTGGTAAGCGCATAAGCTATTTTTGCAGCATTTATTATGACACATCTTCATGGTAGCTAATAATAAGTTGGAACTTACTACTGAAATGACTCATTTATCTGATGTTCAAGATTCTGAGTGCAAATCTAGAACAGTCTAATTGGCTACCCGTCAGCAATTTTCTTCAGTAAATATAATAAATATTATAATCAGTACATGTTAACAGAAATCATAACATGCCTTCAAAGGCTAAAGACTAGTAAAAAGGGGTTCATCTTATGCGTTCATCTTATCTACACAGACTTTGGCTTGTTTCATAATATTTAAAAATTAAAATTAGTTTCTCACATATTTTTCTGGTTTTTGTTAAGATGCTTTTCATATCTTCTTTTGATCCATGGCAGTAGCTTGTCTTGTCTTTTCTCAAAGACAGCCCTCTAAGTATTTTAAGACCCAGGTTGCTGTCAGGAAATTGCTTAGCTTCTTCATGACAAAACAGAAAAAAGAAAAAAAAAAAGCATAGAACTGATTTCTCTGCAAAAATACTTCCCCATTAAGATCACCATATAATCTTTTTTTTACAGCTACAGAGGCTAAGGTGTCTGAAGCAAAGTGATGACTACACAAAAGCAGTATATTCATTATCCAGAACAAGCAGTAAACATAAAATAAAAGCAAAGAGGAAATTTTAAAAAGAAGTCTTATTAAAAATTCTTGTTATTTATACGTAAAGTCAGCAAAAACCTTTGATTTAACTTTGAGAAAGAAAAGTCCTAATTTCTTAGTTCCCTAGTGAAGCAACCACCTTAATTCTTACTTCACTGAAGTGCACTGTGTTCTCTCATACCCACTTGCTTTTTAAAGTCTTAGTCATATTAACTGTGCCTTCTCAGAAAACCACTGAACTTACTGAATCAACCTCTGTCCATTACTTAGGTAAATCAAAAGGGGTCACCCTCCTCCTCTTTTTCCTAAGAGGACAATCATATACACTCTTTATTTTACAAAAAGACAGGACTAACGCTAATAGCATACTGATACCTCCAACTGTTTTGAGGAATTTGTCATCCTACTTTCTTTATCTTTCCCCTCCACCCTAATCAAATAATTAATTGTCCTACAGATCTGAGGAGAGTAGGTATGATTACAACATGTATGATGTAGACCATCACCATTAGAATCGAGGCAGTTTATTCCATGATGGAGAGGGATATTTTACCTCCCAGATCCTCAAAACAAACAAACAAAAAATTAGCAGTCCATGCTCATAGCAGAATTACTGTGAATACAGACAATTGATGCTTTTAAGATGTAGTGACTACTCCAACATTCTGTTTTTCTTCAGATCAAGTAACATGGGGCCAAGTTACAAACAATAGCCAAAATTATCATTTGTTCAGGTTTGTTTGGCACAGACGTTAACAATGAGCTGCAGGATTTCCTTCTGAATTCCAAAGGGATTTCCACTTCCCTGCCTTCCTTTACTAAGGTTGAACATGAGGAACAAACAAGGTGCTGCTACTTCCTCAGAGAGGAAGGGATTGGAAAAAACTCAAGCTGCCAGTTAAGACAGAAAAAAAGCAGATCATCCCCATGATAGTTATATAGCCTTATATAGTTTGAAAATGTAGCCTTCCACAGTTAACTACTAAGTAAAAAAGAGGCCCCCTAGTCCCATTACCAGGGAAGAAGGCATCACTTGTTTTCATGAAATCAGTTTAATCATAAAACATTTAGAACAGGAACACCCACTCCTCCAAAAAAAAACCCAAGAGTTTTAGTGTGAAAGCTGTTGCTATTGCACTCAGCTTTTCTGGAAGAATAACAGACAAATAGAATAAGACAAATCAGAATGGGAGGGGCTTTAAAAAATTCAGGGTTAGTTTTTAATATTAGTCTTTATGCGTGTGTTATACGACAAAGCTAGAAGAAAAATGACTAACCTTGCTATAATTCTTTGCTCTCCTTTCCCTACTAGGTGTCTTCTAATTCTCCACTTCTACAAATTAGACTACCCACACTAAAGTAGTGTTAGCTTGCTCCTCCTCAGAATTGTATTTTACTGTTCAAAAAAGAAATTTACGCAAGAGGGGAGACCTGTTGCAGGATATGCAGTGTAATTATTTTTGTATAACAAAATTCATAGTTCTACAGTTATAGGAACAGTAAAAGTTTACATATCATGAGATAACTCCATTCCAAGGAAAAGCCAAAAATGTTCTTCACTATTTATAATCAGTTTTCCTGCACAATTCGCTAAGTAATGCAGGTATGTAAAAGACTTTCTATCTTCTATGACCCGGTTGTACCTGTTTATTGTTGCTCCAAAGATCTGTTGCAATACTAATTAGAGATCCATAGATGGCAGCATTGATGCAGCAATTAATCTTCATCACAGCACAGGTCAAAACGCATTTCACATAACCATTTGAACTCCTGTACTAGAGAGAACATTTTTTCTTACTGAAGGCTAAACCCAATTTTCAAGTGTACAAGACCACATATGCCTTAGAGCCAGGCAATCATCCAATCAGGAGCTGTCTGACAGCAAAGAAAGGCCAGATTCGACATCAGTACTAAAGATACTAGGTCAAGCATCCACCAGTAGCTGTGAAAGTTTAGACGTTATCATCTTGAACATGAACTACATCATCTAAACGTTCAGTAATGAGCATGGTGAGCTATGGGCTGCTGGTGTATTTCCTACAATAACTACCATATACTGTCAAAACAGAAAGAAGAAAAAAATACGGAAACGTCTCACTTCCCTCTACCTTCACTTTTACCCTTCTTCTACTGCACCTTGCTCAAAATAGAGCCTTGCACCTGCTCCCACTTCTCCTGCACTCCTGTTTGGGTAAGTGCTAAAAGTCTGGTGGCCCACATCACCACACAGTACAGAGCTCAGTTACAGGTAATGTCATGACGTTCTGGGACAAAAATAAAACTGTATTAACACTCAGTATGAGTCGGAGGCATAGGATGAAAGTGTCCAGAGAATGGCAGCTAAACAAGTTCCACTTTGACTTCACAAGCTCAACCTGTCTTAACTTGATCTCTACCAAGACAGTGTCTACCTAAAGAAATCACTACTTAAAACATCAAACTTCAAAAGCCATGTCCTACCTTATTCTGCTATGTGTGAAAGAAGCCTCTTTTCAAGATGAAGCTCAGGAGTTTCAGCTCCTTCCCTTTATTTTTTTTCTGTAGTTCAAGAGGTGTTCAGAAAAGATAGGTCGTCTGATAGGACCAGGCTCAGTAACGGGGATGTAATAAAAAGGGTAATGAGGACCTTTATTTCTTGCCTTTTCAAGACAAAAAGGTAAGTGCATTTCACATAGCAGAAAGGAATGGCACACAGAGTCAACCTTCAGTATGTATTTGAGTGGTACAGTTCCTCTGTTTTTTTTTCCCCCTACATAGTAGTGGCAGTAAAAAGGGTGATGACAGACCAGCATGTCTTCATGTCAGGGGTGAAGAAAAGACAACGACTTCTTGGGTAGAACTGTCATCCAGCAGTCAGCAGCCAGCTCGGCGATCTTGCTTTGTCAGCTCACAGCATCAGTCGGACTTGCCCCAGTGTTCAGGTGCCTGTTGCACACAGTGAGTGCGCTCACAATCAGCTTCTCTTCCATAGGCTCAGTGCTGAGCATACTTACCAAGCAAGCCAGCTTTGCAAGGATCCTAACTAACTAGATCCACTGCTATGTGGCAGGAATTGGGCTGCTTCACCTTGTCTGGATTGTTTGTGCCAGCCCCTTTACCATCTTGAATACTCTCTCGTGTCAGTTCAACCCCACCGCAGCATATCAAGTTTCACTTTATTGTGTTCATTAATCTGTGCCCAAGACAGGTGGCATTTGGAGACTGACATTTCAAAGTAAGCTACCTGCCAGCATCCGGGCACCACGGAAAAGAATGCTACACAGACTAAGGTGCCCTTGAATTTAAAGGGCAGTGCTTATTCTCCTAACTCAAATAACTGCACAGCTCGCTCTCTGTGACTTCACACAGGTACTTTTCATTAAACACTTTGCAGAAATGGTAAAGCATTTGTTGCAGTTTTTACTAAATAACTTCTGTTTATATATACTTAAGTTAGTAACAGAGTACAAAGATTGTCCAAGCTCCAAAACTCTGAAGGAGTCAGAACAATCTTCCCCCTACTTCTGCACTAAACACCATAAAAAGAATCTGAGTATAAGGAACTCGGAATAAAGTCTCTCTTGAAACATTAACTCTACCCCTGGGAGGTACATCAAGTTTCAGAACACTACTCCTACACACTGAGGTCTTTTAAGAGCAGTTTAATGATAAAAGATAACATACTTAGTTGGGAAAGAGTATCTGAAAAAGCTCCCCTAGATAGTTCCAAACTGGAATAACTACTTTGTTGCATAGCTCCTGGTGATGATACAGATTAAAAGAAAGGAAAGACCTGAATATTCATATACATTTTAAACAACTATGAAATATTTGTCAAGAGAAATGTCTTTTTTTTGGCAAAAGAAGTGGCTTCCCAACACACAGAACATAGGTGGAAAGTAGAACACAGACACAACATTTTAAGAAATCTGTTAAAGGCATTATGAACTAATCAGCAGGAATGCAGCTCTTTTGGAATTGCCATGAGTTTAAATGTGACTGCATACATTGAGAGATTGCTGCTGTGCAACACAACTGTCCGTAGCCTACTACTCTGCTCTCAGACATCTTAGAGATGCAACTTTCATTTCAGTTTGGTTTTGAAGTTCTGCTTCTCTCAAAGGCTGACAATGCTGAACAGATGAACTGCAGGTCAAATGCACTGTATCGTTTTAGGATAGTTAATGACACAGTATGTATAAAGGCTGCCACAAGAGAAGCAAAAAAAGGAAGAAAATGGAATGTCAATTTCATCACTGATTTGTTTGAAGGAAAATCAGGAACTCCTTGCTCAAACTGTACCAAGTCCTAACTAAACACACACGAGAATGCAAAATGTGACAGTACTTCAAATATGGTAGGTCAGGCTAACTAGGCTGCAGCCCTCTTAAACTGCTCTGTTTCCCAATTCTATCAGCTCTGCTGCCTACAGCATTTATATTCACTCCCATATTGAGGAGTGGGAGAGGAGGGACAGCTACACCATGGTGCAGCTTCTATGTAACATGCATATTGCAAAGCTGGACACATTTGCAATAAATTTATGCATTCAGAACCACTACAGCTTTTAACCAGTAGTATGTTCTTAACCTTCACTGAGGTACAATACAATATGGGAACAAAAAGTAAGGCACAATTTCATTAAGATTGAGAACCATAACCCAATGTTGCGGGTGAGTTCACCCGCAACAGCAAACTGGTAAGTTAACAAAGTGACACGTGGGAGACAGCTGCTTCCTGTACCGCTGGTGCACTGGACTGTGCAAAAAGCCTTAGTTCTCCTTTATTTCCAGTAAGTCCAAATGATAGAAAGTTCAGAGGGAAAAGGAGAACAGAAGCTAAGACTGTTTCTTACCAAACTGAGGCAAAGGACAATCCTTCTGTCCTTCCAGGTGCAGCACTTCTCTCTACCAGCAGGATAAAGTTTACATCATGTGATAAGTGGACAGACAAAATACTTTTCTAAACCATGAGTAAAACCATGAGAAAGAGAAACCAAACACTACATTACTCCTGTAAAAGCAATAGGTTAAAGACAATTCTTTAATACTGTACGTTCACATTGTCACAACTTAATAAGTTATTTTCTTTTAAGGCTTACCACCAGTTAGCAAAGACATGGTAATAGACTGCACGTGCGTTCTGCCTTATCCTCAAACATGAAGTACATTGGCTTGGCTTTGAACTGCGCAAAAGTGGCTTTAACATAGCATAATCCAACTAGGATAATTTTTACTCCCTTAACTTCACAATAGAAAAAAAAAAGATGAAATGGAGCACTTATTTTAGTAAAAGCTGGAGTAGTGGAAGTACTCACCCTTCTGAAGGAAACCAAAGACACACACTCATTTGTAGCTGATAAGACAGTACAGTAAGAGAGGAAATCAAAAATAAAATCAGGTGCTTCCTATGACAAAACCCGAAGCATCAGGGGAATACAGTATGATATTTCCGCCAACCTGCTTGCTCAAACCACAATTAGCGCAGCTTTTCACTGCAGAGCTGACTTGGGTGCTCACACCCAAAAGCTGATCACCCAGCATCTGCAGCCACCCTGAAAACACAGGCAAGATCAGTGGGAAGGCCTTCAAGCCTTTCAGCAGTCAAGTGGTTTTGCCTGCCCCTTCTCTGCAAAGCAGACTGAAAAGCCTGAGTGAAAGCAGAACACAGGCTGTAATTTATATACTATGACAAACCAGCTGGCCAGATGAAATACCGCTAAACTCAACTGAGTGGTTTACATAGGTGAATAACAACAACCAAGTTAGAAGCTTGATTTAATTCCAGTTGCCTTCACAAAACGTTACTTTCACCGTAGAGCTGTCAGCCTCGTTCTTCAGACAAAATTAGAGACATCTCTAAAATATTATCCTTTCAACCCTCCCCCAAGAAATAGCAAGCCAAGAGAGAACTTAAAGTGTGTAACTCTTCCAACCCCAGCCTCAGCATGTGGCTACTTTCTATCCAAATCCAGAATTCATTCTATACTCTCTCTCTTCAGCTAAGGGGGACATTCTCTATCCACCTACTTGCTCATGTACATTCACAGGATAATTCAGGCTGGAAGGGAGCTCAGGAGTTCTCTGGATTATTTATCCCAAAGTAAAATATTCTTGTGTAGGAGAGTTAAAAAGCCTAGTTATTGTCTTTCAGGAGATGCACATAACAGAATACACGTGGACACGCACACACACACACACACTTAAACCATTAAAAAAAATAAATCAGTGAATGCCAATGAATTTTCAATGAGCTTGAAAACAGTTCGAGTGACTCATCCTACTGGCGCAGTCTCCAGAGTTGTTATGGTAATGATAAAACCACCCAGTAGTTTTCAACACTCGTCAGTCCTTCAGAGGTTTTTGTAAAATATATCCTTTTAAGGTACTCCTTAATCCTAAAATATTAAACAATTTTTCAACAGAACCTGCACAAGTACTCATTCTAGAAGACAGAATTATTTATATTTCTGAAGTATGGACCAGGCAGGATTTAAAGCTTATTGTATTTAAGAGGTCTTTGGAATAATCACAGAATTAGTTTGGTATTTGTTCACATGAACAGGAAAGTCCAAATATTTAAAAGATATCACTAATACTGTACCGGGTCCCTCCCTCTGACTGCTTTGCCTGTCAGGCTAACTTCTGTAAATATTTACACATTACTACAAACCCATTCCACAGACATAAATTACACAGCTCCAGGAGAGAGCGTATTTTTCACAAAAGCTACCTTTTTCTCTAAGTGAGGATCACCCATCTACATTACTTTTACAGTCAATGGAGAAAGATGTCTCAGGAAAAACATGATTCTGGCTACATCTGGACTGTATGATTTTGTTGCTTCTGGCACAACACACATACCCTTAGCCAATTCTTGCTTGCTTGCCAGGAGTAAACTTGATACATTACCATCCCCTTTGTCCACACATTTTTCCTTTTGCTTCCTTTGGGGAAGAAAAGACATGGAGGCAACAAGAGGCAACAAGCTCTCCACAGAGTGCTTTAACGTCCCAAAGGCCGACAATCAGCGAACCAGAGCTGCAGGGCACACGCTATAGGGAACTTGGAATGATCTCGTTCTCTGAACAGTTCTTTTAAAGGTTGGATCTTTTTTCCAGTTTCTAGAAAGAAAGCCTAGGAAATTAGTCCCTAGCTTTTGTGAATACTCTCATCCCTCCCTCAGGTCCCTGCTGCAGTGACATAATTTAGAGGTGTTACTGCATTTTAATGACAACAAAACTTCTTTCATATATAGCATTTTTCTGCAAAATTGATAAATAGGCATGCTATTATTTTAGATAGCAAATAAAATATAGATAGACTGCTACTGTGTTAGTAAAATGCCGTAAGTACAGACCTAAGCAAAGCAACATATTCAAGTGAATCAAACTTCTCATTTCAAGTGTAGTGAGTTGCTGTCACTTTCAGGCTTCCTACTGTTTAAAGCAGTACAAACAAAATTGGGGATTTCCACAAAAACAGATTACAGTCTACAGAGAATAATACACTTAAATCACGCTTATCAGAAACTACTGCATAGCTAAGATGTGTATTCTTGTAGGTACTTTCGTCTGTAAATATAAGCTGAAAACATGCTTTCATTTTATTTATTCACAAATATTTAAATATGCATTTTATAAAGACAAATAGTATGACAGTCCATTTTGACCATACTGGAAATATTACAAAAGCACCTGTTGAAAGAGAGTAGAACTATCAGCTCACAGACACTGCAAGTTAACTTGTATGTGTGCGATATATTAACAGAACACTTTTAAAGCATGGCCAATAGAAGAGCCCAGAACCAGCTATATTGCGTCACTGTTTTCCTGCCTATGAAGAGCTTCTATTGTAGCGCAGTGAAGCTGAGCAGAGAAGAGGAAGTCTAAACCTTCTGCAGATTTAAGGCTATGAGATGAGCATCTCCGAAGAAACTTTGTAGTGCACAAAAGGTAAGTAACAATCCTTTATTTTACACTAACACAGCAGTAACTTAGACATCCATATATGTTGCTAAGATAGACTTCTTTCTTCAGAAGCTGAACACAGGCTTATATTCTAGGACTAATGAAAGTAAACGTAATTCTTTAATGCATTTAATACCTTCACAGTATCTGCAACACACTATAAATAACATTTAAAGCAAAATGATTTTGTTGTTAAAAACAGAGTCCCATAAACATTTTTGTTCAGTATTTTAACAATAAATTTAAAAGTATGTAGTAGCTAAAAGCACTGATTAGTAGGTTATCATTAAAGGAAAATTATTTGCTAGCATTAAATTAAACACACAAGCTAGACATTGTCGCTTGCTCTCTCTGTGGTCTGCCGAAGGCTGTGCCCTCCGCAGGGACACTTGGTGAAGTGTGAAAGATGCCAAAAAAAAAAAAAAAAAAAGGAAAGAAAAGGGCTGGGGAGGGAGAGCATGGAAGAGAAGGAGAGAGAAAAGTGCACACACAAATGCAATCCTCTAAATGGAATCAGTGTTCCCTAATTCATAGTCAAAATCTGGAGGAAAATAATTAATTCTGGTTTTGTCCTGAAAGTCTCTATTCTTGTACACAGCATCTAGATGGACTTTAAACTTCGCATTAGATGTACAGGACCTTTGCCTAATTTAAGTTTGTCCTAGGTGACAAAACATATGGACCAATGTTAGGGCAATCCTTCAAAACTAATGAAGACAGATATTTGGAAACCAGGGAGTCTAGGGGCTCTTCAGAAAGCACTTTCATCAATATAAATAGGTAAATGTTCCTATTTTGAAATATAGCAACTAGGGCAAAACCAACCAGTTAGATGCACCTGAAAAATCTACTTGGACTGACGTGTTAGATATCAACCTGAACTACATGCAGACAAAAAAACAGTAACAGCTGCATTTGTATATAAATGCAGATAAGTAAGTACACACTTTTTTCCAAATCTCATTATTTCTTATCCATATAATGTTAAATTTCAGATTCTTAAATATTAAATTTAGGATAAATACGTAACAACAACACTGACGTGTATTTTAACCTATAACGTTTGGGAACAGTATCTTCAACAACTAAAAAAAAAAAAAAAATCCTTTTTCTTATAATATGTCCCTTCTTTGGTATACCTCAAACCAGCATAAACTTGAAATGATCTACAACCAAGCCATGGAACCACAGGCTTTCCTGTTAAAAGCTCAAGCCAGACTCAGCTTCCCTCTTCCCATCAACATCAGCCTGCTGGTTATTTCAGAAACAGGATACAACCAGAAATGATTACAGTCACTGAAAGTCCAAAGGAGAGAAGAGCAAAACAAAAATCCATGTTATTTATTAACATTCATTTATGAAAAATGAATTATTCTACCTGTCCTATACACTGCTACTCATTGTACCTGTTAAATCAGTCAGTAATGCGCTGTCATACACAATCATTAATAAGAGGAAAAGAAAACACAAAGAGAAAAGCATATTCAATTTTTTAAAGTTTATGAGGACTTCTACTCTCTTTTTTATCTAAGAATATTTTCACATTGCAGAGAAGTATAACTATACTATACACGGTCACATAGCCTTGCTGGAAGGGCTGGGGTCATGCTTACGAAACCTTGTTTAAAGCTGTATTTCCAACAATGTCAATCTACACTTAAAACATGGATTTTTTTTAGTAATATTTGGACAATTTTATGCAACAGTGATAAAAATGGAACAGTGTCATAGATAATATTTCAGCTGTGCTACAAGTATACACAGCAAACATTTTCCGTAAGCATTTGGCATCTACCCTTCAATGAGGTCTGCTATACCTTCTGCATTTTTTTCAGCATTCTTTACACAATTGCCTATTTCAGAGGCTATTTCTTCTCCAAAGCAACCGATATTTACCACCGTCAAACCAGGATACTAGATTAAACACTAGTTCAACCTACTCTGCAAGTTCCTGCACCTCTGAATAAAAAGCATGGTAAACATTACAGTGAAAGCATGAAACAGATGTGCAGTAACCATAGGTGCTTATTTTAAAATGAATTTTCCACTTTTGGGGATAAAGTGCATAGCTACTACGTATTCTTCTGCTCTTAAGAAAGTTTTGGTGCCGAACTGATGCTGCAAAGTTAATTGGCTGTTTGCCACAAGTGGGAGGATTAGAAAAAGAAAGAAATAACTCAGCTTTCCTCCTCCTCTTCAAAAAATTGCCACAGGGTTGGGTAAAAGGCCAAACAAGAGGAACCCTCCCATGCAAAGAAGTTGTGATGCTGTGTTAAAACCACGAACCAGGAAGCTGGGGGAGGGATGAATTAACCAAAGCACCTCAGGCAAGCAGCAAGTAAAGTCTACTATCCTCAGGTGGCTCCAGAGGAAACTAAGGGATATCCTCCTTCAGCTCTCATCAGCTGAGTCCGCTCACAACACTTCAGATTTCCAACTCTTACCACTAAGAAGTTGCAAGAATCAACACAACCACGCTCGGGAGCAGGAGGCTCATAGCAACATTTGCAAGCGCTTGTCCCAGAAATATTGTTCCCACAGGTCCTGCTCTGAGACTGCACTCCTTTCCATCTTTTTACCTTTTTAAATAGGAAGTCTATAAATTTGTTAATCTTATTCGTATGTCACGTGGCTCACCCTGAATCCCTGGAATTCAGGATGTATATAGTACACATACTATATTAGAATGTAAGTAACTATTAAGTTTTTAAGTGTCTGTTTTGAGCAACAGCTTGCATCTACTCTTTTGGGAGCAGCATGTTTCCTACACAGATAAAAGGCAACATAAATACTGCACTTTGCATATCCAAACGTCACTACATACCCTGCTCACCTACTTCTTTTCTTAATTAGTTTTAGTCACTAATTTTTCAATAAGGTCAACTTCAAGAAATATTTTCTTTAAAAAACAGCCCTCACTTCATTTACAGAAATAGGTGTTTCAATCTAGTTTTCAGCTATTGCAGCAAATTCAAAACAGTTGGTCAGTCTTGACTTCCTGATTTCTTATTTAGGAGATCTCTTAAGTAATTCAAAAGATTTTAATAAAACTAGCTTGTAGATACTACTTCCCAGAAATCTGACAGTACATATACTTTCTTCAGACTGCATAGACTGTATTTGTAAACACACAAAGGAACAAACCTAGTATATTCCGACAACCAAACAATACAGTTACGTTATTAAACCACATCCTAGGAAGATCATCTTCTTGCTTGTTTTCAAATAAAGTTTCAACTTTTTATTTGACTGGAAATAATGTTTCATACTTTTATTTGTAGATTATGTATGGGGTGTGACAACTATTCATAAATTCAATTAAAACATGTTATCTGCAAATCAGCACCCTGAAGAATACAGGATCGCATCACTGGTCTTCTACAGTTTTGTATTCACAGTGGGATTGTTAGTGAATGCAACTGCACTATGGGTTTTCAGCTGCACTACCAAGAAGAGAACAACTATAACTGTGTATATGATGAATGTGGCATTACTTGACTTAATTTTTATATTTTCCTTGCCTTTTCGGATAATCTACCATGGGAAAGAAATATGGCCTTTTGGAGATATATTCTGCCGAATTATCAGTGCTTTCACTGTTTTTTATCCAGCCATTGCTCTGTGGTTGCTTACTTTTATAAGCGCAGACAGATTTATGGCTATTGTCCAGCCTAAACATGTCAAAGAACTAAAAAATACAAAAAAGGCTCTGTTGGCTTGCACTTTAATCTGGGTAATGACCCTTGCAACAACTTCCCCATTGCTGTTTTTATCTTCGGATCCAGATAAAGCCTTAAATTTTACCACCTGCATTAAGATGCTTGATATCATCCACTTAAAGGAAGTGAACACATTAAACTTTTCTCGTTTGATTTTTTTCTTCTTAATTCCTTTGTTTATCATGATGGGGTGTTACCTAGTCATTATTTACAATTTTATCCGTGGCAAGACTTCCAAACTGAAGCCGAAGGCCAAGGAGAGATCCATTAGAATTATAGTTACTTTAATTGCTCAGGTACTCCTCTGCTTTGTACCTTTCCACATTTGCTTCGCCTTCCTGATGTTGCAGAACGAAGACACAACTTACAACCCCTGGGCAGCCTTTACCACCTTTCTCATGAATCTCAGTACATGCTTGGATGTTATACTGTACTATATTGTTTCTAAGCAATTTCAAGCTAGAGTCATCAGCGTAATCCTTTACCGAAACTACCTTCGAAGTGTGCGCAGGAAGAGTTTTCGAACTGGAAGTGTAAGATCACTCAGTAATTTGAACAGTGAAATGATATAAGAAAGAAAAAAAATGTAAGGGGAATTTTACAATGTGAACAAGTGATTCTTTTTCTGAATTCTAGCATTTTGACTACACTGAACAATGTTGTGCAGCCAAAAGTAACAGATGTATTGGTCGTACTGTAACTATGAGTCAAATAGTATAATAATTGCACTTCTTTGTATTTGCTTAAGAGGTTTTGTAAATCTGAAATGAACTAAAACTTAGTACTGGTGTTTAGCTGTTCAATACTGTCCTCTCTAAAAACTGTAAATATTCCAGGATATGAAAAAGTGACTATTAGTATATAATAAAGCACAGAAAACATTGAAGAATTTTGATGCAGCATCTCATATATTAATTTTTTATATTTGCACAGAAAAATGTACCTGAAAGTAATGTATATTTTACACTTCTAAGTCAGCTTCATTCTCCCAAGATCAATATATCAGTAAGATTTAAGAGAAAGCATATACAGGTGACATTTATAATTCATTCACCTAAAAATTTCTTTGGCACAAATTTCTTTGTGACTGACCACATTCTACCTTCATGGATAAATGTGTCATCAAAAAGTATAACAGTTAACCTGTTCATTAGTTTCCTACCTGTGTGATGCACACATTATACCCTGCTCTCACACAAAGTATCTTTTTACATGGATGAAAATACTGAATTTGCCCAGAAGCACTAGCAGCTTAGGTCCCAGCAACAACCTTCAAAGTAGCAAACATCATAAATAACCATAGTATTACTCAAGCTTTCAACTCTTTTTGAGTATACTCATACTACAAGAAATATAACTACCTTTATAATGTCAAACATATGCTTTTTCTTCCTTATTAAATCAACTTTTAGCTACTTTCAAGAGACACACTAAAGAAGTTGAAACCAGAAAGTCTTGTATGGTATTCAGCATTAAAAAACTGTCTCCAAGAGCTGTTATTACCACCTCAGAGCATGCAACACATGGAAACTCAAGTCTACGCTGAGGCTGTTCTCCCTTGTTAGAAGCTTAACCACAAAGGCTCTGCAAACACTACAGTTCTACTGTTAAATACACATCTCTTAATAGTAAGTGCAGAAATCTCAAAAACAGGTTACATGAAACTGAACCACTGAATACCTTAGAGCTTCAAATGAACTTCAAACAAAAACATTAAACCTAGTAACATGCTCTAACACTCCATATCTGAAACACAAACACATGAAATACCAATATGAAACGCAAAACAGCATATGCATTTGAAAGTGAACTTCAACGTATGACTTACATTTAACTTTGTAATTTAAGAAAGGAATCAACACCAACATTGAGGATTATTGAACTGAAAAAAACCTAAATATAGCAAAATCCTGCAGCGCCCTGCAAGCCACATTTCAATCATGCCAGCAGTAGAACTGGGACTAACAGAATGAAAAGTAATCGTTATTTGCATAAATTATTAATAAATTAACCATAGATCACAACTAGGAAACAAGTGTTCTGAAATGTAATAGGTATGCCATGACATTTACACAGTAGTTCAAAAGAGGATTAAATTTAATCTGAATTGACGTTAGGAAAGTTTTCTTCATTAAAATCTGCACAAAATAATCCTTTGAATCTACATCTAAAATTACCAGAACTGACCCACCCATTAAGAGCTACTTACAAACCAGAAGGCAAGCTGTTGATGGTGAAGCCAAATATATACTGAGCAAGTTCCACAAGCAGAAGGTCAAACAAAGCTGAAAGCATCCAGGCACCCAGTAAAAATGACTGGAAACAAAACAGTATAAACCAAACAGGTTAGTTAAATTTGAATTAATTTAACTGTTTAAAATTAAGGTTTTAATATGTCTATTAAAAAAAAAAAATCTACTCATTCACTTAAGCCAAATGTAGCTTAGCATAGCATAATTCCACATCTGAATGTTTAGATACTGATGAAAAAGACTGGTTACCAAAATTAAATTCTATGGCTCTGATCAGTGCCAGTTGATAATGTTGCAAACATTACTTACGATAATCCACTGATTAGAAAAAAAATTATTGATAAAAAAACTTGGATTTATAGAAATAAATTCACTTAAAAACCCTTTAAAATTCATTTCTACACAAAAAGTTATTAATAAAACTGCAATATCAATCCAAGTCTACAAGATTCTAAAAGGCACAGAAAACAGTTTCTATTAAAAACAAATGTAATTGGAACTTACTGAAAATTTTCTGCTGCCATATCTTCTTTCAAATATTCTAAAGTTATAAATGAGCAGGCTGCTGCAGAATGTGTCTTTCAGATCAAGGCATACTGTTCTCCCACATACAAGTCTCCAAATCTAGAAGGTTAAGGATTGTCATGTTAAGTCTCTCCTCCATCATAAAAAACTCTTTACAGAATTTGTACCCAGAGGAAATATAATACTGAAGAAAGAAAACAGAAATATAGTAGAACATTTAAGCAGAAAAATAAAGACAGTAGAATGCTCAGCAGTAGAGTTAAAGTTTGTTTAAAAATAAAAAGGCTTTCAAGGAAGAGGTCTATTTGTTAAAATACACTTACAATTTAAATCAAGTCAAATCCATTTTATTTTATGGCCCTTGTTCACACTTACAAATAAAAATTCAAATCACAACCCTAGTAAATCACTGAACCATAGAGTCATCTATTTTTGAAGCAACCGCCAGAAATCATCTAGTCCAATATTATGCTAAAAGCAGGTGTAATCAGATCAGTTTGCTCAGGGACTCATCCCATCGCACCTTGAACACCTCCAAAGACTGAGAACCTCTCTGGACAATCTGTTTGAATCTGTTTTACCACCCTGATGGTTTACAAAAGAAAACAAATAAACAAACCAAACTGAAAACCACACATATATCTAATTGGTATTTCCCATGCTCCAACTTGTTTTGACTGCTTCTTATCCTATTGCAGTCTACCTCCAAGAAGAGGGAGGAAGAGTTTGATTTCAGCTTCTCTCTATCCTCTGATCAGGTACTTGCAGAGAGCAAAAAGGTGCTTCCCCTTTGCCTTCTCTTCTCCAGGCTGAACAGACCCTGTTCTCTTGGCCTTTCCTTGCATGTCACGTGCTGCAGCCCTCTGACTATCTTGTGGACTTGCTCCAATGCATCCATGTCTTTCTTGTACTGAGGTGCCCAGAATGGGACACAGTACTCTAGATGTGGTCTCACAAGTGCCGAACAGACAGGAAAAATCATTTGCCTAAACCTGCTGGCCACAGTCTCATTAACATAGTTCAGGAGGCTGTTGGTCTTCTTGCCTGCAAGAGCCTTTCTCCAGTCACCAGGTACCTCTACCAACTTCCATTACCTCTTGAAGAGGTTAGGAAGAGGCCTCGCAATTACATTTCCAGTTTCCAGTTCCTTTGGCACCACCGGAGGCATCTGGTCCCACTGAATTGTGTATGACCAGGTGGCTTAAGTGATCCCTAACTCTGTCTTCCCCTATGGACGGGCACCGCTTCACTCCCACAGACTCTGCTAGGAGGCGCAAGGACCTTGGAAGCCTTGAAGGGCAAGTCTTACCAGTACAAACTGATGCAAAAAGGGCATTGAATACCTCAGTCCCTTTTCACTACATTCTCTCCCCACTGAGCAATGGGCCCATATTCTCCTTAGCCAGCCTTTTGCTGCAGATATACTTATGGAAACCTTCCTTTTGCCTTTCATCTCCATTCCCTCCCTTTCCAGCTCAGCTTTGGACCTCCTAACTTTCCTAAATCACAGCCTGCTAAGCAGTCTCCAGTCTCTCATGTCTGAGCTTACTCGAGCCTTAAGTCTTTCAACGTCTGTAAGCATCAACTGATATTTCTGCCTCTAACTTCCCTGGTATATGAAACAACTAAACAAGTCTATAGTAAGAAGTGGGACCTCACAGTTCTATCGGTCACATGTCAACATGCCCAATAGCTTGAGGACAATCTCTCCTAAAGTCCAAACTGTCAGGGCTGTGATCTTACAGCTGAACATTTGATGATATAAATTAATTGATCAGCACTTCCGTAGACTATGTCAGGCTTCCAAGTCTAATTTACTTTATCTAGCCTAAAAAATACATGGGTCTAAAGAAATTAATATCTTTATTACTTTACACACAGTTTCTTCACTGCTCCTGAGAGTCTCCATTACAGCGACAAAGATCTTTTCATTTGCTACAATAAATATTCTGCCTTCCAAATCAAAAGCACTCTACAACTGCATGCTTTATTTCCTATGCGCTGCACCAGCTTTAACAAGTGTTAATATCCAAAATGTCTGTTCTGCCCCTGAAAAATTTCCATTCCATTAAAATCATCTTTCCAGATGATTTTATCCTAAATAACTTTTGTTAAAGTGTTCTCACTTGAATATTCCATCAGGCAGGAATTAAATAACCTGCTATCCCTTATCTGGGAGATACACAATTATGAAGTATATAGCTTACTCCCAAAAGCTAAGACAATAAGTGTAACAACAATTTAAGGAAAGGAAATAAAAAACCCACACCCACAAATTCCCCAAAACACCACATAAAAATATCACAGCTTCTGCAGATGTTTGCAAATGGCAACATTTAAGACCCAACAGATAAAGATGGTTTCTCTCAGTAAGACATAACTACTGTTTTTCAGCAGCTCAAACAAATGGAAAGATGGACTCTTAAAAGATAGGCTAAAAAACAAAACACTTCAATTTAAACTCTAATTATTCTCTCAGACTTGTTATTTTTACTTTCTCCTCCCAAATATTTGGTTGTAACACTTCTAAGAAACAGATACTCATTTATGTCTTTTTGCTCCAGTACATTAGCAAGACACTTGAAAAACATGAACGGTGCTATTACACATTGCATTATCATTGAAATACAGCTCTTGTTCTTGACAAGAAAGAGCACAGAGAGAACAGCAGCACAGAGAATCACTAGTTTCCCTGTCTGGCCACTGTGAAAGACAAAGTAATGGGAAAATGGAAAAATGAAAAAGAATAAGCAAGAAGCAACTGCACAAGAGCACGTTATTCTGATCTTCTCTCTGCACCTCCAACAAACCTGCAGCCAAAGGACAGGTTGGGACCACTTAAAAACAATCAGGAAGGATGAACCTAAATACAAGCAAACAAAAATATCTGAGATGGTCTTGTATTTTTCAGGGCTTCATAAAAACTGATTTGTAATGTAATAAACTTTTAGGGCTTAAAAGCTACCGTCAGCATCCTCAAAGACATCCAACTGACTAAATACTTATTTTGAATCTGAATATAAAACCTTTGGGGAAAGGTAATTACAGAGGCATTTGCTGACCCTTCTCTGCTGAGCAATAGTATGCTGCTTCCAAAAAAGAAAAAGCCCAGCAATAACAAGCCTCCACAAAATGTACCTAGTTGTTTCTAAATGCAGAATTTTGACAGTTGGAACTAATATTACAGGATTACTTAATTAAGAAGAGGTAAAATCTAACAAGGTGTAATACCTAAAAGATAAAGTACCCTGGTTTGAGCTGGGAATAAGCTACAAATGTCTAACAAGTTAATTAACTAATTCAACAGACTACTGAGGAGCATGACAAGTTCTCCATCATTTGGAGTCCTCAAATTAGAAGAAGCAGGAAAATGTTAGTTTCCCATAATTCCCTAAAGAAGAAGTTAAAGTGAAATTTATGGACTCTGCTGTTAAAAGAAATCATTTGCAATTACAGCAGCTGATCACAATAGCCCTTTTCAGCCTCAAAAATTAAGCACAATAAAATAATGACATTCATATCAAAATGTTTATATTATTACACGAGTTAATTCACACTTCACTCACAGAAAGTTTCCCAACTGTCCTGGCTGGAAGGAGAGATGATATAAAAACAACCATTTCCCAGGCAACAGAAAAAAGTGAAAGTTGACAGTTTCAGATCAGTTTTTCTCACTTCTACCAAAAAGCGGTCAATAGCCTGTTACATACAGTGGCTTACTAGGGCAACATAATAAAAAGGAAAGAACAAGTTAGTCTAAGACTGTGAACAAAGGGAAAGAACCAGAGGAGAAACAAATGGGAAAAAATGCACAGAAGAGAGTATTTTGCAATCTCTTTTCACACAAAATTAACTGACACTTACCTGAAAATCCTCTTTTATAGCTTGTAGGTTATATGCAAAGAACTTCTGATAATGTTGGAAGAGCAGAGTCAATAGAATCGAGATGGCACTTGGGACTAATAACAGACTCTTTGACAAAGGTGCTTTATCTTAAAGACAGAAAACAAAGCATATGCCATTTTAGAGAAAAACTCTCACATTTTAAAAGTGACACATTTAGACAAGTAATTAGAACATAACAGCAGCAGCATCACCTAGTTTGTTTTTGTTTTTTTTTTATAATCTCAAGAACTTCCCTTCCAAATACATAAGAAAAACGTACCACTGAAGAAAGTCTTTGACAGCTGAATATTAATCAGATATTTTGTCATCAACATTCTCTCATGGAATTAATTTTCTGGCTATAATTAAACCTAAGTTCTCTGTACCTATGGAGGTCATGGCCTCCTGCATGCAAATCTAAGACTCCACAAGGATTCGGGGGGGACGACATACTTTTTTGCTAGCGAAATATACATGCAAATCTAGTCAAAACAAATATCTTCCTGTCCTTTGCTTCAGGGATTATGATTAGCTTCTTTTGGAATCTGTGAATTAGGAACCAGCTGAATAAACGTCCAGATAGCTTGCTTACTTTTCACCATACTCAGATCCACCATTCACAAAAACATGTCTAAGTTAGTTTACCATGACATGCATCTTCTTTCCATTCAGTCATTACAATTATTACAGAAGAAATTAATAAAATTGGGAAGTTTGTGAAATCAGAATGTGTCTCCTAATAGCATGACTTTCAAACAGGGCACTCAGAAGAAAGCAAGCAAGGAAGCTAAAAACTGTCAGGTGGAATATCCAGCACAATATACCCAACAACTTGTCCCAAGCTGCACTGGTGTAGTTGCTGCAACAGAATGGAAAGTCTTGCCCAACAACTGAAGCCAATGCAGAAGCTCTGAAACATTATTTTATGACTTTTCTCCCCTTTATGCATGCAACTTTAATCACATTTTACTTCCTTCCCAAACATCCCAGCTATAGCATGGGACGCACTGACTTACAGACAACTGCTCTTTTGCAGTATAGTATCATAAAATTATTTTTAGATAACAAAAGGAGTGACATGACTAATTTACAAATATTAATGGGAAGTAAAGCATAGGAGCACAGGAAAAACAGCTGCATAAAAAGCAGTGCAACAAAGCAAACATGTAGTATGCATCCAGATAAACTGACCATCATAAACGATCCAGTCAACAACATCTCCTGCACATTAGAAGAATGAATTGCTGGAAAAGGAATACGCTAATAGGCACCAAAGCCGAGATTTTATCATGGCACAACCCCACTGCCATCAAAAATATGGTAGTGGCTTGTGTAATTTAAGCATGACCCTTGCCCAAGTATTAACCAATGACATTAAAAAGAGCATTCAGAGAAGTGTTAGCCAGTCTCAGTTCACATCACCTTGAAGTTTTCACCTCAAAGTCATGAGTCTTCTGACGTTCACCCATATTGCATTAGTAAAGACAATGTCTTTTCCTATGTGCATTGTACCATAAATTTGTACTTAAAACTATTCTTGCAGTTCCCAACCATATCTCTGAGTTTATTTTAATGGAGTAGAGAAAATGAGTCTATAAATAACGATCAATGCCTTTGAAGAACTGTCCTTTCTTGTATAGATATTAGGTAGTAACTTGGAATCACACAAGTTGATATTACTCTGCTACCCGTAGGCCTTAGTTTTACCATTAGTGTGATATATCATGAGGGCAGCAAGCCTTGTTGCGTCTTTTTTTAATGTAAGAAAACTATCCTCCCTTCAATTTAAGCTCTTTGCCTGGATTTTTGCTCCCCCAAAATAAACTCTATGCTCTTTAGCTATCCACTATTTTAATTATTCACTCTGATTTAGTTTGATGCCTTTAAAAAAATCTGCAGCCATGACAGTAGTGTCGAACCCTTGGCGGCCGGGGGTGGGGGGGGTGGGGGGGTGAATGACCAGAGCTGTCTGAAAGTTACTGTGCACACAGTACACGCGCACATCCACTTGAAATCTCAGCCAAAGCTCCTTTAGGTTTTAGCAGCAGAACATCATTTACCTGAATACTGCTGAACTGTATCATGCTTTGCATTAGCAAAAACTTGCATTATTGCAACACCGTGATTGTTGTTGCAAGTACGTAGTCTTCACATGCAGTATTAAGTCTTCTTTATTGAAAACCTGTATCCTGGACTAACATAAAAGAAAACCTATGCCCTTAAAATAGCTGTAATAGAAACAACAAACGTGACCGTGAAGGCAACAACAGATTAGCAAATTTAGTAATACTGGGGCTCAAATCTCAAAAGTCAAACTTAGCAAACTACTCAGCTTAATTGTTCTGACACTCAGTGTTAACTACTCCATTTAAAAAATTTTCCTATTTAATCCTGCATTAGTCAATAGCCGAAAGACACTCACCTGGCCCAGCATTCCTCCCTCTTCCTAAATTATGTAAGTGGTAAAAAAGTAATAAGAACGTAAAGATAAAAAAATCCTGCACTAAAATCACCTCATTGTAAGCTGCATGTCATACAGGAAACCCAAAACATTAAAATTAATATTAAAAAGTCAGTTTTATAACCATGATACAACTGATAATCAGAAGTAAAGCCTAAAATAGAATAGGGCTAGTCACCACAGTAGATATTTTTGAAATGAAGTTTGATAAAACTTGCCATCTTTCTATTAAATACATTTACATTATTTCAAGAGTTTAAACAAACTTTATAGGAACTCATTAATCCTATGACAATCTGCCCTTAAGGATGAAGTTACTGCAAAAAAAGTGACAACCAAAATATTAGATTTCTCACTGTGACTATATATTTCTATACAGGTTTTATATTTGTCTTTAGATTTTACTGTAATTTCCATATCATTAGATCATTCTTATTTTACAGATAATACATAAAGTACGTTATTATAAATTGATTCCTAATTTGAATGTTTTCAAAAATATCTAACCAATAAAACCCCATCTATTTTCTCTATAAGGTGTAAACACATGCGTTCTTAATAAGATCCTCTTTTTAGCTTTCAGCTTAGACACTTTAAATCTTGTTACAGAGGAAGCATGTATTTTATTTTTTAAGTACGTCACTAAGTGAAAAACCACAAAAGCAACTAACCCATTAATGTGACAGGCAGCCACAGGGAACATCACATCAATAACGGAAACTTCTACTCGCAAAGTTCTCAAAACGTCACCATGGTTAATAAGACTATTCTTGTCCAGTAAACTGAAGAAAGATAAATCCTTCCAGCTAAACAACCTGTACATCTCCTGAAATGTTTTACCAAGTGATTCAGTGTACAGGGCAGTAGTTTGCTTTACCGTTCAACAGCACGTAGGTCCTTATCAAGGACTGCTGAGGTCACCAGTAAAGGAGCTATTCTCCTCTGCTATGGAATGCCATCAGTCTCAACCAGTAAGACCAAAAATGACTAATATCAGCGATTGAACAATTATGCTTTTGACATCCATGTCAAATTCCTTACTTAATATGTACAGATAAAGTTTAAAACCCAAAATTCTAGCCTACAACACTATATGGGATGGAAATCTGAATTACCAATCTATCTGGGTACCAGTGACTACAGTCGGCGTTCACACAGACATGCGCATTGAGAAAAAACACAATGCATCTCTGCCATGTACAGAAAGTAGAATGAAAGAATAAACTCTCATTTTCACACTGAAGAGCTAAGATACATGAAAAATTATCCTCAAAGACCATGCAATACATTTGCACCCCCAAAGTGCCTCTGAAGTGACAATTCTTTCAAACACCAAACAATAATAATATTGTTGCCACAACTCATATAGAGATCTCATCTAAGTGAATAGAATAATTTTGTAATAAGCAGCAAAACACGTTAATGCTATGATGAAGATGCAAACAACTAGCTTTCATCACAGATCACTGTTTCCACCTGGGGCACTGGAGAACTTCTCCCCCAGACTATCCTCATAACCTCACAGGCAAGCGCCCTAATCTTTGTCCTACCACTGTGCAATGTGAGACTGATCCTAGAACAGGATATGAATCAGAAAACAACGGTAGATCTTCACATTCCACTCCTGTACTCATTTACAAATCCCATGAATTCCCTCGTTCCACAACCTACCACTCTTTTGGCTGCCAGTACCACTTTCAAGGTGTAGAAAGCTCGTTACAAAACGGATGTCTGTCACAAGCAGAGGCAGAGGCTTGTGGCCCAACAGCACATGTAGTTGCAGCTTCAGAACCTACGACTGCATTAATGAGAAGAATGTGGAAGCTGTAGCAGCAGCAACAGCTACAGTTTCTGAAATAATTTTGTGATGCCTGGCAGTTCAGCACTCACAGGCGAGCCAATACAGCCAGTGGAATGACAAAGCTGACTGCAACACTAACCTATTGTTTCAGAAGGGCTTTTCAGGGAACAGCTTCACCCCTTGGACTGCTATTTGACTTGTGAGAGAATTCTCCACTGCAGATGCCAGCCGATAAGCAGTGGCTGCAGCACCTTAAATCACCTCAGGACAATTTCCTGGGGATCCCAGCTGAGCTTATACCAGAGCCACAGAGGAAACATGCCAGTGTGAGAGCCTTCTTTTCCCTCCCACTGTCATCTGTTTACTTCCCAAACCCAGCTGCTATGAGACAAACACACCACTTTCATACACGCAAATTAAGTGCTGGGGGCTACAACGGGGTGAAATATGCAGGAACCTATTAAAGGCGATACACACTATCTGCTAATGTTTAAGCAATAACACATGCCCATCTAGATACACCCTACTCCCCAAATGCACCGACGGAATGCGTATATTTGGTTGTTTTGTTTGTCCTGCATTAAGCTTCCATGTAGATACTTATCTACTGTATTCCAAAGCCTGGCCGAGAACCTGCAGCAGGTTCACTAACCTAAAGTAGCATTTCAAAACGGTTAGTTTTCAGAAGCTCTTGCCTATTTTTAACTCCCATTGCAAGTTTACCAGCACATCAAACAGATATAGCGTTAACAGCATGAGCATTTCCTCTCGTATGCTTGGAAATCTTGCTTATCCTTTACTGCAATGTTTCATGAAACCCTCTGTCAGATATTCAAATCTGAAAAGAACTTTTAAGTATTTCCTAGACACTAAAGTGTGCTTTTGGGTGGCTTAACCAATTAGATCTGAGGAGTAACGCTTGTCTTTGATTACAGCTATGCACTGACTTTTGAACAGTCACAGAGTAAGTCAGAGCATGCCATCAAGGATTACAAGAGATACGGACACATGTAACACTGTTTGAGGAAGCCTGAAGATGCTAGAAGATTGTGCCCCTACTGTGAGGATAGAACTTAACTATATAAGAACCTGCATGGAGGAAAGTGCTTCCGTTATGCCCTATTTATTAAGGGAGAAGAGCACATACATTTATTATCAGGAGAGAGGGATTCCATACAGTAAGCTGTGAGGTTTGTTAAGTATGCCTCATGCTTTTCTCAGTTCAGAACACTGTTTACCAGGGCACATGGATATTAAAGGCTACGCATGTCTTCTCAGAATATTGTGAATTTTGACCAACGTGTACATCTTGAGCTTTTTATAAGTTAGTGTCTGCTTTGCACAGTTTCCTTGCTTTTATCAATATCAGACTACATTTTAACCCTAAAAATTATGATCTATGTTACCACCTCCCCATATGAGAAACCTGAAAGGTAGTTCTTTTTCTGAATTTTTACAGCTCCTTGCATGCCTAGAGAGAATACAGTTCTTTCCAAAGAAGTAGCACCACATTCTCATATAATGCTTTATTAGAGCATTTTTATAATTGAAATTCCATTTTATCTCTCCAGGAAAGACAAAGACAGTTCGTTGTGCCATCAATGCTGTTTGGCAATGTTCTATTGCCTTTTATACGGACAATAGTCTGGAATTTAGACCATGCCTCCACTTGTGTTCTGGTAGAAAGATTTCACAGACTGAAACCTTTGAGATCATGCATGGTTTCAGGACTTTTGTTAATAAACTGACAGGAAAAGGATTTCATAGGAATTCAGAAAAAAAGAAATATAAGATTTCCCTAAGTGGTCTTATTTTGTTTGGTTCTTGCATTCACAGGTACTGATCAGTAAGAGCAGCTCTACAGAAGCTCAGCAAACTGCTCAGTAAACATAAATCTACCTTAAAGCAATAACCTAGGATGTATTTTCTTTTTCAGTTTCATACAACTGGAAGTTGTCAGTAGAGTACCAGAGGCACTCACAAATTCAGCAAGTTTGAGGAGTAAATTGGCTTGATCCAGAGAACAAGAAAAGGTAAAAAGAAAAAAAAAAAAAAGAAAGGAGCATTTTGCCAATTGTGCCCAGCAGTCCTCATGTGAGCACAAGAGATGAATACCACATAAGGAAGGAGAAAAAAAAACTCAAAGAAAAGTTCCCACACATCAACACAAATAGATGACCGTTGCATATTTTTCCGTATTGAACAAAGACTTTTATGTAATGCAAAAAGGCTTGCTGTTCTCTTCATCTGGGACATAAAGTTAAATTTTCAGATTTATGTCATGTTATCTCTGACTTAACACTTTATATGATACGAACGCACGTCATCTGTTCTTAAACAGTATGTTCTACCAGAACATTCATTCATCAGAAAAACCCTCAGATAAAGTGCCAAGCAGTCTGCAATCCTCTTAAAAATATGCCACCAATTTGCACTGAATTCTTAAGACAGCATCAATTTGAAACATCAGTATTTCTTCTTCCTCCAATTCAAAGGCAGCATAAATATTTATGTGACAATTTCATACGGAGTCAGGAAAGCATAGTAACAGAAATGATATCCATAGTATCAGAAATGATACCACACAAACTATTATTAAATTATTTAACTGTTTTTTTTAATCTACCTTCATAATTAAACTTTGGAAAGGTTTACAGTATTACAGCTAAGCACAGATGAATTTTCACTCCTTATTCACGGCAAGTCATATACCATTCCAGTGGTCCTGAAGCAGAGGTTAAACTAACCACCACCAGGATCGGTAGACTTTGAGAAAAAAGCAGCAGTAAAAGTTTCCCTTTGCAAAAAATTTTTTCCTTGTACCAGCCCAAGACAAGAAACATACACAAATTCCACTTCTGATTGAGATTCAATGAAAGAACACTATTACATCAAATTAAAACAAAACCACATAATAGACACACTATATAACCTTAGTTTTAAATGTAAATCTTTCTACGGAAAACAAAAGGAAACACACATTGAAGAACTATATTTTGCATGAAAATCCCAATTCAACCCTGCTGGAAAGTGCAATGCACTATTCAAAGCACCAGAAGTCTCCACTTCAAAAGGAGGGAAAAAAAACCCCACAAACAACAAATTAGAGCTATGCCACCCATATAGTGGATCAATGAAATACTCCACAACCCAGGTAAGAATGACTCAATAAGCAGTTTGAACTGGAAATTATTTAAGGGTTGACTGGTGATTTTCAGGATTTGGTCAATACAGCATAAGTATTTTTCTGTTCTTTACTTCCTTTAAAAAACAGATGCAATACCAACTGACCTGGGAAAACACTTAAGTTACACAGCTGCCACAAAATATTATATATGGCTAAATCCACGTAGCATCCAAGAAGATGACCAGGAGATTGACAGGGTATTCTCAGAGACTGTGCAGCTCCAGGAGTCCCCAGCCCCCACTGCAGCGGCGATGTCGGAGGGCTCTGTACCATGTGTAACGGTACATCGTAACGCTGTTGAAGAAGGCTGGAAGCTAGCGACCTCTCGTAGAAGGAGAAAGGCTCTTGCTCCTCCTCAAGACTTACCCTTGAAGAACAAGTTTAGCACCCTCCAGGCTGAGGAGGAGCTGGGCATGGCTTCAAGGGAGGCAACTGGCTTGACAGACCCTGTGCTGTGCGGGAACACCTGGAAGAAGCGGCGAGTGATTGTTGTGGGTGACTCCCTGCTGCAGAGGACAGAGGCACCTATCTACCGACCTGACCTCTTGTCTAGAGAGGTTTGCTGCCTGCCAGGGGCTCGAATAAGAGATGTCATGGAAAGACTGCCAAGGCTTGTCCACACATCTGACTACTACCCTCTGCTGCTCTTCCATGTGGGCGCTAATGACACAAAAGGCAAATTGGAAACCATCAAACAGGACTTCAGAGCTCTGGGAATGGTGGTGAAGGGTCTGGGAGCCCAGGTCGTTTTCTCCTCAATCTTGGCTGTGAGGGGGAAGGACGGGAGGAGCAGTAGACCAATTTTCCAAGTTAACAACTGGCTGCGCCACTGCTGTTGGCAGCAGGGCTTTGGTTTCTGTGACCATGGGACCCTGTTTGAAGATCAACAGCTGATGGGGAGAGATGGGATCCACCTTACCAAGCGGGGCAGGCGCGTCTTTGCCAACAGATCGGCCAGCCTCGTAAGGAGGGCTTTAAACTAGGAAAGATGGGGGAAGGGGAACGGTATAGTGGCAGGAGAGTCTGTAAAACACTGCTCAAGTCAGGATGCCTCCAGCGGGTGCATGCAGCCAGGGGAGACAGCGTGGAACATGGCTATGGAAGATCCTCTTGCACCTCTCCTGGGAAGCTTGCATGCTTGACTGGCTCTCTGAAATGCCTGTACACCAATGCACGCAGCATGGAGAATAAACAGGAAGAGTTAGAGATCTGTGTGCGGTCGCAGGGCCATGATCTCATTGCAGTGACAGAGACATGGTGGGATAGTTCACATGACTGGGATGCTGTCATGGATGGCTACGTGCTTTTTAGGAAAGACAGGCCAGGAAGGCGAGGTGGTGGAGTTGCCCTTTATGTGAGGGAGCAACTAGAATGTGTGGAACTGTGCCTAGGGGTGGATGAAGAGCAAGTGGAGAGCCTATGGATAAAGGATTAAAGGGCAGGCTAACATGGGTGACACTGTTGTGGGGGTTTACTGCAGGCCACCTGATCAGGAGGAAGTCATCGATGAGGCCTTCTACAGACAGCTGGAAGTAGCCTCACGATCACAGGCCCTGGTTCTCCTGGGAGACTTCAACCACCCTGACCTCTGCTGGGAAGACAGCACAGCTAGGCACAAACAAAGAGGTTCCTGCAGAGCACTGATGATAACTTCTTGACCCAGGTGGTGGAGACGCCAACGAGGAGAGGTGCAATGCTAGACCTTGTACTAACGAACACAGAAGGTCTAGTTGGAGAGGTGAAGGTTGGGGGCAGCCTCGGCTGCAGTGACCATGAGATGGTGGAGTTCAGGATCCTACGAGGAGGGAGCAGGGCAATGAGTAGGATCGCAACGCTGGACTTGAGGAGAGCTGACTTTGGCCTCTTCGGGGAGCTACTTAGGGGAATCTCGTGGGGTAGGGCCCTAGAAGGAAGAGGGGTCCAAGAAAGCTGGTTAATATTCAAGCATCACCTCCTCCAGGCTCAAGATGGGTGCATCCCTCTGAGCAAGAAATCCAGCAAAGCAGGCAGGAGAGCTGCATGGATGAGCAAGGAACTCCTGGCAAAACTCCAACAGAAGAAGGAAGTACACAGAATGTGGAAAAGGGGACAGGCCACTTGGGAGGAATACAGGGACGTTGTCAGAGTGTGCAGGGATGCGACAAGGAAGGCTAAGGCCCAGCTGGAACTAAATCTGGCAAGGGACGTCAAGGACAACAAGAAGGGCTTCTTCAAATACATCAATAGCAAAAGGAAGACTAGGGAAGACGTCGGCCCGCTGCTGAATGGGGCGGGTGCCCTGATAACAAAGGATACAGAGAAGGCAGAGTTATTGAATGCCGCCTTTGCTTCAGTCATCACTGCTAAGGCCAGCCCTGGGGAATTCCAGACCCTGGGGACAAGAGAGGAAGTCTGGAGAAAGGAAGACTCTCCCTTGGTGGAGGAGGATCAGGTTAGAGATCTTTTGTCCAAACTTGACATCCATAAATCCATGGGCCCCGACGGGATGCACCCGCGAGTGCTGAGGGAGCTGGCGGATGTTACTGCTAGGCCACTGTCCATCATCTTGGAAAGGTCCTGGAGATCAGGAGAGGTGCCTGAGGCCTGGAAGAAAGCCAATGTCACGCCAGTCTTCAAAAAGGGCAAGAAGGAGGAGCCAGGGAACTACAGGCCTGTCAGCCTCCCCTCCATGCCTGGCAAGGTGATGGAACAGCTCCTCCTGGAGGTCCTCACTAAGCATCTGGAGGACAAGAAGGAGATCAGGAGTAGTCAGCATGGATTCACCAAAGGGAAATCATGCTTGACCAATCTGATAGCCTTCCGTGATGGAATGACTGGCTGGGTGGATGAGGGCAGAGCAGTGGATGTTGTCTCCCTGGCCTTCAGCAAGGCTTTTGACACTGTCTGCCATCACATCCTCGTAGGTAAACTCAGGAAGTGTGGGTGGGATGAGTGGACGGTGAGGTGGCTTGAGAACTGGCTGGACGGCCGAGCTCAGAGGGTTGTGGTGAATGGCGCAGAGTCAAGTTGGAGGCCTGTAGCTAGCGGTGTCCCGCAGGGGTCAGTCCTGGCTCCACTCTTGTTCAATGTATTCATCCGTGACCTGGAGGAAGGGACAGAGTGCACCCTCAGCAAGTTTGCTGATGATACTAGACTGGGGGGAGTGGCTGACACACCAGAAGACTGTGCTGCCCTTCAGAGGGACCTGGACAGGCCGGAGAGCTGGGCGGAGAGGAACCTCCTGAAGGTCAACAAAGGCAAGGGCAGGGTCCTGCACCTGGGGAGGAATAATCCCATGCAGCAGGACAGGCTGGGGGTTGACCTGTTGGAAAGCAGCTCTGCAGAGAAGTAGCTGGCAGTCCTGGTGGACAACAAGTTAAGCATGAGCCAGCAATGTGCCCTGGTGGCCAAGAAGGCCAACGGTCTCCTGGGGTGCATGAGGCAGAGTGTTGCCAGCAGGTGGAGGGAGGTGATCCTGCCCCTCTCCTCAGCCCTGGGCAGGTCTCACCTGGAGTACTGTGTCCAATTCTGGGCTCCCCAGGACAAGAGAGACATGGAGCTCCTGGAGAGAGTCCAGCGGAGGGCTACCAAGATGATGAGGGGACTGGAGCATCTCTCCTCTGAAGAAAGACTGCGAGAGCTGGGCCTGTTCAGCCTGGAGAAGAGAAGACTGAGAGGTGATCTGATCAACGTGTATAAGTATCTGAAGGAGGGGTGTCGAGAGGATGAGGCCAGTCTCTTCTCCGTGGTGCCCAGCAACAGGACAAGAAGCAACAGGCACAAACCGAACCACAGGCAGCTCCATCTGAACGTGAGGAAAAACTTCTTCCCTGTGAGGGTGACTGAGCACTGGAAGAGGCTGCCCAGAGGGGTAGTGGAGTCTCCTTCGCTGGAGATATTCAAAACCCACCTGGATGTGATCCTGGGCAATATGCTCTAGAGGTCCCTGCTTGAGCAGGGGGGTTGGACTAGATGACCTCCAGAAGTCCCTTCCAACCGCAACCATTCTGTGATTCTGTAAATGAAATAGTCTGGCTCATGAAAGTGACTCTGGCTGGCCTAGAAATAGGGAACAGACAGAGAAAGGAGAGACAGGTATGTTCAGACTGCCATTTCACATCTTACTTTGGTGGCTGATCATTGTGATGCTTGCAAGTGAATACAGTAGTAAGTGTTTGAAAAACTGTTCCTGCAGTGATACACTTACAAACTTAATGCCAAAGCTGAGAGCTGAATGATGTTAGTACATACACTTAACATCACAAGAGGAATCTATGCTACACTCCTGGTCAAGGTCCTGCATCCCTCAAGATCAAAGGATTTCAGTCTTGCAGAGGAAATACATTTGGCAGGAAGAAAGTCAATAAGAAAAAAAACTATGATGTTTTAAATCCATTTTTAAAAGATGCTGATATGAGTGTAACCTAACTGGTTACCTACACAACTGTTCTTTAAAAAGCTGCTGGCTTTAGCCTAAGAGCCTTGAGCCTACTTCACAGAGTAAAGAGTCACAAACTATAAAAGTGAGGAGCTACTGAAAAGAGAAAGTCTTTTTTTTTTTTTTAAGGAACACTTGAAAAGAAAGTGAAACAGATTGAAGTTAACAACCACTCATCTAGTTGCACAGCCTCTTCCTCCTTCTAACCACAGAGCGTATTACCATACTACCTATTTTACATGCTATTGAAAATGTCAGGTACGGCTACACCAGAATGCTACGTGGCGATCCCCAAGATAGCTCTAAACGAGCTAGCTCTGTAGCAGAAGCAGAATCACCACAATTTTGTGGGCTAATTGAACTGGTGTGGCTACACGGATCCCAGGACTCAAGCTACTATTTTTGAACTGCATTGCACTGCAGTATGCTGACATACAAGCTGATCTGTGTTCCCATATACTGCTGTATTGCACAATACTGTTACGCACACAAGTCTGATATATTCAACACACACTTCATCCTTCCTTCAGTCCTACCACAAAGCATGAACTTACATGCCTTTATTATCTTCCTGATGCCTGCACACAGTTCACAATATGGCAGGTTGTGCATGCAGAGGAGCACAAAGCTCAGTTCTTGCCTTGGGTTTTTTTTTTTTTTTAAAGAAATTGTTAGTACTGCACCACAAGGTTCACAGAGAGGTAAAAGCAAAGGCTGTGTCAGAAGAAATCCACACATGTAAGTTCAAAGGTCTCTACTAGTACACAGATAATTTCTGTGTAGTAGCCACAGTAGTCAAATACTTCCCAGGTGTAGCAAGTCGATATGCTTTAAAACATGGACTCAAATAAAGACTAGCTCCATTAAATTGTCCTATTATATATCCATGTGCATGAGTGCTCATTGCATGTGCAAAGACGTTGGAAAAGGACAGATAATACAATGACTGCAGAAAAGTTTGGTGTAGATCTTACAGGTGTGAAAGTTTTTGGAAAGGCTTTGGTGTCTTACAGTGAAAAGCTTCTTGTGTATGGTAGAATTGAATCTGGGACTCAGCATGCTGGAGAACAAGGAGCAAATACAGCTAAGCAGCGCTACTGTAAATCTAACAGCCACCTCAGCGTCACTCTTGATGCACTCATGTAGCCTTTGCAGAATCAATGAAGTGTATCAGTACTGCTCCTCCTAGGACTCCAGTTTCTGGCAGAATGCAACACAAAAAACAACTCTGGGTCTACCATCACCATCCACCTCTTAAACCCTGCCTGAAACCTGGGTCTGCTTCTTGAGCACACTGCAGCAGAGTTCTTCAGAATTTTGAATCTTGTCCTTTAGAATCCAACTCAGCTCCAGCTGGATTAGCATTTTTCTAAGTCACCTAAGGATGTCTGTGCTGTGCTTCCTATTACCCAGAGTAACTGGGTTTTTCCGTTTTCCAGGGCATACCAGCTCCTCTACTATAGATGACTGAAACAGTCTGCGCTAACAAGGACAAACTGCCTCTGTCCTTTTAAGTGGTGTTCTTATTTGTCTCCTGATTTCCATCTGCTGTAGCTATGACATGTACCAAGCGTGTCTATTTTTATGTCTCCTCATCCAAACTTGTGTGTCACGTACTGACTGGGTAGGTGTGTTCTCAGCTCAAAACACATTAATCACCTGCTACATTCAATATTGCCTGTCAAGAGTTCAGCATATCACTCCTAGCAAAGGACCTAAAAGTCTGGACTGGCTCACATGCATCCAGGGGTCAGATCATTTGTTTGTTGGGGGGGTGGCTTTTATGTATCTGTCTCTTTTGATGACAGTTTTCAAGAACATCTCTGCCTGTGCATGTGAATTTAAAGAGTTCCAAGCAGGAGAAGTGGGAGGGAGGATTTATATCAGGAGCCTCTCAAACTAAGATACAAGCACTACTGAGGAACACTTTATGTAAGAACTCATCTTAACTGCAGTGCTCAAAATCATGAGACATCTCATCAGAAGGCAAATGGACAAGCATGAGGACAACAACTTCACTATAGAGGCCCAGCTATTCAAGCATTGTTGAGAAGGTCTAGCTTACGTAAGAGCAGCTCTGAAGCTGTGGTAAAGAACTTTCAAGGTTTGAATAGTACTTGGATTCAGCGAATGCTGTTGACTTCACATAACTGTGGAGCCAGGATGTGAAATGAACTCCTCTGCATAGCCACCTACCATTGTACAGCATCCACTGTCATCCACAGTACAGAACTGACCCACAAAGTTACCTAGAGATAAATAACACAGAATCAGTTTGTACTTGATATTAACTTTTAAAATATTGTTTGCCCAGCAAGGCACTGGGACATTAGCAGAAATAAAATCTGGCCAAATAGCATCAAATAAGCAAAGTAGCACATAACAAAAAAAAGCCAACAGACCTACCCTCAGTTAAGAACAGTAATACTAAGGACAGCTATGGTATACAACGTGGACTTCAGAAAAGCTTAGTTAAGCTAAACTTACTCCAGTAAGTCAAAAATAGTTTGTCAGGGCCACCTCATAACGCAAAAGCAAAATAAATTTAGGTTGAATGAATCTAACAGTATTCCTGGTCTAGAAATTTGGAAATGCAGCTACTCAGTAATCTGCACAAACGGATAGTTCGGTTAGATAGATAAATCCCTTTAATTGATGAAATCAAAATACTCAAGTTTTTCCATTCGCTCACTAGCACTCTATTCATGCATGCAGCTAAAGATTTTCCCAAATAAATTTTAAACCTACAGTGCCTTCCTCCCATGTTTCCTAGGAAACAGTACATTAGTATACTGTCAGGTGGCATCAGCGTATTAAAATTCAGTCCTGCCTTCTTCTAGATTTTATCATTTTAAATGTTTAGAGTATTAAGTAATAACTTAAAATTAAGAAGCACATAGTTTATAATTGAAATAAAAAGCCTATCTTCTCTTAGGCACCCACAGTTACCATGTCTGGGACATTATAAAAGGCAGATTAACCTCAGAGTTGATTCTAAGTTCCATGGATGTTTACAACAAGAGGAATAACGTAAGATGCAAAATGCCCTCAAAACTTAATATTCTACTTGAATTATTCTCCATGATGAGAGTCAAATTGAGAACATTTAAACAGGTGTTTAGCAAGCAACTTTAAATAAATAAATAAATAAGCAAGCCCTAATCATGTCATAGTCTCCCTACAGTTTAAAAGAAGGGTTTTGTTTTCATTAAAACATCTAAAGATGAGAGAGACAGCCTACAAACACTGAGAAGAGAGGATGGATGAATGGCAAAGAAGCACAGTGGACTACCAGCCAAAAGGAGATGTGTTTTTAATGTGTTTTGTAGGACGTTGATCATAAATTTGATCTATGTGCTGCATCAAAGATGACGTAAGGATTCTTGGGTTATTTCTCTCATTCAGACCTCTAATGAGAGCACAGACTATTAAAATCACCTTTGTATTGCCTCAAGGATCCACTGGAAGCACATTATGGAGTTTGCTGTTATTTATTTTGCTTTATTCTAAAAATCAGCAAAATAAATAATAATGAACAAAAAAATTCAAACTATGCAAAACACATATAATAATGTCCTAGTTCAAGATGACTCATTAGGTTAAGATTATCAGACGGAGCAAAAAGTTTAAAGCCAACTGTAATTGCTGCCACTAAAAGTCACTGGTTATTCTCATATCTCTTTCATAGAAGTTTGAAACGCAACTTCAAGAATGAACTTACCTACAAAATTTACTAGGACCAAAATACTTCAAATAAGCTAAATAATTGTTTAGGTTCTGAAAAGAAGTTTCAAAATTCAGTGACAGGTGACTGGGCCAAGCCAGTTCATATATGATTCCAGAAAACTGCTTTGACACCCTCGTTGAAATGCATAAGAAGCCCCAAAAGAACCCCATTACCAAAATCTAGTACAGCTGTGGGGTCTTCTGTTGTTTGTGTGGGTGGGTGTTGGTTTGTTTGTTTTATCATTGCTAAAGACGGGAATTCTGTGGATAGGAGCGAAAACAAAGCAATGGTGACCAAAAGAGTCCAGTAATGTCTGACATTTTTACTACAGTAAAAATGTTCCAAGATGCTAAAGCCCTTAATCTATTAGCAATATCATCAACAACTAGGTCACTTTTTAAAGTAATCTAGTTTACACACAGCTAAATAAATGCTTAGTATTATTAAGTTTCACCAAACTGTATTATAATATGTTTTAAACCAAGATTTATGGATGTTAGAGAGTCTGTCAGAGATGGCACACGGTACTACAGGGCCCTTCAATTTGATCTGGTTTGATCATTCTTACCACTGTCTAATCAGGTGCCTAGTTACTTTATCTAGGGTCTCTGATACAGGTCCATGAACTGTGCCTCAACAGCTGTTTGCTGTTGTGCTTCTGCCAGAGGTTACTGTCCGCAAAACCCAATCAGCAGAACAGAACACATACACACAGGTATGCTTCCCTGATGCAAAAAATCAGACAGATTTGCTTGCACCTATCTTCATTAATTGTTAGCCTCAACAATTAGACTCTGCATATCAATGACTGTAGTAGAACTATAGCTGCTGCTGCTATAAAGGCAGAAACAAAAATCTGAGGGCAGAGAAACATGTTAAACTGTCACAAGCATGCTCTAGGTGAATATATGTAAATGTCCCTAAAAGCCACACCTCAGCTAGGGTTTGTCAGTACAGCTGTACCAGCCAAGTCTTGAAGAATTAGTTTATAAGAGAGCTCATTAATAGCGTAAGTTGTAACAATTTCCCAGATAAAATGAGAGTAAAAAATTTACTCTGTGCAAGCACAATAGCATCTTCTCTAGGTCAGCACAGATATTTCTTACAATCACAGTTCTCCACTCACTCCTCCCACGGACCTATCTTGGTAAAGCTTTTAAGTACTGGTCATGGCTTTCCACCCATTCAGCCAAATGAGGATACTCTTCACCCTCCTTCATTCTCCTGGAATTCTAAAGAGGCACATGCAGCCAAAAGGCTGATCCTTTAAGTCTCTTTAATTGGGGGGAAAAAAAAGTCAGAAGATGCATATCAAGTAGAGTGTTATCAGATCCATCTGAAAAAATACACTCTTCACCTGTGGATGCTTCAATTAATTCAATTAATTCAACAATATGACTACAATTAATATCTCTATTTAAACAAAAGACTTGCTCTCCTGCAGTAAGAGATTGCTTTCACATTCAGATTTGGATTTTGTGTGAAGTATGCAGTTTGTCAGCAAAGTTTTGACTATATCAGTTGTTCCACCCCATTCTGAATAGTGCAGTGTCAAAGTCCACTTCACAAGCAATTCAGTTCTTCAATGCCACACAGCAAAGTCTCTGTAAGGTAAACCAGCTCAGAGGCAATCTTCAGCGTCTGTGAAATTTGTTCAGGTAACTCACGACCTTGAAAACCATTCAGTATATAAAGTTACATGGAGTTACAATTACCTTTATCCTTAAATCTGTCTGGCAAATAGTGTGGGTTAAACAGTTAACTTTTTATATTCAAAAATGTTCACCCTCTTCCCTGATATATATACATACAAGTAGGGAAACGGTCTTGGGACAACTGTGTCTAAACAAGACTCCTGCAGCCAGGAAAAGCCCCTTGCAACGCCTTAATCACAGAGGAAGACCCGTGAAATAGAGCACACCATAAGCACACTTACTGCTGTCAAAAGCACAACTACAACCAAATCAAAAGCTGTTTCTGTTTTATCGGCATAGTCACTTCAAACACGTTGAACGAAAGAACGAAACTTGATGTAGTCCTTTTTTTTTTTTTTTGTTTAAATGCAGGGCTCTCTTCAGTCACGTTATCAAAAGCAGCTGGAGGAAAAACTTAAGAGCCACACTGACCCACAGGGAAACTCAGCGAGGCAAAGTTTCAAAGTCACACCAATGCTGGGCGCCGCTCTGGCACCGCAAGTAGGACCAGCCTGCACCACTGAAGCAGAGGGCAGGGATGAACGCACGAGCGGGAGGCAAGAGAACCGACAAACGCCGAGAAAAACGGCTTCCCGCTCTCAAGACGACCACCTCCCGCCGGCCCGGCGGCCGCACCAACACACCCCGAGCCCCCCCGCCACGACAGCACCAGCGCGCACCGGCACAGGCCACGGCGCCCGCCCCCCGCCAGCCCCCTCCCGGGACACAGGCCCCGCAGCCCGCGGCGGCCGCCGCCGCCCCCGGGCCGCGCAGCCCCGTGGCCCAGCGGAGGGGGCCGGGCCACCCGCCGCGACAAGGCACCGACACACCCCTCGCCGCCTCCCTCCACCAACTCCTTCTCGCCCGGGCAGCGGCGAGGCCGCCGCCGCCGCCGCCGTCCCCTCCCCCTCCCGCGGCCGCTACTCACAGAGCCCGTTGGAGCCGGTACTGGTGAACATGGCGGCGGGGACACCCGCGCGCGCCCGGCCCGGCTGGCGGTTGACGCCCGCCGCGGCGCTCGCGCAACCCCCCGCGAGGCCGGGCAAACGCCGCGGCCCGGCCCGGCGACCGGCGGCTAAGGCGGCCGCGATGGGCCAAACCGCGCCGTCAGCGAGCGGCCGGCGCCCCCTGCCGGGCGGTTATCCGCACGAACTAAGTCGTTAGCTTGCCGGGCCTCAAACGCTGGCGGTCGAAGCGTTTCGGAGCGTTTTTCTAGCGACTGCAGCCGCGCGCCCCTAAAAACCGTGCGGAGCTGCCCGCTGGGCGTCGCGGCGCCAACTGACTTGTAAAAGTCAGCCCGCAGGATTTTTAAGCGCAGCCTCAGGGAGAAACCCTAAGAAACGGAACAGTGCTGGAAGTCATCGTTCAGCAGCAGCTTGAAGCCTTGAATACCTGCGTAATTAAACTCTGCCTGGTCTGAGGCAGCAGCAGTGAAGCGCTGGCTGGTTTTCCTTCGTCCCAGCCACGGACAAAGCGTCCAAGTGCGCGCGCGAACGGCGGAGGGCTGCGCAGCGGGCCAGCAAAACCGTGGAAAAGTCCCGTTCTCTGTTATTAAACGAGGACACGTGGTGTCCTGAGGTGCCGGCTGGCCGCTGTAATAAGCACGCGAACCCAGTTTGGGCTGTCAGCTTCAACGGCCATTTGATAATCTTCTTGGCCAAGGAGGAAAAAAAACTGTCATATGTGGAGTTCAGAAAGCTGAGAAAAGAGGAATGATAACACGTAGGTATGTAGGACATTTTTGTAACCAGGAGTGACTCACAGTCACAAAGAATTGGGGGTCATGATTTATCCATAGTTTACTACATAATAATTTGCATTGTTCCCTTCTCTTCCTTGAAAGGTAAAGTACACTGATGCGCTTGCATTTTCCTTTCTGCAGGTCACAGGATTTTTTTGTAAGAGGGGGGTATATAGTATCCAAAATAGACTGAATTCATTGAATGCATTCTTCTAATTAACCTGCGGTACAGAAGTCGTACAGATTTGGACAGCCTGTGTGCAGGCGAGACCACAAGCTGTAGCAGGGAACGCTTTGAAGGAGACACCAGAAAGCCAAGCAAATTTGCCTAAGAATTGAGGGGCTGCTGCTACTCATGACCGGCCTTGTCAGAAGGCATCATGAACAGGCACAGACATTGCAGCCACAGGGAAGGTGACTTTAAAACGCAGGTACAGATAGACAGATATAGATAGATAGATAGATGAAAAATTTTGAGTTAGTCTTGGTATAATACATATGTGTAAATATAATTAGTTCCATCTTTCTAAAGATGATTCAAATTTAAAATTTGTAGTTGCCTTTGGAAAGCCAGACTCATTACGCTTTGAAAACCTGTAACACCCAAGATGAGATCTGGCTCACCCTAACTTTGGGAGTCCATGATGTAAATGTCTACGTGTGAGTCACATGTGAGCTCCCATTATAGCTAATGCAGATGTAGCCAATACGTTCAGGTGAGTCTAGAGAAGCTTTCATTTGACCAAAAGAAGGTGTCTGCTTTCGGATGAAATGAATCGCTCCTGAGACTTCACTGATTCTACTGAACAGATCCCCATTAGCCATAATGGCGAGTCAGACATCCAGCTCACATGAAAATACCAATATGGTAGACATCTAAGCTGAGGTTAGCCAAATTCCACGCCTGATTCCATTCAAATATGGTATAATAAGGGGCACCAATGCTTCTATCTATTCTTCTATCCTGTAAGCTCCATTTTGAGGATTTCCCTAATTTATGTTCCTACATGGTAATCACAATTAGAAAGATTCTTCTCAGCAATGTTCAGCACTGGTATTGGATGGAAGTCAGAATCATTAGACATCCAAAAGACGTAAGCATGTATTTTGCTGAATAAGGACACATTTAGGCAAACATTTAAGTGCTATTTTGAATGCAGCCCTGTGGACTTGTTGTCACTGTCAGATATAGCAAAACCGAATGAGTAGCAGTATTTGGCAAGCTTCTCCCAACAACCTACCAAATGCTTGCAGATTTGTCAATAGTGCTGGGATATTGGGAGCGGGCGCTGGATTTCGTTGCCGCTGTTGTATTTAAGTCTATAAATATGTTAGTGAATCTATTAAATGTCTTATGATATCCTTGTTTCAAAAAAAGATTTATTTTGAAGTCATTTTTGGGGGGATGAGATCAGATTAGATACATCATGTGTTCTGAGAAAACTACGTACCCCAAGCTAATAACTACACTTTCACAAACTGATTGAACTGTAGACGTAACTTAGTTTTTGCCTTCAGATAACAGTGCCAACCAGAGACTTCATTAAGTGAGAGAGTTTTTTTTATCCTGAGATCGACAGTGTTGTCTAATAGCTTGTCATAAAAGTTATGTGAATGATGTGTATTATTTAAATGTAAAGAGTTGTCCACTTTGGAGTTAAATGAAATCACCAGTCCTCACGCTTGCCTTGGAACATATCCCAGAATAGGAAAGCTAGCGCTTATCTACTAATCCACTTAGGACAAGCTTAGAAGGCTTTGACACTACTCAAATGTCAGCTTAAATATCTGCATTTGTTTATTACATCTAGTTAGAGGGGTCAATTTGGTATGCTCAAAATAAGCTTATTTAAATTTTCTGTTCAAAAAAATGCCAGGAGACTGGAATTTACATTGCTAACTATTTTCTCATGAGACTGGCTTGCTCTCTTCTCTAAACTTGCAATGTTTTTGAACCAGCTCTTAATTACTAATTAATCTGATCTCTAATAGTCAGATGCTCCCCTGCCGTACAGAATGAAGGCCAGCAGAAGAATAAAACAGAGTGACAATGTTACACCTCACTCAGGAATTTTCTGTCTTAACTCAGTGCTGTCAGGACTCTGCAGGTTAATGTGTCTCTTAGACATCTGTAGTTTCTATGGTATTTATACTAGCACATGCAGTTGTTACAGTTGTTATAACTGCCTGAACTACTAGCAGATATCTGGAACAAAGTTAAACTTAATAATTTTAATAACTTCTCCCTACACCTTGTCTTCAGTTAGAGAATAATGTACAGAAGAAAGCTGCGCACAATACCCTGTAGAGGAGAACTTTATGGCAGCATAGCTTGCTGATAGCAGTTTGTATGAGAACAAGACAAAATGCACAAAGGTAGAGCAATTAACTGACCTGAAATCAGACTGATTTGTCCTGTCTCCTTCCAGTATCAGAGACTTTCACTCCATCAGAAGTGAGTAATGCCTTTCACCACAGCAGGCTTTTTGTCCTCTCGAAGTGTAGTGTTTTTTCACACAGGTTTTTTATGATTTGATCAGTAGCACTGTCTCCAAACACTAGTAAAACACTCACTCCCTCCAATTTGTCATCCTTAAAGAGAAGTTCTCTGTCACAAGAGCCAGGTGCTTTACTTGGAACGAGGTTGGGATCCTGTGAGAAACAACAGTGACCAGTAGTATAACCAGGAACTAGATCATAATGCAAGCACATTAGGAAAGCAAAGTTAAAATAGGCAAATTCATCCTGGTATTTCTTAACTCTTGACTTTTACCTCAATTTTTATGTTTAATGCTCTATGTTAATATTTACATTTTATTTTACTCAGAAAGAGGTGAAACCTCATTCACGTGAGAAGGTTTAAAAATACACTCTTGTAGCTGCTTTTAACTGAGCAGCTGTCACTGGATTTTGAATCAGTCATACGAAAGGCATTAATTTACTATAAAATAAACTACAAAAGACAAGTAAGAATCTTAAGTGATGAGATTTAAGCATAGTGCATAGAAGACCTAAATAAGGAATCCATTAGGGAGGCAAAATATTATGTTTAGTATTGAATAATGCAACATACTTTGCATAACTGTACACTTTCACGCACACTAGAGATTAAGCACTAGCCGTCTCTTTCAGACTGATTTTATGTCAAATAGTACGTCTGTGATGTGGAGCTAGTATTAAATTACTGACGATAGCTATCAGTGATAGCAAAAAAATTTAAACCTCTGAGATGCAGAAAACAACTTACATTGTTGCATACTGGTGTGGCTGTGTTGAAATGTACTATTCCAAACATTAGATTTTAAAAAGCATTTATAGGAGTATTTAAAGGATTTTTTCCGTGATGACTCTTCATATTTCATGAACAAATCTCAGACCTCCTTCTCCTCTTGCTTCACATCCATATAGACTTACCACATTGTAATCCTATCTGTACCCCACATACAGTGTAAAGGTTCTTAAACTCCCAGATCTACACTCAAGAGACAACTCGATGTTCTTTCTCCTTAAAAGGGAATGCATGGCCACCCACACCATAATGTTTTCAGGTAGTAACAGAGCCAAAAAATGATAAGGCTTTAAGCAGTCCTTTCCCCCAAATGTCGTTACTGCATTTATATTTTATTTATTTAAATTCGGGCACGAAGGGGTAGTAGTCTTGTTTCCCTCCACAGTAATTCTTATTGGATGTTTAATAATTAGATGTACTGAAGCCACAAAACATCCTTCTAACTTCTGTGGGCACCAAATCTGTTGAAAACTTAGCACACGGTGGGATAGGGCCTATACCAAAGGATGTTTGTGTTCATGTGATTTTATTAAAATATAATGATCCCTCAGAAGAATGCATGTGAAGTTAAAGAACGTTCACTCCAGAAATATACTTGCATGGTCTTTGCAATAAAAGTACATATGCCTTCAGGAAATAAGCATTCCTGGGATTTCTTTTTTTGTCAAAAAATGTTAATAACAGAAAGTTAAATGCAGACAATCTATACCATATATATAAGTGTAAAGTTTGCCCAGTTAGGGCCTTTAAGTTGCAATCAAAAAAGTAAATACAGCAAAGCTGTAAGGAACATAGAGTATGGCTTATTGCAATTATTCTTGATGCTATGTTACACTTTTTCCAAGGTAGCGTATTTTCTGTATGTTACTATGCACATAACAATGCTGTTAGGGTCTGTAAAACTTAAGTTTAGATCTAGTCTAAAACTGAAATATAAGAGTACCTAAATGCAAGAGCCAGCATTCTCACCGCAGCTCTAACTCCCCTCTGTTGCACGTAGGCACCTTTCTTATTTTCCTTGCTAAATGCAATTCCATAGAGTTTAGTATTTTTAAAAACATCGGGACTACTTTATAAATTGGGAGGGAGGGTCGGCTACCAAAATCGCCTTTCTTGAGGCCACTTGTTGCAGAAACGACCACCCGAGGCAAAGAACGACTTGCTGGCGTCAAGACCGTTTTCTGGAGCTGCAGGCAGCGAGGGGCCCTTTGGGGCCCTTTTTTCCTCTCCTGGGTGCTGTGTCTCTCCACACCACAAGGGGGAGGTGGTGTCGTTTTTCCGTTCCCAGGCTCAAAAAAACCGAAAGGGGCGGTCTTACACTAGGCTCCTCGGGAATTTCCCGGAATGTTAAACCGGAGAAACAAGTGCTGAAATTTCGAGCTGGCCTAATTTTAAAAGAAAGACAAAAATGCCTCAACGATGACGCTTCCAAGAGACTCTGGTGCGCTGCCTTGAGGCTTTTTGATCACTCTGGCCTTGCCTGGGCTCTGACTCTCCGCCAGCTCCCAGACTCCGGCCGAGTGACTCACACGTACTCGCTCTTGGGCAAATGCTCCTGTTATCAAATAGAAAATGGGACAACCGGCTGAAATTTATGGGAGGGAGGAATTGAAAGGTTTGATTTAATATCTGAAAGGGCGTGTAACATGCAATGTTAATGCTTCCTATTATGACAGCACGTGTATTGTAGATCTCACGTCACAGTTGTTGGAGGGCTTGGTAATGTGAACGCGCATAGCAGCAAATAAAACCTGTTGTGCAGGGAAGTGGAAGTGTAGTGAGGTCTTGTTTATCTGTATACTCATTTAACATGTTGCCAGCAGGTGGAGGGAGGTGATCCTGCCCCTCTCCTCAGCCCTGGGGAGGCCTCACCTGGAGTACTGTGTCCACTTCTGGGCTCCCCAGGACAAGAGAGACATGGCGCTCCTGGAGAGAGTCCAGCGGAGGGCTACCAAGATGATGAGGGGACTGGAGCATCTTTCCTACGAAGAAAGGCTGCGAGAGCTGGGCCTGTTCAGCCTGGAGAAGAGAAGACTGAGAGGTGATCTGATCAACGTGTATAAGTATCTGAAGGGGGAGTGTCAAGAGGATGAAGCCAGTCTCTTCTCCGTGGTGCCCAGCAACAGGACAAGAGGCAACAGGCACAAACCGAACCACAGGCAGCTCCATCTGAACGTGAGGAAAAACTTCTTCACTGTGAGGGTGACAGAGCATTGGAGCAGGTAGCCCAGAGAGGTAGTGGAGTCTCCTTTGCTGGAGATATTCAAAACCCGCCTGGATGCGATCCTGGGCAATATGCTCTAGAGGACCCTGCTTGAGCAGGGGGGTTGGACTAGATGATCTCCAGAGGTCCCTTCCAACCTCAACCATTCTGTGATTCTGTGATTAACAGTAGATCCCTAAGTTTGCGTTAAAATAGAGATCCACTACTAAATCATCTAATACCAAAACTCAGGTTTATCCTTTTTGTTTTGTACCTATTGTAAGCTAAACTAGCACGCTTTTCAAGTAAATGAAAAATAGAACAGCCAAGTCAATAAACTCATTTGCACACACAAGACATGTATTTGTTGAAATATCTGTTGCATTTGTTGAAGCGGGAAGTATACGTATTTACCACACAAGTCACATTACACAGGTGACAAAAATTTGTTAGTATGAAGATTGGTTTAATGAATGGATTCTGGACAGCACACTTATTTTGATTAATTTTGTATGTGAAAGTGTATTGAAAAAAAGGAATTTTCAGTCATTTTCCTATGATTTTGCTTCCAGGTTTAAATGCAGTTAGTCATTCCACAACAGCATGGTTTGGGATTTCGGTAACTAATGATTCAAACAGATCCACGTTAAAAGTTGGTGAGTTGAATTATTTCATATATGCAGGGAAAGTAGCTTTTAGGCTAGATTCAGCACCAGTGATCTTGCTGGCAATACATAGATTTGAGGACAAAAATTAAGCCTTTGCTTCCTACACTGCATTCAGAAGTCATATTAACCCAGGAATTTTGCTCACTTGCAGGTAAACTGTTTTCACCTGAAGATCGCAGTGTGAAAAGTTAGACACTATGTCCAGAAAAAGCACTGATTTGGAGCAAATACAAAGGGAATTTTGGGTATAATCAAATACCTGCGTGGTATGCAACACTTCAGATGCAATTTTTTTAAAAAATTGCAGTTTTATGCAATACCCTAGATGTACAAGTACATTTCATACTGCAAAATGTAAAAAAAGGTACAACAAAAAAGGGCACATCTGTTCCAAGCATTTTCTGGCCTGATTTGAAGCCAATTCAACAGAAAAAGTCCTGTTGATTTCTTTGGGGTTTGGATCAGCGCAGCGCGCTCTCTAAACTTTCAAGCTAAGGTTGGTGCGCTCCGGAGCACAGACAGATGGAATGTGCTTGTTATAGTTGGAATGATTCACGGAACAGATGGCTCGACAGCAGGCTTTTTGGTGTTTTGAAACTGGAGCAGGAGGATGCATAGTTAACATGAGGTGGGAGGCCGTGTTTGTTCTACGTGTATGGTAATGGCACAGAGGAAGACACTAAATCAAGAACAAAAAAGGAGACAAAGGGAGGGGTCAGGCGAGAGGGCTGAGTGGAATGTGAGGAATTAAGAGAGAGGTGGAGCAAGGGATGAGGGGAAGAAATAGAGGCACAGTTAGAGTTATGCAACTTGTTGTGTCTTAAATGCAATACTGACAGAGGAAGAAGCCATAAAAAGCTCTGGGGCTGAGACGTGGAAAGGGTGACTGACAAAAAAGGTAACATCAGTGGGATCAAGCCCAGGTGGTCTGTGCAGAGTGGAATGACAATTAAAAAAAAAATTAGAAAAGCTGCAAAGAAAAGCTGAGAAGAATTCCGGTTGCCTTGTATGTTGCATCTGATGCCTTATATGCTGTATCTGTAGATACTCTTTTTCTGTAAGCTCATACAACTAGAGTGTTTTCTGATCATCATCGTTCAGTGAGACTGTCCTGTTTCATGATTACCCTTGTATCCCACGTGAAGGTTACAAAGAACGAAGTACAAAGGACGTCTTTCTTCCACAAAATTCAGATGTATAGGACCTTCTGAGTGTATGCATAAGTGTAGGCAACACATCTCAAAAACCTCCTATTCATGTGCAGGTAAATAACTTCCCTTGGAGAGTGCTTGTTAATATCTATTCTGTGTACGTACACATGTACAACTGTGCTATATACAATCCATGTTTGATGAATCATAACCTGTAACCTAAACTAACAAGGTGTTTGGAGGCTGGTTAAAGAGACATTACGGCACTGCTCTGGGGAAAAAAAAAAGTTTCAAACAGTCCTTATTTTCCAATATTGGTGCTTCTGTTGTGAAAACTGTTTAATAAAAATCTGGACTGACCATCAGGTGGTTATTTTGGAATAATCAGAAGTAATGACACATGCAAAAAAGCCAAATCAGCAACTTCTGCCTAACAGAATGAACTCTAACCTGATATGAACAGAGAATTGGAAGAGATCTAATTGTGCTATGCTAGAGCAAATCCTAATATAATTTAAAACACAATTATATAGTCTTTGAACTGAAATTTGATGGCTCATCAGTTTTTCAGCATTTATTGCAAGCAATTGTAGGGAAATTTCAAACGTCTTTGCAAATAAAAGACTAATACTCTCTAAATATACATGGCATGCAACCTGGCTTCTCCCTTCTCTGGAAGAAGCTCAAGGAAAAACATTGATGAGTTGATTATTTGATTATGTAACTGCCTATGGTAAGAATTTAGGGTGAGGACTGAGAAATGCTTTATTGAGATGGGAAATTATAAAGGGTGTGTCTTTCATCACATATTGTATTTCTTTGTTTTGTCTTGCTGATAACAACCGAGATGATCTTATAGGCATAATTAATAAAGCATTGTCCTGCATTCAAGATGAGAATATTTTAGACCCTTAAAAACAGAACTGAGATCCAAATAGAAAGTACATTACTTATTGGTGAATAAAGACTTTCAAGAATGTAGTGTGGAAAGAATCCTTCAGTTTTTCACAGTGGACAGAGATAAAGGTGGAGGTGCATTATCCACTCTTTTCCTGTGCTGTCAGGTCCAATCAGAAAGTTAATATTCATGAGAAACCAATGGCCAAATACTATCAGAATCCGGGAACTAGTATTGTCTTGGTTAGACTGGTGCAATTATTCTCTATCAGTAGCCTGTCTGACTTTCCCGAGGACCCTAGGAACTAAGGGATTTGAATATATTTACAAATAACAATTTAATCAAGCAGAAAATAGAAGCGTGTTTGAAAGGAATTCTAGATTTTATCTTGTCTGTTTGAGCGGATGATTGAACAACAGCTGTTCTTGTCTCCTACAAAGGATTATGGACCAATAACCCTATTCTCTTAAATCACAGAGTACAAATGAATGTTTAGTCTTTTATTCATGATATGATAAAAATACAGGATAGTTGGCCTGCTAAATCATTTCTATGCCTAGGAATATTTGCTGATAGATGTGCCACTTCCGTAGCTGAATCCCAGCAGGGATTATTTGGGCTCTTACTAATTGATCGCTTCTGCATATACCCCTTCCTAGACATGAGGGACCTGCCTGCTGCTATGGATCCACCACAATTGCTCTGCAGATACTTAGGCTTTCTATCAGCCATGCTATTTTTGGCAAGAGAAGAGCCTAATTAAGTTATGTGGGTTCAAAACATATCGTAAACAGAGGTGCTGCCTGGTATTCGATGTGGCGAAAGTGCCAAGGGCCAAAAGCCTCATCCATCTTCTTCTTCTTACAGTGATCTTTTCTTATGGCATGTCTCCATGGGAAGTCTTGTGCAATAGGTATGAGACACAATTAGAGTTTAATAGCTATCTTAGACTTGCTCTCTGCATGGCCATTCCTATTTTGGAAGAAGAGCTGTCTTAAGGTTTAGCATAATCCAATGCAGAATAACTTTTGCACACAAAAGGCAATCAGTAGTGTCCACACTGTCATTTGGTGTAGAGCAGCTTTCTAGCACTAGTTATTTCAGGCTTTTCCTTTGTGTAAATACATTTGGTGGAATTTTTCACAGCTTTCATTACCCAAGCAGCAATACTTATTTCTCTCAGACACTTGCTGTCCATCTTCATAAGAATGTACACTGGAGTAGTGGATAACCAGTCTCAAACAAATGGTTCATAATCTCACTAGACTGCTCCTAGGAAGAGAGGGAATTACACAGGGGTTCAGAAGCAATGAACACGGAGCGACTGAATCAAGATTCTCTCTGGCCTTTCATGTCCATTTTAGGAAGGATTTAGAGGTGTTATGTTAACAAGAGATTTGGGACTCTCACAGATAACAAGAGAAAGGGGGAGGAATCCAGAATGCCCATTATTTTGAAGAATTATCCCTTACAAGACAAAGACTTTACAAACACCACACAGTTGGGGTTTTTAAGTCTTGAAATACAGATACTAGGAAAAAATACCCTGTGTGAAGGGAGATTAGAAGCCTAACAAAGTGATACACCAGTAATTTGCGAGTCCTAGCTAAAAGGACACTCTGATAATGTTATAGGTATTTACAAGAACTATAGAAAGAAGGAGAGCATAAGGGTGTAAAGACATGGAGATCAGACAGTCCCATCTTACCGCCACAAGTAATTAAAAGAAACTGAAGGAAACAGTCTGGGAACACGTGTTACAACGACAGCAAAAAGACAGCTCTCAAGCAGAGTTTTATGAACAGTGAGAATCAAATCTCTCTCTTTGTAGCTGTGGATCTGTCCAGGCGATTAAGGAGGCTAAAGCAGTTGGTCACCTACCCCACATCACCTTCATTAGTACTACCTGCATGGAAAGCTTTGCTTTCCATAGCATGAGCTCTGTGCCTTTCTCTGAGAGACTATGGTGCTGTATTGCTCAGTTGTTCCATCTCTTTTAAAGGCAGTCACAAATGACACCTGATACGTGACTATAGTGCTGAAAACGGGTTTTTTTCTATATAGCAGTCCAGCAGTTCAAATGACCACACAAAAGTTTTCCTTGTCTGTAAACCTGTGACAAGCATATGCGCTGACTCAACTTATTTCCTTTCCCTTTTTGATCACTCTTTGTGTAGACAAGTACTCAAAAATATGCAGATGTAAAGGTCTGAGTCTCCATTCACATTCATGTGAGTTCACATTCAGGCTCAAATTTATAGAACGGATTGCTCATCATGACTGACAGCCCTGGAGCATGGAATTATTTATCTGCAGTACGTGTGCAAACAGGCTGGTAGCAGTGTTTGTTTCAGTATCTGCCTTTGCCTTTCTACCTCAGCAGTGGAGGGACTGCAAGATGAAAAAGTAGCCCAGATGTATTACAGCATCCTGTAATTTCATTATGAGGCTTACTATATTTGGTCTTATTTTTAGCCCCAGACACTGAAATCCAGAGATTGCCTGAGAATCTCTGCTTTGATTTTTCCAAAGGAAAAGTTTTGAGACCTTGAAATTGCTAGCAAAGGTTTGAAAAATGTGAAGCAAATTTGGCACCGAGATTCAGAAAGAAAATGTCAAAATCATAAAAGGCAGTTTTTGGAATGTCTATAAGCCAAGTGTATTATCTGGGGAACTTGACTCATATATTTTGAGAAATGGAATTGGCAATGCTGTGTAGGGCCTCCCTCTGCCCTATTTCACCTATGCAGTTACTCTTACCAACAAAACAATTATAACATGTTACTATCTTATTTAGTAATATGCTCTGCTACCTGGTCCAGACCAGTGATGCAAAGGATAGAGCAATGGTCCGATTGTGTTTTCTTGAACTTCTTGGGTAGGATTACTGGTGGCCTTAAAAGACAACTAACCAATGCAGTTGCTTATTATGGAGACTGGAAAATGTCAGAGACAGCGAGGGAAAAGTGATTAATTTTAAAAACTGTCTGTATACGTTCAAGAAAGCTAACTCGTCATGTCTAGATTTTATGTCCACATCTCTAGATATTCTAGGGAATATAGTCTGGCCACTATCTTGGTGTCCACAGTTTATATCCCTACTCGTATTTGTCCCTTCTCCAACAGAGACAGAGAGACAAGGTTTCTTCAGGAGCATGTACAATTCGGGTTGGATAAAATGTGAAGAGGGAGTATGTATGAGGTGTCGATATTAAAAAAAAAATCCCGGAAGATAAAATACTGCATGACTGGAATAGAGAGCGGAATTGCTCAATGACACAGAAAACAAAACGGTACCAAAAAAACTGACGAAATTAGCCAACAGATTCCTCAATGTTTAAGTAAGATTGCTCTCAACGCAGCCATTCTTCCTCCGCTTGTCAAAATGACTTTCATAGTTATAAGTGCATGGAAAAAAAAAGATGCAGATCCTCAGCTTAGGCCAGTCTAGCTCCATCCATTCATTTCCTTGGACCAGAATCAATTTGCAGCAGCTGAAGATCTGGCCTACTGCCTCCACGAGTGAGCACAGATAGAGCTTCCTCTTACCACTTTATATGAAAGCATCTCATGTACCAAACGTGTGAGTGTCTTATAACTGTGTTAAAGTTCATTTTGTTTAAGCATGCAGTTCTCTTGCCTGAGCGCAGACAATATATGTAACTGTATAATTTGCTCTGTGACTAATATGCCTTCATAGTCGTGGACAATCAAATAGCTTTGCCATTTTTGGTCTGCAGAGAGCTAAGCACCTTCACATATACTGTAATTAGGCTTTGTGGTTTTTTGTCTAGCCTTGTTAAAGGCTTAGCTAATACCTTTCTTGGAGCTGACTTCATGAACATTCAAATGAAAATTTCTCTTTGAGTTTTATTGTAAAGCACAGCTAATTAACACCGTGAAGTGCAACTGAGTTAAGTAGGAGAATCACAGCTGATAAATAAAGATAATAAAATTATAAAAGGTGTAACTGATATATATATAATTAACTTTTTGGGAGGCAGCCTGATCTGGAACAACCAGAACAGATTTGGAAGACAGGAAATCCTGTGTTGCCACCCTCATTCTGCCAATGACTCATTGGGTTGTTGCAGGCAAGTTACCCACATCTCCTTCACTAAAAGGGTATAACTCAATGGCAGTACCATAAGCATTTATTACTAGAATAGACAAAGCACTTGAAACACAGAAAGTGTGATTTAAGTACTTAAGAATATTACGTGGAACAGAAATTGCCCCAAATTAAAATTTTCTTACATCATTTCCCATATCCTGTTCACAAGTGAGTTGCACAGGTGAGAAACCAGGGATTCAAGTTTTCAGTAGCTGCTCCTTGAAAATTAAACAAATCTGATTTTTGTTACTTTAAAGTAGTGGATTGAAGAAAGGAATTATCATAGGTGCATGATCCTGAAGAGAATGCTGCCAAAGGACTGCTGATGGCACAGAATCAGGATTTTCAGCCAGGAACAAGAGAATCAGTATCAATCTTCAAAATCCTCAAAGAAAATCTCAATTATCAACAATTAATAACCAATAATTGTGATGTTATAACTCCATGTTAATGCAGAACTTTACTCAGAAGTAATGTTTATAAAAGGATCTCACTCCTACAGAGGAAAAATTCTGAAGATGGAGAAGTCCCAGCGGAAGTGAACTGGAGGTTGAGTCAATACTGTAACCATGCAATCAGAGGGTAGATGTAAAATCCTGAAGTATGCCCATCTGCTCCATTCGACTTTGTTGCATGCAGATGCATTTGGAGAGATGAGGAAGATTCCATTAATCTCCACAGTCCTTCTTAATGGATAGACCCTGCCTGTGTGTGAGGTGTGTTAAAAACATGGCTGAAACATCTGTATTTTCCTGTGTGCTACACAATGACTGCAAAATTGTAATACTGCCTTGTTTGTTTTATCTTACTGACTAACACATAATCTCTGCCTTTAAAGCTACTTATCCACCCTGAGTCTGAACAAACCACCTTTCTAACCTGTTAAAGGTTAGCATGGATCTGGTCAGAGGATGCCTGCACAAGTTGCTTTTCAGCTATAGTCACCCATACAGCGGCTATTGGGGTACAGGAAGAGGAGCACACCCTTTTCAGGTTGCTCTGAGGACAGTCTGTAAATCCCTTCCATTTCCAATATATTTAATTCAAAGTTGATTCTTACCTCCACTAAATTAATTTGATTAGTTTAGGTCAGGTCAACTCCCACACATGCTAGCTCAAGGCACTGTGGCTTCTATAGCCTCTATACCTCTGTAACATCCATTCACAAAGAGATCTTGAATTTCCTGTTGGGGTGGATAACTGTACCATTACAAGGCTGAGGCACTGAAATAGGCTGACCCCTTCATGCTTTTTTTGTTCTGAGTCACTGCTGAGCAAACAAACACTATCAAGAAGAAAAGAAACTAAGAAAATGTCTGAGCAGGATAGTGGAGCTGCACAGAGGTCCCGTAATGCTAAAAATCTCTGGAAATGAGGATTAGAGTGGGGCAGTTCTTGATCTTCAGCTGTGAGGACCAAGCACAGAGGTGCCAGTAAAAAGCTGAGCTGATGAAAGATTTACAAAATCTTACCTGTTTAAAAAATGTGTTTCACCTGTGTACTTGGACCATAATGATTACATAATGATTACAACAATACTACAACTACAGCAACATGGAAAATAGCTAGGTCATAGTTTTATCTCTGACAAGGTCTTGAAGCATTTAATACCTTTCATAGTGTGCCATGAAACCAGGCAGAAGAGATGACTTAAGAAACAATATTACAATATGTAAAAATGTAAAAGTAAATCGAAGCGTATAAGAGAGTTGTTTAATTTTATTAGAGGAGTAGAAAAAGCGTGTGAAATTCTGGAGAACGCTAACTGATCTAGGGCTGAAGATCCAGTCTTGCAATTTTGAATAGCTGACTTGCATGAGGCCAGACTGTAATGTGGATCTGGAACCTAAGACTGAGAGTTGGAGAGCTGGAAGACCTGGGTTAAATGTTAAAAAAACAATTAGAATTTGTGAAACAAAGGAAGTTACCTAGTCCAGCTGGGACTTAAAAGAGGAAGGACGATAGCCTTACAGAGAAGGCAATACAAAATTCAGAATTCTCCTCTAGGAAAGACCAGAAGCAGAAAGACAGTCAGGGATCAAATTTCAAATCCTTTGAAAAATAAAAGATTAAGGAGCTATTCACACTGTAACAAACAGCATGAGCCAACACAATGTCTGGCATCTGAATGGTGGTGTAAGATCTGTAAAGGATTACATCACTCGGCAGGAGTTTGCCAGCAGTAGCAGGTTGTGCCCAGCAGGCTCAAAGAGAATGGCAACGGCACTACTAGCTCAGAGGAGTTCTTTGTAAAAGAATGCAACAGCAAAATGAATGAACGAGTGAAAGAATGAAAGAAAGAATCAAGCATTGTTCTGAAAACAAATGGAATATTTGCTCTCAGGTGGACAAGCCCATGTGATGCGAAAGGCAGCGACACTGGAACTCAGGAAAATCTACAACAGTGGAAGGTGGGCAAGTGAAAATCTGTTCTCATTCTGGTTAGCTAATTGTCGGTAAAGGAGGTGAACTACATAAAGGAAAGTGATAGGGTACAGAATGAGGCAGGATTGTGGGACCATAGCTGGGGGTCTGCAACCCCTATCTGTGCAACAGGGACTGTAAGCATTGGAGTGCTTTAGGCAGGAGTCTAATAGCACATCATTTTATTTTTGCTGTTTTTGCTGTTCACTGTGTATCTCAATGCAAACTGACAGTCTGGCTAGTTGAAAGGAAATGTTCTGAGTCCCTTTAGTAAGACTGCAGTCACAGATTCCTAGAGCAGAGTATTTGCCAGTACCAGCTGCAGATGGCCTATCAGGTTAGCACAGCTGTGAAGCTGGGGGTGGGTGAGAGGACTGATATCTAAGGAGTGAATCCAAAATGGTACAGGGTTCCCTCTAGAGAGGCAAAAATGCAGAAAAACCTGCCATGAGAAGGGTGCCTTTGTAAAGAATTGTGAGGGTACAGAAACAGTGACAGGCCCGGGCACTCAGTTTGAAGATAATCAGCCAGGACTAAGACTGCCAGAGGTCCTGTAAAGTGTTCAGTATTGTTCTGCACAAGACATGGCTTCTCCTGTATTTTCAGAGCAGCTGAGCACTTTTGGGGACTGTCAAGAGGCAGCCACTGCTCTTTAATGAATAAACTGTGTATAAGCCATACCTCCAATGTTAGGTTCACCTACCCCTACCTCCATAAATATCTGACCTGTGCAGCTACTGCAGTTAGATGTCCTATGGTTGCACAGAATAGTGCGCCATGCCATGGCACTCAATTTGACCAGACTTGATCTCAGTGCATGCTATATAGACACTAAACATATGCTGTGTGGGACAGCAGAGGGTTCACTACATTGCCTCAAGCCTCCAAAATCTTTATGCCACTTTTGAGTATAAAGTTCAGCTCACGCTGTATTCACGTTGGTGAAAAATATGAGTTTTTCATCCAGGCTCCACCCTCCCAAAAGTGAAAGTCAATGCCTGTCCCTTGGAAAACGTAGTATTATAAGGGGCTGTGAAAACATAGCAAATGCCACTCAGCCCAGATCTATGGAATGTGTTTCCTTTCCTTAGTTCTGGACTCTTCTTCTGGGGCCTGAACTATGATATCAGAAAAGTCAAGACCCTCTGAGCTCTTAGGTTCAATCAAGTCTGCCTTTCTGATAACTATTACATCAGCTTGGAAGACAGAGGAGATTTACATTCTCATGACAGCTTCTGGGTATGCAATATTTCATAATCACAGGATGTTTGGACCTTATCCAATTTCCAGTTGTCTTGAAGCTCCAAGTAAATCTATCCCTTCCTGGTTTACTTTTTAAACTTTGCCTTACTTCAGAAAAGTAAGATTTCAAATACATGCCATAAGGGTCTTCAGTTTAGCAGAAGAAAAATCATTCTAGAATATGCCAATATTATTCCCAGAAGGAGAGATGAGGAACTTTAAGAGGTTATCCATGACAACTTGATACCAGCCTCAGGGGTTCTGTGGATGCGCCTCAGCTTTCTACCACAGCTCATATAGAGCTCTGTGTGCCTATCTGATGAACCTGTCAACAGCGTACACATTTCCAGAGCAGGTAGGAGGACTTAAAACACACACTTACAAGATACCACTCTTTAGCAAAGCCTTTCATGTCAGAAGTCAGCGCTTTGGGAACATCTTGCAGTCATAACTTAGTCTGTTACTCAACTGCAAGCAATTAGATAACAGTGTGTTAGCCACTAGGAACAGAACTAATTAATGGAGAAAAAAGTAATGGTAACATTTTGAAAAGTGACACCCACACAAAGTTGATAATCCACGTTTCTTCCCTGGTGCCACAGATTCCTACAGCTATGGGATCCTTTAGTGGAGAGGATACTAAAATACGATTTAATCTGCTTCGTGTATTCATATTGTTCTGAGTGGGAATGCAGCCTCAGTTAACACTGCTGGTGAATTCACATGCCCTCCAAGAATGGAATCTGTACAGACAGACTTTCCAAGAACCACAGTTACTGTAAGAAAAAAACTATTTCTTACTGACTGCATCGGGCTGCGGATATGATCAGCTCCAGGTTCTGCCCCAGGGTTGCCCATAAACAAAACAATCTGTTCTGTGAAGCCCTGTCTAAACTCATGCTACTGCAAGTAGGCTAGCAAATGCTTGATAGCAAATGCTGTAAAACACAGCTATTTTCATTAGTCTGTGACATGCGCTTGGACTCTGTTGGATCAACTGCTGACAGAGTCAAGGACCTGACACCAGCCTGGAGGTGGGTTTCCTAATTTTTTTTACTATTTAAGTGACCTAATAGTATCTGAGCTGCAAACCAAAGCAGATGTGATTATCTCAGCTGTCACTGGGATGGAAGTGGCATTGTAAATAGATAGGATCCAGACCACATAGCACTTTAAAGATCCAATTGCAACACTCTGAAATACAAACAGTGACAAATAGGAAACCACTGCAGTCTTTCAAGCATCAATGCAAAGCTTTCAGAAGGACTGTCACCACTGTCAGCTATTTCATTCATTCCTCTGAGTACCATCTTATACTTAGTGTACTGCAAAAGCCCCTCCTTGAAGCTGCATGTTCAGCTTTAACGGTAAATGAGAAGAGGAAACAGCAGGTAGAAAATAAAGTAATTGAACTGCCACAGTTACGGCAGCTGAATCAATCAGAAGTGAAGAGTACATTATGGGCAATGTAGATTTTCTAAAGGATGAATGTTACTGAGAAGGCCAAGGTTAAAAAATGAACATTAAAACCAGATTTAAAGATATAAGCAAAGATTCAGTCAGCCTGAAAGAAATCACATTCACAGGATTAAGTACATACTTAATTGGACTTCTTATACAACGTAGCTTACATCTAAGCAGTTTTCCAATACTGCTAGTAGTCCTCATAGCAGCAGATGTCCTTTGAAACTTTGGATCAGCATCATCCATTGTAGTTAAACCAATCTTCCTATGCAAAACAGTTCCTTTTACAAGATCATAGGGAGTTTGATATCTAAAACAATTAAATAAAACATACATTTTTGCCTATTGTTGTGTATTTATAGGTGACACTGATGCCTACGGCACATCATCTGTAGACAATCTGCTGTAAAGGGGACTCTTCAGGGAGCAAGATGCTTCTTGATGTGAGTAGGACTAGCAACAGTTTTAAAGTAGACTTTAGTAGTAATCAAATCACTGAATTTGCTAGATATCTCTGAATATTGTATGATGTTTGATCTATTTATACAGAAGCCTGTATGAGCTGATTTTTACACACCTCTCCAAAACTGTAAGTTTAAATTCTGGTAAGTCTTTGATATATTTATTAGAACCAGTTAGAAACAGGGATAAATCATTCTATGACACTTCCCTGGAAAGTTTATCTGCCAAAAGCTTCAGCTCTATTAAATAAACTCTTAAGTTACCAGCTGAAAAATTTAAATATGTGTAACATGGCTTCAGAGCCTAATGTTACTCAACTGCTGCAAAATCTGCTAACAATCCAGATAATTCTATTAATGCACCATAGATAATATAATTTTCTTTGTTAATAAATGAAACATGGATCTAAGGAATTCTATACACAAAGATTACAAGGAGAAGGTGTTTTGTTTGTGTGTATTTCTAAGTACAAAATAGAAGAAGGCTTATTTCATTTTGCTTCTCTGAATGAAAAGTAGAGTCACTTTGAAGTGCCAAAGGATATTACTACTCAAGAAAAGTTCAGATAAAATCCTCTGCTTGTCCCAAAAGGGGCACAGATTACATACACTGTGCTGACCTCATTGGCACGGCTGTAATGACTAGAAGAGCTATCCTGTGATAAGAGGATAGCTCAGCCTCTGTGACCAAGTAATTCTTAATCTTTCTGCCACAGCTAAGGAAACTGCAACAAGAAAGTCAGACCCTTTCGCACTGTGGAGATACATCTGTTGAAAAATGAGAGAAAGATTAAAAGCTGCCCCGATTTTAAAGAGTTTTAAAACTAGTTTTCATTGTGTGGTGCAAACATAACCAACAGGATCCTTGCCAAATGTCCAGCTTTAAAACTTTGTCCTCTCTCAGTTTGCAGCTTGAGAGAGAACCTCATGCAGGACAACAGTGGGGAGGAGAGTTAGGTATCTAGAAGCTGGATATCCAGGTCTGTACTAGTTGCACCTTAAAGGTGATGGAGGAAAGGGAAAAGGAGGAACATCCACAGACCAAGTCACCTCATCCTAGGGTAAATGGCTAAAGTAGATCAGATGAACTGCCATATGGAGATGCTTACTGCTGTCCCTTATCTATGTATGCAGCTTTAGGTGACCAGTTATATTTAGGTAGTGAGATGTAGCTCAACCTCAGGGTCCAAGTTATTTTTAAAATAGAACCGAGCCATCTGAGCCTTCCCCACTTACAGTGACACACAAGGGCTCCGGTGACATCCAAGGTTACTGAAAATTTGTAGCTTCCCCACGACTGCAGAGGGACACTTCCAGGACTCAGGGTAAACTGAAATAACCTGACACTCCTTCTAACATCACTTGTCAATTGCTATAGCCAAAATGGTCCCAAACTTTGCTGCTGTCACGGGATACTGTGAAGGGAGATGACATAGGACCATTCTGCCAATCCTATGCGACCTGAAAAACATTCTCGTGAGAGTAAAAATCACTGCTCTAGAGGGCTTTGTTGCCCATTTATATGAAGACAGTTCACATAGGCTGTGGTAGAAGCCAATATCTGTAGTTCAGACATTGCAGTATCAGATCACTAAAGCAGGCTATTCCTTAACATTCTGCACCAATATACTGCCTTGGGCAAAATCCTGTGTCTCTTCCATAGGGTGCTCCAGACCTAATCAACTTTTCCACACTAGAGCTTTCACCACTGCTGCTACACCTGGAGGCGAAATGAGGGTATAGATTGAGAAAAGCTCAGTTTATGCACAGGCTACGGAGGATGGAGGTCTGGCTAGAAATTGCACGCTCTTACAGCAGCTTCCGAGGAGAGCAAGGCACATATGATATTGCCATAGGGCGGCACCAGGAATGGTGCTTACATCCACGCTCAGGGAGCTGACTGTTAAGCTTCATCGGCTCCTCTGGCTTCTAGAACAAAATACTCCTTTAAATGGAAAAGATATAGCCTCAGTTTTCTAGGGCATCCCCTTACTCTGCTTAATAAATCAGTTTTTCATTCTTTCTGTCTAAACTGATAAGGGCTTGTGGACAAGGAATAGATAATTTTGGAAGGTGAAGGTGACACAGGACAAGAATTACTGCTTTTTCACAGGCTTTAGCTATCTCAAACAAAATTATTATCTTTTGTTACTGTTTGATGAATTTTATCTTTTTTAAGCTCATAGTCATAAGCACCATACCCATTTACCTTGGTTCACTGCAGCTCTATAAAATTAAGTGTGATAGACTTTAAAAAATGGACGAAATTCAGACTTCAGGTTCATTTTAGCAGCAAAGTAAAATGTTTGGCTTACAAAACTTGGCTTTCAGTAGGTTGCATGTGTTTCCGTGTTAGGAGTTTCCAGGAAATTATCAGGTTACAATTACAAGAAGTTAAAGCTGCTGCAGCAGAATTGTTAACTGGAAGTCAGAATTTCCTTTACACTATTCCTCTTATGCTTAGTCCTAACTGGAGATCAGTTAATGAGGTGGCTTAAATACTTTGTTTCTTTTCTTCTTCTGTTATGTTATTTTGTTATTTGTGTGATTTATTTCTGATACTAACCTCTATATATTTGTTCTTTGGTTCAGTTCTTCTTTTACCTCATGCTGGATTACCACTTAGATCAGCATTTTCTAACAACCTCCCAGACCATGAAACTCTCTCCTTTAAATTTATTAGAGATATGCCCAATTTTTAAAACAGGTTAAAGACATTTTTTGCATTCCTTTCAAGGCTAAGTAATTACACGGTCAGTAATCTGAAGAGGAATGTAAGCAGGAAAGAGTCTGTGATAAGAACAATAAAAAGGCAGTGCTTGCTCTGAAGAACAAAGCTGAAGCAGACTTCACAAACTAAAGGAAAAGAAGAAAATAAAGCAATCAGTGGATCCAATCAGAAATAACACATAGGGATTTGTCATAAAATAATATAGACAGTGAGGAACTATGAATAACTAGAGCATAATACAAAATCTGAATAAAGAAAAATGGAAACATCATTTAATAAGGTTCAGCAAATAAGGAATCTGGGAATGATACTGCAGCACGTATGGATCCCAAACATAGATATGTACTTCACAAACTCAGATGACCCCTTTTATTAAAATTTAGTCCCAAGGAGATGACACTGTGAGTAAAAACTAACATGGCTGGAATGCTAGCTGAGCTAGCAAGAGTGATAGTGGACAGTTTGTTTAGTCACATCTGTCGGTTATTAAAACGCAGATCCAAAAGACAATAAGGACCAAAGACCTATTTTTCACTGCCCAACATACTACGGAGGTGTTTGCAAAGAAAAATGCAAAGTGCATTTAAAGCAGGAACATTTGTATTTAGTAGCATTTTTCTCAGTGTTATCAAAGGAGTGAGCAACTACACTGAGAAACAGAAACAAAATTTGTGCCAGAAGAAATGGCACACACAACTTTATTTACTTGTATACTGAAATACTTGCAGACTCTCTCTCTCTCTCTAAAATATAAAAATAATATACATGTTTATATGGTTGTTTATATAGTACATGTGAGGTTTACAGATAATTTATTAGAACTTTGTCGCTGTGTAGCCACTGGAGCGTGCCAATAAATCTGTCTCCCTGGGTCTCCTTACGGCTTCGTTAAAATTTGGAATATAAGCCAAGATAGCTTCCAAAGGATTTATCAGTTTAGAGGACAGCTATGACTGCGTTTAGGAGAGAACCTAAGAATGAAGCGGCTCCAGGATGAAAACTGCGTTTGGCAATTTCATCTTCTGGCACAAGAGATTTTTCTACAAAGGGGAGTAACAATTTTCAGTGGAGGAGACGGAACCTTCCGGCGATCAACTTGAATTGCTTCCGCCACTGTACGTAACTGCTTCACTTTCCATGGAATTGAAAGTTTATTTCTTTGGACTTTTCTTCTCTAGTAGAAATATATATCATGTGGATGGATGGATGGGTGAATGGAGTATATATTATTTAAAAATACAAAACATTTCAGTGAACATACTTCTCTCTGTAAGAAAAAACATGCTAGTCACATTGTTTAATAAGCTACTAGAAGGCTCTTAGATGCTATGGTTGCTACAGATAGTACTACACACATTAGGATAGCTGTAGCTTGCAAACAGGCAATAATCTGATCATTTTGTTGACAGGTTATTTTGTTCGCAGATGCAATTAAAACCAACTTCCTCTTCTCTAACTTTCTTCTTCTTTTATATGATTTTTTGAAACAACATAAATGCACACTAAACAGCACATCAGGAAAGCATAGGAAATCAAATCTAAAATTACCTTTTACCTTTGAACACACTCCATGAAAAAGAAGGTTGACAAACCCTCATGAGCTTCCATTCATCATGTTTCACAGTAAAAATAACAGAGAGTAGGCATCTTGAACCTTTCCGTATTGATTCATGTACAGAGATCCTCCTCCAAGATTGTTTTTTCCTCATGCTCAAATGGAACTTCCTGTGGTTCAGTTTCTGCCCATTCCCTCTTGTCCTGTTGCTGGGCACCACGGAGAAGAGGCTGGCCTCATCCTCTTGACACCCTCCCCCCTTCAGATACTTGTACACGTTGATCAGATCACCTCTCAGTCTTCTCTTCTCCAGGCTGAACAGGCCCAGCTCTCGCAGCCTTTCTTCAGAGGAGAGATGCTCCAGTCCCCTCAGCATCTTGGTAGCCCTCCGCTGGACTCCCTCCAGTAGCGCCACGTCTCTCTTGTACTGGGGAGCCCAGAATTGGACACAGTACTCCAGGTGAGGCCTCCCCAGGGCTGAGGGGCAGGATCACCTCCCTCCACCTGCTGGCAACACTCTGCCTCATGCACCCCAGGAGACCGTTGGCCTTCTTGGCCACAAGGCCACACTGCTGGCTCATGTTTAACTTGTCTACCAGCACTCCCAGGTCCTTCTCGGCAGAGCTACTTTCCAGCAGGTCAACCCCCAGCCTGTCCTGCTGCATGGGATTATTCCTCCCTAGGTGCAGGACCCTGCACTTGCCTTTGTTGAACTTCCAGAGGTTCCTCTCCGCCCACCTCTCCGGCCTGTCCAGGTCCCTCTGAAGGGCAGCACAGCCTTCTGGTGTGTCAGCTACTTCTCCCAGTTTTGTACCATCAGCAAACTTGCTGAGAGTGCACTCTGTCCCTTCCTCCAGGTCATCGATGACTAGATTGAACAAGACTGGACCCAGGACTGACCCCTGGGGGGGTGCTTAACAGCTACACAGATTCAATCTACTCTTGTAGGAAATTGGAGTTTTCTCTAGATAGTCTTGGACCATACCAATTTCTTCAGTATTCACCAGTAAAATCTCTCTGAACAGGACTTCCTTTACAGGCAGTCAACAAACACCACTCTGGGGCTGTATCCCACTACGGGTATCACCTCAGATAAGCTGCACTGGGAAAAAACTATCCTGTAACTGATGGCAGCAAATGTTCCAGTAAAGAACAACAAATTTAAAAGGTTTCAAATTTAAAAGGTTTCAGATTATCATTTGAATGATTATTTTGATTAGATGCTGCTTTTAGGTAGCATTGTACCAAGTTATAATTGCAAAAAGCTTTATAAAAGTCATATAGTCCAGTACTGATTAAGTTCATCTTTATTTCTTGGAAAATGTTTGACTTTTTCCTTTTATTATAATGATGTTATAATGATTTTAACATTCTGTTTTATGATTTTTATTTACACTGTATCCACAAATTCACTCTTGCAGCTGTTCCTCATGTGATTTTTTTCTAGTAGTTTCATTGTGGCTGTGCATGTGAATAAGGCTTATTGTTGTTAACGTATACCATTAGAGTCTACAAATATGCAAAAATTATAAAGGCACAGGAAACTTTCAAATCCTTCAAATAATTTCTTTTGTTTCAGGACAGTTTTTTTTTAAGATTGTCTGATAGCTATCTAAAAATAGCTTTAAAAGTTAAAAAACTGTTTCCACTGATTTACATTAAGTCAAACAAAGGATAGCAAGGCAAACCTTAAGCCCATAGAAATCAGCAATTATGCAGCTAATAAAAATAAATATTGTATAGATTATTTTATTACTGGGTTTTATTTATGACAGTATAATTAGTATAATTATTATAAATGACAGTCAGATGAATTGGCAAGGAAGAAAGCACAGTAATCATTAACAAGACTATTATTTTGGAGTACCTATTCATACTGGAGTAACAAGCCCCTAAATACACTACTGTAATGGATACTAGACATGCACATAGTATCAGAAAATTCTGTTCTCCTTCTCTTGTGAGGAGCAAATGATGAAAATTGCTGCCTTTTGCCAACAAAGATCTCTGCTGCATGAATTATTTTGCCATGGAAATAAGATTTGTGAGCTTGTGGACTCATATCACTGTGAACACTGCTTGATCATTTCAGCTGAATAGAGCTCACACCATATTGTTTCTCAGCTCATGTTTTGGAATCTATATATAAACTGACCTTGAAACAAGGAACGTTTTCTCAAATTCTTAGTATAACAAAAATTTACCTACCCAGAATGAAATAAATGGAAGCTATGCCAAATTAAGTGAATAAACAGCCAAGGCAAGAATGGAGGATTTGCTATTGTAAAGGGTGCTTCGAATTACAGTATCTGCAGGAGACCTTGTGGGGACTTTTATGTGTTAGGGGAATATCACCCATGTTTTTCATGCTGGTCTTAGCATAAGGTAGGTGGGGAGTCACAAATATTAGCACTGAAAGAAGTATATAACTGGTTTGCGAAATCAGGGGTGTAGTCTCCAAATAATAAATACTGTATCAGGAACATTGAAGAATTAAATTGCCAGAATCATTCTGCAGTTTTAATGGAAACTTCTTTGACAACATGTGAAAAACTTCTATCTACGATAAGAAATCTATGAATCAGCATACAGTCGGGCTTAGCTGGAAATCTCCATCACTATTGAGCAGAAAAGTCCTCTTCTGAAGGCTACAGCAACCTGTAGGCTGATACAACAGTAAGATCCATCCCACAGTATGTATTTAAGCTGCCACTGGTAGTCGTGACCTGACATGAGACCTCTCCTAGAAGTGCACAGCAACACTAGACAGTAGTTTAATGAAAGTTGTGATGATAAGAATACATTGAAAATTGTAGCATTAAACTCTAAATTGTTTAAAAATCTGAGTTAGTTACGTTGTTACAAAACCTTATGTATCCATTTTTAATTCTGTTACATGTAGTTTCCATTAATTCAGAATAACCCAAACTATCTACACTGGGTTTAGACAAAACTAAATAATGTAAAACAAATTCACAGTAGCTACTCAAAGCTCTGCAGTAATTTCTTAACAGATTTAAAGTCAAACATTTGTTGTACACCCTTGAAAACAGAACAAAATTAAGTGGAAGTCGGCTCACTTTATATTACCAACTCTACAAAAGTTGTTACTAATATGCATGGGTAAGTTCTTATCACTAACATTGAAGAAGGAATATTATCCCTGAAACGTGAATTAAACGGATTACTCAAAGAAGTGTCATAATTGTCTTATGAGTCAGTGGAAAAAAAACAGGAAGTGAATTACTCTGTATCCTACTGAACTTGCATAGGAATTTATTTACATAGAACTATAATTATCCTAGTTAGAATTTGACCAGGGCACGAGAGTTAACGCTTTTTTAAAGCAGAGGTAGTGTCAACTCTCCTGTCCTGGCCAGGAGCAGAAGCTATATTTATACAGAAAAAGGATGATTAGTTGGTTATATTAATCCTAGAATACTCCCACTGAACATCAGAAACGACATTTGAAAATATGAACATTTAGAATTGCGTCTGAATGTATAATAAGATTACAGTGCACTTACATGATTCTTCCTTAAGTTTCTATTGGCAGGGTTACAACAATTAAGCTTAAAACACAGAGTTCCATTGAACCCAATTACATCATTCTGTGAAGCGGGTATGCATGTAATTTTATGAACAACAGTAACATGTTGCGAATACTTTATTTAGAAACTTCCACCAGATCTTATTGTCCTTCACCACATGACACACACAGTTTTCCAGGTAAGGCAATAACAGATTTTTTTTTGTATTTCCACTTATGAGCAACTGAGATAGAAATATATGTACACGCTCTTTCTTACAAGCAGAATGGAAGGAAACAATATCAATGAAATTTAGGATGTATCTGCTCAGTGGAAATACATATTTCCTCTATCTTGCTCTAGATACCCAGTTTCCGGTATTTGAAATTAGGACAAATAAAAGACTTTGTAGATCTGGGGGCACTCTCTGATAAAAAATGATTATACTTATCTTAAGAACGAGTATGTTGAGTTTCAAAGGTTATATCAGTATTGCATCATCAAAGTAATTCATAAATGTACAGATTTTTATGTTTCTGTATTGCCACACTCTGATATATTCCACTGGGGAAAAAAACTAAACTAAAAATTGCTATTCAGAAATATTTGTATGAGCTGCTTGTATAATATTTGGGAGTGATAGATTAGCAGTATTGGGAAAAAAGCAATCTCAGCCAGAGGCAGAAAAATCACTCCATTATTTCTTTCAATCATTGAGAAAATTTTAAAAAGGGGCTCAGATAAACCTACTCCAGCACATCACTGAACGTGTTAGTATGTTTGAATATGCTAAGAAATCCATCCATTAGCAGTCTTGTTTCACTTTAACTAAGTATACAGAACTAGTAGGTCACTTAAAAATGAAATAATGATCAAGTGCTATCAAAATGTAGCTTTTTATGTTTCTGCCTTTTAGAGCACAAAAAAGGAGTATCTATATGTGTCTTTTCTAGATTTTAAGATCTAATTCTAAGTTGTTTATTGTTTTTAAAACCTCCAGACTGCCTGTGGATCTAACATTTAGTGAGTACTCCCTTACTTTCTCCATTCTTTTAGCACTTAGAACAACCGCATCATTTGTTACAATTTGGTGGCCATTAGCTGTCAGCTCTTTCCTTTTCCTAATTGAATGGATTTGAAGACCAGAAAGGATATTATGATCATGTAGCTTTACCTCAATAATAATATAAGCCAAGGAATTTTATAAAGTGAACTCTGCTTTGAGCCCATAATCTGAGGGATGACTTAGAGCCCAGTGTCTGGAAAAGATATTCAATCTTAAATCAGAATTCAGTTGATAGAGTCTAGTGAGCTCTTAGGGAAATCATACCACACAACTCTTCTTGTAGCTAAAAGAAAAGCATCTTATGCTTATTCTAAACTAGCATAATTTCACCTGCTAGTTACAGGTTCTCACTGTGCTTGCATCTGATAGATTAAAGAGCCTTTTAATATTTGAAACCTTCTTCCCTTGGAAATCCTAGTACATTATGATCAAGCTTTTTTGTATGCTAAACAGACGCTTCTTCAGTCTCTCAATGCATGGCAGATTTTCCCGGCTTTTTCAATTTGCCAAATATCTGTTTAAAATTTAATACAGTATTTCAATAATAGTTTGATGAAAGCCATGTTATTACTACTTCTTAATACTCCTCTGCTTCTAAATCCAAAATTTGCACCATAACCATGAATCTTTTAGAGCTCTTCATAACCACACTACAATGTTTTTATAATGTGACTTATATTCTTTTTCCTTAGATGCATTTGCACTTATCTTCATTAAAACAAACACTTCAGTAAGTTCCACTTTCCAAAAAATCCAGGCTCCACTTCAGAATTAACATCTCCCTATAAATATTTACTACCACATTAATTTCTTTACATTCACAAATTTATTACATTTATTAGTAATGATTTAATATTTTCTTTACATAAGGTAATGAAGATATCGAACAGGAGTGGAGTAAATCCAAACCCTTATTATACTTCGCTGAACAGGTCTCCATTCAGTGATTCTTTCCAAGGTACAATTACTTACGAGATTTTAGCTAATTTCTTACTCATGTAAATAAAACTCATGTTGTTGGCTTTATATAACACTTCAACTAGAATGCTGTGCAGCATAATGTCTTCAAAGGAGCTTAAAATCTATACTGTTACCTTTGGCTAAGTGAAATACTAAACCCCCTTAAACAATAGGCATAAAGTTTGCCAGAGATTCTTGTTAAGTTATTTTACCTATAATAATCTTGTTTTAGTTTTCCAAATATGGGCAGAAAAGTAGATTCTCTCTTCCACTTCTGGAACTGTCAAAGATAGGTTGATTACGAGTATGAATGATTCAGAACTCCTAAGCAAATTCTCATAAAATTCTGGGACATCATTTAGTTGGCCCTGAAAGTTTAAAAGTTTTTACCTTTATCTTTGGCTATTTAGTGTCCTTCCTAGGAAGTGACTGAATAAAGCATATGCAATTAGATCCATAAACTACAATTCCATCATCCAGTGTTCTAATAAAAAATATGCTTATTGTGTGTCGGCACTGTTACTGAAAGTTGTAATATTTCAAAGTAGTACGGAAATTACGTCACTGTTAGGATTTTTTTCTTTGTTGATCCTGACTTTTTTGTAGATTCATTCTCATTTTTCTTTAGGCAGTGAGCCAAAATTTTTCATTCATATACTTAACCGCTATTATTCATTTTCATTGTTTCCCAACTGCTAATTTACAATTTCTGCTTTTCAACTTCCATGTTTTTTCCCTTTGTTTTATATACATTTTAACTATTGCTTTCATTTTCTGTCTTAAACTGAATGTATTATTGCTGAAAAAAAGCTTCGATGGTGGTGGAAATGTCATCTTTTGGGTATTTTGTATAATGTTCCTAAATAACCTACCATTTACTCATTTGGTGTATTTTTTTCTATATAGCTCTATCTATACAGATATCCTTCAGAATTTTTTTCAGGTTTGGAACACTGTCCCTTTTCCAGCAAAGCTGCATAATATATACAGGAAATATTTATGCATGACAGATTTGGCTAGGTTTTGCCATTTGACACTTAATGCAGCTATTAATTCAGTAGAGTACTCATCTTTTTTTGTCAGAACTGCGACTAACATAAAAGCGCTTTGACAACAACATATGATTTTATTTTCGAAAACAGTCATCTATTATTTATATAAAATGTAAAGCATGTTTACTTGTGGGAGATTGAGATCTGAACATACGCTACACTATACTACAGATTGGGGGTGGGGGGAAGCTGATCCTAGAATAGCTCATTCTAGTTACTCTAGATAAGAGTTTACATAGCTGCTCATCCATTTCTGTATTCAGACAACGTATGTGTCCCAATAGTTTTCAGTTTTCTCTTTTATCAGCTGGAACTTTGACTCAAAAACGCGCCAGGTCTTGGATTTGTGAATCAAGAACTCTACAACAGTTAAGAGGGTGTCTCCAATGAGCCTCCCTAGTCTCCCTTTCTGCCTACCTTGTCTTTCCTGAAGAGAGTGCGAACAGTAATACAAACACTCAAGCTGTGACAGACACCTCACAAAAATCTTATCTTCATACATTTGAATAAACAAGTCTTGGATACAGGTCTGCAAAGAATTTCATGACATGGATTAACGCAGAAAGATCCTTCACCTTCATAATTCCTTCAGTGTAAGCTATACATTTGTGTATTTGGACTTTTTATTCCCCAGCTTCCTGAAAGAATTTCCTCGACCATTTGGAATCTTATTAGCAACAGATGCATTTGTGAAGCATCCCAAAAAGCAGGCCTCTTTTGTGGTAGGTATTTTTTGAGCGCACAGTCTCAAAAACAATAAGCTCATGAAATGGTTTTCACATATTACCTGAAATCACATTTTTTCCCTTGTCTGTGGCATTGAATTGCTCCCTCCATTACTGGTGAAATATATACAGTTCAATGAAAGTGTATATAGAGCTTACAGTAGTTCATATAAAAGACTGTACTGCTATGTAATAGTTTATATATAAAGACCCCTAAAAAAAATAAAAGGTGTACAAACTCTAATGATCACAAATGCTCCACAGACTCATACTGTGTCTATGGCCATGTAACTGCTGAGTTTAGCAGTCCTGCTGATCGGTTTCTCAGACAGGCTTCACATTAATTAAAATCTTCTATAAACACTTTTGTACAATTGAGTTCATGTATGCAACTTTATTTATGAATGGAATCTCTCTATTTGTAACAAGCAAATCGCATACAAGAGGTAAAGCGAAAGGTTAAAAATGAAGCTTAATCAGACCGTAGGTGCAGAACCGTTAATTACGAGCGCAAACAGAACTTTTCAAAAAGGTGAATTTCGCGTGCGGTAGCTTCAACACTGATTTCACCACTTTTAAAATGTCTTGCCACATCGCACGCTTAAATAAAAGCGCATATGCATATATATGCGTATAGACATAATTAAGGGAATTTGCCACTGCTCACACATGAGGGAAGGAGGCGAGGCAGAGCCCCCGCGGCCGGGCACCACCCGGCAGCCGGCACCGAACGTAACGGGCGGTGATCTACCCCGCCTCGCCCTTGGGACACAGCGGCGGCGGCACCGGTCGCTCCTAGGGCCTCGGCGCCTTCCCCCGGGCAGCACCAAACTCTCGGACTTGGAGCCCAACAGACCTGCGCTTACCGCCTCGTCTGCGGGCCCCCGGCACAAACAGAGCTGCCGAGAGGGCCGCCTTCATCATGCCGCCGCCGCCTTCCGCCTTCATCATGCCGCCGCCGCCTTCATGCCGCCCCTCCTCAGAGGGCGGGGCCGCTGCCCGGCAGCGGCGGCAACTTCCGGCTCCGTCCCGCCCCGCCCCTCACCTTGGCCTCGGCTGCCGCTAAGCCAATGAGGGTGGGGAGAGGCGGCCGGGCAGGTAACCAAAGGCCCAATCAGAAAGCCCACCCGCTAACAGGTGGGGGCGGGGCCTCGCCGTGCCCTGCGTGCGCCGCCCCGCCCCTTTCGCCCCGCTCGCGGCTGCACCAATGGGGCGCGGCGACATCACCGGCTCACTCCTCCTCCTCCTCCCTCCCCCTCTTCCCCCCCCCCTCCCCGCCTCGGCCGGCGGCGGGTGTGTTTGGAGGTGGGAGGGCGGCGCGCGCGCGCGCCGGGAGCACGGGCTAACTCCGAGGGGGGAGGGGCTACCTGACAGGAGCGGCGCGAGCCCGGCCGGCGCCGGCTGCGACACCAACGGCCAGCGGCGCCCGCCCTGCGCTCCCCTCCCCCCACTACTCCCCCCCCCTACCCCTCCGCCCCAAACCGCCGCCCGGGGCATGAAGGTCCGCCCGGGAGCCGCGCCGTGAGCGGAGCGGGGAGCGGGTAGCCCGGGCCGGGTTTGTGGCCGGCGGAGCGCGGAGGAGGCCATGGCCCTAGCGGCTCCGGAGACTCGGAAGTTCACGCGGGCGCTGAGCAAGCCCGGCACGGCGGCCGAGCTACGGCAGAGCGTCTCCGAGGTGGTGCGCGGCTCCGTCCTCATGGTGAGTGCGGGGAGGGGGGGAACCGCCGCCGGCCGGCCGGCGCGCCCGGGCCCCTCCCCGCTGCTCTGGGCCGCTTCCCGGCGGCGGGTTGCGCGGCGGCTTGTGGCCTGCGGGGTGGGGAGGAGAGGGGGGAGAGCAGCGTCCCGCCGCCGGGGCCGCGCAGGAGGGGACGGAGCCTTTGATCCTTTCCGGGCCCGCCCGGGCTGTCACGGCGCGGGGGTCGGAGCGGCGCTTACGGCGCTTCGCTTCGCCTTGGGGCTGCTGCGGGGTCGGCGCCGGGGCAGCCGGAGGCACCCCAGGGGCGGAGGCGCTCCCGGCGGCAGCGGCACCCAGGGCGCCATGGGATGCGGCGCCTGGCGGGCACGGCTGGGCGCTGCCGGCGGCGCAGCGCCCTGGCGGGCGCTCCCGCTCCTGCTCCTGCTCCCGCCCTGCTGTGTGCTGCAAACTTCTCCCCGGTCACCGCGAGTTTCTTCGGCGAGAGGTGTTGCGGGGAACTTGGAGCAAGCGGAGCTCTTTGGGAAGCTGCGGCTCCCCTGAAACCTTCCTCGCTGTAGCCTTGCCTCACTGGCAAGGTGCCTCGCCTCTCAATATGTGTGTTTTTGGGGGCTTTTGTCTCGTGAAAAGCAGGCTTATGCCTGGGATGCAGGGAGAGGCCTGTGTGCCTCCTTTTTTCCTCCACCTGTAAAACGGGTAGAGTTGATACTTTGCCTTCATCGAAGTGCTTCAGTGTGTGTGTGAAAATAATGGTATAAAAAGTGAATTTTCACATTATTGCTGTCTGTTCACTTTACAAAATTAAAATACATTTTTTGTTGTGTTGAGTGTATCACACAGAATGATAGATGAGTACTGGCAAGTCTAGCAGGAATGGTTTCATATATTTTGCTTGTCCACACTGTGCCTGTGCTAGCATGGGGTATATGTTCTTTCCAGTTCACAGTTTTGCTCATTAGTTAAATTTAACTGCTGAAAGTGAATTTGTGCTAGGGTGCAACTGTAAACTGGGGCAGAGGGACCTAGAGAGACGTATATTCTTTCTGCCTGGCTGTACGCAGGTGATGACATCTTTAACAGCGTAAGCAAGATTTTTCAGAGCTTCTCTTTGGAGCTCTTATTCATAGTATATGTTTGTTTTCTATGTGGTTTTGTTATCTCCAAGGGGAATGCTTTAATAAGTATTTGCCCTGTGTAAGTAGGGAGTTTTCAGTGATGGGGTTCCTGACACTGGAAGCTGATCTGTTGTTGGCTTTTTCACTCTTGTTGGCACTAAATGTGATCTTCTCCAACTTTTGTGTACTGCTCATCAGAACGTATAATTTGTCTTGTCATGATCAGGTGTTGTGAGAGTAGTGAACACTGTAGCTGTAATTTAAAGAAAAATAACCTTTCTTTATTTAAATGATTGCTCTATAGTTAAGTTACTTTTTATTTAAGTGTGATTTAAAGAGTATGTAATAGAAGACTTAATATTTAAGGGTCCACCTGAAAAATGACAGCTTTCTGCCAGACACTAGTACATCAACATGTAATGTGTATCTACTATGCATTACCTTCTCCAGAGATCAGGTCTTTCAAGGGAAGAGTAGAAGAACAGTATATATATTCAACTCTTTTTTTGTACTGAAGGAGCATGAAATGGACTTAAGTATTTTCATGCCACAAGTAAATGTTTCTTTTGAAATAGTCATCAACCCCTACCCCCAAAAGAGTGTTTTTCTTCATTTGCTTATAACGGGTTTCTCTGAGATGAGTGGGAAAATATTTATCTGATTTTTTTAATTCATTCAGGTTGATAAAATACATGAGTGTGTGGGTATTCATTAATGTTCAAGATATTTTTGCAACAACAGCAGAATGTTCTGCAGAATTTTAGGGAGGTGAAAGAGGTGACTATAGACAGTGAGAAAGTGGAGTACTGGATTGTGGATCCACAATCTTATTGTGGATATGGTCTTCTATCACTATTTTAAGCAGCAAAAATAGTGACTTACTGTTCACAGCAGGTTTGCAATCTTTTGCATTAGCTTGATGTATAGAACAAATTTCCCATCTCTCTGCGTGCAGTTTTGTGCTGAAGTTCACCTTCCTGTTTCAACCATATTTTGCCCCTGCTGTTATGTCCTCCCTACAGTCCCAAATACTGTTCACATCATCACTGAGCGCCTCTGTTCTTGTTCCTACCTTGTTTAACTCTTGTAATAAAAGGCTAGTGATCTCAGGTGTTCCTTTATTTATAAGCTGGATATCTTTCTCCTTTGAATTTGCTGTGACTCTTCCTGTTGAGCACTGTGATGTTTGGAATGAAACTGTACTGTTTTTCTTTTCAAAAAGAAGGAGTTTAGGTGGGGATAGTATTTTACTCTGCTACAACAGAATTTTTAAAAAGATTTACATCTATGAGTCTGACCTGCTTCTGAGCTGTTGAAGTTTCTAAGCTTTATTATCCGAAAGGATATCTTAGGCTGATAGGAATACAGCATTCTTAACAGTATTGTAATAGTTGTAAATATGCTAGTTAAGATGTCTTTATTTAAAGAAAAAATAACCTACTTTTTTTCCTAAGCTGCCTCTAAAAGCTATTTGATAAATCACCCTCCAGGATTTTTTTTATTTTGAACTTGGTTGTCAGCAAAATGTCTTGCTTAAAACATTGCTCAGCACTGATAACTAATGTGATCTTACTGTCATCACTTGCTTGTGAACAATTACTGAAGCTTTCCAGTACTGGAAAAATACTGAAACTGCTGTCCATTGTCTAGGCTTGCAGTGTAGAATCTGGAGATAGGAAACAATGAGCTCAAGCTAGCTGTTGGTGCATGATCTGTTCAGATGTGTACAACCAAATATTGCTTCAGAGTGTACATCTCTGCATCAAAGTCTACTGAAACGTGATGGAAATCATCCAGTCTTTATTAACAGCAGGAGACAGAGGTGAACTACTAATACCTTTAGATTCTACAACTTGTTTTTGTGGCTGGTGTTTATCAGTTCCATCTATTTTTACCATCAACACTACAGTCAGTATTCTTGATATACTTAAGACAAATGCATTTGACATCTTTCAATGAGGTTTATTAGATAGCATTTCATAAAATATGCTTGTCTTTTCTGCTTTGTAAATATTTCTACGATCATATTCATGGCAAAGGATTGAAAATAGCGTGTCATTGGGATAGCACAATGTATCTTACATTTTCAGATTGCTCTTCAGTGGAACAAAAGTCAGATTTTTCAGCCGACTGAGAGAATAAATAGCTTTGCTGAGTAGTAAAAACCAACCAACCAACCAACCAAACCAAAAACCTCACTAAGCAGATGTTGCTTGTCAAGCTAGTTTTAATCACAGAATTAAGCAAGCTATCCTGTCAACATTTAACATCCCATGTGTTCTTTCTGTTTGATTTAGTTTACCGAACTAACAAGTGCGGTTTGTTTGGCTGAGCTGAAAACTTATTGTTTGGCAATGAGCTTCTCAAACTGATAAACAGCATATAATATGTATCTTGATTGTTTGGGTTCATTTTTTGCTATTTTATGCATGACAGTAGCATCCTTGCTGAGAAGGGTCTTCCTATGCATTGCTGATATTGTTTTGTTTTAGACTAGCCATGTGACTTAATTGTGGTGACTGTGGCCACCCTAAGAACCTGACAAGTCTCTCTCTTAAACCAGCAATTTTATCGAGAGTAAATTCCAATGGAATTTTAGCATTCATGCACACTTAGAAGTGGTGTAATTGTTTTAAGTGGTGATGAATTATCTAAAACATGTTATTTACAGATCAGTAGGACTTTGAGAGGGATATCGCGTGCCTCATTAAATGCTATGTTAATGATAAATTATCTCAGTGACAAAATAATGCAGTCTGCTCTCTGTAAAATTAAGGTTACACTTCAGGATAGATAAATAAACAATTAAGAGAATGTTTGGCCTACCAGTTTTGCTTTTCTTCTGCATAGCTATCAATAAATGCTTTTATCACATGTACGTATAATGAAAGGGTTTAGATATACCAAATAAATGGGAGAAAGTTATTTCTCCTATATCAAAATCAACATTGCACATAAGAGGCTTGAAGCTGGGAATATGAGAAAACAGTGTGAAATGTGAATGATTCCCTGATTATTCTGACCAGTTCTCCTTTTATGATTTGAACATATAAAGCAGGTCTGAGTATTTGGAGGATGAAACTATCATATCTAATACATTGTTAGGTTTTATATGTAACTGAGTCTACTTGATCAAAGTCTTAAGTTCTAAAAGTCTTGGAAAATTTAGCTTGCCAGATATTGAGGAAAGACAGTGTTCTTGTAAAGACGACACTTGGATCTCCTAACAAATCCTTGATCTTAAACTCCTTTCTTCTTTTCTTTTTTCCCCCCTTTCTGTCTCTTTTTTTTAAGAAGACTTGGGTCTGGATTTGAAGAGGTTGTCAACTCTTGTCTTTCCAGTCCTGATCTTTGCTTTCTGTGAATCTCAACCCATAAGAAAAGTATGGTGCACCTCATGTCATATTAGCATGTTCTTAGCATCTTGTTTTTCCAATAACATAGTTACTGGGAGGATTATGTAGGACTCATTCTGATTTGGTATTTCTTTTTCTGATTCATTCATTCTGATTTCAGGTATCTTGTGGACACATGTATGTATTCCTGCAAAGCAGCTTCTCTGTGCTGCTGAATGGAGTAGACTACTAGATGAAGATAATTATGTTTTCAGTAGAGGACTAAATGCTTTTAAATGGTTGTTTATAATACAGTGAACATGAGATGTAGGCTGATGCTGGATTGGGCCTTCAGTCTGCTCTCGGAAGTAGCTCTCATGCAGCATAGAATACCACAGCGTAACTTCTTTTTCATCTCTTCCTCCTACACATACCCTTTAAAATTAAAGCAGGATCACATATTTGAATCTTGATAGAAGTAGAACTCATTGCACCTGAATTTAAACTTGTGAACTGTGCTTTGGAGAAAAGCGTGCAAGACATCTGAAGGTCTTCAGAAAGTTGAGTAGAAGCTCTGAAGGGAGTTTTATGATGAAAACTGTTTTGGAGCACAAACATGGGGTCAAAGAAATCCTTCGTAGACATCTGGAGCTTAGGTAGCCTCCCACTACAGTCCCATTATAATTGGTTGAGAGAATGGGCTGGTTTGTTGGGTTTGATGAATCTCATTTAGGATGAAATTATAGATAAAATCCAAAGTAATTGCATACTGAAAGGGTCTATTTCTGGGTTGATCCTAAAGGGATCCTGAGGTGATTAGCTCTGAGGTAGCTGTCTTCAAAGAAGTACTTATCCACTGAATTTTCAATATCTTACTTGTAATAAGGTATATTGTAATGAAGTCCATGTCTGACCAGATTAGTTTTGCTGTGGAAACATTAAAAAAAAAAAAAAAGTCTTAATTTGACTGTGGAGGTAGGGGATGGGATTCTTTATTGGTGTAAGGGTGAATTACTGAATCTATTAGAATACTTTAGACACAGAAGAACAGATGGCATAATGAATTAGATACGAGAGGAGGAATGGGCAATTCAAAAATTATCTTCTTCATTCTGCCACATCCAGAGATTGCCTGAGTCTGGAGACTCAGGGAGTTCAGGTGAGGGGAAAAGTAGAAAGAAGTAATGAGGTACCTTCGTTGAAAATTCTATCTGGGTCTGGTACCTCAGACTGCTGAAACTAATCACTTCATTCTGTAAATCTGTGCTATGTTTGAGTTAGTGGTATCTTGGGACAACAGATAGGTGTCCAGGAAAGAAAAAAACATAGTAAGAAAGGTGCTTTCATTGGTGGAGTGAGAAGGGGTGCTATGGTTCCCTCTCTCTTCCGTATACTTTTTCTGTAGGATGTTAGGTTGCTTTTTGCAATGTAATCTTAGCTCTGTGTCCCAAGGAAGCAAGCAAGGTAAATGAGTGTAAAGGTAGGCCTTATTCAGGATTCTAACATTAAGCCTCTGGGCCCAGTGCAAGCTTTGCTTCCTTCCCATTAGAGGACCAATTAGAATTTCTTCCTGCTCACCCTGCTTCCCCTTCTGAAGGGAAGGATGCCAGGTACCTTAAGAAGAAAGTTTATCACTCAGTCCCTTTAGCTGTTGTGTCAAAAAAAAGAACATGCAAGTTTTGGATCCTTTTCCTACCTTGAGATAGTAAGGAGGAGAAATAAGTCAACTGACACTGATTGTCATCTGAAAAATCTGATCCACAGGGTTTCTGTGGATAGATTAAGTGTTAAAAGAACTTGCTATGTACAGCGGTATCAGTGCCAGTAGTTCTGGAAGAAAAGTAGAATTCTGACAAAATCAGGGAAAAATGATTGAGAGTGACTTTTTTTTCTCCTGGCTGCTTCAGTAGTACACTGGAAAAGTCTCTTCTGATGATTAATTCTAGGGAAAAAAAGAAGAAAAAAAGGAAAACTATGGGATACTAAAGCAATAAAATTTATTGTTTCCAAAGAGGGACCTCACCCTTATAAACGTCTTTAAAATTTTCAGGGATGAATGGGCTTGTGGTTAAACACAGGTAAAGTACCTGCAGGTTGAAATCTGTAGTCTCTCCTGAAGGTTCTTCTACTAAGGGACATTGTTATTGATATAGTGGGAATATCAAGTGACCTTCACATGGAGTTAACTAAACAACTGAAGTACACTTTTCTTATTTTAAGGTTTAAAAAAAAAAATAGTCAGAGCAAAGCTGAAAAGGAGTAATGCTGATCCAGAGCTGTTAGAATGCAGGAAAGGCTGTAATATAGATCCATCTTTGTAAATAAATAATCCTTAGCTGCTGCTTTGGGTGCTTTTTGATACTTAGTTGTAGCTATTGACTATGTATTGCAAATATAAAATTAATATCTGAACAATGTGTGACTACCTGTCATACTCGGAAAAGATGCTTTTATAGTTTTTAGAATCAAAAGTATTTGAATATTTGGTTACCTCGAGGCAGCAGCATGCAATACATTGCAATTTATGTGGTATCACAAATGGAGCGTGGTTGATTTCTGGAGCCTGGAATTTAATGTACATAACTTCTGTGGACATATAATTTGGTTTCAGTTTGCAAGTGCAGGACCTCAGCTATCTTTGGACAGTTGTGTTTTGAGGTTATTAAGAGATACGATCTTTGTACCTTACTGGTGACCCAAGGCATAGGTTCACCTCATCTGCTGATGAGAGTACTGAAATATATATGAATAAGAAAAACAGAATTTCTACAGAAAGAGTTAAGTGTTTTCAGTGGGAGAGGTAAAGGTTAATAAGGTAGCTCTTGGCCTCATTTTAAGAGGCTTGTGAAGAAAACAAAGGGGAAATGGAAATGCTAGCATGTTGAGGCTTAACATTTAGAAGGAGGCTTTGTTTTTAAAGTATATAAAAGCTACTCATGCATACTCCAATTTGATGGTATTGCCAATAATATTTCATATTCTTTGTTCTTATACATTGGTCTTTACCCTTTGGTATTGTAGAAAGTATTGTTCGTCACCAGAGCACTGGTGCTGACAGAGTAAGACTGTAAATCTGAAAGTCACCTAGCCTATTCCTTACTTGCCCCCAGTACAGCAATGATGATAAGTGGTATTTCAGTCCTATTTCTGCCAGGCTTATTTGCAGCCTCTTTTGCACGGACACTAATTCTTGTGCAGCTGAATGTCATCTAATGTAGTAGCTGCTGGAGCTGAAAACTAGTAGTAGTATCTTTGCCTTTAAGAGGAAGCTTCACTCTTACTGCTTTGTAATCCAAGAGGGATTGATTTTAAATTCATGTTGGACCTCAATCTTCAGTCAGTTTAAAAAGAGCATTCAGTTTAATGAAGAGATGACACACCTCAGAATTATTTGAGGAATCCAATTCCAGTTTCCTGCAGAAATTGGCTTGGGAGTTTTACTTGCCAAGGTTGTTATGACCTCAAGAGTTATTCGCCTGGTATTGTATGCAGCCTCTGATGGCCCAGTAGTATTGTATGTAAATTTGTTCCTAGTTATAGCATGAAGCATGATTCAGTAAGTTTTCAGTCCCATGAAATATGAGGTTTCTAATAAGGGAGTGAAAAAAGGATAACTTTTGCAGTAAACTATCTGGGCAGGTGATAATATTGCATGGTGAAGTTCGAGGGACAATACTTCCAGCGTAATATATTGGCAGCTAATGGTCTAGAAAGTGGAAGTTGGAACTTGTTCCTGACTGAAGTAGGAAAAAGGGAAGGAGAAAGGCTTGAATCTGAGTAACCCCCATAGGTGGATTAAAAGTATGAAAGCATGCATGAGCTCCGAAAATCTGAGCTCTTCCATGAACGCAGCAGGGTTGCTCAAAACTGGGTTTTAACTATAGGGTTTGTTTTTCCTAGTCTGCTGTACTCTTATCTTATTTATTCTGCCATGGCTTCATAAGTGTTTCTGAAAATAATTATAATTAGACAGCTACAGAAGAGGTCACTAATATGTTTAATGATAATAATAAGTTTATGCTGTGTTTATCATGACAATTGTTTAGGAGCCCCCTTACACTTCAGAAAGCTGAAAGTTATGTGACCACTAGATGGAGTACAATGAGCATATTTCAGTACCAGAAATTCTATATTAGTGCCAGAATCCTATAATCCTATATCTTATATATCCTATATTATCTCTAAATCCTATATTCAATTCCAGAAATCCTATATAATTTCAGTGACAGAGATCCTTGAGATATAAAATAGTTAAAAGAGCTAGGTGTTTTTTGTCTGGCACTTCATGTTGCAGATTTATTTGCTCAGTTTAGATTGACTTGGACAAGTTCCTAAAGTTCTGTTATGTCCAGATTTATGATATATTTGAGTTAAGCTTGAATTTGTTGCATGCTTTAGTGGCAACTTCCAGTGTTTATCTGTGGATGAAAATGTATTGTTAGTTATGGAGTATTCTCTTGTGAGAAGATTGACTTTTCTGCAATTCTGCAGTTTATGTGACCTAAAACTATGAGCTATATGATATTTAATTGTTTGTACCTGGTGGGTTTTTGAGTTTGAAAGTATTTCTCCGTCGGCCCATATGTAACATGGTGCATGTAAGATTAACATCTTTGAAACAGCATTTCTTGGGTTGCATCATTTATGCTTCCTTCCCACTTGTCTAAATTAGTAAAAGGCGTAGTGGTTATCAGCATTCATTCCCTTGTTTGTCATTAAAAGAAACTTGTGACATTAACCAGCTGTGACTGCTTTCTTGACTAAATATGACAGAACTAAATGTTGTTCCAGTCTTCATAAGAGAATTTCTGCCTTTTCATTTGGTCTTTGACATTAGGGACATCTCGTGCAATTGATACATTGTCTCTGGTCTTCAATCTGTGACCATGTTGTTGTGGTATAGTTAGTATTGCTGACGTTAGAGTAGTTTTTTGTTCCTCTTTGGGAGCCTCTTCTTAAGGCCTTGCTGAGTGTGCAGATTCTCTTTCAAAATTACAGGGGAATCCAAGCATGCTATTCTCAAAGAGTGCCTCCTAGAGTAATTATGCAGGCTCTCTTCTAAAGGACGGACGACTTTTGGATTTTTCTCTCTGTCTTTATGGCCAGTGGGTGGCTACCTGATGTAATGCCATGGAATCATGAAGGCTGAGAGGCAAATATCTGGAGGTCAGCTAATCCACCCCCCCCTGCTCAGAGCAGGTCCAGTTACATCAGATTGTTCAGAGAGTCGGACAACCTGGTTTTAATATCCACAAGGATGGAGATTCAGCATTTCCGTTATTTAACTACCCTTGTGGTTAAAAAAAAAAAAAAATTATTTTCCTCATATCTAAATGCAGTATTCTGTGTCTGCTGCATCTTGTCCTATAACCATGCCTTCAAGAAGAATCTGGCTCTATCTTCTCTGTACCTTCCCATTATGTAGTCATATACAGCAGTAAAATCTGTCTTTTGGCCTTCTCTTAAGGCTGAACAGTTCCAGGCCTCTTCATTTTTTTCTCATGCATCATGTGCAAGAGCCCCATAACCTTTGTGATAGCCCTCTGCTGGGGCCATCTGCTCTCATATATCAGTATCTTTCTTGTACTGATGAGCCTGTTCAGCATGTTCAACTTGTTGTCTGCCAGTATGTCACTGGTAACGTCCACCTTATCATCCACTTATTCAATCCACATCTGCCTAGTCTGGCTACAAGAATACTACAGGAGACTGTGTTAGAGACCATGCTGAAGTGAAATTATTCAACATGAACTGCTCTCTCCTTGTCCAGAGAGCCAGCCATGTCATCACAGAAGGCAAACAGGTTGGTCAGGCATGATTTATCAATGGTACATCCATGCTGTCTGCTTGCAATCACCACCATATTTTTCATATGGCTGGAAATGGCTTCCAGGAGGGTTTGCTCCATAATTTTCCCGGAGACTAGAGTGAATCTGAGCAGGTTGTAGTTTCCTGGCTCCTCCTTCTTGCACTTCTTGTAAACGGGTGTGAGATTTACCAAATATAATCCATATCCAAGCAAACATTCCGCCCTAGTTTTGACAATTCAGGTGCTTAAGAGTTTTATTCTTAAGACAAGGTAAAACTCACTATTGCACCAGATGCAACTTTTTCGCGTGGTTCCTTCTTTCGAAAGAAACATTAGTTCTTGAAGGGAGTTAACTGACAAACCTCTTCTTTGAAATTTGTGTGAGGCACTCAGTGCAGGAACAGTCCTTGCAATAGGAACTGGAACCTGAACTTTCCTCCCCCTCTCCGCTACGAACGTTCCTAGTAATACAAACTGTTTTGTATTCATTTCTTTTTCCTTTTGCTGGGCTAGTGGGTCTTGAATTCTTTTCCTGCAGCATAACTTTATCAGACAGGAATGAGTGCTTTGGCCTGGATATACTGTAGTCTGATTGCTAAGGCACTCCAAAGAGTGGTGAGTGATGTTGATTTTAATGTCTTTGGGCTGAGAAGCATCAGGCCCACACCTCCAGCATTCTGAGCTGATATATAGACAGCTGCCAGATGAAAAGTTGCACCCTGCCTACAGATACTGTCATGCTTTGTGAAAAATGGAATTCAGGCAGTATGTGTTAAGATCTCGTAGTTACCAGATGTTCACTCCTATCAGGATGGCAGCAGTTTGGGTATGTTAAGGATCAAGGGAAATTTGAGTACCTACTTCTAATGTCTTAAGGTATGAAGCATATTTTTGTGGCTCTTATATTAGGACCTAGATGCTTAAATACTGCCTGAATTATGTTCTCTTGTGTCATTATGAAATGCTTTGCAACAGTGATGGCACATCTGAAGGCAGACTATCCATATTGTTTTATAGTAACATATTCCATTGGAAGGTCTCCATGGTTCTGATCTGTATTCTTCCAGCTGTTACATTTCTGTCTAGTTACCTGTGATAAATTCTCATTTTGTTACTGAGGATTATGTAGGGTCCGCTGCAGATTTTAAATCAACCTAGGTAATTTTTCCCAGAAGACTTCTACCTTTGCAAGTGACAACCAATGTCAAATGGAAATGTGCAAACATTGTTTAGAACTTTCTGTTTTCTAGCACACGTATTTACTTTGTACCTATATGATTCTGCTTGCCAGAATTAATTTGTGTTTGTCACAGGGTTGCCTAACATGTTGGTTTGAAGTCCTCCAGGTCCCAAGTGAAAAGCGATTATTAAGCATTTGCTATAATCAGAGGAGGACTGGTGGTTAGACCATAAGCAATCGTGGAACAGTATTGTTCAACAGGTCCAGACAGTTTTTTGGAGGGGAACCAGAGCTGCTGCTTTTTGCCTGTACAAAAGAAGTTGTCTCAAAAGGAGGTGCCTTCTAAAGAAACAACTTTGGAGCTAACGGCAACTAACTTGCCTTTTCGTCTTTGGGAGTCTCACAGTGCAAAGCAGTACAGGTCGAGTAGAGTAAATAAACAAGAAGCTTGTTCCTCTCCCATATAAACCATGCAGTCTGGTTTAGGGATGTAATATTTGCAGTCATGTTTCCAAAGATGTATTTGTCCAAACTTAGTGGATGGAGCAGAGCACATTTGTCACTGTTGTGTTCCTTTTTTTTTTTTTTTTTGAAGAGGATAGACTAGGTAGAGAGACAGAAACATCACTGTGCAAGATTCATGCTTACTTATGTGCACCTCAGAGTAGGATTCATACCAAATTGTCACCTTCTCCCCCCACCCCCAGCTTTTCCTTATTACGTTGCAAACAAAACTGCCTTAACACAATTGATATTTCTTATAGTATGTGGAATGTACTAACTTAACAACTGTACTAACTGCTGCCTTTGAGAACATGGGTCTGGAAGGGCATACTTGGATCACTGTCAAATATTGATTTTTTTTTTTAATTTTTTTATGTTTTAATCAATGCATCTGCGTACTGTTATGCTATATTTAGATTAGAAATAAAATGGAAGTATACTGACATGCATTAACTAGCCAGATGTTAAGGAGAAGTGCTAATAAATCTTGAATATTTTTCTAAATCTCTCACTATATCATCTAAGCATTTCCTCGAGCTAACTTAATTTGCATGGGGGAAATCTGTTATTCACATCATAAATCTGCTTATTCCCTCTCTTCATTCTTCACTCCTTTTAATTTAGCTTATTTTAACTGCATTGCAACACCTTTGTGCTTATAAATTCACTCTTTCACCCAATTTTAGAGTTAGGTAAGAACGTGGCTAACGAGAACCATGATGATAATATAAATTGTTAAGGCCTTATATGCTGAGCAAAGAGTTAGCAGTGCTGCCACCAGTATGGTTTTGTACTCATTTGATGTGAATTTTGGTTGATGTTGAGTATTATGATTTGAGAAGAAACAAGCATTTCCTATATAAAAAAGTTAGTAAGATTTGGGGTTTTTTAAATAAAAAAAGACCTTGCTAAGGCTTTTCTTTTAAAGGATAAAAATAAGCATGCAAGAAACTAAATACCCCAGATCATACTGACAAATTTGACTTGGAATTGGGGAGATTCACAGCTTAAAAGCCATCATCATATGCAAGTACTCTTCTGTAATGTATTTGTATAATATTGGCTGTGGATGCAGCTTACAGCCAACCATTTTTTCAGTTCTGTCTAAATTTAATAGCCTTGGACAGTTGTTTGACTACTCTTGTTTTTCTGCTTACTTACTTCTAACGGGAATGGTCCTTTTGTATCTCTAAAATAATTACAGTGGAAACGCATTCTAGAAAGTGCATTTTCAATACCCAAAATGTAATAATCACCCCAACAGGTTTTCTTTTTTAATTCAAGACCTCTAAAAAAACTTAGCTTAGGTTTTTAAATGTCAGGATGTGTATGGGGTGGGGTGTAAAATAAGTAAATGCAGCTCCTCTTGTGGATCAGGTCAGTAGAAATGTAAAACTTGCTGGTCTCTGTCATGATTAATATTGTCATAGTGTGGATAGGGACAATTACTTTTTACAAGTTCCTTGCCTTTACATGTAGTTGGTTCTACAAAAGATTTTAAAAAAATATTTAGCCTTTCTTCTCTGAGTCAATTAAAGATATTTACATACTTGTTTCACAGATACTAACATAGTCTGTAGGACAGAATCCTGTAATGATAAGTTGAATCAATTTGGATGTGATCCATTATATAACGAAGAAATTTATATATTTAAAACTTCAGACTATATTTTGTTTTAGAGGTGGATGTTGATCTGAACTAGATGTTCAGTGAGCGATATTCTTTTTTGCATGGCTATTGACTATTCACAATCAAGGACCAGAAAAAGTCAATTTCTGTTAGATGGGAACTTACTAACCACTTTTGCATGTGAGGAAAGAAAAGACGGTTGTCAGCCTTCAGTTCCCGCGTGGGTTGCCTGAACTGAAAAAAGCCTGCTGCCAGCATATAGATTTGCTGAAGTAGGTTTTTACAGTGACACATTGTTTGTTTCCATAGCAGCAGTAACCTAATAATTTTTTCCTTTGTATTTTGACTTTTTGATTTTGAAATTGTTTTTGAACACCAAAAAGCACATTTAGGTCAAGCAAAGATCTGCTTGCTAGTACGAAGTCTGTGCTAGGCATTCTGGGAGAGAGCTTTCTTGCAGCAGATGAGGATTCTTTGTGGCTGGCAGCAGAAACTGCAGCAGTATCTTTGCAGTTTCCTTTCATCTTTGATTATGTTCTAAGGATCTTTGAAAAATAGGAGCTATTTCCCTGACCCTGTGGAGTATCCTTTCATCTCTATTGTAGAGTGTAGTACATGGTGAAAGCCTTCTACAGCTGTGGTATCCTTTGCTTTTCATCACTCTCTGATTTTTGTCTTCTGTGACTGGATTTTTGGCAGTGTTCAGCTGAAGCAAATAGGATTACGTATCAGTAGCTGATGGTTTCTAGTCAAGGGAGGAACTAAGTATTGGACCTAATGAAGATGATACCAAGAAATATTTCTGTCAAGCACAGGAAGATCATTCCAATCGAGCAAAGGAAGACGACATTTTACAAATGCAATCAGGGTTGCTAGAAATGCAAAATTCAATGCATTTGGAATGGGTTGCACTACTAGCGTGGTTCTGTTTAAAGGCATTCGTACGGTTTTTGAGAGAAACTGTGGTTATATTTGCAAACAGCAAGGAGAAAACAATGCCCTTGAATATACAGCGTTCAGCTTGCCAAATGAAGATTCAGGAATATTATTTCATTCATCTCTGGTAAGTATGAACTTGTTCTATTAATAATTTTATCTGCTAACTGAAAGCTAAGCTGTAAACAGGATAACATGTTTTTTTAATACCTACTGCCTGCAAAGATGAATGCAACTTACATGCAGTAACAACCTGTAATATTGAAGTATGTGGCATGTAATACATGTGCATGCAAGGGCAGATCTCAAAGCTTAGGCTTTGTATTTATTTCATGTATATTCATTTAGATTTCTATTCATAGTTCTGAAGAATTTACACTCATTAACAGGATTGTTATAGAAGATTGTCTGCTGTTAGATCTTTCTATACATACTCTTGGAATATATTTGACTGTGGTACTTCAAGTGAAGTACAGAGGATTATGTTATTTGGAAAAACTAAGGAATGCATCATTGGGAAAATAGTAACCCAGGATGTAAGGTTTATTTGTCAAATGGATTTGGATATTTTTCTTTTGAATCTATTCTATTTCCATGTAACTTATTGCAAGGGATAAGGGAGCATTCTAGAAGAAAAATTGATTAAAGGGAGTAGTTTTCTAAGTCTGCTTTGTTCTCAGGCTTTTTAGGTGTTTCCTGATGCACAGAAAGCAGACTTTAAAGTGAGACTGTCGTCTTTGTACCCCCCCCCCCCCCCCCCCCCCGCAGCTTAATGATGCGTATGTACGTCAGATGTATGCATTTAGGCTTGAGGGGGTGGAATTGCAATAACTAGTGTGCACCACTTGCTTCAGAATTAGGCAAGTTAAGGATTTAAATATTTATTTTAAATAATTTTGGGTTACTTATTAACTGCTTTGTCACTGACAAGATAGTTGGAATAAGAGAAGGGTTGTACACTAAGATAACTGTACAGATTTTGACAAGCTTGTGGTGCCTGCTCAGGTACCTATATTGTACAATTGCAGCTATGGAAAGCCTTTAGAAATTTTACATAGCTTTGTTGTCTCTATGCTTTTTTGAGCCTTTCTTGCTTAACTCAAATATAAGAAGAAAAGATGTAGATATCTATATAGCTATATAGGTAGATAGATAAATAAATAAAAAATAAGTTTCCAGGAAGGAATACTGAATCACCTGAACTCTCTTCAGATGCTTAAAATAACTTACAGTTTATATATTACCCTTCATGATAGTATTGGATTTTATAAATTCTGAACATTGTTTGATATTAAAAATAAAATGGCTTCCTCTAGGTGTTAGAAGTCTTTTTACAATGTTAGCCATTTTTAAGTCAGCCTCATTCACACGTTTACTAGACATTGTTAAACTCAAGCCAACAAATAATTTTAATAAGTTTTGCGGTCCATCAAATTTAAGACCTAGAACCTTTACTGGACTTAAATGCTACAAATCAGTTAAATGAGTGACTGAGGAAGTTTTTTTTTTTTTTAATGTAATATGAATTATTGTAACTTGTGCTGCAGTGAATATTCATTATATCATATAACATTTCTTTTTTTCTTTTTCTTTGTTTCATAGGATATTATTTTAGGAATAATTTTTATTTAATTTGGCCCTACAGAATTAGTTTGCGAACTAGCAAGATTAGGAATGCTTAGCTTACCATTTATAACTCAAGTTCCGTGTCTATCACTTAGGCTTTTTTCTATTCCAAAATTTCTAAATGCTTTTAAATAACCATACTGATTATTCAGATTTTCCTGCATCACTGTCAGCTTGGTCTAATTGGAAGCAGTGGATCAAGATAAGTTTCTTCCTGGGATCAATATTGGAAGGTTAGTATGGAAGAGTATGTGGAATTGAGGGGTCGGAATGACTTCCTGCTCATCATACTGGACTAATATAGTCCATAAGAGCAGAAACCAGGATTTTTAAGGAAAAAAATAGACGGCTTGCATTAAAAGGTCACACTCTCAATAGTCCCAGCTGACACTGGCAGTTGCTACCTGAGTCACTGTGTAAGGTCAGGAAGCACTGGCCTTAGGAGAAACTGACTTATTCCTTAGGAGTGGAAACCAGGTTTCTGTAAAGACTAGGAAGAGGGGGAAAGGTACTGCAATCCTCGCAGCAGTGACACGTTGTTTTACAAAACTCATTCAAGTATAAGTCTTAAATTACAGAATTTCCTACTGTTTGCTAAACAAGTGAATTTTGCCGATTTTTCTTCCTCTGAAGCATGGCTTTTAGGAGGAGAAATTACCTGTTGTTTCTCACTAGGAAGCCATGTTGGGCTTCCATGTTGGGCTGGAAGACTCCAGGAATCCCCTTCCTCAGAAGAGGAGCTGTAGGGCTAAGATCAAAAGAGAAAGGCAGCATGTCACTTTCCTGTGTTTTCTTTTATTGTTGTACTTGTTGCAACAGGTGTGTGTGTGGGTGTATGACTTCACGTATCTATCTGTTTGTGCTATAATACATATCTGAGGTACAATTTGTTACCTTCCACCCCCCGCTCCCTTCCTGCGATCAAGTCTATTTAGCTGATTTGGAATTTGGATGTAGTATCTCCTGATGTAAAGCTGTTGTCACAACACCACTGAATTTCAGGAAGCCTCTTAGTATAAGGACCCATTGACTCTCTTGTAGAGCCAGCGTTGAAAATCTGAAAACTGTGAATAGAAAGCTCTCAGGAAGTAATCCTCCTAGGAGGAAAACCTGACTATGTTGTGAGGAAATAAGAAGGCAGCAGTAATTGATTTTAGCATACGCTGTATGATATTTTTTCCTAATTTATCTCTATTCCTGAGGTCAGGAGGTTTTGGTTTAAAGTTATATTTTAAGTAAACCTATTCTTTTGATTGGTTAGAATAAATCAAAGATAAAATGAAGATTGGGTGAGAATTTCTTCTTAGATGAACATAAAGTATACTTTTATCTGGTGTCATTCGATCTTGCAATGAAAATGCTGTATCTTACTTTGGTACAGGAATATTTCTAGACTGTCACATATCCTTCATCTTATTCTAGTGCCCAGGGTTTACAGGATCCCTAGGGTCCCTGGGTCATTTGGGTATAAACCTACATTTTAGTAAAAGATCGTAATTTTAGTTTGAGACACTATTAGAAGTTACAACAAAATTAATGAAAATATATTTTCCCCAAATGTCCTCCTCGGGCAAACTTATTTTCTGAAAACATTAAAAAAAAAATCTAATTTACTTAGTTTGTAACAAGGTGAAGGATACATTTTCAAAATCTTAGTTTGTATACTTGAACCATGTTACTTGGTTCATTCTTTTTTCTATGACTTAACATAATAGCATGCTGAGAACAGATTTTTTTTTTTTTATTTGGCAGTATTGTAACTTCTTGGAGCTAGGAGGTTTTTTCCATAGCCTTTATTTTTATACCTGGATTTCATTTTATCAGTAATGGTAGTATAACCAATGATATCTAAGAGTTTGGATGATAGGCAAAAATGGAAAATAAGCAAGGAGAATGATATGATGACAGTAAAACTAAAATGAGATTTAAAAGTTTGGGTTTTGCTAATAAGCCTGTTGCAAGGATTCGGTGAAAGAAGAGGCTGGTTAAGTAAACAAGCAAGACGGATGGAGGAGTTAGAGACTTCTAAAGGGAGACAGATTAAGCTGAAGGATGTGCATGCAACATTTTCCTTTAGATTTGTCTGAAAATTGCAGAAAGCAACTTTTTTTTCTTGCTTGACTTATTTTTCTACACAGTTTGTTTTTTCTGAACTATTCCACACTGCCATTTCTCTCATTAAACATTCTAAAATGGTAGTTTACTAAAGTTACTTAAGGTAGCTTGGTAGCTGTTGTCTATAAAAGATATAGCCTAATGGTTTTGAATAGTATTTTAATTCATTAAGCCTGTTGTGGAAAATATCATTGATTCAAATAACTGTTACTTAATTTGTGCTTGCACAGTTTCCAGGAAGAAATGCTATGAAATAATCTATGTCTAGCTGTTAGCATGATGGATTCATGCCTGCTGGAAACAGAACCTCTGACTTTGTGTTTGACTAACTGCAGTTTCTTAGTCAATGTAACCTGTTGACTTTACAGCAATGTAAGCATTAGGCGTTAGTGAATTCCTTTTGTCTAACTTTCTGTGCTACTTGGGAGTCTTTTGGTTTATACACTGGGACATCTTTAAGATAGACCAAAGGCTGTGCATATAGGAAAATTGATTAGTGACAGTAGAAAGCTATGTCATTCTGGAATAACTCCTCAGGAGACACTTCATCTGAAAAGATTTTGATTTCAGAATGGTATTGAATAAATTATATTTCTTTAATTAAAAATATGGTATGATTTAACATATGATAAAACAAACCTTTAAAAGAGTCATTTATTTAAAGGCCAGATATAAAGTCCTGTTCTTGCTGTCAAACTTAACAAATTAATATAAACTTGTTTTATTTAAAGTAGTAGAAATAAAATAGAAATATATAAAGTAGAAAATTCCAAAAAAGGTCCAAGGAAGTTAGACTGCTGAGTGGGTGGAAACTGGTCTTTTATTGTGCTTAAACAGCTTATACAGCTATCCTCTAATGGTGTGCAGATAATTTGTATGGTTTAACTCTGTAATTTCACTTTCAAATGTTGCTTAAACTTGCATCTGTCTTAAAATAACTTTTAGGCCTCAGCAACTGCAGCATTAAGCCTTCTCATAAAGAAGAACCTGACACATGTTTAAACGTAGCATCTAACTCGTCGATGGTTTTTCTTGGGTCCCTTGCACGAGAGCAAATCCTTCATCTCCTTTCGTCTTACTGCTTTGGGTGAATAAAACCTGGTGTCTGATTTGCTGGCTTGTAGCTTTGACTGTATTTCTTGATGATTCCTTTAGACAGTTTTGGGTTTGAACTTTTATTAGACTCATTTGGGAATAATGAGGAAAAACTTCTTTTTTGAGGAAATTTTTTGAGGAAAAACTTCTTCCCTGTGAGGGTGACAGAGCACTGGAACAGGTTGCCCAGAGAGGTAGTGGAGTCTCCTTTAGCTGGAGATATTCAAAACCCGTCTGGATGTGATCCTGGGCAATATGCTCTAGAGGCCCCTGCTTGAGCAGGGAGGTTGGACTAGATGATCTCCAGAGGTCCCTTCCAACCTCAACCATTCTGTGATTCTGTGATAATACAAGAAAGCCCATCTCTAGTACTCCCTCCACCCTCTCAGCAAGGGGGGAGGGGGGGGGTTGAAGCATAAATTCACCGAACTCATTCTCCCTGCAGCGAATAAACTTCTTTGAAACATGCAGGTAAGATGATCATCAGACATAGGATGGCAGGCACTCAGTACATTGGCATGCAAAAGATAAAATTAAACATTGTATCTTCAGGGAAAAATTAGTTAAGACTGAGGATGAATTCTGATCATTGTTGGTACAAATCTGTGTGCATAAGCCATTGTTCTTCCATGACAAGTTACAGTGAGGAGTAGGACAAAAGATACTTGGGCCAAAAAATAAGGCATTATGGTGGAGCTGGATAGCAAATATTCAGTTTGAGTGCAGCAGCTGGATATCCTGCTTTGTAAGCAACAAAATATCTGGAGCTGGAAAAACTTTAAAGCCATAAAAGGTCTTGAGGAAAAGGAAGCAGACTTCTATGGTGGAGAAGCTGCACAGGCTGTGCCTTGAAGACTGGAGCCTAGACATGGTGAACATACAGAAAGGAGCTGACTCCTCTGCTCTTTCTCCCTAATTAGTTTTTTCTTCCACCTGATTTTGGAACAGCCAGGAACGCTCATCTGCAGATGCAGGTATCCTTGTCTGGCATGAAGTTAAATGTGAGTGCAGTGGAGCTGGGAGCCAGCTGCTAGCTCTTGCAGATTTCTTGTTTCTTCAGAACTTTATTGTGTGAAGTCCAAGACAGATCTGTAGTTCAGTTTATAGCCAAACTAAGATGGGCTTACCGCAGTTCAAAGGGCAAGAGCTGAATTAATGATATCCTCAAGGAGCAAATAGCTCCTGGAAAAAGTCTTGTAAGATTGATATTAAACAGTGGAGGGACCACTACTTCAGACTTGCTTAGCGAAAAACAGCTTCTGTTCAAGAGACTTGGGGTTTTGACTTGCTTTTTGTCTTTGGTCTGGTGTCCATGTTGTCCCACTGGTTTCTGCTATTTGTAAGCTACAGTTTAGGTAGGATAGAAGCCATTTCCAGTCCGAGACAGTTCTGACTGACAATCTGTTTCTGCTTGCCACACCTATATGAAAGTATTTGAGAATGATAGTTAAATCATGTAGCAGAGGAGTGGTTTTACCTTGAAGTTTTGTATCCTGACTAAATTCTACTGATTATTATTATTTTTTTTTTCTTCCCCTGGGACCATAAGGAACTGTCAGGTTTTCCATGAAAACAGAAAGATTTCTTCTAAGATGGCTGCCTCATGATGTAGTCAGTTACAAGGTAGTGAAGCAAGTGCACCTTAAATTGATACTTCATAGCTAACAATACGAAAAAGTGTGACGTGAATCTGATGTACTTTGCCTATTATTTTTCATTTAGCTCTACTGTGATATTAAACTTATTTTAGTACGTGTTTGTCACAAAGTGAACAAACTAAGGTACTGCATCTTACCTGACAAATGGTAACGTCTGCTTGAGGCGTAGTATACAAGATATGCCAAGTTGGTGTTAACAGTTTTGTCTGGCCAAATTCTTATTCTGTGGAATAAAGAGCTTTTAAAAATGCATTATCCAAAACCTTGTGTACTCAATAGAGGGACTGATGGGGAGAATCTTGTTAAGTTTATGCTGCCACTAAAAGAGGCAGATCATTCTTTTTATTCCAACTTCCTGAGTAACAGTATAGACCTGTACGTGTGTGTTGTGTTTTTTTTTTTTCTTCAATGCAGCTTACTTACGTGCTGACTAGAGGCCTGACTTCTTTGTGGGATCTCAGCATCTCTGTCCTGGCTTTTGGGCTATTTGAGTATCTCCCTAAAAATAATATTTTGAGGATAACTTTAACTGAATTCTTAAAAAATGTGAGGTTGGTATAATTCTAACTGACAGAAATGCCCCCTAAAAAGAGGGATAGTGGTTCTGCCTGTTCTAGAGTGGGGTTGATTCTCATGCAGATGTGACGTAATTGTGGAAAGTCACTAAAATAAGAGCATGTTGACCACATGAAAAGGTGCTTAATATTTAGCTCACTCATATCTTGTGTCTTATACTTTTGTAAAGATTTGTTGCCGGAATGATTTTCTTGCTAGAGAATGTACTCCCTACTTGGGGGAGGGGAATACAAACTTTATAAGTTTGCAGTTTTTGCCCCAGGAGGAATGACTCTTCCTAACTGACTTTCTTGTGACCTTTTCTATTCTATCTGGATGTGATGTGTTTGGCAGGGACTTTGCAAGTGAACTGCACGCTGTATTCCATCTGCTGTCTGCTGGCTGAGCCTTTCTCTTCAGTATATTCTTCCAGAACAAGTGCGTATCCGTTGGCCACTGAAGAAACTTAGCGCTTTTAAGATATGTGTAGTTGCAACACTGAGTCATCCACTGACACTTTAAACCGTATGCCTTTAACATAGCAGCAAGGCAAGGTGTGCCAAGTGTGGGAGGGCAGTGCTAGAATATCTCTTACTAATACAGATGAGAGCAAGAACTGTTGGCTCTGGATGGTGGTTGTCATTCTGCTAAAGTGGGTCCTTACTTTCATTTGAACCATTCTCTTAAAAACAAAGCAGAAACAAACAAACAAAGCAAAACAAAACAAACAAACAAACAAAAAAACATTCAGTAGTCTACCCTTCCTTCCTATTTTTCAGAGTTGTCAGCTAGTAAGATGCTGTGAGTTGCCAGGGAATTTAAAGAGCTGCAAAGGGGTCAAGAACAAATGAAAAGTTCCAGTAAATGATGTCAAATCCTCCTGTTTTTGCATGTACAGAATATGCAAACCTACAGCAGGATTAATCTCCCCACCCACGTTTGCCACCAATTAAGCAACAGTTCTTTCCAGTTCATGGCAAGTTGCTAATATAGTTAGCAGAGACAAGTTTGATGCCTGTGATTGTAGCTGGTACGTTCAATGAATGCTGATATCTGCTACTCAACAGGGATTATTGAGTTTAGTCGTCTTGATACAGATTGTAGATGGGGCTGGGACCAAAAGAAATGTCCTTAAACTTAGCTCCTCGTTGTTTAGCCCCTTATTACAGTAACAGTAGCCAGTTGATGTTTTCTCCCTCTACGTTCAGAGGAAATTCACATATGCTGCCTGTTTTCTGGCTATTGCTTACATGTCATTACGTGGTATTGTACGTTGGGAAAGCCAGCTCTTGGAGTGAAAAGTGGTCTGAAGGAATAAGAATGTGTATGTATGTTCTGCCTTCCGGGCAGAAATTTTAGTGGATAAAGCATGGAGGTGTACTGGGAGCACAGAGAAGTTTTTTACCTATGTAATTTTGAAAGGCTCCTTAAGTGTGTGTGGTGCAAGAAGGCAGCTAGATGTTTGACACTTGCAAGTAATATGAAAAGGCTACGTTTTTCTCTTAGTGCAGTTAGTAAAAGTAGCATGGAAAGACCTTCATGCCCTCTGTGTTTGTAAAAAGAAAAAATGTGTTATATCCATAATAATCTTGAGTTATTGTTCAGTTAGGTCTCTATTTAGCTAGTAATTTTCTGCGATTTTGGGATCTATGTTGGAAACGTGGTCAAATGACTTCTATACAGTGACATTCTTTTTGTACTTGCTTAGTTTTCTGTGTTGAAACTTATTCTGGTAACTAATACAACAAATTGAGTAGTATCTTGGTTTTTTAATTGCATTTAAATGCTAGAGAGCTACAGGTCCTGTAGCAAGTTGATAAACTTTCAGCAGGTCTTTAAAAGTCCTGTTTTTTGTCTTTTTTACTTTATGAATCATAATATATTATTTATATTTTTTTAATATACATCTTTTACAAAGTAACTTTCCTCTTATGACTGTGCAGTGGCCAGGTAAGAAGCGTGTTCTTTTCTTTTCCTGGGTATTTTTTATGGATTAAGTTTTTGGGGGAATTGTTAAGTCCTCAGTATTGGAAACACACATCAATTTAGCAATTAAAGTCTATTTGGTGCAGGATATAGCTTTGTCAATACTGCTTGGCAATTTTTTTGTGGTTAAATAAAATAATCTCTCGTAATGGGATGTGCATGTGTTAATGAAATGCAAGCTAGAAATTTTTACATTAACCGTTTGGAAAGAAAAAATAATTTCTATATCTTAAAACTGATATTGTAAAAATGTTGGATATCTCCTTGCCTTTCATTCTGGTTTTGAAAAGAACAGAGAGAGTGATTGGTAAAGAAAACTGAATTAAGTCATTCAGATGCATTGAAGAGAAGTACCTGAATAGGCTAAACTACGTTTCAGTTTAAAACTAGAAGCCTTTGTTAAATTAAGCTAAAAATGATATTTAAAAAGTGTGCAAGTATTTTTAACTCCTTATTAGCCTTAGTGTTTGCAAGTACCCTGTGCATAATAATAAAGCCATGCATTTCTGGATGCAGTTAATTATATTTGCAGCTGCATCTCAATGAAACAAGTTTCTGTTTGGCAGCTGCATCCTCAAATCCTAAATTATACCATTATAATTTAGTCTTAGCTGTTCTGTACTTCCGTTTTTTGAAAACAAAAGGAGCTGGTCCAAAATAAAAGTGAAGTAAAACTCAATGTTCTTGAACTATTGTCTACGTTAATTTACACAGGAAGATCTGTTTTTGTAAATTTGACTAAACTGCTAGTTTCCTTCTCTTGTATTTGATTAGCTGTTGTGTAGCTTTTTGGTGAGAAACCAAATATACTTACAGCGAGGATAAATTGTTTCAGATTTGCCGTTAACTATGAGATGTACGTTAATGCATCTGGCTTTATTTATTTCAGTGCTGATGGAACTATGAACTGTATTTAGTGTGTTTCTTCATCTCGGTCCTCTTGTAAAATCTGTACTTAAGTTTCTGTTGTGACAAGACCCAGAAGGCTCTAGTTCCCTGTGTTAGTATTATTTCCTGTAGCACAACTGCTCTTGTTTATATAGCAGAATAGAGTTGCCATGCTATATCTAGTTCTTTTGCTGGAAATACTCATGCGTGAAGTAAGAGCTTAGTACAGTTGATATTCTGAGAAGTGATCCATTGTACCTCATGAAATTTTTTATGAAACGTCATAATTTTGTTCATATATGAAAATCAGTAACCGAAATTAATTCTTGTATCCTAAATGCAGTTGTGGCTGGCTATTTTTGCTCATTCCCACATCAAGATAGTCCTTCCACTTAAACTTTCTCTTCCTTCCCTGGTGTGTTTACAGCAACGATACGCCCTATGAACCTTAACTGTAATATGTTAAGAAACACAGGCGTGCTCTCATCTTCTGTGACATAATGCTTTCCCTTCCAATTTGCCTTCTTTTTTTTTTTTTTTTTGCTTTTATTTTTAGTCTGTGAATGAGTATGAACATTCCGAATGAGGTTTTATAAAACTCTCAATGAATGAACTGTTAACATCTGCACTGGAAATATATTTTGGTGCATGCTAGGGTTATATTTGCTTTCTGTTCATGGGTGAATCACATTGATAGCTTACAGTCACCTTTTAATCAACTAGTGCATCCATTCCATTCACTTCCAACTGACAAGCTTCTGGTCTGTAGCAGACTATTTTATTGGCCTCTAAGAATGTGCTTGTAGATTTTGTACTACAGACTCAGACTAGTTTCTGCTCTTCTAGGTTTTGAGATCTGTTGGCTTTCTTAGTAGATCACAGAACTTTCTGCTTTTGTCATCTGTGTGGTCATAGGATTTCTACCCAAGTGTGAGTGAAAATACTAAACAAAATTGATCCAAAGCTCTTGATCTACAGAGGGCGCTACTATCATGTCAGCCTGACGTATCCCTTTTCCAGTTCTACTCCTTACCAGTATTTATAGTTCTTTCACCATTTCCTGTCATTACCTGTGTTATTTTTTTGTGTGGTATCTATAACCGATTGTCAGGAACTGTGAATGTTCTTGGCCACCTGTTGCTTGTTGGAGGTTGTTAATTTACACTGGCTCATAACCCCGGAGCTCGAACTGATCTTTGCATGTTAGCAAGGACTGCAGATAGTCTTCTGGAATTCCAAAGTGGTTACAGTTTTTAAAAAGCAGAAGGGGTCTGTCTGCCTTCTTCTGCTTTATTTATTCTGAAGCAATGAACCAACTGAAAATACTTGTTTTCACATGAAGCTGGCTTTTATTATTAAAACTAGAAAAACTTAAGTCTTATTCTAGCAGAATTATATTCTAGTACAACGTGGGAAATAGTTAAAACAGGAAGTCAAAATGGGGAGTCATTAATTTATACCAAGTCCTCCAGTTTCACTTTTCTTATGGTTGTTTATCTATTTGTATTTGTTGCTTTTAATATTAGCAGTGCATTGTATGGAAAGTTGGCTTTGTGTAGGTACAGTAACTCGGGATCCCACCTAAAGGGAATCAGCAATAGAGGTGTCTATAAGAGGCTAGGGATACAACAGATGTCATGAGTGTTCTTTTTAGAGTAAAGATAAAGCAGTGACTTAAAGGCTTGTTTAATTTGTTTTTTTAAATGTGTATGTTATAGTTTGTGGCCTTGACTTGTGGAACAGAATTCAAACCCAAGAGTCATGATCCATTCTTCTACTGTATGTGTCTAAACTGTAAGTGAAGACAAGGAGAACTAGATCGAGGAGGGGGTAAGTGAAGAAGACCAGAGGATTTGGCTTATATCTTACTCCCAGTTTAGTATTTCACAGAATCACAAAATGGTTGCGGTTAGAAGGGACCTCTGGAGATCATCTAGTCCAAACTCCCTACTACAGCAGGTTACCCAGGACTCTGTCCAGACAGCTTTTGAATAACTCCAAGGACGGAGATATCTCTGGGCAACTAGATTCAGTGCTCAGTCACCCTCACAGTAAAAAAGCTTTTCCTTATGTTCAGCCAGAACTTCCTGTGTTTCAGTTTGTGCCCACTGCCTCTCAACCTGTCACTGGGCACCACTGAAAAGAGTCTGGCCCCGTCCTCTTTATTCCTTTCCATGCACCCTATTTCCGTTACTGAAAAATATGTTCCACTTATTATCAGTATCTTGATTAATCCTGTCCTACATTTTAGAAGATTGCTCATTTGTTGAACAGTGTTACTTTCATCCATGTAACTAACTGAGAGAAAAATGAAGCTTGTGATGCCATAGTTTGACTCTTAGTACATGTTAGTTCACTTTCCAGTAGTGACAGGGAATATCTTTATGTCTTTTTCCTGTTAGTTATCAGAAAAGCAGCCAGTTTAACAGTCAAATGCTGTTAAATAGCTGCAGTAGAAAAAAAAAAGCCATTTGCTGATACCTGGAGACTGTTTATAATCTTGATAAATGTGTACTTCAGAATCTTGATTAGAAAGATTTTCTTTACTTTCTTTACTTACTACAGTCTGCCTTTCTATCTAGGAGTACCTAAGTGGGAAGCTTCACTGAATGAAGCATCTTGAAGCACATCATCATTATGTATATTTAAGTCTGCTTAGCATGCTTGTCTTCTCCATGACGCTTTTACTATTAAAGTTTCCAAAGCTATCTGGGAGCCCTAATGGACAGGGATCCAAAATAGGAATACACTTCCCTGGGCAATTAGATTTTCTCTCAAATGTAGTCTTGATTGATAAATCAAAACAGCTACTGAATTTTGTGCTTTTGGAGGTTACAGCTCATTACTGTTAAAAAGAAACAAAGGAAAAACAAAATATCTCCCTCCCAAACATGCAGAAAACTACTCATCGCAGCTTACTCTTTTCAGGAGGAACTGACAATCACGCATTAAAACTACTGCTTGTGAGGTAGCTAGTTTATTCAAGTAGTCAATATTCAAAAATCCTGAAAACATCGACCCGCTTGCATTAAAAATTGCTTTGCAGCATGCCAGAGAATTGTACTGATGTGTACACATTGCAAGTGTGTATAGGCTGAACTGTGGTCTATAGGCAGTGGTATAGTATGAGAATACATTGGATTACAAAAGCAAAGTTTGAAGCATGACTTGAGTTTATATTACAGTTAAACTCAGGAGCGGAGGATACTAACCACCAAGCACTGTGTAGTCTCAAGTAGTCAAACAGTCAAAGAGACACTTCTGAAAACTATTCACTACACAGGAAGCACCCCCCCCCCCCAAAAAAAAAAAAAAATGTTGGTTCTATCAGCAAAAACAAAATCAGATGGAAGCCAGTGAGTGATGGCTGGCAGTTCTTCATGGCTGGAGAACTGTGCTTTTCCCAGGTGGCTTAAGATGTATAAAGATGTAGCATTGTCTCCTGAGTGTGTTTTTTGGAGGGTGATCAGTGAATAGGTATCTCCAGATTTTGGAGAGTTCCAGAGAAGGAAGAATGAACTGACACAGCTAATAATGTACGTGACATAAATGGACTAACTGGCTTATTTAAGAGCTCAGTATTTGAAAGTTGAAGATATAAAGAGTAATGTGTGTCTTTGGCCTGTTATATTTTCATGAATTGTTGGCTTTTTAGGCTTGAGTGGTAGATAAAAGCAGTGATACAGAAAGATGTGGGACTTTCAGAACTGTTTTCTACTTTATTTTTGAGTTAATGTCTTTGTAGAGCATGTGAGGTTTTTTTTTTTTTTTTTTACTGCGAAGATAATGTAATGTGAAGGAAAATCTTTAATACTGGTTTAACAATGAGATTGTTTAGGGATTTTTTTTGAGGTTTTGTGTCTGTGTTCCCCCCACCGCCCCGTTGTCTTCTTTCCCCAGGAAGAACAACTTACCTGTTTGGTCCTAGAAAGTATTTGGTTAGTGGCTGACTGTTGATAGTACCTGAGTAACTGAAATTTGTGTGTATACATATATATGTATAAAAAGAACACTTTTATACTTCTGAAAATGCCCAGTTGTCAATAAACTAGCTAACTGTTTATGATAAAATATTTTAAAATATTGAATCCTTGGTTTTAAGAGTGCTATAAAAAGACTGGGATTATTTTACATGGTTGTTTTAGAAACGCAGATTCTCTTGCAGTATGTTTGATTCATATTCTTAAGGCATTAAAATGGATCCACCTTTTTGTGTGGCTTGTTTTTTTTTTTTTTTCCCCCTCTCTCCTCTCAGAGGAATACAACATGCTGAGGGGCTGGGCTCTGTCTGTCATGCATTCCCACCATGATAGATTTAGCAAACTGCAGCTGAGAAGTTAGACTAGTTGTACTTTCTGCTGTTTGTGCCTGGAAAAAGCTATTGTTTTCACTAGATCACTGGCATGTTGATTACTTTGGTGCCAAAAAAGCGTACAGTTTTGCTGTTCTCTGCATTTTCGATCAAAGAATGCAGGCAAGAATGAACAGAAATCCTAAAAAAGAACTTATTATAGAGTCTCCACAGCAGTGCAAGGATGCAGGTCCTTGTGAGGTAGAAGTGGACAGTCCTGTAGTAATGCTGGTAAGAATTGTTTAAATAAGCTGTCTCTTCTCTTTGATAATTTCAGTTCTGTCCTCCTTTGAAAACTGCTTAATCTCTTGCTAACGAGAAATTCCAGGATTATTGCTTGTAAATATACTTTTCGGATTTGTTCTTGATTCTTCATATGTTGTCTGTCTCTTTTATTATTTTTTGTGGTTCTTGTTTACCTAGTCTTTGGCTCTCTGAATGTGACTTCAGACTTTTTTTTTTTATATTTATTGTTTTTCAGTGTCTGTTCTGTCCAGTGTGGTTGTATAGCTCTTAAAGCCTAGCACGAAGACTGCTTACATTTTAAAGTCCATTCTAGTACCTATATTTTTTTAATTGCCTAGTGTATCTTTCAATTAAAATATTTTTGAAGTCTTTGAAGACTGCATGCCACAGATTTAACTTAAATGTTCTAAAAACTGCCTAAAAATAGTTCAGACATATCCTTGAATTCAAAGATCTGTTTTTCAATGCCTTCAGTGCACGTTTTTTAGAAATTTAAAGTTTTAAAGTAGTTTTCAGTGAGGGGAAAGTGAAACATTTCTATATGTGTGGGAGGTAATCAAATAAGTGCTGTTTTTAATATATTGCTATACGCTACTTCTGTTGGAATTTTTACAGTACAGCAAGAGAACATAATAAGCAAGCTGTAAGTAATCCACCAACTCACTGCAACTAAGACAATAAACCTTTTCAAATAACAGAGGAGGATTGTTAAACTAATCAGTGTATGCTTATATAGGAGTAGAAAGAAGTATTTAAATCATTCTAGATAAAATTTCAGTTTTACTTACTAATATCTCAAGCTTAATTGCTGAATAAAAGGATGAAGGTCTCCTCTTTATTTGCCCAGCTGTGGCTGAAGTTAGTGGGAGCTGTGATCCTCAGATTATGATTCCCACTTGAGCTCCACACTATGCATTTAAGAACCTAACATCTGCATTTAGTAATGTGCTTCTGAAACTTCAGGAGACTTGTTAATTGCATATGACTAGAAGCTTACATGTGTGTTGGTAGAAAACTTCTGTTTTCCCTTGCACTGTCGTTTTAGTTTCTTGCTATTCAGTTGTCAGTAAAATGTGATTTTTTTTTTTTTCCTATGGGTGTGTTCTGATTTCTGGTCCAGATTTTCATCAGTACAACATGACCTAATCCTGTGTGTGCTTTCCTGCCTTTGGAATGCTTAACTTTATTTAGAACTGTTTTTATTCCCTCATGAATACTCTAAGAAGATATTTAAATAGTGTTTCTGCAGATGTTTAGGATACTGTAGTTTATCAACAGGCATATGTTGTTAGTTTAAAAACAAAGTAAAGCAGGTTACTGTGTTTAATTTTAATATTTATGAAGTAAATTGTTTTAATTTTCCAGATACTACTTAATTTTAATGTTCATACATGATAGGTGTTTTCGCTCTTTATACCATTTTCAAATATTGTAGAAGGTGGGTGCATACAAAACAAAGGTCAGTATTTCTAGGAAAGAACGTTTAGGTTCAACGCAGGTCACATACAGAAATGTCTTTGCTGTCATTTCAGTTGCTATCTTTGTCTTAATCTGTTACATATATAGACAAGTGTGTATATAGATGGCATATAATTACAGATGTTTTTTGCTTCTGCTTTTTTGTTTTATTGAGGAAAACTAGATGAAATGGTGATGAGGCCGCTTGCTGCAAGGACACTTTGCATAGGGTGTGTTGTTAGACACGAAGCAAAAAGTAGGGCAGTATATTTCATTTAACAATGATATTTACATCCATTTTGATATCTTTGGGCTGCAATAGGGCAGTAGATTTTTACTGCCACAGTGAAAGTAGTTGTTTTCTTGCTGATACGGTGTGTAGTAAGGTAAAGAGTAAGACTAATATGTTGCTAGTTGGTGTAACAAATATAAACAATGAAATTTTTTGTTGTGTAGATTTGAAACCTTAGAATTTTACTAGATTGCTTTTTAGAATATAGTTTGGAACAGTAGGCTTCTGGTTCAACCTAGTAAGACTGCATTTGGTTGCTGCCTAAAAACTGTGATTTGTTCTTTGAGGTGTAGATGTATTTCTTCCGTATGGGCAGTTATCGTGTGATTCACTCAGTGCTCTAGTTTTCTGAGTACTCTTGTAAGGATAGGATAGAATCAGCTGTCAGGACCTCAAGGAAGCAAAAAGTTTTTTGTGATATTCATTTAATTCTTGTAAATGCATGTGAAAGAGTCTGCTGGAATATTTATGTCAGTGAATATTTATAACTGTGAGCATCTCATGTGATACTGAAACAATGTTATTTGATCAAATGTTGTGCTTGAATTAGCTTCTCTTGCCTTATAAGTGGATACTGAAGAGAATAATTTTTGCATAGTTACTGTTAAAGCCAGAAGAGATCACTATGATCATCTTGTCTGACCTTCTGCATAATACAAGCTGTAAAGTTTCCCATAATAATTCCTATTTGAAATAAAGTGTAACTTTTAAAATCAAGGTTAGGTTTTTGTTTGTTTTCTTATTTTTAAATGCTGAGGAAAAACAGGCAGTGAAGTTCACTTTAGCTACACGTGGAACTTTTGGATAACTGAATGCTTTTCTGATAATGTGAATGTTTGTCTGAATTTGTCTAGCGTTAACTTTCAGCCATTGCATATTTGATGCTCAAGGCAGTCATATTCAAAATTTTATTTTCCTTTTACTGCCCTCATATTAGGTCCTTTACGAAGCCACTTGGTCAGACAAGTTTTTGGTAGAGAAATGGATTGTGTACCTAAAATCATTTACTTCAACTTTTTAATTTTTACTATATCTTTTGAAAGAATATGTTCACAAATGGTGAACAATTTTTAAGAGATGGGAACACAGTAAAACTGAAGCAGGAAACTTTTTTTTTTTAAATATACTGAGGTATATTCTACTGTCAGTCTTACATAATTTTTAATACCAAGATCAGTAAGTCAGTCTTCCGTGAGAAATGTTTCAAAAACCCAAAACCTTAAAGATTTTTAGAGGCATGTTCTGTCAAAACCACTGCTTCTTCGGTTAGTTTTAATTTTCCAGTGAAGTATTAAATATGTCCCCTAACAGTGTAAGACTACTTTATCCAAGAATGGTAGCAGAAGTATGGGTAGGCTCACAAAAGGAGTTGCGTTGTATGTGTCTTCAGTATTGGTATCTTAGTATGTGTGCTCTCTTGTTTTCCTCTGCTTGAAATTATACCATGGAATATCTTTGCTTCTGCGTTTAACAAGCAAAAAGAGCCCAGGAGAAAGCACTTGGAATTTCTGGGTGTTGCCCCAAAACCGTACCTGGAATGAGCCGCTATTGTGTTAGCGGTTGTAAGAAATTAATAAATTAGGACTCCTGCTGTCAAGTTGCATTTTGATACTGTATTGGGAGCAGTAGCTGCTTGTCGCATCAGATGATGTCTCTGGGAAGTTGGAACTTCAGGAGGCCGTCTTTCTGCTTAAAAAAGCACTAGAGGTAGTAAAATGTAAGAAACTTCAGTATTTCTAACAGAGCTTTGCCAAAATCTAATTCTGTTGTTGGAAGCTTTTGTGTTGACAAGAGAACTTAATAGGACACAGGATGGTCACTTCTGTGTCTGAAGGTAAAGCAAAACACAGAAGAGGCTAAAAGTTAAATAACTGGAAATCAATGCATGTTAAAAACATGATGTAAATACATGCAGTGCAGAAGGTCTTATCAAAACATTTGAGCTCTAGAAAGTGTTCTTATGTTTAAGTGGACCTTGGTCATCAACTAAATATGTCTTATAAATAAAACCATGAAGCTTTGTAATTTTCACTGTATTTGCTGAGATTTGGGAACACCCGTTTTCTTCCATTACAGACTCCTTCATAGTTGGATAAACAATAGAACGAAGGTTATCAATCATTCAGGGTAAACTGGAAAAAATTGTAGCAGTGATTGTTGTTTTTTACAGAAATACTGTGCAAAAAAGGTTGTAGGTCCTAGAGACTTAAAAGTTTTGAATTTGTCAATGAAAGCGTAGAGTTACTTAAATATAGACACAGCGGCAGGATGTTCTTTACATAAACCTATAAAAGCTTATTCCCTCCTGGTGTCCCAAAATTTAACTTACCAAATTAACCTTACCCATAATGAGTAATGTAATGTTTTAGAATAACCTCTGTGGTATGTACAATTTTTTAAAATGGATTTCAAAGTTGATTAAAAATAACCCAACCTGGACAATTTTATTGTGATTGTGGGACATAAGGTACAATGAGCCATTATCCAGGTGGAGTATTAAATAGCCTTGTTGTCCTTTCCAAGTGCCTTGTTTCAGGTCAGTGTTGGCAAATATATAACACTGTGTACTGATCAGTTCATATACTTTGCTGCCTGCTACTGCTTAAAGCTTCCTTCCACTTTTTGTGGGATCTTCTTAAGCTTTTACGGGAATATGTGCTATAGATATATATTTATAAGATATATGATATTTTGTAGTATGAGGCTAACCCTTACTCATATGAAAAACCTGACCGTACCTTGTTTTGTGAGGAAGCAAGTGAAAGGTGATGTTTGTCTGAACTGCAACCTACAAGAAAGTATATTTCATTATTTTTTCTGTAACATATAATCTAGGCAATCATTGAACTGCTAACTTAAAATTCTTGCGTTGTATTCTGATGACTTTTGACAATATTTGTCCAAATGCATAAGCCATGCTCCGATGGATTAAAATAGTTAACGTGTTGGTGTCATCACTGCTGTTTTAAAATGCTTTTTATTTCTGATTAAAATTCTATACCTGAAAGACATTGGCAAAGATAAACTGGTACAGCAGATGCTCTGTTTTATCTTCCTACAAACATGGCACAGGCTAACCCAAGTGATGGACTTCATGAAATACTGCACTCTTAGCATTTTCTTAGATTATGGAAATAAAAAAGGTATTTGTTGCAAATTAATAGGAAAAATTAAGCCTTATTTGTAACTTGATCATTTGTAACGATCTGTAAATATGATTTTGTAGTCTTGACCAGGCTGTGTTTTATCTATCTCAGCTGGTCTGTAAATCAAATTCAATAATACTGAGTCTTTTCCTTTGCATTACATGAAATAATAGACCGGAAAATGATTTCTCTGAAAAAGAGCTTGAGAGGATCTGCTTCATTGTAATGCTTTACGTTTGGCTAAATGCCAAAGTCAATGTGCTGGCGCTTTTTTGTTTTTTGTTTTTTTTCATATCTGGTTTAAACTGATAAAACATCCTCTTCCTTTTCTTACTCTTTGAATCTGACAAAGTACTATTCATTTCTTTCTTAGTCATTTGGAGAAGCTTGGAGAAGGAAATTCTTCAAGAATTTTTACAGAAATGATATTTCTGTAAAGCAGAAGATACTTTACTGATTGAATATGAAGCTTACGTGGTTTTCTGATATCACTCTATCAGTGTCCCATTGACTTAGAGATGTATACTCAGGATCTCTGCTCTAGAGAGCTTTAGATTCTTGAAAAGCTTCTAGTAAGGTAGGATTCTTTTTTAATCTTTGCTTACCTCATGCTGTGCAGGGCAAAGCTCATTTGCTTTTAAGGTTCCTTTTATCAGCTTTAGGGTTGTGGTAGACCTATTTTGTAATATAGGTTAGAGCCATGCATTTGCAACGAAATGGATGCTTTGGGGGAGCTTTGAAGCTGCATTATATACATATATTGTTTCAAATTGGCTGTGCTAGAGAAGTGATTTTTTGGGGGGGGGGGGCTTGTGAAACAACTTTAGGTTGTTATAAAAGTTATTCTTTTCCTGGATTGTTGCTTGTAAAATGAGAAGAGCCAAAGCTAGCATTGTTCCAATTGTCACCCACCACCTTCCCGAGAGAATTACCAGGAGGATGGATGTAGCTCTTCAGCACCAGGTAGGAAAGGATGAAAATGCTGATCATGTGCAGAACCAAATAGAAGTTCCTTCCTGATTTCAGGTGACAGCTTTCTCTTGCCATATGCTAATGGAATTGATGCTGTGGTCATTCTACCACAGCATCAGGCAGTTCAGGCAGTGAATGTCCTGGTGTGATGAAGGTTCCAACTATGTTGACCATGCATATGTTTTTCGTTTCCTTTAAAAAGCTTTCCAAGATGCATTTTAAATATATTAAAATGTGTAGCCTAAATTAATTTTTTTTTAAAGGGCGTTTTTTTTTTTTTAAATTGTGTGTTACAGTGAAACATAAGTACCAGAATTTACAAATTATTTTACAACAGCTTTCAATTAGGACCACGTTTCATATTCTGTTACTAATCTGAATCTGGTCTGCTCCTGAAAGGATTGCATCAGTTCCCATCTATTGGCACAAGTGGTCCTGCCTGCAGCATGTGGACAGCATTTCAATGAGCTGATCTGACTGAAAGTTACCTGGCTGGGAGGAATCCCATAAAGCCTGATCATCTCCCTAGTTTGCCTCAAAATGTGACTCTTAGTTGCTGGTGCTAGTGTGAGAGAGCTCAGGAACGTGCTGCAAAAGAGAGAGGATCCTTTTGCAGTCAGCCCTCCTTTGGATCAATTTAAGCCAGCTGTGAAGCCACACCCTTAGCTATCAAAAGAAACTGTGTGTGTACAGGACTACATTTTTTTTTCCTCCCACTCATTTCTCAGACCTAGTTTAATTTGAATTATTTACTTTTTGCTTCCCCTAAAGGTAGGCAACTGTGGAAGGTGTCTTGCTTCCTGAAAGATAAATGTTGTCTTATAACTTTCTTAACGAGCGGTAACGTTTGAAGGTCTCTTCATACTCTGTGTTACCCCTGTTTCATGAGCTTAACAAAACAAATTTATAGCAGTTACTGTGTTGGTGAATAGTTGAAGAGGGTATGTGAAGGTACTGGAATTTCTTTGGATTCAGAACTGGTCCTGACAGTGTAGCACAACTGGGTTGTCCAAACTGAAATTTTGTGAAGGAATAATTTGGCAGAGCCTCCATCTAGGGAATTAGAAGTGCATGAGTGAAGAAGGTACATTTGCCCTTTCGAGAACTAAGGAAGCTTGGAACGTGCCGTTTCAGTGGCATGGGTCTCATTACAGTAGTCTGAATATTTAAAGACAGTGTTAACAAAGTTGTCTGGAAACCAAAATATTTTGCGTTTAGTTAAAGGAAATGTAACTTTTTCTCTTATGCTGCACTTGCATGCTTATCTCATGCATTTACTGAAGTGAGTCAAAATGGTCCAATCACTGTAGCTATAGAGGAGTGCACGAACATAAAATTGAGGCTTTTCTAATGAACAGTGGTGTTAGTTCATGGCTTTGTGATGAGCAATGTTTGTGAAAGAGGAGAAGATGTAGCAGCAGCTCTGGTTCAGGTGCTAAGCCCTTGAAACGTTTTGGGATGTAATATAGATAGTTCAACGACTGATTTTTTTAATCTCCTCTGAGGAGAAAGGTAGTAAGCTCAACATAATGATCTTCAAATGTGGCTGCTAACTGTACTGGCCTGGGCTGAGCATACTGTTATATTATATGGACGATGAACTTTTAGGAAATCCTTCCAGTGTGACTGTAAAACAGCAGCAATTTTTGTTGACAACAGTACCCTTGATTCATCGTCATTTCTTAGTAGTTTTATTTTCCACTCTTTATTTTTTGACCTTTTCAACTTTTGCTCTCTGTTATGCTTCTACGTTCTTTTATTAACAGTAAAACTATGACATGGAAGGTATGAGAGAATCTCGGGTGACTTGGGTAACCTGTGACCTTTGGTAACTTTGTGACCAAAGCGTTCCAAGTTCTTTGACGAATAGAAGACTTGACTTTAGTTGATTCATGTTTGGAGGAAAAAAAAACACCTTTATAGTTTCTCAGGAATATTATTACCATACAAATGATTAATTCTGCTTTTAAATTTAACAGTTACTGATTGCTAATCAAAATGCTTCTTCTGTATAGTACAACTGCACTTTGAAAGTTTATTGACATAAGGTATAGAAAAATATATAAAGCTCATGTTGTCTGATTAGCTATAATAATAGTATAAGCTGGCCTTGATACTGCTCTTATGTTAAATACACCTGACTGAGATTAGTACATTTCTTTCTTCCTTCTGAATCAAATAGCATGGCTTGTGTGTATGAATACCGGTTGCATTTAGTTATGTGGCATAGTGTGACTTAGTCTACACTTTGAATACTTTGTTTGCAATGTGGATGAAATCTGAATTTGCCACCGTTTTACAGGCTGACTTCTTAAAATGAGTCAATGGTAATATTTCACAATATACTTTCCTTTTTTGTAGGCAAAACCAAAGCTCATCGAACCAATAGACTATGAAAATGTCATTGTTCAGAGGAAAACTCAGATTTTGAATGATGCTTTACGTGAGATGCTGCTTTTCCCTTATGATGACTTTCAGGTAATTTAACGTTTTTGTTGTTTTAATTATATTTTAGCAGTAGTAGTCATGAGATAATAACTTTTGATGACTTTGCTATTTAACTCTTTCTTTTTAGCTTAAAAAAAATAAAAATGTTTGTCATCAGAAACTCTTTACACTGCTTGATTTCTTCTGCCAGGTTGCAGTAGAAGAAATAGCACATTTTGTTCATACTTTCAGATTATGAGCTCTACCTGCGCGACCCAGCAAGCTTAAAGCCTTTTGAAGCAGCTGATCAGAGTGTCGTTTTAAAGTATGTTTCTGTCTTTCTGAAGTAGGAAATCGTGACATTCGTTCGAAAAAAGCATTTGTTTTTTGTCATGTTTAAATTCTCAAAATGATTTTTTTTCCTCTCCGTAACAGTGAAGGGTAGGAACCTGTTTAAATGAAAGTTGTGATTCTCATTTTTGTTACCAGCCGAAAATGGGTTTTGACTGCATATACCCCACACAACAGGGCTCTGACCTAAGAAAGTTACGATTAACTGAAATTTGTGCTAATCTTAATATATTTTTGTAGAACTGTGTTTTTCTATGTAAATACACTGGTTTTGAATCTTCGCTAGAGCAAGTTAGAATAACCAGCAAAATGTGTTTGAGACTATAGTTAGTGTAAATAATGAAGAAAAAGTCTCTCTCATAAACCCCCTGTACCTGCAGTCAAAATGTCTACCTATGTTTGAAAAGTATGCAGACATCTGAACTAGCTGTAAATTAAGTACTTCTGGGGGCTGTATCGTACTTGAATACCTCAGTGAGACTTACTCCTGAAAACTTACATTGAAAAGTTGAGCACTTTGTTCAGGTAATAATTGAAGCTAAGGTTATGTTTGTCACAGTGAGAGTTGCTAATGAGCTATTTCTGCAAAAGAGCATATAAAATCCTGTAACACATATTGGCTTTTTCACATATTCTGTAGCATGTTAAAATATTTACTTGAGTCCACTTGGACACTCTGCTGTTTTAGTGTAGTCTATGCTTCGTTACCACTGATTCTTACATGAGTAACTTTCTACTCAAGAGCCTTCCTCCTCTGAGTTACAAATTCTATTTTTAGCAAGCTACAGGTTTTTAGAAAGTAGTTTGAGCTTCATGTATTCTCAGCCAGCTATGAAAGTTTGAAAGACTGTATAAGTAAGACTTCTCACAAAAGAAAATTGTGCTGCCTGTGGACATTATGTAATGATACTAGTCTTCAAATACTAGATCACTTATGATGAGCCTACCTACACCACGTAATGGTGTTCATATTGAAAAATGTGAGTAAGCCATGCAAGCTAGATTCCCTTCCACAGTGTGGATCTTCAATACTCTAATCAAGAAGAACCGCGGGTACTTTTGCTAAGTATACTTTTATCTAACGGACTAACTCATTTCCTGGGAGTCATTCTGATAACCAGCTCCTAATTATCAAAGCAGAAGAAACAAGCCAGTCAAGAATATCCTCAGGCATTTTGCTTGAACCGTCTGTGATATGTCTGAAATATTTAACTGCTGTTTCAAAAAGTTTATTTTGCAGTTCTAAACTTCAGGCCTACGTGACTGAAGTTTGTCCATGGTTCTCAGTGACCCTTTAAAGGGAGTGACTGAATTTTGTTTGCAAGCTAGCTTGGCTTTTGTCATCCTTTGTTTAGATTCTGTGATCGGATTTTCATCAAAGCAGCTAAGTTTGTGTTTATATCAAAGGATTCCCTTCAGGTGGTCATAATTTCAGGAATATAGTCAAATTTCCTTTTTTGTTTATCTATCATAACTGTAATATCTGAACATGTTTTCTGGGTTTCCCCCGTCATCCTTGGTAGAATCTCATTTTAGCCTCAATTTGATTTACGTAAAGACTGATTGACAGTATAAAACTTCTGAAAAGTTTCTTCTAAAATGTACTGGCACAAACATATAGCTCTCCAGTACCTCTCTAAGCGATCTCCTTTTTGTTTTCAACAGTCTGTGATGAGTTTAAATCTATACTCAATATGTTAAAGTATTACAGAGTCAGAGAACAGAAACCTTATATCTATTTTCTTTGTAGTGTTCATTATCTCACAGACCTCTTATTTATTATTTTGCAAGTTGAACCATGTAACCCTGTGCAGTTTTCCATAAACATATTTACAGTTTTGAAGCCTTAAATCTTGAGATGGTTGCCAGTATCATTTGAATTTTTTAAATAATGGCATATTTTCTATATTTGCCATTCTGCTTCACATGTATTTTTTTAATACTTTTCCTTCTAACTTGATGGTACTGCACAATGTGTGGGTAGTTCTTGGTAAGGCTCAGCTCAAATGCTTGGTGTTGCCTTCATCCCCTATAAGATGAATTTAAAATAATGAGACAGAGTATTTAGAACTATCTGTATGTGTACTTTGAACAGTTTATAGGTGGAAACTCCTACCATTGTATGAAAAGCTGTTCAAGCCGTTTCCTCTTACAGCATTCAGTTCTTTTTTTCTTTCAAAGTTTTTCCTCTTGCTTAGGTTAAACTGATTACAATCTAAAAAAACACTTACCTAAAAAGGAAGCCAAGCCCTGATAATTTATAAAAACATTAAAAGTAAAGTTATTTTGTTACTAGCATGGCCTTTCAGCCACAGCAAACAGCATTTAAAATCTCTTCTAATATTTATTCCTCAGCACCTTGATACCACTGAAACTTCAGTCTCCTTCTACAATTTTTAGCAGATTACAGAATAAGAACAAATTATGTAGTTTAATAGAGGCAGGTCAATAACAATATTGAATTTGTGCCAATGTTGAATTTATTTTGGCAGAAAGGGGAGACAAGTGTTTGTGCTTAATTTGGATAACTGATTTTATTATTTTTTCAGGTAGTGCAGTTAGTTAACTGGAATATAACTTAATAGGAACTTTTTTCGTATAGTTAGTAAGAATATTTATAGAGATTGAATTTTTTTTTGTAACAAATAAACTATTTGAAGAAAGATTTTTGCACTTTCTCTGCTCTTTGATTACTGACTGGAGTTTTCCAGTGTTTGGGATTTATGTAATGTATGGGAATATGTTAAGTGCGTTTATGTTGTTATTATAGTTTTTGTTACAAAAAATGATTACGTGACTGGCTCACTGTTATTTCCACTCAAGCAAATTACAGATTATAATTTTCTAAGCATCTGCTTACTGTTAGAATTGTAACAAAGTAGAACTATCTTAATTCTAGCTACTTCTAATTACTTCACCATTTTGATATTTGATTCAGAATTTTCCTACCATGTTGTGAGACTCACTCAGTGTCTCGTTCAGTATTCGTTACCATTATCACCTTCAGTTTGTAACTCTTACAACCTCAGAGAAGCTGGGTATTGAAGGAGCTCTCATGTGAACTGTAAGTTGTGAAATTGGAAAGTTTGCACAACAATTGGCTTCTTCGGACCATGCATAGCTTACTTTTGTTTCTTTCTCCCTTCAAAAGTTATTTGCTTTTAGAGATGAAAGATAAAGGAGTTTTCTGCACTGAATTTGCTCATCAGGTTATTCCCCAACTTAATTCTCATCGTATTTTAGGAGATGATCATTTTATATTTAGAGATCTTTTTACTGTTAACATCACTGAGTTTGCTTTCATTCTGAATAACTGGACTCTCTTAAGCTTTCAGTTCCTTTGTGTTTCGTAGTCCATTTACTTTCTAGCTACTTCTCTTGTTTAACTTTCAGTATGGTCCTAACATACTGTGTTTCGTTAACTGTAATGATAGCTTCACTTTTTTATTTTTCCATTGGAACCTCTCCTATTAATTCTCTTGTTATTCCCAATAACAGTGCTGTCAGTCATTCAGGGTTATACCTCTGATTTTACTCTTGCCTCCCAGCAAGAATCTATTCCATATCTAGCGGGCACACTCTTGTATCCGTTTTTGTGCCTATCCATGGTTTGTTTTAATTATTCCAAGTCACCTGAATTTCAATAACTTACTAAATAATGAAATAGCTTCTTATTCAAATAGCATTAGTTTAAAATGGACCACCTTCATAGATCATATAGAAATCGTAACTCAATGAATGTGAAATGGATAGATGATATTTACTATAACGGCATAGTAGGTAAATTCTTAAAAGAAACCATAAACCGATTGCTTTGCAGTAAGATACCTTCTATCTAAATGCTTTTATTTCAAAATACCTAACTTCTGAATAGTATCTCCGTTCCTATAGTAAAATTTTTTTTCTCAATACAGGATGAGTTTACTTGTAGCACAAGCAATGTGGATATTTTCCTCAGTAAATCCCGCTGTTACTCTGAAGGTGTTTGAGTGCCTCACGCAGATGTTTTCCCTTTTGATTTTGAGTCATCTGGATTTAGTTGCCGCTTTGGAATTTAAATACCTTTGTGCAGCATTTTTTTCCCCTTAGATTATGTGGAAATTGAGGAGAGGAGGCATGTGTGCCTCATGTACTGAGATTCTTGACCTTATGGACCGGTAAGGTGTATGAGGGAATATGTGAATTTTAACTACTGCGTAAGTATACTGATTGACATTCAGCCAAATAACTTAATCTAGCTCCACAGTTATGAAAAAGTGCTTTAACTGCATTTCTGAAGTGTGAGAAATAGTAGCGTGTCTTCACTCTGTGTTGTAGCTCTCTGCAGAGGTAACTAGGACAATGAAGTGAACTGATGCTAGAATTGGAAGTAATAGTTATATTGCTGTGTATTGTTATGAACTAATTAGCCCTGCTGATGATTCTTGATCAGTCCTGGAAAGCAAATAAACCTGGATGAAATGCACTCCTAATGGAGCTATACTGCTTCCAGAACAGTGCAGCTCTCCATAATACTGTGTTACATGTTGATATTGACTTGTTTAGAGTGAGGTGTCTACGTACACTAAGTTGTGTGGGCATCTACACTGTCACACCCAGATATGGTTTGCAGTTACTTTGAGAACTAAATTGTATACTCGAAGGATGCCCTGAAACACTTTGCTGTAAAGACACGCATGCTGCTGAGGGTAACTGGGACACCCAAGTATAGAAAAAAAGAGATGTTGTACTTTTGGTCTCCTTGCTCTCAAAAACTTGAGGGAGTCTGGAAATCCAGGATTGGACCAAATAGCAATCAGATGCTATAGCATCAAAAGGGAACATGCAAAATCTGTGATGGGGACAGCACTAAACAAGTATTTTATCTTTTCACTGGCTTCTGGGAGATCTGAATTATTTGTACTGAAAACTGCTGCTGTTTATGTATCCAGTTACTCTGCCTCCTGAGCTCTCTGTGTGCTCTTTCATTTAAAAGGAGGGATCTCAGTGGATAATATGCCTGGAGAGTACTACTGAGTGTCCGGTACTGCTGCTGTTTCCTGTTGTATACTGTTTGCTATTGGCTTTTTTTCCCTCCTCTATCTCAGTTCTTTGCCCTCTATCAATGATGTGATAACCTTGGGCATTAACAAGAAGAGATTTTAAAATATAGACATCCTTATTTGCAATAATAAACATGGGCTGGAAGAGGAGGAGCAGCAGAAACCTTTTATAGAACGCTCTTATTTAAAGCTCTCACCTTTTAGTTAATGCGAGTTAAGTACCTCTGAAAATAGATGTTATGACTGGCACTATAGAAAGAAATTAAGTCTAAGTAATCCTACGAGAAATTACATCTTGAATAGAAAAAAGAAGCAAAAAAAAATAATAATTTTAATGTGCAGTTAATGTCCTCCTTTTAGAGACAACACAAAGTAAGCATGTCAAAATGCACAGACATTTCTTTCAGAAGATTCAAAGGAGTTTTGCTAAATCTTTTTCCTTTGAAATCCATGTTGTGTTTTTTTCCTAGGTGTTTAGCCAACAGTGCTAATACAAGGCTGCAATTTAGCATTTAAAATTAGCTTGTGATACAACTTCTGACACAGCCCACGCGGCTGATAAGTCTCTTCTGGTATCTAGCAGCTTTAAGGGCATGATCCTAACATACATCATGCCTTTTATTTCATTGAGAGTCTTTTAAAACAATTTCTGTTATTGCTTCTTGATGATTTGCTTCAATGTAACATCATCTAAAGTAAGAATGTCCTGGGTAAGTGACCACTGAATTGTTACCCTGTGCTTTTCTCTCCAGTTTTCCTGTATTTTGCATGGTCCACTGCTTGTGTATACCCACTTTTAAAGTGTTACTCTTCTCTTTTTTTATTCCCTTCCCAATATTTTGAGTAATCAACTATTAATAACCATAATTTCAAGGGTTCTAAAGGGATGAGGAGGAAGAAGCAGGGTTTTTTGAGGAAATTTTGCCAGTTCATACTCAACAACCGGCACAGGTAACAGCCTGTGAAAAGAAAAAGAAAATTTTTAAAATAGGTGTTGGCAGTGAGTATGTACTGTCAGCAGCGATACTTTGCACTTTTCCTATTCACTGTAGCTGCTGAGACTTTGTAGAAACCAAGAATAAAAGTATCACTATTAGGTAGACACTGTCAAATTTATAGAGCAAGAAGAGAACCTTATCAGATGACATGGAATCCTTAAATACCACCAAAGGGGAACAAAAATATATACTACTCATGTTTTAAGACGGGAGGAAGGAAGGCAAAAGCTAAGGGATAACAAAACAACGCTAAGGCTCTCAGATATGACTGATTGGTCTGAAGGCAGGTAAAATAGACTTGAAGAATGTTGTGTGTTGGCTGGCTTGTCTCTCTCACCTACATCTACTTACAGTCTTTGCTTCTGAAGTATGTGCATAACGGACCTGCTTTTTGGTGTAGAATTGCTCAGGAATGGACTGTAAAATAGCTTGATACATTAGAGAAAACACTGGAAGCTTAAGAAGATCTGCCATTATTTTTTGCTACAGAAACGTTGATTTCGGTACTTTATTCCCTCAAATGAAGTGAATAATTTTGAGAATTAACTATTTCGTATATGGAAAATATGCATATGCTAATTTTGCATTTATTTAAAGATTGTGATTTTGTTGATTCATGTGTTGCAGCAATGTCATAATCCTGGAAAAAGGCCTATTGTTGCTGCACGTTTACAAGATTGTTTAAATACTTAGGTATGCACAGTGCTGCTACAAAATACTTGGCTGTCTTTTGGCAGTTCTTTGGTATCACCCGAAAGCATGTTCATCGTAAAAAGACCCTGGCCATCTAGCTGACTTTCCGCATGCTTCAGGGCAAAGTAACAGCTAACATAACTCAGAAAATCATGTGCCAGATTTTAACAGCAGTAAAATATATATGCATATATCAGTAATATATCAGTAAAATGTAATTGGAACCTTTTGCTAAACCTGTCGAGAACATGAAAACACCTTCTAGCCTGGGACACGTAACATGGAAAATTCTAATTTCAAATTAGTTTAATATTCTCAAATCCTAAGTAGTGCTAAATCTCCCTAGGAAGCAGAAAGAACACTGAGATAGACGAAATCTTAAGCTGTAGCCATTGCAGTCTGCACAGGTTGTAGATTTCACCGTCTGTATTCCACCAGGTTTAGAGCAGCAAGTACTCCTTGACTGTGAGACTTGGGGAAATGTCCTTCCTGCCATGGCCTCCTAAGAAACCTGAGCGCATGGTGCTACGTATTATCCTAAATGCCTGGCACTCAGTTGGAAAACAGTATCAGTAAAAGAGCCTGTGAATTGAATGCCTTAATAGTGCACATGAATCCTGGCTAGCATTAAAAGCTGTCTTCCTTAGTTTGATAGCATAGTAATCGAAAGTTTTTAATCTTTTTGGAGAGCACAAGGCACGTTCCATAGTTCCTGATGCTCAAGTAAATGAAATGATAAGTCAAGCCTCAAAAGTTGAAACATGTGACTGCTACCAAACAGGTCAAATTACGTAGTTTCCACATACTTTCTCTACCTCTACCATCTTAATGTTTGTTTACTTCCCAATTTTTTTTCTTTTGGATTTTACTGTATAAATGTGTGCCTGCTCGTGTTTCAAAATACTGTTGACTGTTGCTTTATGTTATTTTTATGGGATTGCTTCAAATCCAAAGATATTATCACTCATTGCATTTCCTGGCTCTTTGATGAGTTACTGCAGCTGATGGATGACATACTTGAGAAGGAAGCAGCCTGCATTACAACAGTTACTAACGTGGACGAACTGGAAAATTAAATTCTTTTAGTTTGCAATTGATCTTACTGCAGTACTAAGATAATCTTTTTACTTGAGAAAGAGTAGAGAAACCTTTACTCTTATAGTGTTAATTATGTTGCAGGATAACAGCAGCAGAAATTCTAGAAGTATATACCTCTAGTTCAACTGGATAAAGTTTCACTATAGTGTAGGGCCTGGTTAATGATTTCGTGGCTTTCCCATTTGCCTGGAAAATGCCACGCTAGTTCCTGATTTAAAACAAAATAAAATATATTTACCTATGTGATTATATGTGAAATATTTATATTCTTTCCTTTCAAATATCAGATGACTTCAGGCTGAGATGAGGATCTAGACAATTTGGCCTTTACCTCTTATTGGCTTAATTCTTTTTATCCCCAATAGTCTGTTCCCCTAAGTGCAGGAGAATAGTTTTAATATATTAACTGCAAATTGTTGTGTGTCATGAGTCTAGCAAATTTTTAACATGAAGAAGCAGAATTTGAAAAGAGGAGAGGCTGTTTGGGCTTTATTTTACCTTTTTTCCCTTTTTTTTTTTTTTTTTTTTCCAACGAATACTTTGAAACTTTACCACATTATTAATTTGGTGGGGATCCTGTAACTCTTAGTTAGTGGTATCAGTTGATGTATATATCATAAAATTGTTTTCTTAATTTGTCATCCCTTTCTTCTTCCCTGCTCCCACATATCTTATGAAGCAATAGGAAAGCCATTTTTCTAATAGAATTGCGTGTGTGGCAGAGCTGATGATGCAGGTTTTTCCTCAGTTTGGACATTCAGTTTCTCTTCGGTACCTGATTGCTATTTTTATGATACAGAAGGATAAGTCTCTTTCCTCTCTGATTGGATTCAATTCAGTGAATGAGCATAAAATTCACTTCCGCTTAAGAGGGACATACATCTATCCCCATATTTTCAGCCTGATTTTCAGTGGAAAAAAGGCCTATGCAGGCATGCAGTGGATGTAGGGCAATCACAGATTTTTGCCTTTTTCTCCATATCCCTGATATTTTCTAAGACAAACAATAGGTTGTTTTTCTGATCTCCGGGAAAATGAGCGTCATTTGCAAACTTCTGTTAAAGATGATGGATGTTGTTTCCATATAAAATCTACTGAGTCCTTTTTTGACCTGAGATTGAAAAGTAGAGCTATGTTTTAGAGTAGCTGTGAAGTTCATGAATGTTCAAGCTGCTGAACACCTGTCAATGTAAAATGGGCTGTTAGTTTTTGCATTTGAGTCAGGAAAAAAATTGCAAGTCATAATATCACTGTTATATATACTGTTTGATCTATTGTAAAAAAAGCTATGCTTCTTTTAATAAACAAGTTGTATATTTCAATATGTTTATGAAAACAAATATTTTAAACTTAATGTGATTTGAAATGACTTTTTCTTATTTTGTGATTAAAACAAGGAACGTGATTCTAGAATTCAGAACACCTCATTCTTAAATGCTGTTTTGGTGTATGTGAATCTCTTGATGCAAGGCACAAGCTATTCTCTAGCTAATTGAAAGTTTCTATAACTATATACTACAGGATGTATTGGTCCTGTGGGATTTTGTTTTTGTAGTTTTTCCTTTTGTTCCCTCCCCATCTCCCATCCAAGCAGTTAGTATCAACACTTTTCATCAGAGTACTGGACCAGGTGGATCGCTGGACCATGATTATATGATAAATTTTCTTTTCTTAAATCTTTACTATACTTGAATATTGTAACTTCAAATGTGCTCCCCAGATAACAGGATGAGACTCTGATAGCAGCAGAAATTCTGAAATCACCTTATGGAACGAACCTTTGGTAGAGGCAATTTACAATAATGTCCTCATGTACTGTTTCTTCTTGCCGGTTAACATGTGGAGTTTTTTCTTCTCGCACACTTCCCTGATCCTTCCTGTTGCTGTAATGTTACCTGTACTCTTGCACCGCTGTACAAGCGAGGGATCAGAATTCCCTTCTAGGCCCAGGCTATGGAAACTTTTATGTCCACCTGGTGACCCAGGCCATGAGATTTATTGTTTTTTTTGTTTAGGTGTATTTTTCACATGATGCAAAATCGTTTACATTGCTTGGCAGTTGTTGTCACTTGTTGTCCAGAAGTTTCTGAGATTGTAGAGTTTTCACCTTTTACACTTAAGTGTCTAAGGCTTACTTCAATATAGGTCTTAGAAGTAAAATTTCATGGTCATGAGAGATTTCCTGCTGACAACTTTCTTTTGCTTCTCTGAACTCTGACACAAAGTGGGATTAAGTTCTAATTTAGTAAGTGTCCTTTGATATGCTCAAGTATATGCAGGAACCAAGGCCTTCTTTCTTACCATTGGTTTAACAGTGCAAGTTACCTTTTTGTGAGCTGAGATCTGCCATTGAACTGCTCTTCTTAATTTGCTTTGGGGTTGTTACTTTTTTGAGTGTTTGTTCTTATATGTAATAATAACACTACCCAAATGTCTATCTTCAGATATTGGAATTACGTTGTCAAGATGGAATTATTTTTACTAGTATTTTCTTGCCCATGTTAATGAAATAGAGGAAAATATGACATCTAATTCTTGTTGAACCCAATCTCACCCTCTTGATCTTGCTATGTAAAATAGGAACAAGTTGGTAATCTTTGAAATCAGATTTTGAATTGGCAGTTTCGAAACTATTCACAGGATGTTTCCTGTTGGGCTTCCATCCTGCTTGCAGTAATGTAACTGAGTGTTGCCATATTATATCATCTTTGCTCTAATTGCAAGATTCGTTAATTTTCTATTGTTGTTGTTTATCAGACAGCATTATTGAAACGGCAGAGTCGATACATACGTTCAACAGTTCCTGAAAATGCAGAAAAAGAAGCTCAAAGTTTGTTTGTAACTGAGGTAATGCTGGAACTGCATGTGGCTATGTATACTAGCAGTGTTATATATGCATTGTTTTGCTTCTGCTTCATTTAATCTTCAAAAAAAAAAAAAAAAGCCTTGAAAGACTACTAAATGTTTATTGCCATTTATATGGCAATGATTTTGAGGAAAAATTTCCAAGAAAACTTGGTACTTTTTACATTTTTTGCTGGAAAGGAAGGGTTACAGGATAACTTTAAATTATATCATTAGTGTAATTGCCTTTTGTGGATGCTTCTCTGCACCCTACCCCTTAATGCTTTGGGCTTTTCCAGATGATTATGGTTGGCTTACATACCTTTGACTAATATTGGAAGCAGCAGTGAATCTAAATGAATCAATGTAATTTCATTTTTCTGTTAATATTTCACCCCAAGCCATTTTCTTCCATGGCATAATTGTTCATAAGTTTGTACAGTGTGCTGGGACAAAGGTATTCTTAACTCTAACATTTGTAGAGGGCAAAATTCACCCTGATTGCTGAATTACTATCGTTACTTGTTGAGTTTAGAAAATTCAGTACCGGTTTTCTTTTGCAAGGCAGTTTACTGGCAATACAGCTTTTTGGAACAAATGATGTGTTTCAGTAAGACCTCATCTGCTAGAAGTGTATCTTTTATAAAGCTAGAAGATGATGAATACAGCTGGTATGTGAACTGATCACCTTTGGTTGTCTTAGAAGTCAAAGCACGATTGCCCTGCAATTGAAAAACATGACTCAGAAAACTCGATATTACAATATTAACACATTGCACGTACTGTTACAGAGGCAGTGAAGTCAAATTTGTATTTAAACATATACTTTTTGTGCACTTAAATGAATATTTAAATTCAAACTGCATGCTTACAGCTGTTGAAAAACAAAGACATAACTGAGCTCTGGACAAGACCGCAGAAAATGACATTGTACTCCACCCATACTGCTAAAACAAAAAAGTAGTGATTTATCTTGGCTTCCACAAAAGTAACATAAAACTAGCAAAAGCAATATGGTACAAAATTTTGTATGTTATATGAATCGACTTACATGTACACAAATACAGCACCTAATATTTCAAAAAGATTGTAATATCTTTCAAAATACAGATGTACTGCTTTCCAGGCAATTGCTCCTGCTGTAGCTCATTAAACTTCATGATTCACCCATAGCATTCCTCACTCCTTGTTTAACGTGCTCAAATTTATCTTAGAATTGCTTAGGACAGATATTAAGGGTAACTGTCGTTATAAGGAAATCGCTTTAAGGTTTGAGGTAGATTCTGATGTTTGGAGCTCCCTCAGTTTTCTTAGAATTACAACAGACATTTGCAACATGCATATTTCAGAAGTTAAAACGCTATATTATCTTAATGTGCATCAGCTGAAAAACAATAGATGATACAAAAAAGAACTGTAAGAATTGTAATTGGCAAGATTTCTTTTCTTCCTGAAAGGCTTCAGTAAGATACTAAAGGTAAAGCAATTAAGATCGTAATCATAGTCAGAACCAGGGGAGTGCCAGCTCAAGCAAGCAGTTAAGAGAAACTTTAGGTTGGAAGGTGTGTTTCTTCTACATAGAGCATGTGTCCAACACATAGCGATAGTAATTCATAAATGGCCGTAACATGGGAGATTTTTTCTGTTCTAGGGAATGCTGTTAGTTAATCATCTTCCATGTAACACTGATATTTGGTTTTTGGGTTTTTTTGTTTTTTGTTTTTTTCCAATAGTGCATCAAAACCTACAATTCAGACTGGCATGTTATTAACTACAGATATGAAGATTACTCAGCAGACTTTCGACAGCTTCCAAAGTATGTATGTTATGCAGTGGTATAATGCAGATTTTGAATTTGTGAAGGACCTTTAACTATATTTAAAATAAATCAATTACAGAAATATATTAATTTATGTAATGTGTAACTTGAAATATGCTGTATCAGTGTTTAATTCTCTGTAGATATTCTTAAGATTTCTAGGTTGGAATTAGTACCAATGAACCTGAAGGTATAAAAACAACTTAAGTCATTTCCTGGAATGATCTGTTAGTAAAGCTGCCTTAAGTCTTTCACAGAGAGGTCAGAGTGAGAATTTGTGTCATTGATAATATAAGAGCAAATAGGATAACTATTTACTCTAACTGAACAAGGTAAAGTTTAGTTGAAGTTAATATCAGCATATCCTGATTTTTGTAGCTGCAAAAGAAACTTTGAGGTCTCTCTCTAGGAGCTTAAGAGGATAGAGCCTAGTGCAGACAAATATTCATAGGATATTAGCTGAGAGAACTGGACACAATTATTTTTGAGTGTTGTAAGAATATACTACTGTGTGCTCTTAAAAAGCAGACAGTGTTTTGAGGGTGATTTAGAAATGTAAGCGAAGAGGTGAAATTCAGGTGAATCAGCTCTCCTTTTTTTTAAACTGTATGCTCATCCTTGTTACAGACATTAAGTCTAGTATTAATTCACAGTCACTTAAAAGCAATTGACTGCTTTTATGTGCTTCTGTCAGAGGAGTTCTTGGAGAAATATATAACTGCAAATAAAACATTTTCAGCATAAATATGAAAAATTATGAACACATTAATTAGTTCTTGCTGGATATTTAATCAAATTTAGTTTCACTGTGCTGTAGGTGTTTCTTATTAATGTGTAATTTTGTATTAATAATTGATAAAAACTGTAGAAATTTTTGGAAGAAAGGTTTTAGTCAAAACACGATTTAAGGGATTTTATTTCGATAGGAGATGCTTTTCCCTTTAGTGAAAAGCTCTGCTACATTTCCTGTACGTACTACAGATATGCCTTCTAAAGACTTTCACAATGTGAAGAAAGTCTTCATAATTTTTTTGATAGGGAGAGGGGTGGGAAAGGTGAAATTGAAGGGAGCTTGCACTGTTTTTTCATTTGTTTCTGAAATGTCCATTTCCAATTAACAACTTCAAAACAAAAATACTACTTCTGCTAACATGCCTGATTTGTCCTTCGTAAGTCCAGATAACATTTTGCATTGCAGTTCTTTTTTTTTTTTTCTTTTACCATGTGTATCTGTCACCTTAGTGCTAACCAGTTAACCTGTTTCTTTGTTATTCTTCGTAATAAAATTTTCTTCTTGTATATTTTCTGTGTTGTAGTAACTCTGTTTCCAAACACTATCTTGGCCTAGAAATTTCTCTTCACAGCATTTTAACTTCATCAGTCTTTAAGTTATGACTTTCTCCAATTCAGTTTCTGTTTTAGCTCTTTCCATTTTTAAACCTTTAATACCAATGTTTTCTCATTACAAAGTGAACATCAAATACTATAAGATTTATTCATCTTCTTTGAATGATTTGCTCTCTTGAATGGTTCCCTGGTGGAATTCCCTGAAGGACATTTCCAGGGCAGCTCAAGGCACAAGAACTGTATCTTTATATTGGTATTTTGTAAAGAAAGAAAGGAGGAATGGGAACTGAGTCATTTCTTCTAGCGAAATGGAAGTGCAGTGGCCTAGTCAATCGATCACAGTTCATGTGACTGACCAATTTCCCAGTTAAAAAGGCCCACTGGTTTGTCGGGACTTGGATTTGCGGCTTATGTCAACGTATGCTATATGTACTGAGAAGATTAGAGCAGGTGTTTAAACTAGTGCGTTTTTTCCACAGAATGATTCAAAACAGAAGTCGAATCTACACAGTGTAATCTATTACAGATTTTGTAAACTGTCTGCTAGAGCAATCTTTCAAATTTTTCAAAATTTTACAGGGAGACTATAGATATTAGATCCTTAACTTTTGAAGTATCTGAGAAAGGCTAAATACACTGAATCCCACAACTCTTGGAAGATCTGTATCTTCCTTTCTTACTGTCCTGCATTTATCAGTTAAGAAATAGCTTTCTGTCCTTGTGATAAGTTCTTATCTACTGCAGGCTTTGTAAAAGTCAGAACTTGATTTTATTTGCCCTGAACAGCAACTAATCCTAGTCAGTAGGAAAGTGAACATTTTGAGTGCGTTGTCCTGAAAGGAGCCAATGGTTACAGGTATTAATTCTTGCACCTAAGATAATACTAGGAATGTAGTGGTGGGCGTGGGAAAAGGCATTTAGTTCTCTCTGGTTAAGTATAAGGGCAGCTACTAGCAGAACAATGAAAGGACTGTGGCCGGGATGTACAAATTAGGAGGACTGCAGGACAAGAAATGTATTTCATGAAAAACACATGTTTTTAGTTGGCTATTATTGTACTTTGCCTTCACTTAGGGAAATTACCTCCTTATTTTTGCAGCTATAAAATATGTAACCAGTCTCAAAGTTTCTAGTATTTTAGAAGCTTTTTCTTTCCTAGTAAAGGGACAAAATCGGAGAAGCTTCCAGTTCATTTATATGAAGTGGATGAAGACGCAGATAAAGATGAGGTGAGATGATAGCAATTCCTTACTTTCTCTTGCTTTCAGTAAAGAACGTTGGGTTAGAAGAAGTTAGAAGTTAGGTTAAGTGTTGATGTCAGTAAGTGAAAACGGAGATCAGCTTGAATAGTCCAAGCAGGAAAAACCTGTAGCTGTAGTACATACCTCCCTTCAAATAGTCTTGTATTCCCAAGGTCTGTTGTATGAGTAGAACAAATTGTAATAGAAGGTGAAGCAAAAGAAGTTTTAATACAGGTGAAGTATAATCCTTCTTTTCCAAAAAATACTTAAGCGTGCATGGCAGCATAGCCTGCAGTGCGAGTTAAAACCAGTTTATTACAAATTTCAGTGTGGATAAGTCCTGAAGATCTGTCATGGAAACAAAAGCTATTAAAATTTGGATAAAACTCCGCTGTGTTTTTTTTTCTTGTTATTGGCTTAGGAAAACCACATGTCTATAGCCTCAAGTAATTTTCTAATATATTTCAAGTGTCAAAGACTGTTTTTCAGTAACTGCTTCTGTTATGTGTGTGATTTATTTTGTTTTTGCCGTGCCCTATTTTGAAACAGAGTGGTTGAATGCCAGAGCTTTCTTTTTTTTTTTTTATGAGTACTTGAACTCTTGCATCACAGAAAACAATTAAAGTAAAATAAAAAGATTTTTCTGTTTTCTTACCACTTAACAATTACTTTGTTTTTAAATTCCTTGTTTTCTGAACTGCTGTGTATGAAATAAAAATAGATCCTTATAAATGTTGTTGAATTAAATGTGAAAAAGCAGTCCAGAGAGTGTGTCTGAATAGGTAGATTCCTAAACAGATTGTCTTGGGATGCTGTTTCTCCAATGTTGCTATTAATATATACTATGATATCTGGGCAAATAATTTCCTATCTCTTTATCCAATTCTTCCTAATATTTATAAAACAGTGAGTTAAAGCATGGAAAAAAATTAAATGGACAAATAGTTGTGATTGTTTCTAGGAGATATACTTATGCCTAGAGTTAATGATCTTCCCTACTACTATTAACTGGGCACTGAAAAAAATACAGCTTGTCTGTTATCAGGTGGTACATTTTTTTTACTGGGAAATGCAAATAGAAAGGATGTCCTGTTCAATGTTGTCCAGTTTCCTGCTACAGCAGGCAGTAACGTCATATTTCTCTCAGAGTAACAATGTCTGGAGAATAAGTCTGTTACTGTTTGCTTGAGGAACTTAAAATATAAACAGAATAAAGTAGTATGGTAGGAAAAAGAGCGAGCTTAGTGGGTGTGACGGAAGCAAAAATTCTTTTCTCAAGATACGAATTACCTTTTGAGTAAAAACTGCTGAACGAATGCGAGAGGCTTTTCTTTCAAACACTAACATCTTTGTAAGCCAAAAAGTATATATGCAAGTCTTTGTTTAAGAAGTGTTTGGTATTTGGTTTGATTTCTGAAAAGAATGGCAGAAACAAAAAGCTGCAAGTGATAGAATTGGGGAAAGAGCAGATAAAGATTAGTTTAATCTTACACCATGAAAAAAGAGGAGAGTTTTCCTCTCAAAAATAATTTGGGCTATTGGGCCATCAAGCTGATGTTTGTAAATGGAATTTTTAAATCAGCTTGGAATATGGGATCAAGATAAGAAATCATTTTTGTTGAAATGGTCACAGTTGAATGGTCGTGGTTGGAGTGAATTTTAGAGCTGAGTTTGTGGAAAAGATTATTTAAAAAAAAAAGTGAAGCCTAGATGTGCAGCAGTAATAATAAAAGTAGGGAAATGAACTTATCAGTAGGAAACGGGAAGTATGTTTTTGGTGTAAAAGTTGTGTGTTAATGACTATGTGTTCCTTTGTATTAACAGGTGATAGGATGGAAAAATTTCGTAGCTTTTAATCTCTGTAGGCAAGAATTCTTCCTGACAGTAATGGTGTAGTGAGGCCCAAAAGATACTCAGTCTTAGAAAACACTATGCAGTTCACCAGAACTGGGAAACAGTGCACGTCAGAGACTTGGACAGGAAAAAAGAGTGTTAATAGAGCTAAATCCTAATTTTTGTGAACACAGGTAATGAAGGAGTTATTTCCATGTCAGGTGGTCCTACGTATGATTGACTTAATGAAATTACAGAAAGGTTTTGGCTCTTCTGCTCCAAATTCTAACAATAACTCATCATCTTGCGTTTGTAACAGTAGTTCTGAACTGTCCTTCTCCACCAACGTAGGTGGAGAGTCATGTTTGGAAACTCAGTATTTTCATTTGTTTTCTTTATAACTTGATTGTGATACAAGAAAAAGGATTATCTGGGTAATGAAGCAGTGGTTGGGGATAATGACTTTAAAATATGAAACAAGCAGATTGTATCCTTTGAACAAGAATACTCACTGAGGCATATGAAAATTTGCTGACTATTTCTAAGCCTTTAGAGGTCTATCCTTCTGGGCCGTGAGTACATCCCAAATCGAAGAACAGAGGTTCTGACAGTTGGTTACTGTGTTGTCCCTGCTGGACCTAATTTGCGTGGTGGCAAACTGACTGGCATTCTTGGAGGAACAGATTGGCATATTGTTTGTCTTCTGCTTAGAGTTTCTTGAAGTTCTCATGTGCGTGTGCATATGAATGTGCAAGCTAGCCAGAATAAAAAAAAACTCTATAAATTAATTTAGTGGCTTCTTATAGAATGTTTCTTGGTTAGTTCCATAACCTAATCTATATTATTCCAAGACCTGGTTTTTAACAATCTGTTGTTGGACTGTTAACCATCCTCTCCATATATAATTATTTGCTGTTTTATATTTTCTTACACAAAGGGAAAAGGCATCAGAAAAAGTAGTTAAGGCACTTGAAGTTGCAGCTTTTTGTTTTCAATTGGGTACTCAGCTACTTTTGAATGTTCAAAGAATAAATTTTTGGTAGTATTTCTCCACTAGGTGGTTGGAACTTTTCCTACAAGTCCCGTTTCATTAATATTTTTGTTGTGGGTTACCTCAGCTGGAAACTGTAGTAAAATTGTCTCTTTGGCAATATTGTTTGTTCTCCAATATGACTTGAACTGATGACTTAATAGTTCTTCCATGGCACTTTCAAATCTGTCATTTTGATTTGTTTGGATAGTAGAGTACTGCTTTGTAGTAATTGTTAACACTCTGCGGGTTTGGACGTAGATTTGCTAAGTTCCATCAACTGACAGCTGCCAATGGTGTCTGTGCAGTGCGTATGATATTTGATGCATGCATCAGATCTGCTGATATTGAACTTGCCACTGCTGCCAAGTTTGATCTTACTCTTTTTAGAAAGCTATGACTTCTATTATGTAAAAGAATAGATCCGGTTTAAAGAATTCAAGACTCAGTTCTCTGTAAGTCCTTAAGAAAGTAATGTCTTTGAAACAATGTAGGTAAAGCAAAGTAGTTGTGGAATTCTTGGTTGAAGGTTTTTTTAATTACTTAGAAATAACTTTCAGCAAGGATAAGCACGAGCTTATGTTGTTTTATTTTTGTAACAGAAATTGGTTAAAACACACGGGAAGCTTTGAATATATGCAAAAGCTTACAAAGTAAATGTTTTGAGTTTTACCTTTTTCTCCTTTTTCAGTGGGATTTATCTTGCTTAATATTTAGCTTCCTAAAATTTGAATCATCCTACAGACCATAGAGGAAGCCTATATAATTGGCCAAGTTACCGATCCAAAGTTAGATCAGGTCAAGCTCATCCCTGCTCTTTAGTTTAAAAAAAAAAAAAAAAAAAAAAGAGAGAGAGAGAGAATTAAAAAGCTAAAGCATTTCAGCAAAGATTTATAGAGCATTATTGTCACTGCCTCATAAGCATACCTATTCCATCTTTAAGAAATAATTTCTAAAATTTGCAGTAAATGTAACAGTTTCAGGCTGTGATGCAAAACTTTTTTTTTAATTCCCCCCCCCTTCCCCCCAACCTCCCTTCCTTCATCTCCAGGATGCAGCATCTCTTGGGTCTCAGAAGGGTGGAATAACAAAACAAGGATGGCTGTACAAAGGCAACATGAATAGTGCAATCAGTGTGACAATGAGAGTAAGTTTGTTAATGTCCTATGTAAAATAAGAAATGAGCACTAGTATTAAAATATCACTCTGTCTCTGAGAAGTCAGTTTGCATGTGTTTTACTTAGAATAAAAATAGCATGGGCTGAAAGAGAGAAGCTTGTATGTAGTTTGTAGTAGCAAAGTCTTTCTTTCTTTTTACTCTACTTAAATCAGAAAAAATGCATTAAAAATCCAGTATGTGAGAGAAGTCGATGTTTTAAATCATTTTCCCAAATGGACCTTGATATGTTATTACAGTCCCTTTTCTACTAATATGAGTTTTTATTTGTATTACCTTCTTATTTAAAAAAACTTAATATGTTTTTAATTTTATTTATCACAATAAATGCCTATTTTATCTATAATATTACAGAGTTTGTTTTAAATACCTTTCAATGGGTCAAAAATATTTTCAACTAATCTTGCTACAGATTTTTCAGTGTAATAAGGTATTTACATTTTTAAAAAAACTTAGTGATTTCAGTTGCATTTGCAATGGTACCTATTAGACTATGTTTAAGTAAATCTTTTTTATATAAGCTACATGTGTTAAGAGCACTTATGAAACAGATTAGTGTCATAACTCTCTCTTTTCCTTTTTTTTTTTTCATAGTCATTTAAGAGAAGATTTTTCCACTTAATCCAGCTTGGTGATGGATCCTATAACCTCAACTTTTACAAAGATGAAAAAATATCAAAAGAACCTAAGGGATCTATATTTCTTGATTCATGTATGGGGGTGGTTCAGGTAATTATAATTCAATTAATTCTATATTTCATAGCAAATGTGATTTTTTTTTTTTTCAAAATTCAGATAATTTTTGTGGGACATAGATAGACATCTGTTATGCACATGAACAACTACACACACTGCATCTTGCAGAGACAGTGAACCAGATTTTAATGGGATGGGGTTTGCAAAAATGAGCAAAAATCGCTAGTTGATGTGTGAGTATTTATGAAATGAATCAAACAAAATTTGAAAGCAAACATACACAAAAACACAACTTAAATCATCACAAAATGACAGTGTGAAATTAAAGTTAAGTTCAGTTACATTTTGTACTTACATGGGCTGTAAATTATTTTGCATAACTTCTTGTGTGGGATTTTTGTTGTGGGAACTGTATTAAATTCAGTTACTTCCAGATGCTTTCATTTGACCTTTCTAATATTACTTTTATGTCCTTTCCTTTATTTTCGAAAGCTAAAGTCTTTTGGCAAAATATTTGTCAGCAGCAAGTGCCAAAGAAAAGAATTATTTTTCATATGATTCTGTTATGTATTTACAGTACAGCATGTAACTGTTTTGTTAGGCACAGCATACCTGAGAAGAAAAATCCTATTTTTAGGGTTTTGTTAACTTTGATAGTAATAGGCAAAGTTTAATAGAAATGCATTTTTAAAATATATTTTGAGTACGAATTTTGTTGGTGAAGGTTTATGCAGAGGGACGCAATAGCTTTATAGGGATTCTTTTTTCCAAATCAGGCGATAATATTTTTGGAGACGTATTATTGGAAACTTTAGGTGAAAAACCTTATACTTTTATTCACACTGCAAGTTGTATGTATAGATTTACACAAGTTGTGTTCCTTTAGGGGTACAATTTTAGCCAATCCACTTTTAGCTAGTGAAACTAGTCCAATTGCTGTTTAAAGAACAAAAAACACATAGTCCCATATTCTTTGTCTTGGGCTTCTTATAATATATCTTTCCTTCCGCTCCTGTGGTACAGCTTCCTCTGCCTTGGCACTCCTCTCTCTGATAACATAAATTCTCCATCTTGTGGGCTGTTTTCTTTCTCAGCCTGTGGCTGTGGTACAGACTGTTGTGGGCAATGCGATATTATATAGTTTGCGTTGACAGAAAACACTGAGATTTTTGGAATTCACAGAGGAAAAAAGATGCACGTTCGATCTACTGGGCATGCACAGATAGGTTTGATGTCAGCGTAGTGAATGTGTGAATCCAGTATATGTATGAGAAGTGCAACGAAGATGATAATGTTTAATAACCAAAATAGGCATCCCCACACAGTTGTCTTTAGCATTTGTCTTTTCTCAGCGTGGAGGGTTTTAGAACAGTTTGTCAAATTTCTTCCTACACTAAAAGGTTTTGATTCTTTGGACTCACTGATGTTAACACATGCTTAAGTGCTTTGTAGACTGATTTTTTTTTTTTTTTTGAGAAAGTGAACATGTAATGTAGTAAAGCTCATCATTAGAAAAAGAAGCAAAAAAGCAAAAACTTGACCTGTAGTAAGATTTTTCTTTTTCTTTGAGCATTTTAACATCACCTTTCTTTTTTTTTTTAAATACTGAAAATCCTTTGTTTCTACATCAGTTCCTCTCTTTCTGTGATGTGCTGTGACATACTTACTGTTCCATCGGTTGAAGAAACCTGAACTATTCTCAACTGCAGTCTTTTTTCCCCCCCCCTTACTGTGTTACTCACTTTTCTACTGCAGGTGAGGTTTTAGGTCCATACAAGGGTTCCTAAGCAAAAAAGCCCTTTGGATTCTTACAAGCTTATGGTTGAGTTATGTTTTTAAAACTACACTGTACTCTACAGTACCAGCAGCCAGTTAACCTTGGCACTGCAGGTTTTCAGAACTGCATCTAGAAATTTGAGACTAATTCTGGATCAAAGTTAGGAGCAAATGCGAGATCACTGAATGTGCACTTCTGTGAAGCAAAGAAGTCATTCAGGTATAGAATAAAGGGTATTGGAGATAGCTATTTACTTTATTTGGAACCTTGGTGAGAGTCAAGGAAATCAAAATTTGAACTATAAAATACTTTGTGTAGTGTTACCATTCGAGATGCATGATTTTATTATTGTCAATTATATTCTCTCTCCCTTCTGGCTAATTTTATTTTATTCACTCTTTACTGTTACTTATTATTGGCATTTGCATTAGCATCTAGAAACTCATTTGGGGAAATGATGCTCTCTGCACAATTGAAATTCCACTTCCATTTAATAGAAGAGCAAAATAATAATAAATAAAAAGTAAGAATCCCAGACACTGTACTTTCCGATGGTCTGACTTGAAATCAATGGAAATGCCTATTTTTTTTTAAGGTGACCGTGCTTATGAACGTGTTTGGATTTTTTTCAAACTAAATTGTATGTTTCAGGCTAAATCTTTTAGGGGAGGGGGTATTAGTTTCTGTTGTATAACATATTCCATTTCTGTTTTTTTAAAGTTCATTTAGTACATAGGCTACTTACTGTTTAAAGGCAGTAGGACAAAACAATCAGGAGGAACATGCTGACTTCACTAATGTACAATAAAGCTAAAGCTGGAATATGCTGTTTGATTAGTCCTTGTGTAAGAGCAGTGCTGAGTATGTGCAACAATATTTTTTCAAAACTGTTAAAAACTTAAAAGACTGAGGAATTCCCAGAATACCTGTGTTATTAACACTGAAGCAAATGGAGGCATTTTTGCATCACAGAAAAATGCAGTCACATAATATATGCAGTGTATGTATTTAAACAAGGTCATATAAATATATAGGTACGTTTACTTTAATTCAGTGATTTGTGAAAATAAATAGGAGTGTGATATGCCCCACCTATGTCAAGATTTAAACTATGGAAGTTTAAAATAAAGCTATTCTTAAGACTTAAACTGTGAAAGTTAAGGGATATTATTCTTAAGATTTATTATTTATTTTAATACTGGTTGTAATTGGCAGGGCTGCCTTATGTGAGGAGGTCATGTGTTCCTTTGTATGCTCTTGAAGAGAAACTTAGCTTTAGTAGAAAACCAGATTATTTGCCAGCAAGTAGTTACTGTGTTCATTGAAACATCTAACAGATTACAAAAACTAAAATATAACTTGGCACTGAATTTAACTTAAAAAAATTGCTATTAAATCTGTAAATATTTAAAATAATATAATTAATGAATTGCTAGATTTTCAATTAAAATCAAGATAATACAGAATTTTCATTTGTTGACATTAGAGACTTGTGAGTCCTTTCTGAGGAACTTGAGTCAGACTAGGTAGCATTTGAAGCCTTGACTTAAAACATAGAAAAGGGATAGCAATAAAGGTTGAAGAACATAGGAGGAATGATCAATTCCCAACTAAATGTATATTTAGAAGATTAGCAAAATTGGGGTATTCAGAATTGTGATTGATTTGCTATAAAAATCCCAAAATGCAAAGGATTCTAACTAAAATACTAGTAAAGTTTCATACTTTTTTTTTTTAATGTTAGAACTCAATTAGCTTCACTTCTAGACAATTTAAAATGAGTATATGAAGACTTGATATGGTAGTTTGTCATATTTGAAAATTGAATTTTGTATTTATTTTTAAATTGTCACAAGCAGAATGGAGGATACTGAAAAATGGCTAGTATCTTCCATGCTTCCAGTCATCACAGCAGAATAAATAACTTCAAAAAGGTCAAAGGTCAGAAAGGAAATAGTGTAATTTTAATACACTTGTTCATTGTATTGAACTGTATATTTTTGTTTAAAGATATGAAAGATATTTGTATTAGACAAATTCAGTTTGTGAGAAGACAGGATGTAAAGTAAAGATGTCATAGAAATATCTTTTATTTTATTGTAGAATAATAAAGTGAGACGCTTTGCATTTGAGCTGAAGATGCAAGACAAGAGTAGTTACCTTTTAGCTGCAGACAGTGAACTGGAAATGGAAGAATGGATAAACACACTGAACAAAATCCTTCAGCTTAACTTTGAGGCTGCAATGCAAGAAAAAAGAAATGGAGAATCTCATGAAGGTAAGTGGAGTTTCCAGTAATGATATTAATATGATGATAGACTTATGTGACAGTAACTATGTACATTCACAAAGAAAGGCTTTATATTGGCTACATTTATTTCTTTTTCTTTGAGAGTGAAAATAATGCATCTTTTCCCTGTTTATTGAATTGATGCGAATTTTGTCATTTGGGCATAACATGGGATCTGCACCAGTTTAATTTGTATTGATTTAATTAAGAAAAAAGAAGTTAACAACTGAGGTCTTCATGGGCATGTGTTCAGTACTGTAAGCTACTTTGTTTTCAAAACGAGTGCCCACGTGGCACTGTTCTGTATTGGCTGCAACTGAGTTAAGACCAAAAGAGTAATGAGAAAGATCAATAATCTGGAAAATGGAACCTACAAGGAGAAATCGGGAGGAGTCAGGTAGTTTAAGGAAAAGGGAATACTGAGAAGACCGTGTTAAAATACGTAAAATGCTACTGGGAAGGGAATAAACTGTTCTGTGTCCACCCTAGATGGAAGAAGAAAATGCGGTTGCAGTGAAGGATTTTTAATTTAGACATAACTCTCTTGACTATGGATATTATTTCTGCACTTCAAGAAAGACCATTTGGGTGTAGAATCTTTTTTGTTAGAGCCATTTAAGAAGAGCTGAGGCAGACATCTATCAGGCATGAGATACAGGTATCGTTGGTAGTCTGATACCCGTTTCCTTCGTTACACACTCTCAAAGGGAAAAATGCACAAGAGGACATCTAGACTATCCTTTCATCACCAGACTAAGTGCATAAGTATACAGAAGAGAAGAAAATGAAAGAGGTTATTGCTTCTTATAAAGAGCATGATACACTGTAAGGTATCATTGGAATTTCACATTAGGTATCACAGTTTTATGTGAAGGTCATCAGAACTGAACATTACGTGTTTGCAACAAAAGCAGATCAGAAATGGAGAAGCCTGCAGCTCTATGAATGACATTTCAGCCAGTAGTCACCAGTTGGCCTTGGAAAATCAAGATGCTTATAGGCAACTGAATGGTTGCTTTGGCAACTCTGGTACCACTGCACAGTAGACTTGGGTACCTGAATGAACAGAGGGAAGGCACTTGGTTTTAAAATCAAGTTACAGAGCCTACTGAACGTGTAATGTAAATTTGTGTGTTGAGTATCTCCTTTCCCTACATGGATATCAAAATTAATATTAATGCTTATAGCTATTTGTGTGGGTAAGATTGCAAATAACTGCTACTTTACCAATTTATGTAACTACAGTAGTTGTTGACATCCTCCAAGAAGTCCGTACATCAAAATGAAATGGTGGAGTAATCCACAGTCTGTTTATGTTAACATTTGTTTCTTTTGAGAGGGTAAGAATTACAAACAAACTAGTCAGGAATAACATTGATAACAGAATTCTCTGAGTTGTTATTTGACTTTTAACATGGTTTTGTAATTGCAGATGATGAACAAAACAAAACGGAAAGCTCATCGTGTAGTTTTGATAGCTGCTATCCTGAAATTGCCAAGGTAATCTATTGCAAATGTGAACTCAGGATATAAAATATTAAACATAAGACTTAGCCACCTAAACTTTCAGTAAAAGTAAGGTATTGTCTTCTGGCTTCTAATCAGTTTATGATACTCTGAAGGCTTAGAAGCTCTTCAGAGAATAGCAGTGGTTATTGAGCTTCTACATTTCCTACTTTTGGAAGCAATCTAGCTTCTGTCTTAAAGATTTGTATGAACAGCTTTACATGCTCTTTTTATTATATCGCATACAGTAACTGCTGAAGTACTCCTATATAAATCTGGTTACATGAAAAGCAAGCCTTAGTTTTACAGTGAGAAATCCAGAGAAGCTTAATAGCAGTGATGATAATGTGAAATCCCATTCCTAATGTGTTCAGGGTACTTTTGTTTGTAACTAGGTGGGGAATTCAGGGATGCTTTCTGTATTAGTATAAATCTTACTTTCTAAATTTGTTCTTATAGAAGCGTGGTAGAATCCTGAGTTGGCTGGGCCTTTGAGATGGAACTCTGTAGACCTTTCCCTTATTATGGGTGTCCAAAGAACATCAGAAAGATTTTGAAACTCAGTCAGGTTTTATTAGAATGTGAACTATATTATTTAACTTGTTACAGAGTGAAAACTACTCGTCAGTAGGTAAGACAGAAAAGAAATAAACGGATTTTGTAACACACTCTTCACCTGCCCTCTTGCATACTTAGTTTCAGTTAGATCAGTGACTTTTGTGTTGAAGCAAGTTCTTTAAAGTTCTGTGTGATCCCAGGAAATTTTTATTTAATGACCTAAGGACTGGAGATCGCTACTTGCTTCCGTTGAAGTTGCAGGATCCCACTCCTTGCTGTGACTTTTTTATTATTTCTTCCAAGTGCCACAGCCTGTAGTCTTCAAACTTCTCTCACTGAACGTGCTCAGAAATACTCTCCCCTTCCTTTCAGATGGTCTGTCTGACCTAGCGACTATTCCTGAAGGAATGCAATTTATAAACTGAGAGTAAGCAGTGGAACAGATACCATCTATCGCAGTAGCTAAAACATCAAGTGATTCAGTCAGAATAGACCAACAGGCTGGTACCCAAACTATTTGACTGACTTAATTCTTTCTGTAACTTTTTTGTAATCAACTTAGAAATGTACATGTATACAAAAAGTTGGTACATGGTACTCTGGCTTCATTTGGAAATGAATTGTGATTGTGGTGTGTACAGTTAGATTTTCTACATTAAACTATGAAAAATTACTTTAGAAATGAATGTAAAATTAGATGTTTCTACTGTATGAAATATTTTACTTTCTTTACAGTTAGAGCTATTAGAATGGAAGGTTAGTTTCCATATGACTTCCTGAGTCAACTTTTATTCAGGGCTGCAGCACCTGCATATAATTGTAGTGTTGCAAATGCTGCTTCCTGTTTCCATGACCTTTTGATAGACATCATCGCAGCTCTTTAGGCTAGATACTTTTTTAGTATGTTGTTTTTCTCAGCTCTTTTAGCACTGACTTTTTTTTTTTTATTATTCCATGGATGCAGCCCATTTAAATTTTGTTTCCCTCAAAATGAGTTTTCAGTTTTCCCATTCTAGTTCATTTTTACTAAATGCTACCTTTCAAAACAATTTGGTGTAATACAGTTTTCTAGCCTTTTTTCTTGAGGAGAAATACAGAGGAAAAAGTCTATGCTTTTGCGTTAGTGCTATTGTGCTTTACATTTTTTTGTTTGTTTGTTTTTGTCCTCTATTCTTTCTTGCGTCATCTTTTCAGTTACTTGCTTTTTCCAGAGTGTAGGAAGACCTATGCACTACTGAGCCTTCTTTTAGATGAGTTTGTAATTGCTCTGTTATTTCTGTTGGTTCTAAGAGGACATATTTTCACAATAGGTGACCTCATATCCTTATATGGAAAGAGCAATTCTTTCGGGGTGGTTTTAGAGCACCTGGCGATAGGAAAAAACTAGCCCTAGTCTTCCTGGGAAAGGTTTAATCCTTATGAGTACGACTCCAAGCTTTATTTTCTGTCACCAGAATTGCTGAATAAGATGGTTTTTGCACTTCAATTCCTGCATGTACACACACATATCTGAATCTCTGTCCTACCTACCTCATGTTTCTTTTATTTGTAACTTAGATACCAAGAGTTGGATGAACCTCCCCCTTTTTTCATGTTAATCTAAACAACATAGGCATCTATTTAAAATAACTATGTGCTGTCACAGAATCACAGAATCGTTTAGGTTGGAAGGGACCTCTGGAGATCATCTAGTCCAACCTCCCTGCTCAAGCAGGGTCACCTAGAGCATATTGTCCAGGATCACATCCAGACGGGTTTTGAATATCTCCAGCTAAAGGAGACTCCACTACCTCTCTGGGCAACCTGTTCCAATGCTCCGTCACCCTCACAGTGAAGAAGTTTTTCCTCACGTTCAGATGGAACTTCCTGTGGTTCAGAACTGTGGAACTTCCTGTCATAACCAGTGTGTCCAGATACCTACTTAACCATAACTATTCTAGTGTTTCTTGAGGTAGGAAAGCATTATCTCTGGCTTACAGATGAGGAAATTAAATTGCAGAGTCATTGCACGCCTTAAGTGAAGTCAATGACTGCATACTTTTCAGTTCTTGACTCTTAACTGACTCTCCTTGGACCTGTCAGTCAAAACTGCATGTTTTTGTCTTGTCTTGTCTTTAGAGCATAAAATAAAAGACCACTCAAGATGCTTTAGTTGAAGCAAACTCCATGACTTGTTGCTATGACTTTAGGTCATCTTCCTCTTCAGTCCTTGCCACTGTCTTTTCCCTTTCCAGAACGTATATGCCAACTTCTTGTCAATTTTAAACTGCTTCACAGTTTAGTCCTGTACTTCTCAATCATACCATGCTTTGAACAAGCAAAATCTATCATGACTCTACTGATGTTGAGAGTCTCGGTCATTTCTTTCACAACAACTCTTGCCTTTTCTCATGTGTGCATTGAAAGTAATAGTCGATGAAATCCACGAAGGCATCTGTATTCCCAGCCCTGCCTCAGAAGTTCACCTTCTGTAATACAGCTAGAAAACTCTCCTTAGCATCTGCTTGATAGATGATATGTTACAATTATGGCTATTTGAATATGCAGGAACCATAAAGACTTCATAGTTTTCTCTATCTTCTTCACCACTGAGACTTGCTTAACTCATTGATCTGCTATGATGCCCCCCTTCTTTCCAAAGATCCTAAGTTCATACTGGTAAGGACTACGACTTTCCTGTTCGTGTAGCACCTTCAGTGCTGTGCAGTGGGTTTTTGTAGAAACTACCCCATTATACATTAAGCATATAAACATTATTCACATGTTTTTCTTGCCACAGAAATGTAACCCAATAGCAAGTGGAAGTGGTGGGTTAATATATAGATCAGTGGAAGGTTAAATGTAGTATCTTCGATTAACAGTAGACAAATTCACTTGTTTTCAACTGACAAATGTTTATTCTTATCATCTACCACTTCTGCTGGTGAGCATTTTGTAAAAGCACTCCATTAAATGTGGTTTTTCTTTTGATTGTTCAAACCGCTATTTTAGGTGGATAAATAGAGCTGGCATGTTTTCTCTTGTGCTTGAGGCATGGTAGGAGTTTCTCCAAACTCCAGCAAGGCAGATGTGGGCAGGAGATCACTTCCAGCTGATGGTCAGTGATGAATATTTTGGGTTGGTAATTTCTTTTAACCAGCACAGGTTGATCTACAAATAGACACCTGTCTGTAATGTAATACTTTGTATCCCTGTTTAGCCAGCTACGCTTTAGGAATGGTAACTCTACTACATCGCTACTTTTGGCTTGGGCATACATCCACTTCTTATGTCCTGTGATTTTAGAATCACAGAACGTTCTTTAAATTATCTCTTTTTATGGAAGAGTAACCTTTGTATACCACCACGTTTCACGTTCTGCTTTTTTTCTACTTTACTACTTTTTTTTACCATTAATAGGTAGGTATCCAGAAATCCCAGGCAGGATCAGTGTACCTCCTAGCTTTACACAGTCACTTTTAAGCTGTGAGGGTTTTGTCTTTGGGGTTGTATATTTTTTTTTCTGTCTACCCACAGGAAAACCACTTCTTTGGCAGTAGAGCTCAAGAAAATTTGCTCTGATTATGTTTCTTAATTTAGCTAACCTCTTGCTTTCTGAGCAGTACTGTGGTCTCAGTATCACTCTGAGCTTTAACCTACATTCATACTTCTTTGTCTGTTACTGTAAACAAATTTTATGAAAGTTATTTCTCATTTAAGTAGGCAAAGTGCTATATGAGGTTACACTGGAATATGCCTTGCATGAGCACTGAAAGTTACGCGTTGCTGATGTGTGTTTTTGTGTTTCGGAGCTCGGAAAAGTTGTTAGAGGAGAGGAGCCTTCTCTGGACATTAATGGAGCAATTTAAACTAAAGAGTTGCAGAGCTCAATGAGGAAGAGAAGAGTACGCAAATTAAGAACATTTACTGCTTTGAACACCACAGAAGAAGGAGCAAAATTGAAAACCACTTCCATTTAGTAGTGTGATATTACGACTTTTTTTCTTCTGTTGTACAGAGTACCAGGGAAGCAGAAATTAAGTTCAAAAGTGAAAGCAGAGTTAAACTTTTTGCCTTGGATCCTGATGCACAGGTTAGACATTTTACAATAAAGTGTATTATATTTTGTTTTTTTGATCCTCGTAGGATGAATAACTTAAATTAACATTTATTTATTTATTTATTTTTATTAAAGAAACTTGACTTTTCTGGTATTGAACCAGAAGTGAAGCCATTTGAAGAGAAATTTGGAAAAAAAATTCTCGTGAAGTGTAATGATTTATCTTTCAATTTGCAAAGCTGCGTTGCTGAAAACGAAGAGGGACCAACAACAAATGTAAATAACTTATCTAATTATTTTCTGTTAATATAGTAATAAGTTTCTTAATATTGGTATTGATACTATACTAAGTGGCAGAAATTCCTTGCTGTGATCAAAAACCTTATATTGCGATTATTTTTTTTCTACTACTTTATATCAAAATGAAAGCCCTAATACTAAGAAAAGTAACTTTGCAACTCACCTTTTTGCAATGTTATAGAAATTAGAATTTGTTTTTAGTCTTTTATACCTTGTCAATAATTACCAATTGATGTCAGTGTATAATTATTTATTAAAAATGATACTCATATTCCTTTCATACCCGTGTCTTTATGGTAAGATAGATGCCAGCAATGACACTTCCCTTTTCTTAAAATGTCTAGGTAGAACCTTTCTTTGTCACGTTATCACTATTTGATATTAAAAATAACCGGAAGATTTCAGCAGATTTCCATGTTGATTTGAACCACATCTCAGTAAGGCACATGATATCCCATACATCTCAGCAAATGGTGAATGGTAGCGGTGATAGCTTACACCGAATTCAAGGCATTCATGAAACAGTGCTGCAATATCCAAAGCAGGTAAGAAGCAGTAACATTTGACTTGGATTTTGAATCCAAGTAGCTTGCTTACATACTTCAAATGACTTTCCATTATGTGAAGTAAAAAGTGTGTGTGTTTTCCTTCACCTCTTGTTTTATTTTTAGGGAATATTCTCGGTCACATGTCCTCATCCTGACATTTTCCTTGTGGCGAGAATAGAAAAAGTATTACAGGGAAGCATTACACATTGTGCTGAACCATATATGAAAAGTTCAGATTCTTCAAAGGTACGTTACCTTTTTTTGTGGTGTTGGAAAAAATGCTGAGGCAAAATAGGTTGATTTGAAATGAATAAATATCAATCAAACATTTGTTTATTTTCTAGGATATTCAGATGTCTTGATGGTTGGCTTTAGTAAAGTCTAGTTATTAGTAGCTAATTATTAATTGAAACTTTATAGGTAGTCTAGCATATTGTTGAAAAACATTTACTTAGCTTTTTATGATCACTTTTTATTTAGCTGTTTAAATCACTGATTTAACAAAACTATATTAAACTTAAGCATTAAATTTGAACTGAAAAATTTTGAACAATGAAATATTAAGCATAGACCAGAAATTAACTTTATGCCTCTCGTAGTTAATGCATCTTATTTGTCATCATGTTGTTGGTGACTCTTGCTTTGTTTGACTTTTTCATGATCATAGTTCAACTGTAACTTTCTGATTGGCACTGTTACTGTTTTTGCTGAGAATCACTGAGATCATTAAAACTCTTATTTTTTCATTATAAAATGCTTTTGTAGATTTGAATGATGTCCAAATCACTTTTAGAAATAAACGACAGAAACATCTCAACTTTACAGGGGTCTTTCATGGCATGCATAACATTTTAATCCGTTTTCCTAAGTGTGTCTAAAAGAAGCTTTGTCAATTGTTGCTACTTGTCTGTAGCGAGTGCTAGTTTTGTTGGTTTACAATAGTACTGAAATAGTTGGACCAGGGTGTTAAGAGAAGTTTTGTAAGTGATGTGAGGTGTGGTTGACATTCTTCCTGTCCTCAGCTAGTGAAATGGAACAAGGAAGGGTTAACTTTAAATCTCTGTGGGACAACACTGCTCTTTCTTACTGATAGAATTCTGGCTAAGGAACATGCAAGAAACTATATTTTTCAGTCAGATCAGGCTACTGATTTGGTTTTCCAGAAGCACTTGAGATTTTTGCCACTGTCATTAGAAATCATTAAAAATCAGCAGCTTTGTGTTTTAGGAGGCTGTTTTTGAGGTGTATACTGATAGTTACTGCGTTGAAAACAAACCTGTATTGAGTGCCTAATTTTTGGTGGTCTTGGTGCACCTCCCAGAGTGTCAGTGCAGTGAAGATTGCAGAATTGCAACTGCAGACAAGAAAAAGGAAAAATGGAAACAATAAATTCTGTAGCTGAGAAATCACTTGTTCTTCCCTTGAACGCTGCTGACTGTTGTGAATTAACGATGATCGTTGCTCAAAGTTTTATGCTTTAAAGTGTTACCTCCCCCATTTTACAGGAAAGGTGATTGAGAAACGGCTCAAGGACACACTAATAGAAACAGCTTTGCATAATGTCAACAGTATAGATCAGGAGTAGGATTCAGGCAGGCTTACTCTATGTCTTTCTGCCTCTAGCAAATAATTTTGCTTGATGTATACACATTCAGCTGCTGGTTTCTGGATCAGAGCACCCTGCTGCTCTGTCAGGAGTTTCTACTTTAGCTCAAGTGGTTCAGGTCTTGGTTGACCAGCTCAGGCTAGCAGGTTTCTGGCAGGTTATACATGTTGAGTCTATGTAATGGAATTGTTTGTTCACTTAGAAGTTAATAAGAACAAAAATTGAAAATTTTAATGAAAACAAACATTGGAAAGTTGTAAAATTCCATAATTAAGACTATGAGATCTTAATACAACTGCTCACCACATTCTGTAGGTACTCGGAATGCAAATATTTATATAATATTTTAGTATTTACTCTGCAGAAATATATTTCAGTACATAGAATGGGCAGTGAATAGGAAAGTGAGTGAGGAGAAAATTATTTTTATCTTTAGTCACAATTCTTAAGTCTTAAACCATTTGAATCCTGCCTCCTACCTTTTGCATGAGTTTTACGTATCATAAAAAGGCTCTTCTTGGTCAGTTTCTTTGAATAAAAACGTTAAGTCTGTCACTAAAAAGCAAAACATTAGATTTCTTAAGCCAACTATTCTGTTAGCATAGTTTTCATATATTATGAAATCAATTTGGTCATCAATATTTATCTGGTGTAAATGGCTATGTTTAGTGGGTTTATAATCAGAGCCAATTGCTTTTGCAATTTATTCTCTTTATCCTATCTCACTTTTTTATATTCTTATGGTGAAGTTATCAGTTGTTGATTAATTACAAATTAAAGAAGGCAGAAATCAGATGAGTTGTTAGTCATCATTTTTCCTTGAGTAGTTAAACCTATGTTATCAGGGTGTAGATGGGTACATGTTTTGTGTACATGAAATGCTGTGAAATTGGCAGACCCTGCTTAACCTAAAATGAATTGTTAAGACATGTTTTCATTCATCTTTCAGTCATATTCTTAGTATTCATATTCTAAAGATGATTTTCTAATTCGTGTGTGTAGATGTGTGGGAGGTTTTCTCGTAAATTTAAAGTGTAAAAAATGTACCTTTTAAAACTTGACTACTTCTTGCATTCCTTGCAGGTTGCACAGAAAGTTTTGAAGAATGCTAAGCAAGCGTGCCAGAGGTTAGGTCAATATAGAATGCCTTTTGCCTGGGCAGCTAGGTAAAGATGGATCTTGTCAATCTGTATTTTCTCCTAACTGTTATTTTAACATGGTCTTCTACATCTTGCTTCTTTTAAAACTTAATGTGCTATTTAGACTATTTCTTATTTTACTTTACATTGACCATAGATTTCTGACAAGCAAGATTTACAGCTCAATTCTGTAGTGAGAGAAAAAATTATAAACATTCATTGTGTTATTCTTCAGATTATTTGAATATTGCCTGCTTTTCTCATTGTCAAGGTCTTTTTTAGTAAGAATGATATGATTCACATCTTATTTGCTAAACTGAGCTATTTGTATGCCAAAACTCACTCATAATGAAAGGAGTATTGACTGTTTAATGTGAAGGATGGTGCAGTATGTTCTCATCCTTGTGTGAACTCATTTGAAAGCAAGATTTTGACTTTCAGGACACTGTTTAAAGATGCCTCAGGAACACTGGACAAAAATGCAAGATTTTCTCCTCTCTTCAGACAAGACAGTAATAAACTTTCAAATGAAGACATGCTGAAGTTGTTAGCAGATTTCAGGAAGTAAGTTTAATTTCTTCACTTTAAAAATTCATCTTTTTTTTTTTTGTATAATCTTCAACTGCAACATCTAATCTTTTGATGTATGTATTCATATATTTTCACTTGGACACGTACGTTCAAGGTTCTCATACACGCTACAGATCTTTCCTTACGGTGTTCCGTTACGGGGAGCTACAAGCATGACCGAACACCATGTAAAAGATGTGCAGTAAGCGTCATGTTCTGAATTAGCTCCATGTTAGCAGTTATGCATGCGCTGTTCTGGTTTTTGAAGGAAGGAAGTATGGGCATAAATAATTTATTCATGCTAACTCTCACAGAGAGGTATTCAAGTATTTCTGTCAGTGTCCAGTCCAGCTTCCTTGATGGTGCATGTGGCTCAGGAAGGCTAAAGAACAGGACTTCAGTCATCCTTTTGTATAAAGTATTCCTAAAGACTGCATCATTTTGTGTGCGAGGCTTAATAATCTCCTACTGACAGATGCCCATATTAAATAAACTGCAGTATTTTAGGTTTTAATTCCCTTTCTTGTAAATAACATAAGACATATTAGACCAGTCTTTCCCCTTCCTAAAACACTTCCGCTTCTGATATGTAACAGTTACTGGAGTTCTGTTAATTTTAACAGTTGCTCATCGCAAATCTCACAAGGCTTTATGTGTAGCTTTTTTATTTTATTCTTGCTTACCAAGTTTGATAAGGAGGTAAGGCTTTTAATAGGTCTTTTAATTCTGTTCCAGCACGCTACTTAAAGATTCACTGAGGTTCACGTAACATTGAGATTGCTATGTATTGATATTTCTTGCCATAAACAGTATTATTGAATCTGAAACTAATATAGTAAATTAGCTTGCCTTATTAATTTATAAGTTAAGGAAATGCTTTTGGTTATTTCAGCATCCAGTTTGTGGAATTGCCTACAATATTTCACAGTGATTTTAATGAGAAAGTGATTGTAATGTCTAAGGCTAAACTGCTGGAGTTAGAATCCAGACTCCAACCGTAAGTCAGTTGTTTGGTTCACAGCACAGGGAGAGTATTTTTGGAAAATTTGCAGCTGTGCCATGTGCAATAATTAAGGAAGAAAAGATGCTGTTGACTTATTTACTAAGAAAGGTTTCTACACTGGTGTTTTAACATGGAAGATACTCCTACTTTAAGTCATATTTCTGAATCAGCTACAGGAAAACTGCCTAAGAAATTTCATAGTTGACTGGTTAGTAGTAGATATTTTCAAGATAGGTTACTGCTTTAGAAAAAGGAAGAAGGAAAAAGGTTACCCTGTGTGGAAGGCATGTTTTATTAAATTACTGATTTCTCTCTCGCTTCCACCATTTCCCCCAAATTTGCCCTGTTACAGGCCTCTGAGATGTAAAAATCTTAATTATAGCTCCTCTCCGTGCTGCAAAAGGTTTTGAATTACTGCAAAGCAACCAAAACTTATCTTTAATGAAGTTTTTCACTTTGATTTAAAGAAAAACATCATGCATTTCCTTAACTTCTTTCACACTTGTGAATAAAGCCTTAGGTTATTCTATTTCTTGTTGGAATTAAAAGAAAAGAAAACTCTGAATCTTGCAAAAAAAGCCAGACCAGATCAGTTTTCCTCCCCCAAACCACCTTTCCTCTCATAATCCTATTTCAGGATATTAGTGTTGCTTCTGTTTCCTATTATCTTTTTTCTCTGGCAGTTTGCATTTAGCCTGACTTTCGGATTTTTTTTTGCTTCCTATAGACCTGAAAAGATGGCCAAGCTTCCTGTTATTTTAGGAAATCTGGATGTTACAATTGATAACGTGTCACCAGATTTTCCAAGTAAGTATAAACAAACAGTGTTAAGTAGACATACAAGCTTTTTCTCTTCAGTTTTTTATTGGTTTTTAATATATTTTCAGATTATGTTAACTCATCGTACATTCCCATGAAACAATTTGAAAACAGTGCCAAGACACTAATAACGTTTGAAATAGAGGAATTTGTTCCCTGTATACCAAAACATACTCAGCCTTTCACCATCTACAACAATCATCTTTATGTTTATCCAAAGCACCTGAAATATGACAGTCAGAAGTCATTTGCAAAGGTGAGTATGGGAAAACAGTACGTTCTTCTCTTCTGCAGTTTGGATAAGATTGATTTGCATATTCTATTTCTGTGATAATCATTCTAATTAAGTGTGTGGAATTTTGTTTCTAAAAACCGCTTTAGGCTAGAAATATTGCAGTATGCATTGAGTTCAAGGATTCTGACGAAGAGGATTCTCTGCCTCTAAAGGTTAGTCTTTGATTTTGGTGACTGGTTAGAGAAAATAGTTGACAATTTGCTAAGTAGCATGGTAATATTTGATTAATTTATCTGGTTTGGGATAGCAACTTTCTGTTATTCCTTTGCATTTGGTGTAGGAGTAGCTTTTAAATGACTTGCTTGTTCTTAAAGTAAAAGGTTACTAAAGAACCCTCAGAGTGATTTTTTTCTTTATATGAACAAAAATTGCAAGAATAAACTTCTTGCAAACAAAGGTGGCTTATGCCTGCTGCATAGGAAAAATTGTTAAGAAATTAAAACAATAAAGCTTTAGACCAACTGTAGAGCTCTGTATTTATTCCTGACCTACCACAATGAAATGGAAGTAAAGGTACCTGAAAGAAAAGAAGTAGAAAAATGCATAGGAATCCTCCGAGGAAACCACAATGTCCGCTCTACTGCACAGCAAAAAGCAGACTACTGCTGATGTAATCTTCTGCCTGTGCAAAGGAACTAGGTTTTGTTTCTAGTGTGGTTCGTACTTCAAGTTTTTGTTTTGGGGTTTTGTTTCGGGATGTTTGGGGTTTTTTAGGGGGCAGGGGTTGCTTTTAGCATGCTGGGAATTAAAAGCAAGACCTCGCAGTTCTAGTAATATTTAGAGTATGAGGGCAACACAGACACAGATAGCTTCTAGACACCTCTCTGAAGTCCCTTTATTTACTTTCAGTAGGCCGTTTTTCTCAAAGGAGCTGTCGGTTCTTCAACCAAACTGTGGATATGCCAGTTCTGCATCTTATCTACATCTCTAAAATTAGTTATTTTGCTTTTTAATGATACACTTACGTAAATTCCACAGTTGACAGGAGATGAACAGATTACTCACAATTTTAGCTTTTAGTCACTGTTTATATCCGTGTTAAATCTGTGATGTTTTTGAAAGCCAGTGTGTCTTTGATCTACAAAAATTGCACTACAAAAAATTCATTCTTATTTAAGCATGTAACGCAAGTTAAAATATTTTAAGTTCTAGGTGAAACAGATTCTAAGCTGAAAGTAAATAAGGTTCATAGTCTTTTGTTTTTCTTTTTTCCTTTTATTAGTGCATCTATGGTAGGCCAGGTGGACCAGTATTTACTAGAAGTGCATTTGCTGCTGTTTTACATCACCACCAAAATCCAGAGTTTTATGATGAGGTAAGCTACCTTTGTGAGATCCATTTTTTTGTGCTAAATATTTTGAATATTTGAATATTTGAATATTGAAAAATACCACAAAAGGTTTGAAGACTGTAAAGTTATTGATGATAATTTGACTGGTCAGACCCTTTTTTCCACTGTAAGTACGTTTTTGTAAACTCTGTATTACAGTTATTCTTATATTTTGCTTCAAGTGACATAGAAACTAGATGTTGCTTAAGTCAATCTGTGCAACCATATGCCGCTGTTCTAACTGAAGACAAAGACTCTGATTCTTTGCCTTTCAGATTAAAATAGAATTGCCAACTCAGTTACATGAAAAACATCATTTGTTGTTCACCTTCTACCACGTTAGCTGTGATAATTCAAGCAAAGGGAGTACAAAGAAGAAAGATGTTGTTGAAACGCAAGGTTTGTCTCCTAATGCTTTGCTTGCAGGAACTGTTGGGGAGGTTTTATAAAGTATGATCCTGTCGAACTGATCTGTAAAATGCTTTCAAATTACGTTATGCTAAGTATTTCTTTTAATTTAATATTTTTCAATCTTAAATTGCTTTTTAATGTCTGACAAATATATGTTTTGTTAACCTTGCAGAGACAATTTATTTGCCTTTTTAAGTATTTGTAATTGTGTATGTTCAAATTGTTTGGCCCTTACAGTAGCGCTTTCTGGTTTATGAATTGTATATCAGAAATGTACAGGAAGACTTTCATTTGGGTTTATATTAAGAGTCATAATATACTTAAAATGACTTTCTTCTCATGTTTCATAGTTGGCTTTTCTTGGCTTCCGCTAATAAAGGATGGAAGAGTGGTGACAAATGAGCAACACATCCCAGTGTCAGCTAATCTTCCATCAGGCTATCTTAGTTATCAAGAAGTAGGGGTTGGAAAGGTATGTTATATAAAATTGCTCTAATCTTTCAAAAAAAAAAAAAAAAGATATGGAGAGGAGGGACAGTTGTGATTCCCCAGTTCTAACAAAAATTCTAAGTCAGTTTTCTAGTGGAAAAATTTTCTTACGTGGTTGAATTGGAATGCTTTGTGGAAGTTACGAAACCGATTTAGAGGAAACAAACAAACAAACCCAAATACACATTGGAGACAAAACTTATGACTAAATTCTAACCTTTACAAGAGTTTGAATCAACTGTCCTAATACAGCTTTTCATTTAAGTTATTAAGTGTTAAGTAGTTATTTCTTCTATTACATACCTGATGTATTAAGGAAGTGTTTTCGTTTCAATTTTTCTAAAAATAACTAACTAAATGTTATAAGCAATTTTTAAAATATATTCAGCTATTTTCAGTTTAAGAAGACATGCAAATAATCTGAAGGCCTTTACTGAACTTTTTTTTTTTTTTTAGCATTTCATGCTGTCTTCTTTCAGTAAGCCCTGAAAAAGTCTTATTCTTGCATCGAGATTTTTGTCGTCTTTATACTGTATCTGGAGCTAGTAACATTATGACTGTATTTTTCAAAGCAGAAGGTTTGCAAAATTATATTAATAAAACCAAGGAGGATAGAAAAGATAAAATGTGATAGGGGATTTGACTAAGAGGATGAAATGAGGAGAGAAAATTGACTCGTTTTGGAGAAGGAGGCCCAAAATCAACAGCTGGAGTTGCTGCTCTGTTTCTGCGCCACCGCCCCTTTTTTAAAAAAAACCTCTGATGTAAGCTTTTCATCCATCGTCTCCTTCACACCTTTAATCTTCTCATATTGTAACTATACTTATTTTTTTTATGACTCTTACCATGGCTTTCATCTCTGCTCATTCCTGTGGTTAAGAGGGTAGGACCAAGCTGATTAGTTCTATAGAACTACTAGTTCTGTTACTGGCCGTTTTTAAGCTTCGTAAATGCTTTTAGTAGTGCTGGACCTTTTATTCATTGCACACGTTTCCTCAACCTGTTAAGAAAACAAAGCATAAAAGCATTGTTTCTGGTACTATAAACAAAGCACTGTTTTATTCATATATTTGGATACATTATTTTGCTTTTTGTGTGTGTGTGTGCAGCATTCTGGTCCTGAAATTAAATGGGTAGACGGAGGCAAACAGCTGTTAAAAATATCCACTCATCTAGTGTCAACTGTGTATACTCAGGTAAGTTACAAAACAAATGAAATTAGGAATAAAAAATTTTAGGAATAATGTATGTTTAGAACATGTATATACAATTCTCAAACTCCCACTCATTATGCTGCTGTCTTACTTTCTTGGGCACTGTGCATGGTATCCATCCTTCGCATCAAAAAAGGTAGCAGATCTGACATAAAAGCTATTCAAAACGTGAGCCTTTTGTCATCAACCATTCTAATTTGAGCCTTCCTTCCTGTTAGGTGAGAGATCATAGTTTTCTGAAAACTGTTTAATGGCATGTCTACAAAACACTGAGTCCTGTTGTAGTTGCTCATAGTACACATCACGTGATCAGTGGGGATAACCAATGTTTGTATCGTTATTTTCTGCGTGTCAGTTGGTGTGAAAGAATATAGGTAATCTTTGTATAATCAGTTTTCAGAATCACTGGAAATTTTTCATATGGGTAGAAGAGATCAATGTTACTTGTAAACTAAGTTATTCTTCAGAGTGGCACACTTCAGTTATTTTTGAAAATTGAATATATGCACACATATGCATTTTCTCCTGTATTGTATGCATTCAGTTTTGGATTATGAGTAGAAATGTCAGAGACTGCTTAATTTGTGATTCTTTTTGTCTTTGATAGGATCAGCACTTGCATAATTTTTTTCAATACTGTCAGAAAACAGAGTCCGGAGCTCGTGCACTGGGAACTGATCTTGTAAAATATCTTAAGGTATAAAATGGCAGTGAATAACAGATTTTATTGTTTGTTTATACTTTTTTAAAACATAGGACCTTGAGCTATTGTCTAGGTCTCATTTTTGGATTATACACTATAGCAAGAACAAAAAGATGGTCCCTGCCCTGAATAATTTGTGATGGAAATAATAAGACGAAAGCAAAACAGTACGAGGAGATAACGAGACACTATCGGTCAACCGTATGGGTGATGATTTCAGTACTCTAGTGGCCAAGTGCATCACGCTAACAAATCAGACTGCACATGGTAATGGTGAGGAATGATTGCTGTTGACTGGTAATGCATTGCTTGTTGAAGTATTGAAGTATGAATAATATAGATTTCACATAGGTCATCATTGTCATGTCTGCAGTTCTCCCTCAAGACTGGAGTGTGTGGTTTGCATAGTAATGTCATCTTAGGCAGGTAGGCCAGATTTTTAATATGGGAGCCAAGGTTCAGTCACCTTAAAATCCATATAAGGTATTACAAGTAACTCCTGATTTTCTTAGGTACAACAGAGTTTATTGATGTAATTCAGTACCATCAATTCATAAAAACAGACTGTCTACTCAGGACATTCAAGTAAGAATTAAATACTGAATGAGGCATACTTTTGAACTGGACGTGCTTCCTGGTCTTTGTTATGTCACAACCAAAATTCTAAGTCATCTTCCATTCCCCAAGAGTTCTGTGATCCTCTTTAGTACAAAAAAGGATGCTGCACATTGGCAGCCAGAAGTCAGAATAATTCTATTTGGAAATAGTGAGCTTTTTTGTTTGGTTGGTTGTGGTTTTTTTATTTTTGATTTTGCTGGGTTTTTGGTTGATTTTTTTTTTTTTTTTTACTGACAGTCTTGTGTCTCATTCTTCTATTTGTCCTTATCATTCTGAAATCTTCCAGTCCCCAAAAGGTGCTGGTAAAGTGTATAACAGCAGTACAACCCCTTAGAAAGGGTTTTGGCCATGGTAGCTTCACGTCAAAAGGGTAAGGCAAAGAGCAAATAACACTGTAGCTGAATTTCATCATCCCCCATGATTGCTTAGAATGAGTCACTGGAGATTCCTTTTGCTTAGGTTTCTGTTGCTGATATTCCTGTTTTGATATGAAATGACATTTCTCTGTGTTTCCCACTTCAAAGATCTGTTTTGAGTTCCTTGATGTTTTTAGATGTGGAGCCATCCTTATCTCTGCTGCTTTCTGCTGCAGTAATTGCACCAAATAGTTCCCAAATATATGACATTAGCACTAAGCCTGGTAGTGTTTGGGCCTTAAAAGCATACTCCGCGGTATCAATAGGCTCCTGCTGAAGCTGGAGCTTTTGTGCAGAATTCCGCCCTGATATCACACTGGTGAATCCTCTGGCATTATGATACTTCTTAAAACATTGAGTCTTTCTTACTGTGTGTATGTGGTTCCTGTCCTGAAGGAATCTCTCCGTTCGAGACAGAAGAGGAAAAGACCCACTGGTTCAGAGTGTTTCATCTTGAGGCCAGATGGAATATGGCATCCTTCCCCTGTAATATTTCTGGGAGATTGCAGTCTTGTCTTGCAGATCCTATCTGAGATTCCTATTTGAAAGAAGGAACCTCTTTACCTGTCCGTTTCTACTGTTTGTACTTTTCTGATGAGGGGTTTAACAGTCAGTACTCCATTTCTTCCTGTGTTCCATCAAAATAGCAACAAAGGAGTCACCCAGCTTTTTATAAATCTAGGCATGCAGAGCATTTTTTCTCACTGGTGTAGCTTTACCTTCTTGTCCTCTGCTCATGCTTTTGGAATGAGTTAGGAGACTGAGGCTTCATCACTGAACTTAGCCTCTCCTTTTTCTCTCCATATAAGAGAGTCAGTATGCGCCAAGTATCTGTCATCACGAATTAGGGGTCTTGGAGTGTGACCTGTTACTTCAAGCACTTTATAACTTTCAGCGTCATTTCCATCCTTTTTTTTTAAAGGATGATAGCCTTCCTGTTACTTTATGGGCCAGAGAAAATGGTACATGTTCTGGTATCAAGAAGAGAAGGATTGTTTCGCATGTTGGACCTGAGGAAGCTGAATGCCTTTTATTAATCAGTTTGAGCACAAAACCAGAATTTACGTTGGCTGGGGCTGAAATGTAAAGCAGTTGGTCTGGCAATGTGAAACAGTCATGTGTTAAATAAAAGGAATCACTGCTACTAAAATCTGTGCATCCGTGACAAGTCTGAATCTCTGCTATTAAAAATCCTTCCAGGTTGCACACTAGGGAGAATCTCTTTATCGAGATCTTAGTAGCAGTGGCTGTTCATATTGTGAGGAATGGGACAGCCCTGGACTTTATGTGGACAGTTGGCTAATTCTTACTTCAGGAGCTGGAATTGTAAGCAACCCTCAGTCAGTTTGGGAATCAGAGTGCTTTGAGAAATCCCACTGTTTCTTATGTTTCCGAGCTGTATTTTATTTTACACTGATTCAATCATAGATTTTCTTCCTGGTGCTAATACGGCATTCTGAGACTTATCTTGCTACCTACTCACCATCGAATGTAACACTTTGCTAGAACTGAACACATGACAGTAACGATCCTTGTTATGTGGTAGAACAGTATGAACATCAGAGGTTAAAGTATAATTTTGGGGGAAGCTTGAAAGAACAGTTCCTCACATTACTCCCAAATCACATAATTTGCTTCAGTCATATATGTTCATATGTTCTCTAATAGATTTAGATACCTTATTCCTTTCCCTTAACACTTACTTTATTTATATTTATATCAGTTCCACGTTAGCAATATCTTCAGGTTCACTGACAAGACCTCATGTCTTGTCAAAATCCCTAGATCAGAATAATGCAACCACAGAGTGTATTTTAAAACTCTTGCTTGTCATCAGACATAAAAACATTTTTATCACACGGTATGGACGTGTTCCATGCCGATAGATTAACACACCATATTGGTTTTATTGCCTCACTTAAAGGCAAAGGAAGACAAATGCCACCCTCTGTGTCAAAGGCAAATTATTACTAGTCTCATTTCCAGTGGGCCAAATTTCTGTTTAGCTAGGCTTCCCAGGGGCTCAAATACTTTTTATTTCTCCTACATACTGAAGAGTTTACCTTCCATGTGCTGGCTGATACCTAACTGTGCCAGACTTAGCCAGTCTGTGAGCTAATATTCTTCAAAAATCAACATCTCATTTCACTGATGACGGTTCCTCACAAGTATCAGCTGCTCTCTCATTTTGTATTCTGTCTCCTCTTTCCCTCCTTAACAGATTTTGTGTAAGCACCATCTGATATTTCTAATTAAATATTTTCTGAGATTCACCTGAGTCAAGAAGTTGGGATGCTTTCTTTCATTTTTCATGAGCCTAAGCATCTCTCAGCATCTCATAAGTTGAGGTATTTGCCCGTAGTTTGCTGCCTGAGAGATTAAAGAGCACAGCTATTTCTGTCAGTGTAACTGAATGTTCAGAGACATCAGAACTTGTTACAAACCCATTTCTGGCAGGGTCCTAACTAAAGCAGTCCCCTTACCAAAAATGTCTGCATCCTGGACAAAGCCACAGCTTGGAGTTCCATTTGCATGTTTACCCAGTGTTCTGGTATTAGAGGCTTATTGAAAAGATGCAATAGAGTATGGTTGCCATTTACTTCAAAAAACTAAAAACACGTAAGAGGAAGGGCTGTTTGAAGTCCCAAATAGTGTGAATGTTCGTACAGGCAAACATCGAAAGACAACATCTACTTAATACAAACTGGAATTGTATGAAATGTGTTGCCTGCATGCGTGTTCAGCAAACATGCTTGTTTCTTTTTTTCTTTCTTCAAACCTCCTTTAGCTCCAGGGGGTTTTGTGGCCCAAAACAATGGAGGATCAAATGGCATGCACTGCCTATGTCTGTAACGTTTTTTACATATGGTGGAATGCAAAGGAATTCCAGGTGATACCTTTCCTATAGGTACTGTGGGAAAAAGTCTCTGTGCTCTCAAGGATTAGTGGTACTCCAGAATCCACTCTGTGAAAATAAAGATGGACAATATATGTTGAAGAAGTTGAGTTACTAGTAATTAACAGTGTAATTCCGAGCATTAGGTAGTTAGGAATTTTAATACACTCCATTCTTTTTTTTAACATTAGTTGATTGTTTTGCAGTTGAATTTAACCAATATTGCAAATATCACAGGTAAGTAATCTGTATTTTTTTGCGGAGGTTCCTTTAGATAAATGGATGGGATAAACGGATTTCGTTCATGGATGAAATAAGTATACTGAATTGTATTAGTTTTCCAACTTGTGGTATGCACAGATGTTCTTTTCATTGAAACATGACCTAGTATGCAATGCAATAGAAAAATACAAATAACTGTTTTCTAAAATCCTTTTAATGAAACCTAATTTTTATGGCTTGCATTACCTAAATGTAGAAAACATTTACCAAACATTTTTATTGAAAACTCTTGCCTTCTATGCAATTGTATTTGAGATAATAACAGCAAAAAAAGCAAACAGCATTTTGTGGAAAAAAACTTGAAGTAAATTTTATTGTTTCAGAACTTGTGAATTAATTGCCATTGTATCAAGGGTGTGACAGTACTACTGCTTCTTTCTTTTAGAGCCTTCATGCTATGGAAGGCCATGTGATGATAGCTTTCCTGCCAACTGTCCTAAACCAGTTATTTAGAGTTCTCACTAGAGCTGCTCAAGAGGAGGTTGCAGTCAATGTGACAAGGTGAAGAATTTTAAGTGCTTTGTAGAGTTGAAATGGTGACTGAATGATGACATAAATCTGTAACTGAGTAACATTTTTCGTTATAGTAATCATACTGTTCTTCTACATACTTACCTGGTTTTTGTTTGTAACTCTTATTTAGAGTCATTATCCATATTGTAGCTCAGTGTCATGAAGAAGGCTTGGATAGCTACTTGAGGTCATATGTCAAGGTACGCAAAAGTAAATGAAACATTTTTTTTTCTCCAAAAACAGTATGTTTAAACTGAGTTACGTTTGTTTAATTTCACTACTTTTGTATTATGTCGTAATCTCAAATTATGTTCTGTTTTCTTCTACCCAAGTATGCTTATAAAGCTGAACCTTATATTGCTTCTGAATATAAGACTGTACATGAAGAGTTGACCAAGTCCATGACCACAATTCTAAAGCCATCTGCTGACTTTCTTACAAGCAACAAGCTACTTAAGGTATATATTGAACTACACTTTTTCCTGGACGTTCATAACCAGTCAGAACCGAAGATTATGAACTAACAGTGTTGAAATAGTCATTGAATGCATGTGGTGTTTTTACAGAATATTTTATTTTTTCTGCAGTATTCATGGTTTTTCTTTGAAGTTCTGATAAAATCAATGGCTCAGCATCTGATAGAAAACTCCAAAGTGAAGGTATGTTCACTTTTGCAAAAAAAAAAAAAAAAAAAAAAAGAAGTTTGCACAACGTCTTCTTTCTCTAGTCACGTATTTTTATTGCATATATGGAAATTAGAAGGAAAAGTTATATACATATAGTAATGATTTGTATTCAATAACTTTGCTTTCCCTCACTTTCTTACAAACAAAGCAGCAGGAGAAATAAGGTGAAATGTCAGAAAAATCTATAGGGCTAGACAGAATGTTATTATAAAAGGATAGCAACTCATTAAAATCTGGACAGTAGAGCAGCCTGTATAAATCGTCGGCCCCTTTTAGTAAGTTTTCTTTGTAGTTATAGAACAGTGCAGCTGGGAGCAACAGGCAGCATTGTGGCCTTTGATGTAGATATCCAAAAATATGTGATCTTTTTCCTGAGCAGCTCTTTAGTTGTGATATTGAGTAAGAAAAATGAATAATGTGGTTTGCAGTCTTTCTGTTTGCAATAAGAAGTATCAAAATTTAATTCTCTGTTATTTCCTATGCTGGAGGGGAAATACTAATATTTTAAATCCAGACATTTTTCTACCAGCTTGGCTTATGGCAAGACAAGTATGGTTTGTTTACTCCTGCTCTAAAGCAATTCTTAGAAGTAAAGTCTCAAGTATACAACATACTCCTCGCTCAGTAACATATCAAGGAGTAAGTCAGGTGATCTGAAATCCTTATTGATATTTTCACTATGTATTTAGAAAAGTCTGAAGTATACGGGGAAAAACAGTTTATTGGAAAATGATCAGGAAAAAAAGGTATAGAGTGCTACACTTAATATTGTTCTGCTGTTGTATGATCAGTAGAGTTGCGTTTATACATAAGGCTAAAATTATCTTCACTTAAAACGTCATGAAGAGGACAGTGATGTCCCTTCTGTTACAAAAAAGATAAATTTTTGTTTTTAATCAAAACTCTGCTCTTACTTTGACACTAGTCCTGGAACACACTTTCTGGTGAAATTCCGATACCTTTACCAGGAGACTTTTTTTAAAAACGAGTTAGACAATTGTTGTCAGAGAAGGGATGTTTTTGTGCAAAACTGAGTTGATATATTCTCATGCACTGACATAAACTTTCACCTACTGTTTATAGACTGTTTAATCTAGAAATAGGTTGGTAGCTTGCTGAAAAGTCAGGCTTTGACATGCTATTAGTATGTTTTTTTCAGAACACAGTGTTTGTGAAACTTGTCTATCTTGAGGATGTTTGCCGTTGGATTTGGTAGGTGATACTCTTGGGTAAACAGAGTTTATGTTTTTCCTGATTTTAACAAACCTGCAGAAATCCTCACAAGTTTGGAAACGGCATACTGGTTTAAAAAAACTTCAAAGAAACCACTAACTTGCTATCATGCAAACCAATTTCCTTAATTTAATTATAACTTCCTTACAGTAGTGATTATGTTTTTAAATTGAGATCAGATGGTGGATTAAATAAGTCAGTAGAATATAATTTTTTAAAAGTAGAAGTCTGTGTAAACAAACAAAAAACAAACACAGCTTCTCAGAATGACTCAACCAGCGTCCAGGATTAAGCATCGTCTCCCATAGTCGGCATCTCCTGTGTAGTACGATATAGTTCTGTTGGTGAGGTGAGCCTTCACATTACTACTAGTTGGTTGTTTTTTTTTTTTCCACAAGTGCTATACTGAGTCATTTGCTTAAAAGGCCTGTATCTCAAAGCCAATGAATTATTAGTGACCCGTGTCATCTTAATAGTAAATTGTATTTGGAGAGCACCAGCACCTATATCTGAAGAATGAATTCAATATAACAAGATTTGGCTTTCAGGGGAAAAAACTTGGCGATGGAATATTGTGTCAGTTGCAGGTGCCTCTTACAGGTTTGGTTAGCCGGTGTTAGGACGATATGAGGGGTACGTGAGCTGGGGTGGCACGATCATTACTACTCCTCAAAAAGAACCTCATCTCCTTGATGTCTAGGAGACTTAAGTTACTATAAGAGAAGGCATTAACTTTGTTTTTTAGTTGTAATAACCAGTAGGTAAGACCTAATGGCCTCAAATTTTTTGATTTACAGCAAGCTGTAAATCAAAATTTACAAATGCTGTAAATTATGTGCTGTAATCTCCTGAGATCAATTTTCAAGGGTTGTTATATGTAATTTTAGGTTTTTCTTTAAAATAGCCGAAAGATGTAGGCAGGAGAAAATTCAAGGTATGTTTATATTTCTTGGAGATTGATGTAGAAATAATGAAATTTCATGCTTTCTTTAAATGAGATTTTACAGCAACTTGTTGCACCAAATTTTATCTATTAGATGGGGTTTTATGATCTTATAAATTCTGGAAAAGTCCTATTCACTTTAATCTTTCTGCAGTCCAAAATTATGTAGGCCAGAAAGTCCAATTGCTTTGTTTTAGTAGATGTTTTTTTCTACCTGTTAACAACATGGCTGCTAATTAATATTTTATAGAAAGTGGGCTCAGTAAATATTGATCATGGAACAGCGTGACTGCTTTCAAAGGTTCAACTAATTCCTAATTGCATTTTATTTTTGTTTCCAAGTTTCCAGAAAAAATAGATAAACCACAAAAATATGGTCTGAATATTAATAGCACTCCTAACTTTTTAGGAGTCCCCATTCTATTTCAACGACAGAAGATAAAGAAGCACAGTGGGGTTTTTCTATAGATTTAGTAGGTTTACAGCTATATATCTTTCAAAGATGAAAACAGTTCATGCAAGGATTTTTTCTTATGCAGGTTACATTGAAACTAACAAAACGGTGCCACATTTTTAATTAGGACTAATAGCTACTGTTGTAGAAGCATGCTGTAATTGTATTAAAAAAAATACTCTTGATTTTAGAAAATACCTTTCTGGTTTCTGTTTATGTCCCACTCTTGAACCTCAATGAAGTTCAAGAATAAACTGGTAGGACAGAAGTTGTTTGTGTTCTGTACTGTAAGTATACTTGTTCTTTAGGATTTTCATCCATTTCAGATTAGTATTTTGTTTGTTTTTTAATAGTATCTCCAAAAGCAACCTCAAATGTGAATTGTCCAGTAGTACAATGGGAAGAAATTCTCTTAATAAGCACCTTTAAATTCCAGTGCTTTCCTGTTCATCACCTTGAACTACTATTCATTCTCATTCCTCCCCCACAATAACATGAAGCAGCGTTCATGGTTTAAAAACTACTAAGATGATGTGTTATGATGGGATTTATTTGTTATTTTCTCCGTATTTGATCTGAAAAAGAAGTTTACACTGTTAGAGCTAACCTGATTGTTATCTTCCCTGTGGCAGAAAAGAAAGAGCAGAACTCAACTCTTGTTTTCAAGTATCCTCATTCCCAGGCATGACTTCTTACTATACAAGTCCCTTAAACGTCAAATGAATTATTTTGCTAGCTTTTCTGTCTTGTCGCTTAGAATAATAAAGGGAACGTGTAGTCAGATATTTCCTGCTTATGAGGTCTTACAAAAGGATACATTTCTAGATGCAGCAAAACTGCTTCTGTAGCAAGAATTTTAGGATATTTTTAAAAAATATTTAATTACTGTCCAACAAAGGCTGAGTTCTAGGAATATTGGAGGACACTGACTGACACGCCTTCCAACATAGTTTTGAATTTTTGATTGTTATTGGCGTTAACAGATACTATTGATATTTATACAACTATCTTTCTCATCCCTAATGTTTAGAAACCTAATTTTTCTTAAGATAGAAATGGAAATTTTGGAGCACAATTCAAACAAGGGAACTTTGCATCAAGTTTTGTAATCATTGATTTATGCAGGGCCTTGACAATGATTTGCTCTCCCTCGGAATGTTGCATTTAATTTACTTTAGAAAAGCATTTTAATAATAAAGTGTTCCAGAACAGTCTGATATTTAATTTTACAGAAAGAAAAGATATAACGACTTGTATAGTTAAAACAGCTTTTGTCATAGCCGGTTTCTCCCTCGGCCTTACCCCACCTGTCATTAAGTCCCTTCAGACAAAAGATAGAATCTTTATTAAAGACTGTAAGATGCCAAGAAATAAAAGAGAAACTATATAATAGCAAAAAGCTGAAGAGAACTTACTAACCCATATTGGTCAGAATGTACAAAAACGTTGATAAAGATAATATAGATGATGGTAAAAAGGAGGAAATCATGAACAGAGAGGAATAAACTAATTAGCAAGCAATTTAAAAGCAAGGGACAACAGTTCTTATTTTGGAACCTTAAGTATAGAGAGTAAGATTCTGGGAATTCTGAAGGCTGGAAGAGCTGAAATTTGAGGTGACTGATGACCAAAATATACAGTTCTTGAAAGAGAAAAGCATAGGTAAGAATTTCCACAGTGGCAAAAATCAAAGGAATTAAAATACATATATGTGTTTCAAAGCAACAAAAATACCTTGCTTTCTGTGACAGAAAACAGTGTGATAAAGCAGTTGATACATATGAACTAGCTGGTTTTGGAAGGTATCATAGAAAAAACGGAAGAATTCCTGTTTACTCTTAATTGTCGTTGTGAATGTTATTTTAGTATAGAAAAATACTAATGCTTTGAACTTGCAAACTCTTATGCGTATATTTTTGTCATTAAAAATAAAAGTGTACTTTGCTTGGATTTTAATAATATAGATGTTAGTGTGTGTTGTAATATTTTCTTTCAACCAAATACTCTTTTCTTCCCCTTAGTCTGTAAAGGTTCAGGAAAAATCTTGAAGTTAAAGAAAATTTTATTCTAAAGTAAAACTAGAAAATTTGAAAACTTTTTTCTTCCTTCCCTGACAGATTATCTATATCTTATCTAAAATAATTTTTCTTTTGTATTTTGGTGTTATAAACCATATTAAATATGTATTTGAATTTGTGCTTTCAGCTGTTACGAAACCAGAGATTTTCCGCTTCCTTTCATCATGCGGTTGAAACAGTTGTTAATATGCTGACGCCACACATCACTCAAAAGTACAGAGACAATCCAGAGGCTTCGAAAAACGCAAACCATAGCCTTGCTGCCTTTATAAAAGTAGGTACACAAACCACTTGGGTTCTGTAGTCACTTTTCCAATAATACTGTTTCTTCTTGTATTTTAAGGAACTTTAAAGGCAAGTCATATAAAATTATGCTTTTTTAAGTATAGTTCTGTCCAAGAAAACAATGCATTGAAGTATAATTGGCATCTTCTGTAATCAAAAGACCCATCTATTCATAAGTTTAATTTTTATTAATTTATATTTTCTCTAAGCTTTATTTTATTTTTTCTTGTTTAGTCTTTCATATATCATCTCATTTTCTTCGAACCTTACAAAAACTTCATGCCTTGAGTTGTTTATTTGCATTTATTTTATGTAGGCAGGCTTTCAGTATTTTTTTCTTTTTCAAACAATAAGATCCAGTGGGGAGAAAAAGGGAAGAGAAATAAAATGGTAGATAAAGCTGCTTTATCTACTATTGCCACTTGCTTATGTCAAGATGGACTTGTTATCTTCAAGCTGCTTTTTTATCTGCCATTAGCTTACGTTCTGGACTCTAAGTGAAAATTTGGAACGCATATATGTAGTATGCTTGTTTCCCTGATTATATTCAGACTGAGTGAAATATCAATAATGTACTTGTAAAATGAATTTGTAAAACGCAGATGTGTAATTAGCAAGCACTGAGACCATACTAAACCAATCTTGTCTGGTTTTTTTTTTGTTTGTTTGTTTGTTTTCCCCAGAGGTGTTTTACCTTTATGGACAGAGGTTTTGTTTTCAAACAAATCAATAACTACATCAGCTGCTTTGCCCCAGGAGATCCAAAGGTACTCATTTTTCAAACAGACTTTTTTTTTAGAAGTTGCCTCTTCCTGAGGCTTGTGGATGGAGTTCTGCATTAAGACATGAGACTTCCTTCCAGTTACATTCAAGCATGTTACTTAGAAGTACCCATGCTGTGCCTCGATCACTTTTTCCACCAAACCACTTTTTCGTGTGTTACTTCCCGTCTTCAAAGTGCCCATTTACCACGCCATAGCATGTAGAAAATGAGAGGGGTAACACTAAATATAATCAAGCAAGAATGTAAAAGTCTGAGGTTGGCACCATTGATTGGGATCTTTGATACCTAGTGTTTCTATACATTTACAGTAGTGGGGATAGCGTGTACCAGATGTCCAGAGAATTTCTCCTGTGATTCCAAAATTTTATTACATCAATATATAATATACTAATAAACCTAACTAGCTTTGAAAAATGGGAGCAGAAAATAGAATTCTGTCCAGCTGCTGCGTATGAATTGTGCTGAAAGTATTTTGTACTGACATGTAGAACTTTCACAAGTCTACGTGCCTCGTACTGCAAGACTGAGAGAAACCACCTGTTTGCGTAAGAAAGCTATTTTTGACATGTTATTGAAATCACTGCGTCAGTTGTTTTATTTATACTTTTAAATGATTTTTGCAGACCCTCTTTGAATTCAAATTTGAATTTCTCCGTGTAGTCTGTAATCATGAGCACTACATACCTTTGAATCTACCAATGCCATTTGGAAAAGGCAGAATTCAGAGATACCAAGGTAATTCACCTACAGAAATGTATGCTCTGTTTCTTGTATGTCATCTTTTTATTGTTAAGCAAGTAGACTGTGTAACTGCAGGTCTATGATATCTTGGAAACTTTGAAAGTATTAAATGTAATCCCAAAGTTGTAATCTCCTTAACATCAAAGGTATAGTTTAGGTAGCACACTGATCTTTGCAAAGTATCTAGTTCCTGAAAGATGTGGCAGACTAAATCTTTGATTCTTTCCCCCCTTCCCTGCTTTGCTTATAGTTTGGTTCTATTTATGAGTTAGCTTTTAATTCACTAGCTGAAGAGCCTTGCAACACTCCTTTGTAGGTAGGTGCAGAGTGTGATATTTGGTGTACTTTTAACTTTTTCTTCCGTTAAATCATTCAGATTGGAAGGGACCTCAGGAGGTCTGTAGTCCAACCTCCTGCTCACAGCAGGGGCAACACTGAATTCACATGAGCTTGCTTGGGGCTTTATCCAGTCAGGTCTTGAAAACCTCCAAGGATGGAAATTCTACAGCATCTCCAGGAAATGCGTGTAACTTGCGTGGCTCGAGGTCTCTCAGGAGATCTCTGACCCAAACCTCATAAACTGTTAGCGGTTCTCTTCCGTGAACCCTATCACTAGACTGAAAGACTTGGGAGACTGTGGTGGTGAAAAATGAGGCAACGAGGGTATTGAGTACCTCAGCCTTACCTGAGTCCACTGTCAATAAATTACCCTCCCCAGTCATCAACAGTCCCATGTTCTCCTTGTTCAGCCTTTGACTACTAATGTAGTGGCAGAAGTTGCTCTTATTGCCATTGATGTCCATTACCAGTTTCAACTGCAGCTGAGCTTTGGGTTTCCTGGCACTGTCCCTGCATACCTGATCAATGTTTCTATATTCCTCTTTTGTAGCCTGTGCTTGCCTACCTCTATTGTATGCATCCTTTTTTTGCCCTGGAGCTCAGTCATGGGTCCCCTGTTTAGCCAGGCTGGGCTCCTGGTACATCTAACATTATGCCAAAATAAATAATATGTTAGCTGTTGCGTTTGCAGCTGTGAGGTCATTATTAAATTCTTCCTAACCTCTCTGCTACTCATGTTTGCTTTGAATCAATGAAGAAGGTACTTTTACAAGTAAAATAAACTACTGAGACTTCCTGCCTAGCATTGGTATTCTGGCAGATTAATCTCTTGAAATATTTTTTCAGTAGCCTCTGCTGGCTTAGTAAGGTTGAATGTAACTAATTAGATGTTTCACCAAGGTGACAGAACAATATTTGAGAGTAGGAGCAGGACAACTGCATAGAGCTTGTGTTTGTCGCTGGATTTTTTTTAGCCTTCAGGAGTGTATTAGATAACAACATTGCATAAATCTTTGCATAGAAGAAGGAGCTATGAATTGTTTTAGTGGTTATAAGGGAATAACAAAACTGGAAGAAATAGTGTTTCTGACTAACAGTGAAGAACAGTATGAAATGCAACTCCTTAGTGAACTAGGAGTTTGGCCAGGGAAAAAGACCTTTATCACAAGTATTTCTGGCTTTGTTTTACCTCCGAAACAAAAGAGATCTCAGACAGCATGTGGCTGGCTCTCATGATAGTTGCACAAGGAGGCCTATAGAAAGTCTGTGCTTTTGTTTGTGTTTCTTTCTTATTTAATGGATTCCCTTACTGGGAGAGTTCTTCCAAAAATAAAGGTGCTTTGAGATCAGTAGAATAATCTTTGACTATTCTGCTGAACAACTAAAGTAAGTATGTTTTTGAGAACACCTCATCAGTGGATATTTTCAAGTTACGTATATGATACTACATGTGGTATATTCACTATGCAAATTAGTTGGAGGAATGCTTTAGTATATGAAAAAATACTTTCAAACTGGAGTCGTTGGCTTTATTTGGTGTGTGTGGTTTTTTTTATGTATATGTATCTTTTAACATCTGTATAGAGAGAGATATATATAATGTAGATTTACAGTTACAGTTATTACTGGAGATTAAATATTTTATGAAATAAAATTATATTATAGTGGGTTAGGCACAAGTGTTCAAGTAAGATGTTCTTTAATTCCAATTCTAATATAACTAACACTGAATATGTAAATATTTCTGGAAAATGTAGTATTTTTTAATTGAATGTAGCTGAAGAATTGACTAACATATGGTTATTACAATGCAAGTATAATTTGCATAGATTCATTTTAAATTAATTTGTTTAAATATGACTCCATTTATTTGTATGCTTAAAACTGAGAAGCGATTCCTTATTTAGACACGTGTGATGCAAATGCAGTTTCTTCCTTACTAGTGTAATAGCACTTTCACTACCCACTGCAAATTTTAGATGCATTTTCTGTGAAAATGTAAGTTAACCAGCAACACATTCGTTAGCAGGTTCTACAGTCTATATTCATAAAAAATGCTTGTGTAAATACTTGGAGCTAAAAGATACTGGTCCAGGTGAACTTTGTAGGAACACTTTTGAACGTTGGATTTTATTTAAAAACAAAAAAAACAAAAAACTATTTTTAAAACCACAAGTTTATATTTCTTTAGTGTCTTTTGATTGAATATACATAGTCATTGTTCAATAAGCGTGTCATTATATAGTTAACCTAGCTCGGTGTGTTATGAATCATCTTTGTCAATAAGCTAGGAAACACTTTTAACTTTTTGTTAATTAATAAATTATTTTAAATAGAACCATTCCTTAAATAGGACTTGTACTTTATTTCCAGACCTTCACCTTGACTATTCATTAACAGATGAGTTCTGTAAGAATCACTTCTTAGTGGGATTGCTTCTAAGGGAGGTGGGAAATGCGTTACAAGAGTTCAGAGACATACGGCAGATTGCAATTAGTGTGCTCAAGAATTTGATGATAAAGCATTCTTTTGATGATAGATATGCTTCCAGGGTAAGTGTATTTCTGTATTAGTAGTACAAAATATAAAGATTAAATGCACTTTCAGAAAAAAAAAAATTTTTTTTTTCAGTAAAATCTATTAATTTGCAGCCATGCTATTTCAGTTCATACTATGTCTGTGATGAAAACAAATATAGCTAATAATTGCATCAAAATCTGCAAAACTCAATATTTTTACCAAGTGAAAGCACAAAGTACCTTTTTAGCATAATTACATGTGTTTATTACATTTTGGTAGGGTATAATCTCTAACTGCAGTATGAGATACAGTAATCAGATTTTCCAATCTGTTTTAAAAGTTCTTATTTTCATTAAACATTAGCTCTTAATATTCCGCAGTTGTCCTTTTGTCATATCTTATCGGGAAATTAAGTTTAAACTCCAAGTTATAGTGGTAAATTTTGAGTGATTTTTAATTTTCTTGGTCTTTTTTTTTTTTTTTTAATGTGGAAACAGCTGTGCTGTGGAGAAACCATGAAATTTTAACAGCAGATACCATGAATTTATCAAGTTAATATAAAATTAATTTGATCTGTTTAATCTTGGGTAAAATTGAATGCATTTAAAATATTTTTTCCAGCGTTATAACGGAAATAGTAAAGAACATGTAGCATTAAAAAACAATCTTTGAGAATTAAAATTAAATCTGCAATTTTTTAATGAGCTGTTGAACTCTTTTTAGAGCCATCAAGCAAGAATAGCCACTATGTATTTGCCACTCTTTGGACTGCTCATAGAAAATGTTCAGCGAATCAATGTCAAAGATGTGTCTCCATTTCCTGTTAACCCTTCCAGCAGTGTGAGTGACTTTCTATATGATATTCAGCTTTTTTTTTTTCTTCCATAATTAATGGTAACATGTATATGAAACACTGCATACTTCTGGCAAATGAAAAGCTTTATGTTTCAGAGTTCCTCAAGTTTGTTCTACTTGCTTTTTATTAAATTAAAAGTTTAGTTACCTTTGTGATTTTGGCCGCAGTTTCTCTGGTCCAGGTAAGTTACGCCTAGCATCATAATTAAATAGTTTGTTCCTATGTACGAGTTACAGTGCCTTTACTGATCCTTACTTGAACTTCTGGTGATTTTGGAGAATGCTAGGCCGCACAGGCTGCCACAGCATCATTCTAATGCCATCTGATTATACTGTTATGTAACATTTTGCTGCTTTGTTGTCTCTGGGGCATATTCCTATATTTCAGTACAAACTATAGACCACACAGGATTGGACCCTTTTGGGGGGTATACACAGAGTATATCTTTTTTTGACAGCTCTTAATTAAGTACCAAAGAAGCTGAAGGAAGAGTAGAGCTGAAGTCAAAATACTCATTGTTTCTGCAATTTTAATTGACTTCCTTTTGTATCTAGTATCAAGTTGTTGATACATTTATTATAAGATAAAAATTCCTTACATTATGTCTCTGTTTTTTCTCATAAATTACCCTTCTGTAGTGTGTCCTGCCACTTTGTACAAACTCTTGTAAATCATAATATTGGAGACACGTATGCTAAATTCTTATGCATGAGAAAAACTCCCACTGACTTCAAACATATATAGAATTATGTTGGCTAAAACCCTGTCAGAATCAGTAGCTGCTGTTGCTATTCAGCAGCAAAGACTGTATGTTAATTGCAGGGGTTTTTTATATATATCAATCTTATTTTCCTGATTCAGTCCAATAGTAAAATAAATGGAGCAGAAATAAATTTGGTTGATTTTCTAGAAAATAGAGAAGCATTTTTAACTCTAAAGAAGTGAGCTTTTGGAACAACTGTAGTCTAAGATGGCTGTAGGAGAATGAATTCAAATGGAATTTGTTAATGCATATATTGATATAATATGGTTCGATGCAATAATTGTATCTAAGATTTAAAGATTAAAGAATTCTTTTATTTTTGTTTGTCCACTTATTTCTGTGTTCCTTTTTGCAAATCAAGAAAGAAAGAAATTCATAATATCCTTCCAATTAGACAAATATTTGCATGTCTGAAGAAAAAGTAAAGTAAAAGCAAGCTGTGTGTTTTGGAAGTATCTGTTTTTCAATATTTAAAATTCCATGGACTATTTATTTTTTCATGTTTGAAGTATCTTAAATTTGCAGCTATCCCTGCTTGTGCAAATATGTGAACATCTCATTCCATGCTTTTGAACATAATTAACAGAAATTAAACATATAACAAATACTCCTTTGGAAGATAAAAGTAGGTAATATGCACTAAAATCATAGTACTGGAAAATATTAATCACATGTTTCTCTCTTCCAAACAGAGTGCAAAGGATGATGCACTTAATTTGCCAACTGCAAGTCAGCTAATAACACCGCAAAAATCAGGAAACACATTGGATAACAGCCTTCCTAAAGATCTATTTGGTGTTATCTCTGGCATCGGTAAGCCTAAAAGTTTCCTTTTTCCTTTTTTACTAAAAATAACTGTTCTGTGTCCAGCTTTTGAACGTGTGCATGAGTGTTACAAATTAGTGGAGTTTGAACCTGGCTTTATGAGGTTTTTTTCCTCCTATCCTGAGAATATGTGCATTATCCACAGCGACCATATCATAGGCATATCCCTAGATTTCTACTGCTACTTTAGATAACAGAACTCTAATGCAGACAGCTATTCTGTGTGGGCCAGAATTTGCAGTCTGCAATGAAATCTTTCTGGCAGGGTGTTTGTGGTTTTGTTTGTCTTTCTCTTTCAAATCAAAACACAAAAAAAACCCAAAAACAAAACAAAAAAGGGGGAGAACTGTTTGCTAGAGAGACCTGCTTTGCTCCCCACTCCCACCCCCCATCAAAGCTGGTTAGTTTTAGCTTGCTGCAGAAAAATGGGAGATGACTAGCTGTAGTCGCTTCTAGCAAGAGCATCATAATCCATGGTTTTGTAAGTAATGTTAGAGACCCCCTCTAAGTGGATGGCTGCTTGCACAAACATGGGCATCTTTTTGTCTTTCTTCTCAGTGTATTTTTCTGTTTTTTGTTATCTGCTGCAATTAGCTATATCACTTCCTAGTGATTTAAAAAAAAGTATGTGATGAAAAATGGAAGTTTTTAAAAATACATATTTCTTTGTATGTGTGTGTATCTGTACATACGTGTTTTTCATATATGTCTTATGTATTTGTGCATAAGTTTGTGCGTAAATCCATATATTTATGTACATTGTTGAAAGTATGCAATAAATTTATCATCATTACAGGTATGTAAGTGGAATTAATTGTTTGCCTTTTTAAAAAGTGTTTGTGTGTGTGTATACATCTCTCTTTCCCCCCCCCCCAACCCCTGTGGCATATAAATATATATGTGTGTGTATATATGTGTATCTATATATACATACACACACACACACACACATATATACACATGTATATATAGATACACGCACACATATATAGTGGTTTTAGAAGTCTGATGGTCTTTTTTGGTTGTTTTATTTAGCTTCCCCGTATACCACATCAACTCCAAACATCAATTGTGTGAGGAATGCTGACTCAAGAGGCTCTCTTATTAGTACAGACTCAGGAAACAGTCTCCCAGAAAGACAAAGCGACAAGAGCAATTCCCTTGACAAGGTAACAAAAAACAAAACCAAAAAAAACTATATTCCTAAAAACTCATCCTAATTCTCATAGGAGCTAACTTTTGTAATCTCCAGTGGGGTTGAACTTCGTAGAGTAACTGTACAGCAGTATTTTACATAAATTTTTCTGTTTAAAAATAGTTGTTATATCAGTTCTTTTGCATTACGTTTAGTAAGCTGTTTTGCAGAAAAAAATGAACAGATTTTTGAATTATGGACATAAGCAAATAGTTGATGTTTCCTTTGCTAGATCAAGGCAATTAATGAAGTATATTAAGAGAACTGAAATCCAGTTGGGACAGCTTCTTTGGTTTTGTGGGGACCTTCGCTCCATCATCTTATACACCCAATATATGTAGCATTTTTGATATTTTTAAAAACCAATTGCTGTCCTTTCTCCAGGTGACTTCTCTTACGTTAGTTTGACTTTTCTAAATCATTTTACTTTAAACCTATTACAAATTGGGAGTTCTGGCTGCAGGAGCTATGAGATATTCAGTCATGTCTTTCTGGAGCTTGTATTGATACTGATCACATTTCATTTTCTTAGATCTTGTTGTGCATGTCACAACATGTTAACTTTTTCCCCTTGACTCTGACATGCCTTCCTGTGGCAGAGAGAGAAGCTTCTCAGAAGGCACTCTGCTCATGCTATGCACCCTAATGGAGAAGAAGAAGAAAATTCTCACCCTGCAAAGAAAAACCGTGTTACTATGGATTTTTCACTTCTGACAATTCCAACTTTGCCAGAGAAAATTTTGCATGCTGCTCTCTCTCTTCAGTTACAAGAAGTATTTTTTTTTTTTGTGCTTGGTATAGTTAAGCTTCTGAGTGAAGTGTGTGATCTATAGTTTTGCCACTTCTTTGCAACAGTTGAATCTCAAGGCAAATATGTACAAAGTAACCGTGTAAGATGCCATTAAATGCTAATCCTTTAATAGTTTATGTACCTGATTTAATTTAATTATAAAAATCCAATCAGGTTAAACATTAGCAGGATTTGAGTCACAGAGTTGTTAATATAAGTAGGACTAAAAAAGGTTCTATGGCATTGACCAAGCAAATAAATAATTATCTTTTATATACACTGTTGCTAAATGGCAATACTGTCATCTGTTACTTAGTTTTCATGTTGTTGATTACTACTGTGTAGCGTTCTTACTAAGTGAAAGGGTTTTCAAAGGAATCCACGTCCTTTGAAAATTCTACTCTGGTCTGGCAATTTAGGTAATGTAGGATTTGTGTTTTGCATGCTGTTAATATTTTCCCAGAGTAATACTCAATCTTGGCTTATTATTTGTTGCTTTTCAAACTTTCTTTCTAGTATATCAGTTGTTCAGTGCACGTATCTTCAAATTTTTACTCATTGCTTGATACCGTTACTATAAAAAGCTGTGTTTTTGTTTTAATTTTTGTTTAGAGTAGCCTATAGAAATGTAGTGGTGAAATCAGAGCTTGCTGCAAGTGTACCAGTTTCTATTTTAATATGTGCAGCTTTATAGATTTTTTTGAGATAAATTTTGTAGTTCTAGTTTTGTTCATGTACATTTTCAACTATTTTAGAAGGATTATTATCCAGTGCTCTGCACGATATCCTAAAAATGTAGGAAACTCAAATTCAGTTTCTGCTCTGCCACTCATTACTTGCCTGCTTTATTTCAGTATCCATAATGTTGTACAGTAGCACTCCTTCACTGACCAGAGATATTTCAAAGATAAGTAGGTTGTGAGATATTTAGAATATACAGCAATCAAGGTCATATAGGTGTGCATTTCCTCTTAAATTACATTAACTTCTGATACATAGATAGATATAAATAGATGGTCAGTATGCATACATGTGATCTTTTATATCCCAATTTTGATATAAAGGATTTATTCCAATAGCAATAACGTGTCCTTAAAACGATCAGGAAGCAAAGGTGATGCGGCTTTCTTGTAGAAACCAGAATTGCATGGATCGATTGTATCAGGCTGCTGATTTTAGAGACTTATTAGATGACTTGTTCATCTTCCATTCAGATAAGTGGCCTCATATTGAAAGTAAGGGTTAAGGCACTAAAAGAGGACATAATTTATCCTTTAAGCAACGTAACATGTAATGTATCTGTAAAAGCCCTCACTGAGGATTTTGTAACGCTTGATTGCATGGAAATGGCTCTTCTACAGATAAGTCATGGCCTAAAGCTCAATTTGTGTATTCTCACAGTTCTGTTTTCTCCTTTTGGTAGCTTTTTAGATGTACACTTTAAAAGATCAGTCTTGGATTGTTTTTTATTTTATTTTTTGGGCAGACTTCCCACAAATGTGGGAATTGTATAAGCAAAGTCTTGAAGCAGGAGAAAGGCTTTTTGAGGCAAGGTTCTTACTTAGTTATTGGTCTTTCAGAATCTGTACTATCCCCGTACATTTATGTTTTCCTTGGAATTCTTATGTCTTGAAATGGAAAGAATTGTGTGGAGGCAGGCCTATCTACGGTTAAGTATGACATCTGTTCCAGAGCAGACTCTGCGAAAGAGTAAATATGTATTGCCTAACAGTAGCATGTATTTTTACAGTATTTCAAATAAACAAAAAGGGCATATCTACTTTCTACAATGTGGTTACATATTCATAATTATCTTGACTGATAGTCACTCTTAGGTAACTTTCCCTCTTTCCTGCTTTTCTGGGGAAAAAATTATCCAAAGCAGCAAATAGAAATGAATGAAGGTAAAGAGGCTTAGTTTGGTATTTGTGTGTATAAAGCGTTGACCTGTCTCTCTATATGAAACATTTTGTCTCTGTTCTGAGATCCTCTTTCTGTTGCAGGAATTAATAAGTTAATTTAAAATATTATAATTTGTTATCAGTTCAAGAACTTTTCAGCCAAAGCTTTGTCTGTTTTCTTTTCAGAATCAACAGACTGGCACTTTAGGAAGTTCTGTGGTTCGATGTGACAAGCTTGACCAAGCAGAGATCAAGAGTTTGCTCATGTGTTTTCTTTATATTTTAAGAAGTATGTCAGATGGTAGGTAATTCCACCTAATTTCTGAAAATTTGAAGAGATGTATTTGATTTATGCATGTGACTTAACACCTTTTAAAAATTATCAGAATATTTTAGGTGTGGGTGCCATGCTGTGCCATGTTTTACAGAGCTATGTGACTGATCAAATTAAACCCTTATTGAAACTTTGTAGCTATTAAGTATTCTTTATTCCCTCAAAGCATGGGGCAAACTGAAGGACCTGGTAAGCAAGCATGTATTCTTATGTGACTGTACGCTCCAGACTGGAGACTGAAGGTAAAGAATAAATACTTCAGTGCTCAATAGAAGAGGATATGGCTAGTCCATTTCTCTGCTCTGTAGAACTTCCTGTATGACTGTAAACCAAATTACTTGATCAGTGTGTCTTTCTGTTTCTGGAGTGGTGATATTAGTGCTTCTCCATTTTCCAGGCCTATTTGCAAGATTATCCACTGAAAATTGTGGAAGACTGGTATTATTGGGGGGCACATGCAAATACTGCATGAATGGCAAATCCTTCATTTTTTCTAGGGTCGTACAACTCGGAATCATCATTAACCTTGATCAGTGTTAAAAACAGGGAGAGCCTTTAGTATAAACATTGAATTTTTCAGTTTGTGCAAAATATGTCAAGAGTAGGATTAATTTCTGAGCATGTTTTGTTGTTAAAACCTAAAAATCTGGTTTCTGGAGTACTGCTTGAGCTCTAATATATTACACTACTTAATCAAGAACGAGAATTGAAAGGTTATAAATATTTAATATCCACTCACCTTTTTAGATTTTCATATAATTAATTATTTTATGTATGTTAATTGCAAAGAATTTTTTCACTCTTTTTCACTCTTTTACATTTTGAAATACATAAAAATTTGTCAGAATTTTGAGAAAATTCAGATTAAAATTTACTGTTTTAATAAGTTGGTATAAAACTGGCATTACCGTGGTGGGTGAGGTTAGTCTGAATTCGAGTGGAGAAGAACAAATATCAAACACTTGTTAGCTAATTTTAAACATTTTTGGCACAACAGTCCATGTCTTGGCTATGTAACTACAAACTTTGAAAAAAAATATGTAACCATTTTTAAAATCTGTGCATGTCCCTGATAGTTTTGATTTGTTAACTAGTCTATAGTTGACCGTGGTAGCCCACTCAGTGTTGAAAAAATATGCATAGTAGAGCATTGTGAATAAAACAAGAGAAAAATCATAAATTTGATAAAAAGCTTTAAAAAGTTGAGACTAATCTTTAAAGAAGAAGATTATTATAACTCTATTATTACAAACTATTCTGAAGCCTTATATTTTTAGAACACTTTAACCATCACTGGCTACACACTTACTACTCTTCAAAACATGAAGTTGTATGAGAATATTACAAATTCATTAAAAGAGTATCGAAACTCATTTGGAGAAATTATATGTGCAATTGCATAATCAGCTTCAAGGAAAACTTTAAATAGTAATAATCATCTGTACTCCCACAAGCCATTTCCAGATTCTTTGAATCCTCATCTTAAAAACTGAGAACTGATGTTAACTGTTCTGCTTGATGTTTTAGTGTGTTTGCTGCCTTTGTCCTGCTTGTTTTTAATTTTTTTCATTTTCCTAGATGCATTGTTTACATACTGGAACAAGGCTACAAAATCTGAACTCATGGACTTTTTCACAATTACAGAGTAAGATCTTGTTGAGCGTCTCATAAAATTACACATTTCACTGTGCTGTTAAAATCTTCCATGTGGATTTAAATGTGAATATAATTTTTTTTCTTAATTGAAAAAGTACCATCAATCTCAGTTTAAAAGTCCTTAACTTGATGTGCACAGTTGCATGTCTGTCTATATTCCATGATAGTTTCTAGAATTAGAATATGTAGAAGTGATCTCAGGAATATTCTTGAACAGTGAGGAGTATTCAGACTGTTGCTGTGCTCCCAGAAGAGGAACCAACTCTTTGGTTGACTTTTCTGCGTTCAAATCTGTCTTGTAATGTAAACTGCTAACATGATGTGGTTACATATCAAAATTAATCGAGTTACGTAACTTCAGAAATAAAGGGGTATGTTTCTCTAGCTTTTCCTTTTTCTACCATACTATAAAGGAAAGATACAGGAGGAACCTGGTATTTCTTGTCAACAGCTATACTCCAGCATTATGCATGCTTAGTGTTATTGTTCGTGTGAATTGGCTGATACATTCGTAAGAAGAGAGGAAGCACTATCTGCTCGAAGTGAGGCGCTACAGAAGCTTTTCTGCAGGCCTTGCTGTTTCACTAGGCTGTTTTCCTTTGTTTCCATAGTACAGGCTCCAAAATTGTAATGTCAATATTTAGTTGTGTTACGGAATGTGCTACTCGAAATCTATTTAGGAGTGTGTTGTAGGTATGTATTCTAATTCATCAGTTAAGTACATGTAGCAAAATGCTAATTGTACCAGAGAGAGAACTGAACAAGTAAATGAGCCTGGTTAGTAGACTCTAAGGCCAGAGGTGTAAACTTTGCCTAATTAGTGGCAAAACAGTATTTTGCCATTGGAGACCTCTTATTTAAGGGGCTGGATAGGGTTAGTTTGTGATCAAATGAGTAATCTCAAATTACTGATCATCAGAGGAGGTTTCCACCACAGTGACAGTGTAAGGAATGTAGAATAAAGTCGCTGTTAGGTTAATGCTGTGGATGATACCATAGTTCCTTGAACCAGCACAGGAGCAAGGCTCACAGAAGTCTACCTCTTCAATTTCTAGGACTATTTTACCAATGACAATAATGTTCATTTTGATGATGATTTTTATTAATATAGATTGTTATAATAGTTTATTACCACAGTGAGGCAACGTTTCTGGTAGGTGGGTACTGTCCACCGAAAGAGCTTTTCCTGAAAAGCTTAGAGTCTAAGATAGACAAGGAGAAATGAAAAAGGACAATGAGATTAACTTGCAAACAAAATGCCAAGTCTGGGGGAGGCAAATGCTGTTCCGATTCTGCAGTTTGGAGGTAGCAAGCTGTTCTGATTCTGCAGTTTGGAGGTAGCAAGTCTACTTAAGGTGTGCGTACAAAATGGAGCTGATTTGAAGAAACTGTTTGCCAACTTCCTCCCTCATTCACAATGATATATGAAAGAGAAAACCTGAAAACTAGCTTTCAGTTCAGAAAGCTTGAAAGAAGAATTTAAAAAATATTCTTACCTAAGAAACAGGAGAAGCTTCTGAATTGTCAGGGTAATTACTTACAATGAGAAAAGGGTCATATTAAATCAGTAATACAACCTCCATTTGAACCATTTTTATTGATTTGAAAGTGTGGTTTCTAATTCATTTATTAGTCAGCAGCTTTATGTATTTGACAGTCCTGAAGAAAAACAGAGGCACCTGGAAAATTAGGTTATACTTTTCTTGATGGATCTGAAACAAGTAGTATTAGGATTCTTTAAAATATAACATCATATTGAAGTATAGATTTTTTTTTTTAATGAAAAATTATCATCTATTTTAGGATGTGCCCTTGTCTTCTGATAATTCTAACACTACTAAAAGCTGTTTCCCTTTTTAAAATAGGGGTTTTTTAGAAAATAGTTTTAGACAAATGTTTTGCCTTTAGAAAAGGGAACCGCATTGTTGTTATCCTGGTATCTAGAGGCCTAAAAAAATTATTTTTAGGCAAAGGGGAAAAAATTATGCTTAATTACTCTTGCTTTAGCTCTCATACACACTTTGCAAAATATGTGTGTGTATAATGTCTAGTTGTCTCTGCTTCTGTTCTTTGCGTGTTGCTTGTCCTAGATTGCAGTTTATTTGGAAGGCAGCTCTACCTGATTTCATTTAGTGAAGTTTTGCCAGTGATAGTTGAGGCTAAACATTACTCTTCTATAAATAATAAATAACAAAAATCTGTTCAAAATGAAGCACTTCAGCTCCATGTTTAAAACTTACTAGGGTGTCCCGTTATTTCACCTTTTGGCTCTTCTAGTTTGTCATTTTTAGGCTCGCGCTAGCTGTTTTTGATTCCGAGTGTTGAGATGGTTGTGCTCTGGAGGCAGCCTTGGTTGTCGTTTGATATTAATCCCAATTTCACCAAAACAAGAACCGTCAGTGACTGATTTCAGAGGAGCCATGTCTAGCTTTTCTTGTCTTGGGGAATGGAAGAGAATTTTAAGGGTGGGAGAAATTAAAAAGTTTTATGAGGTAACAATATACAGTCAAACAAAACTAATAGTTGAATGATTCTAGCATGCATAAATTTTAAAAAATTGTTTTAAGTGTTGCTTCTCTGACTTATTATGTGTTTTCTGCAGAGTGTGCTTACACCAGTTCCAGTACATGGGAAAAAGATATATAGCCAGGTACTGTGTGGAATTTAAATTTATCAGTCTTGTCCACTAGGAATAATAGTATGTACAAAATGCGTTGAGTCTCTATTACAAATAAATTGTATGATGATAAAAAAATTATTGTGAAATAATACATAGCATTTTGAAGCAAGTAACTGGCTACTGTATTACCAAATCCATTTATTTTGTCCTATCTATTTAAGATTGATGGGCGGGAATGTGTTATAAATGTTTATAATAAATTGCTTTAAAATCCACCTGTTAAATGCTGTATTTTTACAGCATTTTTTTTATTAAAATAAAATCTTTTGGGAAGATTTATCTTATAATGTAAATGTATTCTATATTCACTTGAGATTTAACGTATGCCAATTGAAATGTTTTAGAAATTTTATGCAATGTTTTTACTGAAAGATGAATAGCGAAAATTCCAAAGCTGCTCTTTTTTAATTCAAAGACTGAAGATGCCTGTGTGCTCCCTTTGAAGGCTGTTTAGGAGAAAATCTGTGGGTGTCAGAAACTTGTACTGAATTATTTGAAAATCTATGCAGATTAATTTTTTTTATGAAAAGTAATTTTATAGTAGAGTAAAAGATAGTAACCTGTTTAGACCGCAGACTGTACTTGACATGGTGATGCTATTATAATTAAACTTGTGGATTTTAAATACTGGCCCTCTTGAACTTAGTGAGAAAGTTGTTACTGACTTTGGATGGTAAAGGGTTCTGACTAAGATGTCAGCATTTCTATTTTTAATTTGGATTTAATGGCATGTGAGTCTTTTTCTACAAACAAAAAACTTTTGATTAGCTTTTTGGCAATTTTTCAGGAAGAATGTTCACACACCTTAAAAAAGAGTCTGTGACCAAAATGAATCTGGCTGTTTTAAGGTTTTGACTGTAACCCTTCTGCTTCAATGAACTTCATACTCTGGATTTACAGGATTCTGCAGTTTTTAGGGTTTCTAGAAATGCATTGAACTAATTTGACTAGTTTGCAGAGAAGACTACCACACTTCCTTTTTGTTGACTGATCACTTAATCTGTGTTGCATGTTATGCTCAAGTAATTAAGCTGTAGAAATCATCTTGTGTGCTGCAGAGGTGTTGAACTCTCCCAATAAAAGTAGTTTTCTAGTCTTTCACATTGTCGTTACACCAAAGTATGTGACAACCAATGCACGTACTCTTGAAATGCACAAATAGCAGAGTAAAAGGGAACAGGGAACTGTGTAATTCAAGCACTGGTTTTTATTTTTCATCAGCTCTGGTGGTGGTACACAGTAGGAAGTTAGCCTGTACTGATTGCTAACACAGATCACTTTTCTGTTTTCTTCACTTGATTGCTGCAAGTTTAACAAAGTATATGGCTCTTCTCCCTTCCTGCTTGGGTAAGATGTACTTGATAATACCTCAGTTAATTCATGCTCTCCTGTTGCATGTAAGCTTTCTAATTTTAGCTTTGTGTGTCCCTCTAACTTTTTTCTAAACTTTGAACAGTCAAAATAAAGGATTTTGGTTTGGGGTTCTGAATATTTTCAGAATATTCATATTCTCAAATATTTATGTTTTCAAAAGCTCTGAAGTAATATTGATTTCAGGAGCAAGTGCTTGTTTGCTTTTGCTTTCATGCCTTGAGGTTTTTTAAGAAAGAGTTTGCTGTGATGCTTTTTTTTAAGCTGCCTATTTTTGTTTTATAAGTAAAACAGAAAATAGGTTGCATTACAATTCTTTCTATAAAACTTCTTGTGCTGTAATTGCTTAACTAACACTTCCTATCCTGCTGCAGTTTGACATGTCTAACTTTTGCTTCTATCCCATTTCACTCATCTTGCAGGAACCAGGAGGGGTTGGGATCCATAGTTCATGATCGAAAATCTCAGACATTGCCTGTTTCCCGTAACAGAACAGGAATGATGCATGCCAGATTACAGCAGCTGAGCAGCCTGGATAACTCTCTCACTTTTAACCACAGTAAGTTTCATGACAACATAACATTCATCATCCTTAAGCAGTACCACAACACCAGAGACAGGACCCAGAGCCACACCAGTGCATTTCAGTGACTTTTATTATTCTAGGTCAAACAAGTAGCTGGAATCAGTCCATGGTCTGTTCCCTGCTTTATGACACAACAGTCAACGCTGGCTGATGCCATAACGTGGAGCATGGTTAACTACAGCATATTTTAAAATTGTTTTTTAATCTTTTTTAAATTATATGCACTTGAACTTTTTACTGTGCATGGTTACAGGATTTATATGTTTTTGTGTATTGGCCTCATTAAGTTTCATTTTTTTTTCCCACTTGATCTTATAAAAGATTAATCTAATAATTAAAATATGCACTTTGACCATATCTCCATGTTTTGACATCTCCTAAGGAGAAATGTGTTCCCTAGAATTTCTATGAAGATTATGAAGCCCATGATCTAGTTTGTCTGGAAGTAAAAAAACATCCAATAATGAAGTAATTTTTCTGTTTTCAGTGTGAGAAAGATATCAAGTGTTCTTGGAATTTCTGTAGACAATGGTAAGATTTAATCAGGTTGAAGTTAGCTTGTGTAAGACTGCTGTATTGAAAACTAAATCTGCTTATATCCTGTCTTTTTAAATATACTGCTCTTAAATTGCAAGTTATGCTGTATGTAAAGTATTTTGAAGCATCATTTTTAAATTTTCAGCTTCAAAGCATAATGAAACTAATTGACTAATCTGGTAAAATACTGTGACTGGAAAGAATTATGTGTAGTAAAGTTATTATGCCAGTTAACTATATATATGTTCCCTATACTCATGCTTTTTTTTTTCCCAAAGCATACTTTACTGTCCATTACAGGTACTTAAAGCCTTTTAACTCATTATCTATAATATAAAACAACAGTTGACCTAGCTGCATAAGACTTACCACGTAGTCTAGTGGAAAAATGAAAAAGTTTTTTCTATGTTGTAAATGCATTCTCTCACCTTTTTTAATAAAAATGCAAATTTTTAAATTTAAAATATGAGAAAACTGTATAGCAGTCATGTGAGCAGCAGTGTTACTGCTGTATCATACTTATTTCTACATGTTTTTTAATACACAAAAGAAGGCTTTAATACTATCTGACTATGTATTCAGTATGATGAAATACTCTTACTATAGGAAGATTTCTTTTCTTTTCTTTTTTTTTTTAATTATCAGGAAAATAATTGACTGTTTCTGGGCCCTGTAGGCAGAGAGATTTCTTATTTCCAGAGCTTAGCAAAGTTCACTGAATTTAGAAACTGTGAGCTAAAGAGTTTTAATGAATGCATGCCTATGTTAAAAAGATACTGTCGGTTCTTTTCCATTTGGTTTGAATGAGATTATCAAGGAAGGTATCTCAGATAACTTTTAATAAAGTGATACTAGTTTTTTAATGTTGGATATCCTAAAGAGTATAAGGATATTACACCTTATATTGGCCATGGTTTTATCAGGTGAAAATAAGTTGCTATAAAAGCCACGTGAAACGTGAAATTCGTTTTTTTTTTTAATTCGATTCTTGTTCTTGCCTGACATTCATTTTGTGTAGTAGTCAGTCTGTGTCATGTATCCAAGATAGTGTTCAGAACCCTAATAAATCTTTCAGCTATCTTGTATAGGAAACATACAGTAAGGATATACCTGATGAAAGTAGTTGTTCTGCTTGTTCTTATAATCGTGTTCCTTTGGCAAGACAGTTGTCTATATACAGTCTAAAATACTTCACATTTTTGAAGCATTTCAATGCAGGCAAGCAAGAAGTTAGGGGATGTCGGGGATGGAGGAGGGGAGGAAGCTCGGCTGAATACACAGCAATGCACAAACATACTGAAATACAAGAGACATAGCCTGATCTGTAATAGCACTATACAGTTATTGTCCTTCATTAGAGATGATCCCATTTTTGACAGTTTTTAGATGTTCTTAAATCTAGTTACTCTACATTAGTGTGAATTTATGGATTCATATCAAAACATGTGCATATCTAGGCAGATGCCAATATTAAATGTGAAAATTGTAGTTCCACAGTTACTTGTTAAATTACATGTGAAAAATAGATATCGAGTGCGTTAATATTGTATTCCTCATGTAAAACTATTTCTAAAACTATAGCAGTTTCAAACAAGTTTAAATTTTAGCATATATTTGAAAAATCACTGCTAAATCAATCTTTTAACTCAGCCCAGATGAGATTTCCTTTAAGTTTATATCTTGCCCAAACGTTCTGTCTCTCTCTAATAATAAAGCAGAGTAAACAGACAGTGGCCTGTTTGGTTGGTTGTTTTTAATTATTTATGGAAAGAACACAATTGTAACTGTTTGGAATTCTGTCTGTTGGCCACAGCCTTTATTTAGGAATTATAATAAAACTTGCACCATTCTTCACATCTGAAAGTCTTTTTTTTTTCTGGAAGAGCAAACAAATTATTTCTGTAAATAAATTTTCCCCTGTCCTTGATTCTTTTTTCCTACTGGTCAGCATCTCTTGATATTTTCAGTTGTGTCAAAACCTCAGGCTAACTTAAGGATTTCTAGTCACCCAAAGGTGACTGCTTTGAAAAAGGATTGTTCTTTGAATTCCTTTAAGGAAAGAACACTTTTACTTAGAGAAAAAGTATATGAAAATTACCAGCAAATGGCTGTTGTGTTAAAACTTGTTCCCAAATGCGGCTTGTTCCTTTCTGTCATTGTAAAGGTGAAGGAAGTAACTGGATTGCAGCTATAAAAAAAAAAAGTATGTGGGAGGAGGGAGAGGTGGAAGCAGAGAGAATGTAAAAGGTGATATGAAAGAGGCGTGTACTTCCTGACAGAAAGCATCTCTAAATCCACAGAAACTGGTGATTATTTTAGCTCCTTTCTAGTGTCTGGGAGAGCTGTAAAGGAGGCAGAAGATTCACACTAGTGAATCTTCTACAGATCTTTTTTCCTACATTATAGCTTTTTTATTTGCTTGCCTTGATCTTGGACTTCATATTTCAGTTCTTAGAGACAGATTCCAGAACATGACTCTTTTTAAGCCACATATTGCACTAGGTCTGCTTAGTCTGGATCAGGGAGGAAAAAAATCTGTGAAAGAAACAGGTATGCATGCGTAGCTCAGACTGGGAAGCAGAGACTGTGCAGAAAAAAGCTGCCAGGTGTCAATTTAAAAAGAACATACTTTCTTCTGTCCTTTTCTTAGCCTCAAAAGTTTATGCTATGCTTTTCATTGCTTTAGCGATGCTAAGTTGACTGTAAATCTAATGTGTCGATATGATCTGGACTACGTTTGTGTAAAGCGACCAGGTCACATTTGACAATCTGTTTCTAAAAGTTCAATGTCAGGGAACATAAACAATATATCATACTTCAGCATTAGTTATGATATGTTTTTTAGATTGATTAAATGCAATATGGTACTAAAAGCAATCAAATATTTTGATCAAATATGGAGCTACTTCTTGGTATTGCTACAGATCAGAACTACTTATTTGGGTCTTCAGCTGCATTCTCATAAGGACGTGATTGTATTCTTTCAATTCTTAGTGTCTTATACTTTTATAATGATTGATTTTTGAGATCAGTACGTTTTACCAGTACGTATTTTCAGCTGTAACTCCATCCTACTGTAGTACTTATGTTAGGATAGGTACATGGATATAGATATATACATACATATGAAATATCAGGCACTTAAGATTTTCATTGCTGTTTAGTGCTTCGATTGTTAACATTTTTCTCTATACTTGATATATTTTATAATCTTGTGTAAATTTGCTAGAATAATTGTGTATGTGCACATATTTGAAAAGTATTTAAAACACATATAGAATGTTGTTTTATATTGAATATAAACTTTTGTCAAGCTTTTTCCTTTTTGTTAAACTATCCCTAGTACAGCAAGACTTTTGCAAATGAGAAATGTTGAAGTGAGTATATCAAGCACTTATACTTCCTTTGAAATTTCTGTAGGCTATGGCCATTCAGATGCAGATGTTCTTCACCAGTCTTTACTTGAAGCAAATATTGCCACTGAAGTTTGCCTTACAATTCTGGATACTTTATCATTATTCACAATGGCTTTTAAGGTTTGTCCTTGACTTGATGTTGACATGTCCCGTAATTATCTTTCAGAAAAATTACTCCAAAAAATATTTTTAAATTTATGTTTTGTATTGTAGAGTAGTATAACATTGCATTTTTAGTATTGTGTTTCACTTTTAATGCAAATATTTCATGGTTGTATCATGTAATAGCTGATAACGTGTCAAAGCAAAATGTTTTGTCTTCAGATATATGTTGCACACAGACACGCCTCTTTCATAGAAAGATGCAAGAATATTCTCTAGAAGATCCTATATCTGAGTCATGCAATTGGTAAACTTAAATAAGGATTAAATCCATTTATTTTAAATAGTGAATGTTCTTAATTTATATGCCTGAACAGTAACAGTAAAGCTGAATACAGTATGAAAGACTCCTTATGGAGCAACAGTAATCTCTTTCCTCGTCGTAGCTCTTTCTAAAAACATTTCCAGAAGCCTTAGTGTCTAGTTAATATTAGTGATATAATTATCTTTTAAAGGCACTTTGGTGTGATAGATGTATTGTATGGCAAGATTGTAGGTTATATTTGGACACTGTCAGGTATTTATATTGGACTTGGCCTCTTTTTACATGAAGCTACTTTTTAATTAGGGCAGCATTAGTTTGTGTGTGTTGCTTGTCTGTAACTTTAATTTTTCCTCTTTTTAGTTGTATCAGTGGCTATAGCTTTCCTGTGGAATCTTTTTCTAGCAGTGCCCTGTAGATCCTTTGATACCCCTCCTATTTGTTTTTTTCAGCATTCCCAAACATTGTCAGTGAAGCTATAAAAAGCAGGAATGATAGACCTATCTCATATTTCCCATAATGATATCAGTGGATCTCTTTGGATCCAGGTCCTTATTTGGAAATTAGAATTTAGTTCTTGTCTTTAATGTAGTTAAAGAAAATTTAGCTTATTTATAACATTCTTTTTATTGGTAGCTTACGGCCAGTTCTGTCCATAGGCTCAATGACAGATTAAAAAATGAAGATAGTTAGTTTTAAAAAGTAAGAGCAGTGAACACGAATCTTCTAGGTAGCAGCTGCCTATCACACGTGGGATGACAGTCCGTCAAGGTTATCTATCTGTAGCATGTTCAGAAGGGAGGTAGTGTACCGGAGTAGTGTGCAAGATCCAAACAAGACAGGCAGGAGGATCAGGAGCTTATATTCAACTACACTGAAACACATAGAAGACCTATCTGCTTCCTTTGGGCATAATCAGCATGTTACATAGAAGGCCAGTTTTCAGTGTGGCTTTTAACATAGCACCTCCTTTTTCACTTTTTTTAACAGTGAGGGCACCTGAAATGTTGAGGACTTTGCTGAAACTCAGTAGCCTTTCTTCTGCATCTTCCTAGCTAGAAAAGGAGATGTCTACAGCTAGACATCTCTACCATATTTGAGAGAACTTGAGGCATACTACAAGAGCCCAAGTCTGTTTTAGGCCTCAAGTACTTACTTTAACAATTTTTAAAAGATTATTTGAGTTAATATTTATTTAAAGTTTATTTGATATAGTACCTTTGGTTCTTGATGTAGATAAAACTCTGAAAAGTAATCAATATCTTCATCCTTAAGAGCTTTTTCAGTTTCAATTTTAGGACAGAAAGGACGATGGTGAGTAGGTGAGGTTGGAGTTTTTTGGGTGGGGTGGTGAGAGCATTGTAAGAGGTATTGCTATGAGCAAATTCCACTGTCTTAGCTGCTAAAGTCATCATAACTAATGTGTGTTAATACTTTGAGCATATCAAAGAATTCTCAAAGAACAGCTAATAGTTACTGATTTAATTAACAGCTGTTAAAAATCTGCTATCGTTGTTTTATAAGTCCACACTTATAAAGCCAACGCTTTCCTTATAGAGCAGGGTTAAAGAAACATTAGAAATATCTGATTAAAATTCAGATTTGCTTGCGTTATTAAACATTGTGGTATTATTATGCAGATTGTTTTTAATTTCTTGCTTATTTGAAGCAAAAACATTTTGGATGATCTGTGTATGTTTTTAGAGTACTATAAATGTATTGCAATACAAAACTTCTAAACTCTCGCTATCAATTTAAAGAATCAACTAGTGGCTGATCATGGGCATAATCCACTGATGAAAAAGGTATTTGATGTATACCTCTGCTTCCTTCAAAAGAACCAGTCAGAAACAGCATTGAAAAATGTCTTCATAGCTTTAAGGGCACTTATTTTTAAGGTAAGAGGTTCTATAATAGTTAATCTTCAGTTATTTATCTGCTTCTTTAGTTAACAATATACTCCATAAAAGTTTAAGAACTAAAATCCCAAACTGAATTTGATGAGTAAAGACTATCATGATCCCAAAACAGCATGGGATGATCATTCTTTGAATTGCTATGAAAATCATTTTGTGTTGTGAACTACAATAACTGTTTGGATTTTTTTTTCTGTTGTTTGGAAACATTAATATGTATTTTTCTTGACACGTTTATTTTATCAAGAACTGAAGGTAGCTTTAATGGGTAACTTTTCTCTTCTGTTTTTTCCTCAGTTTCCTTCTACGTTTTATGAAGGTAGAGCTGATATGTGTTCTGCGTTGTGCTATGAAATTCTTAAATATTGTAACTCCAAACTGAGTTCAATTCGTACTGAAGCTTCACAGTTACTTTACTTCTTGATGAGAAATAATTTTGATTACACAGGGAAGAAGTCTTTTGTTAGGACACATCTACAAGTTAGTATGCTTTATTTTTCTTTCTTTCGTGTTTTCAAATGTTGGGTTGCCTATGCTACTTGTAGATGTGCAGTTGCATACTAGTGTGCAAAGTCCTGTCAAATAGAGACATAAGAAAGATGATTTTGGATTCAGGCAAGGCCAGTACTATGGCCTTGTTCAGAAGATGGCAATAGAAGTATGTTCATTACATGAAAATAGAAACAACTGAATCACGCTGCATTTTCTAGGAAATACAACTTTTTATTGGTGAGCAGCAAGTTTTCTGTTTTATAGATGTTACTTTGTGAAATAGCATACCTTGTTATGTCAGAGGAAGAAAGAAATGCAGCAGCAAGCACCTAAAGATCTTCAGCAAAACAGAAATTCGTATAGAAGTTGTGTATTTTGACAGAGGTTATTACTTTACAACCTCTGGCTAGTTCATGTAAGCAGTCATTTTTTAGGCCAGAGGATGCTTGTGATAATTTGCACAGACTGGTTTCTCATAAAATTACCTATGTTATACAAGTAATTTTTGAAAGAATTCTATCAAATATACTTTAACTTCACGAAATAGTCTTTTGATTAAAAGGAACAAAGCTTCTTTCATAATTGCTTACATTTCTGGGGTATTTCATGAAATGTGCGCTAACAAGATGTTTGTTTCTGTCAAGGTTATTATTTCAGTAAGCCAGTTAATTGCTGATGTTGTTGGAATTGGAGGAACTAGATTTCAGCAGTCCCTTTCTATCATCAATAATTGTGCCAATAGCGACAGAATTATCAAGGTCTGTTTTTAGTCTTCTTTTCATACTATGGAAAGGCTGCTTGAAAACTGTTTCATAGTGTCCTTTGAAATTGTTTCAACTTTATTATGCAAAGAATAGAAAAAGAAAATAGTTACTTAACTTTTCCTTGTTTTAGCATACTACATTCCCTTCTGATGTTAAGGATTTAACAAAACGGATTCGTACGGTACTGATGGCTACAGCTCAGATGAAGGAGCATGAGAATGATCCAGAAATGCTTGTGGACCTGCAGTATAGTTTGGCAAAGTCTTATGCTAGCACACCTGAACTAAGGAAGACATGGTTAGACAGCATGGCAAGGATTCATGTTAAAAATGGGGATCTTTCAGAGGTAAGTGAATACAATTGAACTATATTAGCTGAAATTTAAAAATACTGTGGGTAGTTATTAGTGTGTAATACTGTAAGTTTTTTCTAATTATGTTACTAAATTTTTATTTGTTAGTAGGATCAACTTCAATGGCAAGGTTTTTATGCTGCCCAAATACATCTGTAAGTCATTCCTGATCATTAATGTAAGAGATATGTTTAACTATTATAGCTGATATACAGCTATGACAGGAATCCTAAATGGAAACAGTGGAAGAGGCAGACCTATTTAAAAATAACCCTCAGTTATCAATTGCTAAAACGCTTAAAAAAAACACTCCTTACGTTTCCCTCCAGTTAGCTTTGCAGAGTTAGTTTAAATGATTCTACTTCATACTGCTTACCAATACAAAAAAAAAAAAAGTACTTAAAATTATGAATAGCTTTCTCTTTTTCAACAATAAAATAGCTATCTGATTTCACCATATTGTTAAAATATTTCTTCCTAGCAAAAGGGAGAGATGGGAGTGGGGATTTTTATCTTGATCAAATGTAAGTATTTTTATCAGCATAAAGAATGAATTTAGGCGGTTCTTGGAAGTTTGTTCCATCTGAGAGCAAATCATGCTGCATCACATCACTGAATGTCATAAACGTGTCTGTTAAACTTAGCGTCATGTGAATCAATATCTGCAAGAGATACTATCTGCTACCTTCCTTATTCATATCGTAGTACTGTAATTCCTTTTTTTATATGGTAGCAATGCAGAGGGAGTATAGAATACTTCATCTGTTATCAGCTTGTGTTTTGAAAGAAACGTCTCCTTTTTTTGCTAGGTGCAGATTCTACTCTCTCAGAAGACAAGTTCTTTTGGTACTTTTTCAAGTCTATTTAATTTTTGGTTTAAAAAAAAAAAAGGATCTTTGACTATATGGCTAAATAAGGACCTCTGTAGATCACTTAGTCCGCCCCCATATAAAGGATGAATTAGAGACAATTTTGTATAAATACTTAGGTTTTACCTTCAGCTCCATACATAAACTATTCCATTGCAAATCAATAACAGTTAGAAAAACCCTTTGCTATTCAGCACAAATCATTTTTGTAAGAGGAATCTTGCATCGTTTTTTGTCCTTCCTATGGAGAAAAGTGATCATTTTCTACTTCTCAAAAGCATTTCAAATACTTGAAGATTCCTCTGCCTTTCTTTTTGTCTTCTGTTTTCCAGACTGCACCAACTAAATTCCTTCAAATTCTGCATATAGGTTAAAACTCTGCTTTTGCTCCTCTCAAATGGTCTATCTCCATTTTTTCTACTTTTTTTCTTGATCTGGGGCAAAAAAACAGACCAAGCGAGTTAGCAGAAGCACCATCAATATTTAGTAGAATTATTATGTCTTTTGTTTCACATGGTACAATACATCCCAGAGAGTTGCGTGTTTTCCCTATAGAATGACATTATTAACTTCTAATTTGTAATCCATGGTCACTCTCAGACTGTGTTCTGCTATCCCTGCTACTCAGTGCTCTGGTGGGAGAAAGTGGCCGTGCACAGTTAGTTTTGCGTAAATGAAGTGGAGAATTCTTAACCCGTTGTAGGACATCTTCTGCAAAGCAGCAAAAAAGGAAAACATAAGAAAGTATCTCAGGACTAGGGCTCTTATGTACCTTAAGTTGTTTTTAGTAGTTCCGTTATAACTGTAATTTCTAACATTTGTTACAATTTCTGTTTTAGGCAGCAATGTGCTACGTCCATGTAGCAGCACTGGTTGCAGAATATCTCACACGGAAAGGTATGATTTTGAAATCTTACTTCACTGCTTGTATCTTTTATTTTAGTCAAGTAAATACCAATAGCAGTAATTGGCTTGCCTGAGGAAGATGTAGGCAGAAGTATTCACCAAGGAAAACATTCTGACTTAATTGGAATGTGTATTCACATACTTAACAGCATACTTATATATTTCAGTGGAAACATTTCAGATGAAGGTAAAGCAAAATTTCTGGGAAAGTAAAAATTTGCACTTTACACCACCATTGCCAGCAGTTGAAGCTAGACGCTTTCTAACCAACCTCATCATAGTCATTCTTGCTCACCTAACAGCCTCTCACTGAATGTTAGGAAATCTGACCTTGCCTGAGAAGTTGAAATAAATTCATGGAAGTCTTTGGATGCTGAGTCAGTTATAAAAATGCTCAGAATGCTTCACCTGTCTTGCTGTTCTGTGCCAGCAGCTATCTTCAGAAAAAGATTTGTGATGAGCCTTGGTACAGTTTTAGACTGAATCACAGTGAAGCTGAAATTATTGGAGCGGGGAAGGTGGGAAGGGAAAGACAGTTTACATACTAAATGTGTGCCCCACAACAGGCACGAAAAGAACAGAGACAGGATATCTTGTAGACCTATGCCTTTGCTTCATTTTCAGCTGTCATATAAAGGTAAAGCTAAAGTGTTCTGTGGACGTAAATGTTTCAGAGCAAGTCTGCCTACAAAACACTAACTCAGCGTCATAATCGATCTAAACAGATTTGTGGAAGTTTCTTCTGGAGATCTATTTTTCTTTGATAAAAACCATATAATCTTCTCTTTTCTCATATACCTAACTGGTAACTTTAAAACTTAATCCTATAGATAGAGACATGGTAGAAAACTGAGCTGCTGTGTCTAAGTTGTTGTATCTTCTTCCACATCCAATAACAAGTACCTGGTAACTAGTGAGAATCTGCATAATCTGTGATTCCTTTGGGTGACCTGCTGTTTTCTTCTACTGCCATGTAAGAAATTATTTCTCCTCAGTAACACAGAGGGTTAAACTTCTTCCTGTGGTATTTCCAGGGACATAACAAAACCAACCAGAGAGAGTCCAGATATTAGCATCTGGGGGCTTTCTAAAGCCTATTTATATTTCAATAATAATGTGAGCTCTAGGGTTTTAATCACCCAGTGGGAGTCTGGAGGTTTTTTTTTTAGTGGCTTGGTGGTAAGTACGTTTAAGTGTCTTCTGCCCCATCTAGCATCACAAAATGGTCTAACGTCTTACTGGTGGACAAAATTATTTTGCTGATATTGAGTTAAATATGTACGTTTTTCTTTTTCAAACATAGGAATGTTTAGGCAAGGTTGTACTGCTTTCAGAGTAATCACACCTAATATAGATGAAGAGGCTTCCATGATGGAGGATGTTGGAATGCAAGACGTTCACTTCAATGAAGTAGGTAAACATAGGAATGTTAGAATGGATGCCCATTAAAAAGGGCTGTCTATTTTTCCAAGTTTTCTGTTTCACTCTTGAGGCCAACTAATATGACATGTAATATCAGTGTTTGTTTAGCCACTATTCTTATCTTAATACAGAAATTAAAAAGATCTGTGAACTATTTTTCTGTTACGGTTGACTTTGTATATGGTGAAGGTGTATGGCAGCTTGACTATGCAAACTGAGTCTATATTAACAGATTTAGTAAGAATACATGAAAGATTTAGTGGTGTAAGTCTGGGTCTAGGTTTAGAGATTCCTGTGTTTTACTCCTAAGCTCTGGTACTACTTTGCTGTATAGTTTTAAGATAAATTCTTGACCTGCCTTTTTATGGGAAGGCGTCAGAATTACTTGAAAAGAAAAACATAATGCTTTTCATTTCCAAAGGTACCCAGTAACAGATTGCTTTATTGATTTTAATGTGCTATATTCCTAAAAGTTCTGATTTTTCTGATTCAGCATGGAGGGTAGCATGTTTCTGAAAGCAAAATGCAAGCTGCTGTGAATGAGCCAAGAGTTGTTTTTTTTCCTGACTACTGTCAATGGAACTCTTGTTGGAAACTCTTGTCAGCATATACCTGTACTGCTCAAAGTGTTTATCAGAGCTAAATTCTTTGTATTTTTTTTAGTGGAATGTCTTTATTCTTTTTATGATTATGTGTGCATCTACTCCCTGCAAAAAGAACATACTGCTTTTTCTGAGTCACTGAACCCTGCCCAAATTTATTTCCATCTCTCAGTATTTCCATGCAATGGAAGTAAGCCAAGAGTGAAATTACAAGCCTGTGAAGTTTTCAAAGGGATTAAACCTTGCCAAATTTCATTTTGCCCTGCATGCAACCTGTGTAAACTTCCCCATATATAAGACTAACTGGTTAAATATTGAAAAAAGTTACTATTTTTCAAATAACTTGTTATACTTCATCCTAGGAAGAACAGTAATAGGAAAGAACTGTTTGTTTTTTAATAGGCTAAAAATGATGGATAAATCAAAATGACTGGTAGCTTAGAGAAGTACTTCAAAACATGTATTGTAGTTGCTTCATGAATAGGAATATATTCAAAAGTAGACAGTTTCAAGTAGAGAGTTTCCGCAATATATGCTTATGTAAGAGAAACTGTATTGATCTAAGAAAAAAACTTTATGGATTCAAATTGGATCAAGTGGGTAGAGAAACAGGCAAGTAGAAACATATCCCTCAAGCTGCGCTTTACTGCTACCGAGCAGAATGATGCTCCGATGGCAATTCTTCCTGTGTGTGTTAACGTGAGAATCATGTAGAAATTCTTTCTTAAAACTTGGGATTTTCCTTACTGCTAGTCACTTCAGAGTTAAATCCCCCAAACAATAATTACAGGTATTTTAGAGGGGTGATTTCTCTCCATATTTCTAAAAGGGATACAACCTGATTTATATTCTCTGTATAATGTCTTCCTAATTTAAGTGAAGTCTATCTTAAGTCAAGACTCTTTGTAATTTCTCATTTAAAAAAATTACTTCTCAGGCAAGGATTACAGTGACTCATTTCCTAAACTAGCCAGTCTAAAAACAAAGCTTTGTTTTGCTTTTTCGTGAAGTTATTCTGTGCATTTTGTTAAAGCTGTTGCTTACCCAAACAGCCTATTCTGCAGTGTAGGGCTAATTCTTTTTGCAGAATTAAGATCTCCTGAGTGTCAGAGATTACATGGCAAAAGCCTGGAACCAGGAATCCTTTCCATACCAATGTTCGCTCTAAGCGGTCCATCTCCGAGTGATCTGAACTGTAGCCAACAGACCTGTTTCAGGTGCCAGATTCTACACAGAACAACGCTTGGAAACAAGTTAAATCAGATTTTGTCTTTTTCCAAAATATAACCGCCAAAATACATTTTCACTGCAGATATTAAGTCAATATCTACCTCCTTATTTAAATGTTTTTTCCTGTCTCTTGTTAGCTGTGACTTTCCATGAGAGGAGTTATCCTAATTTGCAAATCTATAAATGAAAGTGCTGCTTCACAGCACTTCCTACAAAAAGTGGAGACTCCTACAAAAAGGAGGCTATTTTGTAAACCTTCAATCTTCCCACAGGAAAACTAATTTAGACTCTCAGATGCCAGAAAATCATCCTATCTTCTATTTCTATATTCTAGCTATGCAATAAAAACTATAGCACAATTCAAAACAGGAAGAGTGATTTTTTTTTTTCTGGTAAAACAGAAACAATAAAATTCAAAATGCTTGTTTCTTCATTCTGTATATATGAATGCCAAGGTCAGATAAACTTGTAGTACAATATTGCTCAGGGGAAGTGTTTCCATAGCCAGAAAACATGTGCAAATAATACAATTTGAACATTCTTAGATGTATAACTTTGTCTTGGACAAGATTTTCTTTTCTAGTGATTTCATAGGTTAAAAGAAACTGCAATTAGACTTTCATTCATCTGTCCAAATATATGCGCTGTAACTAGAATCTTGAGTGAGATCATCTGTCATTTATCTTGCTTTTTCTTCTTTTGAACAATTTCTCAGATTCAAGAGGATTAAGGGAAGAATTTATAAAAAGCCAGAGTGTTTGCATGTCCCCTAGTTCTTTCTGATCGGAAAAGAATTATTTCATATTCGGTCATTAATAAGTTTCTTCAACAGACAGGAAAGAGTGTATCTTGTACTTAAACAGATGAGCATAAGTGCAGGCTATTTATCAAGCAATCAGTCCCAGTACAAAGGGAGGCAGTCCAGTCTTAAATTAGTGAATGCCTTAAGGGTAGGGTGGGGGAGAGAATAAGCATAATCTTTGCTCTCTCTAGAAAAGAGATCATGTAACAATGTACTTCTTTATGGAAGCTGAGGGTCTTAGCACGCAAAGAGACAGGCGGCTTGAAGTGTTGACTAGTTGATGGGCGAGTTGTGGTGCCATCTGCCGGAAGCTGTCGTTAATGCCGCTGGTGGGTTTTGGTGATTAGGGCAGTGGGTAGGGTCAGACACTGCCCTTGCATGAAAATGCTGCTGAGATGCTTGCTTGCAGTTATGTAAAACTAGTGAGTGAAAATATTATTTGCCATGATATCCTGTGACAGTTGCTAGTAAGGATAGAATGATCTTTGGAAAGAATTTTTTTTTCTTCTAATTCTTGTTTTGTGCTATAAGCAGACAATTTAAGAATGTTTTTAGAAGAATGAGTATGTGCTTTAGAGAAGGCATGTATATCACAGCACGATTGTTCTACGATGATATCTGCAGAATGAAAAGATACTGGCATTATATCAGTGCTCTTAAAAGTGATCAATATACAGTGTAATTCAATATATTAGTGTATTTTAAGAAAAACAGAAGCGGGTACCTACCCAAACATACAAGATCCTTTAAGTCTGGTGGTAGACTGGTATTCTTCAGGGGTTGATACTCACCCTGATTTGTTCAACGTCTTCATCAGCAACCCTGGTCATGGGGTAGAGTGTGCCGTCAGCAAGGTTGTGGATGAGAGACCAAATGGAGGGGGAATGGGATATGCTGGAGGGCAGAGCTGCCATTCACAGGACCTCAGACAGAAGAACTGGATGACAGAAATCTCATAAATGCAAAGTCCTACACCTTGGAAGAAGTCGCCCAGTGCATCAGTGCTGGCTGGGAGCTGACTAGCGGAGCAGCAGCTGTGCAAAGAAAGCAAATTGACAGCAAGTCGAACGAGAATCAGTGGTGCAGCCTTTGTGGCAATAAAGGCCAGCTGCATGCTGGCTTGTATTAGCAAGTGTAGTTGACAAGTCGAGGGAAGTGTTTTTTCCTTTTCTACTTGGCGTTTGTGAAGCCCCATCTGGAATCCTGTGCCAAGCATTTCCCCCCTCCTAGTCAAGAGCAATATCAACACACTGGAAAAAGTCCAGCTACTGAGCTGGTTGGGGCGGAGCCAGACTCTTATTAGAGGTGCATAGTGAAAGAACAAGAGGTTATACTCACAAGTTGCAGGGGAAATTCAGATTGGACATATGGGAAAAATTCTTCCCCGTGAGGATGGTTAAGCACTGAGACAGGTTGTTCAGAAAGGTGGTGGAATCTCCATCCCTTGAGATTTTCAAAACGCAGCAAGCCGAAGCCCTGAGCAACCGGATCTAACTTTGGAGGTAACCCTTTTTTAGTGAGAGGTTGGCCTAGATTACCTGGAGAGGTGCCTTCCAACCTAAATTATTTCATGATTCTAGTTATAATCTATTTATTCTGTAAATGGGTTGAAATTCCTATATATATTGTAGCTCTGTGCTATGTATCTGTTGTCCCTTCCTTTACTCAAGTGGAAATTCAGTTTTGCATTTTATTTTATAAAGGCTCAAAGCCTAGGAAAAATATGTCATACCCATTGGAACCAAATGTTCTTTATCTGTAATAATATTGTCAAGGTTAGAATAGGTAAAGGCTTAAAGAAGAATTGTGTTGGTTACAGTTCTGCAAGTGATCACCTGTGCTATATTGAGACGATAAACACTTTAGTCAGTACTTGAGCTTCATGATTGTAATTACACTTCTTGGCACACAGTAGAAAAAAGTTAAAAGTGCCAAAGTATTAAATATTTCTTATGCAAACATGTACTGTATTTTTTATATGCACAAAATGGTCTTAATTCTTCTTTTGTTGAGGCAGAGCACAGAATTCAGTTGGAGGGAAGCAAAGAAAGCTTTTTACACTGAAGGAAGGTTTTCCAACTACAAAAACTTTGAAAACAGAATACTGGTATTGCTGCAGAATACCTATTTGCACAATTAATTCTCATTTCTAAATGTAATAGTCTCATTTGTCAAGTGAAATAATAGTACAAATCAGAATGGTAGTATAGTTTCAGATTTAGTTGCTAAGTGAATAAGATGCAAGTGATCTGTAAGTAACATAGAGAAGGAATTCTTAAACCAGAATATTAATCTAAACAAAGCAAATTACTGAAAATGACTGACAAGTCTTACCATAATAACTTAGAGTTTTGAAAAAAATCTACTGAAATAGGTAGTCGGCAGTAGCTTTATGCTAATAGACCTTGTACATAAGGCAGTAATGTATTGATATCGTGCTTTTCTAACGATATTTCCTCAAATCTGTTCTCTAGGATCTATATTAAAACGGGCAACTCTAATGTTAAGTTGAAATTTTTCCTTTTCCCCTAACCTTGACGTTTATATCAGTGTGTCAGTATTTTGACATTCTTCTTGCATCTAGTAGAATTCATTCTAATGCTGACGTTGCTAAAAACAAGTATACTAAGAGCTGTTTCGGAATTTTTATACCAGTCTACATCAATCAAAGACTATTGTCTTTTAATTTTTTCTTTAAGCCTTTATTTTATTTCAAGTAACACAGCGATAATGAATTTTTGGCCAACAGCTGCCCTGCTTCTTACCAGGGCTCTTTCCTCTAACTCATCCTTCCTTTTGTTGCATTCTTTTCCCTCCTACCAGCTCTCCCATGTGCAGCCTTTGCTCTGTTTTTCTGTGTGCAAACAAAATTCTGCTGCTTTGCTGCATCTGGATGCCCTCTGGTGTCTGAAACAGGGCTTCTGGACAGCCCTTGTGGTCCAGCAGGGACATTGATCTTACAGTTACCACCAGCTTGTTGCTGAGGATGAAGATACTGGGGAGCTGGCAGCCCATAATGATTGGAGGAGAGATGATGTTTTGGGGTACATTGCAGCACTTGGACATGAACAGAATTTTTCAGTCGTCTTTTGCTCTCAGCCCTGTGCCAAAGGGAGGAGGCGAACGGGGAGGCCTTGAATCCCTTCCAAGGATGAAAGGAGTTATTCCCAGCTTTTGACTTCACCACTAGGCTACAGGGGTGGTACTAGGATGTCTCAAGAAGTAGAAATGTAACATCTCTCTCTTCTCAGCCTCAGGCTTGGATTCTAGGGGAGGTTCTTAGAGCTCCAGGCATGTTTGCAGAGGACTGCATGTATCTACATGTTAGGATATGTTGATGGGAAAGGACTTCTTCGTAGTGGTTCTGTCGCACTCTAAGCTGTGACCAAGTATAAGACAGTTTACTCATAGAAGCTGTATCCTGTTGCATATTGTGTGTACTGTTACATATTATAGTCTAGTTAAGGGATTTTTAGCCAAGTAGTTCTGAATTTATGAAAAAGATGAGAGGAACAATAATATTTGTTTTTTCTTTTTTTTCTTTGCTATGCTTATGACGTAAAACAAATTAAATTCTCAGCAAATGAAGAATTGTGACAAACTGAAAGAAGATACCTCATAATTATGATCTAATTGCTATAATGCAACCTGTATGTTTCTATTTAACTTTAAGCATAGTTTTTATTGAACCTTAAGCAACTATCTTTTTGCTAGAGGGATATTAGGATCAAGCTAAAACCAGCAAAGCCACGGTAGTTTCTTGCTTGTGACTCTTTTAGCCCTTCTAGATTTCTCAGCTTCTCTAAGTGTTGTTATGTGCCTTTTTCGTTTTGGACTAACTAGAAAATTCAACTGGCGTACCTTAATACTTGCTCTGAGTACAGATTTTGGGGTAGTGTATCTTGCTGTTATGTTGGTTATGTAATTTATTTGATAGTTTCCTTTGGAATTTTTACAGTCAAATGTTCTGTTCAGCTGCCTTCTTAAAATAATGTTCTTATTTAGAGAAGAGAAAAACACTTTGAAAAAACATTTTGGAAGATGAGACTATTTTGGGTCCTCATCTAGGTGTCACTTGTAGACTTAAGAAATCAAGAGTAAAGAAAAATGTTGTGTGCAGCAAACGCAAAGAGTACGTGTGTACATTTAGAACACTGGGGTTTTTTGTTTCCTCTTAGCATCATCTAATTGTTGCAGTAATTTTACTTCACCAGGTGTAGATAATTTTGTTTTGAGACATGCCCCCTTTTTCCTTGGGAAGAATTTCGGTGTAATTATTTGGCGGGCTTTTCATGAGCACTGAATTGTTTCTATTTTTCAAATGTGTATCCAATCTAGGATGTGCTCATGGAATTGTTGGAGCAGTGTGCCGATGGACTCTGGAAGGCTGAACGCTATGAACTGATTGCTGACATATATAAACTTATAATTCCCATTTATGAAAAAAGGAGAGATTTTGAGGTACTAAATCCATTCTAAAAATATTTGAGGGAGGGAAAAAAAAACCCTAGGTTTTCCAGTCTAACTGTATGATACATTGCTCCTCAGGGTAAAACAGTATTAAAATTGTAACTGAAATATGAATGTATTGAAATTTTGGAACTTCAATTTTAAAAATATGATTTTTTTTTCTTTTAAATATAAATTATTAAAATTTAATATTTAAGTTTTTCACTCTGATACAACTGCTAAACCCATTACTACTGTTTAATAAGTATTCTTTTTAGTTGATAGTAACTGTAAGGACATTATTCATAGTTGTTTTCAGATAGGAGAGTTCTACTTTGTTCTGTTATCCCATGATTGCTTTCTCTTACTTTTAGAGGCTCGCTCATCTATATGACACTCTTCATCGAGCGTACAGTAAAGTAACAGAAGTAATGCATACAGGCAAGAGACTGCTGGGAACTTATTTCAGGGTAGCGTTCTTTGGACAGGTGAGCGTTATCTAATTATCATTTATGTGTGGCATGCAGTAAGAAAAATCTTAATTTATTTTGGAAGGTATACTACTTCAGAGTCTTTATTGATATCACGACATAGAAAGCATGAGAAATATGTTCTATTGGAAAAAATTAAACATCATAAGTAATTTTGTTTAAAACATTTGTCAATCCCAGTGCAGTTCTTCCTTATCTTCCTCAGTAAATTTTTTGCTTTTTTCTTCTTTTTTTTTATTTACTATCTTAAGGCAGCGGTAAGTTCTCTATAATGTCAGTTCTCAGCAACGTATTGAATTAATGTCTTTAGTGCTACAGTGTGGTTTGCAAGACTGCTTCTTAGATTGCTATGCATTTGTAGCCATTGCAGTTCAAAAAATAACATTAATTCCACATAGAGAATAAATCACTCTTTTCTGTACATCAGTATTGCATGCTTCAAACAAGTGTTCTGCTATGTAAATAGACAGCTTCACATCCTCTAGTATATGTCTGCACCGCATATCTATCAATATATCACACAGTAACAAAGTAGTACACTTTCTACATGCATAGCCCACTTGTTAATTGTTCAGCTGAGCATGGATACTCTGAGCGGTATAACTTTACATGTATTCTGTTGTCTTTTATAACTTTATAGCAATACCAGTTTACAGACAGTGAAACAGATGTTGAGGTAATTACAGTAACCGCTTACAAAGCAAGCGATGCAGTAAAAACTACTGCATTTCAGCTTAGTTTGGTGTGGGTATTTTTGTCAGTCTAGCCTGTGTTTATACATGATCTGTTGTGCTTTCCTACTTTATCTGTTTCATTTTTTGACAAAAATATTTATTTTGTGATTTCAAACATAAACTCAGACATGGCTTGTTGTTTTAAACCAATCACCTCTTTCACTTTCCATGTAGTCGCTGTTGGATTCAGTCGCAGTTTTAAAAAAAATGATTTGTGCATTGAAAATTTAAAAAAAAAACAAAAAACTTGTACTAATATGGGACAGCATACTATTAAGAAGTTTATATAATTGAAACTTCATTTTCTGGAAGTGAATTTGTATCACTATATGAAAACAATCTTCAGATTATTTTTATGTAAGCTATTGTCAAATGCTGAGCTGTGAATCAGATAGTCCTATTGGGCAATGAGATTTCTCTTTTGGCAAGTGAAACGGTGCTGAAAGCTCACTTTTAAATAAAAGTGACAATTTTTTTATCTCAAAGGCTTGGCACACCATAAAATTACAACAGACCTTTTAAAATTGTAAGTTTGTATGCTTCCATTATCTTTCACTCATTCTGTAGTAGATAACTATGTTTTTCTGTCTTTTAATTCCCTTAGGAAAACTTTTTTACTTAGATTTTAATTTCTGTTTATTTACTTTTGCTTGAAACCTGTTGTTAAATGTTTACGTTTGCTTTGAACCACAAACATGTGTTCGTCATAGTCATGGCCAATGTTTTTTCAAGATTTTGATTACTTTGATTTTTACAGGGATTCTTTGAGGATGAAGATGGAAAGGAGTATATTTATAAAGAACCTAAACTCACTCCTCTTTCAGAAATTTCCCAGAGACTACAAAAGCTCTACTCTGACAAATTTGGATCTGAAAATGTCAAGATGATCCAGGATTCTGGCAAAGTATGATTTTTATTCTTTCCAAAATAATTCTAATATATAACTTCCTTCCACAGATCCACTTGAAACATTGTGGGATCAGTGCCTGTTACTCATTTGGTACACAAACATGCACGTCCAAAAACTCTGCTAGTTGAAGGGCATGAGAGAAATATCATCTCCTATTAAATTTGCTATTAATAACAGTCAAATACCTTAATTTTCGCAGTGTCACCTCTCTAAATAATTTTTTTTTATCTTAGAACAAATTTGGATTACGATTACTTCCTTTGTTATCTTTAGCTATATTTCTTGCCAGTTCATGCGCAGTCATTCTTAGGAAGTTTTCCCTTTTCTGCACCTGAAGAGCAGTGTCCAAGCTCTGCTGAAATAAGAAACAGACCCTATATAGGACGATATAAAAATAACATTTTAATGCTATGTCAGATGTTCTTGTTATCCTTTGCCTATGTCTGTGAGCCTGTTTAATTTTACAAGTGCTTGAATGGTAGAAACAAGTGCTCTCATGAAGTAATCTGGTGAAATCTAGGAGCAAAGAGCAATTTTGCTAGTGTGGGATTGATTAGACCTAGCTAAAGTCTCCCAAGTACGTTATCCTCTTTAACTGTGACATGCTGCTAACAAAGTCCAGGATGTCAAAGCCTAATTAAATATTTTTCTGAGATGAAATTTGTCACTTGTCTATTGGGCCTCTGTAGTCCGTTTTTCTGCTTTTAGGATAAGATTTGTCATTGTAAATGCTTTCCTTTGTGACTGAAGGCTTTGAAGTTGGTACATTGAAGAGGACTACAGTCCCTATAGGTTGAGAAGAACGCGTACTCTGTAGGATACCGCTCTGAATTCCTTTCATCCTCTTAGCAAAGGCTAAATTCCAGGTTGTGGAAGGCAAGAGATTTATATTGTACCCTCAGTTTTTCACAGCCCTTCCAGTGTCTTTAAATAAATAGTTTAAACTTACTAAATTCTTTACAGTTAATTATAATTGGTCTGCTTGTTACCATTTGTAGGGAAACTTTTTCTATCAGCTGTATCAGATACATCAGCTGTGCCAGTGGCATATGAATTACCACTTAAGTTCCAGGCCAGTAGTCTGAAAACATTACAGATTTTTTACAAATTTAATCAAGCAGCATGTTCCAGTAAACAAGATATCAGATAGCATACTTCAGTTCTGTTCCTGTGTGCTACAGGATTTACCTGATGACTTTATGTGTGTATTTGCATTGTTGTTTTTCACACTTAGTTTATAGAACTGAAATGGCTCATGGACAGGCATAGATGACAAGAACATTTGGGATTAAAATGTCAGGCTGCAACATTTAGTAAGATGCATGGATTTAGGGTCCCCTCTTTGTCCATTGCTTGAGAGAATTTCTAAAAAACAAACAAAAAATAAAACCTTTTGGCCCCGCTAGGGATCATGCTGGACAAAGATTTTGGAGGCCTCATCTACTGGAACTGGAGGTTAGCTGCTGCTTTTACCAAATTAAAGATCTGCCAGTCCATGTGGCTCATAGTCATCCAGTTCCAGAAACAAAATAAACTAGTTTGCAGTAAGTCCTGAAAAGTGAGGCCTACAATTTTCCCTGTTCCCTCCAGCACATTTTATGGGGACCTGCACAGGGTGTCTCAGCTGCGCAGCCAGAAAGGGAGGAGTGCCTTTTCAAGATGCTAGCTAGAGTATTTAAAACGTAACTTTGTATTTTTAGTTATTAACTTTTTATATCTCACTAACAATTTGTGATTTCCAGTCAGTTTTGTATCAGCCACCATGGAGGGCAGGTATTTGTTTCTGAATTTCTGTTGCTATGACTTTTCTTCAAATCCAGTATTAAGTGTAAGCATAGGTAAAATTCCATGTTATATTTTGTTTCCTGTTTTGCATACAGCAAATGTTGTGAACGATAGCATTACAAAAAATGCATGCATCTATGTTGTCTTCCTAATGCTTAGAAACTGAAATCAGAGCAGTGCCATGAGAGCATTAATGTTTACTCTGGTTGCAGTAATTTACAGGATAAGAGACTGAATTTAATTTCTGAAAGTTGTATAACTACATCTGAATTTACTTTATTCACAGTGTAACTATTTGGGTTTCTCTTGCCACATTTTTAAGGTAAATCCCAAGGATTTAGATTCAAAATATGCATATATTCAAGTTACCCATGTAATTCCATACTTTGAAGAAAAAGAATTACAAGAAAGAAAAACAGATTTTGAAAGGACTCATAACATTCGTCGCTTTATGTTTGAGATGCCTTTTACTCAAGCTGGTAAAAGACAAGGAGGAGTGGAAGAACAGTGTAAGCGACGGACAATTTTGACAGGTACTAGTTGCATGGAATTTGCTTTTTAAAGATAACTGCTCGGTTTATTTTATTTTTTATACTTAATTCTTGATAGTAGGGTTTTTTTTTATATGTAGTATATTTTGTCAGAAAAAATCATTTAGAAGATTTCACACATGACTGTTGAAAGTTACAAGAATTGCAAAGTATACTAAAATATTGATAGACAAAATCTTTAAAATGAGTACATACTTGAAAATAGCACCCAAAGTGACATGCAAACACACTTATAAATGACCTTCTAAGAGTACATGTCTTCATGTCTTTCTTAACCCTTAAGTTTTGGGAAAAGAGGGTAAAATTTCATATTTGAATAGGTTTTAACAAGTCCTCACTTATTAAAAAACAAAATTACTTTCAAATGGAGTGTGTAGGTCTCTTCCCTCCCTTTCCTGTGCTCACCTTTTGCTATAAATCATTAAAAATATTGGTTTTATTCTGGCTGAGTGGTTTTTTTTGTTTTATTTTGTTTTCAGCACTCTTACAGCCTTTGGAGATGTTAGAAGCCACGTTGGTTCCCTTGATTAAATATAGCTGAAAGAGCTTGAATGCAGGTCCTAGTTTGATTCCCAATTCTATTCCCTTGTAACTTTGGACTTTTGTTAGCTTTAGAAGGGAGGTGGTGCATGTCTTCCTCCCCATAAGCTCCAACGTTAAAGATGTTTAATTCACTGATAGAAAACATTGTGGTATTCTAAGGGAGATGAATAAAAGTTATGGCAACTGTAGCGGTATGTTTGTACAACATGTTAACCAGGTTTTGTGATATAACAAGTTACGCTTTGACTGAAAGTAGGAGAATTAATTCAGGTGATGTAACTGTGTTCTGTTTGGGTATTTTCATTTCACCTACCTACACTCCTTTATAGTTAGCAGTTAAAATATTTTTCATAGTTCTGGCCAAAACTAGGTTTTCAGGTTGGTTTCTTTAAAGGATAACCCCAATACAATTTTTTGGTCTTTCTCCTTTAAGCTTCAAGAATTACTAATCTGGAGTCTAGTTTTCCTTATTTTTTAAAAAAAGGCTAGTTTAAGTTTTATCTCCAATAAAAGCTTGAGACTATATAATACTATATTAATATAGTGATAAATGCAATTTAAATAAATGAGTTTATAATATCAGCCGACCATAGCTAATACTTGTAAGGAAAAAGAAAATTTAGCCTTACTGTTTTTTTATTCTTTTCCTTTTTGAGATATGAGCATTTTTTCGTGAGCCATTTTGTTTACAGTTCTCGTATGAAATAACAATAAGAAATAAATTATTAGAATTTATTAGTAGTAATAATAATATTTCATCATTTTTGTAATGCACATAATGCTACATATACCTTTTCAATGTTTTGTTCCCGTTATATGACAGTATTTTATTAAATTGGGTGACAAATTACACAAAATGTGATTTTCACATAAAATTGCATGAAAATACACATTACTTTAAAAAAAAAAAAAAACTCTTTTTCTAACTATGTTAATCTCATTTCTGTCCATAGCTATACATTGTTTCCCATATGTGAAAAAGCGCATTCCTGTAATGTACCAGCACCATACTGATTTAAACCCAATAGAAGTAGCCATTGATGAAATGAGTAAAAAGGTTGCAGAACTCAGGCAGCTTTGTTCTTCGGCAGAAGTAGATATGATCAAATTGCAGCTGAAGCTACAAGGAAGTGTCAGTGTTCAGGTAAGACCATACAGTTTGCCATTTCACTTGTTTCTGTCCCTGGAAAATTACATGAGCTGCAGTTTTATAGCAGTTTCTATTCTAAGTGTTCAAGAATGTTCTAACTTAGATATATGCTCAACACACGAGGTTATTTTCAGAGTAGTAAAAACAGTAGAAGTATTCAATCTTTACACTGATTGTTTGACAGTTATATGAAAAGATTAAGGTTACGTGTCTTGAATCTACAGTGATCTGTGCCACTTCAGATTTTGGTGTAAAGCTGAAACTAGAATAAAATAGTAACTTCCCACACGAGGATGAATTAACGTATTTTGCCTGAAGACAGGCCTGCTCAGATGAGATTCAACGTGGTCATTATTGCTTTTGTATTCTGGCAAGATCCCAAGGGAGTTGAAGGGGGCATGCCAAAAGATAGGAGGAGAATAATAGAAAAAGATTTCATTGTGCACCACTTTCTTTTGCCTAATAAAGGCAAGAACCAAATGTAGTGGAAAGAAACCATCAGATTCACCAGTGTAGGGTATATGCAGTGATCACAGCATATACAGATCAATGTTTAAAGGGCCTTAAGACTGCAATGGTAAAAACGCTGCTCTGCTATTTTTAACCAATTGATATCAAAGGAAGAGTAAACACAGGGTCATCTGAAATGAACTGTTGCCCTGTTAAAGAAAAAAGAGTGGTTGCAGAATCGGGAAGTGATCGACCTAGCATCTGGGAGGATGAGAAGGGAGGGGCTGTTACTGTTAATATAAAAGAATAACAGGAGTTTTCTTCTGTGAGTACATACCTAAAATTATTAGAAACAGAATATGAGTTGAAAATAGCTGAATCCACTTTTCTACGCACCTGCTTAACAGCACAATTAAATTTCTGCTAATTATTGCAGAATTTTCAGCGTGGAAGAATGTTTTCAACAGATAAGCAGACCAAACAGTAGTAGACTTAGCTCTGTTTGTTTGTTTGTTTGTTTCCTAATTTTATAAATAACAGTAACAAATTGGCAATATTAGCAGTTACTTTGTCTTCCTGTCTCATCTTTGAAGTGGTATCTTTGTGCCAAGAAATTTTCATAAAGGGTGCTGTCCTTCTCTTACATTCCCACTCCAACAGTTTGTCTTATTTTGTTAAGTCCAGCTTTTTTGAAGTCAATATATTCTAACAAAAGAAAATGAGATATAGCTCTCTAGTATCTGTTCTTGCTGAGACAATGTGGTTAAGCAGAAAACTTGCTTAATTTTGTAATCCTCATTCTTTTTTAGGTGAATGCTGGTCCATTAGCATATGCAAGAGCTTTCTTAGATGATACAAACACCAAAAGATATCCAGACAATAAAGTGAAACTACTGAAGGAAGTTTTTAGGTATTTTTTTAAAGATTTTTTTTTTTAAATCAACCTCATAGAATCTTTTTTCTTTAATATTTTTAACGTTAATCGTGCTCTGAGTGCATTAAAAAGCTAGTATTTTGAATTACTCTTTTAGATTTTATATTCCTGCTTCATATGTTTTTTACTATTTTATGCAAATCAGGCAATTTGTTGAAGCTTGTGGACATGCTCTGGGTGTAAATGAACGACTTATAAAGGAAGACCAGTTGGAATACCAAGAAGAAATGAAGGCCAACTACAGAGAAATGGCAAAAGAGCTTTCTGAAATAATGCATGAACAGGTATGTGCTGAGATTAAATTATAAATACTGCCATGCAGTATTTATTATTTCGGGTTTTATTCCTATTGAAGTGTAATCACATCAAGGAATTCTCCAACTTTGTCAATATCTTCTGTCTGTGAATTTCCTCCGGATGCTTTTTCGACCTTCAGAATCAAGTACTCCTCATCAAGCAAATAAGTCTAGTTGGCACCAGCCTACTTTTGTAGGAGAGGAAGACTATAGTAAAGATGAAAAAAAAATTGTATGACAGGATTATACATGTCATTTGTACTGTGGGTATATAGTTATAGAGATCTTTATTCAGTGATCCAGGAAGTTCATTCTTGTCCATACTCTCTAATAACTGTAGGAGGATTTCATCTGCGAGCTTATCCCTTTTTATTCAGATTTTGGAGATATAAGCATTTACCTTCTCAACAAAGAGGTAAAGATCTTTCAAGAGATACTCCAACAGTTTTTCTTGAGAGGAGCCCGAACCACAGGAACTGGAGATAAGGGAAAAGGAAAACAAAAACTCTCATGGAGCAAGATGTAGGACTTTGCATCTGGGAGCTGTAGTAGAAATGCCTTTCTGACTTCAGATGCAAGGATACCATCCCCAGGAAGACAGGAAGAGCTAAAGATTGATGCTTAATCCCTGCCTTCTTGAAGATTTTGCTTACTACTTCAGGTTCCTTTTCTTTTATCCACTCTAATTTCTGTAATCTTCTTCCAAAGCCATAGAGTGGGTCATAGTTCTTAATCTTCAAGACATAAATTTCTGTCCCACAAAGAATACTTGTTTTCTGATAATATTTCATGTTAAAACTAAATACTTATTTGAGACTTCCTTAGATGTCTGACCATAGCATCCTCTCTTTTAAGAGTAGGAACGAATGCATCCCAGTCTCGATGGCTAGCTGGTACAAAGAGGAGCTCTGTGTTTCCCTTGTCCTTACAAATCCTTTGCTCTGGAATCAAATTGAATATTGAAAAGTATGCCTGAAAGCTACCTGAGGCATGCAGTCCAGCTGACATTTAAATGATCTGTTAAATTGTCTTCATTTGACAAATACCACTTTTCTTTTCCAGGACTGCATTCTTTAGATATACAGTGACTTCACCCATTAACTATTTTTTGACATCTCCAAATTTTACTCTATTATAATTATCTATTATTGGGAAATACTTGCTGGAAAAAAAAAATCACCTTATCTATATAACAATGTATCCATATACTTGCCTAAGAAAGATTTGTCTTTATTCTATTCTAGCCTAGAAGGTATACAAAACTTCTATGACATTTTTTTTCCCCTTACGAAAATTTGTCACGTAGCTGAAGTTCAGTCTATATGCTTCCTTGCTCTCCATTACTTCCTGATGTGGTTTTCTCAGATACTGTGCTTTGAGTAGCTCCATGCTATGATGTAATTATGGTGAAGCACAAGAGCACAGCAACTGCATAGGCTTTATTTTCGTTATCTTATTCTTTTGTTAAACTATTATAGAGAAAAGCTTAGTACACATCTAACTTTTTTTTTTAACCATTGATATAGTAGAGAATACTGTTAGACAAGGTTAGTAGGGATTGATACCATTTTATCTGAACCACTGTAATTTTAATAAGAATAAGTAACTGTTCAGATATGCCTGCAGATAAAAACAGTTTTGAAAGATCCTTGGAGTAGGAAAAGAGATTGCTTAGCTGACCAAAAAAAGGGGGACAATTTGACTGTACTTTAATGTGACGTATTGAAAAACAGAAAACAGTGAATGGTTTTAGACAGGAGGATAACTGATTGAACAGCTGACCAAGGCAAACAAGGAATATGGGAGCACTAGGTAGCTGTACAGAAGGCCGCTTCAGAAAAGAAAGGAAAATGTTTTGGACAAGTAGTTTAACAAGATAATAAATGAAAGCTTAATCTTCCCATAATGTAGGAAAAAGTAAAAATATATAATGACAGTTTGAACATAAAAAGAAGCAATGTTTCGAACTCAATGCAAGACGTGTATGTTCAAAAAATACTCAGATGTGTCAGTTTCCAAGGACTGAGGATATGGAAAAGCAGGTAATGCCTGAGACTTCAGGAGTAAATGAGGTTGTCTACAAGCAAACAAAGAAAAGAAGGGGCAGACAACTGAATCCCTTAGGATAGAGTGAATAGGATATGAAAGTACAGCACTGGCTGCAGTAGTGTGTACTATTATCCTACCACTATGCTTTTTTCTACAAATGTAATTAGATGTAAGTAAATTAATTAAAAACACGCTATGTAAAAACTAGATTGATCACTTTTCAGAAGGCTTAGAGTCATGAGAGCCTTCACTGAAATCTTTAAAAATGTCACTCTTACGTGACTACTTATTGGTGTATTTGGAAATGGAGCTTCTCACAATGTTTATTCTAAAGCCATTGCAAAACTTAGCTGCCTTAGGATAGTGTGGCATTTAAATGGTTACAAAACCTTTGTTTTGAAGAATATTTTATAGAAAAGAATCTTAACGGACTTCTCTTTTTTTTCCCTGTGCTGCTTGCAAACATGATCAGATGGGATGGTAATTAATTTTCTTTATTTCTGCTGTTAGCTTGTCTAAGTAATCTTTATGTAATTCATTTTAGCTAAGAATTAATGTTTATTTTCATTAGAAAATTGTACCTAGTTCAGAAAAAGTTGTTCTTTTCTTTCTTTACTCATAATATAGCTGGGAGTAGTAGTTTCTCCAGTCATCATCTGCAAGTCTGTAGCCATCCTCTGTGAATATGCTGTTGCACATACAGTGAGTGTAAAACTTTTAGTCTTTTGAAAGGAGGGAATCTAGTTCTACTCAGTGACAGAAAAGCAATCCTAGTGCCAAAGCCTCACATAGGACTCCTATGACTGATAGGTCAGATATTTCTAATCTTAACATCAGTAAATTGTAGCTATTGAAAATAAAGATTTTTTTCGGTGCTCATCTTATGTGATTTTTACAAGTGTTTGTGTCATTTTGTAAAGTTTTGGTAAATCTGTGTTTTCTGTTTTAAGATTACTCCTGTGGAAGAAAAGACCAGTGTTATGCCTAATTCTCTACACATTTTTAATGCCATAAGCGGAACACCAACAAGCACAACAGTTCATGGGATGCCCAGTTCTTCATCAGTTGCATGATTGTTTTGTAAAGGAAAGTGTGTGGTTTTTTTTAAGTCTGTGGATTTGCTTCATTGTGTGCAAACTCAGGATGATTTTCAAGCTAAATGTGGGGCACGTGCAAGCTGCATAATGCATATAGAAGTCTGAGCACTCTTAAATCTCGGGGCAGGCAGTGATAAGCTAATAGCAGCTACTGATAATAGTCTTTTAGAGTAAGTAAAGGAGATGCACATTTATTTTTTTTAATTCTGCTAGTAACATTTAAAAGCATTCACAATGTCATTGCAGAGGTGTGTATTGGGAAATTTAAAAGTTTAAGTTAATTTCTCTTTTTCGTTAGAAAGTATTATTAAAATGAATTGCACATTATAAAGTGTTGTGGGATGTAATTTTGCAGATATGTAACATTCAAGTGTTCTTTTTGTTTATGGCACAAAGATTGATTCCAAGGACAAGAACTATTTTGGGATTAGACAGAGACACTAATTTTTTGGGTTTAATGGAACTGACAATTGTAGTTTTTGTACCATTTGGCAAATTGTTGTTCTTTATTTTATACCTTGCTGCATTTTGGAAGTATGTGAGCTTAAATCTTATTAAACAACTAAATACAACCAAAGGTCTGTATTAATTGAACACAAAGTTATACTAAAATATCGATGGTAGTAGATTGCTGTGTACATATGGTTTGTTAATACAGTCCGTACATTCTGTACATAAATGTATTACATTTCTAAGCATTTTTAATATTCATACCAGCTCTTAGCCTTCGACTTTCAGTTTATTGTGAAAATTTGCTCATTCCAAGTATATGCAGATTTTACATTTCATTTATTCCTGTATATAAATAAGTGCAATATAAGGATGTATACAGTCTTTGCTATGTTAGGTTTATATGCAGTTATTAAAAAAAAACAAAAAAACAAAAATTTTTTTGCCAAAGCAATGGAGTATGTAATTGGTGATCATAGTTACTGTGGTAAATGGTGGTATAATTTAAAGCTTTTCCCATATTCTTATTAAAACATTAATTTAGTAATTTTATATTTGGGGGAAAATAAAGGTTTTTAATTTTATTTAACTGGAAGCACTGTCCTGCTGTAATTAAACATTCTGTACTACATCTATATTAAAAGGAAAAAAGTAGTTAATTCTCCTGCTGTGTGTTCTGGTTTTTATTTTGAATTTATGACTGACACTGGGAAAAGACTGAAAGATGAAAGCTTGATCAGAAAACTAGGTTTTGCAACCAAAGGCCCCCAGCTTTCTTGGACAGAGAACAGAAAAAACAAATACTGGGCAGATGATGACTCTTTCTTTATGTGTCTCTTTATGATATCTGTAAAGGTGACCATTTTAACCCCTTTAAAATATTTTGATAATGACTTTTTCCTTTCGGAGCTATTATGCTGAATGTGTAATGAGTTATGTAAAGCCATTTAAACTCTATAAATATCTTCTGATCTTGACACAATTGATGAATTTGTTTAAATTATAGCTAGTTATTAGGCAGAACTTCACTCTCAAGTTAAAAGTATTAGATATTTATTTTGTGCTGGCTAATAGATCATTTTCTACATAGGGAGGGAGTTTATATTTTATTCCCCCCTCTATATAAAATATGTAATTTGCTTTATGTAAGAACAAAGTTTAATTGAAATTGGTAAAGTGCCTTGGGAATGCTACACCTTGTTTAGTCAATATATCTTGTGAATGATGAAAAAGCACCAAGAGTATGACTAGCTGTATGACTCTGTTTTACTGTTTGGATTACATTAGAATAGACTGGCTAGCTGGGAAGACCAAGGGCAGGAAGCTGAAGGGATTTAGATAAATAATCTTTCACTATGAATGTTTAGGGCAGCATCCTTTTGTGGGCTGATTCTGCTGCAGCTGCTGCAGTTTTGGCCAAAGGGACACCACACATTTTAAAACCAACACGTGTGTGGAGAACCTTGCCTTCTACCGTGGGTTGGTACATGTCTATCATTTCTTTTCCCAAATGCTGGATAATGTGGCCGCAAGACTGCACAATTACTGCATCCTATTTAATAGAGTCCTGCCTGAATTCAGCTAATGTATGATTGTTTTTTAATTGCTTCCTTTAAAGCTTCTCCCCCATCTTTGTCCTCATTCTCACTGTCCCTTAAGATTCATTGATGCTGGATAACTGGACAGCAAGTGCAGCTTCTTAGGATGGTAATCTTTGTCGCTGTTGCTTTATAATCTGTCTTATGTTTGTCGCTGTGACATCAGATTGCCAAAAATTTGAATGTTTGACTTGACAAATTAAGATGTGGGCCATTAAAATTATGAACAAAATTGACATAAATATAGTTGAGGTCCTTATTACAGGCCCATGTGTGAAAATGAATATTCCTTTAAGTTAGTTTAGTTTCCATTTAATATTTTAAGAATCGGTATAAGTTTTAAGCAGCTTTTCACAGACAGTTCTAAGATTTAAATTAACAGAAGTGAGAGGTCAGATTTTTTTCAAGAGTGTAAGAAGAACAGATGTCCACCACTTTGGAACACTGCTGAATAAATAAAACTGAGCTGGCATTTAGGGTTTGAAAAAAATTGAATTTGAAGCCTGGAAAAAATGTGAATGGAAATTGGTCGCATCATTTTGTGCTGTGTTCAACATTATTGCATTATGCTAAAGCTACCAAGAGAGAGCTGAAACTCCTGACAGAGCTGTTAAGGAACAAGTGACTTTTTTCAATTGCTTGAAATGTAAGTAGAACAGATAAGAAGTTCTCAAGGACATAGATAACTGTAGTAAAAGAATCTTAGTTAAGCAAAATTGTTCAATTTATTGCTCGCACCACCTTTCTCGGAATTCTCTAAATGTTGTTGCTTAATGGGAGATTATATTAGTTAAATTAGATTTAGTGAAGTTTTAGTAGCCACTTTAACTGGCACATAAGGGGCCAAAAGCCTTTTATAATCAGTCTAATAAAGTGGAAAATTGGCAGTATAACTACCTACACTTTTAAAAGGCCTGTGACAAAATAAGAAAACTTCTGTTCATCCATCAGCACCCTGTTGAGTTTTTTGGTTTTTTTTTTTTTTCAGATTCCTTAAAATTTGTTCTCTCAACATCATTAGTGATGGACCCTTGTTCTGCCTTGATAATTTGAAACAGTGAAATATATTTTCATCACAGTATGCTAGTAGACTGTAAAAAAAATAAAATTAAATAAAATTAAACCAGCTTGAGACTATTTTGTATGCCTAGAATGATTGACCAGCATTTTTTTTTTTAAAAAGAGTGATTTTAAAAAAATAACAACTTGCTTGAGAAGGATAAAATAGGGGAGGTGACACCCTGCACTAAAAGATATTGTTATCTGTTTTAGAGATACTGATAACTCAGAATCATGGGATCTCGACTAGAAATGAAGCAATGTGCTAACTGATAAAGTGTGAGGTGGCAATACATTGGCAACAACCTGTTAGAGCTTAGTATGGGACACCTATGGGGTAGGAGGGGGAAGAAAGTTGACTCATTTTGAGACATATGCTTGAAGTAACGCACAGCTACTAATGAAGCATGATTTTTCAATGGCTTTTAGGAAACTGTGCTTTCTGAACATACACATCTATTTTGGATTAGAGATTACTGCAATTAAATAATTACTGTACTTGATTTTGGTGCATGTCTAGAAACCAGCGATCAGAACTTAGCTATATTTGTTACATACCAACAGAGATAATCCTGAAGTGAAACGTATACTTTCAAAAAAATGAGTTTCGAAAAAGGAGTAAACCTCTATAGCTTGTTAATTAAAATAAAGTGGTAACAACTAAGAGGTTTTAAAAAAAAAAAAAAAAAGAAAAAAGTTGACTGAGTGGGCACAATGCTATGATATAAAGGCAGGACACACTTTTGCAGTTCACTAACAAACTGAGGATAATGGTAAAATACTGATTTAAAAATATATTTAAGTGGAAAGAAGAGAAAAAAGTTCCTTAGCAATTTTCTATTCTTAAATTTCTAAAACATTGAGCAGAAAAATCTGTATTTTTAACAGCTGACAGTACAAAGGCATTTGACTGAAATACTAACTACTATATAGGCCCATTACTAGGCAGATGGTCAAAGGTCAAATTATTAACTGGACATACGTTCAAAATGTTTTTGTTCTGTTTTTAGAAGCTGTCAGGAAAGCATACTTTTCACGTGAAAACAATGAAATATTTCATAACTCTCCTGTAATCCCAAAGGAAGTTTATTTCTAGTAGGTATTGGCCTAAAATTTGGAAACAAGCGTAGTAAGAAAGATTCTGGTCTGCTAATGTTCCTTTAAAGTAGATCTCAGAATACAGAAGTTTCAGAAGAATGTTCATGTTGTGACAAGTTTCAGAAAAAACATGTTCTTTTTTTTTTTTTTTTCCATGGTACTGGTGTGAAATAACATACTTGGAAGATCTAATACAGGATTCAAATAAAAAAGAACTAAAGATAGGCTTATGTTGAAAACAGGTGTGGTCAAACAGGTAATCCTTATTCTTTGCAGAATAGGACTGCACTATAAACGTGGAGGATGTTTTTTAGTTCATTGATGATGTGCAGTAGGAAATTAATGTAACAAAGCTCAGTCTAAGACCACAAGGAAAGGGAAGGTGATACTTGTTTTAAACAAAACTGATCTCAGTCACTCACACTTACTCTCTCATAGACTTCACTTAACGCCCACGTGCTCACGAGCACCAAGATGCGTGTGTCCAAGTGGCCTGGCCAGGTTAGCTTGGGTTTGCCTTGGGTTTCACATGGAAGCCAAGTAATTGTCATGTCATTTGAGTTCTTCTTCATTAGCAGTGACAAACTTTTTCAGACAGGTATTTATATCCTCGTTATTGCTATGTGATCTTTTCCCTTAATCTTGCTTACTTCATCCTCCATAAACCTTAGGTTGTCTGTGTTTTCTCATGTGGGTATCTTTATGACTGCAGTCTTTGTCTTCCTGTTGGCATAAAGGGACCAGAATGACACACGCAGTGTGCTCTGTAACCTGGCTGACATCCTCCTGTTATCAGGGTGCAGGTCTTGTGCTGACAAGTCATCACGCTGTGGCCTTATCAGAGGTCAGGCCTTCTGGTCTTGATGTGAACAACGCACTCCTCAGTGTTTACCAGTTTGATTGCTGTTAATTATATCTGTGATTCTCAATATATGCTGTTCTTTTAACCTGTGATTTTTCTTGTGCTTTCACACAATTATTTCCATTCATACTTCATTCCAACCAGTCCTAATGTTTCTGTAACAGCTCCCTACGGTACTACAGGATAGTCCAAGTGTACTATTATAATAGAGCATTATCCAGGTGTTAAAATACAGTCTGGCAAGTGCTTTTAGACGCCATTAATGGAAAATCAAATGGAGATACTTTCTAGATGAATTAGAATTTCACAAGGTACTAGTATAATAATGATACTATGAAACAATTTCATTGGTAGTATAGAAGCAAATAAAAACAACTGCCTATTTAAAAATATATGAAAACAAACATCAGTCTCTGAGATTTGACCTGCTCTGAAGTAGGACCTGTAAACATTGTAGATGACCATACTAGTGTACTAAGTCGCCTCTGGGAACAAGACGTGAAGGCTAAATGTACATACGAGTTGTCTCTTGGAAAACAGTAACATTAAAAAGGGTTTAAGGATTGTTCTGAACATACAGCTTGCCATAAGCAAACTCCTAAAATAATTTTGAGGTAAAGAGAGTAATGCAACAATGGATGTAAATGGAACGTATTATGGTGAGTTTACCTCCTGCCATACAGCACTTGTGAAACCACTGTGAAAATGCTGTACAGTTCTGGGGCTAAGGTTTTAAAAAGAACTGCAGAATTTATACAGGAGTCACAAAAATGGTTTTGAGGGATAGAGAAAATCGTTTATGGTGTGAGATGACCAGACAATGAGGTGGATTGAGAGCTGGCTGAAGAGCAGATTTCAGAGGGCTGTGATCAGTGAGTGGTGCAAAGTCTAGTCGGAGGCCAGTAGCTAGGGGTGTTCCCCAGGGGTCCATTCTGGGTCCAGTATTGTTTAACTTCATCAGTGACCTGAATGAAGGGACAGAGTGCCTCCTCAGCAAGTTTGCTGATAATACAAAACTGGGAGGAGTGGCTGATACACCCGAGGGCTGTGCTGCCATTCAGAGGGACCTCGAAAGAGAAGATGAGAGACAGCAACTAGAGCGAGTCCAGCAAAGGGCTACTTAAAGATGGTTAAGAGACTGAAGCTTCTCTGAGCAAGCTGGGACTGTTCAGCCTGGAGAAGAGAAGACTTGAGGGGGGATCTTACCAATATGTGTAAGTATCTGAAGGGAGGGTGTCGACAGGATGGGGCCAAATGCTTCTCAGAGGTGCCCAGCAATAGGACGAGAGGCAGCGGGCACAAACTGAAACACAGGCAGTTCTGTCTGAACATAAGGAAAAACTTCTTTCCTGTGAAGGTCACTGAGCACTGGACCAGGTTGCCCAGAGAGGTTGTGGGGTCTCCATCCTTGGAGACAGCCAAAACCCACCTGGACGCGATCCTGGGAAATATGCTGTAGAGGACCCTGCTTGAGTAGCGGGGTTAGACTAGATCTCCAGAGGTCCCTTTCCACCTCAACCATTCTGTGATTCTGTGACAGACTGGAGAAACGAGCAGAGAGGAGCCTCATGAAGTTCAACAAAAGGAAGTGCGGAGCCCTGCATGTGGTGAGGAATAACCCCAGGCAACAGTACAGGCTGGGGGCTGACCTGCTAGAAAGCAGCTCCGCAGAGAAGGCTCTGGGGGTGCTGGTGGCAGCAAGTTGACCATGAGCCAGCAATGTGCCTTTGTGGCCCAGAAGGCCAATGGTATCCTGGGCTATGTTAGGAGGAGGGTCACCAGCAGGTTGAGGGAAGTGATCCTTCCCCTCTACTCAGCACTGGTGAGACACATCTGTAGTGCTGGATCCAGTCCTGGGCTCTGCAGTGCAAGAGAGATAGGGAGCTACTGGAACAAGTCCAGCAAAGGACCACCAAGATGATTAAGGCACTGGAGCGTCTGTCATACAAGGAGCAGCTGAGAGGGCTGAGCCTGTTCAGCCTGCAGAAGAGGTTTCGGGGCATCTTATCAATGTGTGTAAATATCTGAAGAAGGTATAAAGAAGACTAAGCCAGACTCTTCTTAGTGGTGCCCAGTGACAGGATGAGAGGCAACGGGTGCAACTGAAACATGGGAAGGCCCATAAGAAACAGCTGTTTTACTGTGAGGGTGACAGCACTGGAACAGGTTGCCCAGAGCGGTTGTGGAGTTCCCGTCCTTGGAAATACTGAAAAGGTGACCTGTCTTGAGCAGGGGGGTTGATAACCAGATTATCTGGGGAGACCTGATGATCTCCAGAGGTGCCTTCCAGCCTCAACCATTCTGTGAGATCTGTGGGAGAGTGTTTCAATTTGCCAAGTAGAAAATTGAGAAAGGACTAAAAATACAAAAGTACCTCTTGCGAAAGAGCAAACTGGATGTTACAAGGCTTTTTTAGTCTGGCCAAGGAAGACACAACAGTGATCGGAAGCTAAAGCCAGGCAATTTATGATTGGAAATTCAGATCGGATTCTTAATCCCCTTTATCTACTACCTTGAACTACCTTGATGGTGGTGAATTCTTATAGTCTTGACATCTTTTGTCAGATATCCTTTACAGTAAGGAGATGTTATTTACTTACTTTACTCCTCTATTTCAGATACAGTAGCCTGTTGTACAAAGGCAGGCTGTGCGCATTAGCTCCGAGCTCATGGTTTAGCCAATTATGGGTCGTGGCAAGCAGTAGTGAAGCAATTAATAAGCAAGCATGCATTAACATTTTTAGTGTTTGAAGAGATTACCCTAAATGCTTGTAATTGAAGAAATGGCTGGGATGCGTGTTTAAGGGAATAGTGTCTTGCATGAATGACTTGGAACTTCAGTCTTGGCCCTTTGGCCTGTCTTCAGCTTTCAGGCAGCACTGAGAAAGTTGCTTTAATCTCAGTTTTGATTGGCACGTATCAGCCTCTACAAGGAAGTGAGCCATTCGTTCCCACACAGCATGAGAGGTGGATTCTGTCTAATCTTGTTAAAAGAAAAGAAGGCCCAGGCTTTAAATTCTGAAAACCTGGAATTCCCAAATCCAGTTTCACACGCCGGGTATCTTGTGCTGTGGCCAGCTTTGTCATTTTTTTAGCTGGTATAACTTCATATAGTCGTTTTATGATGTACCGAGAACAGCTACGGGTTTAGTCCAGGTACCTTCTTTCACTAATATTCATGCTTCTTGGCTCACAGCTGTCCTTGCTCAGGTGGCAGATAACTTGACTAGGGCCCTACTGAAAACTGAAACGTCGCGTTTAAATGAATAAACATATTTAAAAATTCCTCCAACTACTTAGTTGTGCTCTTTAAGTATAAGAGTTGCTTCTTTAGCTATGGTCCTGCTGGAGCACAAAATCTTTCAATTTTAATTTTATTTTAACTAAATTGTAATTCACCCATATATGGTTAAATTACACTGGAGTTATTGATCAAAAAGTTAAATATCTGATATAATGCATTTTACTTAAACCTCTCTTTCAGCCCCTTTCCTCAATCTACTTTTCTCCTTCGCATAGGTATTCTAATTATTTTAATTCCTTTTAATTAAGACATTAATACACATCTGCTGGACCAAATGTTTTCCTTAGCTAACTATATCACCACATGTAAATTAAGATATGAACAGATCTCCCTCTTTTCATATCAGGATGTGCTGTTCTGCCATTGAAGCTTACAAAGTCTTGCCCAGAAATGGCACTGAATTTTCCTTTCCCTTTTTATATGCAATGTTTGCAATTTTTATGTACAGTTTTCACCAGAACTGTTTTTCGTTTCTTGTATTTAGCAGTAACTGATGTACCTTGCAACATCAGCATATTAAAATGCTTGAGTGTGTGTGTATATTTTTTATTTAAAATATTATTCACCAATGATAGAAAAGGATAGAAAAAAAGCTTGGTTTTACTCAGTGTCAGCCAGCCTCCTGACATTGCCCCAGGCCTATCTTTTCCCTTATTGAAATGTTGATTCTTGAGAAGCTCTTAGTTAGCAAGAAGTGACCCCCACATTAAAAACAAAATGACAGCATGTTATCATTTCTATTCCATCTGTCTGTCCTACTTAAAAAATATGCTAGGCTGCTGTAAAAAAAAAAATCCAGTTACTACCATAAAAGCAAGACTAGTAAACATTGTGGCAGGTTAAGTAGTGCCTCTATATCCCACATGATTTTAAAAACAATTCCTATGACTCCGACTTCACCCTGATACAAAATGCAGAAATGCCTGTAAGCAGAATGTGGCAATAGTTTCATAATGTACATCTGCGTTACACAACCACGGACGTGAAGAATGCCTGTGGGACGGTGAGAAGGAAAACGATACTTCAAGTGGACTATATCTCTTCTGCCAGGACTAACCTTTCAACCTTGCATTCCTTTTGTGCTGATTAGTTTTCAGCTGTTTATCTTCTGAGATACTAATTGATGCTTGGTTCATTCCCTCTTCTGTCTTTTCCATAGCTGCCTTTAGATAAAGTCTTTCTTTGGCTAGGCTACGTATTTACTGGTCTTTCTCCTCACTGGTCCATTTGCAATACCCAGTCATGACTATTCCTCCTTCACAGTTCCCCATTCTCTTCAGGTCTACTGGCCAAAAAATAGTTTTCTTCCCTGCATAAAACATTTAGCCAAAGTCTTCACTGTGTTCAGCTCCTCTTTCCTAACATGTCACCATTCAAGCTTAGAAAATAGCGTCAGATACAGCATATTCTTGACCATTGTTCCTGTGATGTGGGGAATGTTTAAGGTGAGCCAGTACATATCTGCGCATACATACTACAGACTTTGTGGTCTCCTAAGCATGTTCTCAGTTCTCCCTTATCAAGGTCATACTGCAGCTGGGGTTTGCTAGAACCTGCCCCAGAGATCTGCCTTCCTCTCCATTAATGACCCCACGGCAAGGTGGGGTGTCATTTGGGATCTTTGGTGCGGCAGCATATGTCTCTGTATAAGCTGTCAGAAGATACTGGATTTATTTTTTTTTAGCAGGCGCTATTTGTCCTATGAAAAGTCGACGGTCTCAGCTCAGTGCAATTAGACCTCTTTTTCTTGAAGGTTTTGCAAGGCTCCGGAGAAGACAGTCAAGGGTTACCGGATTGAGCATTTCAAGTCTCAAACATACATCCAGCGTCAGCTGTTCCCAGGTGAAGTGTAAATGAAAAGTCAGTGGGAATATTAGCAAAACCAGCACAACCAAAAAGCCTGATTAGGAGTAAGTGTCATCTGATAATAAAAGGAAAAGGAAGGAGTATTGGTAGGACCCAAAACAAACAGGAATTGGTAATTGTCTCCAGGAATTGTAAGTGAATGGATGTGGGAGTAAGAAGATGATACCTTGTCCTTTGACCACGTTTTCTGATTCATTTTTAGAAAATATCGTCAAAAATAAGAAAAAGATTAATCTTTTTCAAAGGAGAGTGAACTAAACTGTGTGCCACTAATTGGGCGGCACCAATAGTATTAGACAGAGTTTGTACTTGGGGAAGACAAGAATATATAGGCAACCTGATTTTATAAGAAAGGAGGTCACAAAGTACAACCCTGTTCTATGTATACACCATAGTGAAGCTAGCATTCCTGTTTCTCAAGAAGAGGATACAGCTAGATATTTCCTGCTTTGACAAACTTGATTTTTTACCTTAAGCAAAAGAATACAGGTATTACTGGAGAAGCAATAAAACTTTGCAAAGAAAGCAGTTCTGATCATTATTATACCTGTAAAAAGGAAGGTAATATTGTAAAAACCACCTATAGTAAAAAAGAACTGCTTTCTAGCAGTAGTATATAAATTTAGCTTTGTTACTGAATCAGAAGAAAGTGGGCCATATATTAGTTCTCGTTATATCTGAAGCTTCTGTAATTTTGGGAAGATAAGCCTGAGTTAACTTCTGATTACACAGACTGATTCTCAGCCATTTCTGTTCAAGTGATTTGTGTAGCTTATGCTACATTTGTTCTTTGGAAAATGATTTTATTAGTCTACTATTACTAAAGCACGCAGATATTTTAAGCTATTTGAATTTTAGGCTAGTTATTTTTAGAGCTTTTATCAATAACTACCTAGAATTGTTTTAAAGACTGAAGAAAATAATTTAATATCTGGTAGCTCTCTGTGTAATAGCCTCAATTCTTACAGCTTTGCTTATGACCAGATATAATTGTTCGTTTGTGTAAGAAAATACTACATGGTAGGCTAATCACATTATATTAGTTTGTTTCCAAACAAACAAAAAAATAGAGCAATTTATTCTGCTTGCATGCCTTTTTCCCAGTTTTTCTTTGCTTTTCAAGATAAATCGTTGGGAAACATTGCTCTGCATTGGTTTTGTATCATGAGTGATTGTTTCCATTATAAAAAATGATTCTTCTGTATATACTGCGTCTGTGGTATATTTACCACAATTTGAAATCCTTTAAGAGGAAGATTTTTACATAGCATGTGTGAGAGATCACATGATTTATGCTAACTACATGATCTCATTGTAAGAAAACTTAGACAATTTTAAATGCAAGGTATGAACATATTATATAGAATTTTAGGTGTAAAGAAGTAGAAAATCTTCCATGTGAAAATCTCATTAATATCTATGAAGGTTCACAACTGTTATATTTTATAGATGGAAAACATGCAGGAGGTTTAGATTATTCACTGAAGGTGTCAGTGGGTCATTAGCAGAGCAAGAATTAGCACTGTGAACTTTCAATTGCTGTTTTCAACCTATTAGCCCATGTTACCCTTTGATTAATAGTAGTTCTTTCTGTAAAACCTTATTCCTTGATAAAAGAAAAATGCAGTGGAAAAATAATGACAGACTTCATAAACAGTGATGGTTAAACAGCAGTGAAAATTAAGTTTAATCAACAAGTACATTGGGCAAGAATAACCTTTGGGGAGACACCGTATTATTTTTAAGCTAGTTCATTTTTACTATAGCTAATTGCAGATGTTCAAGTAATATTCAAAGTCTCTTAGAACTTCAGTTATATCTTTAAATGCATTTTTTTTAGCACTGAATAGTCAGAATTTTCAAAATGTGACATCTCTAATATGCTTCCATGGTTATATTTGGTGTTTACATTCATTTTAACTGGACATTATGGCCTGTTTTTGCTACCTTTTATTCCATCTTCTTCCACCAAAGGATAGTAAGGGAATGATTAGTGACAGATTATTAGTGACAGAACTTAGCCATATAGCCAAGGTATCTCTCTTTTACTTTCCAGTGTCATATTTACTGATTTTTTTAAATAAATACAGTTATAAACATAAGGCTTAAGTGTTTGTGGTCATTACCTTTTCTGTATCTAACAGCCAGGCATACCAGAAGAATTGGAGACTGGAAGAACTGGATTATACATTATTCCCTTAATTTTGCTTCCCATTGCAAACTTCCCTCAACAACAGGATTTCAGGCAGCATGTTGAATGAGCAATTTGATTCCCAGTCTTATGAGTGGAGGGAGCAAAGATTGGAAAGACAAAGCAGATGGTGAAACATCCCTTTGGAAGAAAAGGACCTATCTCCCTGCATTACTGTTCTCTAAAGAAGTTCAGATGTAGATCTCAAAGATGTTTCCATTGCAACTGCTAAAAGGTGGGTCTGTCACTCACTCTTTGCAGGATAGTTTTCAGTGCCAAAATTGCAGGCAGCTGGCTGTCTTCCACCATCAGGCAGAATTAAAGTCTCTATATGACTAACACTAGTTCTTTGGAGAGAACAGCACCAAAAGTCCATATGCAACCTTCTTTTTAAGTAGCTTGTCAATTTTGTTTCATTCAGATTTTGAGGTCTCCAGGAATTACTTCCGACAAATGTAGTATATCTTAACATATATGAATAATACCTACTTTTTAAAAAAAAATTTAAAAAAGGGTATCCTGAAAAAGGAATGTATCCACAGCAGAAAAACAGTCCTACCATTTTCAGCAGCATTTGTTAAACCCCGAGGCTTTACTTTTGGCCTGACCTGAAAATATTCTTAGAAGACCTATATTCCTATCTGACATATTTGAGAATCTGTGTTTTTTCTCCTGGATTCTCATGTTTCAAAGTTTCCTGCAAGCTTTGGTTAAGAAACAATTGAATCTCACTATAAAGTTATTCGTAGCTAGAAAATTTCCTGTCTTTCATACCTCTTATTTGTCCAAATGATATACACCTGTGAGCTTTTGCCATGACTTCCCCCCCAGTTGACTGACATCTGAATATTTAACAAGCGTGGGTGAAAGTTGGTTCTCAGTGTTCCAGGAAGGTATGTTATCCTCATTGTATTGAAGGGTAAAGGGGCACAACAATGAGAATATACCCAAGGAGCACGCAAGACATCTGTGGCGTAACTAGGAATTAAGTCTGGACTTGAGCCCCAGTTGAGTGCTTTTGTACTAACAAACGTCTGCTTTTCCTTCCCCTTGGGACACAATGCACTCATCGGTTAGGTATTCCTGTCACCTAAATCACGGAATTGCAAAAGTCTAGGCAACAGCCCTTCCTGTAGCGCTGCTCTGGTTGGGACCGCGGGCAGCCAGGACCATGCAGGGCTTGAGCGGCAGCTGCAGGGCCAAGGCAGTGAGGCCCCTGTGCTCCTTCTCACAGCCCAGTCTCGGGGGGTTGAAGTTGGGTGGTAGCAGTGAGCCCGGGCAGCTGGACCTAGGGTGAGGGCTGGGGAAGAGGCTGCAGAGCTGCATGCTAGGTCCTGACAATTGTGTCCTCAAGAAAAAAAAAAAAAGCTAAGGAAAATGCATTTTCACTAAAATAAACGCAATTTGCTTCATCCTTAGAGGACGTATTAACCTTTCTGATAAAGTTCTTACTAATTTCCTACTAAGCTATTTTACTTGTCATCATATAGGCTTTATGTAATTCTGTATAATGTAATTTTTCAATGGAAATATGCTGCTTATTTTAAAATTATCTCTGTAGTTCCCCTCAAATGACTTACCACCTATTTCTTGGAAGACTCAATTAAGCTAAGCGAAGCAGCGAGTAACCTAGCAACACATTATGCTGATATGCAGGATTAGCTTATTTATGCACTGGAGTTCAACTTTATGAAATATCACATATAAATATATTACATAATTTTAGGTGGCTTATGTACTGTTATATCGTAATCTTATTTTCTTATTAAAAATATTTTACTCAGCAGCCTTTAAAATATACAAAGAACTATTGCTGGTGGGTTTTTTTCAAAATTACTCCCTCTCTTAAGGAGAAAATGGATTAAGCTGTTGGCAAAAATAGTAAACAAATCCAAGTAATGGCAAATCCTAGGCTTTCCAAAGACAAGAGAGTAAGGAGACATCCCTATTTTAGAAGCTGAAAGAACAAAGTAATTAAATTGAGTTGTAAAGCCTACTGGAAATCAGTTGCTCAAGGGAACATCAAATGCAAAGAAAATAAGAATATAACTATATAGGCCAATATCAATGTATTTTTTTTTAAAATTTGACAAGTATTTAAAAAATAAGGACACCAGCTAGAGAAGGTTAGAGGGGCTACTGGAAGAGACCAAAGAGAAGTAAAGAGATGAAGCCCTCAGAGATACCACAGCGTGCAGGTAATGCTCTTGTTGCTTTATGGCTAAAGCCACATAGTCCAGCACCATCTATTATTTCTTGCTGCTGTAGACTGAACTCGGTTTTGCAATGGTACTTGAGTGAGTGGAGTGTGGGTCCAAGTGAGAACCTGAGAGTGCAAAAGGGAGAAGTGGATGGGTCAGAAGAGGCTTGGAGAAGCTTCCCAAGGGATCTGTAGAGGGGAGACAACCAGGAGGGTTTGTGGAGGCGTTCACAGCTGACGAAGGACCTTTGAATGAATTCAGATGAATTTCACTGAGGCTGTGAGTAGCACCAAGGACTTGTCTCTTTTTCTGCTCATTAACCACCCATCCAGGTAACTGTTAGCAGGGCACGCTCCTGCCTCTCTCCTCAGGCCCCACTCCCCTTCCGTACAGGACTCCCACCATGAAACTTATCTCTTCAAGCACTTGTAGTCCCCTTTCCTCCACTGCACTGTCCTACTCCCCTAAGCTCCTCCTTCCCCAAGCCCCTCCAAAAAAAGTAACTGGAAATGGAGGGAATTAATCCAATTGATCCCTGGATTCTTGGATCTTTGCGTAGCAACAAAGCTGACCAAAATTTCTAAAATGAAATGCAAAAATCAACTTTATAGCAACTTAACACATGAGCAGTCAGATAAATGAATCCACTGAAATTAAATTAGCTATTAATTTCTGTTATACTACTGCTAAAGTTTTCATATACATCTGAGGGAGATACAGTAGAGCTATAGGTAATGGAAAGAAGCAAGCTTGTTATCCTATGGTGAAAATACGAGTGCCTGCATAATTAATATGTGAAGATCCATTTCAGGAGGAAAGAACCCCTCTGCAAACTTTCAGCAGAGCAGCAACAATTAGATGGTATCAGTTTTTAATCTCTAATTGCAGATTTTCAACACCAGAAAATGCATCTCTAGAAAATGACATGATCTCGTCACACTACCAAAATATGTTATTTCTGCTTCAGCTGTTGATGTCATCTTAAATCATGTATGTTTTGTATAGCAGCACTGTCTCCTCCTGTCCTAAAAATCATGTTCAATGTCACAGCACATTTTTCCTGGAAAATGTGAACATCCAATCTGATAGGATAGGATGTTTTATGTCACTTCTAAACAAGAATTTAAATAGCTCCACAAATCTAAAACAAATCACCCTTCAGTTCCTAAATACTGGGTCAGTTTAACACGAATCTTTTACATGTGCTCAAGTCAAAACACAGGTTGGTCAAGAGGTGACACTTGAACTTGTGTTTCCAGTCAACAGCATGATTCATTTTGTAAGACTGGTTGCATAAGTTTAAAAGATAATTTCAGCCAGCTCTAGCAGCTACTGCACTGCTGAGTGTGCTGTCCTAAAGAGAAAAGCTAAAAGTAGTTTGTTTAAAAACATACTGAAGATGAAACTTCAGAAGGCAGAATGCAATGAAATACTTAGAAGTTCGCTTGAAAATGTCGGGTCTCACAACATGAATCCAAAGTTTCAAAAGAAAAATATCAGTGTGGAAGTACAAGAAAAAAAAAACTCAGCATTGACAAGCTGGTTTAGTGGTTTTAGCATTCTTCAAACAACATTCAGCAAACTTGCATTGTATTAGGTGGGAGAGGATGACACTGTGCATTAGGCAAGTTCAAACCAACAATGAGGAAAGAAAGAGGTATGCAATTCAGAATAAAAAAAGTTTTCAACACACAACAAAAGGCTTGAATTCTGGCTGGCTGCAGGGTGCTCATTCATTTGTTGTGTCTTTTTTCTTAAATACGATAATATGCTTCAAATATACTTGTTTCTCTGTAGAAGAAAGGAATATGTAAAGGCTTTGAACCAGGAACTCCTTTGCTCTGCCCTACTTCCCTCACCAGCTGGCCTTAATACTTAGGCTAACACTCGTATCTGTCTACCCCACATAGCTGTCAGGAGTGCCCTGATTTTGCATAAGGAAACTCCTGGCCTCAGAGATTGATTACATAAGGTTTAACAGCAAAACTGGGATTACTATGCATGTTTCTGTTCTCCCAGCCTCATGCCTGATGTATCATACAGGCATAACTCTGTGTTTGCTCCCTGCATTTGTTGATCACAGTGCGCAGTACAAAGGTTAACGCTGAAGGCCAGAATCACAAAGGCATTTCAAGGCTGGAAGGGACAGTCACACCTTCAAGTCCAAAATCTAGATTTTCAATGCCTTCTTGCAATTGTCACCTAATACCAGTTTCTGTAAACATCTGCACTTCCAGAACTGAAGTGCCCTAACAAACCCAGGCTGTGCGCAAAACACCTTTCCATCTGATTCCCAGAGGGAAAAGCTGTGCCTCACTATGGAAGAAAAAAACAGTAAAGGTGTCATCATGATATAGATGGAGCTGTCCCTGCATAAAAGATGGATATAAAGAACTGGGAAAGGGGTAAATGCCAGCTCAGTAGGGACACCTTGTTCAAGGCAGATTGCATCTACTTTCGACAGATGCCTTCTTTCACTTACTGGCAATCCATTTTGTATTTTCCTCATCAACAAAAATACAAGTGAATATAACTGGCTGTACAGAGGAGACAATAAAGACTGTTATGGAACAGAATAAATAAACTGGAAATAAAACTCTATAAACTCTGGCTTATTAACCTCAAGTTATGTTTTCAGCAGAAATAACAAAACCGGTTTTGGCAGAAGTGACTTTAAAATGGATCATATACCATTAACTTATTAAGTCAACATTTGTTATGTTGACTTTGCATGTTGCCACTGGGCAGTGCTAAGGAGCTAAAGGTTTTCAGTATCAGTCCGGGGCAACTCCAGGTAAATATTTAAGTTTACTTTAGTTACTTTATCTATATAATGTCAGCTCTAGTTCCCGCTTCCCTGCTTTCCTCTCCACCTCGTACCCACACATTCATTGTGTATATAGGCAGACCTGCCAGAGGAGCCAGATCCTTTCTGGGCAATAGAGGATGAGCTGCTTTCCATTTTCCAAGGGGAAATACTTGTCAAATACTGCTGAGCTGGGCTGGCAAGATGATGTGGTAGATAATTTCTATTGCCATGCATGTGTCCCTTGCTTGATTTTCCAAATTTCTGAAGTATTAAGTCCATACATTTTGGGGCCAAAGTTTATCACTGTATGCAAGTTAACTCTAATGGAGCATCTTAAATGCTGAACCTAGCATCACTTACAGAAGTGCACCAACTATGACAGCTGTGGCTAGTTGATACTGTATTTAGTAAAACACAACCAAATTGCTGCAGACCGATTTTGGGAGACTCCATCGTGCCCGTGTTTGCTGCAGTACTGATCCAACCAATTGCAGTACAGTCCAACCAATTAGTTGCTCTACTGGCAAAGCATGTGTTTGAGAAGCACACCTTCAAGAAACAAAATGAGATGCAGTGTTATGAGAAGGGTCACAAATTGTATTTTCTTTGCTATTTGAACACGCGTTGTTTTAGTAGGATGCCTTAGATACATTAGAAAGGGCATGTCCTCTGCGACAGGCTTTTGTATGCACCACGTAATTCACCTGTCACTCCATTCCTCAGACTCCCCAACTGGAAGGTGGGCATAAACTTTCTTGGGAGGATGTATTCACAAGTTTGGTTACTACTATCATGAAAGTCATAGAAACCAGAGATAGAGAATGAAATCCATTCATCTTTGCTTATAAGGGAATTAATGCACTACCTACATCAATTTTCAGTCTTACAGTACAGTATTAGCTATCCCATGATGGGCTGTGCACTTGCAGCTTCTTTATGCTTCTTATTATGTTTTCAATTTAAAACACTGAGTCATAAATATCTACCAAGATTTTTTAAATGTAAGTGTTCTAAATAGAAATATTAATCTGTCTTCATTTTCTTTCATGTACTTCAGCGTTAATTCAGGTTGCCAATCCTTAAATATTTGATAGTTGTTATCAACGTTTTATGGAATTCAGCTCACTAGCTTCTCCAAAATGTTAGTGTTCTTCCTACTGATGAGACATGTGAAAACAATCTTACCAACTTCTCTAAACATTTTAACTGAGCAATATTTTATGGCATTTAACTAATGACAGAGGAAGATACCCATCAATTAAAATTTCCACCCATACAGCCAAACAGTTTGTGCTAGGATAGGATCTTAAAGAGAATGATTTGTAGTTTTAACCTATACAGTTGACAGAAGACACATACTGTACTTCCTAATCACCGAGTGTAGTTCAACCTTAATTATTTGAATTATCTTGCCCGAATTGTTTTATCAGATCTTGACGATGCAATGTGCTTTCTCTAAGTTCAGAGCTTTGTAGAAGGAAGTGAAATTGCATCTTGTTCTTCGTTTCTTGAAAATTTGTTTATAATAGTACTACTGTACTCTTAGACTTCTTACTAAATAAGCCTAGTTAAAAAACTAAAATCCTATGAGACCAAAGTCTACTCCTCTAACTGGTAACACCACAAAATAGTTGCGCAGAGGTCAACCTAGTTGCACCAGCCTAAGTGAAAACAGAATCCAATCCACTTCATAAGCACCTGTGACACAATTGTGAGGATCTTTATCTCTTTCTCTCTTTGAGCTAAATTAAAGTATTGTACTTCTTGTTGTTAGAAGATTTGTGTAATGCTTTTCTTCTTTTTTAGTTTAAGTGAGACCTTGAATATTGAAAGATAACATGAGCACAAGCCATGGTGATCCAAGTAGTCCATTTAACTGAAATCACTAGAAAAAACAGGTGATCTCTGTCATTTCCACTTTATACTCGTATGTCTCTTTTTTCAGGAACAAACATCGAAGACCTATTGTTTGTTTTTGTTTTTCCACAAATTGTATGTGAGTATATAAGGTGTGCTCCGAGCTCGGTGACAAACCAAAAGTACTGTTCACCACTATTGTTCACAGGCAAGAAGTAGAAGCCAAATCTAATGTTCTTAGAAAAAAGTAACACCTTCCATTTCATGCATCAACACCTTAAAAATGCTAGTAGAATTTCAATTATTTCTGTCCATGAATAAGTTATCAGTGACTTCAGCATTATTCTCTGCAGTAGCAGCTGCTCGCTTTGTGGGACTAATCGTAACAGAGAAGTGCAATGCCCACTGAGCTGCGTGAATATGTATGGCAGCAGTCATGGATTTTTCGCTTGCATCGGATGGGGCAGCAGAAGTATTTACGCTCTGAAGGTGAGCTATAAAGCATGATTTGTGTCTCTGACAGGAGTGCACACTGTAACTATAGCTATAACCACGCACTTATTCTTTACCTTAAGAATTTGTTCATTAATTTTAAGAGTCAAGAGTACGGGTCATTAACATAAGGGTCGAGCTCCTTTGAGCAGATTAGCCCCGTATAAACACAGTCAGAAGACATCCCGGTTCAGCTGCAGCTCTTCGTCACAGGTCGGAGCAGCCTTCTGTAATATTTGAAGGGCTGACTGTATATACTACGGAGGACAATAAACTGCAATGCTTGTTTCATTTTGTTCCTAGTATGAGGTCAACCTGTTCAGCAGCCAGATAATTACTAAGTGCGCGCGGTAGGAGAGGCCATCGGATGGATTGCATAAACCGCAGGCCAGCGTAACACAACAGCAGCAGGGCTGAAAGGAGGACTTCACGCCTCCTTCGTGCCTTTCTTTTTTGGCCCGGCCTGTTAATATTTCTCTGTATTTCCCCGCCTTTTATTAAGCAGATTCGAGCAGCAGCATGCGGCAAGTTGCGCGGCTTCCCTCGCGCCGGCCTCGCTCCTCCGCGGCCCTCCTCACGCCAAACCCCTCGCCCGTGGGCAAGAGCCAGGCCCAGGCGGCGCGCCAGGCGCATCGGGAGGCGCGTCGGCATCCCCGCAACCGCCCGGCAGCGCTGCGAGGACGCCGGAAATCTCCCCGTTGGGCGAACCGGGCGAGGGCTGCGTCACTTCCCCCCGGGCCGCCTCGGGCCAGCCCGCTGCCCAAACCCGGTGCCGGCAGCCAAACCCGTGTTTTCTCCACCGTCTGGCAGCAGCAGGAAGGCAGAAGAAACCCCCCTCGCTGGGGAAGGGGGGAAAAGAGACGCCAAGCTGCCCGCCTACGCAACGGGCGGCCCGCGCGCCTCGCGTGGGCCTTTTCCGTCGTGGGGGCAGCAACGCGGGGTGGGGAAGGAGGCCGCCGTCGGAGGGACCGTTTGCAGGGTTAGCGTGGCGGCAGCTGGGGGGAAACCAAACCAACCAACTAAAACAAATAAAATTAAAAAAGTAAATAGGACCAACCCCCTCCCAAAACTTGAGCAGGGGAGCTGCCGCGGCGGCAGGGGCGGCCGGTGTGGCGCCCGCGCCCCCCGCTCTCCCGCCCAGGCCTCGTGTCGCGCCCCGTCGAGGCCGCTGTGGGCGGCTGGGCGCCCCCCACCCCGGGGCCGAGGACGGGCCCCTTTTTCCCCCCCTCCTCCACCCCCATCGCTGCCAACCTTCGGCCCCTTTTCCCTCAAGCAGCGCCGGGGCTTCTCCCTTCCCTCACTTCTCTTTATTTCTTTCACCCTCCATTTCTTCCTCCCCGCCCCGTTTCTGGCCCGGCCCGTCCCGGCCCCCGGGGGCGGTACTGGGCGGGCGGTGGCGGCGGTGGCCCCGCCGGGCCACCCTTAAAGCCGGGCCACCCCCCGCCCCGGGCCTTCGTCTTCCTTGCTGCCCGCTCGCCATCTCCCTCTCTCTCTCCTCTCTCTCTTCCCCTCCCCTCCTCCGGCCCCCAGGACCGTGCCGGCCCCATGGGTACGTGCAGGGCAGGGGGGGGGGGTCGGGGGTGGTGTGGGGGAGCGGAGGGTTGGCAGGGTCCCCCCCCTCCCGAGGCCGCACCGCTCCCGGGCTGCCGCCTGTCCCAAAACCGCCCGCAGGACCCTCCCGGAGAGGCGGTGGGGACGGAGGGGCGTTGGGTGGGTGGGCGGGTTGGCCGCCGTCGACGCCCTGGCGCCTGGGGTTTGCGCGCCCGCCGGCCGTCGACCAGCCGCGAAGCCCGGCTCCTCAGCTCGCCCGTGACGCTCGCCGCGGGTCTGAGGGTCCCTTCGGGCGTCGCGTGCTCCCTCAGGGTCAGCCCGGGCTGCCTGTCCTTGGGGCAGCTCGTCCTCCCCTTCGGCAGCGGCTGAGCCTGTGCCCCGTTGCCTTGGGGGAGAGCAGAGCAGGGGACCACCCTCCTGGCGGCCACCAGCCTCCTGGCGCCCACCACCCTCCTGGTGCCCACCACCCTCCTGGTGCCCACCACCCTCCTGGCGGCCACCAGCCTCCTGGCGCCCACCACCCTCCTGGCGGCCACCACCCTCCTGGCGCCCACCACCCTCCTGGCGCCCACCACCCTCCTGGCAGCCACCAGCCTCCTGGCGCCCACCACCCTCCTGGCGCCCACCACCCTCCTGGTGCCCACCACCCTCCTGGCAGCCACCAGCCTCCTGGCGCTCACCAGCCTCCTGGCGCCCACCACCCTCCTGGCGCCCACCACCCTCCTGGCAGCCACCACCCTCCTGGCGCTCACCACCCTGTTGGCAGCCACCAGCCTCCTGGCACTCACCACCCTGCTGGTGGCCATCACCCTCCTGGTGCTCACCACCCTGCTGGTGCCCACCACCCTCCTGGCGTCGTGGCTGTTGTCCCCGTTGCTTCCTTGCCCTCCACGCCCCGGAGGGAAGGGGCAGTCGGTAATGCTGTAGCTGAACTCTCTTAACACGCATCAAAATGCCAGTGGAAGCCAAGGGACGTTGCCTCAGCCCGTGTGTGCGCTGACTCCTACGACGGGAAGGTTGACCTTAAGCTTGTGAGGAGCCGTAGTTTAAAATCGTAGCACAGGTTGAGGGTGGTGTTCTTCGTAGCTCTTAAATAAGCCTGCTTCCTAAAGCTGGCGTGACCAGAGAGTTTGCCTAGGGTTGAACTAGCTGCAGTGTTTTTAATGCATAGAAACAACTGAAAGGCTTAGATAAGGGCAGAGCGCATTTAGCTAATTAATCTTCAATACTTTGTTCCTGTCTCAATCAGAACATTTAGTAATAGCACAAACAATTTTTTCTGTCATTTAGCTTTCCCTGTTGGGCTTAGCTGGCTCCTCAGTCCTGCAGTGTCAGAGCACGTTGGTGTACCTTTTCTCACCATCAGTTGCGGAGACAGAGAAACCTTATCCTCATTTCACGCGTGGGAAGAACAGGAGGGGCACAGAAACAAGCAAGCCCACCCTGCTGGAGCAGGCAGCGATAGCCGTGAGCGTGCAGAGCTCAGCAGCGCTGCTGCCCAGAGCGGGTGGCAGGGTCCTGGCTGGCTTGGGCAGCCAGCAGGAATGTCGGTGGTGACTCTGGGGAGAGAGAAAAACCTGATGCAGCTGTGTCTGCTCATGTAACATCAGTTTTGCTGCATTATAGATTTACTTTGAGGCTTGCCATGTCGGTGGCTTTCTGGAAGAGCGAGACCTGAAGCAGGGACTCCTGGAGTCACTTGTCCTGACTGCTGCAGCATCCTTGTGTAGGCAACGTAAGGCTGCTCCGGGGAGAGGAGGCAACGGGCTTTGCTGTGCTGCAAGTCACACGAATAGAGAGCAGGCTCACTCTGGAGCAGGAACATCCCTAGGTGAATGTTTAGTTGTGTACAGATTTAGCCTGGCCACAGGCACGAAGTATTTTAAACAGGTAAAGTTACTGCGGTGATTGTGCAGAGCAAGGTAGGTGCTCCTCTGTCTTGTGAAGTGACCACAAGCTGTAATAGTGGCAGTCTCCCCAGGCAGCTCTGGATCTGTAATAAGCTGTGCTGATGAGAACTGCCCGAGAAGGGAAGACTAAGTGGCTTCTGGTTTTGCACAGTTAAAAAATATTAACATTTCTTAAGGAAATACAGAGTGCGTAACTGCTTAGGGTTTTATTTTGAAGAATGTGAAGCTCTTTAGTATTTTGCAGTGAAAATGAATCGATTTTGCAGTTCATTCTTGGGGGGAAGAGGGGGGAGTTGTGAAGGAGGGATGAAAGGTACTGAGGATTGCCCAGAAGAGGGACTTACTCTGACGTGCTACAAACAAAAGCCATTATTTAAAGTGTTGCTTTTTTTCACCCTGAAATTGATGCAAAGTGCTTGGTGCTTTGTGCTTTGGAAGTCCATTTTGCACCACCTAACCCTAAAGCTGCCTAACAGTGGAGCTGATTGGATGGCTTAGGTTCCCATGTTGAAGTGTTAGGTTTCATACCATCAGGAATTTCCTAACCCTTGCTGAAAAGGGAGAATAGTGTTATGAACTCAAAATGGTCTAGAAATAAATATTTGTCCTTTAAAAACATTGAAGTCAACACTGAATGTTCTCCATTTGAAAAAAAAATGACTCCAGCATTGTCTCCACAAGGTTTCTTGTGGAGGTGGTACTTTCACCCTCTAGCAAGAAAAAACAGTCAACTCTGGGTCCTTCAGTTTTCCAAGGCTTAGCTGACAGTCAGGAGTGAGATGCTCAATGTGACGTTCCCTGTATGTGCTGGTTGATGTACGGTACCAAGTGGTAGTGGCCAGCAGGATCCTGGCCCAGAATATAGAATTTCATCCGTATGATGGATGAGTATGGTCTGGGGCAGCAGGTAGTTTTCTCAAGCCTTCTCAAACGGGAACATGCAGGGTGCTGCTGTTGAGGTCAGAGGTACGGTGCCATGGGTGTGTGCCCCAAATCCACCCCCCACCCCCACCCTGGGAAGGAGCTCCAGCATGGTCCCATGGCAGGTGCCAGGGGACGTAACTGGGTCCCGTGTGGGGCTGGGGAGAGGGACTGCCCTGCTAGCAGCATAGAGGGGAAGGGCTGCAGGCAGAGGTAACTACGGCAGTGACTGCACCGTGCTTTTCCCTTCTGCACGCGTAGCTGGATGCGTAATACCTGCACTGTTAGATTTTTTTGAATGATGGAAGTTAGGGGTCCTTATGGTGACTGAATTCACAGCTTCAAAGCAGCTTTACTACTCTTCAATTTCTGATGTATGGAAAAATAGCATAAACTGGTATCAAAAGTAGTTCTTATGGCTGATGCTATGAAAAAATGGTAGTGTGATGCATGTGTTCTGGAAATGCCAAAGACTGGAAATAATCAAGGCGCTGTTATGAAAATAGTCCCTATCGCTAATACCTTGATATCCTCCAGTATGTCTGGTGACATGGGTTGGATAAGGAACATTTCCAATAACGTTAACAATTCAGTTATGAGTATGCAGCCTGAAGCTGGAGTCCCAGCTTTTTCTAAATTATTTGGTGGGTTTTTTTGTTTTGTTTTTTAAGAAATCATGTTCTTGAGTTTTGAGCATGTTACTTCTCTCTATTTATTGTAAAGATACAAGTGTCTGCTTCTGTAAAGGAATAAATTAGATTAATTCACTTTAAATTATTAAAAGGGACTTTATTCAGTGTCTTGCTGAACTACCATACAGTGTTGTTGTCAGCTATTTCTATCTATTGTGAACTATGGACTAAATAATGCTGATGTTAGCAAATTATTTTTCTTGTAATAATCTGTTATGGGCACATTTCATTGTAAAGCAGGGGATTTCAAAGTTCACATTTTGTAATTGGCCTTATCTTAAAGATAATGAACTTACTCATGTGGTTTTATAAGAAATGCTGACATCCGTTATATGGGCACAAGGCCTTTATCTGAAAGGGTGCAAACTCAGCCAGAAGGCAAACTCTAGGCTGTCCCCGACCAGAGCTTGCCCTGAAGGATAGTGCTTGGATGGGCGTCAGCAGTAGAGAAACAGCCCGGAGCAGCCAGCAGTGGGTTCATAGCTGAAAGCAGCTGTCTGCTCTCTCTGTACTTGTGACCCTTCCTGTGCTTCCAGGACTTTCTCCATGTTAAGTAGATGCATGCTGATATGGATCACTTAATTGAACCATGTATTCAGTCCTTTTTAAATCTGAGCGGTGGATAGCTTGTCCCTTTTGAGAACCTGGCATCCACCCCTTGCAGGGCATCTTGACCGCACTCCTTGCTCTTGACTTGTTTCCAAAGCAACATCCCCAAGATGGAGTTGAAACAGGATGTGTCTCTTGCAGGCGGTAGGGTGGTCTACGCCCGCCCTGAGTGATGCGTTTGGAACTATCTTAACAGGATGTAATGCTTTGTCTCATAATAATCCTTTTTGCTTTTCCTTGGCAGCATTGGCAAGTCTACATATAGCCTGAAAAACAAAATGAAATCAAGTGAAGTTTTTCTAATTTTCTTGTACCATAAGAAGTGCCCCCTTAAGACCGAAAACTCATACTGAGCATATATTTGGTTTACTGAACAATATCACATTTGTATTTCATGATTTGCATTTCGAGTTGAGTTATTTTTAATTTTTTCCAGTGGTGTTAAAGAAATGTTACTTAGTTTCCATTAACTTGTCTTTTTTTTTTTCTCCCTCAGTAGCAAAAAGCAAGAGTAATGGCAGATCAGCGGTAAGTTTTGTTTTGCTGTTGATTTGTTTGTTTTTTTTTCCTATTCTAAAAAGCTATTGTCATTCACTTTAGGTATCCTTAACAGCGCAAAAAAAAAAAAAATACACTGCTTAAAAGTATAAAGTAGTGACCACACAAAAGATAGTTTGGTAGCTCATCTAAATCTCAACTAAGCATTAGTACACCAGCCATCCCAATAAGATGCCTGAAGAGCCTTGGCTGGACAGGCAGGTGTCAGTCAGCAGGAGAACGATCCCTGGAGCAGGTCCTTGTGTTGCTGAGTTGCCATCATCCACTGACTCTCCTTCCGGATTTTTTTTATTTTTTATTTTTTTTAAATCTCTCTGTGTTAGTGTTATTCCTCTTCAGTCTTTGAACTAGTAATGATCGCTCAGCAATACTATCTCTGTTTGCCGTTTTGCCTTTCTTATCTTGTGAGGTTTTATTCTGTGGACTTTCCCATCGCTTTCTCGCAGCTTAGCAGTTTCCTTGGCAGCCTAAGTCAAGGTTGCACAGCTGGGCTGTATCAGACCTGTGCCTGGGATCCTCAGGGTGGGGGAAGGTTACAGAGAGGATGAAAAATGTTACTTTCAGGTTACCTCTTTAGTGGTGGCTCTAGTGCTTTGTGGCCAATATGGATCTCAGCAGAAAATGTTGTAGTAGATGTATGCACGTGCACAGGTATAATGCAACAGAGGATTAAGAGAACAATATAGTACAAAACAAGAACGGTATAGGTTATACATTATCAAGATACGACTGTATTCTCTTCATATTAGTATTATCTTGAAAAAATAATAGAAAATGTCCATTACTTTGTAGAACGCCTTGTGGCTTTCTCCTACATGCCCCTGTTTGTGTGTGCTCAGCCCCAGCTGTTACACACAAATCTCTGCAAGCTTGGGGCAGCAGGTAAAAATCCACCAAGGGCCACTGTGCTGCTGCGTGAATGCAGGAGATCTCTGGAATGCATGTAAGCACTAATGGCTTAAAACAAAAGCCCAGCCTCTGTGGAAGCTTGTTACATCACTGGTTACAACAGCTAGCACCCTGTTACTCAACATGCTGTTTTGTTGTGGCAGCATAAAACCAGGGAGGTTTGAGATCACCAAGAAGGACAAAAAGGTTTTAGGGAGGCCTTGTTAAATTTTGGTGGGGATGGGTCCCGCCATCCCTAGGCCAGTACTGCCCTGTCCCTTTTGCTGCACAGGTGGACGGATGTGGGGCAGGCTTTCTCCTGCTTCAGATGGGGGCAGCCTCTCCTTCCCGGCTGAGTTACACCCATTTACAGTGGCAGAAACCAGCTGTGCAGTGTGGGTTACTGTTTCAGGGCCTGGCCCATTAACTGCTGAAATCAAAACCTTTTGATTATTTCTAATGGGTGCTGAGCCAAACCCTTCATGGTGCACCATGGTCCACCTCCTCAGGAATAATGCTTAGATCCCTCTTTTGACCTTTCCCTGCTAGGAAAAGAGAGCTCTGAGCACTTCTTCCTCCTGTTCCCAAACATGACCTCTTTCCTTGTCTAATTTGCAGTGTGGTTGCACAAACATTTTCATGACATAGTGATGGTGTACAGACAGGGCTGTGTGGCATTTATCTTTACGAACTCCAATCCACCAAAAGTCAAGCCCAAGTCTGGGCTAGTCATCTAGAGCTCCTGGTATCTTCAGCTGAAGGAACAGGCACCTTCAGCAAGTGATTATCTAGTTTTGGGATACATGTCGTTGGGCTTTCTTTGGAGATGCCTCTTGCTGCTCATGGAGGACATGAGAAATCAAGGGTGACAAAATCTTATTTAGGCCTCTAACTTTTATTGCTCTAAAGCTAGATGAATCCCACCTGGGACTCCTCCTTGGCCAAAGTGAGATTCTTTCAGTGGAGCTCATCTATCAAAGCACAAATGAGACGCGTGCTATATATTTGGTGCAGCTAATAACCATGATTAGCGCTCTTCAGGCTGCTTGATCCTCCTCTTGGCTGAGTCACATTAAGTCAGCAATGCTCTTACCACTGTCTTATTTTCATTTCTCTTGTGGTATTCACAAAAAGCTTGCTGTAGCACACAAGCTTGCATACACCTAGACTTCTTCCAGGTCATCTTTCCTTGGTGTCCTGTGGTAGGATGTCTTGCTAATGCGTGATTGCATGCAGCAAAGAAACCCAGATATCCCTCAGCTTGTGTGCACTTGCATGCTTGCTGTAGTAGATATGCTTCAGTGATTGACCTGTGCCAAAGACCCTGTTTTTGTGAATACCCTGGATTCAAATGTTGTCATTTTAATCATAGGCAAGACCTCCTAGAAGCCCTCTAAATCCTCAGGTGAGCTGGTGGAAATGTGGTTCATTAAGGCTCTGTCCAGAGTCTTTGATGGTGATGTGAGCTTTCTGGTTTACTCAGGTCAGGCCGGGTTTCCCATATAGGGCTTCTTTTCCTTGGACCTGTGAAATTTTCTTTGTATTCAATTTCATCCGAAATACAGATTGATCCAATTCCTGAACCCTCACAACATGAAGGCAAACAATGCCATATTTTTTTCTTGTTCACACTTCTTTTAATTTTCAAAACTATTTTACCTCTGAAATGTTTTAAACCCTCCCAGCCTAATCCTTAAAGTGCGCATGGCTTTTTTGTTACCTTTCATTTTTATACAGCTGACACACACACTTTTATTTAACCTGAAGCACAAAAGCAATAGACATTTAAAGATCTACTTTACTTGGCTTTTTGACACCATATCATGATGACTTCTGATCTCTCAAGTCCTTGTAAGACTATGTAGCTTCCAGTTGAAATAGTTTGCACTCTGATATCCAAATAAAGCCATAGTTACCTAGATTTTTCTTAGAACTTAACTAAAACCATTTATGTCTGTAAGTTTGCTTCTTTTACACAATTAAATATTTTGTGCTTTTTTTTTTTTAAGTGTTATGAGAATAACTAATCTTAACAGTCTAGGTGAGTCACTGAAGGGGATGTGAACCAGCATAGCTTCTGAGGCTTATTTAAAAATTTGATTTTGCAACTTGCAAAGTTAAACCCATTAAGGTAAACTATGGAAGATAAATTCAATTTGCATTGCTAATAATTTTGATAGAAATATTATATTTTCATCCATTTAGAAAAATAGGTGGTAAGAAATTAAACTTCCTATTTCACTAATTATGCCAAGCTTTTAACTGGTGAGTCGTTTCCTTACTTTATTACAATGGCAAGAGCCTTGCCACGAGCTGTGTTATGAGGACCATTTGGATGCTTATCACAGCAGGAGAAGGCACAGTAAATCTAGCAGTTAAAGTCAGGAAACTTCAGGTTAGGAGTGTACGAAGTCAGTTTTATCAGTGAGTCTGAAGAAATGGAAGATTCTCCATCTAAATAGAGTATTTGTTAGGATGGGGAACTTTCCTGAGGGACCTGTTTTAATAAAATGCTTACCTATCCTGACCAGAGGTATCTAACATTAGCCCAGGACTTTTAATTCTGGTACCTACTGGGGGTCTAACTTTTTTTGTTAGTTTGTTGTTCTGTTGTTGTTCAGTAATGTTGGCTTTTTGCATATTTTTGGGTACCAGTGAAGGGGTACTATTGTTAGGGACCTAAAACTTCAGACGACTTAAAGGTCAAACATAGTGTTGCTAAAGATCTCTTGCAAAGGGCAGATGAGAAGTCTGTAGAGCTCTGGAGACCACAAGGGGAAAGTGAAAATTGATTCATTGATTGCCTCAGTCAACTGCGGCAGAGCAGCCTGGTTCCACAGCAGCCCATGCAGTTTCCTAGCCGCTGAGTATCTGCACACCCCGTGTAACATTCATACTGAGCTTGCTCAAGTTGTGGGTCACATATAGCAGTGTTGGTTTACCTGTGTGTTGCATGGCTCTGTCTGAACTCACACTGTCACATTTGCCTCCAGCCAAGCTGCTTTGGCTACCCCATCAGTATCTTCTTCATCGTCATCAATGAGTTCTGCGAGCGGTTCTCCTACTATGGCATGCGAGGTAATGTCCCACGTCTTACCTCTCCTCTTGCCTACTGTTGCTTACCCAGCCCCAAATCTGCTTTCTAACCTGTTGTTTTGTCTTCCATCCTACAGCTGTGCTCGTTCTGTATTTCAAATACTTCCTGCGTTGGGATGACAATGTGTCTACAGCCATCTACCACACGTTTGTTGCTCTGTGCTACTTGACACCCATCCTTGGAGCGCTCATTGCAGATTCTTGGCTGGGAAAGTTTAAGTGAGTGCTTACTTAAAAAACAAACCAAAAAACATGAAAGTTCGGTTGACCTCAATGGTATTTGAACTGTTGCTGTAGGAAAGGATTTTGAACAACTACCTCAGAGCCGGTATTGGCTATTTCAGAATCATTTGCATTCCCCCCCGACCCTGCAAAGTTTGAGATGTTAATTGATTTAGCTCAGAGCTGAGACTTCACTACAAGTTAACAAATATTACAATTCTGTTAATCAGTGAATTGCATTAGTCTGCTTTCCAGACACGTGCATGTTTTCTTTTTGTCTGGACAAAATGTAGGCTGAACTGTAAGGACAGGAGGAGCTGTGAAAATGAATAGAAACTGGAGGTTATAATTACATTTGATTGCATCTTTACCTGTTGCAGGTGGTAAATTAATTGGTGAAATACTGTTTTATGTGGTATTAAGAGGGGCTTTTAGAATATATTCTAAAACATTCTGTAATTAATTTCAGTATTGATTTGACAGCTCAGTGGAAAGTTTTACTGGGTTGCAACTGTTTGTTTTAAATGATGAATTCTGAATTTCTTTTGTGTGTGCTAGTTGCTCAGAAAAGTAATGCTAAATGAAGTGCTTTCAAACGTAACAAATTATTTCCAACAGCCTGATCTCATTCTCCTTTACTGATGCTGTGCTTCTAATAGTATTTACTTTGCCAGAAAAAGCACTATAAAAAGATTTTTATTGAAGGATATGAATCAGGAATGTTAGCTGACTTGTCAAAGGTCTCTCAGAGCTTAGAGATGAAGCTGACTCTGGAGTTGAGGTTGGCTGCAGACTGCATGATCTCCTGCTGTGTTGATAGCCTCTGGAAGACCAGATATGCAGTCACTGTCAAGTACGCTCTGTGCAGCTGGTCTGATCAGTGTAAGCTCATTGTGAATATTTTGATATCGTGCAGATTGTCCTGTTATGTATGAGCATGCCTGGATACATGTTTGTTCACTTGTTTGGATGGCATGCTTTAAAAAAAAGTAAAAGTTAAAATACACTTTTACACCAGAGATTTAAATATCTCCCACAACACAGGGTTGTCTAGAGATAAACCTTTTGTCATGTTTGCCTTGCTTAATTAAACAAGGCTCTCAAAATTTTTCTTAAACAAAATAAACAGGAGTAGTATTGTAACAGGGGTATGCGGACAGATTTTTACAGTAGCTTGTGAAAGTTATGAGTCCAGATCTAATGTCTGTGCTATATACCCTCCTTTTTTAAACATAAATGTGTGTTAATGTTTTGTGTCTCCTTTATAACAGGACCATTATTTCCCTGTCTGTTGTCTATACAATTGGACAGGCAATCATATCTATAAGCTCCATAAATGACCTGACTGATTACAACCGGGATGGCACTCCTGATCATATTCCAGTGCACGTGTGAGTTTTACATGTGTTTTACAAGCTGATGAAGGGTGGGACAACTTGAAACTTAAATTATTGCTGCCTGGGTTATGGCTGTCTTTAAGAAAGTTGTCATCCCTCATGCTTATGCACTAATAGAAAATCTGCCTTAGGCCAACTTTAATTTATACAATCATTGTTCCTGAATGGTAGTTCAAGAGATGTTTAATCTTGTTCATACATATTCTTCACTACTTATTTCTAAATGGATTCTTGCTTTCCTAGTATTTGCCTGAGATATCTCAGGTAGCATGTGAAGAACTTAAGCCATGCTGACTTCACCTGTGTGAAGCAAATGTTAAGCACCGATTTCTTTCATCTGCTCCCAATGAATCACTGAGTTATGATCATACAGTCTGCCAGGCCACAGACACTTCCATGCATCTCTGGCCTCAATTCTCCCATCCCAATACCTGTGAGCTGTGATTAATAAAGGCTGATTAACTAAATATGGTTCTTAAAGAGGCAGATCTTTTCTTGGCTTTCTCTTATAGGAAGCCGGACTGATGGGACCGATTAATGTTAGGACATGTCTCTTGTTCAATGCTTCTGTTATTAGCTTGGGCAGTTCTCCGGGCCTTGTATTCATCTGAAGAAGTAGAATTATTTTTTTTTTTTCCTTCTTTGTCCCAGTGCCCTGTCCATTGTTGGTCTGATCCTCATTGCACTTGGTACTGGTGGCATCAAACCTTGTGTGGCAGCATTTGGTGGCGATCAATTTGAAGATCACCAGGTAACAGTGTTTTTCTGATTTAAGTGGTCATTTTTTAATTGTGCATATATTTTTACTAATGTTTGACTGTTGTTATACTCTAATGATATACCTATCTCGACATGTACATTAATGTAGTGCTTTCTGAGTAGCTAAAAAAAGGAGTTAGATAACTACTTGCGTCTTGAACTATACAAACTGAATTGCTGATGGTTTGATCTAGGCTGATCAACATGGCTCAGATTAAGGCTTTCTAAACAGCCATTTTGTTTTTGCTCTAGGAAAAACAAAGAACTAGGTTCTTCTCCATCTTTTATTTGTCCATTAATGCTGGAAGTCTTATATCCACTATACTCACGCCAATTCTCAGAGGTAAGTCTACAACTTGCCTATGAAAGGTTAAACAGCAATGAAGGTTGGGTGTTGGGTTACAGTCCTTTAAGTATAAACGAACAGTTTGGCTCCCTCTGCTAGCTGTTTTTCTTCGACAGTTCATGCAGTTATATGGCAAGTTAGTCTTCAAGCTTTTTGCGTCATCCAGCTTCTCGGGAGTGAGATACTATCAAAAAAGCCAGTTTGAGATCTGAATTGCCTTAGGGATCTAGTACTTCCACTCCTGAGGAGATATGCTGGAGCCATGACATCTCTTATACCTCTGTGGAATTAAACCTCCTTTTGGTATAAACATGGCACTTGTTCCAATGACTTTAAAATCGTTACATGAGAAAGAGAAAAATTTGTCTTTAGAGTTGTCTTGTTTGGTGAGGAGGGAGAGGTGAAAGAGTGCTTTACTGTGAAAGTGGAGGCTATTTTAAAGTATGTCCGTACAAGGTATAGGAACACCTATGTACATGCAAACACATGTGACAGAGTAAATATGTCTTTTATGCCATCAAAGTTGGAGGTTAATTTGTTCTGCTTATAATGCATAGTGTGACTTTCAACAAATGAAAGCAGTAGCCTACCAAGCAAAAAGCAAACTAGTTCACTGATACACATTCATTTGCAGGCTTGTACAGATAGTGTTATATGCATGTGCCTGGCATGAGTTTGGGGAAGGCTGTTCTTCTTGAAAGTAAGAAAACTACAGGAGAGTTCTGAAATAATCCTAAAGCACTAGACTAAAATTATGGCTTTAGGGTTTTTTGACAGCAGCTGGATGGAACAGGCTATATCGATGTATTTTAGATGTTTACTTCATACATATTCTATCTTTTCCTGAAATGGAAGAAGATAAGCGTATGGAGCAACGTGTAGTTTACTTCCATGCTGATACAGGATGGAAACTAGCTTGGAAAAATAACTTGTACTGACAAATTCAGCTGAGGAAAGTGATAAAATTACTTTCTATAATGGCTTGACTCAAAGGCTAATATAATTGGAATCAAGATAGATTAATTAGGTGCAAGCTAATATTTTAGTCTAATCAAGTTAACTCTTACAAGAGGTATTGTGAAAAGAGGTAATACGTTTTATTTGGAATTTTGTAGCTTCTCCCTTTTAGTCACCACATCCATACTTTGAGCATCATTTCAGGATCTGTGTGAAGTTTATAAAGACACATCACTGACCACTGGGCGGGGGTCGAGAGCTTTTAAGCAAGTTACACTTGTTTACAGACAGAGATGTAAGTTACGTAACTTGTCCCAGAAACCTTTATAGTCTAGATCCGTTTTTTCCAAGAAGTTGCATTTGAGCCTTCTGGCAGAATTCTTTTTCCTCAGTGTGAACCTGCAAATCCACATAATTCCCCTTCTTAATAATATAAATAAGTGTTTGATGCTATTGATAGTTTGATCCTTTCTCTTCATAATGTCTGCAGAGATTTTCTTTTTTCTTGTATCAACAATGAATGCAATACATGTGAAGTATGTAAAATACTGGCAGCGTTCACTTGGACTTTTATCTAAGGCTACTTTATTTTCTTCAGGTGAAGAATGTGGCATTCATAGCAAACAACGATGTTATCCACTCGCCTTTGGAGTTCCTGCTGCCCTCATGGCTGTTGCACTGAGTAAGTTGAACTGTTTCCATCTTACTGCTTCATGGATACAGAAGTGATTAGAAGATAATGATTTGAGAATGAGAAAATAGTGGAAATCTCTCAGGTATCCAACTCTACCAATACCTGACTTATTTTCTGCAGTTTTTGACTTGAGAAATTTTTATTTTCTTTTAGGTTTAACCTAAAATTCTCATGCTTTTATAGGGAGAGATTTTTTTTTTTTTGACTGATATCTGAATTACTTGGTGTCACAGGTCATAACTGTATCCCTGGAAAAAGAGCTGCATACAGCATTTTCCGTTCTGTAATTTTCTCAGTTGGTGGCAGTTCTCTTAATGAGTTTTGTGTAAGATGGCACAATTGGGGGAAGAGGAAAGCGTAAGCCAGGGGCAAGAAAACCACTCAGACCCACTTCTTCCAGCCTATAATAGTAAAATACAACATTCGCTTAGAAACATGGAACCTGACAGTGAGGCCTCCTCAGGTAGCATTTGGATGTGCTGTGGAATAAATACCTACAGAGAAATACCCATGCGTGAGTTTTGCTTGGGTTTGCCGTTGTGCTTGAGAAAGCTAACGTATACTTATTTACTCTGCTTAGGATGTCCTAAGTTTTCGCATAGCTGTCTTTCTTCCAACTATTTTGGAAATGTTGTTGTAGAAAATAAATCCTAGAATTCATTTTCTACCTGAAAGAACCTCAAAGGCTCAACCTCAAAGTTTATCCCCTGCCTATGAGACCTCGTCAGGTCTGTGTAGATCTCTGTAAGTGCATGCCTAACCTTTGTTGATGGGATAGTCTGTCGGAAGATTCAGTCTTCCTCAGAACTGGAAAGCAGTGTGATCTGGAAGAAAGAGTTGAAAGTCAGCACATTGAGCCTCTTTAGCCTCTTGGTAAACTCACGCTTGAATTTGGGCGGTGCGGTATAAATGAACTTCCCATATGTTGTGTAATTTGCTTTAGCGTGACTATTGTCGTATAGTGTCTGTGTTGCCTGGCCTATTGGTCTGTGTAAATTAAAGATCTTTTGAAGGTAGTATAAGAATACTGTGAAAGAGTGTTTTTTGAAACTATCCCGTAGTCTAGGAGGGAACGAACTATATGAAGTAATTGCCCTTGCGCTGGTGAAAGGTATTTCGTATACTATAATAGTATATCAGTATTTATCTATGAAACTCCTGCATGTTAGTAGTTGCACTACAGATTCCTCACTGAGCTTTTCAGCTGCAGTACAAAGATCAAGAAACTGTGTTGCTGTTAGAAGCAGCCTTTAGGGCTCTTCTTACACAGTGTGGCTGGTATGCACCGCAGTATCCCTCGTGGTCCTAACTGGGAGTCCGCCCAGACCCCGTCTTGTCTGTGCACCCAACAAGGCAGACAACTGCCATAGGTGTTCGCCTGTGTCACGCTCCACATGCGGAAGGGTGAGGCCAGGGAACGTGTTTGGACATGGGAGTTGCAGAAACTTTCCCAAGTCCTACAGTTCAAAGCCTTGCGTGCCCCTGCATGATAAGAGTTGCATTGTCCTGCGCTCTGGAAAAGGAATCTTTAAAGTTGCTCTAATACAGTGCAGAAAGGCCATACCTAAGGTCCAAAGTGGGGCTTGTTTTGACCATAATTCAGCTGAACCACCTTGCTTGCCAAGAACAGTGGCCATTTGCATACGCCTCTCCAGATTTAGTCCTTTGTCTTGAAAAAATAGTAGTAGTCTGGTAATATTAATTTGATTTCTTTTATTGTATGATAACATGCCATTAAGCACATTCATTGCTCCTTAGAAAGTTTATTTCCATCCTGGTGTAACGCCTTTATTGTTATGATTTGCATACACTAACTTTTGCCACATTTTCAATTAATCCTGAATTTACCTCAAAAAGTAATCCTGTTTACTTTTACTCATTGTAGTTGTGTTCGTAATTGGAAGCCGAATGTACAAGAAAGTTCAACCTCAAGGCAATATAATGGTTCAAGTTTCCAAATGCATTGGAGTAAGTAATATTTGTTTTTCTGAAAAGCCTGGCCAGAATTTTCAAACTGTTTAGTATACTTACTTGGACCAGAAGTCTATCGTACTATCAGAATTTCTGCTGAAGCTTTTTGACTTTTTCCTACAGAAGGCTTCTCACTGACACCTCCAGATTTATAGATTGCCCTTGTATTTATCTATCTTTTTGCATATATCTGAATTTATACACAAGGAAAACAAAGCAAGATGTGGCAGTGATGTGTAAAAGTTTATCACAACTTCTGGGAATCATTCCTTCCTCATGTGTGAACCTTAATACAGCCCTATAGAGAGAGAGAGAGAGAATCCTGTGTTGACGTCAGTTTAGGTTATCTAAGTTTTAAGAACAGAGCTACTAGTATCTCTTATCAGCAAAAATTCATTGCTTAATAGAGAATAGGTTATTTACAATGCAGAGATACACTGAAAACCGCCATATCAGGGAAGCTACTGACGTTACATGGTGGTGCTGTAAGTTTGCAAGGAAAGGAGCTACAGCTGCATGAGAAGTGCTGCATTTCCCCAATAGTGTGTCTCAGCTCTGAGATCAGGGGATTTTTTTCATTAATGCACTTATCCATTCTCTATGCAGATCTACCAGCGTATTGTAATCCAGACCATTCAAAAACAAATCTCTAAATGTGGTTTTGGCCATCACTTAAAGCGCGCTACCCCGAGAGCCCAGTTCAGCTCAGCTCATCCTGAAACATCAGACTTGCATGTTATCCCATGCAGAGGGAGGAGGATATTTGTCTTCAGGAGGATATTTGTATATATTCAGTTTCAAGAAATGAGGAACTTCTACAAAATGCAGCTTGCCATATAATGAAATGTATATTTTACACCCATTCAGCTCTGAAAAGTTGTGCATATGACATTCTTCTATTTATTGCTATACATAGAAGCTAGTCTTAAGTGAACACGTCTTCAGCAAGTTCCTAACAGCAGCTCATATTGAGAGAGACTGACTCTTTCTGAGCTGTTTGTTCTAGCCTAATCCCAGGTGCATACTTCACTGGATCTGCAGTATGAGGCCGGAAAGGCAATGTTCCTTTAGATGGTTAGAGCGGTTACGGAAGTAAGCCACCCTGAGCACCATCCAAAGACTGGAAGCAAGAGTGTTATCTCTGTAATGGTAAAATGGCTTATAGCGTTACAAATATTTGTAACATCATCAAACAACGTTCTAATCGTCTATCCTCAGTTTGCCATCAAAAACAGGTTTCGGCATCGCAGCAAGGAGTACCCCAAGAGAGAGCATTGGCTGGACTGGGCAAGTGAGAAGTATGATGTAAGTAGTATCTTGAACACTCCTGCACCCTGACATTTTTTAAACCCCGGCTTCTGTTTGGTCAGCTTTGGTCCATTCCCTCAAGCTCTAGATAAATCGTTACGTGCCTTTCTCAACTATTTAGCAGTTAATGGTCTGACCGAATATAACTGCTCCCCTGGGTTGCAGGTTACTATCATTAACTCCAGTGGGAGAAAGTAGAGCTAGGTAGGAGTCAATACTGTGATCACAGGCTGCAAGGGGAAATTCTAGGGAGCTGGATACAAAAATGTTTATTTCCTTTGTGGAACAAGTACAGGCACCTATTAATTTTAGGGTTAGTAAAATAGCAACTATTATATCTAGATTTTTATGGTCTTTATCTCAGTAAACCAGTGTCAAAACAAACTTCAAACAAAAACGTGCTGTTTTAATATGACGGCAGAAGTGAGCAACAGGCATGATGCTAAAGGTCATGGTTAGTGCCTAGAGTCATAACATTTATCTCCTGGTCAAACTGCAGAATTATGCTCAAGAAGCTTAGCTTAAGTATAGAACTAAATCTCATGCTGCCATCAGAGTATATATGCCAAGAAACACAGGTCACCTGTTATAAATGTCACCTTTCACCAGCAGCCCTTCCCACACCCACAAGCAGACCTTGAGCTTTTTAACAGAAAACAGCAAAAGTACCCACAACATACAAAGTTCAGGACATGGATAAATAATTCATGATCAAGTCTGATGTCTTCACCTGTTGCTGTGCTGTGAATAGCAGGCTGTAACACTGTCTGATTGGCTGATTCCTTTTTATAATTCTTACTCATTACAGAAACGACTTATTGCTCAGACTAAGATGGTATTGAAGGTGCTTTTCCTTTACATTCCTCTCCCCATGTTCTGGGCGCTCTTTGACCAGCAGGTTAGTTCTTTAAACTGCTTATAATGCAAATAGGTACTTATTCTGAGTCAATGTTAATACAGAATGTAGCTATTAAACAAATTTGTCTTTCCTCCTGGGTGCTAAACACAGTTTTTGAAGGTTAAAATATAGATTTTTCTTTAGCACACTTGTAATTTCTTTAGCATGCTTGTTAAAAAAACAAACAAACAAACAAACTTTCATCAGATAGGTTATACAGTGCATGAAAAAGATTAAGGGGGAAACCCTGCCCTGTATCCCTTTCTTGTTCTTTGTGGGTAAAAAGAGGCATAGGATGAAAGAGTATTTGAAAGCTTTCTTAGCTCCCACTCTTCCTTTGCTGGCCGTGCAGAGTGTAAGTGTTTTGGAGAATCTGGGATGAAATGAGCTCGGTGCCAGTCTGCCTAACCGCTCAGATTTGTTTTGAATACCTCACATCTTCACACACAAGTCTATAGTTCCCGTTGACCTCTTTTGGCCTGAAAAGTGCTCGGCATTCATGCAAGCAGGCTTTTATAGTTAAGTACTGAAGTGTGAACTTAGGAGAGTATCCTACAGAACCGGTATTTGAAAGCTTTAGCTATGACAAAGGGTATGTTAAGTTTGTTGTAACATACAGATTCCCTGGATCATGCTTCTCTTTCGCAGTAACTGTGAATGTAACCTGTTACACCTGAGCACTCCTGTTAAGAAATTCTGAATGAAATAGTCCTTGCAAATTATCATATCCCTAATAATGGTATATCACAGGGACTTACAGGAAGTGGTGCAGCAGTATGGTGATTAAAGGCTCTCACCACAAATGCAAGAATGTGAGCTCCCATCTCAGTCTGGGCTCGAGGTGAAAGTCCCCCACACTTGACTCGACTATTGACAGGTTTTCTGAGAAGGATGGGTTAGAGGCCATTGGGGTCCCATCCTGGCTCAGCAGCTCCTTGCTGAGCCATCTGCAAAAAGGACGGGTGCACCATAGCTGTGGGCTGCCCAGGCTTGGCCAGGTGGCACCAAGACACTGTGGTGACCTCTGTGCAACATCAGCTTCCAGTACTCTGTGCAGGATGTCTCTGTGCAGTCTCTGTAGCTAGCTTCCTATAGTAATAGCTAAATGCTGGGAATCACGATTAGGCTCTGAGCGTAACATTTCTTTGCTACTCCTTTCCCAAGTATTATCTTTCACTCTTATTTCATAACGTTAGTAAATAAAATGTGCCATAAAAATTGTTTTGTTTAAATGTTTACTTGGCAGAGTAAGAGAATACTCCTTTCAGTTTCTTTTTTATTATATTGCTTGTCTTTCCCAACCCTTTACTGCTGAGGTTCCTCTTGAATTGTTTTCATAAGACTGTTTTACTGTGGCATTTAACTTACTTTCTTTTGTTAAGGGGTCAAGATGGACACTGCAAGCCACAACAATGGATGGGAATTTTGTAGGTTACTTTTTATTGTTTCTCTTAGTTAACACTTACTTTTCATATCAATTTGATTTGTTGTCATAATACTAAAACCTGTTTATCTTCACTTTTCACCAGGGAGCTATTCAGATTCAGCCAGACCAAATGCAGGTATAGTAGCCTTCTATCTGACGCTAAGTACTCCCCAGAGATACTATATATATGTGTGCGTGTGTGTGTGTGTGTGTGTGTATATGCATATGTATGTTCTTTTTTTAATTGTCCTTCATAAAAAAGGACTTTGAAAAATAGTTAATTTTTTTATTCTTATGTTCCATTCACAGACTGTGAATCCAATCCTGATTATCATCATGGTCCCAGTTGTAGATGCTGTGATTTATCCTTTAATTAAAAAATGCAGGATCGATTTTACGTAAGTTGATGGACTTACCTGATTTCAACAGAGGCTTGCATTAGTGGTTTCTCTAAACTACTCTTCTGGTCTTAATGTAACAAGAGCAAGAGTGTAGCAAAGAAGAAAGCAGACATGTAACTATATTAAAAACACTTTGTTGTGTTTGTTTTAGAGCCCTTGAAGTGGTACATACAGGTACCACAGGCTAGAGGAGGAGAATCTGATAACAAAGTATGCGTGTCACTTGCTTTCAAGTTAAGGGCAAAAATATTTTTTTCTATAGAAGAGATACTATTTACTGTTAGTCTGCTGCCCTCTCCCCATGCCCCCCAAAGTATTATAAAAAGTAGAAATACCCATTTTTAACATGCTTTACCACGTAATATCTCTGTTTGGCTTATAACTACCTGAGAGCAGATATATTTCTTCTTCAATCCTGGCAAGAAGTTTGGCCTGCTAAATACTTCTGTGTGAAGTTTTAGAGGACGTCACTCCAGCTCTTAATGTTGGAATGAAGGGCTAGCATATGCAAGTTGGAGGGGCAGAAAAGCCTTACCAGATTTAACAAGAGAAACTATTGGCTTCGTCTAGACTTGCATTAACACAAACAAAGGATTTTTTGGACTTGGCTTGGGTAAGCTCTGGGCTTGGGCAGATCTGTTACAAAGCTGACTCAGGTCTCCAGAAGCTGGCTCCCCAGTTTTTTCCTCAGTGTTCCTAAAATACTAGCTTTCTCATTATCTGGGTTATCCCCAACTTCCTTTGCTCCTGTAACAAATTTACAAAGAAAAATGTGCAGAACATGTTTCTTGGAACAATTTTTATAGGGGTAGGGTGCAATATTCTTTTTCTATCTAGTTATGAAGAGTTTGGGGTAGTGCATGCTGGTGCGTGCCGTGCTGGAAACAAATAATGTCCTTCATTCGTGAGCGTTCTACATCTGTCAGTTGCTGCCATAAGTAAAATATCTGCCTTAAGTTTACCCCTACAGCTGTCAGTAGATGTCTCTCAAATCAACACATTTCCCTGATTCTTTTTTTCAGTTCAGTATTATTTTGATTTAAACATATTGATACAGACATAAAGAGTTGTTACCCTTTTGTAGAGGGCGTAACTTTTTGTCCCTTCGTTGTTTTGAAGTTAACAACCATACTGGATTGCTTGCAAATACACAAACCTAATAACAATTTTGTTTAGACAATGGTTAACCTTAGAAAGGAGGCCAACAGATGTGGAGTTACAGGTCATGATGTTGCAGGCAATTTATTTTTCCCAAGAGTGTAACTAAGAACTAACACTGAGGGCTACTTAGCTTTGCAGAATGCTTTCTGTAACAACATCCGATCTTCAGATGATGATAAAGTATTAGCTGTGGTCATGTTAATGTTCCTCACAATGGAGAGAAAAACTAACAGCTGAAGCTTTGGATTACTGTTTGTCCTAAAAGTTATTTATGTGTTTTGTTGCTGTACTAGGCCCCTGAGGAAGATCACTGTTGGTATGTTCCTTGCATCTTTGGCTTTTGTTGCTGCTGCCCTTGTGCAAGTACAAATAGATGTAAGTTCAGCCACATGCAAGTAAATAGTGATATTAGTATTGAGTTGTTAGTACAGAACAGATTCTGTTTAAGGTGGAAATGAGCCAAACAACATGTATGAAAGACTTGTAAATTACAAACTAAGCATGTGAATGCAGGCAAGTAGAGGGAGGGAGAATATTAAGGTATATTACAATGCAATGTGATCAGCGTAATTAATAAAATTATGAGCTATGAACACTATCCTGAAAATCATGTCATTAGTATAAAATCTATGCCTAAAGGCAGACTCAGATTTTTAACTGAGGTTTAAAGCTGAAAACCAGAAACTTGACTGGTCTGCCAGCTTTGCATCTCTGATCTGTTCTGATGTTTAGACTAGAATGTGTGGAATGTGTCAGGCCACAGTCAGGGGATTGTTACACATCACGAGCAAAGAAAATACCTGTTTAAGGCAGGATTCCTCACACCTAATTATTCTTGCCTCAAAGGGAAGTATAATGCCTGAACTAGATCTAGGTTTCTCATATAGCTGGGGACTCAGAGGCACCTCTACGGTGTGATCCATTGCATCCCAAGATCTGAATCGCCATGCAGAGGTGCGTCTGTCTTCACGCACTATTGACACAAGATGCTTAACTCTTAAATAGCTTGGGCTAAGAATGAGGAATTCTCCCCTTAATGTGAGTCAGCAGTAGAACAAACTTTATATTCAACTCTGCCTCTTGAGGTTGAAAGTAAAGGGTCTGGCCTTCAGCTGCTGTGGACACATCCAGGCCATCTTCCTGAATGCCCAATTCTGAAGGCAAACGTTGTGCTGATAAATTCCCAGATAGCGGTGCAGGAATCTTCTGCAGAAAGAAAAATATGGACCTCTCTCTGTGATGTGATATACCTAAAGACAATGAAAAGGACAAAAGCACAGGATGTGAAATAAAGTTGAGGCAGAATTAAAATGCAGCTTTTGATGCTTTGCAAAAGTAGGAGCTATTTACTGTTAGATCACGTAGCAAGTGGGGTCTCCAGATTAAATTCAGTTTTGCTTTGACTGATATGCAGAGTTCCTTTTTGCACTGGGAGGTGCCCCTACATGCTTGTGCCCCATTCAGCAGCACCAGTGCTCGGGAAATGTGAGCCAAACATGGGACAAAAATTCAGAAACCCAGACTGCTGTAGGCTGTGGGGAAAAGCCCATACCCTGAATTCCAGAGTGGCTCTGATAGCGACAGCGTGTCACAAGAGGTGATCAAATTGGAATCATATCTGGCCACGGACATGGTGTTGTGAATAAGCAGTAAGGCAACTTGTGGTACTAGCGACTAAAACTGTTGCATCCGTATGACTGATAATTGCAGATCATCAGGCAAGTGCTAATCTTCCTTTTCCTTGTGACTTAGAATAGAGCACTGATTTCACTCTTTTTCCATCCTACAGAAAACACTTCCTGTTTTCCCTGCAGCTGGGCAATCCCAAATCAAAGTAGTAAATCTAGGTTCTGTTGATGCAACAGTTAAATTTGAACCTGGACTTCAGAGTGTGTCTGTAGCACCTGAGATGGCAGTAAGTAATGTAGCGGGGGGGAAAAGTAAAAAAATTTCAGTGGAGCAAGTCAAAGCTGTTCTTAACTAATAGTTCAGGATTGGTTCTTTCCTAGTTTCCCCTTTTGTTTTAAAAATATTTTTTGTTCTGCTGTGGAGTGAATTGTTATGAAAATGCACAGTGAATGAAGAAATAGCAACTATTTCAATATTCTGAATAATACTAATATGTCTTAGGGAAGAGTTATGTTTTTTCAAAGAAGCTTCTTGAACAACTTTGAACAAACGATTTTCAACTAAGTGAAAAAAATCTCACTTGCAAAAAAGGTGCAGTTGTTTTAACAGCAAGAACACCCTTTCAGGCAAAGAAAATTACTTTCAGCTCTAGTAAATCACTGTTGTTACTGTAAGTAATCACTTACTTGAACAGGGAGGTTTTTCTGTGGTTATATAACATTAAGGCTCAGATTCTGTTACCCACAATCTTGATTGCTAGCCCTATTGGCAGCAAAATGCAGTGGAGCTGATGGACAGTATTAAAAATGAGTGCAAGGGAGCCCAGCAACTTCAGTGTGTTGTCTGGCAATTTTCAGTCCTAATCTTGTACTTCCACATGTGGAGAGAGGTTCTCTTCCAGCCCATCCTCAAGATTTACCTCACATGGAACATAAGGTGTGGGGAGACGATAAGGGTGCCCAACGTGTATCCTAATGTGGATATAATCATGGTGCACACGTGAAAATGAAGAATTTAAAATGCTCTGCTCCTTATTATAGACATCTTATAATCCGGATGTTCTGAATTTTCTGTGCACCTGTACAACATACAAGGATTCTTTTAATACTTCATTAACATGCTTAGTAATATTTTAAGTAGTTTGTGCTGATGAAATGTATTTAGAATATTTAAGATATCCTAGTAACAGTCATTTCTCTTATGCTGAAACCAACAAAGCTGCAGTTTGGATTTGCGTCTCTTGGGAGATGTTGCCATTTGTAAAATGCTGCCTCCTAATTTGTGCTAGTGCTATCTCTGCTGTTAAACATAACTTTACTCTGCAGTGGTGGTAAATCTGGTATATATGGAGCACGAAATTCACGTGCACATAGGATAAAGTAGTAGGTCTTCCCATAACGCTTGTAGGAAGCTCACGCTATTTTGAAGTTTGTGTAAAGGAAGAAAATAATCAAACACTGATATAAAAAATTAGTGTTTGATGTTGAAATCATAGCAACAATGGAAACAGATCAGAAATAACATTCTAGTAAACTTCTGACCCATTGAGTCTGTAAGGTTCCCTCAAAGGTATAGGCAAACCTGCAGTTGCATGGAAATTCACAGCAATTCTACTTTTTTTGTCTTTGTAGACTGGGTACATGACATTTGAGACTTCTGAGATAAATTTATTAACTGTAACCTTTGGAAATCAAACTGTAAATCATTCCATCAGTTCGCTAGAGAAAAACCGTCATACTCTTGCAGTTAAAAATATTGGAACAACTGTTGTAGCTGAATTGGTAAGTCTGTTTAAATTCTAGGAATACTTCAATCTCCTATCAACTATCTTGCCCAAACAGAGACTGTGAGAAGCTGAGAGGAGTAGCTCTAGATTTTCCTTTGTTTGTTTTTCTTTTTTTACCTGAGGAAAACCATACCGGTGAGACTTGAGAGCCGTAGAGAACAAAGCAGGATGTTGTGAAAAATTGCCCACCTTAGTATTTAACTTAACCACAGTGACTTCAGCAAGGTTTCTTATTACAGCGTTTTCTAGCAACTATGTGTCCTAGCAGGAAACTAAAAGTGAGGTCTGCAGTCTTGTTCTAAAGCCTCTGTTTTTCTCATTATATATAATATTGCACGCTTAAGCTGTTCACTCATGCCAACAAAATATCTGTATAATTGTCTCTTCTACCAGCTGCTTGACAATGTCACATCAAAACCAGAAGAAGGAAATAATCTCATCAGGTAGTGTTTTGTGGGTTTTTTTTTCCCTCCTAAATCTTACAGTGGTATGACTGTCTCTTCAATCTGCCTCTTGGGTGGACTCTTCTTGTTTAACCTAATTTTCTTTGGTAGGAAATGTCCAGTTGCTGGACACATCATTCAGATGTGTAGGGGAGTAGGAACTTCCAGGGCGTGATTCATCTGGCCTATCAAGTATATCTACTTTTGGTATAAATTAGCTAAACCTTGGAAGTGCGTGTTTCACTGCATTGTCTAGACTTTTTCTGTAGACAACGAGCACAAATATATGTGTCTATAGCTCATGTTTAATATTGGGTAAGAAGTATTCCACTGCTTTTCTAGGGGAAGGTTGCATCTTCCACTTGGAGATGTTTGTTACTGCTGAAGTAACAGCTTGCTTCTGACATTCTCCTAAGCAAGCAGTGGGATGATGTGGCTAACGCAAAAAGCGAAGCTAGCTGCACATGCTTTAACAGAATTAGAGAGATCTTTAAAAATGTCAGTTGATAGAAGGGAAAGATTTAATACCTGTTGCGCTGCAAGTATGTAATACAAAGAATACAGCTTTTACTTCTTATGTTTTATGAAATACTGAACCAAATCTGTATTACTGTTGTATTTTGAAGATTTGTAAACAATATGGCTCAGACAGTCAACATCAGTATGGATAGCACTCACTTTGGACCACTGACATCTCTTTCTGCCAGTAATTATGAAGTCTTTTCAAGAGGAAGGTGAGCATTTCCTTACTTTAATCTAAATACTTAAAGAAATAGACATACTTAACCTTGGGAAAAAGACACTGAAGTTTTAGTTTTATATAATACAGGCACGTATTCTTTACCTATGGACTGAACTTTTTTTTTCTTCAGTAAAAGTATTTTGGGGAATACAAATTCATCTTCTTGTGGAAATTTCTCAAAGACATTTGGATTTGGCAGTGCCTATACAATTATAATCAACAAGGTGAGTTGTCAGTGCTATTGGTCAGTACAGAATTGCTTTCATGTTAATATTATCTTTGATTAATAAAAAAAAACTTGACTGTTGTACAGCTATCCCTCTTGCCCTTAATAAAATATATGAAAATTCTATCATATATGTAAAACTATCTGAAGACAAAAACTTCATTACCTATACAAATAATGATGGATATGCTAATGATATAGTGTAAGACTTCATGACTAATGGCCTTAAATCTTTAGCCCTTCTATGCACTAAGGATTTGCATGAATTCTGCTACTGAGTCGGCAGTACTTTATAGCTGAGTATGTCATGTTCACACGCAACATTGATTATTTTTGACTCTGCTCGAACTGTTGTATGTGTGTGTATATGATTATATAAGCTATATACAACTGTTTAGAATACCTGTAGAGTAGAGAATTTTTATCACTTTCTAATGTGCCATTTTAATGATCACTGCTGCAGTGTTCTGGAAGCTCATTAGAGGCAACATATGTTGAAGATATCCCACCCAATACAGTCCACATGGCTTGGCAGATTCCTCAGTACTTTATTATTACATGCGCTGAAGTAGTCTTCTCTGTCACTGGACTGGAGTTTTCATACTCGCAGGTAGGCTTTGCTCTTCAGAGCTCTCATTGCATTAAGAATCCTGAGTTAGTCTTGTACAAATGAGGCTATCTTCTCTGATTTCTTTCTCTTTTAAGTGGTGATTCCATGTTGCTGCCTTGAACCATGGTGCTCTTTAGAGCCCCCTAGCAGGACTGTACGCTGGTACAAATTGGTCTTGTTCACTGGTATTCATGGTATTTTCCATGGAGCTATGCTGAATTACACTGAAGCATTTGAAGGCTTTGACCACCAGTCCCCAAGTCACCTTCTCACACAAATGACTTTCCATTGAAAATAAGTGGAAGCATACTTCTGCTGTAAAACCAAATTGGAGAACCATTATATGCAAGGTGCTAGTACTTGTTCATTTTATCTCCACAGCAAGGTTGCACTGGTTTAACCTAGTTTATTTCCCATGCAGTCTTTTGCAGCAGTTGAATTATACACTTAAAATATCTTTGTCTTCTCACTTTTCAGTTTGTCTTATTAGATGCGTGTGTCTCTTTCTTTAATTCCTGAGTTTATATGCTAGAATGGTGGCAACATTATAAGATGCAGCTTGCCCAACTATGATGCAGTCAAATTTCTTCATTTAGTGCGTCCCATGAGACTGAGTCGGATGTAAAATGTGCATGTTAGTTCATTGCGGATGTCAGCAAGTACAGTGTAGACAATGTTATAGCCAGCACTGGAAATCTCTTGCTCTTCAAAGCCTTGGCTTACATAGTTCTCTAACAATAAAAAAAAAAAAAACCTGCCCTGCCCAGCAGTGTTTGTTACAATACTAAGAATGTTGCAAACCTCGGAATAAACGATAAAGCCCGAGTTATTTATTTATTTTGAATGCAGTGTTTGACTAACACTAAGTGCCTTATTTCCATAGGCCCCATCCAATATGAAGGCAGTGCTACAGGCAGGATGGCTGCTAACAGTGGCTGTTGGTAACATAATTGTCCTAATTGTGGCTGGAGCATCCAAACTCAGTGAGCAGGTAAGCGCACCCAGGCAATCAGCATGCTGCTCTATTGCATTATTAGAAAACTGTTCTAGTACATAGGAGAGTTGTCACAGATAAACGTCAAAACTTTAACTTTTGAGCAGCTGCTGCTACAGTGGGATTTGTATTTATAGTTGGCATACATGAGATTAAAGTGTTAGCTAGAACAGGGTGTCGGTCAGTTGTACAGTTAGTATTTGACTGAACAGCTCCATTAGAGCATGTGAATAATTGAGTTATGAATCTGTATAACCTATTTGGATGAAAACTAGTGTTGAAGGTTGTGACAACAGAGTGGTAACTTGTCATTTGGAGCCTCTTCTGAAGAATCTGCTGGACTTCTTCCCCTCATTTCTCCCCCTCCCCTCAAAAAACTTGAAACAACATTAACAAATACATCTTCAACAGGAGTTTCTAGCCCTTCACCTGTTGCTTATCAGTCCTAACTCTTGCTCTGTCTGGCACCTTCTGTTGCAAGCAGTAGTTTATGGCATCTCTACAATAAACTGCTTCCTATGGTGTGGAAAGGCTCAGAGTTCAGAACTTCAGCCTGGACAAATGGGATTAAAACCTATCAAAACTTTTCCCACTAATGAACCTTCACCTCTGTACCTCAGCCTTGCCAGTCCCTTCTTTCTGCTGACTCCACTGATTTCAAACCTCACACCTCAGTGTATGAGAACTGTAGTTCTCCTTGTCAAGATGACTCGGACAGGATTTCCTCAGACTATTTGTGACACTCCTGAGTGAATCAAAAGGGATGCTACTTGAGAGAGGAAAGAGCCCATTTTTGGAATAGGTCTGGTATTCCTGATATCCGCTAGATTAATCAGTAAGAGCATACAGCACAGCTGTTAAACCTTTTCAGATAGACAGAACACTTTGAAACTAGAGTTTCTAGTCTTACTCTGCCCAGATTTGCTGTCAGTAAAAGCCTTTGCCGCTGCATTAGTGGAAGCAGGATCACTGCTTGTCTGCTTTAAAATAAGATTATCTTGCTCCAAAAGGAGGGGTTGAGTTTGCCCTTGAGTCTTTCAGTACCACTCACACACTTCCAGGAAAAGAGTGCTGTAGAACTCTTCAGCATTCATAGGACTTTTCTTGTTTTTCAGCAAAGACAGAACAGCTGAAAGGGCCTCAGTTCTGCAAGTTACTTTAATAGGTATTATATGCATCTCATACTTAGTCCTTTTTTAGGTCACACACACAGAGTATCTGTGTGTGCTCACAGTTCCACATTTAATTAATTTCTTATGAACAATGAAATGATGTAATTTCTTGGAGGAAAGGTTTGTGATGGCTAAACTATGCGTTTGTTTGTTTGTTTTGCAGTGGGCAGAATATGTGCTGTTTGCTGCCTTGCTGTTGGTGGTTTGCATTATTTTTGCTGTCATGGCTTATTTTTATACCTATGTTGATCCAAATGAGATTGAAGCCCAACTTGATGAGGATGAGAAGAAACAAGCCAAAAAGGATAAAGACCTTCTTGAAAAGGAAGCTGAAGCTGTCTCTCAGATGTAAAAGGTGTATTCAAGGAGTGTTGTAAACTATGGTATCCCATTAACTGGCTTTTCAGGAAGAGGAATTGGGGTATCAGCAACGATTTCTGGATAATTTCTCTCATGGGAGAAATTATCTCTTAACCTCATGGGAGAGGTTAAGAGAAACTGTTCTAATTTTCTAACTTAAAATGCAGCCTCTCTTGGGAAGCAAGAGGAGAAGATTAGTCTGTCTTGTACAGAACATGGTACCCTGAAGAAACTCCAGCAGAATTTGCACTCTTAAAATGGACCTCAAGCTTAAATACCAAAGCATTTAAAAACTGAAATTGCACTCAGCACTGTTAAAGAGACCCTGTGAAAAGGTGTATTTTTATACTATATTTCAATTTTTTTATCATGAAAGAGGCAGATATTGCCAGAAAATAGTAATTGAAGCCAAGCTGTCTGTATGACCCCCGTAGCCCCACTGTTACTTGAAAGGAGCAAGTCACGTGCTTTGAAAATTTGTTTATGCTTCCTTCTGAGTAACAGGAGCAAAACTCCTTAAAATGTTGTCTATGTTCCTCATGGCAATAATCAGGACATGCAGAGTATAATATAATAGTGTATGTGCCCATTAATATGAATAAGTGCCGTAGCAACAGCAATAAAACTCACTGTAACAAAATAAAGAGATGGTTTTATTTGAGAGAAGAAAGAGTATGACGTACTGTTGCATGTTAACAATAAGTTTAGATCACTTCTTGCCTTCAAGGGGACTTCTGAATAACTCGTTCCTACCTTCTCCATATATGCCAGATGAGTGGCCACGAAACTAACAGGCTAACATGGGTGACACTGTTGTGGGGGTTTACTGCAGGCCACCTGACCAGGAGGAAGTCGTTGATGAGGCCTTCTACAGACTGCTGGAAGTAGCCTCACGATCACAGGCCCTGGTTCTCCTGGGAGACTTCAACCACCCTGACATCTGTTGGGAAGACAGCACAGCTAGGCACAAACAGTCAAAGAGCAAGGAACTCCTTGCAAAACTCCAGCAGAAGAAGGAAGTCTACAGATTGTGGAAAAGGGGACAGGCCACTTGGGAGGAATACAGGGATGTTGTCAGAGCGTGCAGGGATGCGACAAGGAAGGCTAAGGCCCAGTTGGAATTAAATCTGGCAAGGGATGTCAAGGACAACAAGAAGGCCTTCTTCAAATACATCAATAGCGAAAGGAAGACTAGGGAAAACGTGGGCCCGCTGCTGAATGGGGCAGGTGCCCTGATAACAAAGGATACAGAGAAGGCAGAGTTATTAAATGCCTTCTTTGCTTCAGTCTTCACTGCTAAGGCCAGCCCTGGGGAATTCCAGACCTTGGAGACAAGAGAGGAAGTCTGGAGAAAGGAAGACTCTCCCTTGGTGGAGGAGGATCAGGTTAGAGATCTTTTGTCCAAACTTGACATCCATAAATCCATGGGCCCCGACAGGATGCACCCGCGAGTGCTGAGGAAGCTGGCGGATGTTACTGCTAGGCCACTGTCCATCATCTTGGAAAGGTCCTGGAGATCAGGAGAGGTGCCTGAGGCCTGGAAGAAAGCCAATGTCACGCCAGTCTTCAAAAAGGGCAAGAAGGAGGAGCCAGGGAACTACAGGCCTGTCAGCCTCCCCTCCATGCCTGGCAAGGTGATGGAACAGCTCCTCCTGGAGGTCCTCACTAAGCATCTGGAGGACAAGAAGGTGACTGGGAGTAGTCAGCATGGATTCACCAAAGGGAAATCATGCTTGACCAATCTGATAGCCTTCCGTGATGGAATGACTGGCTGGGTAGATGAGGGCAGAGCAGTGGATGTTGTCTCCCTGGCCTTCAGCAAGGCTTTGGACACTGTCTGCCATCACATCCTCCTAGGTAAGCTCAAGAAGTGTGGGTGGGATGAGTGGACGGTGAGGTGGATTGAGAACTGGCTGGACGGCCGAGCTCAGAGGGTTGTGGTGAATGGCGCAGAGTCAAGTTGGAGGCCTGAAGCTAGTGGTGTCCCGCAGGGGTCAGTCCTGGGTCCAGTCTTGTTCAATGTATTCATCAGTGACCTGGAGGAAGGGACAGAGTGCACCCTCAGCAAGTTTGCTGATGATACTAAACTGGGGGGAGTGGCTGATACACCAGAAGACTGTGCTGCCCTTCAGAGGGACCTGGACAGGCCGGAGAGCTGGGCGGAGAGGAACCTCCTGAAGGTCAACAAAGGCAAGTGCAGGGTCCTGCACCTAGGGAGGAATAATCCCATGCAGCAGGACAGGCTGGGGGTTGACCTGCTGGAAAGTAGCTCTGCCGAGAAGTAGCTGGCAGTCCTGGTGGACAACAAGTTAAACATGAGCCAGCAGTGTGGCCTTGTGGCCAAGAAGGCCAACGGTCTCCTGGGGTGCATGAGGCAGAGTGTTGCCAGCAGGTGGAGGGAGGTGATCCTGCCCCTCTCCTCAGCCCTGGGGAGGCCTCACCTGGAGTACTGTGTCCAATTCTGGGCTCCCCAGGACAAGAGAGACATGGCACTCCTGGAGAGAGTCCAGCGGAGGGCTCCAAAGATGATGAGGGGACTGGAGCATCTCTTCTCTGAAGAAAGGCTGCAAGAGCTGGGCCTGTTCAGCCTGGAGAAGAGAAGACTGAGAGGCGATCTCATCAACGTGTATAAGTATCTGAAGGGGGAGTGTCAAGAGGATGAGGCCAGCCTCTTCTCCGTGGTGCCCAGCAACAGGACAAGAGGCAGTGGGCAGAAACTGAACCACAGGAAGTTCCACCTGAACGTGAGGAAAAACTTCTTCCCTGTGAGGGTGACAGAGCACTGGAACAGGTTGCCCAGAGAGGTAGTGGAGTCTCCTTCGCTGGAGATATTCAAAACCCATCTGGATGTGATCCTGGGCAATATGCTCTAGAGGACCCTGCTTGAGCCAGGGGGGTTGGACTAGATGATCTCCAGAGGTCCCTTCCAACCTAAACCGTTCTGTGATTCTGTAAAACTTGGGACTAAATGACCAGTGTCAGTCTTCAGTATGTTAAGGTACTTGCTGCACCTATCAAGTCTTTCAATAAGGAAGGTTCTATAGAGGTGTGGACCACTCCGGGGTGCTATCTGGGGAGTCTATTAGATGTGCAGGGGTTTCTGAACCTAGTAGCCTAATAGAGGTGAGGCTGCCACAGCTCCTTGTTCCCAGGTCCAACCTGTAGCAAGGTTCAGTGTGTATTCCTCCTAGGCACAAACGTGTACGATACACAGACAGGGCCAGCCATGCAGACCAATGCAGAAATCACAGCACTTGCACTAACAGGCTCATCCTCTTGCTCTCTCTGGCTGATGAGAGTGAAAGCTGCCTGTTGGCAGGATGTGTCATATTGGTATGATGTGGATGCTTCCAGTACTTGGTCTTAGTCACTCAGTCAATCCGGTAGCTGGCCCCTGGATCCTACATCTCTCAAGTTGCTCGCACCTGGACATATGAGCCCCCAAGGCCTGCGGCCCTGCTCCAGTTGCTCCAGTTGCTGGTGGGCACCTGGTTCTTCCAGTAACTGGTACTGGATCCTTATATCTCTGATTGCCTTATGCACGTACAAACAGGTCTCGTAATTGCCCCTTGGACCCCACGGTCTCCCCACTAATGAAGTCTTAGACCCTCAGGTCTTCCCAGTCTGTGGCCCAGACATAGCAGCTCCTAAGCCTCTGATGCCAGCTTTATACTCGCAAGTGGTCATGTGGGCATACACGCCCAAACGATATGGACTTGTTCCAGCCTCTCCAGTTGCAGGTGCCTATGGGGTCCTCTGACTTTTGAATCCCACTCCGGTGGCTGTTACTTAGACCTCTATGTACACACATGTATGTGTATGCAGAATAGAGAGTTCCCTCACCTAGGAAAATAGTTAGAAATGGAGTTTAATGAGACAGGACAGACTGTGAGGCACGGCCAGACAAGGATGCTGACCAGCAGCCTGTTTATACACAAATGCTCCCTTTTATCCCCTTATCTTTCTATTTTTCCCACATTTATTCCTCCTCAAGCCACTGTGATCACTCCCAGTCCTTGCTTTTGGTTCGTTCTCCAAACATCCCATAAAAAGTCTTGTACGCTCCTCCAGTGCTCTTCCCTGCACTCCATATGAGCTGTGTACACCCCTGGCAGTGATCCCCCTCGGTCTGTGAGGTGCTAGGTGCAGGGTGCCTCTCCTGCTGACTTGCAGTGCTGGTGTCCCCCCAGCCTGTGGGGTGATGCTCCCCCAGGTTAGGCCTGGGGTGCCGGTGCCGGGACCAGGGATCATGTCTCTGAGTGGATTATTGGGGTGCCCCTGCCCGCTGTTGTGCCCCTGTGCTCCTTTGTGTGTGCAGATATGAGCGTTTTATCATGTAACCTAAGGAGATGAAGCAGCAAGACGTCTCTTGCACAGATGTCTGTGGAGGAGGTCCTCAGCCAGCCTTTTATTTGCTGCATAAATTAAGGAAAAGAAGTTGTCTCTTAACTGTATCCCTACAGAAGGGCATCTTCTATCTATTATTTTGGTCATAACAGGTGAAATGTTTATTTACCATCTGAACATTTTTTTCCATTGATATGCAGGGCACATGTCTATTATTTATATCATAAGTTCTTTAGGTGATCACTTCAGTGAACCCACTACCTTATCTGCTGCATAGATTGATGTGTTTTATGGGTAGAAAGCCAGCAATGCTGTAAAAACAGCAGGAAATGCTTTCTGACAAGGAGAAAATAAACTGCTCCACCAGCTCTTCGGATCTCCAAGGCAGTGTGGAGACAGTGCCATATGTGACCAGATTTTATTGCAGGGATTGATGTCCATGCACCTTCCCATCCAAAATTTTATGTTAAAAAATCAGATAACCTTATATATGAGCCTGGGCAGCTCTTGTCAACACTGGTGCCGCTATGGGTCTAGAAGCCATGTGAAGGGAATTGGTCTTTGGACTGGAATCAAGTGTTTTCAGTCCCTTAGTTTTTAGGATTAAAGAGGTAAGGTTAACCTCTAAATTTGTCAGTGCTTAGTTTTGCATGCTGCTGTCTAGACTACCAGACTAGTAGGTGAGACTTTCCTATATTTTTATTTTACAGAGAAGATGATAGACTGAAATCAATCAAATTAAAGGCTAATCATTCTAACTTCAGTCTTTGTAGTTGGATGGAAATATGAGTCTTAAAAAAAAAAAGGCTTCTGAAAAAAATGCAAGAGTGGTGAATTAGGAAAGCCTGTTCTAACAGTCAAATTTGCACTCATGTCTGACTAGGTAGATACAGGAATGTATATCTCTTTATGCTTGTTAATATTACAAATATACTGTACAATGTCATGATTTTTCCAAATACTTGGTAGCTCAGTCTAATGATTCTTGGCTGGGGGACTTAAAACTATTCACTGGCAGATTTTATGAACTACATGAGACAAGTCCATGCTGTTTGGTGTTCTTGAAAATATGCCTAAAAGTAGTGTAATACTTTCAAAGAATTCAACTGTAGCCTTCCTTACAGTTTTGGAAAAAATAGGACTAACCTCTGTACAAAGCTTCTTTTTTTTTTTTTTTTAATTTCTGTTATTACTGTTCTGGTAGTAATTGCAGGCCACTGTTAAATACTGCTACTCTATGAATCAATTTTACATTTTTCATTCATACCTTGACTCACTGCTTTAGCACATTATCACTGACCATCCTGCATAGATTAGAATACTGATAATAAAATAAAGAACTGAATCTCAGCTTTAAAGGATAAAAAAGGGATAAATTGTCAAAGGCAACAACTTCTGAAACCATCCTCCTTGACAAGGTGGTTCAGAACAATCAAGGATGCCCCATTTCCGGTCCAATTCAGTCATTGCCGTTCCTCAGCTGCACTGCAGAAGTGCCTAGGAGACACCACTGCAGGACTGGATTTGGTCGAGTTCAGCACAGGACAAAGGTAATGCAAGAGTTCACAGTTCAATGGGCTCTCCATTATTGCTGTCAAATTAATTTTATTACTTTCCCATGCCCATACTTACTCTAGGCAAATATCTAATGCCCAGCATAAATGTCTGATGTCCACAGGTGGATAACAAGGCATAGTCCATGCCCTGGGGAGTTCAACAACTGATCCAACTGCACATAGGTGAGGAAGATGAGCAAACAAAAACCTGTATTTTTCAGAGAGGAGCTGTGTGCTTATCTTCATCAGCTCAAGTCACACGTGCGTTTTAAGAGGCCGATGTGAAGGTCAGTGGCCTCCGTTGGCACCTCCCAGCAGCAGCATCCTGGTAGGATCAACTCTTCAGGAGCGAGCTTTGAGGGAAGAAAACGGGCAGGGTGTGGGAATCGCCTTGTCGTCTTGTCAGAGAGGGGGATCTCCTTCAAGAGTTTAGGGAGCTCAGGGAAGAGCTGGGGAAAGTCTCGTGCAGGAGGGCCTCAGCGCGCTGGGAAGAGAGGCAGGTCGTGGGCAAAGCACTGCCGCTGGGCGAAGCCACTGCGCAAACAGGCACTGCTCTTAATTTTGTAACCTTCGTAACTGCTGTCTTGGGTAGCAGCTCAACTAGGCATAGCCAAAACACCGGTGACCTCCACAAAAGCTCGTTTTCAATGAGCTGCAGAAGCAAAGCTTTTTGGCAACTTGCACAACTCGTAGAAGCTAGCTGTTACTATTTGCTTTGTACTGATATATCAAACATCAATTTGAATTCCTTATGCAGTGCTACAGCTGCCACTGGATGCCTCTCAAAGGAATCCTAATTAATGCAGAACCTAATCAAATAATCTTGCTTTTGACAGCAGAAATACTGAAAGGAAAAAGCTGGTATGCAATGAAATGCCGAAATGGCTCTGAGAGCTTCTGAAGCAGTCACAGGAGGCTTCTGTGGCGAGAGAGGCTCTGTTTTGGGTAGCAACGTCACTGTATTTTGGAGGTGAGGGGGAAATAAATATTGAAGCTGAGGAAGCCTGCATAGCTAAACAAAAAAGTGAACGAAAATGGGGCAGGAGCTAGGAAAGAAACAGCAGAGGCCCATACACTTACAGCAGTCACTGTTTATCTGCTGTTGCAACCTCTCATTTGACCTGCTTCTGCTCTTAGTGGCAAACAAAACCCTCATGGGATTAAGACGAAATTTCAGCTGTCTGCTCGTGGAATCTGTGCTTGTTCTCCTCCTGTCAGATTCAGCTGACTGCAATTTACGTTCTTGTCAGAGTTTCTTTCCATCATAGCCCATATAGGGCTTTTTTACCCCAAATTGAATATCCATGCCTTACAGTTGGGAAAAATATTTTATTCAATTCTGATGAACTTGTATTTTTCAAATCAGTGCTCCTGAAGCCATGTTGTGCTTCCTTGGTAGTAAAAATTGCAAATGTCTTCTACTTTGATGGAAGTCCTATTTCCTAAAGGTCTTATCTTACAGAGATGTTTCAAATAAAGGTTAATTAAATTGGTTCAACTCCTTCAGGCTGGTACTTTACTTCACCAGGTTGCCTTAGGTCAAGTCTGTAACTAGAAAACTGAATTGATGATATTGACTGCATTTGTACTGAAATCTGCTGGCAAACATGGAAGGGCAGGGGACAGCACAGCTGCATGAGTCTACCAAGGTTAGAGCTGTCAACGTCCCATGTTGGCAAAGTCTGGATGAGTGCTGAATGGAGAAGCAGGGGGACACTTGAGAAACCGAGCATGGAAGTGGAAGGGGAGAGAGAGCATAACGCACCTCTACATTGGCATCTCGTACATCTGCTGTGATATGGGAAGCAGGAATGTGAGATTAATGATTATGCTCTCCTACCCTGTAGCAGGCCAGAAGTTACTGGAATAGACCATCTCTTCTCTCTGTTTGGGACCAGACTGCGGCCGCTTGTGATGACATTACTGTGTGAGCTACAGGAGCCCACGCTGTGCTTTTTTTTTTTTTAATTGCTGTTTTGGCTCTTTAGTTGCATGCATTTGTTGTACGTGTGATTCACCATTTCACCGTTAAACAGATTCAGAGCAGATGGCTGCCCCACCACCAAATGACTCCATACGCGGTACAAAGCTGATGGATTTGCTCTAGATCCTAACTCACTTGTGGGAGACAGCCCTAAGGTGCTGCTGCATGCCAGCTATTTCCAGCTCAGAGAGCCCAGCCTGACTAGCAGAAATCAGACAAGCCCCGAGCCATCTCTGACCTGCCTTGAGGCAGCTCTTGGAATAGGAGAGATTTATTTGCTTTGTTCAGATTGGCCTTGTTGCTCAGCACTTGTGCAATGGAGCTGCAAGTTGTAACTAGGGAGTCTAGGTGATACTAATAGGAATAAAATATATGACATTTACCTACCTTTATGTAACATTTTTCACAAACTCCGGGCTCCTTGCCCGAGCAAAGCTTTCCTAAGTTTTTTTGCCCATTAAACCGAGAGCTGGTACTGTGTATCAGTCTGCCAGGCATCCAATGTTCCCAACCAGATCTCTTCAGGCATGAATGTGAGTATCATTTTCAACCACCAGATGGCAGAAAAATACACAAGAGACGCTGAAAAAGGTGAGGCGTGGCTGGGACTAATCCAGCAAAGAAAACCCTCTTAGATCGTTTCATAATGATTTTTTTTTTGCTCGAAATTATCACAAGCTCTATGTTATTCTTGAAAACTAGCTAATGCATAAATCACTATTGCTTTTGAAGACTATAGGCTAGCTGTATGTCCAGGAAAATAAAAATATGCTAACTGATTCAGTCGAGGGATGGCCAGCACTGCTGGAAGTAATCTCTGTCATTTACTTCTTAAAACATCTTAAAATTTCTTAAAACGGCTCAAATCCTATGCAGTATTATATAAAGGGTCTTTGATGTTGAAGGATGGTAAAGAACAAAGAATAAAGCTGACCATGCTGCAACACCCCAAACCCCTATTTTAAATGATGATAAACCACTGGGCATGTAACCCTGCCCTAAGAAGGAAAGCCCCAGGCAGGTTTTGGGGAGGTGCAGTGGGATGAACAAAACTGAGCAAAATATCAGTCAGACAAATCACAGTTTGCTCCTGCAGACACAGTAGACTCATCCCTAGAGAAAATACGACTGTTAAAATACAGATGTGTGTAGACTCTCCAAGACAAGATTATAGATTATTTTTAAATGGATACAAAATTGATGTTCAGTCCAGACAGTCCTGACAGATTAAGCATGCATTGATTTCTGATTCCTTCCTCCTAGGTGACTTCTGAAACTGTTACTCTTTTGTACAACCAGTGGCACCCAACCCAGCCCCCCCCCTTTTTTAAAGAAAGCCACCATAGCTACGTTTTGTAGGGGGACTCAGCACTGTTAGATGGCAGCTGGTCATGGTCTGGCTGGCCATGTCAGCTATATACAGCCCATCAAGGGAGTCTGCTGGAAGAGCACCTTGTTCCTGAGTGAGACTAGTTTTAGACCTCTCCTAAACACTGATCTTTTCACACGGAGCTCACCTCAAGCATACACAGAACCAGATCCTGAGTTAGCTAGCAAACTTCAGGGTCAAACCCAGGCCTGCTCAGGAAAGTGCTTTGAGGGCAAGGCTACCACCAGCGTGTTGCTCCTGGGGGCATGGCCACCTTTTCTGTGGTGAGCTGTCAGCCAACCAAACCTTTGGTGACTACTCCAGTTGCCCAGGCCTGAAAGTCCCTCAGAGAAGCTGTAGCTGAGGAAAGTTTGGCTGACAACCTTTGGGAGGTAGCTGGTAGCTTTGTGGGACTGCGATGGTGCTGCCAGGGCTGGGAGGATTGGAAGCAGGGTCTGGAGGGGTCCTGAGGCAACCAGCCATTTCTGGAGGTCCTCCAAGCAGAAGGGATTTGCAGGGAGCTGGCAACTCGGAAGGCAGAGCTTTGGGAGGCAGGAGTGCTGGGAAGAGAGATTTGGGTACCTGTATCATGGGGGACTAAATAGTTTGGGAAGGGCTGATGTGGGGGACTTTGGGATACTGGGGTGCAAAGGCTTTGGGGTGCTAAAGCTGTGGGGTGGAGGGGTTGGGGGAAATAATTGGAGGGCAGCTCCCAAGGCAACTCCAACCAGATCCTTGGGTTGGGGCCAAGGAGGCAAGGACTGCCACATCTGATCCAACTCCCCAGAGCTACTCTTCCTTGCTTTCTCTGCCATTGTCTGCTGTATGGAAAGCAGAAGAAACTTCAGCTAGGGCTCGCTGTAGGCTGAAGGTGTGGTTTCCAGCTCAGAATATGTAAAACGATGCCACTGATGAAGAAAGGGAAATGGATTTCCTGGAAGCATGGAATTTAATTTTAAAGGTGAACTGAAATGCTTTAAAATCATGCCCTACAGAAGTTGCTTAAACACCCAAATCATTAAATACAAATACTTTATGTGTATAAAAATCACAGCTACACATATTTTGAAAGCACCTCTTCCTTTATTTAAGAGCCAGAACATGAACACATGGTTTTGTGTTTCTGCTGGAAGAATGACTTAAGAAAAACATGGTAAAACCTTGAGCTCTAATAAGGAATAGGTTAGAAATTTTTATTTTACTTTCACAAATACAAATAAACGCAAGCTGCATTACACTGCAAGCCAAGCTTGCTCTTTGAGACAATTGGTCATGGAAATAAGTTACTAGCTATAGTGCCTGCCTCGATATAAGTGAAGAAAAGAAGACCTACTCTCTAGAAGCAGCAGAAATCAGACAGAAAAAACAGATCAAAATTTCAGTAAAGTTGATGAGAATCTGAGCACACATATTGCCAGTAGCTTTTCAGTGATCAATTTGGGCAGGTGGAGCTTCAAACACTGGACTTCTCAAGAGAAGTGAAGGGAAAGCCATGACTTGGACCAAGGGAGTTCAGGAGGAGGGCGTCATTGGGGTTACAATATATTCTAGGTGTAAGAGGCAGAATGAGCAGAACTGAGAGGAGATGAGTAATACAAGAGCAGTATTAAGATAAGAAACTAGAACCTGATCCGGGAACAACAGACCATCTAGGTGAGTTCTGCACACTACACGCAATAGAAATTTGCATTTAGCCCAAGTCAGTCGGTATATGAAGCATTTAGTAGGGTCATCTCCATATTTCTTGATGTCTTTAGAAGATACAGAGTCAGTACTGATAATTCTTGCTGGCAGGTTCTGGACCTAATCTATGTGTTTCTCACATAGGCCTCATCAGAAAGTAAATGTAGGTCTGTTTAGATGTTTTGTTTGGGCCTTCCCTCTGGCCATTTCTACAAGTAGTTGCAGTGCTGAGGCAAATCCTGCAGGTACCAGGGGGATGCGAAGTCTGTGCAGCTCTGCAACTCCGTTGCGTGAGCAGGCAGCATTAATGTGGGCATGCAGCCCTTACCTTCTCCTACAAATTTACTTCTGAGCAGGGAAAAACAGTGGTGCTGATGTGGAACAGCAAAACCTGCACTTCTTCACACGTTAAGCATCCACTTCAGGTACACACTATGGGTGCAGGAAAAAGAAATGGGTTAAGTCTAAAGTCCCTGGGAAGCCCGCTCTCCGGAAAGAGGTTGAGGGGATCCAATGTGGCAACTGCAGAAAGGCAAAGGAGCACAATGCAGCTTTGGGACCTTGCCAAAGCTCTGGGGAAAGTAGCAGGTTGCAGCAGATGTTTGTGACTGAAAGGAGGTCAGCAAGAGGAGGTGGAAGATTGCTGGAGCATGGCAGAGCACTACAGGAACTTGCTAGGTAACTACTTCTAGAAGGGTCCATACCCTTCTAGAAGGGAACAGAAGGGATGGAAACAACAGTGGGGGCTCAGGGCTGACGCACAGGACCTGCATTTTTGTGTGGGGACAGTTATTACAGCTGGTAACTGTCTCACGCACATACTCTAGTGGGAGGGTGGTAGGTTCAAATGTTGGGAAACTGCTTAAAAACCACAATTTATTTTCTCAAAAGAACCCCTCTTGAAACAACAAGCTCTCAGTTTGGGGACAATTTCTGATTTCTGGGTTTTCACTCCTGAGCTTCAAATTCCTGGGCCTGGGAATCACAGAATCGTTTAGGTTGGAAGGGACCTCTGGAGATCATCTAGTCCAACCCCCCTGGCTCAAGCAGGGTCCTCTAGAGCATATTGCCCAGGATCACATCCAGACGGGTTTTGAATATCTCCAGCGAAGGAGACTCCACTACCTCTCTGGGCAACCTGTTCCAGTGCTCTGTCACCCTCACAGGGAAGAAGTTTTTCCTCACGTTCAGGTGGAACTTCCTGTGGTTCAGTTTCTGCCCACTGCCTCTTGTCCTGTTGCTGGGCACCATGGAGAAGAGGCTGGCCTCATCCTCTCGACACTCCCCCTTCAGATACTTATACACGTTGATGAGATCACCTCTCAGTCTTCTCTTCTCCAGGCTGAACAGGCCCAGCTCTCTCTGCCTTTCTTCAGAGGAGAGATGCTCCAGTCCCCTCATCATCTTGGTAGCCCTCCGCTGGACTCTCTCCAGGAGTGCCATGTCTCTCTTGTCCTGGGGAGCCCAGAATTGGACACAGTACTCCAAATGCAGGCTCCCCAGGGCTGAGGAGAGGGGCAGGATCACCTCCCTCCACCTGCTGGCAACACTCTGCCTCATGCACCCCAGGAGACCGTTGGCCTTCTTGGCCACAAGGCCACACTGCTGGCTCATGTTTAACTTGTTGTCTACCAGCACTCCCAGGTCCTTCTCGGCAGAGCTACTTTCCAGCAGGTCAACCCCCAGCCTGTCCTGCTGCATGGGATTATTCCTCCCTAGGTGCAGGACCCTGCCCTTGCCTTTGTTGACCTTCAGGAGGTTCCTCTCCGCCCAGCTCTCCGGCCTGTCCAGGTCCCTCTGAAGGGCAGCACAGTCTTCTGGTGTGTCAGCCACTCCCCCCAGTTTAGTATCATCAGCAAACTTGCTGAGGGTGCACTCTGTCCCTTCCTCCAGGTCACTGATGAATATATTGAACAAGACTGGACCCAGGACTGACCCCTGCGGGACACCACTAGCTTCAGGCCTCCAACTTGACTCTGCGCCATTCACCACAACCCTCTGAGCTCGGCCGTCCAGCCAGTTCTCAATCCACCTCACCGTCCACTCATCCCACCCACACTTCCTGAGTATACCTACGAGGATGTGATGGCAGACAGTGTCCAAAGCCTTGCTGAAGGCCAGGGAGACAACATCCACTGCTCTGCCCTCATCTACCCAGCCAGTCACTCCATCACGGAAGGCTATCAGATTGGTCAAGCATGATTTCCCTTTGGTGAATCCATGCTGACTACTCCCAGTCACCTTCTTGTCCTCCAGATGCTTAGTGAGGACCTCCAGGAGGAGCTGTTCCATCACCTTGCCAGGCATGGAGGGGAGGCTGACAGGCCTGTAGTTTCCTGGCTCCTCCTTCTTGCCCTTTTTGAAGACTGGCGTGACATTGGCTTTCTTCCAAGGGTGCTGTTCCTAAACACCAAGGGTCTCTGGTCATCTAACAAGGAGGTTTAATATTAGCTGTGACAGATCCCTTCACTGCCTGCTTTTGTACTGCACTTCTGTCAAGACCGATGGCTTCAGATACACACCTCTTGGCTTAAACCACTGATCGGACCATTCATTGGTGTAAGCTGAGAAGGTGTATTTTGTGGCATCAAAGAGATGGAGCCACCAGTCCACTTCACTCAGGACATCCTGGATGGAGTTATGCTTTATGGCTCAACTGAGCTAACAGCAGGCTGAAGCGACAGGGTTGTGCCAGCTGCCTGTGGTCCTGCTGCTGCAGTTTAGAGGCTGCGTGATGGCCCAGAACCTTATGTCCAGTCGGTGCCAGCACAGGAGACCAGTCCAGCAGAGGGTGGATGCATTTCCTGGGGCAAATCCGTGAACTGATACAAATAACCATGTTGGCACGTGATTGCGAATGCAAGGGAAGCAGCTGGGACAGGGAAAAAGGGAGAGCAGGATCAACACTTTGGCAGTTAAGTTGAATTAAGCATAACATGAACCTGTACCCTAAAAAGTCCAGCACATTGTAATGACTTTCATTTGTTACCAACACACCGAACTAAGAATTGCATCTTATAAGCATCCATGCATTTCCGTGTGCAATGGATGAACACAACAAACTTCTGTTAACACAGCATTTTACATATAGCTTCTGGTATATCACAATAATAATAAAGGGCTAAAACATGACAATTCTTGAATGAAAAGAGTGCGGTTAAAATTAACTTTGAAATGATCACTGCTTCCCTGTTACCAATGAGATAAAGTGCAACTTGTTCTTCAGGGACAGCTGTAGCCTGCAAGCAAACATTTCAGATCTGCGATGAAATGTGTTGTCTAGGGACATAGTTATAGGTTAGAGCAACTCATCATGATTACAGGGTCACCCTTAATGGATCCATTTAGTCTGGAGACTTTGCTAGTCTGTTGTGCACATCGATATTAACCTGAGATAAGAACTGATGTCTTCATTATAAAATGTGAAACATGAGAAGAAGATACAGAAGGTATATTTTCTTCTGTTTGACTATGTTTTGTTTGTGTGATAAAAGGATACAGAAAAGGTTTGCAAGAAACAAGTTTTAATGAAATAATGCTCTTTGGGGGAAGAGGCACAGTACAGTATAATCAATCTATCTCATGTTTCTTAATGAGCTCTAGGTCACCATCTAATTTCAATTATCTGCCTGGAATATGAAAACACTTTCAGGCACTTATATTCTGCTCATTATTAATGAAGGGCACACAATATGCACGTTGTTTCTTCCACTTCCTGTTTCATCCCTGCTCATCTGTTATGATTCTCAATACTACGAGAAAGTGAATTTTCTCCTATTAATAAGAATCTCAAAAACCTGCAATTTTATATGAAAGTACACCACTACAGGGAGTGAAATATATGTAGAATAGCATGTTTTATACAAACAAATCAAAATATTGCACTTTTCTGAGGAAAATGAAAACTTAATAACCAATTTTTTTTTCAATCAGCATTTAAGAGACTTAAAAATGTGATTGTTTTAACTGCCAGCTGTGCTTCTGTAGTAGACAAACTCCTTTTCCAACAAGATGGATTGTTATATCAAAACTTAAATGAACATTGCAGTATATTTGTATAAGGCAATCTGTGTGCTTTTGGAGCTGTGTAAGCTTCCCCTGCTATGGACACCTTGGCATAAAAACATGGCTACAGGGTTACCCATGGTATCTAGTCAGAGAGGAAGAAAGGTTCCAACGTGAGCCTTATGAAGCGGATCCTCTTTTCACCAAAAAGGAGAACTGAAATGCAGAAAAATTCACCCAACATTTTGTAGGGGAATAATCTCGGTGAAAACGCACTAGAAACTGATCTAGTAGGACAAACACAACTAAAGGTAGGGAAAGTGTCAACTCTGGACAACACAAGGACATTTTTTGTTATTAACTGGGATATGCGCAATTTGATTTCAAATAGTAGAAAAATGTCAGAAAACAGGTGTTGTAAATATCCTTAACAAGGGTTTACGAAAATGAGGCTTTCTGGGCACACTTGATTAAAAATAAAATAGCAAAATCGGTTCTGTGCACTGAGTCATCCTTACTATCAGTTCTCATTTCAGAACGATGCCCAGCCCTTTCTGCTCTCCCTTCTGAGACGTCCGTGCAAACAGGGACTAAAATCTTCCAGGAGCGAGCCAAGGAACTGGACAAGGATAGGGAGTCATTCATTTTTTGTAAATATATTTAGCGCTAAAAGACGTTTCCAGAATATTGCTTGAGGGGTCAAATTCCTGTCTCTCCCAGGCAGTTTTGGTTCAGGACCTCATAAGTAGTCTCAAGCTGTAAACGGTTAGGCAGACCATTCTAAATCTGGACTGCAAAATCCTTAATGGAGATGGCTGGAGAGCCAGTGCTTCATATATGAAACAAAAGAAAGCCACTGGGAGCAGATTCTGGGGATTAAGCTTCTGCTCTATACCTTGTTGAGCTGCAGGGGAAGGATGAGGAGGAGCCTGATACGAGGACTCTGTTATTTAGTCTGTCTCCCACGAGGCTTACGGCTGCTTGGAGTTATCACTAGCTGGCCTCTGATTGCTGTTGGCACAGAAAGTGGCTTCCCAGGACCGTGCTGCTTCTGTGTCTTTTTGTCACTGGGCCTCCCGTATGACAGCAGCGCAGCTCCAGCCGGGACCGTGGGCGATGCCTGAGCAGCAGCTCCCGAGCCAAGGCCGGGCAGCCCCCATGCGCCTCGTCACAGCCCTTCCTCAGTCTGCTCTGGCCCAGCAACTGCAGCCAAGCTGGCCTCGAGCCCGGGCAGCCCAGCCCCGAGGTGGCGAGGAGGCTGCGGACTTCTCAGCATAGAACTGATGTTTGCACCCCATGCATTTACTCCTTGCCAAAAACGTTTCTAGCTGGCTGACTGTTGTCTTTCTACCTCATCTGTGTTAGTTTAAAAACTAAAAAAAATCAAAAGGAAAAGAAGTCCAATGCAGTCCTGCCAGTAACTACTGAGCGGAGGGTTATGAAAGGATCGTCTGTGATTATGTTGGTGCTCGGTACAGAGGATTTCAGTGTTTTCAAATTTCTGCATTTTGAGGTCATTTGTAATATGCTCCAAGGCTCTCTTATCTTTATTTACCGTGAAGGATTAGTAATTTCTCTTTCCATTTTGACAAACACATTGGAGAGGGGAAGATGTGAAATCTTGGAATACAACTGAATACAAATTCTTGAAGTCTTAGTTTGAATATTATTATTACTGTGTACACTGTAATGGAGCATCTTTCAATTATGATAAACTGTCCTTCTAGGCAAAGAAAACCCACTCTACAGCAAGAACTAAAGACAAGGATGAAATATGAACCAACTGCAGTTTCCACTTTTGCATAGCTCACTAGCAGGCCTGATATCCAGCCTTGCTGTGAAATAGTCCCTACCAATACTTTATCACTGAACAAAATTCTTTCATCCATGTCCTAATTAACCAAATGCAAGTAAGAACCTGAATAAACATCTTCAATGTCTGACACAACGTTTCTACCCCTGCTCTAATTCAGAAATAGCTGAACAGTTTTGTCTCTGAATTGCAAATAAATAAACCTTTAGCTTGCAAATGAATACTTTTTATTTAACCTTTTAAAAAGTTTCTAAAAGGTAATGTTCCAATTCAGCTGTAATTAGTCTATCATTTCAAAAATATAAGGGTCTGATCCTGTTCTCAACTAAGTCAAAAGACCAGATTCTGATAGCTTATTTTCTTCTTATTCAGAGAAATTCTGCTGCTGAGGTCATTATAAAACTTATATGAGAAGAGAAGGGGCCCATCTGGCTGTGCGGGTAGCCTTTTTGACAATTTGGCTGTTCAGACACTGTAGGCAAAGCTTACAGTCCAAAGCAAACCATAGCAAAGCCTCTTTCTCTTTTTCTTTTCTCTAGTCCCTAATCGACTCTCTAGAGTCTTCCTGTTTTTCTCTACTAGCAGGGAAATGTGATGAATTTAATACTTTATTTAACTTATCTTAGCAAGGAATATAGACCGACATTGATAAGCTAGGAGCAAGTTAATGCTAATATGTTGCTGCTGTAGGAACAATTTCTCATGAATTTGTCTAATTTCTTATGAAACTATTTTTATTTTTGACCTCCTCTACAGCTTCTGGTAGTGAATTCCACTGTATTTGTATTGTTGCTTGCTTTTCTCTATCTTAAAACTTCTGACTGATAGCTCTTGTTATGACAAAAAGCATATAGTTGTGCTCTAGTCCATCTTCTTCAGGTTACTCATGAGGTTACAGAACTCAACTCCCCTCATGAAGTCTCTTTTCTAAGCTGAAGAGTGATACTGTATTTAATTTCTCCCTCTAGAGCATTCTGAATCTTTGATCATGCTTTTCTTCCCTTTCTGATACCTTTTTCTATGCTACTATATCATTTTGGAAATGGAAGAAATAGAACAGTTCATAGGAGCAGCATGGATTTAGAGAGTAACATAACAATGTTGTTTTCCTTACTCTTTATTCCTTTCCTAATAATGCCTAATAGCTTCCTCTTTTGACTCTTTTGAAATCAATGACAGCCCAGATTTCATTCCTGACTGGTACAAACTACAGTATGTATAGTTAAATTGTTTTCCCAATACTTTCCCTCTTTACAGTTTTCAACACAGAACTCCCATCCGCTAGCACATCACTCAGCAGTCAGTCACTCTGAGATTCTTCTGCAACTTCATTTTAGTTTTTAGCTCATGATACTTGGCAATGGGAGATTATTTTTTCATTTCTGTCTAGCCTCTTTTTTAGATCATTTGTGGATACATTGAACAGGATTGGGCCAAGCTGGATTCCTTTGACAGTCTACTGGTAACAGCCCTTCCAGTGTAAAACATTTTTATTTTTTCTTTCCTCTCTGTCATCAGTTATAGATCACAGAATCACAGAACGGTTTAGGTTGGAAGGGACCTCTGGAGATCATCTAGTCCAACCCCCCTGGCTCAAGCAGGGTCCTCTAGAGCATATTGCCCAGGATCACATCCAGATGGGTTTTGAATATCTCCAGCGAAGGAGACTCCACTACCTCTCTGGGCAACCTGTTCCAGTGCTCTGTCACCCTCACAGGGAAGAAGTTTTTCCTCACGTTCAGGTGGAACTTCCTGTGGTTCAGTTTCTGCCCATTGCCTCTTGTCCTGTCACTGGGCACCACGGAGAAGAGGCTGGCCTCATCCTCTTGACACTCCCCCTTCAGATACTTATACACGTTGATGAGATCGCCTCTCAACCTTCTCTTCTCCAGGCTGAACAGGCCCAGCTCTCTCTGCCTTTCTTCAGACGAGAGATGCTCCAGTCCCCTCATCATCTTGGTAGCCCTCTGCTGGACTCTCTCCAGGAGTGCCATGTCTCTCTTGTCCTGGGGAGCCCAGAATTGGACACAGTACTCCAAATGCAGGCTCCCCAGGGCTGAGGAGAGGGGCAGGATCACCTCCCTCCACCTGCTGGCAACACTCTGCCTCATGCACCCCAGGAGACCGTTGGCCTTCTTGGCCACAAGGCCACACTGCTGGTTCATGCTTAACTTGTTGTCCACCAGGACTGCCAGCTACTTCTCGGCAGAGCTACTTTCCAGCAGGTCAACCCCCAGCCTGTCCTGCTGCATGGGATTATTCCTCCCTAGGTGCAGGACCCTGCCCTTGCCTTTGTTGACCTTCAGGAGGTTCCTCTCCGCCCAGCTCTCCGGCCTGTCCAGGTCCCTCTGAAGGGCAGCACAGTCTTCTGGTGTGTCAGCCACTCCCCCCAGTCTAGTATCATCAGCAAACTTGCTGAGGGTGCACTCTGTCCCTTCCTCCAGGTCACTGATGAATATATTGAACAAGACTGGAGCCAGGACTGACCCCTGCGGGACACCGCTAGCTTCAGGCCTCCAACTTGACTCTGTGCCATTCACCACAACCCTCTGAGCTCGGCCGTCCAGCCAGTTCTCAATCCACCTCACCGTCCACTCATCCCACCCACACTTCCTGAGTATACCTACGAGGATGTGATGGCAGACAGTGTCCAAAGCCTTGCTGAAGGCCAGGGAGACAACATCCACTGCTCTGCCCTCATCCACCCAGCCAGTCACTCCATCACGGAAGGCTATCAGATTGGTCAAGCATGATTTCCCTTTGGTGAATCCATGCTGACTACTCCCGATCACCTTCTTGTCCTCCAGATGCTTAGTGAGGACCTCCAGGAGGAGCTGTTCCATCACCTTGCCAGGCATGGAGGGGAGGCTGACAGGCCTGTAGTTCCCTGGCTCCTCCTTCTTGCCCTTTTTGAAGACTGGCGTGACATTGGCTTTCTTCCAGGCCTCAGGCACCTCTCCTGATCTCCAGGACCTTTCCAAGATGATGGACAGTGGCCTAGCAATAACATCCGCCAGCTTCCTCAGCACTCGCGGGTGCATCCTGTCGGGGCCCATGGATTTATGGATGTCAAGTTTGGACAAAAGATCTCTAACCTGATCCTCCTCCACCAAGGGAGAGTCTTCCTTTCTCCAGACTTCCTCTCTTGTCTCCAAGGTCTGGAATTCCCCAGGGCTGGCCTTAGCAGTGAAGACTGAAGCAAAGGCGGCATTCAATAACTCTGCCTTCTCTATATCCTTTGTTATCAGGGCACCCGCCCCATTCAGCAGCGGGCCGACGTCTTCCCTAGTCTTCCTTTCGCTATTGATGTATTTGAAGAACCCCTTCTTGTTGTCCTTGACATCCCTTGCCAGATTTAGTTCCAACTGGGCCTTAGGCTTCCTTGTCGCATCCCTGCACGCTCTGACAACATCCCTGTATTCCTCCCAAGTGGCCTGTCCCCTTTTCCACATTCTGTGTACTTCCTTCTTCTGTTGGAGTTTTGCCAGGAGTTCCTTGCTCATCCATGCAGCTCTCCTGCCTGTTTTGCTGGATTTCTTGCTCAGAGGGATGCACCCATCTTGAGCCTGGAGGAGGTGATGCTTGAATATTAACCAGCTTTCTTGGACCCCTCTTTCTTCTAGGGCCCTACCCCATGAGATTCCCCTAAGTAGCTCCCCGAAGAGGCCAAAGTCAGCTCTCCTCAAGTCCAGCGTTGCGATCCTACTCATTGCCCTGCTCCCTCCTCGTAGGATCCTGAACTCCACCATCTCATGGTCACTGCAGCCGAGGCTGCCCCCAACCTTCGCCTCTCCAACTAGACCTTCTGTGTTCGTTAGTACAAGGTCTAGCATTGCACCTCTCCTCGTTGGCGTCTCCACCACCTGGGTCAAGAAGTTATCATCAGTGCTCTGCAGGAACCTCTTTGACTGTGCCTAGCTGTGCTGTCTTCCCAGCAGATGTCAGGGTGGTTGAAGTCTCCCAGGAGAACCAGGGCCTGTGATCGTGAGGCTACTTCCAGCTGTCTGTAGAAGGCCTCATCGATGACTTCCTCCTGGTCAGGTGGCCTGCAGTAAACCCCCACAACAGTGTCACCCATGTTAGCCTGCCCTTTAATCCTTTATCCATAGGCTCTCAACTTGCTCTTCATCCACCCCGAGGCAGAGCTCCATACATTCTAGCTGCTCCCTCACATAAAGGGCAACTCCACCACCTCGCCTTCCTGGCCTGTCTTTCCTAAAAAGCACATAGCCATCCATGACAGCATCCCAGTCATGTGAACTATCCCACCATGTCTCTGTCACTGCAATGAGATCATGGCCCTGCGACCGCACACAGATCTCTAACTCTTCCTGTTTATTCTCCATGCTGCGTGCATTGGTGTACAGGCATTTCAGAGAGCCAGTCAAGCATGCAAGCTTCCCAGGAGAGGTGCAAGAGGATCCTCCATAGCCATGTCCTATGCTGTCTCCCCTGGCTGTATGCACCCGCTGGAGGCATCCTGACTTGAGCAGTGTATTACAGACTCTCCTGCCACTATACCACTCCCCTTCCCCCATCTTGCCTAGATCCGTGTATGGACTTACACTTTTATCACTTGACTGTTTAGATTCTTTAGGGATCATTTGTGAAGAACCTTGTTAAAGCTGTTTTGCATTATCTGCAAATGCAATACATTTAAAATAAAAGCATTCAAAATGAAGCTCTAAAGACAAAATAGTGAAAATTTTATTATGTGTACAAAGTACACTAATCTATTAAAAAATTATATATTTTTATACAGGTTGCTAAAAAGGTTTACTAAGTACAGAAACTGATCAGTAGAAGAAAGAAAACAGGAAAGCCTGAAGAGCACGGATAAAGACAATAAAGAAATGAAAAAAAAAATCCAGCAACAAGTTTAGCGATGAATAATCTGGTAGTATCATTTGATTAATTGTTCCACAACCTTCAAATCAAGGATGCTTGATGATTATGGTGACAGGATGCAACTGCTGCCATACAAGATGGACCAACTCCATCCTGTCTGCTGGGGAGGCTCCATAATACCATAGCCATGACTCTACTGCAAGCAATGGGATCGCATATTCAGCCCTCTCATTCTTTTCTGTTCACTATGTAAATTTGCGCCTTGTGCTATTTATCTGCATAAAGATTCCTTAATCACCATTACATTTTTCACGCATTATGTTTTTAGACAAATGCCCCATCTGTTACAATCCATAATGTTTTCAAAATATGAATACTGATTTATTTATGCTATATTATATATTACAAAGTTCAAAAGAGAGAAGCTTTTGGTACATCTTTCTTGTTGGAAAACATCAATAGTCTGACATTACTCATTTGAGAAGAAATTTTAGTCTTGGTCAGTAAGGAAAAAGGTAATTTATGAAAGGAAATTCATAGTCATTGCTGTTACAATGAATAATACTCTTCTTTCCTAACTTTTTTTCTTGTACAACCAGCAAAGCACAACATCTCTGAATATGTGAAGTACTGTTTTAAGTTGAAAGTGAATCAGGTGTTGTGAGCCAGCACATAAAATAACTTAAGTTGACTGAATTTTTGCATGTTGGAAACATCTGGCTTCAAAAAGATACAATAACAGGGAGCCAGCTTACTAATAAGAATTGTTTATTTTCAAAGTCCTTATCATTGTACTAGAATAGCAGGCTGTCCTAATGTGCAAACATTCTATTTTAAATGAAGATTTCTGCAAGAATAGCCTTTCTTTGGAATATAATATACAAGGGCTGAGAAACAGAGAAAAAATTGCAAGGCTTCTGTTATTTAGTCTATGAGGAAGAAACTGAAGGTTAGGCTAAAAAATTAGCATTTACAAAAACAACAACAACATACAGAAAAAAAAATCATTATTTTAAGATTACATTTAAAACTAGTTTGGTTAAAATTTCTCTACGTTCAGAAGAGAAGTTGGAATTGTACCAGAACATAAGATACAGTATAGAATACAGAAGTTGACAGAAATTAGGAATTCTAATACACTGTTCTTAGTTCATTAGAACTTAATTTAGACTGATATCTGCTTTGCATTTTGGATCTGCTCCTTTGTTCCCATGTTTCCTTTGTTTCCCTAACAAGTAAATCTGCTCATAGAGCTTATTCCACTGGCTCAGTCATTTGTTAGGCATAGTGTCTTGTTGAGTATGTAATGCAGAGCCATAAACTTCGGAACCTCGAAACTTTGAGGTGAAAAAAATCCATCATCTTTACTCAGTGAAGGAATATAAGCAAAAGATGGTTAAAATAGTTCAAATGATTTCACATTGGCCCTGGGCTAGGACCTTACATGGGGAAAGTTGCTTCAGATCAGCTAGAAGATGGTAACTTTTTCTGTGTATACTAATGGATAAAACATAATCGCTTTATACCTTTTCTTAATACAAAAGATGAAGCTTAGTTCTATACCCTTTGTATTTTTCACTCTGCACTGAATGTGCAAGTGCAGAAAAAGTAAGGCAGCTGGTAAAATGTGGATTGTAATGACAACATAGAATGGAGCAGAGTTAAAGCTGCATAGGTAACAGCAAACCTGACACTGTCTCCTTGGGGATTTTTAGTATTTTGTGATGTAGCTAAAGCTAAATGGTATTAATAGGACAAAGAAAAAGGCTCATCTACAGCCCACTGCCTTTCTCACTAGCAATTTAAAAACATACTACAAACAGTGGAGTAAACCATGGAGACATCAAAGATTTTTTTTTTAAATAAAGATTGCAAAAATATTTTAAGATGGAAAACAATCTAAATAGAAGGTTTGATGCCAATTCTTTTTATAAGTCTGTTATTTAATCTGATTTTTGATTGAAGTAGAACTCATCTAAATGAAAGCTTTTACATTTCTTAGGAAATTATATATTAATAAAGAGGTGAGGCATTTTCATGTTTTTGAAAGTTTACAGAATTTAAAATGTATTCCAGCATTAAGTAAACTAGCAACTCATTCATAAATAACTAATAAAAGAATTCCAGTAGTTCAAGTTTCTATACAACTTCTATCCATCATCCGTTCCATGTTTCACTGTACTCAGGCACTGATAAGTCTAGTCTAATTTCTAAGGAAAACAAGATTTATGGGATTGTGTGTGTGTGTGTGTGTGTGTGTGTGTGTGTGTGTGTGCGCGCGCGCACGCCTGTATGTGCCTGTATGAGGCTGCTGGCTAATTTCATTCACATTTCACTGAAGGGTAAAAATCTTGAAGACAGTTAAGTTTCTACAAGTTTCAGGAAGACAAGTGTGCAGCATTGGCTCAGTCCATATTAGACATACACAAAAAAAATACCGTAACTACGGAAAAAAACTTCAGTGGGAGAGCCTGTGTCTAACCAAATGTCCAAGAGACCATGTTATACTTTAAAGCTTTCCAGCAGTTACGAGATTTGTACAAACTCTCTCTAGTGGGCTACCTACTGAAAGGCAATTTACGCTACAGTGGAAGCTCACCCCTTTTCTGTAGCTCCCAAACCCACTAGAAGCTAGGCTTCATTAATTTCACCGTTCATGAAACTACCTATTCATTTGGGGTGGGGGGGAGAAAGGGAGAGAATCTCATGGCATAATTAGCATATTGCTAAATTTATGATGTAACTCTTGAATCTCAGTTTAAACTGGCCAAACACGGGAAATACAATATTAACATGTTCTTAAGGGTGTTAAATGGGTTTCCAGGGTTTCTCACGAGGAGGGGAGACGTGGACTGCTGGCCCTCTCTTCTTCCCATTTAAGAAGTACTGTAACAACATCATGACTATTATTTTGGCTTAGCTCTTTTGCAACTTCTGACAGGAAGTCAAGTGCTTCCTGAAACCATAAACCTCAGTAGGGCTATAGCATTACTGTGACCTTTCTTAAAGCGTCCAAGTGAAGGGGAGGCAGGAAAAGGACATACCAGAAAATGTCTAGCGTTTCTGCCATCTTGATCTATCATCTCACTCCGGTTTCTTTATTTTAAGCGTGCAGCCTCTCCGCCTGACGCTCATCTCGTTTCACCTGCTCTGTTTCACTGACAGCCAGGAAGTTGCTCTTGATTTCGACTGTGGGAAAGGAGAAGCAGGTCTTCGGGTTGTGTGTGTGTGTGTGTGTGTGTGTGTGTGGAAAAAGAAAAGAAAAGAAGAAAAAAAAAAAAAGAAAGAAAACCCAAACCCCCAAAGGCCGTAGCACAGGGGCCGGGCAGCCGGTGCTTTTAGCCTCGAAGACGACGCCAGCCCAGCGAGCTGCCTGGGGCTGCCGGCTCGTACTCCCGCCGCAGGGCCGGGAGCGCCGGAGGTGCTGACGGCGCTCAGGCCCGGGGCGGCGGGTCTCGTCACACCGCGCTACGTGCGCCAAACCTCCGGGCGTTTTGTCCCTTCGCCAACCCCCTCCCCGCGGCGGGGGCGCGGGCGGGCGGCCGTTCTCGTTCCGTTATTTCCCCGCTCCCCTTCCCGCCGCCGGCCGTTGGCCTCCGAGCTCGCGCGCGCGCCCGCCCGCCCGCGGGCTGGTGGGGGCGGGGCAGCGCGTGCAGGTAGCCGGGTAGGAGAGGCGGGGCGGGCGGGCGAGCATTCCCCGCCCCTCCCCCAGGTTTGTCGTCGTGTGGCGGCGGGGCTCCGCGCGCCGTCGCACCAGTAACGGCCGCTCTGCGCGCGCGGCAGGGGGCGGTTGGGGGGGGGGGAGGAGGCGGAGGCCGCCGTCGCCGCCGTTGCATCCGTGACGGGGCCAGAAGAGCCCAGGCTTGGGACAGCCCCTTTCCCACCGCCTAGCCCGCCCGCGCACAGGCGCCGCTCGCACGGGGGAAGGGAGAGAAGAAGAAGGAGGAGGAGGAGGAGGAAGAAGAGCAGCAGCAGTTTGTATGTGTGTGTGTATGATGAGCTCAGCCCCGTCCCCTGGAGGCGCCTGAGGGGACCTGACTCCCCCCACCCCCCGCCCCACTCTCTGTCGCCGCCGCCATGGCTCACTCCCCCGTGCAGACGGGCCTGCCGGGGATGCAGGTGAGCACCAACCGCCGTCCCCTCTGCTGCCGCGGACGTTGGATGGGGGATGGGCGGGTCCCCTCCTTCCCCCCCCCGCCCACCCCAAGGGCAGGCACGGACACGCACCCACGGCGAGCGGTGGGGGAGGGGAGCCAGGGCTTGGTCCTTGTATCCCTTCCCTGTATTGTCTGCCCGGAACCGGCGGGGCTCGGTGGGGTGGGAAAGGAGGGGAGGAATAGTGTGAAAGGGGTGCGGGGTCTGGGGTGAAGGGCGGGCGGGTGTGGTGCCTGGCGGTAAGGGGATGCCCTCAGGCTAGAGGGACAGGGCGAGGGGGAAAAAAATGCCTCTTCACTCTGACTCGGTCTTGAAGAAGGTGGCGAGGGGGGGTTGGCGGGGAGGAGCCGGATCTCGTAACCCCTGGAAACAAAATGTGCTGTCAGCACTTCACATAATGCATAGCAAGGTCTCTCTGCTTAGTGAATCCCTCCCTTTCTCATTGCTTAATAGCCGCTGTTTTGATGGAAGTGTGCTTGGTAACCCCCCCACCGTCCAGTAGTTCTGCCGGGCTGTTTTGATTCATGAAATGAAACTTGTCTTTAGAGACGATTTTCAGTCCCGTTATTTTGACGTGGCTAGGAAAAATATGCTCTCCATACGTAAAAACAGGGCCTGAAAACGTTGACCTTCAACGTGTGCTGCAGTGCCCATCTCGGTAGAACTGGCTAGTGGGGGTGCTGTTTGAGGTGGATGTTTGGAGATTATATTTGGCTTCTGTGTTTGGCTGTAGGAGTTGGTTAGCTGTAGCTGTTATACAGTGGGATTTGCTGTTTTTGTGTTGTAACTGTATTTTTTAAATAACTGATGTGGTTTTCTGGTGACTAAACTGGCTTTTTCCTTGTTTTCTTTTTTTTTTTAGTCCAAATTCAATAACAAAGTACTGCCAGAAGAACCTTAAGGTCTTTGGTGTTTGTGTGTTATTGTAATATTTTCTGTGTATTATTAGACACTTCCCTGTGCACCCCTCCCGCAGCCCCCAAAAGAAATACTTGTGACTGGGACATAGAGTTTTTCTGAAATTATCTTCAAGGTTAAAAGTTTTTGTGCTTCATTTGGTTTCAGTATTGATTTACTTTGGATCATTTTCCCATGAATCAGATTCTAGTTCATGAATCTTACATCCTTGCATAGCCTGAGGATTTGAATTTAAAATGTTATATTTGTGCGTAAATCAAAATAACTACTCTACTTCCCACAAACTGAGGGGAAAATGGACAACTAATAGTTAAGAGTCAGCTTGAAATTGTGTATGTTGCCACCTGCATAATGTATTTTTCCTATTCACATTCTTTGTACTCTGGCTTTGCTTTCCTTCTACCCTGGAGAGTTCTCAGCTTCTTTGTACCCTGCAAAGCTATTCATCTGCAAATATCTTTAAAATCACCCCTTATGTATTGCTTGAAAGATATGGACATTTTTTTAAAGGAGAAATTAAATGGAAAATAAACTATTTAAATGTCCTAAAGTTTGAATCATAGAAGTCATGAGAAAAAAATGTGTTTCTTAAGAAACTTCAGTAGCATGTTGAATGAATGGTTATGTCAATGCTCAGGCATATAGTACTAGATGCCAAATGAGTACATAGGCCCTCACTCTAAGTGTGTATATTTGTCACTCTGTTGAGTGTTCAAGTTCACCTTCCAAATGCAAGCAGTGTGCTCATCTCCAAAGACAGAGAGGTAACAGTTTGTTGCTAACGGTAGGGCTAGATTAATGTTGCATTTTTTTTAATACTTTGAAATATTTTAGAACCAATAACGCTATTTACTTTTTTTTTTTCAAAAAGAGTCATAGTATTTTTGAATTTAAAAAGTTGGATCTGGAGATGCTGGGAAATAAAGAGAGCAAAGTTTATTCCTGCAGTTTGCATGCAGTGCTTATATATGTGATTGCATGATCTCTCAAAAGACCTAGGTTTTCTTGGCTTATTATTTGATTTATTGTTTAATTTGTAGTACTGTTAGCTGTACTAACCGGATAGATATTCCTTTTTTTTGTTGTTAGTCCATATAATTTGGGAGTTTACTTCAGATTTTTTTATTCAATACAGTATTATTTTTCACACAAATTTTTATTGTATTCTTATGAGTGAGTTTCTTGAGTGTTTTTGAACATTAACAACTATGTAAAAAAAAAAAATAAACCCAAAACCTACAGATAAGTAGGTGCATAAAGTTCAAGGTCGGTAGTGTGAAAATTACTTGCTAATTTTCTTGCCCAGTAAAAGATGTCTAGATTTGTTCCCACTTTGCCAGAGTGTATAGCAATTTTATAGTGTTTGGTTTTCAGTACATGATTCTCTTTGACTTTATCTGCAGATGAGTGCTCAAACTGTGTACCGTTAAGTACATATAATTTGTCACAGCTACTTAAATAAAGCAAAGTTTATGGTTTGTGACTTTTCATTATGTAACAGAGAAAGGAACAGAACTCAGTTCTCTGGAGCGTGCTTAAGTTGCCTAAATGACGGGACTGTATTTTCTTCCTGTACTGTGATCCCTTCTCCCCACCAGCAGATTTTGCAACAAATCTTGGAAGTAATGTCAGTGAGAAGTTATACAGCTTTTTCTGGTGTTTATTACTGTCCTTACATAAGAGGGCAATCAAGTGTAAACAAGAGTCAGTTCTTGACACCCCAAAATCCCATGTTGGGACAGTGCCTTGTTATGCTGTTTGATCTGGGCAGAGTAGTGCATAAATAGAACAGAGGAATTAAGGGTTAATCTATTTCTCTCTGAATAACATATCGGTGCTTAAAGGGCAATGCATAAAAAGTGAGTAGGTATAGAGTAAGCCAAAGGAATGAAAAACTATGGAAGAAATGTAGGATGGTGCTGGGAGATTGTCAAAACCTAAGATTCACTGTCTGCTGTGAAGTGGGCATGTTTCAACCTGAACTGAAATGGAGTTCGGTTTTGATGTAAATTTTTATCCATGCAAATAAGTTTGCACTCAAAGCATATATTGTCCTTATTTTAATGGCTTTGTATGTGTAGAAAGGAGGTTGAGCGTGTGGCATGAAGGTGTGCCATTACTAAACTGAACATGTGTTGTCTTCAGTCTTTATGCTTCACCACTGACCTATGAAAAATGCTTGCTCATCTGAAATGCCTGAGATTTTTGTGGGACTGGCTCAGGAGAAAGTGTATATGACCTACAAAAGTGTTTTTCTGGACTGGCCTGCAGTTCAAGGCCGAGGTAGGCTTCTATAGCTTCTGTATGGAACCATTCTAAATAACAAAATATTATCTAAGTTTATGGTTAGGGTACTAAGTGAACTGTAATCTATTTTGAAGTTTGAGGAGCGTATTGGACCAGAAAGCCTGGAAAACATAGGCTGGCAGAGGAAAGCTTAAAGAATGAAGCTGCAGAACATGGTACCGTAGTACCTCAAGCTGTCACGTATGTGGCAGCAGCCAGTTTCAATATAATCTTCAACAATAAAATGTTAAAATTAGTAATGAGTAAATGTCTTTCCCCTCCTTTTCCCCAACTTAAAAAAATTTTGAGGTTAAGCCACGTTTGATTTGATTTTTTTTTTTTTTGCACCTTTCTTTGCCTGAGAAGAACTAGAAAAGCAGTGGGGTATTTCTACCCAACTGTGTGGAATAGATTTTATTAGCTTACTTTAAACATGAGCCATATATATGGTAATAATAAGAATAATCGTTTAAATTGCCTTTGAGAAAAGGTAAATGGTTCCACCAACTTTAGATACCAGAGAACTGAGAAAAGCCCACAGGAGGTTTGCCATTTTAGTAGTTGTGTTTGGGCAGTAAGGTGCCACAGTTAGACAGGGTCTCGTTATGACTGATGCTTCTAAGTGCTTCTGTAAGTACAGGTGAAAGAGTTTTCAAATGCAGTTGCATGGCATAATGAACACTGATGCTGATGGACTGCAGAACTACAGACTAGAAATGATTCCTTTGTGTTCTTTTCTTTTTCCTGTTTTCTTCCTCTAAAGAGAAAAAAGCCAAATCCCCAAATGCCCTGAACCCTGCTCTTTCCAGAAAAAATATTTTCTGGAAAGGTTTACTTATGTCTTCAGGTGTGCCCCTATGTAAGCTTCATAAAATTCCTAAGGTGCATTTTAAATTCTCTTGTCTTATATGTGATAAACTTTCTTTTTTCTTTTTGTTTTCTCATCTTCTTCCCTTCTTATTGTTGTTACCAAAAAATAGTGTTGTTTGGCAGCTTATCCATTCTTCATCATCTTTTCCAGTACAAGAGCTAAGAAGCATCAAATGAAGCTACCAGGTAGAAGGAGTGGTTCTCCATCCAGAATGTAAAAAAAGAATTGAAATTCATACCATCTTGCTGCAAGAAATGTTAATAGTTTGACTATATTTAAGTGGCAACTTGACAAATTCATGAAAAATAAATCCACTGAGGGCTGTTAAGTAAAAAGGCACCACTTCTGGCTCAGGAAGTATCTGAACTGTAAACTTGCTAGAAGAGTATTTTGGGAAATACTGCTATTGACTTACCTGTTCTTATACTCAAGTTGTTTGCTTTTGACCACTGTAGGAGACAGTGTACGGGCCTAGCTGGACCTTTGTTCTGATCTAGCGTAGCTGGCTTTTTTTCCTTGCACATTATGTATATTACTGGCTTCCTTATTATAACGTATTCTCCTTTTACAAGAAACAGTTGTAACTGTTATATTATGCGTGAGCTCCATGTGCTATTCTTTGGTTGCAAACATTGAGTGGTTCATTCAAAGATACTAAAAAAGGTCACGTAGCCTTTACTGCCTTTCATTTGTCCCATCTGCAGCATGTGTGTATATTACTTCTCCCTGATTCTATTTTTTTGAAAGTTTGTGCTTACTGTTTAAGTTATAGTTTAATACATTTTGTGCAATAACTTTGAGCGCTTAATTTTTTGGAAGTTCCTTGGACTGCTGAGATCATGACTGATCTGTTCTGAAATATCCAGGATGATAGGGGAGGTGTCAAGATTCTGTGGTGTATTACAAGCTTAGTCTTTGGGTACAAGGGCAGAAGAGTTTTCATCTCTGAAAACAGAGTTGGCATATTCTGGCTCTGCAGGTAAAATGCTATGTCAGGACTATGCAATAGAAGTCTGGAGTTGTTCTGCAGAAATCAACTCTTGCCAGCACTGCTCTTACTGGTAATTAAGCTGGTAAGTCAGCTATAGCAACTTCTATGAAATATGTGAATACTGAACTTCTCTTCTCTTACACCCCCCAAGTCTTGCTATTAAGCATCTGTGGATGTGTTAGAGTTGGTTTCCTTTGGACATGCTTCTGTGAATGGTTGCTTGGTGGTGTGATTTGCCTAACTTCCAAGGAAGTCCTCGTTGCAGGCTGAGACTTCAATCTGGATGCTATTAAATCTTAGTGGTGTTAATTCAGAGAATGTACAGTTAAACTGACAGCAGTAGTGCTTCTGCTTTCTTGATCTTTAGGCTTCTTTGTTCTTTTCTTTCTGTGGCCTTTGTAGGATCTTTTCCGTTATGATGAGAATATCTATCTTTGGGGAGCACTTTGAGATATTCGGTCTGTCACTTCTTTAGATTAACCTTATTGTCTGGTTTTGATTCTTTCAGCTCTTCTGTGGTTTTGGAGCTGTTTTAAATATGCTTTCCAAGCTGATGTTTAATTTTATATAAAGTTTTTCTAGTGACCTAGGAGGTAATAAAAGTTACTCTTGTTTTGGAAGGATGAGCTTATAAAATCCAGTTTTGGATCTCTGCTCTGGTATCAGTCATATCTAAGATTGATTGTTGTTGTTGTCACTTACCACATAAGAAATGTCAGTTTTCACCATTCTGTCTTACTGTTGTCTCACTGGTAGTGTCGACAGCCTCTGAACAGGAAAAAAGCCTTTCTCTCGGGTAACGTTCTCAGCAGGTAAACAGATATGGCTTGTGGCAAGTGTATCTTTTAGGTATTTTCACAGACCAGTCAGGCTAGTCAAATGTCATGACAATGTACCAGTTTTATTTTTGAGTAGATGCCCTTTTAATCAACTCTCATCATTGTTCCTGTAGAGACAAAAAAAAAAAAAAAAAAAGAAATACTGATGAGGTACATGTGTTTAAATATTGGAGCCTCTGTTATGAGTGATGTATAAGGCTTTGACAGTGACTTTTACACAATGATGTTTTCTGTGTTTCTGAGATAGGAAATTGGTATTTCTATCTTGGCTACATTTTAAATTTTATTTAAACCCTTTTCATGCTCACTGTCTTGGGGGCAAAGTCCAAATACTGATGAATAAAGTCAACATGGCATCTAATGTCAAATGCTGCGTCCTGTAGTGATTTTATCCAGTGATTACTTTTGTTCCTACCTGCATTGGTGGAGCCCTATTTAATTAACTGTAGTTGTGTGTGGATAAAAGTCATCATTGGTATGGATGCACCTGTATAATCAAGACCTATTTTACTTGTAAACTCTTTAAATTGAGGACTTTGAGTTCATCTGTGTACATCTGTTAATTAGGAGATCTGTTAATTATTGCATGCATATATATGGACTTGATGGTTAATAACAGAGATGATACATTGGGAAGCATCACTTGAATGTACTGAATTTGAGATGTGAAAGGAAGATGTCGATAAATAAAATATTTTTATTTCTTCTTCTCATAAAAAGAAAAAATACATAATAAAATGACTTTGTGCTCCATGAGAACAATCCTTGAACAATGTTATGCTGGGATTTCCTAAGCTATCATTAAAATGCTCTCCTTTTGTCTATAGGGAAAGACTATTTTTATCATGATTTTCAGATTCCATGTTCAATTTTTTTGACACAGAGAAAATTGAGTGTGATTGTAGCAATTCTATTTTGACAAAGTTGCAAGCTCTCTTAAGTTGAGGCATTTGGGTTGTATGCCTAATTGAGCTTTGTGCCATCATCAGTACAAGGTGATGACAGCATTCCCAAGTTAGTTGTTCCCAGTAAAATCTGTATTTTCTTCTTAAAGCGTATTTTAAGCTTTGGTATATTATCTGAAATGAAACTCGTGATTAGGATGTTTAGGCCTAAAATCAGATAAATGTAGCTTATTTTTGAAGAGTTTATTGAATAGACAGTCTTTTTGTAGTGGAATGGCTTTCATCTTCTAACAGGCACTTTGTTTACTGGAAGTATCTGTGCATGGAACCATTCCCTCTTAGAGAACAAGAACAGATCTGAGAATAATTAAATGTTTATGTTACACAGGCATCACGCTGTTCTATGTGTTGTTTGTATATTAGTATAAAATTAGTAGCCTTCTGCAGTGTAATTGTGCAGAAAGTGAGGCTTAAAACAGGAAAATTCTGGGAATGCTGCTATGCTACTCTTTTATTCTATCTTTAGCAGTGCTGTTAGGCAGTTTCTTAAGAAACAAACATTTGGATTTTCTTGTCAAATGAAAATATGGGTACAAGAAGGATCTCCGCTCTAATCCTGGGAGTGCTGTAGATCCTAAAACTCATTCTTTTTTTCCCTCTTTTCCTCAATTAGTGCTAATGGAACATGAATTTCTAAATATTTCTTATTACTGTTATTTATTTGGCCATTCATCCTAGTGGTGGGAAGTTGCACAAAGAGTCACTACTTTCTGGAAATAAAGAATAACTTAGCATGTTAAAGGTGACTTTTACGGTATTTGTAGGTTATTGATCTTTTTAGCAAGTGGGAATGAGTGAGAGACGTTTTTCCAAGAAGTGCTGTTTGATATTCTTTTCCTTAGTTGTTTTTCTCTTCTTGATGTCTAGAATATAATTTTGGTATTGCTGCTGCGTAGTCTGATGGTAGTTTTCATTGCTTTTAGTTCTGTGCTCAAGGCATGGATAGATTTTTCAATTGCAGTGATTTACGTTTTAAAAGTATGACGGATGGAAGGAAGGAGAAGTTGGTTACAGGTTATGAAAGTTTAGAGCTACATTGTGTTTAAAAAAATAATGAAGACCTTCAGAAGCTATTTAGAAATTCAGCTTATGTAATTGGGATATTTTCTTTCTGAAGACTCATAAAAAGCAGGCCTTGGTTGGTGAACTGTTCATTTTGGCATTAAACTCTTAACATTGTACATTAATTAGCTTTCTGAATCAAAAATATTATAGCTTTAAGGAGTGACTTTTGCGGGGGGACTTTAGGCCCAGGAAATGATATCAGTTCACTGGCAATTTGGAAACATGTTTTGGAGATCCATGTCATCAATAAAGAACTGTGTGTTTTGTATTCTGGATCTCAGGTAAGTGTATCTTCCTTGAAAGTAGATAGAAAGAGGTTCATATAATGGAAGAGGAATGCTTTTATGATAGGTAACTTTAGGCAATTTTTTTTGAGGGGGAAACATGGATAAAAACTGTTCCAGTCTAATTAGAACACTGAGCAAGGGAGTCGAACTGTGTGACAAATGTATTAATAAAGCCACTATGCTACATGCTGTATATGTTTATATACATCTATATGCAACATCTGAAGTGTTTGAGAGATGCAGCTTTTAACAGCTTTTTTTTTTTCCTTTAGTTATGCCCCACTGGAGTTTTATGGGAAAATTTATGGCAAACTAACAGTTCCTTTTTATGATAGTTAATTCATTGCCAACTTTTTCCACTAGTTGCATTTCTTCCCCAGAAAAAACAATTTGGATACAGTAGTATATGTCCTAATTGAGTAATTATAGTATCAAAGATAGAAAATGAGGAGTGTGGAATATGTATGTTTTAAGAAGACAAAAAGGTTACAATCACTGTTGGCTTTTTTGATCTTTGATGAATTATCAGTGAATTAACTAGATATTAATTTTATGCTTTGATAGCACAGACAGTCTTTCACACTAGTCTAGGCACCCTTCATTAAATGTTTTCTTGATTAATCTAAAGAAAATTGGTTGTTGCTGTTTATCATAACTATAGGGTAGCTATCCTAGCTAAGCTGGATTTATATTGTTATGTATACATAAAAGTGGAAGTTAGTTCCATTTGATTCAAATGTTAAAACTTTTTAAATCTAAAACTGATTAGTACTTGAAGAACAGCCACTGTGTTAAATATCTTCATTCTGCTAATTATACAGCATTTCCTTGTGGTTGGGCTGCTTCCATTTATATGTTACTCATTTCTTTTTTCTTGTTTATATAAAGAATTCCAGGCTATAGATCCAGGTACTTAATATGTTTTGTCCTTTTTGGGTTAATTGCAAGCTCTTAGAAAATGTAGGTAGAATTTGATACAATTGAGTAAAACTGAGCAATTCTGCATTCTGCCTCTTGTCATGTTTCAGTTTCTCACCAACTGCAGGAAGTTGTCCTGTGTATTGTATCATTCATATATACACGCGCACGCGTGCACACCCACACACACACGCACACCCACACCCACACCCACACACACCTCTGAAAGGAAAACTGTTGCTGACTTCAGAAGAAGGGAAAGTGCTGGGGAGCAAGAATTGGGACTTCCCTTTCCTAGAAGTAGTTGTTCCTGATGTTGTGAAACTCTCTTATTTAAGCATATGTGTGGTGGGTGTATTTTTTTTTTTTCTTTCCTTTGTTATTTTACTTTGATAGTCCAGGCTCTGAGAGGTCTAAATAAATGGATTTTGTGCATTTTAACTGATTTAAAATATATTGCTAATGCTACTGCTTGTGCAACCAGCTCTGTGGGGGTAAAAGTAAAAATTAAAGCTGCTTAATATTTGCCTATGTCAAGGTGAATGGGTTAAAAATCATTTCTGAAAGATTGTTAATGATGATATAGGAAAACCTTCATAGTGCTGCTCCTAAAATAGAATGCTATGTGAAGGATGGTGACAGCAAACATGCTAGCTGTTTACATTTGACTGGTTTTTAGGCTTGAATACCTCCTAGTACTTGAGAAAATGGCTTGTATCAACTTGCCTATTGGCTGGTCTTTGTATAAGTTAATCTAAAATAAAGGAATAATGTACACCAAGAGTTCCTGTTTTGAAAAGATTCATGTGTTTGTGCACTGTATTTGTTGTGTGTATTTCCAGTTAACTGTATTTACAATTTCAGTCTATAGTATTACTTTGAGTTAAAGGAATCTTATGAATTAAATTCTCATTGTACCTCAGTCTGAATAAATACTGTGAGGAACATTTTGCCTTTCTAGGAACTTGTTTCGTCTCTATTTTCGTATTGTAACACAAGGTTGATTTTTATTCCCTTTCTTGTTTTGTTTGAATCTTTGGCAACAAAAATAGTTCTTGCTAGATAGACTTGGTAGAAATAGTGTATCACAGAATAGTTGAGGTTGGAAGGAACCCATGGAGAGCATCTAGCCCAGCTGCCCTACTGAGAGCAGAGTCAACTAGAGCAGGTTGCTCAGGACTGTGTCCAGTCTTGTTTTAAGAATCTCCAAGGATAGAGACTCTCTACAACCTGCCTGTTTTACTATTTGACCATTACTACAGTTAAACAGTTTTTTTTCTTGCATTTAAACAGAATTTGCTGTTTTTCAGTGTGGGCTCACAGCCTCTTGTCCTTTCACTGAGTAACACTAAGAAGAGTCTGTCTCTGTTGTCTTTACTCCCTCACATCAGAATTATTTATACATGTTCATAACATTCTCCGTCCCCTCCCTTTGCTGAGCTTCCTCCAGGCTCAACAGTCTCAGCTCTCTTAGCCTCTCATCGTGTATTAGATGCTCCAGTCTGTTAATCTTTTTTGTGGCCCTTTGCTGAACTCACTTTAGTATACTCATGTCTTCTATGGAGAAGCCCAGAACTGGACACCACTCCAGATGTGGTCTCACCAGTGCTAACTAGAGAGAAAGGATTGACCCTGAACCCTTGAAGGCCCCTTGATGTTCTGACGACACTCTTCCTAATACAGACCAGGAGGCTGCTGGCCTTCTTTGCCACAAAGGTGCATTGCTGGCTCATGTTCAATTTGTTGTCCACCAGGACCCCCCAGGACCTTTTCTGCAAAAACCATTTCCCAGCAGATCAGTCCCCAGCCTGTCTTGGTGCATTGGGTTATTCCTCCCCAGGGGCAGGACTTAGCATTTCCATTTGAACTTTGTGAGATTCCCGTTGGCCCATTTTTCCACCCTGTTGAGGTCCCTCTGAATGTCAGCACAACCATTTGGTGTATCAGCCACTCCTCTCAGTTTTGTATCGTCTGCACACTTGTGGAGGATACTTTCTGCTCCATCATCCAGGTTTTGAAAGAAGGCATTTAACAGGACTGGCCCCAGTACCGACCCTTGGGGACATACCAGGAGTCACTGGCCTCCAGCTGGACTTGGTGCTGCTGAACGTAACCCTTTGAGCCTAGCAGTTCAGCCAGGTTTCAGTCCACCTCAATGTCCGCTTATATAGCCTGTACTTCTTCGGTTTATCTATGAGGACGTGATGGGAGACGATCTCAAAAGTCCTACTAAAGTCAAGATAAACAACATCCACTGCTCTGCCTTCATTCACCAAGCCAATCATCTCATTGTAGAAGGCTATCAGGTTGGTCAGGCATGACATCCCCTTCATAATTCCTTGCTAACTACTCCCGATCACCTTCTTTTCCTTCATGTGTCTGGAAATGGTTTCCAAGATAGTTGCTCCATCACCTTCCCAAGGATCAAGGTGAGGCTGACTGACCTGCAGTTTCCCAGAACCTCCTTCTTGAAGGTAGGAATGACATTTACTCTCTTCCAGTCCTCAGGAACCTCCCCTAATCGCCATCACCTTTAAGGATAACCAAGAGTGGCCTCACAGTTACATTTACCAGCTCCTTCAGCACTCACGGTGCATGCCTTCAGATTGCATGGACTTGTATGTTCAGTTTGTTTAAATGTTCCCTAACTTGATTCTCTTCCACTAAGAGCTGAGTCTTACTTGCTCTAGACTTTCCCACTGGTCTCAGGGGCCTGGGATTCCTGAAGGCAAGTCTTACCAGTAAAAACCAAGGTGAAAAAGGTATTCAGTACCTCAGCCTTTTCCCATGTTTTTTGTCATCCATGTAGGCCTCCTGCCAGCTTTGCTTGCTTTGTTGCACATTGGATGGACTATTCTTGAGATTGGAGGAGGTGATCCTGGAAAATGAACTAGCTCTCGTGAAGGCCTCTTCTCTCCAGGATTGTCTCCCCTAGGATTCTTCCAAGCGGGTCCCTGAACAAGCCAAAGTCTGCTTTTCTGGAGTCCACGGTTATGATCCTGCTATTTGCCTTGTTCCCTCCTCACTGGATTCTGAACTCCACCATCTCATGGTCGCTACAACCAGGCTGCCCCCAGCTTTCGCATCCCCAACCAATCCTTCCTTATTTGTAAGAAGGAGATCCAGGCAGAGGGTCTCCCCTTTTCAGCTCCATGATCACTTGTGTTAAGAAGTTGTCATCAATGCACTGCAGAAACCTTCTGGATTGCTTGTGCCCTGCTGTTTTGTCCTTCCAGCAGATGTTAGGGTGGTTCAAGTCCCCTGGGAGCACCAGGACCAGCGAACATGAGGCTTCTTCCATCTGTCTGAAGAAGGCCTCTTCTGCTCCTTCCTGGTCACGTGGTCTGTAGCAGACACTTCCAACAGCCATTGCCCGTATTGGTCTGCCTGCTAACCCTGACCCATGAGCTCTCAACTGCCTCTCTCCCTAGGCAGAGCTCTGTGCATTCCTGCACCCTCTTAAATAGAGGGCAACCCCCCCCCCCCCCGCTTGCCTTCTCGGCCTGTCCTTCCTGAGGAGCCTGTATCCATTCATTGCAGTACTCCAGTCGTGTGAGCAATCCCCTCATGTCTTTCTGTGATCCCAATGAGATTGTAGCCCTGCAACTGCATGCACACCTCTAATTCCTCCTGTTTATTCCCCATGCTGCATGCGTTAGTACTCAGGGACTTGACAGACACTTAGTCATGCTAATTTCCCAGAAAAGGTAAGAGGGCTTCACCCCTAGAGTTTGCTGTCGTCTTAGTGCTTCCTTATTTGTTTGTATAAGCTTGAACTGGGACCCCTTCAGCTCTGTTTTGCTGTTGACAAGGTCTGTCTTGTCCCCATCTTCCTGCTCCCTTTGCTTGCTAGCCTGGTCTACCACTTCCTTATTTGATTGTGGGTCATCATCTCCCTCCCCTGTTGTTCCTAGTTTAAAGTTATTTTCACCAGGTTGGCCAGTGTGTTGGCAGAGATGCTTTTGCCCCCTTGCTCTTCCTAGCAGTCCTCGATCTTGAAAGAGAGTTTCACAGTCATAAAAATCAAATCCCTGTTGTTGACACCAGCTACGCAAACAATTGTTGATACACGGGATCCACCCACTGCTCCTCGAACCCTTCCCCCTCCACCAGTAGGATCGAGGAGAAAATCAGCTGGGCCCACATGCCCTTACCCTTCACCCCCAGCGCCACATAGTCATGCTTGATACTCTCCAAGCCTCCCCTGGCTTTGTTGTTGGTGCCCATGTGGAAGAGTAGAAGGAGTATTTGTCCAAGGGCTGGACAAGCCTCAGCAGTCTTTCCAAAACATCCTGGATCTGAGTCCATGGCAAGCACCGAACTGCCCTAGACAGCAGATCAGGGTGGCAGATAGGGGTCTCCATCCCCTGCAGGAGGGAGTCTTCCGCGGCTATCACTCACCACTTCCTCCTGATGCTGTCATAAAACAGATGTGTACCCTCTTTCTATTTTAAATAGTTGTATTTGTGTTATCTTTTGTTACATGGTACAAGTAGTACAAAATTTTCGTGAGAGGTTGATATATCTTTCTGTAGAACATAAAAATTGTTTTACTCCCTTATATGGTAGGTTACCTAGATAACTTAAAAAATAAGTCCAAATTTGACCAGTAACTTCTGATGGATATATGTGAATTAGTCAGCGTTTCTATTATGATCATCTGAAGCTCATTTTAGTATGAAGTTGATGTTTGTTTTGTGAATGTGTTACAATTCACAGATGTGATGATAATCATCATACATGTAAACAGGGAAAAGACCTGTAATGGTGTCCTCGGAAGCAATGTTGTGCCTTTTTTTTTTTTAATCTTTTGTTTCTATCAGTTGAAAGAAGTCTCAGTTTCTTATTTAGAATGTGAAAGTGTGGTGACTTGCAGTTATGGGGCAAAGGGAGACAGGAGGAAAACAGTTCCTCTAGTTGCGGTGGCCTTAATCTTCCTCTCTAATTTCAAGAGTTTTTAATATTGTGCTATAAAACACATTGACTCTGCTATTATACGTAATGTAAATTAGTAGGCTGCTGGTTAGCCATCCTAATATGATTTATAATTGTGTTTAGAGAAGAAGGATTAAGCACAACATAGTAATGAAATAAAAGGAAGGTATTTAGTTTAACTTTAAAGTTCTGCCTTGGATACAAATAATTTAAAACATAACTGATGAGGTTAGATCATAGGCCCATCTAGTCCAGTGTTTTGTCGGTGATGGTGGTTATTGCTGGATCTCTAGGAAAAAGTGTAAGAATTGGCAGTTGTGATACTTCCGTTGCATACTTCCACAGCTTCTGATAAATTTTAGGGATTTCCAGAGTCAAAAGTGATTACCTTGATTTTTTTTTTAATTTTATTTTATTTTTCCATTAGTTTCTCTAGTCCTTAAGGAGTTCATAGTGTTCAACATCTGCAGCATCCTGTGGCAGAGTGTGTCCAGCTTTACGTGCATAAGTGTGAAGAAGAGTGTGTTTTGAACCTCTTTGTGTTAGCTCCTGAGAGTGGTAGCAGACAGCAGTAATCATGAAAAACCACAAGCCAGTTCACCATGTGGTATTTTATATTCACCAGGAATCTCTAAGTCTGTTGGAAATGATGGTATTTTGGGCTTGATCTGGATAGAAAGTAAGGTTTTGGTAAAAGAACTGCTGATAATATTTTTGGGCTGACTAATTGGAACCTGATTTGGTAAAATGGAAGGGTGTACAAAAGGAGATCTTGAATGACGATTGCCTGTTTCAAAAGAACAGACAAAGAATTTAAAGATCTCTGAGTGAAACAGTTGCGCTAATAAGGCCAAGGACTTGAACATGGAGATGGCCTGTGATTCCTGTAAGTTCAAGAGAAAAAAATTGTAGAAAAGGGTTAAAAAGCTAACTAGATGAATAATCCTTTATGAACAGAGATTATAAATCTCTGTTCATTATAAATCTCTGTTCATGGAAAGAGATGGAGAAAAAGACTCATTTAGTTAAAGCCATGTCTTAAGTCAGAATGGTTTTGAATAAAGTTAGAAGTGCTTATTTAATCTGCCTAGTTTGGATTTCAGTATCATTTTCTGCAGAGCTAAAGGGGAAGCTAATTCAGATGAGAATTAGGGATTCACAAAAATAAATAAGTCATGTATAGTACTGGCTATATAGGTGAGTACTGACAGTTGATGACAGAGTGGAGGGCACTGCTGTTTTCTCCAGGATTGTTCGTGACTGTTGATGATTGTAAAGCGACCTTAGCACAAGAAGAGTCAATGCACGCTGTTAAAATTTGCTGATGACGCAAAATGTAAAAGCACATACTCAAGCATATTAGGCCATTACTGAAGAACTAGGTGACCCTGAAAATTTGAATCACCAGAAATAGCACCTAGTGCAAGCTGTCAGAAAGAGGAATTCTTGCAAAGAACCTTTGCAGTAGGCTGTGAGTTCATTAATTGGCAATGCAGAGAATTAGGAAAAGGTAGATTCTGGAATTTGTTTCTGTTTTGCCGAAGTATGTATTTTGTGACATGCTTTGAAGGAAATATTTTAGTGGTAGAGTATCTAGCGCCTTATAGAACAAGATGATTAGCATTATCCTTTTGCAGCACATACTGCTATTCTGTTCTGCAGTCTGTATTCAGACTGCTTAGTTACAGGAATGCCTTTTTATCAGTTCTCTTAATTCTAGTATTAGCAGGAAAATGCTATATGCTTAATAAGAACTTGCAAAGAGTCAGCAAAACAGTAGTGAGAGAATCTATGGAAAAAAATTTTCTTGTGTTCTATACAGCCATATAGAGAGAATATTTATGAAGCTATTTGTTTTGGCTCTGTGGGAAGTCTTTACAAAAACAAAACAAAAAATGGGGAGGATCCTTTTTGTTTATTATCTTGGAAAAATAAATGGGAATTGGTCACTCATGCAACTATGAATACAAGTAGTGTATTATGAATCTGGCGGCCTGAACTGTCCATTTCTGAAATAGGGCAGATAATTAGTAGTTTTCTGGAAGTTTTCCAGAAACACAGCTTGCCAGAAGTTTAAGGCTCTCGCTTCAAACATCTCCTTTCCTGGGAAGAGAATTTGGCCCTTCTCTCAGGGCAGTAGAGCTCTCTTGTAAACAGCTACTATGTCCTATTGCTCAAAGAAAGTTCAGGAATGATAACTTTAACATTTTAGAATTAAGAAATGATTTTTATTCTGATTTGGGAAGGAAAAGAACAATATTAAACCAGTTATTATTGAACCATTCATTTTGCAAAACTGCTACAAAATTTTGATTCAAAAATCGAGTAGGAACAGTTCTTTCCTACTTCCCAGGACTTCCAGGAACAGTCTTCTCTGCTTTTTTGGAATTATTAATACAAAATGACTGGGAAAAAAGTCTGCTGCAGTTGTTTATAAAAGCATCAGTCTAATGCTAGCATCTGGAGTGCTTGATACTTTGTTTAAAAAAAAACCAAAACTATGAGAGTTCTGCAAATCTTTGAAGATTGTGCTGTCATGGGCCTTATTATATGACCGTAATAGCTGTTGCAGAGATTGAGGGCAAAAGGAGACTAGGGAATGAATACATATGGCCAACAGATCTTGAAGAGCTGCTGGCAAGTAGCCCTCTTCTAATTTTTGTTCATATGAACATTTGTGGTACACTGTGATTCTAAGCAGTGCTGTCATTTTTAGTCTTTCTGGAGGTGGAACACAGAATTTTTCAGGCAGCTGTGGCTGGGATCAGTTTGTGACTTACCCAGATACCTTTGTAATGATGTAATGCTTAGATTCCTGTGGCTAGTGGATGGGACTAGAAGGCCTGTGTGGATGGATTAGGGATTAGGCATCCACAGATCTTTGCAGCCATGTCATCTCAAATTCTAACACAGTGTATGTGAATGCATAGATCCGTAGTTGTCTTCCTCAGGGGAAGAAATCTGATGTCGTTATTAGGTTTTTGTTTTTTTTATTGATCAAGAATTCTGAGACATGTCTATATTTTGAATATCGATAAAGGAGCATTCTGTGGGACATGAGGACAAACCACTACAACACTGCTGGCTTTAGAGCCTATTTTTGTACACTTATTCTGTTATACATGACGCTCCTGGAAGTGCCCGAGGGGTCGCTATGTGGCTATGGATCACTTCACTCTTTCCAGCAAATGAAGTTCCCTGGCTTGGTTTGCAAGTGGGAGATAAATTAGCTTGTTATACTATGTAATTCTGCTTACATTACAATTAGAGGAGGGACAAATTTGTTCTGATGGACAGCTTGGCTGTTCTCTGTAATGCCAAAAGGGTGATGAAACCTTATGTCATTTTGTTTCTTGGAATTGACTTTGGATAGAAGATGATCAGTAGGACTTAAATCAGGGAGAACTTCTTGGGGCTGTGGAATCTTACAGTATACTTAGATGAGCGAATTTTCTTAGAATTGATCTCACTAGAGGTCTGTTCTTGGAATGACATCTGAAGACTGTGATTTCTTGCAGCTCACTTTAAAGTATTACAAGTGGCGAAGCGGCAGTTTACTCAGATATTTTGAAGGCCAGATAGCTTGTGACTGACTGAGTCCAGAGATAAATCCACTGACTTCTTCAGGCCTTTACTCCTTTATGGAGTAGTCTTGATTCTGTCATTATATGGCAAAAGTTCTAATTCACCTGTGCTTCATAGCTTTAGACAAACTATTTAAAGTCTCTTCTAAAATATCTGCCTCTTGGGGCTGTGATGATTAATTATGTAACCTTTGAGATGTACGAGCAGAAATAGACATAAGTATAGGTGAGAGATGCTTTATAAGCTAAATTTAGTTATGAAAGAGAAAACGTTGGATTGATGCTCATCTGTGGTAACTTGCAAGTTCTCTTTCCCCCATTTATGTTCCTACACAGTTTGGCTAAGTGGTATAAACTGCTTGGATTTATGCTTATTTGGGCATTACTGGGTTTTTTTTTCCGTGTGTGAGCTTTCTTCTCTATAAGCAATGTATTTTCATGGTCATTAACATGGAGCTCATTCTGCTAAGTAAAAAAAGTTTTTTAGGGTGTTTGTTCTCTTTCTGAAGGTAAAGAGTGTAAGAGTGTAATTTATATACTTTTTAAAAATTAGCCATAAAGGCTCCTTGCTGTTAGACTAAAAAGGTGCACAGTGCAACTCACCATCTATGTACTAAAAGTAAGAAGTCTAAGAGCAACGGTAGCCAACTGATTTGACAGTGGAGGAAAGAACTGCTGTGGTAAAGTAGATGGGGTAAAGTTCACAGGTCTTGCATTGTTGTTTGAGATGGCACATTTAGGCAAGTGCTCATAATTTTCACGTTATTCAGTTCACATGAAGATAGGTAGGAATGGGATTTATTTATTTATTGAAAGGAGTGAATGAGTTTACCAACTAGGAGAAGAAAAAGAAGAATAAAAGAAAAGTCTTGTTCCAGAAAAACTTGGGGTCGGGAATCTGGAGGAAGCATGGCAGTTCATTCAGATGATCCTTAGTAGGAGAAAATTGAGGAGGATTGCTCGCCATATCAAGCGAAAGGAAATAGTAGTCTGTGCACTGAAGAGCAGGAACAAAATCCTTAAGTGGAAGAGGCATAAGGAAAATGCCAAGGAATAGGACCTTTGCTTTGGGGAGGAATCATTTTCAGGAGAAGAGGGTGGAAAAAGGCTTACTTTTATTGATGCTATTTGACCTGTTTTGGTTTTAATAGAAACAAATTTTTATTAAGGATCTTTCATTCTCAATGCTTAGTTGCAGCTTTTTGGCCAAGAAGGAAAAATTGAGGTAGCAGCACTGTCTGATGCCAGATAGCATAAATCCCTGTCACAGAGACCATGATAAATTTGCACTTTAAAATATCGGGAAGGATAAATGTTGCAGTACATGCATATAAGGTATGCAGGAAGAACACATTCATTATGGGGGTGGAAAAAGAATAGCTGGATAGATAGGATGGTATATAATCTGAAGTATTTGCTGCCTTTAAAAATGTTAGTTTCGTTTTAATGTTACAAATACTGAGTAATTTTTCTCTTATATTTTTAACAGACTCTGAAAGCAGATCCAGAAGAACTATTTACAAAACTAGAGAAAATTGGTAAGGGCTCTTTTGGTGAAGTTTTTAAAGGAATTGACAATCGGACTCAGAAAGTGGTTGCTATAAAAATTATCGATCTAGAAGAAGCAGAAGATGAAATAGAAGACATCCAACAAGAAATCACTGTGCTGAGTCAGTGTGACAGCCCATATGTAACAAAATATTATGGATCCTATTTAAAGGTAAGACGCTCATAGATGATGGTGATGTGATTTTTTTTAAGTAATTTTTTTCTGTCATCCAGTTATAACTGTTTTCATGGGCAAGGTTATGATTCAGAATTCATTTGAAGAAAAATGAAGTATGTGACTGAACTTAATGGAAGAAAACTCAAGAGTGCCTACAGCATTTCTGTACAAAAAGAAATTCATTTGAGTAACATCAATTTGCAAAGTTCTTTCTAAGTAATGATCTACATTCTCTGGATGTTAAAAGAATGTAACTCTTTAATCGTTGTTTACTTTCAGAAAACATAATCCTAAATCTGTCAAAATATTAAAAACTATGCAATATCAGCTGTTTTCCTAAGTTTGAAAATTTTTGTCAAGGTTTGAATTAGTAGCAAATTTTAAGTTCTTTTTTAAGGAGACTGAACCTAGTCTTGCTCTGAGTAGTTTAAACATTAAAATGAAAAAGTTAATTTATTTGTAGAAGACAGTACATTAGCCATAAGTGTAAGCTAATGGAAGGGGTTTCCAGTAACTACCTCTTGGATCTGTTCCACCAGGCCCTTCTCCTCCCCCCATATTAATTTCAGAGTTCAGTTTTAAAGGTGCCAAGGAAAGGTTTTTTTTAATTGGCTGGATATAGAGATTTATTGTTTCTAGAAGGTAGTGAAACCACCTGGAACTTTTGGTACTACTTTCTTTATTTGGTCAGACTCGATGCCCATGTGGATAGCTTTCTTTTATGACAGTGAGATGGCAAGCTGGAGAGAAGAGATTGTTCGCTTGAAAGGACTTGAAGTTATAAGTAAGCAGAATAGACTTTTAAGTTGATTTTCAGGCTGCTTTTGCCTGTCTAGAAATAATCTGCTTTGTCAGCAAAGACATGAAGGTTCTGGAAGGGAGACCCTTTTTTGTCTCTGGATTTCTGAGATTTCCAGTTGATTGCCAAGAAAAAGGACTTTTTCCCTGAATCCGGGAGATGCATAACTGAAGGGCCAGTTTGTCCTTTCCTCTTTATGCTCTGAACCAGTCTACTTGGACAGCTTATCATTGAGGGCACTGTGAATTGTTTCAGACCTGATATCCTGTTACCTGTACTGTACTTAAAACCTAGGTGTAGCATAGATCTATAAAGCATCAGGAGGTGCATAATTGATAAACTTGTAATGATCTCTTTATTTCTTCTTTTGAAATTTCTTGATCTAGGTTTGGTAGTTGTGTGAAGCATGGCACATAGAGAAAGCAAAAGCAGAATTTCTTTCCTTGTGGGCTTTCTCCCTGCTTCAAATCTTCTCATTTTACAGGAGAACTTTGGTGAGTGAAGATAATACAAGATAATGAAATATTACAGAAGAAGTGAACTAGAACACAGGAAGAATAGTTAGGAGTTTGACGGAAATGCTGCCTAATAGTTTTTAAAGTACATAATAGCAGTGTGCCTGAAAAAGAAAATTTACTGTCCAAACCGGAGCTGAACGAATGTCAAAAGTTTGTGAAGGCAGTACTGGCAACTCTTACTTTCGCTAAGTGAAAGAGAGAGGAGACTGTAGGGCTCAGTGGCTGCAATGGGTTTGGTTTAAACACCAGAAGTGTCATAGGTAATGTTGGTGCTTACTGCTTTGAGGAGGGCCCTCTGATAATACTTGTTCCTTCAGCATCCCTCCTGTCTGTTGTAGCAGTCTGTGAATTTTCCAGGTTGATGTGTGTGTTTTTTGTTTTTTTTTTTCTTAACAGACTGCACTAACAGTGGCTACATAAGACTCAGTTACGTCTGATAGCTACAGGAGGAACATTTAGCTCTTTCTAAATGTACAGCTAGTCATGTTTATTCATTACTCCAGGGCTCTGTAGATATGTAGATTCCTTTTCAAGACACTTTATGTGGTACTACAGAAGTTTTGGTCTTCTGAAAAACCCATAGTTTTTTATTTATGCAGTTAAAAATTAATGTGCAGGAATTAGGTGATGCTGAAGCACCAAAACTTTGTAAAGGAAACATTATGCAGTTGTAATAGCTTTTTAAAGTTAGGATCAGATCTATTATTGGGTAGTAATGCTGTGGAATAATTTATATGTATATTTAAGAAGGAATATGTTAATGTTTAAATGAATTGGTTAATATTCTTGGCTAGGAATCTAAATTTATTTGCTGTAGAATTTTATTGTCTTTGCAAGCCAGGACTGGCGTATGTAGTTCTAAGGGTCTGATCATTTTCTCACTCTTTCTCCATCTCCAGGAACGTTCTGTATGTTAACATTCCACATTTTGAGTGATTAGGAGACATTTTTTCTTCCATGTTGGATAGTTTAGCACTTGTCACAAGAGGAATACTGATTTTTTCTCACAGAGTGAACTTCTGTGAAGTGAACAAGTAGACAAACTGTAAGATCTTAGGGTATATTACCAGCCACCACAGCAGTTGTGATCGCTTCTGTTTGGAAGATTTGGATTTCTGTATACAACCACCACCGTTCAGAAAAAGGATTCTCTTTCTCCAAAAGCTGTGCAGCGGGATGTATGCTGACCATGTGTCTGGTGGATCTTGGATAGAAAGAGGTAGCATTGATAGAGAATTCTTAAACTGATTTTCTGTAAATTATGTATGGCAGACAAAAAAACAATTTCCATCTCTCTCTATCTCTCTCTCTTTTTTCCCTTCTTCTTGCTTCAGATCAGTTTTGTTTCCTTAGGTTTCTTACATACACTTTTGTGAGCTAAATGTGTGTACTTTGTTATATGATTACACTTTTCTCCCGAGTATTCCCATATCAATTATTAAGTAGGAAGGAGTAGGTTTATGAGAACTTTTGATTTTTATGTTGCTATAACAAGTTCCAAGACACTGGAAAAGAAGAATTTGTACCCCGTCTGGGACGCTGCAGACTTTAATATATGATGTCCTCTTCCAGAAAAAGTTTATGTAATTGCAGAAGACCTCTCCTGATATCTTTTAAAATATCTGACAGATTTTAAGATGCATTTGGTATTTTCAAATGTGGTTAATGAGCAGTGCCAAAAAGTGTGTGACCTCATATATTTTTGAAGATTCTTTAGGTAGCCTGAATATTTAGGTGGTGTTTTTTTGTTTTTTAAATGAATCATCTGTCTCTGAGAAATCCTTGTATTGGTCTCATTCTCTCTCGTTCCACGCTTGCTTCAGCTGAGCTACTTGACAGTACATGCCCAGTGTGTAGAGGGATCTGCTGTGTGAAATTTTGTAAGGCTTATATGATACTACTGTACTTTCCTGAAGCCTCCTACTATCTTCGGATGATGTTTGTGAGAATAGCTTGTCAAGCTTTTGGTATCTACTGCCTAGTATACATGGAAGTACAACTTAAAATGAGTATATAATTTTAATGATAATTATTTTGTCCTAGAAATTTACATTTTTAACTCATTTTAGCTACGTGTTAGTGCAGGGTAATATATCCAAATTTGCCATGCTGAATTTTCTTACTCTAAAAATTGTTTAATATCGCAGCTACCTCTTGTCAGAAATACATTTGCTTTGCCCCAATTATTTTTAAATTCAGGGACTAAGCCATGCGGGAAGTATTACTACTTTAACATGGAAAGTGAGTCTTATATGAGAAGCAGCTTATTGCCTGCACAGAGCAAATCTGTTCCCTCTAGACTTTGTCTGTTATTGGAGGTTTATGTGTAATTGCTGTAGTCAGAGTTTGATCGAGCAGAGCAATAAGCAGTAGTGAAGTGGGTACTAGTTTAGATTGTCACTATGAATATAAATTAATTTGAGGAAGTTCTTTTTGCTAGAAACCCCAAATTCTTTATACAAAACAGAAATACAAGTACTCAACTTCTTTCTAAAGTCACATTTTTAAAATATGATGTCTTCATGTTCCCATTCTGTAAGGACAAAGGGTTTCTGTCTATGGTAGGACTTAAGTAAGTAAGTAGCGTGTTACTCTTAAAGTGTATCACAGTGACATGATTTATGTGGATACATATCTCTAAAGGGCATACTTCTCTTTATCTGCCATGGTGTGTCAAAAACCTGTATCAGTGTTTCCTAATGAAATTGGCGTGTGTGATGATCTCCCCTGCCATGATGTGATTAAATGTTCCACAGATAGAAGAATTAAATCTCTTTTTAAATCCTTATAAAATTCATTTATGAAACCTCTCTGGGTCTATTGCCTTCTTCAGATTTTAGGTAGCAGCATTCACTGCCGCCTCTGTAATGGAATAGGAACTCTTTGTATTTCTTTTCAGATTTATTTTTTATAAAATTGTTTAAAATTATCTGCCCTCTCTTCTGAGTTTTGCCCTACTATACCTCTTTAAAAGTATTGCTACAAAATGTTTTTATTATAACAATTTTCTGTCTAGGAGTCTGTCCGCTCTGTTTTATGCATCTTACTCTGCTTTACTGATTTTTCCAGAGATTAGTTTAATTTGCTTCTAAAGTTGCTTCTCTTGCTCTTTCTTGGCTAAGTTGTTTGGAATCTGTTTTAATTCCTGAATTGAGATGGCTCTCTGATACTTTTTCTCCAGTTTTGGTTAATAACTTTCATCACTGCCTTATAATATTTTCATATTTCTTTGGTCTTGAATTATTTTTAGAAATATATAGGAGACAATTTATTTGTTGTCTTATTTTATCTTTAAATAGTTGAAGAATAAAGTTTTAGTTAATCTCGGGCTTTTTATATATATGCATATGTCTATAATATGTATAAATAACAGCTGAGCTTTATATTAAAAAAGCTGAAATTAATGTATATATGTATATATAGATATGTATATTTTTAAAAAGGATTAAAAAAATGCTTCTGTCTTAGACATCTAAATATACAGATGAGTAGTGATAGGGCAAATGATCACGAAGTATTCTCAGCATCCAGTATAACCAGGTACTAGTGATACTGCACCAGTATTGAACTAGTTTTGTAACATGCATAAAACCCCCAACTATAATCTTTCAGCTCATGGTGCTTCATTCTTGAGATGTATTTTTCTAGCACGCTTTTCAGCTTTTGAGATATCTTCTTTGGAACATCTTAACTCAATGAGGACCAGACTTTGGGTGTCATTTCACACCTCCTTTCCCCCAAACAAACAATTTCCTGTTCTGTAAAAGTATTTTAAGAATTCTTAAAAAAAAAAAAAATCTTTGAAAAGAGCTGACTCAAGCTAGGTGCATAAAGGATAGATTATGCTCATTTTCCTTTTGGTCTTTACACATCTATCGGTTATTTCTGGCTTTAGGACATAATACATCCATTGCTGTAAGCCAGGCTGGTGTTTCTATATACTGCAAGAGAATAGAAAATGGCTTCTAATCAAATTTTTATGAATGACACGATATGCCCTCATGAAATAATATGTGCTACTTCTATGAAGCTTGATTAAATGGGCTCTGTAGAGTAAGTTCAGGCAAACAGAGTCTAGAAATCATGATTTCTTTTGAAAAGCAGTGATTCGGAAAATAATTTGTAGTTTATTTTAGATAATCACCTGAGCATGAGGTCTTTAAATAATGTTGTGGCTCAGCAAAAATAAATCCTGTATTATCCTGTATTAATTCAATACTTGCTGAATTTAAAGAAGCTGAAGCTTCCATGCTTAAACTCAAGGATGTTAAGGTAGATATGTTGAATATCCTTGCTAAAGTGATATAAGTTATTTAATTTTGAATGCAGGCATTTACATGTGGCTTCAATGTGTTTTAAGTCAATGTCTTTTTGCTTTGTGCCTTTAATTGGTTTACTTTAACTTTTCTGAGCATCTGTGAGCTGATATGACCCAGCATGTGTGCTGTAGATCACCCAGAAGTTAATGGACTTAGTGCGTTCTGTCATTTGATCTAGCAGGCAGCCTGTGGCTGGTTACATCATGCTTGTCAGAATGGAAGAGCAGAGGTGGGGTTTTCCCGCCTAACATTAGGACTGCAGAATTCACTGCAACAGGGGCTGCTACCTCAGCAGTAGCAGAAGGGAAGCATGTTAGTAGTTTCTTGATGTTCAGTCATCTGTGTTATATGCTCTGCCCCACAGCAGCAGGTAATGCCTTTTCGGACTTGACTTTTGCAAACTGCTATTATTGAACTTCAGGGTGGGGTTAGGGACACATAAATGGAAAAGAGCTACGACTGTCTGACATTTCTCCTGTTACAGGTGCAGGCACCATTGCTGTTACTGCACTGAGCGAGAAGTTGAGGACGTGGAGTGCCTTCTCTAGTCTCTTGACGAAAGCCAGATGGAATTGTCTTATCCTGTAGGAGTGCCTGCAGCTGAAATGTGAAGGGAACTGGCATTTCAGATCCCGGCCTCTCTTACTACAAGCGTTTTAGAACGAAATGAGGCACTGCTCCCTGGGAGACAGTTCCAGTACTGGCAGGCTTGCTTCCCTCAGTGGCCCTAGCAGCAGAGGAGCAGAATGATGCCTGCCTTCATATGGCCATATGTGAAACTGACATCTGGGCGGACTACCCTGAAGGAGGTAGTGAAAGAGTTACTGTAATGGTTCTTTTAGGCTCTCAGATCCAGTTGGACTATTGAGACTGGATCTATTTAATTTAAAGAACAAGTTGAAAGCTTAGTTGATAGCAGTCCGAAATGGTCATAAATAAGACCAAGGCAAGAGCATATGAAAGAACACATGAGCTCTCTAGCACAGGTGTTTTTCCTGTGAGGCGCTGTTTTCGTATTTAAAAAGGATTGGTCTCTCCTCATTTCAGGGATGGTTACCTTGCATCTCTGAACTTTTGCTCATACGGTTTACAACTTGTATGTTTGTCTGTAGCTGTGGCCTTTAGTGAATAAGGAGTCCCTTGTTTGCCTTATCTTCATTCAGAGATACTGTTTTGCATTGTGACTCTGTAAGCTTTTGCTTCTAGAATCTGCATCATATTATCTTTCTGTCTGAATCTGTGTAGTGAAAGGTGATGAGTTCAAGAATTTTCCTATTTATCAGTGTAATCAGTTCTGAACTGTTGCTCTTGGTAAATAATTCTTACTGTATGAGCATATTGATTTTTGGGGGGGTGTCAGTAATGTATCTCAGAGAAAGTGGAGAGTTTGTGATAACTGTATTTCGTATTACCTAGCGCTTAGGTAGTTAACCTTGCCATGTCATTCAGATCTTGAGCTTTCTAAATTTTGATCTAAACAATGTAAAACATCCATTTTTTTTTTTAGAAGAAATATGTTTGCAGTTTTGTGCTTATTGTAATGCCCTTAAAAGCTACCTCTGTGCTCCTCCAATTGCTGGCTTCTGTATGCTATGAAATATATTCCTGTGCATAATTTCACATATCTTGGTAACTGCCTTTAGGCTGATCTGACAGCTAGCTGCTGCTGAAACAGGCAATCTTGTTCCACATCCTACTTTGTGTTTCTACTACTTCTCTTGCACTTGTTCCACAGACTGCAGCATGACTTGGTTCATCTGGGAAACTAGTCCATCAACACCTTTCCTCCTTCCTTCCAAAAAAACCCCACCCTCTGAAAGACAGAACCCAAACCCATATGGATTAGCTAGTTCAAATCTGTAGCTTCAAGATTGCTAGATCCAGTGCAAAAAGAGAGGTGGAAGGAGATGGTCCAATGATTGGGAGGTAGAGGAGAGCAGGACAACCCTTCTTGGTAACAGCTTGCTGCTGGATTAGCTGTAACATGAGATACAAGGGTATTTGTTCTTGCCATACAGATCCAAATGGCATAGCATTGCTTTCTAGAAGTATGTAATATTGTTTAAGTCAAATATCCTTCTGTATTTTGCATGCTAACTACTAGCTTGCTGCTAGTCTTTGAGATACTTGAAAAGGAAGTACATCCAGGTGCAAGGTTTTTCATCTGCTGCTGAAAGAGGAAGTCCAGCTCTGCTGTGCACCTGGCTGTTTCCTTCACTTCCCTGCCCTAGCAGTAGGGGCTATTTAAACTTTCAGGGAGGTGGTTCAGCTCCTTGAACTGGCAGGAGATTAATTACTTTTGTTCATTAAGCATGTGGTGGGGAGGAGTGAAAAGGGAGCATGGAATCAGATCGTTCAGGTAGGCATAAGGTTTTATGGGAGCACACAGCCAATTCACTGTTTATGAAACTTCTTAAATTAGCAAACAGTGCTGCTGAAGTGTGTGTATATGTATTTGTGTCCTGCTTCAGGAGGATCAGTTCCATGGTCCGGTTTCCCATATCGTTGTACAAAGAGGTCTTCTGGCACAAGGAGGGGAGGTAAAGGTTTTTCAGCTAATAGGAATGCAACCTACAGCACTAGTAGATGGCTGTTAATTTACTGATCTGCTGTTCTTAGGAACCTCTAAAACATTTGCTGCTTTGATTGAAAATGACACTCTTTATACCTCTCCACCGTAATCTTGCTGTATACCTTATGAGGTTGTTATGTGAGTGTCGTATCTTTAATGATATCATTAGATAGTTTGTACTTCTCAGTTAATATTCTTTTATGATTTCAAAGTATCAAGGCATTTATGCAGTTCTTTGTCAGATAAATTCTACTAGTTCTTCATATGATCTGTATGGAGATAGCTGTTTAAGTAGAGAAAAGTCACATGCTTTATGCACACAAAGGAGTATATCTGATGGCAAGCTATAGATAACCAATAAGCGTATTAAAATAGCTGAATATACAACTGTTAGAAACTGTTACTTTAAAAGCTGTTTAGAGACTCAAAACTACTAAACTTCAGAAGAAGAGTTTCACTGTGAGTAGGCATATCTACTGTATTAGTTATAAAACGTTGTGTTTTTTTGTGTTCGGGAACCAATGTTTTCAATGATGTTCTTAAGGTTTGTTTGTCACCCCAGTCTTCAAAAAGGGCAAGAAGGAGGAGCCAGGGAACTATAGGCCTGTCAGCCTCCCCTCCATGCCTGGAAAAGTGATGGAACAGCTCCTCCTGGAGGTCCTCACTAAGCATCTGGAGGACAAGAAGGTGATCAGGAGTAGTCAGCATGGATTCACCAAAGGGAAATCATGCTTGACCAATCTGATAGCCTTCCGTGATGGAATGACTGGCTGGGTGGATGAGGGCAGAGCAGTGGATGTTGTCTCCCTGGCCTTCAGCAAGGCTTTGGACACTGTCTGCCATCACATCCTCGTAGGTAAACTCAGGAAGTGTGGGCTAGATGAGTGGACGGTGAGGTGGACTGAGAACTGGCTGGACGGCCGAGCTCAGAGGGTTGTGGTGAATGGCGCAGAGTCAAGTTGGAGGCCTGAAGCTAGTGGTGTCCCGCAGGGGTCAGTCCTGGGTCCAGTCTTGTTCAATGCATTCATCAGTGACCTGGAGGAAGGGACAGAGTGCACCCTCAGCAAGTTTGCTGATGATCCTAAACTGGGGGGAGTGGCTGACACACCAGAAGACTGTGCTGCCCTTCAGAGGGACCTGGACAGGCCGGAGAGCTGGGCGGAGAGGAACCTCCTGAAGGTCAACAAAGGCAAGGGCAAGGTCCTGCACCTAGGGAGGAATAATCCCATGCAGCAGGACAGGCTGGGGGTTGACCTGCTGGAAAGTAGCTCTACCGAGAAGGACCTGGGAGTGCTGGTAGACAACAAGTTAAGCATGAGCCAGCAGTGTGTCCTGGTGGCCAAGAAGGCCAACGGTCTCCTGGGGTGCATGAGGCAGAGTGTTGCCAGCAGGTGGAGGGAGGTGATCCTGCCCCTCTCCTCAGCCCTGGGGAGCCTGCATTTGGAGTACTGTGTCCAGTTCTGGGCTCCCCAGGACAAGAGAGACATGGCACTCCTGGAGAGAGTCCAGCGGAGGGCTCCAAAGATGATGAGGGGACTGGAGCATCTCTCCTCTGAAGAAAGGCTGCGAGAGCTGGGCCTGTTCAGCCTGGAGAAGAGAAGACTGAGAGGCGATCTCATCAACGTGTATAAGTATCTGAAGGGGGAGTGTCAAGAGGATGAGGCCAGCCTCTTCTCCGTGGTGCCCAGCAACAGGACAAGAGGCAGTGGGCACAAACTGAACCACAGGAAGTTCCACCTGAACGTGAGGAAAAACTTCTTCCCTGTGAGGGTGACAGAGCATTGGAACAGGTTGCCCAGAGAGGTAGTGGAGTCTCCTTCGCTGGAGATATTCAAAACCCGTCTGGATGTGATCCTGGGCAATATGCTCTAGAGGACCCTGCTTGAGCCAGGGGGGTTGGACTAGATGATCTCCAGAGGTCCCTTCCAACCTAAACCATTCAGTGATTCTGTTTCTCTTTAGATCTGCTTTTATCATTTACTGCTAAATTTTTAAGCTGTTGTATAACAGTTGAGATAGAAATGATTATTTGGCGATGCTGAGGTTTTTTTCCCTCTCCCCTTTTTTCTTCAGCAGTTTCTTGAAAGAGCAATTTTAGAAGGAAAGGAAACAAAATGGACGTGAATGAATGGTCAGGAATAGAAGGTGTTTATAGCGGTTATTAGATATCAAGACAAGAATTGTGTGGTGGAAAGTGGAAAAAAAGTGGAAAATATTAAAAGGATTCATGGAAGAATGATGCGTTTGCAGGGATTGGAATGATGAGCTTGGCAGAAGTCTGTGCTGAAGGGCTTGGTTGGTTCTAGGGCTTATACATTCTACTGTGTTAGTAGTAAGGATTTTAGAGAAGGAGGACTGGTGTATGGATATTCTCTAAAGGGATGGTGGGATATAATAACTGTGACTGAGAAAGGTACAGGGAAAAGAGGAGTGAAGACTTGCAAACCACAGAGTGAGAAGGCAACAAGGTCTTGGAGTTGTATACGCAAATGGTAAAAGGGATTAAACTAATGGGTAGATTGATATTTGTGCAAAGGATAAGTAAATTTGAGTTTCACCTTTCATTTTAATTTAACTTGATGTAGTGATAAACAGGAACAGATGTAAGCATCACAGCACTCGTTTTCTGGACAGTGAGGGGAAGGGGTTCTTGTGTCTTTTATATTGGAAGTTTGGTTTCTGGTCTAGAGAGGAGTAATTCATAAAACCTTTGACTGTTAATATAAGCTGCTCCAGTGAAATAAGTTTAAGATCTTTAGGTGCATATAGGATGGCATTTTGGTGGAAAAAAGTTTACTAATCTTAGTATTTATTGGATGGCATTTTCCCAGGTAGAAAGTTTATTCATCTAGTAAAGCCAAAGTTTATAAGAAACTATCTTTTAAAGTTTACTTGCTACTTTTGTTGTAATGCAATTCATCTGGAAGAATGAATTCTGTATAATCATGCTAATTTACTTTGCTTCTCATTTCTTATTTTGGGACTTTGTACAGTTTATTAATAACTGCTTGATGTGTCTCACTAAAATTCACTTCCGTGTAAAGCTTTGATTATGGGTTATGTTCTGTGTTACTGCCTTCTTGGTGAATAGAAAAAATGTTGAGATTGGCATAGAGCTATGTAAATCACTTGTTAATCTTTGAACGTCCCTTTAAATACATTTTCTGGGAGAAGATTTGCCACAGATTGCAGGGGTTTTTTTTCCCCATGAAACAGGGACTACCTAGGCTTGGTTACTAAGTAGTTACTTATCTGGTAGGCAGGGAAGATGGGAATGAATATTGTCAACCTTTAGGCAATAAAAAACTTGCATTGTAAAAGAATAATGGTTATAAGAGACAGGGCTTTTCACCCCTTCCCCCCACTCCTTTTTTTTTTCCGGAGAGAAAAGGTGGTAAACTAGCTATAGAGAGGTGGGAGGAGGAAGAGTGTGAACTCGTGCACACCTAGAGTGTTCCAAAGAAGTGGTTACCCAGCCCTTCAGGAAGTGAAATGTGTGCAGTTCTGTAATTGTTATATAAGTTTCTTGTGTTTGCTAGCTAAGAACTGGTTTTGCAGCCAATACGAGAAATATGTGTCTGTGTGCTTCCACTATCACATACTTCAGAAGAGGAGTTATAAATCAAGATTGCCCATTAGTTTGGAGCTCTAGGAAATCATGTGTTTAACATGACATGCCTAGGCTTGTGACAGCTGGACTGTAAAGATTCATTTCTGTGATGGAAGTGCATGTGCCTAGCAAATGTGCCAAAGAGGCTGAGAATGTGGACAGTGTTACAGCTGACTCAGACCAAGGAAAACATGGAGCTTGTGGCTCTGGCATGGTGGCATCCAAACACGGAAGTCTGCTAGATGTCCTGCAAAAGGAGTCTTTATCAGTACTGTGACAGAATTTTGTTTATCTTGGCAAATGGCTCTGTAAGTTATGTTACAAGTAGTTTACTGCTAAAAGAATACATTTAAGGATTAGTTGTGTACTGCCGTGATAATTGCAAGAGGTAATTGTTGAACAGTGACCTACTACATTAGACTGTAGAATACACCGACTAGTATGTATGTCTAGAAAAGACAAAACTTTTTTTTTTTCTTGATCTGAAGAAGGTGGGAATTTCATAGTGCTGGAAAATGAATGAAAATGATTCAAAAGGCAAATAGCTTTATATACATACACATGCACACCCAAATATACACATATACATACACACACGTATACACACACACACAATACTGTACACTGAGGATATCCTGCTTAGTCTGAAAAATCATGCTGCCCATCTTTTTCATTGACTACATAGTGTCCAAAATGGAATGAGCACTTCTTCTCTTTCTTTAGTCTGTTCTGCGTTGGCTGCCCAGCAGATGATTTTTTTTTTTCTCTGTGGTTGAACATGTTAGATGGCTGACAAACCTTAATTAAAGGAAGTAAATGCGCCACATGCAAAACCACAATGATTTCTTTGATTGCAGGGACCTTTTGGCCAGCTTGCAGTAAGGACTTGTGTTTAGAAGAGAACCTTTGGGCTCATCTGTATCTCCCTCCCCTCAAAGGGATGGCAGCCCGAGGACAGCTAGCATTCATCCTGACGCCAAGAGACTTCAAAGGAGGTAAGCGCCTCAGAAATGCTCCCCAGACAAAATACTTCTCATCAGTCCTGCACCCCAACGTGGTAATATTCTTCAGCAGACCATTACCATCTCCTAAAGGTTTCTGTTCTTAGCTCCTTCATGAAAATCTTTGGAGAACTCCCTGAGGCCTTATCAGCTGTTTGCAGCACCATTAATATTCATGGACATATGCATTGCTACCAGTAGTCCTTGTCCATTTGCCTAACAATGTGCCCTCAGCATAAGGGAAGAAGACGCTTTATTCTTCCTGGGTTCATACTCAGACAAACGTTCCTCTCCTTTCCTTATTTTATTTTTCATGTTTTGGATCAGATTCAAAACTTGAACTTTTCTGAGTTCATGATCCTTAAGGATAAAATTAAAATTAGGGAAAAACCTCTGTTTGCTCTCCACAGTCTTAAAAGACTCTTTTTTATGGATCTCTGAATGATTCATTAATACGTAGATGTTTTCCACCTAATTCTTTGTGTGTGTTTAGATTTCTACAGAGCATTATCCTACGAAATATTGCATTTCATTCTGCTGGAGGGAAATATGTCCTTCAGGAATTGTTTTTTCTTGTCAGATGCCATCTCGATGCAGCACAGCTGTTTATATCTTTTAAATGCCTATGGAATAGTTTTTTAGTGGAAAGCTCAATTTAAAAGAAACAGAAGTGAACCATGATGTCAGGAATTCAAACACAGAGATCTCACATTAGCTTTTTTTTTCCTTGCATGCAGGTGATTCGTAGCAATGCTCAGCTCTAGATCTTACTTTTCTTGTTCTTCTTCCGGTAAGCATTTTGCAAAACACACTAAGAGCAGCACCAGAAACAAGAGGAAGATTTTTTTTTGCAGTTTTTTTTTTTTTGGTGAGAATATTTGGGCATAGAGCAGACTTATTAGTGAATAGGAGTTATGTTTGCTGAAGAGATTTCTTCTAAGGGTGTGGATTTGAAGAGCATACTTGGCACTGAGACCGTTTAAGCTATCTCTGTTACTAACTCCTGTGTGATTGCAGGTACCTTATTAACAACTTTTGCCTTGTTTTTCCCTTTGTGACATGAGTATATTATTTATTGGTTTGACTTTTTTCTAACCTAAAAAAGAGCTTTCCAACTATGTCAAGTACTTTTAATAATGGCTGTCTAGCTAACTTTCTTATTCAACTCTACCATATAAATATGAAGAACCTATAGATTGAAACCTGAATATATTAAGGTAGTAAGGAGGAGGGTTGTCCCATAAGCATGCAACCTAATTCTTTTCCAAAGCTATGTGACCGTAGATTTACCTGTGGGTGTTTTCAAAAACTTACAGATCCTCCAGATTTCATTTTAAAAAATGCTTAACGGTCCATACTATGTTGATAGATTCAGTTAGCTTGTTTTTTGCTTGTCTGTTTTCAATAGTTGGGGTTTTTTTTTTTTTTGAATGCTGAGACTTCTGTTACGGTAGTCAGCTTTCATGATTTCATTGGAAATTTTTTTTTAATCTTCTAAATTTCATGTGTATGTATATTGTTCAAGTGTAAGATTTTGGATCGTTTTTCTTAATACATAATCTTTCCAAGAGATACTTTATGTCCGTCCATGCCCCTTCTTCTAGCTTTCAAAAAAGCAAAACAAATATTTAAATTCAAAGAAGGAAATGTTCACAAAACTGCGAATCTCTTTCAGGGAGTTGTTCTAGTACTCCTTCTTATCTCTACAATGTATTACCGAATGTGCCAAAACAAGCAGGAGCACACTGAAGCTGATGTAATCTTGTCAAGTTCATTTTGTTCCTGTAAGACAAGCTAAAGAGAATTACAGGCATGTTTTATTTTTATTCATGAGTTGCCCTCTTCTGTGAGCAGGTGAGAAGGAAATCAAGGCACTTTTTATTTATTTACTTCATTTGAGCAGCTTTCTAATATCAGTGAAAGGCTTTTTAAATATCGTATTTTATGCATACTTTTTTAGGAATTCAGAAAAGAGTAGAAATAGGGCTGAGAATTTAAAGTCTGCTTACTAGTGTCTAATGAAATATCTGTGATGGACATACATTTTGATTATGGGAGAGCTAGCTATATGTGGGAAGTGTTACTCGGAGGCTCAGGAATTCATGAAATGCTTGGAGAATTCCTTCTGATGGTAAATCTGGTTATTGCTTTGTAATTTTTTCCTGGAGGGAACTATTCAAAGTAATATTCTTTCTCTTTGAAGCCTTTCAAATTGATAGAAAAATTCATCTTCTTGGTTTAAGAAACAAATCGGCCTGAACTGCAGTCTTCAATCGTCTGCCAGATACTCTGCTTCAACATGGCTAAATTTTTGCTCATACTTTCTTGATGAATAGATTATCTGAATTTGTGTTTCTTAAGATCTGTTTTTGCTCTTTTTATACTCCAGACCTCCAAAAAAGAATATTAATTTCCAAGGTTAAAGTTAGCTAGTTTGTTACAGCTGTTGATGTTTCAGTTATTCCTTACCTTTCTAAGAGCCTCGAGCTTGAAGATCCTGCTCTAAAACATGGACCATCAGTTGCAACAGGAAGGAGGAGGAAGGGCTTATCTTTGGTGGCTAAGGCAACCTGGGTGGCTCTAGCCTTGTAAATAGTTTCTCTTGTTCTTCGAAGTCAGCAGTTTCCTTTCCATGCTATCTGACCTTCACAAAAACTCCATCTTTAGGAAATAATATAGATTTGATTTTTAATGAAATCTATAATGACATTATAGCTTCCGTCTTTATAAACTGATACACCAGTCTATACAAGTTGATATTGTAGTAGTAGGTGGAAGTAAGTGAAAGCGTATTAACAGATGAATAGCTTGTCAAAAAAAAAAAATTGCAGTGAAGGATGAACTGAATGATGGAGCTTAATGTATCTCCTAAGAAGAGCTGGAATGACAGCAGCTTTCTTTATTTTTTGTAATGAGGCTAAAGAACTTTTTGTTGGTCAGATATGCAAGAAAAAATAGTAGTACTTACTGAGATTGTCTTTAAAAACAAAATGCTACTTTATCATTTTAGAGGCAGAAAACTACACTGTCTTAGAAAGGTAGCCTGAATTAGCACGGAAAAATTTTGTGTGGTTTATCTTCTGTGAAGAGCAATCTAAAAGCTTATGAAAACATTTTATCCATTCTTTAATAATTGACAGATACCATAGGAGCTAGATATAGAGTGGTAGATTCGGTTTGTCCGTTTGTAATGGGAAGAACTTGATTATTTAGTACCCATGCTAACAGAATTGGTGTTCGAATTTGGGAGAAACTGCAATGTAAATAACTTATTTTGTGATCAGTAATTTTATCCTGTTACATTCCTTTCATCTGTCAAAAGAGTTATTAATTGACATTGAGCAATCTAACTGGCATCTCGATAGGGTGTTTGAAGTTCATGGGACATTGCTTACCTTCTCTATCCAAGGATTGTGTACTGGAAAGAATGGCATGAAAGCAGATGGTGGTATGCTATTCATTTTGCACTTTCAACATACGGCAACACTGGGTTTAGCTCTGATTCAATTTTAAATTGAACCAGTAATATATTTATATGTGTAATATTTACAATTAGATAAGAAGTGACAAGAATTAAGGTCATGAAATACAGCAGGATGCATTCACTGATGAAACTATGTATTTACTGAATATATTAATATCCATCGTATACTGATAATCAGTAAACTTTCTTTTATCAAATGGTATCTGCTCTCATACTAATCTATGGATCTAAAAGTTGAATAGAAGTTGAATAAAAGTCCACTAACAACTCGAAAGTCTGCAAATCCTGTGAGTTTCAAGGACCTAATGTCAGTGTGTCAAGTCAAGGGTGGCTTCTCTCTAATAGCCTAAAACAATAATTTTCTTGTACGTGTCAGAGTACTTCAAATATTTTTTATAAAATGATAAGCTCTTGAGGAAAGACTTTTAAAATATCAGTGTACTTCTGGAGATCTTGATACTTGTTTTCAGGTTTGAGAAGGCTGGTGTTGTTCATTTAGTGTCGTTCTGAAATCACAGAATCACAGAACGGTTTAGGTTGGAAGGGACCTCTGGAGATTATCTAGTCCAACCCCCCTGGCTCAAGCAGGGTCCTCTAGAGCATATTGCCCAGGATCGCATCCAGACGGGTTTTGAATATCTCCAGCGAAGGAGACTCCACTACCTCTCTGGGCAACCTGTTCCAGTGCTCTGTCACCCTCACAGGGAAGAAGTTTTTTCTCAGGTTCAGGTGGAACTTCCTGTGGTTCAGTTTGTGCCCACTGCCTCTTGTCCTGTTGCTGGGCACCACGGAGAAGAGGCTGGCCTCATCCTCTTGACACTCCCCCTTCAGATACTTATACACGTTGATGAGATCGCCTCTCAACCTTCTCTTCTCCAGGCTGAACAGGCCCAGCTCTCGCAGCCTTTCTTCAGAGGAGAGATGCTCCAGTCCCCTCATCATCTTGGTAGCCCTCTGCTGGACTCTCTCCAGGAGTGCCATGTCTCTCTTGTCCTGGGGAGCCCAGAATTGGACACAGTACTCCAAATGCAGGCTCCCCAGGGCTGAGGAGAGGGGCAGGATCACCTCCCTCCACCTGCTGGCAACACTCTGCCTCATGCACCCCAGGAGACCGTTGGCCTTCTTGGCCACAAGGCCACACTGCTGGCTCATGCTTAACTTGTTGTCTACCAGCACTCCCAGGTCCTTCTCGGCAGAGCAGGTCAACCCCCAGCCTGTCCTGCTGCATGGGATTATTCCTCCCTAGGTGCAGGACCTTGCCCTTGCCTTTGTTGACCTTCAGGAGGTTCCTCTCCGCCCAGCTCTCCGGCCTGTCCAGGTCCCTCTGAAGGGCAGCACAGTCTTCTGGTGTGTCAGCCACTCCCCCCAGTTTAGTATCATCAGCAAACTTGCTGAGGGTGCACTCTGTCCCTTCCTCCAGGTCATTGATGAATATATTGAACAAGACTGGACCCAGGACTGACCCCTGCGGGACACCGCTAGCTACAGGCCTCCCATGGTTTAGGCTTGTCTAAGAGACCCAAATACCACAAATAGCCACAATGGCAAGTGTCGTTTCCTGGCACTGTCTCAATGCATCGTTTATGGCATCCTACAAAATGTATATTTTTTTCTGATCGATCACTGTATCTTTTATCTGCATGTAAGCTCACATGTGTCCATATGAGTTAACAGATAATAAGGACTCAAATGCTAGCAGTATCCTTATCTTTCATGCTGCAGAACAAGAGAACCTCTACTAATGCAATTGCGTGTTTAGAGGAGATTGCTGATGAGTAAAGAATAGTTGACTGAAATTGAACTTGATGATTTTGAAAAAAGGAAAGCTTATTGAAGAATTCAGATATACGAGCGATCATATTCCTTAGGATGTATTTCTGTTTGACTAACCCTTTCTTCCACTTTTTATGAAGGGTACTGGAATGTCAAATGTTTTCAGCTTCGTTTTGGAAGGGTGGTTTTTTGCTTCTGAGTTGAGCAGATTGCACAGCTTGTTGTTCTAGGGCTGGACCTTCTTCAGAGGGGAAAGGTGAGAGAGCATCTTTGGCATTAGGTCATTCTGCCACCTGGTGGCTTTATAAAGCAGCATGGACTTCAGCAGCATAATAAGAAACACAAGTGTGAAATACAGCTGCCTCTAAAATCTTTCATTTGGAAACAAGGACTCAGTGGACAAGTTTGTTTAAAGTCGAAGAGGAGAAAATCTTTATCTCTGTATCATATTTTTGAAATTGGGCATCTAAGAATCAGTGTGCAAATATTTGAGAAGGTTCTAGTTTGGTACTGTTGTTGGACTTTCCTGATGTTTTCATATATGAAGTTAGCAAAATAGGAATCTCAGTGAGGTGCGGCAACAAACTGTAGCAAAACAGGAATCTCAGTGCGGCAACAAACTGTAGCAGGCAGGAATGCAGTTTAGAGAGTTTATTTGGTTGTGTACATTGCATATCTCAGGGTTCTTTTAATGTGAGTTCTGTGCCGGATAATCAGTATGAAAATTGATAATAAATGTGTACCAGTATTGAAATAGGAATCTCTCTTTTTTTTTTTTTTATCTGTATCAGTTCAGCATATATATCAGTTAAACTGAAATGTTTATTAAACAAAATCGCTATTGAATTCTACTCATAGTCACATACCACATACTGCACAATGTATCTCAGCTTTGGGCCAGTTTGTTTTTTCAGATTAAAGTTCTGTTGAAGTATGTTTTGTCGATTCAGGTATGTTTTGCAATGCTGTAGGTTTTCCTCCTACTTTGTAGATCAATTTAAACTAGTTCTTATTTTGATTAACAAATCTGTTGTATTATTTTGAATATCTAAGTTATAGTTTGTAATTCCTTTTGATCTGTTGTCTTTGATGTAAGTTACAAGTGTTTGTAAATACAGGTTTCCAGTAGAGTTTGGAGATGATTTGTCTCTAGAAAAATGAAAAGCTTTGAGTAACAGATTTTTTTAATGCACTTCTAGAAATACTTTTTATTCTGCTGCCTATTGTGTACCATGAATTTGAGGTGGGAAATACTCTTTCTCATAATAGATGGGAACTTTGTTTCACTTCAGGCATCATTCAAGTCGTGTTTACAGTTGTGCTGCTGTTTTCAAATTGCATTAGCTGACTTCCTTGATTTGGTACTTTTATCTAAATTTTGAAATGCTCTGAAGATCACTTGGTGTTACTACTTTTGAGTGCTTGTAGTCTTTCTCCTTTATGGTTCTCTGCAAACCCTGAATCTCCCAAGAAAGATTTAGGTACATTTTGATTGTTCAAATATACTTTGGCTTGATTGCTTCTGGTGAATCCTGCCTGTTTAATATCACACAGCCAAGAAATGTGTTCTCCATTTTAAAAAAAGTAAAACAAGACATCTCTAAAGATGGACGTCTCCATATTTACTCACATATTTTATTAGCTTCATAATGATTTATAAAGAAATGTTTAATCTTTCTCATGTTTGTATACTTCTTTTGTACAGCTCAAATTTCTATTAAAACGGAATTCTGAGGCTCCAGAAGAGTCTTTTGGTGGATGGTCCTTGATTTTTGCATGTTAGGGGAAGTTCTTTCCCCACTGTAACTGCGTTTTATTTATAACTACTTTCATGATATAATAGTGAATTAATTGAGAACACATTATTAGAGATAAGGTTGCTTTTGCCAGTTTTCTTTTTTGTCCTGTGTGGTTGCAGAGTTAAAATAGAAGTCAAACTGCAAGAAGAGCGAACTAGGAAAGGAAAGTCTTTATAGAAACTCTGCCCTTCAGTAACAGAGCTTCTCTTAGATTTCAAAGCTGTTCCTTTTTCAAGCTTCATGGCATCAAAGAAAAAACCCATGTTCCTACTATGAAAAAATAAACATTCCATATGCCTTCATTAATGTGCTCATTTATATTTATAGAGGAGTAGTGATGCTAAATTTGGATTAGTAGCTCACCATGGCGCCACTGTATTTGGAAGAAACCTCAGTGCTCTGTTGTGACTGATGTTTGAAAGAAGAAAACTGATCTTATTTCAGATCTTAAAACAGAGCGCCTGATGGTGGTAGTCTCAGTATACAAATGTAGTTTTTTGTTGAAAGTATAGTATGTAAGTGCTTTTTCTGATTAATCTACTGAAGATAATTTAGTGCTTTTGGTGTTTCATCCGAAAGGAAAAATGGGGGATGCATACAAAAAAGAGGGAGAAGTACAAGGGGAGACAGAATCTTCAGCTGCCTAAAAAGCAAAAGCAATAATAGGTGTTAGGGAATGTCAAGAGTGCGAGAGATATTGGCAAAGTAATGAAAGAAAGAGGTGCATTTTTCTGGTGATGCCAAAGATAGTTGACAGTAGTGCTCTAGTTGCCTTGCACTGTTGCCAAGTGGCATAAAGTAAGTGTATATGGGTTAACTGATTCTAAAAGTGAAATACGTTTTGGTGAATTGCTTGATAAAATCTCACCAAAAACATTCCTTTGTATTTTCTTGTTAAGCAATTTATGCAGATTTTAAATAAGAAAACCAAGAAAATCAATTCCAGCAAGGATTAGTTACAGTGATAGTAAGATTCACTACAATGGAATTTATTTCTGTTCAGATTTTTCACATGTATGATGAGAACTTAATTGGAGGAGCAGTATATTGGGGAGGATGGTAGAGGCACATTTAAGATCAATTTTAGTTGACTCTAGGGCAATGTAGATAAAGATACCATAATCATAACATATGGCTATTGTTTTACTTCACACAGGGATACAAGTGCAGTTGTGTAAGTGTCCTAAGTGCATTTCCACACCTTACTGAATTTTAGATTTATTTTAAAATGTAATATTACTGAGTTTACTGGATTCATAGCTATTATATTATAAACTGAGAAATGTGACCCCAAGCAATTGTTCATGAAAGCTTCAGGAGGAAAGATTAGGCAAACTTTAAAAAAAAAAAAAGTATGAATCATGATAAAAAGACTGAATTATGATCATATTCAAAACATGACGTTCTTATATCTTTTAAAGTTATTTTATGCTACTTCCAAACTTTTATATTCAACTTGTTTTGAGTATTATCAAAAGTATAAGAATTTGGTAGCTAGTTTTGGGAAGAATTTTTATCTTTTGGGAAATTGTTGTATCCTAATTGAAGTTGTTATTTCTTTAAATCTATGAGATACTTGAGATGTTAGAAAATGGAAGATGTATTTTCTCTTGATTTCTTATGTTTTTTTTTGTTGTGTATGTGAATTTTTTTTTAATTTTCAGTAAGATTAAGGGGTTCAATCTGCCTTACCATGTTCTTTCCTAACTAGGCATTTCTGCTGAAATAAGTGGTAGTGATATAGTTGACATGTTTGTACTTAATTCATCGTTAAATTTTGTATGTACACAAAACTGGAGTATGCAAGCTATTTCATGCTACTTTAAAAGACAGGTTTTCAAGACAGGTTTTCAATGCCTTTTTTTTTTTTCCTTTTTGATATACTGATTGTGTTGACTGACCTCAGGAAGATTTCTGAAGATGAAATGACTCAGAATAAGTCGCCTCTCAAAAGCATGCTTGTTCTGAAACTATTGGGATTGGAGCCTTTGGGCCTCTGGGAAGGTAAAATCTGGGAAACTTAGCCACAAAAAAATAACTATTTCAGGATTATAAGGGATTCTCTTAAGACATGCAATAATTCTTTCAGCATCTCTGGTGTCTGCAGGAAGTAAACATTATGAAACCGCTTTACAAAGATTGTAATGTAGACTTCTTTAAGTTTTAAAATTATTTTTTTTATAAGAGCTATGATCTGCTTCTCTTAAAATATTTTTAACAAGATTGTGTTTGTCAAATACCAGTAGTTGACTCCCGAAGAACAAGTATAGAAATACTTTTATCTGTAAATTAAAGATAGTGGATGGTGAAGGAACTCTAGACTAGGATCTTACCTGAAAATGGTACAACTTGTGAAAATTGAGATAGGTGGAGGGCTGTGTGCTTTTACTTACAAAAGGTGCATTCTGAGGTCAGACAGAGGACAGATGCAGATGTAGTTACAGCTGTAACAATGACTAAAGGGCCTAAGTGATTACTAAGAGCTAGAATTTTCAAATTCTTCACATAATTTTTAAAAAGTTACATTATGCAGTTGTTCGAATGCTCTCTGTTTCACACTCTCACTTGCCTTCTCTTGCACTCACACACTCTCTTTATAACCGTCTTTATAGATGAATATTCAGAGTGTCTCACGTGTTCTGGCTGTCAGTTACTGTGTTCACATTAATTTTTATTTTGCAGATTAAAGTGAATTAATCTTATTGCTATTTATCTGCTCCTTGCTTTATAAAAGATACTTAGGTTTTATGCTTGAATTCTTGTGAGTATTTGGTACATGGCGTTAAAACTAATAAACCGTAATATAACTTGATAATCATAACAAAATGTATGGTTCATGCAGCAATTTCACTTGAATATTTATCTAGTGGATTTATGGCTTTGCTTTAATTCATGTCTCAAGGGTTCTACTGCAAGGGAAAGGTGGACTTACTGCTTCTCCTAGCGTATTTAGGAATAAGACACTGCAAACAGCAGAAACAAATTCCTGAGGCCAGTCTCTTTCTTACTGTAGTATATACAATAGTATATATTGTATTATACGTTTCTGAAATACATCAAGCTTTCCCTTGGAAAAGGGAAAACGAGCTTTTATACGAGCTTAATTTCTTTTAGCTTTTGTATGTGTATGGGGTGTGGTTGCTTAAATCCTGTGAGGTATTTCAGGGTAATTGTAACTCCTCCCAAACTTTGTTACTTGGTAAAACTAACAAATTGCTGTAGCCATCTACAATAAACTTTATTCTCTATCTTTCTCATTGCTTTCATCTTTCTTGAACATAGTTGTCCAGAATTCTATACCGTATATCAGATGAATAAACATTAGAAGAGAAAATTTTCCAGTATTCTTCCTTAACTCATAACTTACCTGTTTTAGATCCATCTTTCAAGAGAATGAAACAATTCAGTGATTTGAACAATACATTTTAAATGAAATTCAACTTACACAGGAGTTAAGCTTATTAAGGAAAATATTTTGAGTATCTATACTAATGAAGATAATAAAATGAAGACATTTTATAGTAATGAAAGGAAATATATTTTATGTAATGTAAATAATATTTGGTATTCTGAATGTCTGTATTAGAGTTTTTAAATGTAAATGTTTATTCTCTGCTTGCACTGCCTGACCCCTGTCCGTCTTGTTTCCTGTCTCACCAGATAGTTTTACCAAAACGTACTAATGACTGTCATAAGAACAAGACGGTTAGGTGGGTGGCTTTTGGGAGTTAATATGCTGAAGTCAGGGCCTCAGAATACTTGTGCGTTTCTGGTTCTAGTCATTCTTGTTTCCAATTCCAAGGCTTTGACCATTGGATTAGATGTTTATGTTCTTTATGTTTTCGGTTTAAAGGTGAAGTTTCCTTCTGCTACATTACTGTTTGGCTGGTATTGAAGAGAATGTTCTGGATTTCTGGATGCTATTTGTATTCTGCTATCTGTATTCTGGATGCTATCTGTATTCTAGCAGTATTAGTATCAATACACAGAAGAAGTACCATGAGTGTGTATCAGTTATTTGAAGTAATTAACTTCTAATGTCTGTGCTGTTACCTTCTGATGAATGTGGGGTAGCTTTCCACTTGTTCAATTAAAAGAACAGAATTAAACTTTCTTGAGAACACACAGTTGTGTAAATAGCTTGTGAATTCCTCATCAGATGGGACCAAAAAGAATATCACATCTTAAATCCAGAGGTATCTTGGAGATACAGCTAAACATTGGTGGTGTTTCAGAGCTGTAGATCCTTTCTTCACCAAAAAGGATGAAACAAGTCTTAAAACTTAACGATAAAGAACTGATCTTTTTTTCCCTGTAATATTCTTTTTTTGTTGTTTTGTTTTACAGGATACAAAGCTATGGATAATAATGGAATATCTTGGCGGAGGCTCTGCCCTTGATCTTGTAAGTAAATTATTTATGATTTTTTAACTTTAGGCCAAATAATTACTTTCTTCTCTTACTCTGTTATATAATTCTGGAAAGCATATGTCATTTGCTTATGATGCTGTATATTCTAATATAAAATGTTATGGTTTTACAAGTGTAAGATTATTACTTTAAGTGGGAAAGTAATGTAACTAGATGCCTTAAGAAACAAAAGCTTTTGTTTTAATTTGGATATTCCCAGGAAAAGAGAAAAAGTGTTTGTCAATGCCACAAAAATGTTATTTTTCTGTGAACCAAGACGGATTATTTGTCCAGATGGAAGTGAAGTAAGCAACATAATATTGGAAGCAAGATATAAACACTTTCATCTTAGAATACTGAACTTCGGTCAACCAGAGAACACTAGAAGCTGAAAATAATTAGTATTTTCTGTCTCTTATTTCTACTAATGTAATTAAGTCTGGTGTATACATTTTAAAACAACACCCTCCATCCCTAGTCCCCTCCATTTCTCCCCCAAAACACAAGCCAGAAGTTTCCCTATTTGAATTCTCACTAAAGTTTAAATGGAGATAGAGACACGATCTTAGCTGACATTAAAACACCTTTCTTTGAAAGATGTGTTTTTTTGTGTTTGCATACCATGTGTTTAAAAAAAATAAAATCAAATCAGAACCTTATATATTTAGTGAACCATATCCATTCTGCTTCTCTTCCATCAAAAATTTTAGTGTCTAATTCTGCAAGGAGATCTGCTTAATAAAGCTTAGAGGCATATTTCAGAATATTTGAAAGACTAGATTGAAAAATAACTACACTAGATGAATTAACAAAATAAATTATTGCCTTTTGAATTGTAATTCGAAAGGATAATTACCAGAGCAGGTCACGTTTTCCTCAACTGGGTGCTGGCCATTCATTTTGGCCATTTAAAAAAAAGAAAAGGAAAATTTTAAAACCACAAGCCATCTAGTATTTATTGTGTTTTGTTTTGTTTTTTAATACTATTTTAGGAATAGAAATGCATATTTTAAGTTAGTGAGAATTATACTGGCTGAGAGTGGAAGTCTTTGTAGCATAGTCTGCTGTTTGCAGTTGGGGCAACTAATAAATATCTGAGGAAAGAGTGAAATTAAAAAGGCCTTTATGGAGGGATTCTTCAGGTGGCATCCACAAGACAGGAGGCTAGTGAATGCTTTTATCATGAACAACAGACCTGGAATTCCATGCTCTGCATGTATTCATGATATGTTGGTCTGATGTTACCTGTGCCTGAATATGCATTGGCTTCTTTTGAAAGTCACATCTCGCAGAAGAAAGTACATTTAATATGATTACATAAATTCTTTTTCAGTTTTGAGCTGTAATTTAGGTTTTTGGCCAATGTGAAAATACTGATATTCTCGGTCATAGTATGTTTTTGCTGACTTGCTGCTTACTAATGTGGTGCTGGCTAACATCTGGCAAAAGACGTTTTCTTCTGTTAGATATGCTGTCTCATGTTGCCAGTTCTTGAACTAGCTTTTGCAGCCTATAAGAAGCAAAGCCTTGAGAATCTCTCGGTGGATTTCAGGAACTGGCAGTATCACGTGCCCGCCTGTTTGTTGTGCTTATAAAACAGAATGTTGCTCTCTACTTGTCAGTTTTACTGAGGAAAAATTATTAATTTCTTAATTTTGTTCTGATAATATTGATTCTCTCAAAGCTAAAGAAAAGCAAAGAAATGTTTTTTAGTAAGGCTACAAAGGTAAAATATATTATCTACGTTACCTGAAACCTTACATCTGTTCCTGCCTATTAGCTGAGGATTTCAGTCCTGAGGATTTTCTAATGTTACTCATCCCTGAAATTTTAATCTGATAAGTGTTATTCCTCACTGAATGAAGCTTCAGAGGTATAAGTTCTTGCTTTGGTTGTACTTCAGTGGCTGCTACTGTGGAATAAACTAGAATATTAAGGAAGCCTCTTCAGGTAGTGGTCTTATCTTTATCTCTTTAGAGTTAGTGGCATACTCACTTTCTGGAATTTACCTCAGATGGAGAGAGCTCTGAGTTCTTCTATCCCTACTGTCTCTTCTTACAAGAATTACATCGCTCAGAACCATTTATTCTAGCAATTTGAAGATTTATAGGTTCCCTGTTTTGGGTTTTTTTGTGAAAAAAAATAACTTTTACAGTATGCAGTGCTTTTGTTAGGCTAACAGTTTGAGTTGTGTTTCAAGGAGGTTCACAAAATCCCATGCAGTAATAGCATGTGTGATTGAAGTGCTGCCTGAAGTGCTTTAGTTTCCTCTTCAGATTTTGAGATTTGGGTCTATATACAGCCGGTAGACTTGCACATCTCAGTTCAATACAATATAAATAAGAAGATTACAAGACAGACACTTTTCAAAGGTTGTGCAGACATGGCTGCAAAGCTGTAACTTGACACTGTGTCTTTATGGAGGTTTTACCAAACTTTTTAAAGATATTTTAGATAAATATAGTATTTTTTGCTTCTTGTTTGTCAGACGCTTGATATAGAGCCATGTATTTTCTTTAAAGTATTTTGGGCTGTATCTCATGTTATGAAGTAAGCAAACTGGAAGTTTTGAGATGTGGCAGAGCGAGAGAAATTAGTTCCTGAAATAAATAGGAACTAAGACAACAGCAACATTTTAAGGTAGGTCTCTCTCCTTAGGCTGAAGAAAAGACAAGGCATAGTAAGACAAATAAACTGACCCCTTCCCTGCTAAGTAGATTGGAGGAAAATAATTACAATACTGAACTATTGAATTTAATTCTCTCTCTCACACGCTCTCACACTGCTCTATAAAAATAGGAAAGTTTGTATGTGAAAGACTTGGAGAGAGGGGAACAAACTGCATGGTAATTTTGGATATCCTTCTTCTACGCAGCCAGCAGTCTTAAGTAAGTTTTTAGGAACTTGTGAATTTTGTCCGATCGATTTATTACAATTGACTGGCAGGCTCAGACGTTATTAGGTAAGTCTGACGGATAGGACATACACTATAATTTCATAAGATTCACCGCTTAGCAAGACAGGCTTTGACTAAAGACGATTGAAGTGGAATATAATTTTTTTTCATTTTATTTCATGTATTTGATCACAAATACTTGACTTGTTATTTTCTTATTTCTTTGCCATCTCGTAAGCTTTAAGTTTTATTTGTGTGTGTGTGTGTGTAGTTGTACGCACATGTGTAAATATTTTTGTGTCTCCTAGTTAGAACCTGGCTCACTTGATGAAATCCAGATTGCAACAATATTAAGGGAGATACTCAAAGGACTTGATTACTTGCATTCAGAAAAGAAAATCCACAGAGATATTAAAGGTAAATTGTTTTTTATGTGTGTTGTAACTGTTTTTAGACTAGCTCATGCAGTAGAAATGAATAACCTTGAAGTACCAAAGCTATTAATTTCAGCTGTTTCATTTTCCTTTATTCTAGCTGCTAATGTATTGCTATCTGAGCAAGGAGAAGTAAAACTAGCAGATTTTGGAGTAGCAGGACAACTAACAGATACACAAATAAAGAGAAATACCTTTGTGGGAACCCCATTTTGGATGGCACCTGAAGTAATAAAGCAATCAGCATATGATTCAAAGGTAAGAGACTTTGGTATTTCAAAGCATTAGCCAAAGTCCCTTCCTTTACTTCATTTATAAATGTTTTTGTTCAAACTTGAATTATACAAGCTGGTCTTCAGAATGTAGCAAATCATCTTTGGCTGGGTCTAGACAGGTGCACATTTTTATGATGACTAGCCACTAAAGCTGTTGGCGTGGAACGAAGCTTTCCTAATTTGTATCCAAACCTCCAAATTTTTGCGTGCTAAGCCCACCCAGATGGCAGCAAGTATTATGCTATTGACAAGTATTTCCCCATACCTTTTGTCCTATTCTATTAATGAGTGTTTTTGCTGGCTGTTTAAAAGTGAAAGAGAGCAAATATATAGAAAAAGTTAATCTCCACTGTTTTGAGTTCTTTTTTTTTTTGAAAGGGGAAAAAAAAAGCAGCACTGTTAAGGGTATGGATTTGACTGTTGTGCAAACATGCTATTTGAAAGTGCTGTTGTTCATGATCTGTGGGAGAATGGGCTGCATAGTCCCATGTTCCACAACTCAATGAGAAAGGATGACCTGTTTCTTTCCACCATCATCCAAGCAAGGAACTGGCCAATACTGACACAGTGGTTTACATCATCTGTGATATTACTTCCTTCCCTTTGATATCTTAATGTGTAGAGGTCATTTGAAAAGAGCTAGCGGGGCTCTATCGAGCCTCTAGAAGCTTCAAAGACCTCAAATTCATAATGTTGAGTAAAGCAGGTTTTTTTGTTCGTTTGGGGGCTTTTTTAGGTTTGGCTTTTGGGAATGACTTTTTCTTGAACGCACCGTGATTCACTTAAACACATCTCAGGTATTAAATTCTGGCTGCTTCATTCCACAATGTCCCGGGTACATAAAAAGTTCTTAAAAGCTTGATCAGTGCCCTGCAAAGCTAGAGCTCAAGATCTGAATGAGGTAGAGATACATATTTGTGTCTGGGAGCCTTTTGACATTTTGAAAGCAGACTAAGCTGTCTCTACAGACAGCTTTACTAGTGTTGGGCAACAACCACTTTGTAAGGCCTCTTTATTTTATTTTATCTTATACATGAGTGAGAAAGCAGACATTCAGTGCTAACCTAATTTTCTTTCCATGAGCTGATCATATTTGAGGAGTGTCCTTTTTATAGTGTACATCCAGTGAGGGGCAAGTAGTTGCTGTTACCCAGTTTTGTTCCTTCCCCTCTCCAATCCTGTTACTTACCCTCATGCTAATGGGATTTCTCAAAGGGCCTGAAAGTGCTCTGCTAATGATATGCTATGCTCATCTGCTCCTTTCCTCCCTTATTGTGTTGCTGTTCGTGCCTCATGCCAACTATTAAATTGCTTATTGTTCCTTCTCTCTTTGGGTTGATATCTTTGCTCATGCTGACTGCTGAAACTGTACAATTGTGCAAGGGTAAGCAAAACCTGAGTTACGACAGAAAGCCACTAATGTGGCTAAAAGAAGGTAGATGCAGCTTGAGATCTAATACCGCTAATAATTATTACAAAGCTTAAGCTCTTTTGTTAATACAGAAGTGCTTCTTAACATTACTGGTAGCTGATGGTCTTCCTGATCATAATCTACACTGTATTGTCAACTCATGTATTAGTTCTGCAAGAACTATTTTTCCAATATGTTGATTTCTACTCTAAACATTTTTAGATATTACAGTATAACCAAACTTCATCTGAATTCAGGTGTGCTTCTGAATCCTTTCATCCTTTCAAACACAGATTTCAGAATTGAAGAGAGACTTTTGAAGAATTTCCTTACATGAAGTACTTGAAATTTAAAGCTTTTGGTTGAAACAATATATCTTTATTGTCTTTACGTTACTTTACAATGTTTTTAACATTCCTGTTATTGTCTCGCAAGCTTGTATAAAAATAATGAAGGCTTAAATATAAGGTGGTGATTTTGAGTATAGTCTTATTTCTTGCCAAATGTAAATTTTGGAAACATAAATACAGAGTATCTTTTGTTAAGGTAGAGAAGCAATTGGTTGAATAGATCAAAAATGTCAAATGGACATACTTTATGTGTTTTTGAAAAATGAAGTTTCAATTCAGGATTTGATAAGTGCATACATTTTGTGTATTTTTCTTTGAAAATTGGTGAAATTAAACAATATCAAACCAAGTCCAAATTTATGTTCCTAATATTATGTTCTCAATAGTACATCATATTTCAGGACTGCTCAGATGTAAGTGAGCTATGCATTCCTGTTCCTTACCTGCTATACAAAATCTACTCATTCCTTAGATGTTTTATTCAGTCCCATTCCCAAACTGTTTGTTTCTCTAAGATACTCCTATCATTCCTTCTCTGACCATGTGTAGTATTTACAAGGTACTGTAATATTTGTGTTTATTGCTTAAAAATAAACAAGAAATGTAACATTTGACATGGGTGCTAAAATTTCACCAACTTGTATCAGAGGTATGTAAATAATGATTCAGAGCCATGCATTTTGGAACTTAGTATTTCCAGGTGGCTTGTGTGAGAGTAGAAAGTTAGCTGTAACAACATTCACATGTTAATGTGATAAATAGCTAATCTGCGAGGAGTACTTTGTAGCAAAAATTTGGACTTTATTTTTCATTTTCTCTTGTAATTCATTTTTAAAGTCACAGTAATCCATTGGGATAATAGTAGAGAAAATCTTTTAGCTGCCAAAAATCAGTCTCAATCATAGGGAAAAAAAATTCTAAAATAACAAGATATGACTAAAATAGTTACATGACATTAAAGTTACCACCTGCTTTTTTCTTTCCCCATTTTTTATTTATCTTTCCCCTCATCATTTATTTCCTTTTCTCTAAGCCGTTTGTTCTCTGATGTAATGTCCTCATAGTAGCCTTCCCTTCTTTCTAGCTGCTGTTACTCTGTCAGTAATTCTTATTCCTTCCTCCTGTGTTCTTTTGTTTTCTTTCTTTATCTGAAAGTCAATATCTTCTCTTACCTGTTTTAATTTGCCTATATCTAGTTCTGCACCTTTCTGCTGTATAGCTTCTAATAGCAACATAAATATAGTTTTAAAAATCTCTCTTCCTACTGTACCTGGCTGTTCTTTGGCTATACGAGCATCAAAGTTGAACTGATTTTTACTCCTTTGAATGAGAGAGGAAAGGCTTATGGCAATACTGCACTAAATTGTAGTTAGCAATGATTTGCCAACTCCTACCTGATCCTGTGGGAATAACTGTTGTTCAAGACTTGAAACTGTACAAATCTTAACGTGGTAAAATTTACGGATGGTATAAGGTTGTTTGGATGTACTTGGATGTGGTAGATAAAATGCTGTTTTATAACAACTTTACTAATCATTGCTTTAGAAGAGGCTTCTGGAACTGTTGTACAGCATTACTCTTAAAAAATTGTTTCAAAATCGATTCTAACTGTGAGTGAAATGGTATTGATTTCAGAAAGATTTAAAACTCTAATATGCAGATCTGCTTTTTGAAGTAGAATAAAAACAAGTGCTGAACTTTATGCACTCCAGTATGTGTGATTATATGCTGTGTAGAGAATAATGGCTGAGCGTTTATGAACTACACTTTAACGAGGCTAATTTTAATTCAATAAAATAAGCTGTAGACCAGATATAGAGGTTTAAAACAATGTGCTCTAGGAGACACAGAAAAAAGGGAGCAGATAGGTGGGGGATATTAACAAGAGCAATTTGCATATGAAAATGATTTACAGTAAAGGTTAACATCTACCTTTACCAGCAACATTGTTTCCTTTTCTTTTGCAGCCTAACCTTTGAAGTGTTGTTTGTTACAGGCAGATATCTGGTCGTTAGGCATAACAGCCATAGAACTTGCAAAAGGAGAGCCACCTCATTCAGAATTGCATCCGATGAAGGTGTTGTTCCTCATCCCTAAGAACAATCCACCAACGCTGGAAGGAAATTTCAGTAAATCTCTCAAAGAATTTGTTGAAGCCTGCTTGAACAAGGACCCAAGCTTTGTGAGTTTCAGCTGTTTGTCATCTTCTAGTAAAAAACTTGCCCATTTTACACGAATTCTCTATGAAAAACTCCTTTGCAGGGGGTTTAGAGGGAAATATATCAGTAATGTATTTCGAGAGATTAATGGAAGTTAAAACTTGCTATTTTAAGGTTGAAATGCTTTTCCCTGTATTGATAACAGTACTATTCAGTTAGCATTCTAGTTTTCAAAAATAAAGTGGACAAAGCATTTTAAGATACATAGGCAGAGTGAAATAGGTAAGGAAATAGCCCACCAGTAGATAAACTTGATCAGATGTATGTCGTACAACTTAGAGATATCTTATCAAGAGATTTAACAAAACCACTTCAATGTATTATGGCTCCTCTCAAGAGAGTCAATATATGTGTATGCTTTTTTTAAAGCAGTTTGAAAAATCAACTGTTTAATTAAAAAAATATACATTTAGGAGTTCAGGTCGTAGGTTTTTTGGTGCCTTTTTTTTAACGTGTGCAAACTTGTGGGTTCAAAATTTTTTTTTTAACCTATTCTCTTTAGTTCTTTTTTACTTGAAAAGGTTTCTGCTGTGCGGGACTTCAGTACAGAAATTGGTCTAAATGGGAGATAGATTTCCTTGTAAATTTTTTTTTTGGGGGGGGGGGGGGGGGGCTATCAATTTTAATAGCTGGATCAGTAAAGCACTTGTACAAAAAATAAAATTCCTGGCAGAAAGCTTTAAGAAAGAGGCAGCAGTTCTCATATTGTTCTAATATAGCCATATGGATGTTTGAAAATTCTGTCCCAAGTGATGCCAGAGGCTGCAGTTCATTCAGTTGAACATCAAAGGAAGTTAATATGTAGTTTTGGCACTTTTGAAAAGTTTATCCTTTAGTCTCTGTGTAGCAAAAAGTGCTTTCAGCTTTCCTAGTATGGGGCAACATACTCACTAGCATCTTACTTTTTTTGTAAATACAAATGGCAATATTTTAAGATGCACAGTATCAACACAAAGCCTGTGACAGTATTGCTTAGTTTGCTTAATAATCTCTTTATAGTGATATAACTATGAGTCATTTCAACACTGTCAAATGCAATTAAAAAATTCATTTCTTTTAAGAGACCGACTGCAAAGGAACTGTTAAAACACAAATTTATTTTACGAAATGCAAAGAAAACCTCCTACCTGACTGAGCTTATTGATAGGCACAAGAGGTGGAAGTCTGAACAAAGTCACGATGACTCCAGCTCTGATGACTCAGATACGTAAGTTTGATGAATTTGTAAAACATCCTTTGTAAATATAGAAGCTGAGTGGTTTCTTCTGCCACATATGTTGTTTTACCTACTTATATTCTGTTATTTATTTACAGCTTCTCATGTTAGTAGCCTTGGTTAAACTAAGGAAATCTTAATTTCAGTGTTGCAAGGGATTTCATGTAAAACTTTAAGTCACTGAGAACAATTCATCTGGCCCATTCTCTGGTATCCTCTGTGAGGTGAGGTCTAGGGACCCTTATCCACATAAGGCCAGCTGTGCTTCTGTCACCGGAGCAGAAGGTAGGCCTCACCCTGCACGGCCAGGTAGCAGGTGTGCACATGTACTGCTCTGTATGTGCGTGTGACCACCTAAGGAGGAGAGTTGTATCCACTCGCTGGCAGGTTGGCCTTCATTTTGGCCATCTGAGTAAATGGGCAGAAGAATATCCTTGCATATAAGATATGGCTATTGGAATAATGGCTGCATGATAATGGGGCTTGGGGGCAAAAGCGCATTCCATGGATTTCTTTATGATAGATTTTTTGGCCCACCCTTCCAGGAAGGTTATGCCGCTGCAGCATGGTAGTCATAAAATACCAAATTACTTGTAGAAAAAGGAGGAATGCTGTAAATATTTTCAGATTTCTTTCCTTTCCAATTTTTAGTTCTCCATCAAATTTAGATGGAACTGCTCAGTAGTTTCAAGAGAAAAGCATATTAAAATAGTGAAGACTGAGTTATGAAGTTTACTCTGGTAGTCTAATTTTGAGAATAGGTATTGTCAGTTTGCAGTTTAAACAATGTGACTTTTGAAAAAAAAAAAGTGAAGGGAGTGTCACGTTTTCCTCATGAGTTGATTAAATTTCTCATTGCAATAAGGAAAACACAATTGTTCTCTGTGATTCCAGTCTGTGTGCTAATGGCAAGCCTCAGACTGGTTATGATTTTCTGGCCACTGTGACAACTGTAGGTTTGTCCTACCTTATTGATGGCTCAATTCCTAGGTTCCAAAAACCAGATCTGATTTGGAAGTTAAAGTATTGGTCCTAAACTGATCTCATTTCGGTCTGAGATTGCAGTTCATTGTTCCTGTGGAATAATGAGACCAGTTTTAACGGCATGGCATAGGAGAGTACTGGAACTAGAACGGTTTTTGAGTGCTTATGAGATGATTTAACATTACATCTAATACTGCTTTCCCGTCCTCTGTTTGCCTAGCAGCCTTTGTGTTAAATGTGATCAGAGGGAGTGTTGATTTGGCATGCTAATACAATGGAATACTAATTTTCCAAATCAATGATAAATATTTTTCTGTAGTAGGATCAACTTGCTAAAGCTAACGTATACATGGGAAGTAGACCTATCTCTTTCAAAGACAGCCAGAATTTAGATATTACTTCAAACATAAATATTGGAGAATTTTATTACACTTATCTCCTGCTTCTTGGCTTGCTAGGTCACTATGAATACTTTTTGCACAATGGCCACTTGATGCCCTTTTAATTGATGGCGTTCTTGAAGATTAGTCCTAATTCATGATTTGGAAAGAAATTTATGCTGGTGAGAAGAGAAACATCATGCTGTGACTGTTAGTGTCAGCATAAGTATATGTGTGTTTTTAACTTCGGAAGAGTTAAAAGGCTGCTTTTCTTCACTAAGCTGTTCACAAAATAGGAGACAAAAGATGCATTTGTGGTGGTGTAGTTTGTTAAATCCATGCTGTATCAGTACTACTTTAGCCAAGTTTTTTGAGTCAGGAAGAAATCATTTACCTTGCAAATTGAGGCAGGGGATGAACCAACTTCCTCAAAGGTATTCTAAGCTAGTGTCTTAGCTATTTTTCTAGGCAGAGAAGTGGAAGAACTCTTAAGTATTTTCCCTTCCCTTGCCTAGTAGTTTGAGATCCTCTGCTGAAGCCAGTTTTCAGAAAGCAATAAAATAGCTGATGCTCCTTGTTTGTGAAACTTGGGAAATTGTTTCTGATCTGCAATGCTTATCTTTCTTCTTAAAGTTAATTTAACATTTAGTAAAGTACCTTAGTTTTTTAGTTTTTTTTAATAAATGCCTTTAATTTTGCAAAAAGATAAATTACATTATTTTTCCCACTTGTCTCGATATTCCTTGTCCTGCAGTATAGTATCCTGATTTTAGTCTTGAAAGAAAGCTTTATGCTCAGTCTACATACTGAAGAATATTGACAATGAGATGTGAGTACTAAAACTTTTTTTTTTTTTTTTTTAAACTCCTAAGTGAGCCAGACGGTCAGGCTTCTGGAGGGAGTGATTCAGGAGACTGGATCTTCACAATCAGAGAAAAAGATCCCAAGAGTCTAGAGAATGGAGCAGCCCAGCCTTTGGAATTGCAAAGAAATAAGGTACTTGCACATATGCACACATGCTATTGCCGGGACAGTGAGGAGAAGGCTGTGTCCTGTTTTATTTTGAGTTAACTTTACCATGTATTTTCTTTCTTTCAAGGGATTTTAAGCCAGTACAGTACAAAGCTAGACAGGGTTTTTAGGGAAAGCATGCTTTACTCTTCTTTTAGACAAAAGACTACAATGTAGCAAAGAATGTTCTTCGAGTCCAAAAAAAAAAAAGGGAGGGGGGTGGTATTTAGTTGCTGCACCACCTTACTTTCTGCAGCCTGTGTGTCTGGGACTGGTGGAGGTATCCTAGCTGGGAAAATTCTTGATGTTTGCTCTTATCTGAACTGGAGGCACATAAAGGTCTTTGCTTAATAAATTTCAGCATCTGCATGACTGGGTGCATGGTGAGGAGGATTTTGGTGGGATGGGGGTTAATTTTGAACTTGCGTGTATCTGAGATGCTAAAGCCTCAAACTTTAATCCACCCTCCCTTCCCCATACTGTTATAGATCAGCCTGGTGCAAATGTTTTACATATTTGTATGTATATAGCAACACATTTTTCATATAGTTTGTTGGAACTATTTTTTTCTGTAATTAGAAACAGAAAGCAACGAAGACACTTTTTCAGAAATAAAATTGATTAGATTTTTTTTTCTTTAAAGGAAAAGGATATCCCAAAGAGGCCTCTATCCCAGTGCCTGTCTACAGTTATATCCCCTTTGTTTGCAGAGGTAAATTATTGCGTTAAAATTTAATTAATTCTAGGATTTATGTCTCTGAAAAATGGAATAGTATTATAGAAAAACTCAAGGTTTCTACATCCCATTTGGAAATTGATGTGTTAGTCCTCCTTATAGCTCTAGTTGTAGCCTTTGCTTTCATGCATGTAATCTTTTGAAGTTTGACTTTTGCTTCTAACAATACTTATGCATGGTAGTGACATGCATTAACCATGCTAGCCTAAAGCAATGCATATGAAAAATAAACAGATAAAATGGCATTAAAAAAAGGAATACTGCAATTCAAACATTTATACTCCTTTTTATCTGTCATTTTATCTGTTATACTTCAATTCTTTACAACCATGCGGCTGCAGATTAGGCCAGCAAGAATGGAACTTTTGAATTTCAATTTTGAAAACTATGTTGTATTCCCATTCTGAATTTTATACTAGTTTTTGCTTATTCTTCCAAATACTTTATTGAAGTCTCATGAAAAAAAATCGTATGAAGAGGAAGCCAGATGTTTATGAAGATGTGATTATTTAAAAATGCTGATAGAAGTCTATTTAAGAAACAAAAACTCCACTTCCACTCTATCTTTGATGTGAAAGATTTTTATTTAAATGTTTTCAATCCTTGTAATTGTTACAGAAATAAAGGTAGAGATAATTTTGTTCTAGTAAAAGGATGTTATCCTAATTTTATTGTAATGAATGAAGCCCTGCCTCGGAGGATTATCATCAAATTTTGCCTGCTGTTCGGTAAAGGTATTGAGTGTAGTAAAGCAGTTAAACTTATTTAAAAGGGAAGAGCTCTGTCTTAGGTTATTCACACTCGATATTAAATGGGCCTGTTATTCTATGTAAAATGGAAAAATATTTGAAATAGGGATTTTGGCATTTTCCATTGCAGATCTTAATGTATTATGACTGACTTGCTTCTTTTCAAAATTCCTTTCAATTCCCTGCCTTCCCATCTCCCAAAAGTTTCTGGTTGCTCTGCATCTCCTTCAGATTTCCCTTCTCCCTCATATCATGAGTGATGTTGGTTGTGTACCCACTGTCTTCTACAATCTGTCCTCCATTTTCATCCTTTCTTTATTTTCCATTGTCTTTTCCTCCGTATCCTTTATTACATGTCTTTTAGAAATATCTGCTCTGTGTTCTTCCTTCTCATGGCATCACTCACTAGTGACTGTCTTATGCTTTGCCTTGCTTGCTTCCTTTTCTTATTTTCTTATTTTCTTATTTTCTTATTTTCTTATTTTCTTATTTTCTTATTTTCTTATTTTCTTATTTTCTTATTTTCTTATTTTCTTATTTTCTTATTTTCTTATTTTCTTATTTTCTTATTTTCTTATTTTCTTATTTTCTTATTTTCTTATTTTCTTATTTTCTTATTGTTACTTGCTGTCCCCCGTGAGTGAATGGTTCCCCTAGCACTGCTGCAGCAACATAAATATTTTTCATTGCAGTCCTTATGAATATTGGCATTTACTTCCATCCTTATAGTGTGCAGCTAGCAGCAGAGGCTGTAGAAAATTTTTCCTCAAACACTTCCTTGTTGTATGCTTTCACACTATGGCAGGGGAGTCTTAGACTGATGTCTGCTGTTTGGTTCGTTCTTTGGACTCCTCTTCTATGTAGCTTCTGGTGGATGGCTACAACTTTCCCAAACTGTTCCAAAATTTCATCGCAGTGTTTCCTTTCTTATGGGCATGTATTTTCTTATGGATAGTCTGTTACAGATGCTGATAGGGTGAAAACATTTTCTAACAGAGCTCTCACAAATGCACCTGCAGCATGTATGTGTAAGCTCTAGGTGTATAGGTAAGTATACTGAAGGGAGCATGTGTAAGGAATACGTCTTGAAATCTAGCAGCAAATACTAAAATAGTAAATAGGACATCTTTCTCAGGATGCTTTGTCATGAATGTTTTTGAATGTTAGCACACTGAAAAGAATGTTTAAATGACTGGAATCTTGTAAAGGTGAAGGACATACTGATAACTGCTGCAAAGACTGACTTAAGGGTGAAAAAGTCTTCAGGATGTGAGGGTGTATAATGGAAGTCAAATTCTGACATTGTGAACACCGGCAGTTGCTCCCTAGCTAGCTTTTGCATTATATTGTTTATGAAAATATTTATGAATATCATAGTAATGTATCTCTGACTTTTTTCTTTCAGTTGAAAGAGAAAATTGAGGTGTGTGGTGGCAACATAGATTCCATAGAAGAACTGAGAAAGGCTATTTATTTAGCTGAAGAGGCTTGTCCAGGCATTGCAGATAACATGGTGTCACAGCTTGTGCAGAGGCTTCAGAGGTAATAAAACTATTTCACTGAGGCTTACAGAAAATTGCAGATCTTGTTTTTCATTTACTTAACTAGTGTTAAATTGAAAGGATTAGTTTCTACTTAGAGGAAAAAGGTTTTGTGCTTACAGTATGCACAATTAGAAGTGTTTCCTTGGTGGAAAAAAACCCTAATATCAGCAGTTCTGATTACTAGCTTCAAGTGATAGCTCATATGTGCATTCCTATTGGTGTAAGTATTTTGTGTCACTTGAGACTTTTCCCTTTGCATTACCCATAGGGGACATTGACACCTCTCTCACTGTTTGGAGATATATATATCCATATATATATATATATATATATGTATGTATCTATGTATGTATATTGCAGAGGATGCCCTACATTATTCTTAATTTCTTTTACCTGCTTTGATAAAATTGAGTGTTCTGTTTGTTTGTATTTCTTTCAGTTGCATATAAAGCAGTTCCTTGTTCATTAAGGATAGTCCGTATGGCCTTTCAGCTGTTCCTCCAAAAACAGCTTTTTGAACTGCTTCGGAAGGTCAGATTTCGTAAGAGATTTACTTACTACCTAGATTAGGAACATATACTTAATGCTCAATTTGCTCTTCTTTTAAATACTGCACAAGAATAAGATCAGGATAAATTTCAGAATTACTGCTTGAAGAGCCTGTAAATGCTTCCTTGAATCCAGGAACCCACACCTATTGTGAATCTACACCATCTGGGTTGAATTGCTTGGTAACATAAAATGTTCATGTCAGTAATTTACCATGTACTGCTGCCTTAGAAAGGTTTGCCCTGGGCAGGTATCTCACTTATACTGTCTCTAACTGCAGCCTTGTAAAGTTTAAGAACTCATATCACTGAAGTTAAGGTAGAGAATTGCCAGGCTGAGACTCTTTCAGTAAAAACCAATGTTGAAAAATCTGCAAGCCGAAATAGTCTTTCTTGCTTTCTGGATTGTTAAGAATGAAGCCCAGTCAGCATCTCTCGTGCTGAAGGGAGACTCCTTGATGCCAGATATCCTGGTTCTCCTTATATTTGATTCTGACAGGCTCAAAAGAGTTTCTAGAACTTCTGTCTGAGCTTCTGTTTTCATTAGGGGATCCAAAACTGACCGTCTTTCATCAGCTCCTGGTTTTACTGTCAAAGTTTCTATCAATCTGGTGCAAGGCCTGCCTGGAATTGGGAATTTCAGAGGCATTTTATTCTGCAATCAAAGCTGAAAATGACTTTGTGTGGAGGCAGGCTTTCCACTGGGCACTTCTTTGGTGGGTGCTGGAGATAATCTTTACCTGTACCTGTCAAAACAGCAACGGCAGTCATCATTTTTGTTCTAGGAAGTAGATTTCGGAACCCTTTGTATGCTCAGTTAGCATTTTGTTTTTCTTCTGATTCTGCCTTCCTTGGACTGTATTTCTCATGCAATCCTGCAATAGTTTAGAAAAATTTGAGTAAAATCTTATGGTTTAAATAGCAGATTACAGAAAAAAATGTGCTTTTCGCTATTTAAAGGTGCTTGACTGTCTTTTAATATTTCAAAATGATTTTCCCACAAGTATTGTGCATTTTGCCAAGCTTTAAATTTTCTAAGGTAAACACAGCCAGCATTTTCTATTATTTGTGGTAATGTTTCTATTTTCATCACGATTCTTCACAGTTTTAAGATGATTGTCCTCATTCTGTTACGTGTTTGTCTTCTGATGAAAGTTGTGCATGCACATAAAATGTATCCTGTCCTAATTTTCAGGGAGAAAATTGTAGGTCTGAAGGTGTGATTCCCTTGATTGCGTATCCGTAACTTTTGATTGCATGGTTGTGACAGGTGGCACTAAAGTTAACATATTGCTCTTCATTTATTGTGTACTTCGAGGGAGGAAGAAAAGATTTGACTATGCAGCTACTTTGTGAGGGCTGTACATATGAAAAGAGGTCATTTTCTTCACAGGGCAATTTGGAATGCTGAAGACCTCATTGACTCTTACTAGCCAGTTTAAGTACTTGTAGATGGTTTTCCCCTGGCTGTGATTGTGTGAATAGTTTCTATTTTGCATGTTGGAGTCTAGTCTAAGAAGTAATCATCATTTCAATTAAAAAAAACAAAGTCAGAGTGGAGGAGAAATAAAAAGGGACTGTTGAACTTCTTTCTGCTCCCCCACAAATGTAGGGCTGCTTGCTTACTGACTGACAGTTTTTAAACACCAATGTTTTTCTTAAAGAGAAAACAAAAATTTGCCATGCAAAAATGCTATGGTAACACAGGAAAAAAAGAGTTCTAATCGCTACTTACAGCAGCAGAAGACTCCTCCTAATAATTCTTTTGCATGGGGCATACTGCCCAAGTATTTCAGCTAATCGCTCATGTAAATTTATCTACAGAAAAAATAAGTAAAAGCATTATTTATATATTAGGTGAATTCTCACCTTTCACATAAACATCTCCCTCAGAAAAACCCATTCATCAGTACTGTCTATCCATCTTTATTACTCAGTATTTGTGTGGGAGGTGGGGACGTTAATGGTAATTGCAAACTCTTGGGACCAGTAAGTATTGTTACAGCTCTTTAAATTGCCCCATCCGTAGCTTTACTCATGTCATTAAATAATACTAATTGCAGTGTCTGTTAGCGTAAATAACCACTAGCAAAACTTTCTAATTCATCTAGAATTTTTACTTTCTTATATTTGGATAATAATAAAGTTGACAATGGGTATGTACCTGCTATCAGCAATTTTTAATGCCTTAAAAGCAAACCCCATTCTGGAATGAACAATTATCATATTGTCTGGTAGTATGAACCTGAGTGCTGCTGAAAGGATGTGTTTTTTTCTTTTTTTTTTTTTTTTAAGGCTTTTTCGTTTTGTGTATGTTAAATTTAAATTTAAATTTTTCTTAGATTGACATTCCTCTCAAGTACAGTGGAGTTGAAATATCTGTTTCATCATATTTCAAGATACCTCTGATATTAAATTGTTGACATTTACTCAAATCTATATAAAATTACAGTCTTTTAGGACAACTTTTACAAACGTGCTCTGTTATATCATTAAGTTATTATATTCACTTGCAATAGCCTCTCCATTTGATAGGCAAACTATGGATAATGGCTTTTTCACCACATGTTCCTAGCAAGATTTTTATTCCTCCTGTAATTGGTCGAAACTGAATTCTCTCAGTTTGTTTGAATATGTTAATTTGGGACCCTCAAAAGATCTAGCTCAATAACTTGAGTGAATCCATTCACCTTCCCCCACCAATTCTGATCTCTGATATTTTACAAAGCTCTATTGAAAGTTTAATATGTTTAAAAAGTATACCTGTCTCTTTAGGTGATTTAAAATCTGTTCAGACCAAGAAAAAGAACTTTTCTGCTTCTGTAACATTTTGGAATGATTATGATATAGATTTGCCAGATAGGAAAGTTTAAAATTACTATATTTTGCCCACAGCGTAAAAAAATACTTGAATACTACTTAGAAACACATTTGAACATGGGCTAATACCATTTGATAGAAAAGTAGCTGTGTTCTAATAGGGCCTATTTTGCATGTTGTAAAGTAGTGGTAGATGTCATTCTGGAAGGAAAAAGGCTTGAACTTGTGTTCTGAAGGTGACAAAAAAACTATTTCATTTCCTCTCCAGATACTCACTAACTGGAGGAGGTACTTCATCCTACTGAACTAGCATTTCTGAGTTTTCTAAGACAACGGAGATCCCATGGTGTCTACACTGAAGAAGCGCACCCTAGTGTTGTTCTGCCCCTCAGTCACTGGAATGTCCTTGGGTGGAAGGACATTCCCAAATGTGCAAGAGCAAAAATGAAGTCTCTCAGATGGAGGCAGTCTTTTTCAGCTCTTTAAAGATGTAGTTTTTTAAATGATAGTGCACATATTCCAGGGAGGTGTCTTTTTGTAAAATTTGAAATGTATATTTAGGTTTGTGATAGGTAAATTGAAGATGTTGAGAAACCTCAGGTATCTTGCTTTAAGAATTCCACTGGGAGATGGGGTATGTTCTGTTGGAGTTGTGTACAGATATGTATATAATGTCTTTTTTAACTGAAAGCCTTTCAACGTGCATAAGGAATCACTGTGTACAAAATGGTAAAGTGCTTCTGTAGATAATGTTAGTGGGGTAAATATTTGACAGGCCATAACTGAGTATTGCCTTGCCTTTACTACATGTAAATTTTGAATTACGTGATAAGTGAATTTTGGTTTGATTTTTGTGTGTGAAGGATTTGCCATTGAAAGATAGATAATCCTGTATTATGGAACCCTCTGTTTGTACCTCAGCAAACATACAATTTTCTTGTGTTTCTCCAATATTTCTTCTTTTTTAATCTATATTCTGAGTGTGACTTTCTAATTATGGTATTACTTTTCGTTGTTTTAAATTTAACACACCTTATCTCTCAAAGCTTTAAATTTAAATTATTGTTTTTCCAAAAGATGAGCTCTTTCATATTTTCAGTTTTAAGTTGTGCCAATGCAAATTCTGAACCATATGTATTGTTCAGTTTTAGTAGTAGATATTTGTGAAACTTGTAGTGAAATTCAGATACAGTCTTTTTTTCCATCTAAACATGTTTGAATGCTCATACAAATAAATTTTTACTACCTGCATTTATTCTGAAATATCTCCTTAAGGTGTTGGCTTTGAGAGAGTAGTAAATGTTTCTTCATTATGCCTATTTTTATCATTAAAATGAGCTACTCGCAAAATAATAGAAAAATTATCTGTATATTCGGTGTTTGGTCCTGCCATCTAAATCTGTGCAACTCTTTATTGGAAGTGATAGAAGTTAGGCGGAATGATTGCAGATCTGAGCCTGCATGGTATATGCTGTGTCCTGTAACTTGTCTCCCCAGAGAAAAATTACTTCTTGAAAATTCTGAAGCTAAATTTCCAGGGTTCCTCTGACTGCTTTTCGATAGCTGATTAAGGTTTTAAATTTCCGTGGAAATAGTAACATCTGTATATGCAGAATTGGTTAGGTGGTAGTTTTTCACAGTGTTACTCTGTAGTTTGCTTTGGTTTGTTTCACCAAGGCCATAGTCAGGTGCCTATTTTTGTGGTAGCCACGAAAGAGACCATTTTGCCTTGTTTTAATGAAGCAAATGATGACAGTGAAGTATTTTATCTGTTTAAATTTTAAAGAATAAAAATTTGGAACTGAATTTGGAAATGAAAGAGTTAAAATAAGTACAGGCATATCTACCTGGTTTCGTGCAAAAAGACCCAAGTTCTCTAAGCATTGTTGAAGCAAGTGAGGTTTCCTTGCAGTACTTTATGGCACCATGCTAACCCTTATATATGCATATTAATGCCCTTAATTATTAAATTAATAATTATTAATACAGTTATCTATTATTAATTTAATAATTTAACAGTGCTAAAGGACACTGTTATGCTAGCAGAGTTATGAAACTTTCGACTGGGTTGAACCAATGGTGGAAAAAGGCTGGGTATATGTGCACTCGTTCTTGTAGCCCAGTTCTTAGGCACGTGCCATTGCCAGCCTCATGACTTAACAGCCTTCCTTTATGGCTAAGTGAATTAAAAAAAAAAAAAAAGTGAACAATGCATTAATTCAAGCATTGGTCTATAACTCTTGATTAATATCTTTAAGTATGCATTGTTTTATATGCTTTTGAAATGTTAAGGATAGGTTTGCCCTTGAGGAAACAAATTCAACTCTGCTATTGTGAAAAGTGCATCAGAATACAGTGCAATGGGAAATTTACCTTTCAATATTAGAACATTCAGCAACATGATAAAGATGTGCTGTTACAGCATATGAAAATAAGCAGATGTATTTGCATTTAAAATATGCATAGAATTGTAACCTGGAGTTTCAAGAATTTCTTGATCAAAATTATGTGAAGTTCTAAGGTATATTACTGTTGAATAATCATTTAAAAATTATAAAAATATATTTTCATGTTTTCTTTTGATTTTAGTTGCATTCTAGGATTGTCTGTTGAGGAAGCATTTCTCCATTTGAGTGGATGATGGTAACAGAATTTGCTTGGTGGATGTGTCCCTTCATTTAGGAGCATAAAACAAGTAAAACCTGCTGCAAGGCCAATAGGCTAAAAGGCTTAGGACATTTAGAAAAAGACAAAACCTCATTTATGGTAGAGATGTGTATTTTTGTATGTAACATATAGATTATTTAAATATAGACTATCTTAAAGTAATATTCATTGAAAAACGTGTGCTGTTTCTTGAATGTAAAATTACAATCATTTGCTATGGAAAAGTATTGATGCTTTAAAAATAAGATCTATATTGGTAACAGTGTCAATTTCTGAAGGAAAAATAAGTGTATTGATATTTTTAAGAGGTTGTCTCATGCTAGAGTATCTGTTACAATGTTGCACTGATGATTTTTCTGTGCAGGTAATACATCTTCACTCAGTCTTAAATATGACATGTTATCCCTACTTATGCAAACATTTGAATTAGTGGAACTGCGTACTTGTCAGGGGTTTCAAGATTAGGCAGTGAATAAACTCACTCTGTTTAAAAAAAAAAACAAAAAAAAAACAAAAAAAAAACCCTAGTCATTTGAACTGAAAGCTTGGTTTTTGTACGTATCAGATGTGTACTCTATTTTTTTAACTTAATTTTCCTTGCAGTTGCACTTTTGTAGTTGATCACCAGTTTAGTAAAGTATGAAGGCATGATCATTACAGCACAGAATGCTTTTGGTAAAATAACAGAGCCGTTCTTTCTCTGAAATGCCACGGTTTCTTTGCAGCTCTGAAAATTTTGTCGGTATGGGTATGGACAGATGAACAATTACTGTGGAATGATTTAACTGAGGGATAAGCAACTCTACTTTCACTGTGGGAGAAGGGTGACTGGAAGGGGAAGATGAGAATATGCACATTGGCACTTAACTGCACAGTAGCTGGCACGCTGTAGGTTCACATCCTGGTTTATCCACTATAACTTGTTCATCTGGCTGTGCTTTTAATGTACTTGTGAAATGTTTGGTCTTACTCTCTTCTGTGGCTTTTTTTTTCTTTTTTAAACATATGGTACTGTTTTGTAACAGGTTTACATTAGCCTTACGTTTAAGGAAACGTATGTTTGCCTTCAGAAATATCACTATTGGAAAATTGTCAGAAGTGTTAATAAGCACAGGTATAATGCAAGGATCAGAACAATCATAAATTATTTTTGTAATTTGCTGGGGAGGAGCTTAAAAGTATAGCACAAATCTGCAAGCTTGCTCTTTTTAACTGTGTTTTGCAGATGTGCTAGTAATTGCACTGAGCATATGCAATAGACATATACAATGGGGTTTCTGCCTTCTTTTTAAGCATGATTACAGAGGACAATTAGAGTGTATACCTTGTTTTCTGTAATATTGCTGCCTGTTTATAAACATGTATTTAAATTTTACTTTTGTCACTCTACACCAACATAATAAACTCCGTGTAAACTACATGGCCTAGAAATAAAGACGGAGAAGTTAAATGAAATGTTGCCATCTGAGTGGTCAGTACAAGGAGATTCTGGGATCTCTTCCCAGCAGGGTTTGCTCCTGTGGGTTCTGGATCTGTTATTGGCCACATGTCAGTAATGGGTAAACAGAAAGTTTATAAATTGGTGTTCAGTTTTTAACTGTAGTATCTCAGCATTCATAAAAAACTCTTGTTTAAACTGGAGCAACAGTTTCTGAGCAGATAATGTTAAGGTTATTTTCTACTGTTGGAAAACTTGAAGTTCTTTTCTTGGCCAAGTGTATATGTTTGTGTGTGTGTGTTTTTTTTTTTTTTTTAATCTACACATATGCAACTGATTACACACTCTCCTGTTTTGGTTAACTGTGTGCAGTTGTACATCAGTTTGCCCTATAGTAAGAAAATGCATCGATTTACAAATCACAGTTTTTAATAACTGCTTTGTATTGCCCATCCTGCCAGCCCAGGGCAACTGATGAAGCTCATCAAGTTGCGTTAGCTTACCCACAAACATCACATCTTTAGTTACCCATGTAACTGTGAGTGCCAAACTTCAGTGACATTTGCACTCACAATAGTTATTTCATTCATACTTTGTTATTTAAAAAACACATACAAGTACCACATGGCTGCTACTTTTTTTTTTTTAACCAAGTCTTTCTTGCTTCCTGCAGGGAGATGTTCGTGTGCTCTAGGAATTATAATAGTATAACTGGCTGCACGTACATAATTATGCTTGGGGAGAAGACCACATAATGGGTCCTGTGTGAAAGGAAAAGTGGTCAAAGTCAGGCTTTTCAGGTTCTGCTGGTTTCTTTGCTGTGGTCTCAGTTGATAGAACTGTGGGATATTGCCTTGTTTTTGTTTCTAAAGAGTTTTCCTTATGAGATCTCTCTTCTATAGTCAATGACCTTTAAAAGACTCAAGATCTGTGCAACTGTAGTGTATACTTCCCTGCCTGTGTACTTGTCTTCCAGTCTCAATCAAATTAAGGTTGATTTCAGTTCCATTTGACAAAAGAATCAAGGGCTCTACAGTAATTACTAAAATTTTGTGAAAGTAGGCCTGAGTAAATTAACGAGATGGATTTCCTAATGAAACAAAGTAAGCGACAGAGAATCTAGCTTACTCTTGTGAACAAAGCCTTGTCCAGGCTTTGTTGATCCCATTGCTTGTGGTGCAACTTTATATTACAATAGTTTTTGTTTTGCTTTTACATGTTCATTATTTGAAGCAGCAATAGATTATTCATGGCAAGTAATACCAAATAAGAACAGTAAAAATCTCTTAAGTGACCAGGTTTCCATTGCTGAAACGAGAGTTAGTATATTTGTACTTCTCTGGCAAACTGACCCATGAAGCTTGGCATATTAAATGTCTCCAAGCCTCTCTAGTTAGATGATCAATATTATGATGTGACTCAGGGCTTTAAAAAGTAGTTATATATTACAGCATTCTAGTAAATCATGAGTTTTATTCACATGCCTAGACTTCTATGGATTGTAAGATATGACTGCCAAGACAGTTGTTTTTAGTCTCTTACCATTATTTCAGTTCTGGGTTAACCTTAGTAATAAAAAAAAACTATAGAAATACTAACAAACTTCTGTTTAAATGGCAGCAGTATGACTGGCTCTGTTTAATAATAAAAACAATTTTAAAAAGTTTCACACTAGTAAAGAAGGAAAAATTTTTATCTTAAGCTTCTTTTCAGCGCATTTAAAAAAAAAAAAAAGAAAAGAAAAACCTGACCAAAGAATCGGATGGATAGTATGATGCTGTAGCCACTGTTAAATTAGGTCTGTGCTGTGATGATAAAAAGAACTATACCTTGATGTTTGTCATAGAAATTACAGAAAAATTATTTTCCAAGCTCACTTTTTGTGAAAATGAAATGTACCCTGAAAAGCTGTTACCTGAGGAACATAAAGTCAAATAAAAGCACTTGTTTTGAGAGCTCAGAATAAACCACTGCAGCAAATACTGAAGACTGAATCCTACAAGTCCCAGTGAGCTAAAATGCATTCAATTTTTAGCTGAATTAAGGACATTGTCCTCAATATAAAGTCCTTAAAGAAAAAAAAATCATGGTTAAAGATAAAATTGTAAATTATAGCTGTAAGGATCTAGCAGTAGTTTGTATGTGTGGATTTAAGGAGCACAGGCTTTTGCAGTTGCTGTAATAGTCATTTATGTATTGTCTGTTTTTTCCCGAATTCCTATGAGAGACTTGTACTTCCTATGTGTAAAATGTATATCCAGAAATCAGCAGTTGTCCCATTACTCTTACCATCCCTTAAAAACCAACAGAGTCTTAGCATGAATTGTGATAAAAGGTCTAAGCTGGAGGGAAGGGTGTTCGCCTAGGAAAACACATCAGTGTTTAACATGGATGCACAATAATGTTAAGTTAATGGTGGCTTTGGTTTTCCTTACTGTTTTGATATGGAAAAATAGAGACTGTAAGTTTTAGTGCATATAATTTTACAGATCAGTAATGATTCTTCTCGTACATTAAATATTTTCATTACTGAACTTGTTAATAGCACCATTACATGCTGCTGCTTCGTTAGCTTTGTTTTCCCAAGCCTTTAGGTGGTTGCTTAATTGCTATTAATCTATGCTGAGTTATTTCCCTTTTTCACCATTATAAAGATCACTGTTCACATTTCTGGAGCGTTATAGTTCACATGCAGTATTGGTTCACTGAGACTGTTGAACTCATTTCATTTGGTATTGTAAGACAAGGGTTATAGACTTGGAATTGATATGCCAGTATTACTGGTCCTGTAAAAATGCTTCTGATTTTTCTACCTGTTGTCTAGGTATGTCCTTAAAAATCTCATAACTGGATAGAGGAAATGCTGTAGGTGTAGAGGCATAATGCGATTATTATAGCCATACTGATGTTAAAAACAAAACCTCTTCTTTCTCTTTAAAGGGAACTATCTAAGGAAAAGAGCAGCTGCAACAATTTACTTGCCCAGGGATTTGTAGATTTATGCAAAGCTGAAGGAAGTTTGTTTTTTGTTTGTTTTTTTGTTTGGCCAGAGTGACTGATACTTGGCCATGGGGATGAACGCTTCTCAGAAGGGCTAAAGAACCCCTGCTATTCTTGGAAGTAACAGTCTAAGTGTGCACGCACGCACTCACACACACACTCACACACACACTCACACACACACACACACACACACACATGATCCTGAGTAACTTTTCATGGCTCAAATTCTGCTACTTGTCGGGAGCCCTAATTCTACTGAGATTTTCAGGAGAGAGGTGAAGGGCGGGGGAAGGGATAGAAAGTTTTACTGTCTTGAAACATCAATATGTGTGATAGTATTGTGAGGTATTTTATTCCCTTTTGTTGTAAGCAAAGCTATAAGCCATTTTATACATTGCATAAGGGTAGGCAATCAACAAATCAGATACTACACAAAGAAAAGTTGGGGGTAGAATTGTCTCAACTTTGTCTCCCATTTTGATACTCAGGGCCCCCATCTACCTAGCCCTGTTTCCTCAAAGGCCCTTAATGGTGATTGATAGATGCATTTCTAGCATATTGAGCTTTTGTTAATGGACGTTTTATATCATCATCATGGTGAAGTCTTTCTTAAAACGTAAGGAAAAGTGTCTTATCATGGTAGACTTACAGTTGGCAATCTTCAACAAGCTGCATCAGCAGCTTATCCAAAAAACGATGTTACACAAAATCACAGATACGCAAAATAGGTATTTCCACTGATGATTACATCTCTCACTCTCTGAATACTGAGCACCAGGAGAGAAAGAAACTGAAGTTCCAAGAACAAAATGAAAGTCTCATGAGGATGTATAGGCATGATGAAAACTTGTGGGTTAAGTAGTACCATTGGTTTATAGTGCTTGAGTCCATGTTAGTTACCAAAACACTCTACAAATTAATCACAAATAGCTGCGGTTCTTGTAGCATACAGGGTTTCTTTCAAGTTTGTAAAACAAACAGCAGAATGTCACCACAGCCTTTAATTTCTCCTTGTACATACCATTCACAGTACATTAACAGCCCGAATAATATTGCACTGGATCATTTAAAAAATGTTTCATCTTGCAAGTAGTATTCACTTTTCAAAGCCAACAGATGAACAATTTGGTCAACTTGCACCAAGAACATTGTTAGATAAGAATCCTATCGTTTACTTATACCACATGGATTTGTAACCCTAAAGGGAAATGAGATTGAGCTGTAAACTGTTTCTTTGTTAAAGATAGAAAATTAGTAATTCCTCATTGATTAAACGTAGAAAGACTGGAAAAAATGAAATCTGAGTTATCTCATTCCTGTTAGACTGCTTATTGTATATATAATTATATTCTATACTGTGAAAGTCCATCTACATTGAAAAATCCAGCAGTCTACAGATTAACATGGTAAAAAAAAATAATATACTTTTATGAAAAGAGAAGAAATAGTGTTTGCCTCACAGGAGAAAGTTTTTCAGATTGTGAATTTGTTGAGTTTTTAGGTGCAATCTCTGAGGCAACAAAATGTCTTTTGGCATTTGGCACTCTAATAAGGACAATATTTTAATACTGGCACAAGCTAAAAACAGCACAGAATGACAAAATACAAGACATGAAACTAGCTGCAGCCACTGGGATGATGGTAACCTATTTTGACCATATGGAAAACTTACTTAAACAAACAGTTTTGCTGAGGGACTCATGAAGGTTTCTGCAAAACCATACTTTGTTGTTGTTGTTGTTGTTTTTAACAAACGTTAAGTTTTACTAAACTTAGAGGGAGAAAAGTGTTTAAAATGTCCTCTAGAAAATCAGCAGCTGCTGGACAATGACCATGGTAATTTGTTTAGCTGTCAATAGGCATGAGATTCTTTATGACTCAAAGCACGAGTGCGTGAGGCAGAGCTGGTGGCACTTCGGATCACTTCCATCCATCTGTGAGAGGATATGAGGAGACACAAAAACAAAAGTAGGGGTAAATTGCTAGGGAAAGCTTTCTTGAAAGATGTTCTCTGCATAGTCATTGTCAATGCTATTAGATGTACAAAAATTTTATTTTCACTGCCTACCAGATGATCTTCCTTACCGTTTTACTCCCAAGTCCCTCTGAAGTCAAGAGGCTATAGCTCCAACTGACCACTGACTACATATATGAAGGGAGGTTTAGAGAAAAAAAACTGGGAACCTCAAATTCATGAACTCAGTGGTGGTTTTACTTGTTCTGCAAGTACCAAATCTCATTTCTGAGATAATCCAAGTAAGTGATGAGCAGTTGACAACCAATCTTTAATTCTAACTCCAAAAATGTGATTTAGCTGTGATTACCTCTTGGTTTTATAGAACTGAGGAAGGACTTTTGTGTTTTTCCAATTCTACTCAATTACTTCTCCCCCACAATTTTCCTTTATTTATAGTTTTAGACTGACTAAAAATTTATAAAAGTTTTCTTAATATGAGAGGACATTAAGACTTTTGTCATGTTCATGCTTTATATAAAAAAGTTCAATTAATTCCTGCTAAGAAAAGCTCAAACTACAGTCTAGGACAAGAAGTAGTGCCTATTTCTTGACTGTCAATGTATCTGGAATTCAGGGGGTTGTGTAAAAATACTGAAGTGGCAGACAGACATAGTAAGAACAGCAGCTGCTTTGGAAAAATGAGGATATTATTTCAGATGTGGATTTTACATCCAGTTGTACTAGAGGGAATATGCTTATTCCATAAAGCTACTGAAAAGTCTTCTGATCTAATTATGTATCAGATTCTAGGAAGTGTTGTGTAAAGTCCCTTGTACAGCGAGCTTGATCAATTTTGAATGGCTAATTCCTGCATGTAACTCAGGTTTTGTAGTGATTGTATTATAGCTATTGTATGTTACCCAAAACACCCTTTTGCTTCTAGCATTATAAAGTTTAAAATTTCTTCAAAATATTTAAAGGATTCTTTCTCTAGTTGTGCTGAACTACTTGCCCATATTATTGAAACAGTTTACTAAACTTCGCATCTACCAACCTTGTTTGAAAAAATCTGGGAATTTTAAAAAATTTCATCTTGCAGAAAACTGACTTACCTTTCAAATGTATATTCACTTTCAGCCCTGAAATAGTACACGTGGGATTTGAAATGTAGCTTGAACACATAATCTTTATGAATGTTTTCAGATTCAGAAGGAATGGTAAGTGAATATCCCAATAAAGGAAGGCTGGCTAAAGGATGATTGTCCTGAAAATAAATGAAGAATGTTGTGAGATCAAATGCTCTCAAGTACAGACAGCAGATAACCAGGGCACTGTTTCTCCAGATTAAGTACTCATTGGTCACTGTTCTTGTTTGACTTAACCCTTCTAGCAGTGATAACTGTTGTACTTTTAGGAATACATATTGTGACTACTTAAAAGTTTCAGGGAATAAACATTGCTTCTTCCATTGACAAGGAGCAGATCGAGAATCAGACTCTATTCCATGTTCCAACAGTATTAAATATTGCCTAGGAGAGACCAGTGCACTCGTTAGCTTGCCTATAGCATCCATGGTCAGTTTTTCTTCTCTACTGCCACTTTGAAAATAAAAAAGACCTATCCTGCCACATAAACTTGTGCAGTATGTTACCTGATGCGATTTATAGAAGAACATACAGAAGTTGGTGAACACCACCCAAAGCTTCTGCCACCCGTTGCTGTTTTTGAACTTTCTTAGGAGGTTTCCAGATAGCTGATTCTGAAATAAATCAAAAAATAGCCAAATAAAACAGTGAAACATACATTGTAAAGGTATATAAAAAGGCCGAAAGTAACCAAGCCCCATATAAAGCATTGCTTACATTTCTGATTAAATTATTTAATATTAATTCCACTAATTTTGCAGTAAGCTTAGAATCAGAAATACCTCATTCTTTAGTAAGGCTTGTCTGCAGTTTAATTCATGTAAGAAAAATTATCAGCTTTTATCTTGTTGTATGTGAAAACCTTTTGGTGAATGGGTGCACTTCTGCAGTTTTCTGTTACTAAGTAGGCTTACTAAGTAAGTAATGTTCTAATATATTATTTTCTCTTCATAGCTGGGTACTTCCACAAACTTCAAACTACTACACTTTTTTTTTTAAATTAAAGTGGTTTTAATTTTCTGATCTGATTATGTATCAGATCCTAGGAATTGTTGTGTAAAATATTATCAAACATCAGTGAGTTATTATCCTAGTCTTTCTTTGCTCTTATCAAATGATACCTACATAAAATAATGGAAACAGAAAATTTGACATGAATTTGTGAGGTAAAGGAAAATTATGATATACTGTTGAATTGCAGATAGAGATTGAGCTCTCAGTACCCAGTGAGTTAACATGGTAACTTTTCAAAGATTTTACAAGCAAGGACTGTTAACCTTAGTCTTTTACCTGGATTTTGGAAAAATCATGAAATGGAGGAGGAAGCTGTAACCAAGAAGTAGTATTTAAAGGCTGGCTGAAGATAGGACTCCTCACATAATAGCCCCCCCAGCATAGCATCTAGCATCATTGTGCCTTGCGAATGAAGGGAATAATAACTTCTCAGTGAATTACAGATTAACTTCCCATATCTTATCTATATCAGAATAGCTGTTTTCATCATTTTCTCATTAAGTGATTAGTTTCTGCATTATCTAATCATCTGTAATGCTGAATACCCAAAGTCCGGTGGTCCTGATTTATCTACTACAAATCAGATATTCTTGAAAAATGTCCTGTTTTCAGCAGTCTTGGATGTACGTTAAAGCCTTTGCTTTAAATAGTCCCATTCTCCGCTATCTGGCCTGCCAATCGCTTGACCTAAGTTATAGGTGTGCTCCTTAATTTTCTGTTACCTCATTACTCTGGAGGATATCATAAAAGGACAGGCTTTGCATTCGGTACCAGCAGACATATGAAATGGAAACAGGCCGCTGATCACTGATCAGTCCAGCAGGTAGGGAAGTACAGTCACTGACAGAGAGAGGATCTTCTACCACAGGAGAGACAGAAAGGAGGGAGAGACACAAAGAAAATAAACAATAATGCTGAAGTGAAAGCCACACACAGAATGATGTGAGCATGAATGCAACCTGCCACATATGGAATAGCAGTGGAGCTGAAGATGTTTTCACAGACTAATGTATGCCTTCAGGTTGTCTGGTCTTCACTGCTCTGTTTGCACTCATTTGAGTCATAGGGAGGAACAAAAATAATGAGCAACGAGATTTATCTCAAACAAAAAGATCTGCCTAACTAAACATTTTATTCATTAGCATTAGTCACCAGTTTAAATTACTTTTATATCTATTTTTTAATAAGCTGTATGTTTTAGGGAGAAATATGAGACCTTGTTCCATGCTGAACTATTCCTCCTTTGCAGGCTATAAGGGTATAAATAAGCAGCAAATCTACCTGCATGGGATCAAAATGAGGTGCTCTAGTTGTTAGCGTTTTCTAGTACAGAATAATTTTGTTTGTCAAAACCAATGGTTAAATGGTTAAAATACCATCTGTCCTTGCAGTGCTAAGTTCAGAGTCAGTGTATCTTATTTAAGAGAGACCTGATGTCTTAGGGTTGCCTCATGAGTGGAAGTCAGCTGAACTTTTAAGTTTTCCTTGAGCGTAAATCCCCCATCTTATGAGGACTGTGGTAAGTATTGAGAGTTCCCCTGTAGTCTCTCTTGGGGGAAGGAAGCACATTGAAGCAGACTTGCCACCTTATCTTAAAACATACACTGAACTAGGAATCTTTCTTTCATTTTAATCTTTGAAAAGTCAGTATCTGTTATGCACAAAATTAATAAATGTGTATGAAATTGGCTTAGCTGTGATCAGGGGAAAAAAAGGATTTTTATTTTGATGTGGAAAATGCAAATAAAAAGCAGATGAGACTGAGCAACGAGACAAGGTTCCAGAAAAAGATGGCTAGGTAAAGAAAGGAAGTTAGTAATACACATCATCACAGCTCAGGCTGCAGCAGCTAAAGACAATATCCTTTCAGCTCTAGCAAAGACTTAATGCCTCTGTAAAAGAAGGCATTAAGACAGTTTGACCTGCCTGAAGTTGTAAAGACTCTCAGCAAATTTTAGACAATTACTCCCACGAAAATTACTGCTAAAACTGATTTTAAAATGATACACTAAGGGAACAAAAAGGTTTACGCCATCATTTGGGGATATAGGAGTCGGCTGAATCGGTGTGCCTGATGCTTCCCCAAAAGGAAACTAATGGGATATAGTACTTATTAAGGAGGAGCAAAAAGGAAATTGTCATTCAAGAGAGAATCCAGAGCTGCAGTTCCGATTGTTCTGAGGCAGATACCTCCACAGCAATACTAAAGTCGACCATTGAAACACTGGTATTTCTGTGCCAGCAGACGTGCACCGTAGTGTTGCCACGGTGTGGTGACTGACGTTCGAGTGAGGTGCGGGATGCACTGAGATCGTCCTCAGATTCCTGGTCTACAGGAGTTTCATCAGGAGACTCTATGAAATGCAGGGAAAAAGCATCTTTCTTCCTCTATGCGACAACATATATAATTGGAAAAATTAAACAAATCAATTCTGTTCACGCTCTTGTGAACTAGTTTTAAAACACACTTAGAAATAATTTTGAGTAGCTGTTAAAGTAGATGATTAATTTTTTTGTATGTGTTTCTGCAAGTGTTAGCATCAAAGACCAACTACAATGCTGTGCTGGTGCTTTTAATATCTTCCAAGGACAGGCACTGCCCAAAATGATCTTGTAAAATGCTTCCTGAAATCATTATGCTTAAGTCACTGCTCTATTCACTGCTAACATCAGCAAGAACATTAAAATGGGGAAAAAAAAAAAAATATATATATATATGTACACACACACACACACACACACACACACACACACACACACACACACACACACACACACACACACACACACACGTACACATCAACTTCAAACCTATTAGTTTGGACTTGTGGCCAGCATATTTCACCACACTGCTTAGGAGCAATCACCAGTCATACTGATGTAAATGAGTCGAAACCTACTTTCCAGCATTCACTTACTATTGTCAGGTGGGCTACTGGCCAGTAACTCGGGTGTGGGGCCACTAGTTTTCTCTGCCAGGTCAATGGCCATCTGTATGTCCTCAGTCCACTTGTCCATTTCCGCACGAGTACTAACAACAAAAACCCAGCTGTTATACACTTTCATAGGAGGAAAGTAAACACTAAGAAACAGTCAAGAGTTGAGCTTATTTTCTAATGTAATTAAATAAACATGCACATGAAATGCTCGGGTTTTTTTTTAATAACTTAGTTTTGGGTATGACTTGCACAGTTGCCGCTCTGTTCTTTTTCATTCACTTTTTTTCTTGGTTTACAAGTGGCTTTCACAGAAAAATATGTCTTTGAAATGATTTTAGGAGTTGATCAAAAGAAAAATGTTATCTTTGTGCTCTGCTGCCTGTCCCACTGTAAAAGCCGTAGAGAAACATGGTTTGCAATTCAACATTAACTGCATAATGCATTTCCATTGAGTTACCTTGCAGCCACGATGATGGACTGGTGTTGACCTCGTAGTGTTAGACAGTGAGGAACCCCCCATTCCTCTTCACTTTCTTCTATCTGAGAGATAAAAGTCCAGATGCAGTCAGATTGGGGGAAGCATGTATTTCAAAGGTCGAAACAGTGAAGGGAACAAGATCCACAAGCTCTTAGCATCGGGAAAAGGGAAAGTAAAAGGCATGCTTGCAAACATAACGCTTACAGCTAGTTAAAGAGGAAAAAAAAGTGGCCTGAGAGTTGGAAAACCTGTAAGTTCTGCAATAACCTCTTAAACCACGAGCACTGCTTTATCTGCTTTGTGTCAAAGGAGGAAACTATTGCTACGTTTTATTAGAAGAGTAATTCATAATACAAAATGATAGGTTAACGAGTAGGAGTGCTCTAAACAGGGCAGCATAACATATACTGTTGTAAAAAAGTCTGTGCCAAACAGACAACAATAATTGAGTAGATTCCTAGAAATAATAGATAGAACTTGAAGCCTCACAGGTGTTTAGCGAAATTCAGTTACTCAGTAGTCATTATCTAACTCAGTCTCGGGAAAATGGTACAATTAGATAAAAAACATGAAAGGTTGCAATAAAAATAATGGGAGATATGTGAGTGTTTTGAAACTAGCAAGAATATTTTCTAAATTGGCTTGAATTGTCTATTTTCCAGCAGCAGTGCAACAGGGTTTCAGAATGACATACTGCTGCCACTTTTCCACTACTTTGTCTTTAAGCTATATAGATGGAAACACTATGAAACATTTTTTATAGAAATAAAATTGTCACTGTTGATTATTTGCCTTGCACAGTGTTTCTGTAAGCAATTGGTGATGAATTACTTGTAAGAATCATGGTTACATTTATAAAATTCTTGCAGGAAACACGGTTAAATGTGTGGTTTAAAAATAAAAATCTCACCTCAGGAGGCGTTTGCATTATGAGGACTAGGGAAGAAGCTGCCCCAAAATGCTATTTTATGCTATATAATCACCTTTGTGTGAAAGGTTCCCAGAAGAGATGCCATACCCCCCAGCACAAACCCATCCGGTATTTGTGCCTTGCCTCTGCTGAAACTGCAGATCATGACCCAGCTTCTCTGACAGGCAGGAATCTCATTAGGATCAACTCTTTTCTAGTACTTTGCAGTCCAGCAGGAATTAATCAGGCAACTAAGATGGGACCTTAAATGGCCAGTTAAGTATGAATCCCCAAGGTCTGCATAACATTGTTGTACTTACTGTCATGCCATACAGTGGCAGATGCCCATGGACTTTGAACTGATTTGATGCTGTCAGGCCTCTACTTGTGTACAGCAAAATATCATTAAACTAGAAAGTAAGAATGAACATTATTAGGATTATGCTGGCATGTATGTATAGAAAAAAATCAGAATGCTAAATATGCGAAGACTAGGCAGTACTGGCTAAATATTTATACAGCAGTCCTAATGTTTCAATCAAGTAGTGATGATAACTGGACCCTTGAATATAGTATGAATGCACAATATCAGCTTCCACAATATTTCAGTACCTAGTATTATTGTCATTCCTCACAATCTTCCTCTAGCTAGTCCCAGGCATGTTACCCCAATTTTCTATTTAATATCTTCTCATGCCTTCTAATATCCTCTTTGTGATCTGAGGGTCTCTGCCCCAGAAACTCACAAGCCACAGCAGGAAAACCAGGTAGTGCATTTCACACTCTGTGGCGCTTCGAAACAACGGAAGATGCTCTGTTTCATCAGTATTTTGTTCTGATTTGTGTGGAAAGGTAAGCGAGTATGCCCCAAGAGAGATGTGTCCATCTTAGCCCTTAAAAAATAAGTGGCTACCTATTATTCCACATATTCAGAAGGAAGCTGGGAGAGCTATTTTGAGGTAGGTCACTTTGGTTAGAATCACTGAGGAGATGAGACCTGGATATCTCAACCTTTTAAAACGTCCCGTGTGTAACAGCAGTCATCAGAAACATGTCAAATGACCACCTGCGTTTTGTTGCATGCCATAATACAACTGGCACATTTTAGCTGGGCTAGCTGGATCAAAGGATACTTTTCTCAAACAAGACAATTGCATCAACAAGAAAATCAGTCTAGGATGTGAAATAGAACTCGTGCCGTAGGCTTCTGCAACTGAATAGCAGTAATTCATGCAGTTGTGTGGATTCGCCACTAGAGGGGGATTTAATTTTGCCAATGATTACGCATCTATTCAGAGTCACAGAAAACAGGACTTTATCTCCAGAAAGACTACGGTGCTCAAGATAGACAAAAGACTTCTTTCACACTGTGTACAACTGACAAAAACTAAGATTGCTACTTGCTGCTTTGAAAGCATAGTTTTTAAAAATGTTTTATACAGTATGATAGTGAGGCATCATCTGATAACAAGAACTGTGGTATGCAAGAAAATATTCACTCTATTTATGAGGCTCCCTCTTTAGTGTTTTTGAAGCTGGAACAGAGTTCTACCCAGGTAGAAATAGTGGTTATATCTTGGGCTCATTTGCAAGATTAAATGCTGAACATCCATAAAATCTAGCACACTTGCAAGCTTTTCTACCCACGAACCGTCTTCACTTTTTGCCTACAAGAAGATAAGGAAATATTTTCCTGTAAGACTGCCCTGGCTTTTTAAGTTTGTGTCCCATAACACAGGATTATAACATCTGTGCGCTCTGTGGGGCGTCCCAGTGCCCCGACCCCAAGGGCCGAGCAGCAGCAGGGCTGGGAGGTGACTGGGAGTGAGGCAGCCACGGAGAGGGAACCGCGAGGCTCACGGGTAAACTTGCTTCTGCAATGGGCTCTGACAGCGTTAGGCGGATTATCTTTGATATCACCACGAGTTACTATTTATCTTCTTTTATGGCCATGATTACTAACCCTGGTGCCACTTCTTGTTATGTACTGATCCTACTTTTATTTGAGACAGTGTTGCTAGGGGGCATCATTTTATCACAGTATTCATAGCGTCATATATAAAAACAGTTTGGTTTTTGTAAGAAGCAGTCACAAAGAGACAGAAACATAAGTTATTCTTAACAACCAGTAACACAGACAACGTGTTATGTTAATTTAAATAAGACTATTTAAAAATATTTACTGCAATTCACAGTTCAGGTCTAATAGTTTGCCTGTCAAATAGGTATTAACTGTTTTGTGCACATTTACACTTCATTACATAAAGAAAAACTGTCTTCTTGCTTACCAGGAAGAACATCCGTTGCTGTAAACCTTTTCCAGACAACTTACTAAGACTGCCCAGTCTAATGAACTCCTGTAGGACAGAAATGCAAAACAAATATACAGCCTTTGCAAAAATGATTATCATTTCTATTACACAAAAATAAACATGATTATTTGGCCATAGCATGACTGGATAATCAGTCACTAAAACTCTTTTTATTTTCTTTATTAAATACTTATGCTAAAGTCTTATTTATAGGATAATTTATTTCCATTCATAACTGTCTTTCACTTACAAATCTTGTACAGCATCAGCTGCTTGATAGTCTGTCATTCATTTTAGGACAGTTCAGCTAAGCAAAATTTTCTTTACCTAATATTGATTCCTCCAGACACCTCCCTTTTCCGTCAGTTTCGAACAGGTATTTTTCATATTATAAATGATGTAAAGTACTAACAACAACCTTGCTCCTATGCTATTTGTAAGCAGCTGGCCAGCTTCTGTTGTGTGTACGGCATACCTAGCTCTTAACTGAGGTATAAAAGTGGCTAAACAAACAGCAGCAGTAGAAAAAGAGGGAAATTTGTTTGGCAGTGTGAGTTATCCCAGCACAGTCCATGTCATATAATAAGGTGCATTAATTCAGATCAAACTGTTTAAAAATGTCTAGGGATGGAATTATAGGAAGAGTAGTGCATCTGAAACGTTCAAAATGCTAGGATTTCCTGGGATTATTGTGAGCTATAAAATAATTTACCCTTCCACTTATCTGAAACCCATCAAAACATCAATTTTCACTCACTCCCTGCAGCTCCTGCCAAGAGGTCTGTATATATTTATTACAGTATTTTAAAGGTCATTCTACTCATAATCGCGCATGGAAAAGGCACATGAACCACCAGAATCACCTGCAGCTTGGCAATAAGCTGCCTGTTGAAGATTAATCTGGCCAGAGAAACACTCCAGTTGCTGTAGGGGTGCTGGGACGTGTCCAGTCCCCCTGTCTGTGCTATAAAAGGGCTCCTACGGCTTCCTTTATAGGAGCTTGAAAAGGTTATCTCTGTGTCACGGTAAGCTCATACTGCTGGAGCTGCCACTGGAGGCTGTTGTCAGCCAGCAAAGAATATTAATCACAATTATCATTTATAGTGCACCACCCAACAGTCACCACCAGGATGAGCATCCCCAAGGGAAGTGCTGTATGAACACCTGGAGCAGCAGCTACAGCTCATTGCAATCTCTGAGCAGAAGAGGCTGTGAGTAGGAACCCGCTCAGTGGCCACAAAGGTCCCAGACTGGGGAAATGTGAAGATGACGGTTACCCAAAGCCACCTGTAAGGCAGCTGAATCACAGCCATAACATGAGGCTTTTCCTCTGAGCTGTGCCAGGCTGCTCCCAAGCTCAAGTCTCCTCCAGGGCACTTGTATGCAACGTGGAGGGAGTTCAACCACCTTTGGGCAAACCCAGCCATTGGAGACAGCAACGCTTGCTGGTGGTTGCGCCGGCGCAGGGAGTCCAGCCCCTGAGTGACTGCAGGGCTGGGAAGCAGCAACATCTCAGGCACATGCCAGCGAGCAGTAGCCAAAGCCTTTTGCCCCTGCAGGCAGACAACCTTGGCTCCCCGCCTGCCTTTTCCTTTAACTTCCTAGGAGAGGAAGACAGTTCTGCCTCTAGATGGAACGGGGCAGCAGAAGCAACTCGTGACGGCGTTTCGTTTCACTTGAGAGAGATGCGCAGGCTGCGAGATGGGCCGAGGGACCTGCCAAGGACGTGAAGGCTCTACAGAGCCCTGACAGGAAGCGCAGGCAGCGGCAGCTACTGCGGTCACCAGAAAGAGGCAAAGCAGGAGAGCAGGGAACGGTAACAAAATGAGAAATAAGAATAAAAAAGGAATAAAGGAGAAAAGCATGACAGAAAAGAGGACACCAGATGAGGTTCTGCCTTCAGTGTTAAGATACGTTTGTCATTCACGTTACGGCAGCACACCATACCTGGCTAGGAGGTCACAGAGACCCTTCAAGCTGGCTAAAGATACCATAGCCTGACCTATCGGCAAGAAAATCCCCAAAGCGCTCGGCACGCCAGCGTTCTGCACCACCTGCCCCATGGCACACCAACTTCAAATCCCCTTTCTGAATGTTAAAATCCTTAAATTAATTAGAAGATGCCAGGCTGCGACTCCCGCTGAGCAATGGTTCAGCCTTCCCGCAGGAGGGCTGGACGACCGGGCTGCGGGGCGGGTTCAGGCACCGCCATGTTCACAGCCCAGAACAAAACTCATCTCCTTTTCCAAGCTGTTTCCCTGAAATGCATAAGGCACAGGAACAGTCTAGCAATGCATTTCCCATGGCATTTCAGTTGCCACGAGCACTGTTTTTTCATATTATGTACAAAAGGAAGGAGAGACAGGAAGGGACTTCATGAACAGATAACCCTCCAATTTGCACGCAGGAAAGCAGAAAAGGCAACAAATACTAGACTGAGGCTCATTTATTCTGAAATAAGACTCAGTTTAAAAAGAAAGATATCAACAAGCAAAAGAAGCTGTCTGCATTTTTTATAACACAATTAAAAGTGTTTACTTAAGGCAACATTGTCTCAAAAATTATTGCACAACATTACATGTAGACTGAAGAGATGGCTTGTCCCCAAGGCCATGTGTTTCAAAGCTAGGCATCATAAAAGGCTGAAGGTCCTCCAGCATAAAAGTCTTACTTAAAGCTGATATGCTCTAGCATTCAGGATAAAAACAAAAAATTAAGGGCAGCAAGAAGTGAGGAAACGTGCAACTACTCGAGCTCCGAAAGCTGTGAGAAGTGTTACACTTTTACTACCTCTATTCTAATAGATGGTTGAAACTGCTTGCAACCATCCAAATCTGTACATAAAATAAGCCTAAAAAAATCAGTAAAAAGATAATAAAGATAGATTGTGTCTTCTGTGTAGCTGCTTTCTATGGTATTACTGTGTTCACATTTGATAGTTTTCAGTGAAAGAGAAAAGCTCATATAAGGAAAGGCAATTTCACAGCTGTTCCTGAGAAACAGATCTCTAAACCATACCTAATGTTTTAAAATTATATCAGACCTTAAATACAATTCTGTTTCTTACCCTTCCTGAGATCACCAGATTGTCTATGCCTATCAGGTCTTTCTTGAGTTCATGCAGCTTCTGGAAGTTCTCCATCTTTATCATATTGCCGTGGAGCTGAGCCACCATTTCAGAAATCTCAGCCAAAGCAGCTAGATAAACAAAACCAGAAAATGCTTATTAAAAACTTACAAGAATGTTCAAAATGAAAGATGGTTTTTGTCTGCAGTACACAGCTGAAAAACATTGTCCTCCTGATGTTCTCCCTCCGCAGTGTAAAGTTATTCGGCCAGAATAAAAACCACACAAACTCTGGCCATTATCTTATTGAGGATGGAGCCCTGTAATGAAGAGACAGTCCATTTCACAGAATCACAGAACGGTTGAGGTTGGAAGGGACCTCTGGAGATCATCTAGTCCAACCCCCCTGCTCAAGCAGGGTCCTCTAGAGCGTATTGCCCAGGATCGCATCCAGACGAGTTTTGAATATCTCCAGCGAAGGAGACTCCACCACCTCTCTGGGCAACCTGCTCCAATGCTCTGTCACCCTCACAGTGAAGAAGTTTTTTCTCACGTTCAGATGGAAGATTTGCTCAGTGAGAAGTTTGCTCTTATTTAAGCCATAGAAATTTTGTGGGAATACTCAAGAGTCAATTCACAGCCTCAACAAATGGGTTCTTCTAAAGGATGGAATTTCCTAGATCTCTGATTAATCTAGGGATCTTCTACACACTTGAAAAAACGCATCTTTCCTGGGTCACTTCCAGGACTGAAAACATAGGGAAATGGCAGAGCCATTATTTCTTGTATCTTCTCAGGCTATAAAACCAGTAATGTTGGGTTTTGCCCTCAGTTCCCGCACATGGGCCAGCTCCCTGTGCCTCCATGTAGGTGAGCACTCATTGTAGTGCAAGGGAGGCAGCTGGGACCCCTCGGTCCACATAAGCAGGCCACCAACCCCCCCGCCCTCAGCTTGCTATTGCCTCAGTGGCCACAGGGCCAAGCTTTTGCCAGTAAATCTTGCCGGGTGCCCAGGGCTCTGCTACTGCCCCTTTGCCAGGACTGGGAAGCCTAGGCCTGTTTTTAGGGTCTACAGACTCCCTTCAATTAAGGCCCTTAATACATTCCTCTGATGGGAAAGGCAAGCTCTGAATGGGCCAAACACACTGACTGACTGATTTTGGTACTAGAGCATCGAACCCTCCTGACTGTACAGCAAATGGAGCCACCCAGCTCATGTCTTTGGCATCCTCCGCAGGAGCTAACGCCCTGCAGCTGAGAGACGCAATGCTGGGGATTGCTCCCTGCCCAAGCTCCCCTGCGGGTCTGTGCTGAGCAGTAACTGTACAGACAACACAGTTACCATTAAATGTAGAGAGCTTATGATGGGGGCGGGGGGCAGGAGTAAGAAAGGAGGAAACCAAGACATCAGAAAGAAACAGCAAGCAGTGAGCTCAGGCCTCGGGAGAAAAATTGCTTCGTGTTTGAGAAAGACATGTTGGCAGCTTTGAGTTCCTAAAACAAATCATGAAAATGGTAGTAGAACAAGCTGTATGTCTGGAAAAATAATACTCCTCTTAAAGACATAATATAACAGCAGCCATCCTGGGTCAGATTGAGGGTTCACCCAGGCCAATATTCTGGTATTCCTAGAGGATACCCAGGGAAATCTAAGAACAGGAAAAGCATATATGATATGCCCCCTGTGTTTCCTCTCAGCCTCTCAACTGCTCTCAGTTCAAGGGACTTCCTGAACTAGATGTCATTTCTGTGTATTTAATAACCCTCAACAGATTTCTCTTCCAAGTACTTGTGGCATAATGTGTATACAAGAGCAACCTTAATCCTACCATTTCTGGACTTGTGAGTGCTTCATTTCGCAACTTAATCCTCTTTTAATGTAAGCTTAAAAAAATTTTTTTTGCCCGTATAGCTATATATCTATAACAGATTTGGATGCCATTTCTCAGCTCCAGGAGTTAATGTCTTTTCTCTCACCTCTCGAATCCCTGAAGTCTATGTGGTTTGGCGGGTAGTGTTTGCAGAGCCTCTCCATTATCTGCTTGTAGTGCATGAGCCTGTGCAAGGGCCTGAGCAGGAAGGTATTGAGGGGCAAGTAGCAGACTTTCTGTAGCTCAAAGTCCCTGCAAAAGGTCTCCAGCTTGCGCGAGTTCTTGATCCCATTTTCCAGCTCCATTAAAACCTCATTGTGCTTCCACAGGTGAACTGCCAGTTGCTTATAGACACAAAGGGAGAAAGTGCACGGTAGAGCTATTAGCAAACACTGTGAGACAGGACTCGTAATCATTCGTCCCAAACCTACTCCAATACTGTCACAGGAGCTGGGATTTTGCAAACAAAATCGCTGTGCCACACAATGGCTCTGATGTTTGCTTAAAAAGAAGAAATGTAATCATTAGTCTGAAGCATACACCCACTCCCCCTCCGTATTCCCCCAAAACAAAGGTACGTGAGTAAACAAAACTAACAGTCTAGGATCAGGCAAGAACACCAAGGTCAAGGAGATCACGTTAACATAACTCAGGCAAGCGGGCACCACAGGGAGGACTAGACTATACAAATACAGAGCTGGAAACAAATGGGATTTTCTAGGAGGATGAAGGGATTTAGGTGCCTGAACTCCCTTCAGTGCTTTTGGAGAGCTGTTTCCCTGTTATTAAAGAGAGGTGGCATCTCCCTGGGAAAGCAAACAAATGCAAAAATGTAGGAGTGGTCCAATAGAAATGGCCACGTCGATGTTCTCTGTCCCTGGGTTACGTCCTCTTCTACCGAGCACAGTCTCTGCAAAGACCTCACTAGCACTGGGGATGTTATGTGCCCGCAAGCGAGTGAGGTTTGCATGAAATGCGCAACTTCACTCCAGTCCCTGTATCACAGGCATTCTTGGGTCCCTTCCAAAACAACTCAGCAGTATCTTTCTGGCACAATTAACAGAGGGGCTTCACATGAGTTTTGTGCAAGGCGAACTGCTCCTGCAGGATGCACAGGGCTTCTCTGAGCAGCCCAGGGAAGTGTCCCAACACCTGGTAGAATATTAATCAGCAACAAAAAGAAACTGAGTGTTTATATTGAATGGACTTCAGAAGACAGTTTGGCTTAATCTAAAGCTCATGGGCTGTTTGACACATTTCCAGTCAGCTCCCCCTCTCTTGTGACTTGTGACTTTTTCCTTACCAGAAATGTAATTTCCCTACAGCCACGCTGCCTCCTCTGTACGCAACATATTCATTCTGCAAGCCTGTAACTCTGACGACAGGCAAAGAAGTAAAGTCAAAGGAGACCCTCTGGGCTACTACTGAGGCTGCCTACTACCTACTTGCTCTTAACTTCTTTCCTGTGTTAATTAAACTAGGAGCATCAGTTTAGAGGTCTTTTAATAGGTCCCATGATAGACATGTCAAGTTTTAACTAACTTTTCTATTTCCTATGGAGTTCCTTAAGTCAAATGGTTTTGCTTCTCTCCTCGACATCTCTGTGGTTAATGGCAGTGGCATTTCTCAAAGAAAATGGCACAAAATCCTCTAATGGGAAAGAGAAAGGCAAAGGTGGAAACATGCAAAGATGTCTAAGTTAAGTGAAGACCATACCCTTTCTGTAGAGTAGTGCCACAGAAGGGCCCGCAGACACCGAAGAAGAAACAACTTAATGTTGCAGGGTACCAAGAGCAGAAGCACAAACTGCCAGAAGTTTACAGAGATTCCAACAACTTTTTGTGAAAAGGTGTGTATTTCTTGAGGACAGGCAGGGAGGTAGAAAAGTTCCCCCCTGCCTTTCTTCCAATGCATCTGAAACGTGTCTTGAGGGGAAAAAGCAGCTCCTGCTAAGTGCACTGCGGAAAGGGTGAGGCCACTCTGTTGATGACAAAGCTCTCTACGTGTTATAGCTGGGAAGTGTAAATCACGATTTCGACATGCTCTTTTTCCAATTTGCTGTATAATCCTTTGCACGTCACTTAACCTTTCTCCATCTCTATCTGCCTCTCTGAAAGGTAAGCTTAAGCCATCTCTGGAGAGCTGTAAAGTCTAAGCTGCCATTCCCTCCAGCCAAAGATTCAAGGCTGCTTAACTGCAGGATGCAGAAGTGGCAAATCACCAAGGAAAGATTTATCTGAGATTTGCAAAAGCACTTTGAGATGCACCCGCCTAAGGTGTAGTGTCGTCTTTTGTCAGACACCTAAATACTGAAGGTGATATCCCTAAATACTGAATACATGTGGGCATCCAAGATTATTAGATAAATCCCAAACAGATTGCTAAAGAAAAAAATGTCCGACAGTTAACAGGCCTGGATGCATAGATAAGGTTAGCTGTGTGTTATCAGTCCAGACTGTAAAAGTCTGTAGGGTTTGCACAGGCTCTTGTGCCTGTGCTCCATGCTGCTTGTTCCAATGAATGGTAACATGTGACTTCAAAACTACTACTCCAGGCAGACTAAGGACAAATGCAAAGTCTGCAGGATGTTACAGCTAGATTTACAGCTCACATAGGCATTTTTGCTTTTAGTTTTAAAAGGATCAGAGGCAATGATCATCACTTATTCAAAAATCTTTCATTCAGATCTGTGCTGTAGCGCACAAATTACAGTTCTCTAGATCCAATCACTACCCAGGTCATGGTCACTACTCATGCACTATCTTAACAGTTATATTTGCAGGCACCCATACGCATGCTCTGCTTCTGAATAATCCCTTCAGACACACAAATTTGGAACTTTTCTTATTTGAAAGATTAATGAATTAGAAGTGAAATGCTCCTGAACTTGTGTGCATACTGTTCCTATACTCAGAGAGGGGACTGAGGAAAAGGGGCTGGACAGTTTAAAATCAGCAATTCACAAATCTCAGTGTTCACCAAACCCTTGACATTTCATCAAAGGAAACTTTTATAGTATAAACTTTGATAACAATGGGCAAAAACTAGTATAAAAGGCACCACCATATGAAAACAACATGCACACTTATACTAATCCATATCAAAGCTTAATATTTATAGGATCATCCTACCTTCATACTCTGAATGTTCTTTAGCATAACATCCCCGATTCTTTGGTAATCTCCTTTAATGTGAGCATTAGAGCGGCCTTCCCTGTCAGCAACAGAAACATTAGACACTTCAGTCATGCAATATAACTGCGTAATCACTTGCAAGCACAGAAAGGAACTCAATAGCTCATTTCTTTCAAAATCCGGAGCCCCAGTGTTCCTTAGCTCAGGAGCTTGCGGGGAATCTTCCCGATGGATTCTCAGTTCCCATTTATGGTAGTACACTCCTCACCCAGCCTGGCTCTTACTCCTCACAATGGAGAGGGCAGGCACTTAAGGGAAGGATTAGATTTTTAAAGAAAATTGCTAGCATTTTTAATGACATCAGAGAAGGCTGGAAATGGCTGGAGCAAAAGCAAGATGTTAAAACGCCATCACAGTACACGGACAATTCAGTTAAGAAACAAGTATTGCACCCTGGAGCAGGACCCACAGGTGTTCCCCCTCTGAAAAACTTTCTGCTCTTGCCAGGGGTAGTAGAAAAAAAAATCTATCCAGCATCTGCATTTGACTTGTGTTATATATTGGCAAGGAACCTTCTTTCAGCATGTCGCTTTTGGTATTAGAAATACAAAATGCACCCTCCCATCCAGCCAGCTGCACTTGGGTGGGTGCTCCATGTGGGAGAAACCTCACTTCTGATGAAAAAGATATTCTGATGAAAATGTTACCATATGCTGAATGAATCCAAATACGTCTTTTAGGGAATACAGAAGGAAAAAATTATGAATCTGAGATCCTAACTGTTACAGATCTACTCTAATCAAGTTGGATTTTGAAAAGAAAATCACTAGGGAGAAAGATGGGAGTATTGCTGTTCCTCCCCTCCCCCTCTTCCAGCTTCTAATATTATATCCAAATTTCCAGCACTGCGGCTTTTTATGTGTTGTCCTCAATTTTTAAAATTTAGACCAATTCCCATATCTGAGCATGGGGAGACAGATCCAGTCCTGGTTTGAGTAATTGCAGTTCAGCTGAAGAAAGGTACTGATTTGGAAGAGGGCAGAAATACAATCCAGTTCTGAACAAACCCAAGAATAACAGGACCTCTGTTTTGCATTATCGCTAATGCATATATTGTTTTTCACTTGTTTGTCATAGCTTTCTCTTTTAAGAAAATTTGATGTGCTGTGAAGGAATCAATGGATGACCAGATGGTAAATCTCTGCATTCCTTAGTAACAGCAATTTAAGCCAGGAAGGTTTCACATTCACCAAGTCACAGAAAATGCAGCTGTTGTTAGGAATACACTTTATTTCGGTAAGATATAAGCCTTTTTTCTTTTTTTTTTTTTTTAATGTATACAATTCTTACATGAATAGATGGATATTCAGGCTTATTTGTGTTTTGCAAAGATAAATGTGGCCATGCTCATGCTGGATGATCTCTCTACCTGCTTTTCTACCTGGGAAATGTGGCAGGCCCAGCTCAGGAGCACCACACGGTCACATCCCCCTTCAAGAGACAAAGGGACTCAGCTGATAAACAAGGGGTTGCTCCCCATTCGCTTGAACAACATCCAGTTTCCTAGGCTGTCTTTAATTAGGTCCTATTGTGTCAATTCTCTTAGGCACTCACAGGTCTATTTACGCTTGAAAAATACAGGTCTCAGCAAAGCTGCTTACGTTTTTCTGAAACCAAAGGTTACACTGGGGTAGGAGGCTGGGTTGTGTCAATGGTAACTTTAATTAGCAGTACCAGTTTTGCAAAAGCACTACATTAGATAAACACTGCCATTTGTTGCACACAGTTAAAACATGCCTAAGAAATGGTCTAGATTGCAAGGAACGAGAGAGGCACATACTGACGTTACAAGTCTAGGGTTCCCAAATTATCTGAGGGTAGAAGTCCAGTTTCTCTCTCCAGGAGGTTTCTGCCAGTTGTCATCCCCCTCTCTGTGTTGTTCCCTCCCTGTTCCTTCCCCATCTCCTTTCCCTCCAGCAGCTCTCCCCACCGAGATTTCCTCCAAAGCTGTAAATGAAACTTTTCCACCACTAAAGCTTTACTCAGAGCGGTGCATATCAAAGTGCCCCCGACTAAAAATTGCAAACACTTGAAGCCCAGGCAGGAGCGCCACGGTGGCAGCGAGCAAGTGAAAGTCACCCTCCACCTGTGCGGCCAGCATACGGCATCCCCCTCAAAATGGTTTACACTGTGCAGTTGCACACAATCCCAGAAATGTCAAAGCCAGATGAACTGCACCGCTGCCAGTAACAACGTGGTATTCGGCAACCAGCTCGAGGGGAATTCTTGCTTTGTATGTTATTCTCCAACTCTCTGGCATTGTCAGGATCCCTTTTTATGTGTCTACATGTGATTTAATCTAACAGACTTCAGCAGTTCGGCACCTTTCTGGTTTACTGCCAAGATAAACATTAAGGACTTCATTACTGACTGCTACTTTTAAATTTAAAAACTGCTTTTTTGATCTCAAGGTTACACATAGTTTGGCTGGAATACTCTTTGCCAAGCCAAGCTCGTATCCATTAGCTAGCTACTTCAAGTCTGACCCCAAGACTACCGAAGTCATAGCAAGCGCTCCCACCAACTTTGTGAACTTCAGCTAATACTTGGTGCAGTTGTTCACTGAACAGTCAGGTCCTCATTTCCCCAAAGAAATAAGCCTGCTCCCCTTTCAGCACAGCAGTACAGATGGCTTGCACAGCCCCGCACCACCTCAGCCACACGCAAGGCACCATGGATATTCTCCCTTGGGAGCTTCAGCCATGAGCTGACCCAAGGCTTGTTTCAGTGGTTTGAGGGCTTTCAAGTCTCGCCCTACATCCTGCCGGAAGAGACAGAGAGGGAGAGAACTGAGTTCCCCAAAAGCGACAGTGTCTCTCCAGCCGCTGCCTGGAGAGCAATGAGCTGAATCACAGCAGAGCCATCAGACCGAGCCAACGGGGACAACCTCTGCTGCAGGCAGGCGAGTCCTGCTCCAAAAACTGAAAGCTTGAAAAAACATAGAAATGGGAGGGCCCAGTATTATTCCTTATTCCAACCCTTCTCCCTGCTTTGGTCCTTTATTTCCATGCAAATGCTGCCCCTCAAAACGGAAGTGATTTTCTCACTGTGGATGGTGCATAGGCACATAGGTCGTGGCGCAGACCACAGCGGCAGGGGAAGCTGAAGCCAGGCATGGGGGCGGCAAGGGAAGAACGGGACAGTTTCACATCTACTTCCTACAACCCTTCCTCTGCTCCAGCCCTGCTGTCTCCCTGGACTCCCCAGTAACTTCCGCACTACACTGACCCCCTTCCCCAGTTCTTCACCATGCAAATTCCAAGCAAACAAAAAGAAAAGAAACCCCAAGGAAAGGGCATCCCAAATGACAGAAGATACAAAAGCAACCCCCAGCCCATCACATGGTGTCTTAGGGCTCCAGCAGCCTGAAACTCAGAGGCACGTAAGGGAGAGCTCTCCCCACAGTTTATACTCTGCCTAACAGCACTTGGCCTCCTGAGGGGGAAGAAGTTGCTCATTTGTTGTGCATCAATGGCTAAATTGTTCTTCTTGTTCCTTCGTTTTCATGGGTCACCATTCGAACATGGTATCTATCTGCCAGTGACAAGGGACAGAGCTGTAAGTTCAGGGTCTAACTTCTTACAGATTTTCGTGAGGAACTGATTTATAACCCCCAGCTCCATAGAAGACCTATGAGCTGGTTTGCCCATACTCATAAAGTGCCCTCACTCAACCAGCGTAGTGTGGGGAGGTCTAACGCCACTGAAAATGGTGCTGGATGGTAGAGATATTATTCTGTAAATATGCTCACTTCCCATTTTGTTCACATAATCCTCTCCTTTTCAGCAGGATGCAGGTGTGCACTTGCAAGCAAAGAGGAGGAGGCTGACTTTTATACCTGATAAGGAACTCAGGGTTGCCACTATCTCATATAACCCTAAAAATGGCCACCAGCTCGACATATAGAGACTACGCAAGCAGCTATGTCAGATTTTTGAACTGTGCAAGCTCCTCAGTGTACGTCGTGGAGAATGAATGAAAGGAAATCCCAGGTCAGCTCATACTATCCTCAGTCATCTAGAAACACTAGTGGAAGGAACAAAAATCCGATGGGGCTGGTGGGGAGGCAGAGAAGGAAGGAAAAACATCTCAGCACAGATTTTTTTTTCCAGCTTAAAGTAAAAAATCTCAACTGCTGCCCTTGGAAGAATGGTATTTGCACTGTGTGACCTGTTACACACTAAGGAACAGTATCTCCCCCCGGATACTATAGCTTGTCTTTAAGCACTTTGACAGTGCTTTGACTTTTTTAAAGTGCTATTTACTGAAGTTCTAATATGAGGAAATGCCTTAAAATTCCCCATTAAAGCTACCTTTTAAAAAATGATTATTTTGTAACTGGAAAAGGAGAGTTGATAAAAGGAAAACACCCTCTTTCTCTCTGATACACTGCCATTACAAGGCGCCGCTCAGCACCCTGCCCATTCCAGCCAACACTACTGTTGTCCTCTCAGGCAATAAGTGGTGCCCAAGATCCCTTTCAGAGCATAAAAAATAGTATTGCTAAAGCCACCAGAGTCACCTAGCATTCAACGAAACCTTAGGGGAGGGCACACATATTTCAAGACTTGTACTTAGGCTGGCTGCCTCTTGTGCAAGAAACCCAATCCACATCAAACCTGTGGTGGTAATGCTTTTAAACAGTAAGAGATCAGAGCAAGTAATACCTTGTCATAGAAACGTCCTGAGAACACAACGACACTGTTATTTATTTTGTAGTGGCACCTTCTCACAGGGAATCCCAGGCTCATCCTGCCGGACAGATGAACGTAACGGGACTCTGGGTCTGCCTAACGTATCCTGGACTAGCTATTTCTGTGCCATTGTTTCAGACTCGTTTGGGTGTAGCACGTCTCTAATCTCCAGAAGAACCCACGAGTGATGGCAGTAATGCAAATCTTCCTTTCAAAAGTGAGGTAGCTGCAAAATACATATCTCATTTCTGTAAATAAGACAAAGACACCTTTGAAACTATGGTCTTCATTCCAAAAAAAAAAAAAAAATCAACCCAAACCCGCAAACAAGCATGAACCAGCTGAATGGTTAATATTCTTGCGTTTGATAAGGCAGGAAGTTTTGCTACTGTATTTATGTAAACTGCTTATTAGGCTCTTCTATCTGATCAAAAGTACTATTTTCCAAAGAAAAAATGGTTAGTAAATTCACATTTAGCTCATCTTCCTACACCTCTCTCTGTGTTTTTTATTACAGGTTTCTAAACTGGCTTCTTCAAATCCTGGTTAAGACTTCTCCTTTCATATGTTAAGATCTAAGAGCTTTTTTGCAAATTATCAGCAACACATTTCTCAGCCACATCTGGTAGCACTGAGCAGCAGCTTTCCTCAGAAGCACCTTCAAACAAGGAGTCAGATTACTGGCTCCCCTGTGAGAAGATAAATCTGCCTGCATTTCTTAAGAGCACGTAATGTTTTTTATTTCTAGCACACGGATAAGGCCCAGAACGTAGATTCACACTTCCTAGTAGGGTTTCCTAGGGCAGAAATAGCTGTTCCGGCTTTTCCTACCATTGCTCTCTGCAACTCAGTGATCTAGCTGATCACTAGCTGGGGGGTACATTTATGGCTCTCCATTTGCCTTCTCCTGTCAGAATTTGCGGAAGCCAGGTTGGAAATCTGCAATACGAACACTTAAAGAGGTGTGGGAAGATGAGCTCAATTTTTTGGCTGGGAAATAGTGCTTGTGGGCTGAATGAGTAGCCTGTTAAACAGCTTACCTAAATAAAGGATCAAAACCTAAATGGCTTTTCAAATTCAACTGGCCAGATGCTAATGGAGCATGTCGTACTCTGGCTGCACTGCCAGCACCTCTTCCTCCTTGCTGTAAAATCTCTCAGCCTTTGGGAAACAGAAGGCAATTTTAAGTCACTGAGATATTCTGCTAGTCAGCGTTGAGTAGTGCACTGAATAGCAAAAAAGTTGGAAACTCCTGGCCCATAGCACCCAAAGCCTTGCTGAGGAGCAACCTGGATGAGTCCTGGTATCCATGGGTGCCTGACGGACTTCTCCTGGCGCTCACTAACAGGACAGCCAGCTGTGCGCTCTCCCATCTTTTGCTCTTTTTCCCTCCTTCTGCCCTGCTGGGCAAGAGGGCAGAGCCCCATGTCTATCTGTCCCTGTCCACCGAAGGTCGTTCCTTCCTCCCCTTGAACCACGGGGCCTCAGGTGTGGTATTTTCCATTCGCTCCCAGGAACATGGCCAGTGACATGAACAGCGGGCTAAGACCAACCTTCTGATCCTGCACAGTAAAAGCACTGGGAATCTGTTGTTTTCTGGCCAGAAAGAAACTGTGGCTGTGAAAAATGCAGCAAATTCCTATATTCTGCAGTTGGCTAGCGGTGTCAGCATCAATTCACGTCTTGTTAGAAACATTTCTCAATCTACGCTAGACGAAGAGAGCTGCTGCTGTGAGGAAATGCAATAGGAAAGAGAAAAAAGGGTGTACAGTGCAAAGAAACAAATCGGACCTGTCAGAATATAAAATTGGGTCAAAAGGCTACCAGCCCTTCGGATATTCAGTAGCAAACACCCTGCCTCTGAAGCTAGATTCAAACAGTTCAGAAACATGCAAGCAAGCCAGAAATGCTTTTAATACAGCGCACAATCTGAGCTTCTTTGAGCCAAATGGAGAACAACTACAGTTTTAATAAATTAAAAGCGCAGACATATCTAACAATTTTTATGAGTGATCTTCCCTGGGCTTGCTCTCTTCCCAGCAATTTTGCAGAGCATCAGCTTCAATCCCATTCAAGTCCCGAGAGAGCCAGGAACGGCTTCCCGCAAGAGCTTCCAGCACACAACACGAAGGTCGGAAACAAACCTTAAGACACACAACCCGATCCCCACGCACCACGAGGAGGCTGCACTGCACTGTAAGTTAATAAAACTCAGCATCCTACCCTCGAGGGAAAAGCAGATTATTCCCTGTGGAGGGTTTCTGCTCTCAAACAAGCTTCCACAGCACACCGGAGTAATTAGGGGGTTTCAGCAGCTTGACAAAGCCCACAACCCCTTCGTGCAAAGGTCCTTTTTTCGTAGGACGTGCAGCCCTCGGCGGAAGGCAGAGCACGCTCGTGTCTCAGGACAAGTGTTCCACCTTCCTTCTGCCCTGCCTGGCAAATTAAAAGAGCTGATGTAGAAAACTCACATTTAAATGAGCTGCCTTGAATTCTGCTAGCATCTGACTGCAGCAGTGCTACTGAGCTCAGTGTCAGCCGGTCTCCAGAGGAGCTACACGGCTTCCCAGGCTGCTTTTACAGGCTTCCCAGTGCTCTGTGCTGGGGTGGCAGAAAGAACTAAAACTCACTGGCTTAAAATTACCCAGGGCCAAAGAGATAGATACAAGTGTGACAGTTTGGACATACTTCAAACAAAGTGACCTTGACCACATTGCTGAAAAACTATTATTCGTTACTACTCTACCACTAGTTTGTTTTTCTGTATATCGAGGGATTGTTTATTTTTGCTACTCACCATTTAATTAAACTGTAATCTCTACAGGATACAGTTTATTGCTTGCAATTTATCTCAGCATCTGTGGCATAAGATAAAAACACCTACACCTCAAAAATAACACCTTGAAAAAACCTGCCAACTAATCCACCTCCCTTCCTAATTTACGTATCCAAATCTGCCAGAGCTTTAAAAACAAACACCACATACAGCATTTGTATCACAAACCCATGCTCTGGGTTGCAAACTGGATCCAGATCCAGGGCACGAACCTGACTGCATTTCTGTCAATTAAACAAAGCAAATGATACAGAATTCACAGTGGCTTTACACTAACTGTGAGAGAGCAGGTAATAGCTGATGTGACAAAGTCAGAATGAGGTGTGCAGCCGTGCCCAGTGGGGACAAAGTTACCCTGTCAACATATTTTTGAACAAATTTGAAGACGTTTGGATTGCAGAGTAACTTCCTAGCAGATTAGCACTTTGTATCATAAAGCTACTGCAGTTTCAACGTGGTAGTAGGAGCTTTAAAGTCAGGTTTACTGCTGTGTCAAATCATAGCCTTAGAATGCAAGGAAAAGCTGGAAAACAAGAGGCTTACTCAGCTCTAAAAGATGCTCCTTGAAAAGGAGAAACAAAAGAAAAATATAAAAACTCAGCTAAATATTTGTTACGAGTTTCTTTCTCCAGTGACTCCAGCAGAATTCCCCAGCTACCTCACCGTCACGTCAGTGCTTGTGTTTGGGGACCTCACAGCAACTGAGGCTCCCAACAGGCTGTAACATTTTGTCCTTTAAACGCATAGCCTGGAAGACATAAAGTCTTATTTGTTGTTTCTGAACCTTTTATGGCATTCAAAAGAAAAACTTTTCCTGCATGCTCTAATTGTTTCTAAAAGCCACCAGATCTGCCTCCTAAAGTCTCTTCTGAAGAAATACAGACGTGCTAGACTCACACAGCATTAGCCAGGCCTTATCATTCATCAGCTCCCTCTCAGCGTCATTCCATCTCTTCACTGACGGGGGCTATTGTTGTTTTGTATCTGAATTCCTCACACCATGCTGGATACCACCAAGATCTCTCAAGTGACTAGAGAATGGCCCCATGCTGTCTGTGCCATTGGCAACTGCAAAGTCAGATGAAAAGATTTTGCTTTTTAAAGTTTTTAAAGCCTTCTTTCAATGTGAAGCATGGAAAGAAGTATCTTAAACTGTGGGGTTGTGTGCCTCAGAGTAACAAGGCACTATCCATCAACTTGTTCCACTGTGGGCTCACTTGGCATCACACTTGCAAGCTCAGAGAGTTTTTGGCTACCCCAAAAGCACCCAGGAGTTCTGCAACTCCCTTGTGCTTTGTGCCACAGGTATAGAAAGAGTAAAAGCAGCTCTGTACTTCTCCTTCAGTATACCTCCAGACATACACGGCTCGGAGGAAGAGGAGACAGAGGACAGGTTGCCAGGTGCATGCTGGATAAACCCATATCCAAGAACTGCATTTATTGCCAGGCTGACTAACTCCCCCTCTCCTTTTGGTGTTTGCCCATAGATCGTGTCCCAGTGCAAGTGGGAGTTCATTGAAAGATAAGATACTGGAGTCTCGAAAGAATATGGATCAGAGCATCCATTGCCAAAAGCTGCATCAGCCTGGAAGGTCTCAAAAATCACATGCTACACTGTCAACACGTGAAAACACAGGGACAACTTCTGGTCCAAACAGTCCCCCATTGCTTACAGACTCGTGTGTCAAAGATATCAACGTGAGTAAGTAGTCTGGTCAGTTTGACTTGGTGCCAACCTCTTTTTCATGTTCCTCTCCTTACATATGTATGCTTTGCATTAGGCTCTTTGATGGGAAACTCAGTTCAAGTCAGTTGTGGTTGGTTTTGTCAGCTGCTCCCTAAAGCTGAGACTTGTTCTCAACTCTCTGCCACCAGGATATCTCTCCCCACTTACTACAGTGTCACTCTTCTCACAAGGAGCAGCGGCAGGTGGTCACTGCTGCATAATCTAAGTTTTGAAAAACATCTCGTCTGAATAGGAGGCTGACATCCTCTTGTAATAACATCAGCAACCAGAAGAATATAGGGGAACCGTTACATGTTTCAACATTTGGCCACGGAATCAGCACCCAAATGCACAGCTCTAATCTTCCCCCCCCCCCCCCATCCCCTTGGTTATCTGATTAAACACGTTTTTCTTTTGATAGAACTTATCAAATTCGATATATATCAGGATAAAAGCACCACCCACCAGAAAAAGGTGTATACATAATGTTTGGCAGAATGGGTTCTCTCTTTCAATTAGTCCAAATAAGCCCATCAAGCTCACTGGATGAGACTGTTCTGGTGCAGAGCAGAACTCTGCCCTTTGCAAACTGTACAAATCTTCCTTTTCTCATCATGCTCCCCCAACCCAACTACTGCTGATCCTGGTTGGAGAAGTAATTACTATTTTATAGGATTTGAAAGAGCTTTCTTGGAGTACCTGCCATAAATATTTCTTACTGGAAAGCAATTAACACCAGTAAGTAAAAACATAGCCTGCATTAAAACAGTAGCAGCCCAAAGGGGAAAAGAGAGATGCAGGCAGAGTTGCTGTGCAGCACATACCTTAGAAGTAGTCTTATGTCAAGCGTCAACCACAAAGCCATGGATGAGGATGCCAGTTCTAAGAGGCAGTAGCACATTCCCCTCTCCTCAGAAAATACCTGGTATCTAGATAACTATCATCAGCTGCTACTATATCTTATTTCCTACATATATCTGACCTAAACCCTGAAGTCATTTTTACCTGGCAAGGCAGCAAGAAATGGAATAGCTCAGAGATACCATGTAAGATAGGCTGTGACATCAGTCATGGGATGCAGAAAGGGAAATTGATACTTAAAGGACCCCTGGAAATCACTACTGGATCCTATATAAACTTCTGGCTTCAAAGCATTAAACAGAATAATCAAATATAAGCTAGCCTCTGTGAATCATTTGGCATGATTACACTACTCCTGTACAAAACATATTTCACACATCAGAAAACCGTCACGCAGATGGACATGAACTGCAGCTCCATGCCCAGACATGATTAAGAGATAGCAAGGATCCTGCAGATGAAGGCTCCAATGTATTGCTGCGCTGTGTGGAGTGGCTTTGGATAGCAGTAGTCTGCACTGTGTTGTGCTCTCATCCAAAGACTTTGCTCACCACATCATAACAGCTAAATTCATGCACTCTTAGATTATGTTTTGCTTTTGTTTTGATTAATTGGTTAAACAGGCATTAAACTGATTAGCAATCATCAGGTTTGCCTGCAGGGGTACACATCCACTGCTTTCATGTGATTTTCCATTGCCACTCTTCTCTAATTGAGAAGGAAAAGGTTGGCTGCCCCCACTGAAGATAAACCTCCAGTAAATGCCTGCACACAGCAAGGCAACCTAGTCCAGAGGGGTCAAGTCAGAGGGAGGAGAGGGCTTCTATGTACTGCCTTGGCTCAGATATCACCGGCCAAATGCACTGACTTACAGTCCTGCCAGAGAAGAATTACTTATCTCGCAGTTACTTCACAAAACTGCCGTGTTTCGTTGTCACTATTAAGCTGTGGATAGACCGTTTTCAAGACCAACATGCTCTTCTAACACTCTGTCAGTTTGCAGAGTGCACTGTGCATCCCGAGTGTGTCAAAGTTGTGCTGCTGTTGAATGGCCAATTGCTCTCTAAAATTCCTGCCAGCATACCGTTATTTGACAGAAACAGGATTTGGACCTTTGTTTCACTCCTTATTACTCACAAGCCTTGCCTGCAGCATGTCTTTCAGAAGAGCTGCTATATAGGAATACTGCATTTGGCAAGAGGAAGCTTTATCTGGTATTATGGTCTCATTCATACGTCTGCATCTGACTGAGAAAGCTGGACAATAGAGTTTATCGAGTAAACATGAACAAGGCATGATTCAGTATGTGCAGTCTGTTAATAACCAACATCTGTGACTTGTACAAATGAATCACAACAGTCAAATCACATGATACAAAGAGCTAGCAAAATGGGAATGTGAAAATGCTGAACTGCAAGAAATAACACTGCTAAATAAGTCTTACCATAGAGCAAGTCTCTGCTCAATTTCCTTGAGAAAACCAGTGTGAAATTTGTGCAAAGGTTCAAAGTTGGAGAAAATTAGATTTTTCAGTGTTTCGGGCATGCAATCCTCTTTACTCACTGCACTCTGAAACCACTACAAAGAAAAAAAGAAGCAAAGTTATCAAGGGGATGAATGCAGCAGGTATGATCATTTCCTGTCTTTATGTTCCAACACAAATACACCTAACACATATACATCTAGCCCAGTAAGGACCTATTTAGCTTGCACTACGAGTATAACCCAGGCTCCCCTTGACACTCCCACGTGCTGAACTGGTGCTCTTATCAATGGTCAGATCCTGCTTGGCTAAAAAGGAAACTCCCTCACTGCCACTGAAAACTCTTTTCAAGCTCAAACTGTTTGGTCAATTCAGACTGAATTTGCAAATATTGTAGGTGTCAGAAGAAAATACAGTGTTTCAATCAAAACAAAAAACGTTTTCTGCATTTTCTTTGACTAGTTCTATCTGACATCACACTGATAGGAGTTGGTACAGGAAATACTCAAACCCATGTTGCTGTGGGTGGATAGAGAACATCATGCACTTTGCAAAGTGAACAGGCAGAAGCACAGTGTATTGCACTTTCAAGTCAAGACGCTAGTAGCAAGAGAATACGAGAGTCAGTACCAACACTGTTCAGAGTGCCTGGAGTCAGTTTTGCTCCATATTCTCTTAATTTCACCCTGGTAGGCACATGGGTGATGCAAAACCATCAGCCTATGGGGCTTGCCAAGGTGGCATGGACTATTATCTTCAACATGATAACACTACGCTCTCCTCATTGTCCTGAATGCTTTCAGCTATCTATGGCTGACTTTCACAGGTGCCTGGAAGGCTGTTGGAAGCATGTATATGCTAGAGCAGCCTTGACACCCCATCAGCTGAAGCTGATCCAGACCAGTACAAACAGAGACTCAACCCAAGCCTCCCTCTTCCCCACTTTATTTCTGCACTGAGCATAGCTAAGGTAGGTGAAGATCTGCCAAGTCTCATATTTCATGCATGAGACTCACTCCTTCCACCATCTCCAGTGGCACTGACTACTTGCTGCTGGGATTGCAGCAGTGGCCACTGTCGCACACAACCTGTCCTCTTCTTTCATGTTGTGGCTTCCCTAGAAAGCCACGGAGAGCAGACAGTGAAGTCACAGCTATCTTGTTGCCTGTAACTACCATGCTCCTCCAGCCTACACTGGCTATGTCTACACTGGCCCAGACCAACTGCATCTGCCATGTGGCTTGCTGGAACAAAAGAAAAGGAGAAGGTGTCTCTTCCTGGCTGGCACAACAAGCTCTTCCCTGCGTCATGTCCTCCTTATCACACTACTCAATGCAGGTAGTGGCAACTCACCCTAAATGCACAACCCTGATGATGTTTCACACACAGGACAATTAAACAGCTGGGAGATCTACAACTGGCAGCACTGCTGAAATGCCATGAGAGGTTTTCGATCCAGTGCCCTTTTACAGACAAATATTATTTAAGACCAAATCTTGCACAGGTCACTCTTAAAAATTAAACAGGGCTGTTGCTGTGTACAAACAAAGCACAGATTTGTCCTGGTGATTGTAGCAGTTGTCATACTCTGACCAGGTAGTGAGACACGGTAAGATAGTGAATTGTTTAAGAGTTGTTTAACTTACTGCATAATTAGAATCATTCAAATTGGTGCTACAACAATATTTCATGTTGAATGGAGAACATTTAAGCCAGGGAAAACATTTAATGTGTTCTTCCAGGGAGCTACTCCAGTTTTAAGAGAAATCATTGAAAACCCACAGGCCTTTTTAGTAATTGCAACCAGCAAGCATGAGAGAGAAGAAAGAGTAACTGAACTGTGTTTCAAGTTCCTCAACCTGAAATAGTTTTGTACTGCACATTACTAACCACAGTGCAAATTTCTACTTTCTGATTTTTGCGTTATTCCTTCCCCAGTGTTGTACTCCTGTGCACTGCAGAGAATACCTACAGTGCAGAATGCAAAAGTAGCATGGAATAGCTAAGATGTTAAATGGAGCAGATAAAATACTACTGCTGACTAGAGCTTCACATGTTTCTTGAATAACACTCAGGTACACATACCGATGTGATGACTTCAAGGTCCTTCAGGTATGTTCGTTCTGTGGTTGCTACTTCTTTAGCAATGAAGTAAGCTTTCTCAGTTGGGAATCTCTGTAAATTGCAAACATATTAGGTTTTCATCTGCTTTTATGGAGCTGCCTTCTGCAGAAAAAACTGCAGACTACAATCACCAAGACAGTTACAAGCTGGTGACCCTCGCTTGTGGTTACTGTGACTCATGCTTTGATGTTCCCAAGCCCCGAGAACAATCTTTCCTTGCGAACATAAGACAGCAAACACTTTCTACAGATTCTTGAGAGATTCCTTTATGTCAAGGTTATTTCCACAGCTCTGTGGTGCTCATGTTCCTTTTGGATTATTCGGTGCTTCTGCAGCAGGACATATTCTGAAGCTCAGAAAGAAATCCTTTGCAGCCTAAGTAACCATTTCAATCAAACTTGACAAATGTTGCAAAAATTTGTGTTTGATTATTAAAAGTTTCACTGGCAGGGTAAAGATCCACAGCAAAATAGTCTCAAAAAAGTCAAACCCAGTTTTTCCCAGTGCAGCTGGACAACCTAACAGTGGGTTAGGATAACAACCCTCCTGTGTTATCCAAGAGGCAAAGCCATTAGCAGTTTTGACCTCTTAATTCTGAGGAGCTGAAGGATCCCAATTATCTTAGTCTGTGTTACTCAGAAAGCACAAAAGAAGAGCAAAACATTCACAGATCTTTTGCTTCTGCATTTCCACCCTGAAGGTCATCAATGCAGAGGATGCACTAGAAAGGGATGCGGGGAGAGAGACTGTGAGGGCATTTCTCAGTCAGTATGCTACCCTAAGGGAGCCATCATCAGCTGGCATAAGCTACAGCTGACCCTTGGCTTTTCTTCTTCCACAATTCCTCTCACATACCATGCTAACTATGCATAGTGGGGAAGGAGATATTCCTTAAACACTCTCGCACTTTCCACCTTCCTCTCCTACCTTCTTCCTCCTCACATGCTCGCAGCTCAGGAGAGAAAACAGGCACCAGAGGCACAAGAGCAAGCCTCTCTTTCCCTGTAGCACAGCGGGAAGCCAGTAAAGGAGGCTGCTAGGCTGCTGCAGCAGGAATGAGCCAGCCCATGCCCAGAACTCCCTGGCTCCGGCAGAGTCACTTCTGTCTTTGAGAAACAGTTTTGGATGTGATGCTCCCTTGTGGCTTTGCTGCAATGAAGAGGCTGAGCCAAATACTTCCAGCTGAAAGCTGTGGCTCATAGAGAGCATTTTCCCCACCCACAACCAAATGCTAGTGGTGCTCTCAGCGGAGACAGCCTAGGTTGCACACTCCTGCACAAGGCTCAAACTGTCATTTTCTCCTCTTGTCCCTTGGAAATTCTCCCTCCAATAATAAAACGGAGTTGAGGGTTTTGTTAAAAAAAAACTACTAAAACCCTCCTTAAAAATATTCTAGATTTATAAATAGAAACCCTGTCAAAACAAGCTCTTAAGGTTGCAGCCAAAAGGACTGGCCGAGGTTTATTCCACAGTAACTTTAGAGACATGCAGCTACCCATCTTCTCTCTACTGCTTAGAGAGAGGAGCTGGGGTCCCTAGCTCCTGCATCTCCATTCAACAGGATGAATCTAGGCCACTGAGTCCTCAACTACAGCAAATCTGTGCTTCTGGCCTGACCCACGCTGAACTGTGTGAGTTCTGCCATGGGAGCACACAGATGCTCTTGGACACACCATGAGAGAGGACAGCGGATACCAAGTGACCCCATTGAAGTTATTTGTGTGGACCTATGACGAGGAAGCAGCAGGGGTCTAGATATTAATCACTTGACAAATAGTTGTAATCACAACACAACGTGGAGAATAGAGCCAAGGTCAGCTGTCTTACCTTTCTTTTGACCTCTTCCTCATCATCAGTCCTGATGCACGATGGGTCATTAAGCAAAGGGCTGATCAGGGGAGATGACTGCTTGGCATCAGGGCTCAAGTTTGGAGATAAGGACATATTTGCCACTGATGGTCCTCCTTGGGAATTGATGGAAAGCTCTGAAAGGTGAGGGCTGCCAGTCAGAGAGCCTGCTAAAGAAATGATAAAATAGAAATCCCAGTTAGGACAGGCTTTCTCCAGAAAGTACCAAAAAGTTACAATCTTCAGTTGCAGCACGGGAAATTACACTACAAGATATGATCATCAGGGTCGTCAAACTAATCCAAACGGACTTTAAATCAGAGGAGGTGCATCCACTTGCTTTAACCAAGGGACTGGAGCAGTCTTTTAGCTGATGAAACTGGCTGGAATTAGTGTTTCTATGAGGGCTGAAGGCATAAATGACTGCTGCAAAGATTTACTGCTAAACACCAAATTCATGCCAAATTTTTCAACATTGTAATTCATTCTAACAAAGAGAATAGATTCCTCAGTTTCATAAGCAGTATACAGTACAATAAATGCAATAACAAGGGAGCCACCCCAGGAGCGCCATTCTTTCTAGCAAAGTACAACCCCAAAGACTGAATCAGCTTAAGTACTTCATAGGGAGCTACGGGATACATGTTAGAACAAATGTATCTAGTGGAAGTCTAGAGAAAAAGAAACTAGGACTTTCTATAGCAGTGTTGCTCCTAAGTAACAAGTCGTATCTAACATGAAGGGAGAAAACTACCAGGCTCCCCAATTTCTACACAGAACAGAAGTATGCATATTATACCTTGTAGGTCTTTCCATGCTCCTCTGATTGTTTGGGATGGAAATGCTAGCATTACAGTAGCACAAGAAAAGCAATATTTTTAATGCAGAAAGCATGACAATTTTAGATTATCACAGATATAAAGCCTTATTTAATTTTGGATTTTTAAAAAATAGACAATTAATTATACTTCCATGGATTCATATGCACTACATTAAATAATACTGAAACCAGCATTTTGTCTCTTGGGAGGCAGCCAGACTACCAACCGCATAAAGAAAAGAGTTTGTCAAAAACACCCAATGTCCTCCCAATTGTCCCCTCCTCCAAATCTATGAAAATTTAAGCCTCTTTTAAACTAGAAGTTGGATCCTCCATATGGAAAAACATTGACAGTCAGTATTGTTTTGGCATCATACCTTAATCCAACAAAAAACATGACAAGCTCTCAATTACCACAGCTACTAGGCTGTCTAGGACTAAATGTAAAACACATATTTCGCCATATATACGTAAGGTCAAATACATATTACTGTGATGTGTTTATATCCTCCCTAGATTATGTTAGTTAAGCGTTCCTGTAACTATAGCACAACTGCAACACTCCAGTAAACAAAGGCACCAATAAATATAATTAGGCCAGTAATAAAACCTATTTATTTGCTGGAAGAACTCAGATTTATTGCTAGAACATGAATGTTTTCCAATTCCAAATCAATTTATGTTTATATATCATTGCTTTGAAAAGAGAAGGAAAAAACAGTACAGTTGTTAGTTTACGCAGTCATGACAGTTATGTAGCCTGTTATAAATCAAAGTCAAAGCAGTATTTGTCTTGAAGTTCTATATTATTACAGCTAGCAAGAAAGGATTTACCAACAGTTTCACACTAAATCAATGCTCAGTGAAATTTGAGAAAATGCCACAGCTTGTTACACAAATGTCAATTTTATTGACACTAGCACACAACTGTATACAGTATTTTCAAAAGAAAAGTAATTCATCATTGAGAAATAGTGAAACAGATTAATAGCAAGGTTGTAAGGTTAAAAGTACTACACTCTGCATTACAAAAGACATTAGAAAAGTGGTATCACCTCAAACGTGGAAACAAAGAAATTCTGGCACTATGCCTGTCATATGACAGCGAATAAATGATTTGCACCTCTGTGAGAAGTTCACAGGCATTATATTCTAGAAGTTAAACAGCACCTATCCGTGATAGATAGATATAGATATGTTGACATACCTATCTACCTATTTATAAACCTAGATCTAATTTCTGAAGTACTGGATTTTTTATCAGTACAACTTGAGTATTTCAAACTACAAAATATCAAATGGACAATGAATTAAAAAAACTTCCTAATCTACACCTGGAAGACATGACTTGGGAAAAGTATCACCAAGAAAAAAATGTGCCTGGCTGCTCACAGCTTTGAGTATACAACCCATCAATTAAAGACTTGCACACCAATACATCACTGACATTCTCAAAGTCATTCTGCAGCAAGTTAAAATGCTACATTTGGGTACCAGCATGGACATGAGCAGCGACCAAATCCAACCACCACATCTAGAAACAAGAGCTCAGTTAAGACTACTGGAATCCCAACGTGCTAAACGACTGAAAATTAAAGCTAGGAATAAGGAAGTGGCTATATTGCAAAAGTGCCTCAAAATGCTTTCAGCTGCATTAGCAGATTTTGGGGCCTAATTACAACCAACACAGCCATAAAGACCAACACATTGGATGTTGCTCTGGTTAAGGTGGGAAAACTAACTTGTTCTGCTGTGAGAAAGTCAATAGGTCATAAAGAAATGAAAGTTGGAGGTCTCCTCTCTGCCATCACCAATCAGTCACGACATGCATCATGCTGATGGACCATGAGGAGTGTTGCAATGTGACTTTCTCCTTTTCACGGTGGTGAGGAACAAATAACCTACATTAGCCAAACGGTCTTTTCCCTGACCTCTTGCCACACAAGAGTATATTCATACAGGCTCTACACATCAACTACCTACTGCATAATATAAACAGGAGCAGAAGGGAGAAGAACAACCTTATTCACAAGGTACTGAAATTGCTCACATTTTACTTTAAAGGATTCTTTGATTGACAGCAAATTATTAGTGTGTCCATTGTCAGATGTCAAGTGCTGCTGCACGGCACTTTAGAGGCTGAAAAAGTTTGCAGCTGGTAAAAAGGAATGGTCTCTGCTCATATTCCAGCTGCTTTCTACTTCGACTTAGAATTGGACTGGGGGCCCATCTTTAAATATAATGGAGCTAACTATATATATAGGTATATATATATATGCACACCAAGAAACCAGGTAAAGATGCTTACCTAAGAATCGTTCAAGCACATACCAAAATTATATCTGTGGTGGAGGCAGCAGGAATTAAGTATATGCTTAAATTCTTTTCTGAAGTTGAGTTTTCTTGAGAAGCAAATAACTGATGACAGTGACAAATAATGAGATTGCACTTTCCTTCGTATAAATTCTCACAGGATGTAGGATTAGCCCATCAGTGCCAAAATACCTGGAGTTTATCTTAGTTGCATTGAGCTAGTTTGCCCTCAAGATAACGGGAAAAGCTGCTGTGGTAGGGAACGTGACAGCAAAAGTAAATTCTGCTTAAGAGTTAACTTGAAAAAAAAAAATCTAAGAAACAACAACAGGGTTTTAAACAGTCACAGAGCATGAAACTAAGGGTTATTGTCCTAACTTCAGAAGCGTCTCAAATCAGTCCACATTAACTTATGCTTTTGACGTGCTAAGTAACATGAAGTCAGTGTTTAAAACCAAATACTTAACAGATATACTTAGGTCAAAACATATACCGCTGCCGCTCCTTGTCTTTGAGAGTAATTTGCTGGTGAGAATGCACATGCGTGATGGCAAGGTGCAGGTGACTGGTGCTGAGCTGGGTGCCTACAGGGACCAAACTTGGCCTGGCTGAGCTACACTGCTTTAAATATATATTCAGCACCAGGGAATAAAAAAAAAAAGTTCATAATTGCTACTGTTCAGTTGATGAAGAAAGTCCCTCCCAGAGGTCAGTTCAAATCATAGGTGTGCTAAATAACATGCTGCCTCTTTTTTTTTTTTTTGACTATGTAGACAGTCTACTGGCCTGAAATCCCTACTTGGAGGCTTTACCCTAGCATGGAAGAGCTTTCCTCTTTGTGAAGGTAAACAGGGCCCAGCATATCTTGAAGAAACTCCTCTTTTTTTCCCCTTCTCCTGAAACTGCTGAGCAACGAGCTCATGCCACTGGCTGTTCTTCATCTTCTCCCAACGAACTGGAGTTCCCATCCCTACACACTGGAGTTAAATAGCAAGGAAGAGTACAGCAGTGCTAAGATGCTCCTGGGAAAGAAACAGCAACCACTACTGAAAGTGGCTGAAACTTCATGTAAACCTGCAGTCCTCACACAAACTCAGCGGTTAAAGGTTATTTTGTTCTCCAGGTTTACAGTTTTATTATTAGAAATTAAATGTGTCAAAGTCAGAAAAGTGCCTTTCTGAATATCTGGAACATCGCAGGACTCTTGGCTTTCTCTCTCTCGGGCCTGCTCCACAGCTACTTAAGTCAGTGGAAGTTTTGCCAAGCCCTGCAGAGATCCAGATCCCATTTACTCTTCTTAAAGAGCAGATGAGTGTTTTCTAAACTCCAGTCTGGCAGGTGAAACCCAAGCTGTTGCCCCGCGTCCCTTGCACTAGCAAGTACACCACTCGTGAAGGATCTTCTAATAAAAAAGTATTTGACAGAGCTGTCACTGTTGTAGCCATGGAGTAAAGTCTGGCTCAATTTTCCATAGCTACATTGGCTGCATAGCTCTAAACCCTACATAAAAGTTTTGGTCAGAGACATAACACAGAACGACACAGGGGACAGATAACACCAGGTGAAGTGTCAGCAGTTTTCATAAGCAGTTTTCTGATGAGTGAAGTATCTCAGATTGGAAAAGAGTTTAAAAAGGGTGTCCATCTCTTCTCCTCCCCAGCTGTGAACCAGGCACAGTAGTGCTGCTGAACTAACAAAGATATTGGATGTAGATTCCTTTCTGCTTCCCTTGAACACAATAACAACCCCCCACTGAGTTCCACGAAAGCTGGAGGGGGACCAACTCATCAGGCTGCCCTTCTCTTCCCCATTAAACAAAGCAAGCTGGAGGGCTGCATACAGTTTGTTAGAATAAAAGATCTTGACAAGTAGTTATGCATCAATCAGAAATTCATGTATAAACATCCCTGAATGCATTAGTAATGAATTTGATAAGGAAAGGGAAGGAAAAACATCTCAGTAAGAGATCTGATGCCATACATAACCAATGACCCTGCCTTGCATGAAGAACACCATCACAGGGAGAAAGGTTTGCTTTGATGTCACGGCTTCAAAATGTGTGCCTATGGCAGCAGTGGCAGTAAGGGTTTTGAGAGAATGGTGCACCTTCTCAATGAACCAATTTCCTCATACTCAGGACAAAGCATCAGCCAGTAATTGGACAGAACAATTAAATCAGTGACAGTTTTACAGCAAAATACCAGTTAGAATGAGTAAAAGCCTTCAGTACAGGTAAAACTAAAAATAATAAAAAAATTAATTCCATGCATACACAGTTAAATGGCTTGACATGCTTATATCGTCATCAAGCTTGGTGTTGGTTTAGTAGCCAGCAACCTCTCCAGGTGGTAAAGGTCCATGCTTTATTGGTATACTGCAGTATTAGACAGCGGTGAGTGTGAAATCAGACAGTAACTGCTGTTGGCCTACATCAGGGTATACTCAAATTTTAAGAACAAAGAATGAACATTACAGACCGAGAAGAATACTGGGTCACTGGGTATCATTCCTTTGTCTAGCTTTGATCTTTCCGGACAGGAATAGAACAACCTATAGAAAAATTCCCCACCGTACACAGGGTTAGGGTTGCTTTGGTTTGGTTTGGTTGTTTTTAAAAGGATGTGACACAGCACCACAACAGATTTGAAAACACACTGTGGTGCACTCAGCCCGCATGTAAGCTTATGCCACAGATACTGTCCGTTTCAACAAGACATCTCCCCGAGACTGCAGTGATCCTGCTTGCAAGCTACGGCAGACGGACTTGGTCAGCGCTGAGTGCAGCAACGAAGGGCAAAGCAATCGCGCTCAATGGAGCCCAGACGCCCCGGGAAAATACAACCCGCGCCACCGCCTCGCTGTTCGGTTCCTCAGCACGGTGCGGTTTCTCAACTTGAAACTCACAACCCGGGGGGATTTTGTTTACCCCAATTGAGAGGTGAGCAGTGCTCTCGGAGACAGGATCACTGTAATAAGAGGAATTAGCTATTCCCAATACAAATAGGTATTTCTGCAGTAAAAGGACATTGAGACAGCGCTCCAAACAATGCAAGGAACAGAAGATACACCATGCTTCGAGGATAAAGACAGAACATTGAAAAGGCTTTTTCTCCCAGAGAGGTACATGCTGACAAAACAGTGCATACAATGAAACAAAAAATGTTTCTCTTTGAACAGTATTAAACAAATGACAAAAATGAGAATGAAGTCCCCAGTATTTTCAATTTTAAAAATTAATTTTGACTACTGCGATTTATTTTAAAAATCTACGCATGTGCACACACAGAAATCAGGAAAGGGCTGGATAGGTGAAACACTGCCAAGCTTATGAGCTTCTGTTAGTGGGTTCAGGTGAATTTCTTAGCAGGAAAGGGGAAAAACAAGGAATTCAGCTAATCAAAGATATCAAGTGCCTCACGGAAAAGCAACAAGCATGAGCTCTGACATTCACTGTACTAAAGAGAAAGACCTACCTCTGGATCTTGCTGTAAACCACCAAAGGCAAAAAGATAACTGTTTTCTTCTCAAGACAAGATTTACAGTATTTAAGAGGAAGCATCTAGCCTAATTTTAACAAGCCAGCAAGCTCTCAGTTCAGAAAGCATTCATTTTCCTTGTACCTTCCTTGTTCAGTCAATGACAACTATATTATTACTGGCTTTAGAGTTAGGTTTTACCAGTAGAAACTGTGTTCTTTTTATGGTTTTCAGGGGCCAGAAAAAATAGCATCAGAACAAATTACACCTTGAAACTCTAACCTTTCTAGAGTAAGCTAATTATTTACGATAGTGTCATGCAGATTTACGATCCTAATATCTTTACTTCTTTCACTGTAATAACAATAACACTATTTACAATCACACTTGGGGAAAACATGCCTGTGGATACCCAGCTCAGCTAGGCACATGGGCTGTCCAGACTTTATATCATTTAAAAGAAAGTGCTCACTGCTTTTAATAACAAACAACATGAGACAAGCACCTTGCTTATCCTACATGCTCTTTAGACAACACAGAATTAGAATAGAAAAAGAAATACTTTAAAGGATTGCTACATATGTCACCTAAATGAGGCTTTTTGTTCAGATCATGCCTCTGATTTTTAAGCAGAAATTCTGTATTTTCAAGTATCAATGGTACCACATGGCCTAACTGTAAGGAAGAATGCAGAAGATGCCTTTGTTCAGGATCCACATGTTGCACATGTCCACATGTTGTTTCCCTTATAAATAAGTAAATAATGTATGTGCTCTTGTCTAGAAATGTTTCAGCAACTATAGCAATTATTGAAACCGAACAGGAAAGACTTGGTTAATTTTAATTTCCTAGGATTTAAAATTCCTTCCTTTTCTTTCCTGAAAGCATAGGCAACAATTTTTCCTACTGTAGCTTGACTGAAGCCAAAGTCAGCTCTGTTTTTCACATTTGAGAAAAGCTATACATCAGTTTCATCTTTGGGACCTCCTGATGGTAACTGCTGTGTATCAGCCCCTTATAATCAGAAACCCCAAGACCATCACGATCAAGTAGGAGACACCAACAAGCAGCTGGGTTTCTCACAAAAAGGCCTGTTGTTCTACCACTTGTCTTTCACAGTTGCTAACAAAAGAAAGGCATACGTGTATCAAAAAATGTTCTAAAAGATTCAATTTCTCTCCTATAGATATCTAGAGTCTTTCCTATTTGGTATGGAGAACAGGCTGGATCGCCCAAAAGAGGGGGAAAGAGGTGCACTAAAATGTATGGAAGCTGCTTTAAGAAATTAAACTGAGAGACAAGCATTAAGGAAGACTACAAGGGGTGTTGACTGCCTTTAGTTTATATATGCCTGAACACAGAACCTCTTTCCATCCCGCTCGCTGTCCTTCCCAGCCAGCAACAACCACAATCCTGAGCGAGGAGGATCTCTGGGGGTCCCTACCCACGTGCTGACTGTCTGCACACAGGCAGGCGATACTCAACTGCAACTACTTCACATGCCTGTGGGAGTCGGGAAATACTTGGAATGTTAATTTGTTTTCATCATTTAAAGTTAAATTGCAGCAATTAAAATTCCATTCTAATGTCACCTCTGATAACAGTCAAACGCCCCATTATGACAAATGAGACTGGAGTTACACAAACATGGTGTTTGAATCAATTTACAGGTCAGACATCTTTTCTTCTGTCAAAGAACTGTCACGGCAACAGCCACAAGTCACATTACTTGCATATAAATCATTTGGATGAGATCTGAATCACGGGTTTTCAATATTCAAAATCAGGACTCTTTCATCAATTTGACTAACTGATATAATTCCCGCTTTCCAAGTATTCTAAGAAATCGCTAGGGTTTTAAACTCTCAGGGGAAGTCTGGGAAGCATCCTATGGTGAAGGAGATGAAAATAAATAAGGCTAGACATTTTTAAATACTTCCCATTCTTCCTTCCTTTGTTTCCCCATCCCTGAACACTCCAAGAAAGAAATTCCTCTTTGACTAAGGAGACTTTGCATTTGTCTGCGTTTGTCAAGGGGCAGAGGAGGACAAATTTTAAAGCACCTCTTCTTAGTGAAGAAAAGGAGGAACAATAAACAGGTTTTACATCTGTCTACCCATTTTCCACTTGACTTTCTCTGGTCACCACCAAGTAATTGCATGCACAGATAGAGATGCCAGACAGGAACATCTGGCATGAATCCTACTGCTTCAGAATGAATACAGCTGCTTCAACTAATAAAAGCTGCTCCACAAACATTTGCACAAACAGAAACCAGGCACACAAACATTCACGGAAAAAAGAGTCCTGAAGCAGTCTGGTCTAATGATGTTAGCCACATATAGTGAACTAATTCACAAAGCACTTTTTTTCACCCTTCACTGGTTTCTGATGATTATGTTCAGTACTGATGATGCTGCTCCAATGAGAAAACTCTGTCTAATTTTGCATGCCCTTTGATATTGAAGTAAACTGGTGGATTGATATAATTTTTCAGCTTATGAACACGCAGCTCTCATTCTGGTTCTATTTATAACTGATCCCAGGTCCATATAGCTCACCTAAGGTACATGCAAATACTACAAATCTAAATATTTTCAATTACACGTTGACATTTTTCCTACATAGAAATTTCTCTTACAGTTTTTCTTTGATATAATTTATATTTAGTGTGCACTACAATGGTTAATGGGATGGTGTATGTTAGGCAGGTGCGCTGCCTAAGAACAGGCGCCCTGGGACAACAGCAACATTAGGCACAAATCATCTCGAGAGAACACCCCTCTCTGTCATGCACAAGGAATACATATTTGCTAGAGGACATGGACTAGTTTAAACCTGAAATGGTACAGCCTAGGCTATTCAGTTATCAGTTATTCAAAACTCCATGCCTGCAATATCCTATCCTGGCCTCCTGCGTCAATTCACCATTACAGTTTCCTTCATCTTGCCAAATTTATTCCAAAATTTTATAGCCCAGGTCACTCAGGAAAACCAGATTCTAGGAATGGCTGATACGATATGAAATTACAGAACAAAATCCCAATCGTACATAGTATATTTGAGCTGCTGGTTAGCTAGAGAAAGCTTAAAACTGTTTGACACGACTTTTCTTATTCACTCACTGTAGCAGATGACTGAACATGCTCAAGGACTTGGAACAGCAAAGAAGGAACTGGAGTGCCTTCCATCCATGGATGAAATTGCTAATTATACCTGCACATTGTTTTGGCTAATTACACCTAATCGCAACTGTAATTATTTTTGCTAATTACATCTGTACGTTATATTTTCTCCAAGCATGTGGATACAATTGGTTCAGCGCAGTAATAAGCAGTCTGGGCAGTCCAGAAGTGGTTTCCCGTAAGTCCTCTGCAGGACAGGAGGTGGGTTGCTCCAGGACTACTCACTCAGAGTAGACAGAGCTGCTAAATCTTGCTGGGATTCAGTTCCCTTATTTGTAGCAACTGCCTAAGGATATGTTTGCATTTCAAGAGAATGGGACTTAAAAGTTAATTCTAGTGAATAAAAAGAAACCATACACAACCATCAGTACCCAAAATCTACTGAAATTGGTGGGAAGAACAAAATCTTTTACCAGGTCTGTAACACCTCTGCTAGAGTTGACATATATGTATGGTTAGACCAGGGCCATTAACTGGGGTATGCAGATTAATCAATGTCTGCAATGATTAACTTAAACTGACAGGCTCCTTTTCTCATGTGTGTTTTGTGAGCTAGAATAATGAGCTAGAATAACAAGAACCCCTCTTTCTCATCTGCAGTCTTGCCCCAAAGGTTTCCATCCTTCCCTCCAAGGTCTTTCTGCATTTCTCCCACATAAAAAAATTCACAAATTAATTCTGAGGGACCTGATCCTATGTGAAAATGTCAATTTAAAACTGATCTCGCTACCATTTCTAGCAAGCCCCCAGATACGAACTGCATGTCTAGTGGAGGAATATGGCCCACAGACAGCTTTTAATTAAATGCTAGTCTAATGATATTAAGCTGAACTTCAGTGGCATAAGAGTGCTGCACAATGATTCATCCTAAATCAAATGACTTCCTATGTAACTTACAAACATAATTTCTTCAAACTGGAAGAATTCAACCTGTGTTAAAACTACAAACACTTAATATTCAAAATTGGAAAAGTGCAGGATGACAGCGAATAGTTGGAGAAAAATCCTCATTTTCCATTTTTTGAGGATAATATTCAAAAGGAAAACAAAGAAGCTGTTGAGACACTATTAACAGCTAAGCTAACTCCAACTACCAGCAGGTCTGCTCTTGTAAAATAATAAATTCATTATCTTTGTAGGTGTGTGAGAGAAGAAAAGCAGGCCAGGAAAACCTTCGCATTGAAAGGATGCAAAATGGTAAACACTACTTACAAATTTCCTATTCGCTTAAAACCAAAAAATTATGAAATCTGATCACTTTTCGTAAGCAGCAGAAACAAGATTGTAAATCCTTTTGTTGAAAATCCATTACTTAAGCTCTAGTTCTACTAGCTAACAAAGCAATTAATGCAAGTGTCCAGATTGCTATTACTTTATTGTATAATATAACCACTGGTATTTTTGCTAGGCAGTCAGCAAAAAAACCCCACGAGACTCATGCACACATTCCCCATGCTCACAGTATCTGCTAATGCAGGCTTCAACTACCTATATTTCATCTTAAATATTCAGAAGTTCAAGGCAATTAATTTACAGCTATTCTAAACCCAAAACACAAATCATCATCTTTTAGAATAATATATGAGCAAGCTTTTCCTTCATTATCCATCTCCCTGTTTCTAGATTCATGTTCTTAACTACAGGAACATAGGATAGTGTTCCCTGTCACCAAAATATCACTGTCAAAAGAGATGCCTTGATTCCTGTTTAATGATGAGGTATCTAATCTTTAAGGAAAGTCAACACACTGAAGGAGGTGATCAGATTAAAACTTATATTTACACAAAGATAATATTTTACTGCAAAAATGTAAAGTATATAACAAAACATGCCTAAACTACTATAGGTATCTTTTTAAATATCCTTCACTCAGATTAAACTCTGTTAAAATGTGCATAGACCAAGGCATTAGAAAAACTAAAAAGACTTCTTGTCTTCTTATTTTTGTAAAAATGACCTTGAAAATTTTATATTGTCTAGATTTACAAAGTCCTGTAACTGGTTCATCAATATTCATGTGGGTGGATTCCTCATTACTGCATGATTCAGGTCACCACAAGTGACCTGCTGTTCAGTCAACACTGCTGTTCACTGCTTAAAATTCTCAATTTTAGTTCTCTTTCCCCACAAGAAAAACATATAAAAGTAAGGCCAGTGGTAAAGAGCACATCTTGTCTCCCAGCTGTAATTACTGCAGGACATTTTCCATACAGGAGACCTTTCCTCTGGATTTTCTTAATCAACTTGGAGAAACTAGAATCAGATTTTATTAGGATACAGCCTTAATTCCCAATACTTTTAGACTGTGAAAATGAGATTTTCATAGAATTATTCTCTCTGTCTTTCTGTACACGTGCCAAAATCCTGTTACTCAATGTATAGTACTCAAGACAATCAGCCTGGATGAGAGTTAGCTACACAGTTCTTTGTCCCCATCTGGGGATGAAAAATGTATGAGGTGGCACTATTAAAAAGAATAGCCTATGACAGACTAATTAGATCCTGTACAGATAAAGATTTTTCATGAACAAAAGAGAGAAAAAAAATCAGCTACTATCTCCAAAACCCCCACCAAAAATCACCCACAACAGAACTTTGATATCTCTGTGAATAATACCACCGAACAAAAGAGGAGAAAAAAGGCAAACCAACTCTCTTGCATTTAATCTCTATAGCACACTGAAAAAGGATAGAAAGGATTGCCTTGCAAATCATACCCATACCACTCTTAATTAGAATGGTTTCAATCTAAGTTCTTTTTTTTTACATGAATTGTATCTTTCATCTTGTCATCCTCCTTGGCTGAGCAGGAATTTGGAGTTTCAAAATCTCCCGTACCAAACTGGTCTGCTGAACCTGCATAAGAAGCCAATGCTATCATTTTTTCTGTATAAATGCCTAATTTGTATCCTCAAGTTAGATTATAAAATGGATTATGAAGATGAGCAGATTAAACACATTCTTGCTATGAAAAGATTTGCCCACTGTTCAAGGTTTCGGCAAGCCTTGATCAAGCTGCCTGCATTTGCTGTTAAGTTTTTCCCTAACTTTGTTGAGGCACTCATGAGCGGCTCTCCTTGTACGGGAGAGAAAAAAATTGTCCTAGACTCACACAAAAGAGCACAATGTACCTAGTTCATTCTGTTTCGTTTTGTCAAAATAACCAGTCAAGTGTCATAGAAGCTACAGTACCTACCTAAAATACGACTTAATACAAAAAACAGTTGAGTGTATAAAGTCCTACCTAACAACAATGTACTACAAATGTAACTAAATCAGTAATGATTTTCCCTTCCTTCTGCCTTTCAGAGGAAATATATTACTGTTAAGCTTCACTGAGACTCATCCTGATTATTGTATTCTAGCACCCCTTTCTTCTGGCTGATCAGTAGGATGATAACATTTGAAAAAGCCCATGCTCTGAGTTTTTACAGACCAGCCACTTTTCACCAGCCTCAGAAAATGCAATTGCTCTAATGAATAGTCATAGTATCCACTGGTCTCACACTCCCTGGTCCCTAGCAGCTGAAGACCTGCACACCATCTTCATCACTGAGGCCAACAGACACATCCTCCTCTACCTCCTCCTCAAGCTGAAGGCTTCCAAAGGAGTACTTATTTCTAGGCATGGGAGAAGAACTCAGCACGATGGGATTTCCAAACACCAGAGGGTGAGTGAAAGGGTTAATGATTTCCGAGTCGGAATCGCTAGATTCTGTCCCACTGCTGGTGGAGCCCTCCATCATTTGGATTGCAGCCATGTGATCCATCGTGCCACTGGCATGCAACGACTGCATGACTGGGCTCTGCTTTGACTGTCCCCCAACTGGCATACCGTTGGCCATCGTTTTGCCTTCTGGAGAAGCCATCTTAGCCATTCCACCTCCTTTACAGTGTCTCTCTGACCTGTACTCCTGCCCAGGGGTTGAGGATATCTGGCTCAGGATAAACGGGTCTGTCCCTGACTTATTGCAAAGATTTGGGATTTTCTGAACACGAGGCTGTTGAGAACCTGGAGAATATCTGCCATAATCATGGCAGCTACTGGCATGGCTGTCCTCCTCCCCAGTCCTTGCCCTGCAGTCATGCCCATTTTCTGAGACATAACCCTGAGAGCCAGTTCTACTCCGGCTCATGTTAGGACTTGACCCTTTGCTACTGGGAGGCAATGGAGTGGCCAGTGGACTACGGCTCCCTGGCTCTCTAAACAGTTCGTCAACCAGTGAGCTGTGCCTTGGCATCCTGGGGCTTCCTCCAACGTAGAAGGAGAGATTAGCTGCATTATCATCAAGGTACTCTTCAGAGAGATACTGGGAAGACTTTATGGAGGCTGAGGAATCCCTATATCTAGTTCTATTACGATTTTCATCTCTACAGTGAATATAGGCACCACTGGTCAAATCACCCTCATAATTGTCATTTGTTTGGGAATATGACCGGGTTATTTGTCCTCTGAGCAGATCATACTCGCTATCTACATCACTGCAGTCAATGAAAGGAATGGAGGTGCTGCTGCCATGAGCAGCCCTGGAAGCTGGACCTGTGCTTGGTTGCTGTGACTGAGGTCTGTTCTGCTGCATCCTGTCCTTAGCAGCCTCCTCTTCTTCCTCCGCTGTTGACACCACTGCTCCATCCACCTTTCTGCTTTCCTTTGGACTCTTCTTCAAGGAAGGGCTCCTGAGCTGTCCAGTGTCTTCTGTTGAAGCTTTCAACTCCTTCTCTTGTCGGCATCTCTGCACTGCTGCAGCATCATTGTCGTCTCCAAAGGCAAAGCTAGAGCTCTGGAAAGATAAAGGAGGGAAGGCAAGGGGGAGAGAAAAGGGGAGGGAGGGGTGAGAGAGGAGCAGGGTGGAAGGGAAGGGAGCCAGAGGGAAAAGGCTATGTGTAATTACGCACCAGCACTTTGCACTGCATCTTGCAGCAACATAGGAATCTATTGAAACCAGAGGTAGTAACCCAAGCTTCAAAATGAATTAAGAGAAAAAAAAAAGTCTCTAATCTTGAAGAACAGAAAATGGGCAAAAATACGTAAGCTAAGCAAAAGGAAGGTAAGGGAGACAGAATGCAGTGATATATAAAAAGGGGTATTTGAGATGGTTCCATGCTCTAAGGCTGCCTTCAACACTGAACATCAACCTGTTTGCATTACTCTTGAGAAGCTGGAAGGACAAGAAAGATAAACACATGAGATAAATTCTGCACAGCCTACTTGCACACACTAAAAAAGCCCAAGGGCCCTGCATGGGCTTCAGAACGGCCCAGCGTTCAACCACTGGAGTGCACCTGCCTCTCAGTCTTCGCTGGCCTTTCAGCAGACAGGAATGCCAGCAACTGCCTGGCAGCTTTATTCTATCTACCTAAGCTTGTCTTGGCAGTTATAAAATGCTAAAAGTTATCTGAAATGGGCTGAATTTGTAGCAGAATTCTCTGAATTTCTTGGATTTGCAGGAATGAGAGAGCTGGAGAACATCTAAAGGAAGCAATACAGGGAAGGTGAAAGTGCTGGCAGTGTTCTCAAATACATTATCTTGGTAGCTTGCACCTGCCAGTTAAGCTCTACATAGTGTAAGGTTACATGATTAAAGGCTCATCGCCACAAACATAAAGGAGGACAGAGGAATGGTGACTGGCAGAGGAACCCGCAATAACCCAATCAGAAAAACAGAGCCCCTGACCCAGCTCCTCCCAGGGCTGTTCCAGTCAAGCCATCAGCCCATGGTGTGAAACCCATAATGATGAGTCAACGGGAAAGGTCAGCAACTGGAGAGACCGGAGCGCATGTGTATTGTATGGGTGTGTATGTCAGTGTGTAATCACTAGTGAACACCAAGCCAGACTAATTGGTGAGCAGGATTGGCTTAGGAGACAAGTATGGGAACAGCCATAAGCCTAGGCCAGATACTGGAAACACCAGAGGGGTCTGAGACTTGGCTACTGGAGTGGACAGGAGGTCCAAGCCAGCTACTAGCCAGATCACTTTGCATGTGCATGTCTCAATATGCAAGGCAAGTAGGAAACCACGGAATCCAGGGACCAGTTACTGGGTAGACTAGATATCTAAGACTAGCTACTGGAAGCATCCACTCTGTGTGTGTGTGTGTGTGTGTGTGTGTGTGTGTGTGCGTGTGTGTGTGTGTGTGTGATGTAGATCTGAGTACCAGCAACTGGGCTCCAGCTTCCAGCAACTTGAGGGACCTGAAGATTCAGGGGCCAGCTACTGGATAGCCTGAGTGTCTAAGCCAGCTACTGGAGGGATCCACATTGTGCATATGTATATATATTTTCTGCTAATGGATTTTCATCCTGATTAGCCAGAGAATGGAACAGGATAAGGCCATTGGTACTGTCTGAGTTTGCATGGGTGCTGTGTTTTCTGTGTTGATCTGTGCGGCCAGCCATGTGTATATGCATATATGCATTGTATATGTGTGTGTGCCCATGCATGCACCTGCCGGGCATATGTGCTCAGCCTTCCTACTTGCTGACCTGAGAACACGGAGTCACAGCAGCCTCGCCTGCATCAGGCTACTGGATGCAGCAAATCCTAACAGCTAACGGCTATTAATATATGACAAAAACATTTTACATTTGGCATCTACCAAAGATAATGGCTTAAAAGTTCACAGCTGCAATTATTCTAAGGAAATATTCCTCCATTCTCGTTAACACAACAAAATACCTTGTCAGGGCAACAGAGACTCATCTGCTGAGGAAAAGAAGAAAACTTTTTCTCAGATGCAATCATCAGCAACAACCTGGGACCCCAACATTAAGACTGTGGATTGCAATTTTTTGGATGGTCATTAGTTTGGCACAGACAAGCTCACTGTCTGTGCTTGTCTTGTCATCTGGAAGCAACTCTTTTCTGCAGCGGAAATGAACCTGCTCCACTTGCAGAAGCTAAAACTTATATTTGGGGCTCCTGAGCTCCCAGTTAAATGGAAAGTGAGCAGAAAAACCTGTGCTCCTGGATTTTCAAAACACCAATCAGTGGAGGGTAATCTAACAAGAAATGCTTAAAAGACATCATCCAGGGTTTCATCACATCACTGACTTGTTTTGGCACCTCTGAATGCTGTTCTGAAGGCTGTGCAGTCAGACTCCTGATGGAATGAATCTTGCTGTGTTTCCTGAAGAAAAAAAGAAAATCACAGTAAGAAGCCATCTCAGGCTTTTCATCAACAGGCAGCATGAGAAATGTCTCCTTGAAAAACCAAAGCTCTGAGCAGCAGCTTTCATAGAAGTTTCTCCCTGAAACAGATTAACATTCCTCCATTTTTGTAAAATCTAAATGTACTACACGTTGCAAATATGCCGTTGTAAGAAAAGGGAAGGGCACTGAAGCAGTATGTGAGTCATAAGCATAAACTGTTGTCAGGGTCTTTTGTACATTTCGGCTATGACTTTCCGTTGACCACGAGCAAGATGAGTTTGACAAGCTGGAAGCCTTCCCTGGAGATCTCTCCCTTGAGGTTGGTTATGACTACTTCTGTTACTTCCCTTTTACTCTCAGGTGAACATGTTTACTTAAAAAGGATTCACATTCATTTCTGTTCACAGAGATTAACCACATCCAACTGGAGAGGGTGCAAGTCAATACGGGAGGAAGTTACCCGCAACGATAGGGTGCTCGCTGCTGAAAAACACATTGAAGACTATTGATTTTAAGTAAAATATAGGTCACACCAACTTCTGCCAAAACATTCAGGACAAAGGGGATATTATATTAGTGATGAACTGCCAAACCAGCAAAAACAGGATTTTTACTTAGACTTGGGCCAAGCTCTTAGAATATAACTGAGACGGGAAAAGACCACTCTTCTTTGATTAAAACATATTAGAATAGCTCATTTAGCTTTCTCTCACCTTTCAAACTGTACTTTTTTGTGTCCTCCTTCTTTAACATAGTCAAGGACTTGCTTCTGAGTCCGGCCACTAGAACAAAACCACAGTTAAGCCATCAATCTGAAAACATGAACCTGTCACATTTAAGACAATATACCACCCGGTCATCATAGACCAGTGTGTGGTCTGCAACTCTTTATGGGTCCCTGCAGGGTAGACTAACTTTGCTTCATTCATAGGCTATGTCCTATGAAGTCACAGCAACCAGAAAAACCTTTCTCACTATCAGCAGCAACTCATGCAGCATCTAAAGGAAGTGAACCTTGTCAGAAACCCAGATTTTTGTCTTTTTGCATGTCGCTTGCCTCTTTCTTGCTACGGAGGTACGTTTTCATGCCATTTCAGAACCATCTGAATTCAACTGTGAGCCCTTTACAGGGGACTATGCCATAACAGAAGGAAAAACTGGGGGGTAAAATGTTCCTCTCGTGAACAAAAAGCATTCCTGAATCCTTCTAAGAGTCAAATACCAGCCTTACCCAGTTTCACTAAACCCTGCAACTAAGGGGAAAATAGCTAAAATGCATTTCATGACTCAGTTGCTAATATTCAAGACACCAACTAAAGGTACATACATTTTTCTGCAGAGATTTTGGCTGGAGATCACTCTCTCCCCTCCTGCTATAGGCCATGTAAAGGTAGCCAGAAAGCCCATCACTTCCTATTGTGCAAATATATAAACTCCAAAGGGAACTGAGAGCAGTAAAGCAAACCCACATGTCAAGAATGTTCAACAGAAAACAAAATCCTTCCCACTCATTATAGGCTTTTGCCTAACAATTACTGCAAGGCCTGGAAAAAGTTACCAAATTAGTCAACACAGATCACAGTGAACATGGGATGGAGTCAAAACCCGCTCTCCAAAACAGAAGATGAGTTGAATGCACTATATTTTTCTATTTACTCTAGCAGTAACTTAACAATTTATGCTACAGTTTAGCCAAAACATAGGTCCTTCCATATTAACCAAATTACTTTGCAGGCAGGAAACAGAAAGCTAGAAGACATTTAGGATGGCTAGACCTACTATGTACTTGTATAAGACTACTAGAGCTTTTGATTTTGCATATAATCCAAGAAGATTCAGGCTTTGGAAAATCTGAACCAATACACACTGTAAAACCACTTGAACTCTGAATGCTGCGATATGTCAGCACTACTGTGTTTATTAAGGCCTACTCTAAACTAAATTGCGTTTGTATATCAAGAACTGTACTTGGAGTAGAGACATTACTTCAGCAAAGAGCATTTCTGGCTGTTCAGCTTATATCAGCTTCCCAAACAAAATAAACTGCATGAATAAAAGGACTTTTTTTCCCTCCTGGCATATGCAACACGGTATCTAAGATAGGGCTTCTGTTAAGGTAACAAAAAAGAACCCTACCCAACTATTAAAACCTTGCTACAGCTCCGATAATTTTACAGGAAGACTTGGTTCAAGCATACGCAGTCATCTCACACAAATCCCTTTGCAGGCATGAAGGTCTCAGCATAAAGAGAAGACATTGCTTTTAGTTGCACAGGAATGGGTTTACCACAGGGCCACACAATGAAAATGCAAATCTCTACTCTGGCGCAGAGAAAAGACCTCTCCCTAAACACAGGGGAGCCAGAGAGTGCCAGAGAGTTGCTAGCTAGCACTGCTTAGCACACAGGTGGATTTTGTTATCCGAAAACAGCTGGAACCAATATACCGCATATCCTACCTCCAGAAAGCTACTTTGCAGTGGCTATCACAAAATGAATGCAGGCTTTTCCCCCACTACCTTCTTTGCACTATTCTGGTTGAGAAGATGCAATGGAAAACATAAAGGAGCAAACTGCAGCTTTGAAGAGCGGAACTGAAAGCAACAGCTTTAATTCTAGCTCATTATAGATATGACTTTGAAATGGTAGGCAACAAGGGTGGAAAGAGGAAAGCAGATCTCACCTGAACCTAAATGATGAACCTCTAGAAAAAAGAACAGGCTTAGGCTTTGGTTTAGGCTCCTCAAAAAGCCTAAAAAAGGCATGATGTTCCACACAGATCTTCCAGAAAGATTTGCAAAAATCTCGACTGGCCATAAGGAACTCCAGGGTGTCCTGGAATGAACTCTGAAAGTTAAAAAAGCATTTGCAACGTGAACAAGCAAGCAACACATATTACAGAGATGCACCGATAAAGTAGATGCTATGCTACAAAAAATGCTTTCTCCTGATTCATTGGCTTCCAGGCTGAGCAGACCCTACCCTTCCTCCTTTGAGATGTCACTGATCTGCCAGGCAATGTTTGAGCTATGGCTCAAACTTCCTTCCACTGACAAGCATGACAGAGATAAACCAGAGATATTAACATATTAAAGAGGCTTAACATTTTGAGGTAGTTCGCACACTACAGCTTAAGAACCCTGATTTAGTACCAGGAAAGCAGCAGAAAGAAGACTCTGTGACGTTCAGTTTACATCCCTGTCACTAGGATTGCTCACCTGAGCTGCCAATTTGATATGTACATTAACATATCAACTGTGAACCTAAGTAATAAATTAAAAAAAATCTTCTTGAGATGATAAAAATATACATTTTATCTGTGAGTAGAAATTTACCAAATAACCTCTCAATATTCATCAATTTCTAACAAGGACTTACATTCGCATCAGGCCGTAGCTTGATAAGAAAACGTTTCCTCTTGAAGCTCAGTTTTCGAACCTTAGCCCAGTTGAAGGCATTGATCTTGGTGTGACCCTACAGAGGACAAAGCCAGAAGACTTTAAGCATTGCAGATCTGAATGGAGAAATCTAAACCATTACAGAAAGCTAGCAATATGTTAACTATCTATTCCCTTCACTTGCCATTATGAGACTTCTTATGATTCTCCGCTCTGATATGGCAAATACTGATGGACATTCTTAACCACAAGCATCTGGAGGTGTAACTAAAGGCAGGTATTTACAGCTAAACTGTTCATGTTTATGGGACTAGGTGCACTGAGTTGATGTGAAGGTATCCAACCCAGTACCACTGCACAGAACAGGGAGGCCCAGCTTCTGCCAGATGATGTTACCTTGTTCCAATATGCAGGCAAAAAAGTTTAGTTTCCTTACATGGTGCAGAAACTTCCAAGGAAGCATGACATGCAGCTGGGCACGCTAAGCTCCCAGGCTTCCTATACAGCCAACAGAGACAGAGCAGTATCTCCAAAGGAGGACTCAGATTTTCAGTGGTCTAAGTCACCTCCCAGAGGTACCTTCTTCTCTGTCCACCACCTACAGTGAACACAGAGAATCCAGACAACCAACATGGTCACCCCACTTTGATGGGATAGATTACTTTCCTCTCTACCTGTCTACGGAGCAAAAACCACCCCTTTAAATATCACTTAGCTGAAAAAAATTGCAACCGGAAATACTGACCTTTCACAAGGAGCAACAGAAGGAACAGGAAACTAAATAAATTACTTGATAATATTTACTTGAAGAGTCAAAAACCTCTTTTCAATAAAATTTAGAAGCAAATAATAAGCCTGAGAGCAATTCTCTCAGAAACGCCATGTGACTCCCAGCCACTGCATCGTTTAGCCCTCTGCCCCCCAGAAGTCTAATTCTTAATCTGTTGGAATTTGAGGAATTTTTCTAAAAGATTAGTTACACCAGTTTGTTCAATAAAGAGTTCAATACATACATGCCCACAGCATAGCACAGACATTTCAAAGATCAGTGACTACAGGATTGCTAAACACACAAATGCATATTGACTTGGGCTTCGTCACTAGACAGACGCAGGAGTAGTGACAGTGTGAAGTCAGCCTGCTGTCTAAGAATTTCATAATTAACTTCCCTTAGAATATTCAGCAGCACCACCACCAGTTTCTAAATAAATGGCAGGCTTTTAAAAAGTCAGTATGGGTAATGCTTATGCTACTTGTGAGCAAACTTATTTTCCTTGATGTCATGCTTACAAGACTTTTAAAGTTCAGTTTCTCTCAGTTATACCCACAACAAAAAGATGAACTTACGGCTCCTGTCCTATGACAATAAACCCCTAAGCCTACTACTAGACTCCAATTGCTGGAGTCAAACCAGCAGGTCAGAGCCAGATGAGAGGGATCCCTTCACAGCGTTTAGCCTTGGAGCTTGAGCCAGCAAGCTTTTTTCCAAGCTTTTTTGCAAGTCCTCCAAAAAGCTGCGCAAATATATTAGGACTGTGAACAAGAGGAGATGACTGAGTTGTAGAGCTAAAGCTCTACAAACTGGGGCTTGGGCTCTCAACTGGCAGCTACATCTTTCTGGAGGCGTCCCAGCTGTCTGCTGGGACTCAGTGAGGCCCATGCTGTTTTGTGTGGGTATCTGCTTTCAGCTATAAGGCAAAGTCTTAATTTATAAATTTTGATACTTATTAAATCAGCTGATGAAAATAGTGTGGGGGGGAGCTCGGGAAGGGTCTACACATACAATTATTTGAGACGTGCACTTCTAACTATGTACTGATGTTCTCATGCTTCAAGTTGTGTTTCATTTTTAATGTTTTACTAACAAGACATTTGGCTGCTTGGGGTTTTTCTTTTTTCCTTTTTTTTTTTTTTTTAACTTATACCTCAGAGCATTGAGGCGAGATGGATTTCTGAGTTTCTTTTTTAATTGTTGTTTTTTTTTAATAAAGGATTGGAAGTAGTTTTTAAGGCTGGAAACATTCATCATCATATTTTAAATGAAGTTAAACAATTTAAATAGTTATTTTTGATAATGGTAACAACAGAAGTAATACAGAACAGTTTGCTTACTGTTTTTAATATAGTGAGGAAACTGGCATTTTGGATGCTAGCAGACAAGTTCATCTGAAAAGAAACAAGCTTACACCAGCTGACTGTCCGGATCTCTACAACTGTTAAAGAGCCTAATTCGTTACTTAGCTATGGAGAATGAGAGAACAAGAATTCAATGAACTTGCTAATGATGTTTCATGACATTTATTAGGCTGATTGTGGTGGGGGAAAGAGAGGAAAGAGATCTAAGGAACAGAGATTATGCATTTCTTTATGTTTCTTTATGGAAGGAACAAAGATTCATGGGTTCAGCAAGGGTTGAATGACAGCTAGCAGTCCCTCCTTGTTTCCCACTTGCCCCTTGGCTGGGAGATAATATTCAAGGCTGGCTAACAAAATTGTAAAACCTTTGACAAAGTAACACTATGGTGAGTTTGCATTCACGTCTTGCATCTTTCTTCATGTACTCCAACTTCTGTGCTTCACACTCATTTAGGAAGCACCGTGTCTGTAAGTGACATGCCTGCCCCTATATGTCGGGGGTGGCAGCATGACCAGCTTGCAGATTGTGAGCTGTGGATCAGTTTGCATCTTCAACAGTACATTGTGGCTGGAGATGGAGCTCCAGCCTGTGTGTGCAAATAAGGTAAGCATCCCTGGAAGTGAACGGTCTCATGTAACTACAAAAGGTTTAAGGTCGCTGTTGGCTTGTTAGAAAAAAATTGGAAGTTCCTGAATTTTCCCAGCTAAATTCTCAAAGACATAGTTGAGGTCTTGAAATTCTTACTGTTGTGGATATTTTTATGCCAGCCATTATCTGAGTAGCTCTAACCTGAAACACCAGAATGCCTGTGTTGGCAACAGCCAGGTTGATTTTTGTCCCTTCCCTGTCCTTGGCTGGATGCAAGCGTATTCCATACATCTCCAGCCGACGGGCAATCTCCAAAAGCTGGAAGTCAGACTCTGCTGGTGTCTGTCCCCTAGAAAATTAAAACAGAGAAAAAGACACAAATTCTTCAGACCTTTTAACAGAGATCAACAGATCCTCTAAAGAACAAAGAGACAAATAGTCACAGAGACTAAAACCTGTCAGTAGTACCATATTTGCATGGTTGTTCCACAGCCCTAAATTTATATGAGCTAGAAAAACATCTTCATCTTAGTGTAAACCAATACCAAAGAATCCACAGATTTTACAGTCTACTAGAAATTTTGATCATTCCAATTCTGAGACACCTTAAACAATTACATCTTGAAGCATTAACTTTAACAGAGGTCACTCACTCTATATATATATTTACCATTGGAACAACATACAATATTGCTTAGCAAATTCATAAAAGTTTATAACAATGTTGTTCATTGTAAAAATGAATATGATTTAAAAAAAATAAAACAGAAGACATGGCAGCCTTAATACAAATGCTGTGAATCCATAAGCACTAAATTCCTCTTGACTAAATTATGCAAAAGTTCAGATTATTACTGCTGTAAAACTCCCAATCACTCATCTCCTACTCCAGTTAGTTCAAAATGAAACTGTTCAGGTCTTAAAGTGTTCTCAAAAGCAGAAATATACCTTTCTATGCCTTAATTCTTTTAGCCACCTTCTATTACTAGTCTCTTCTCCAGGACTTAGGACACCAAGTCACCAATTTGCAACATCATCTTGAATCCTATTCCCCAAATCCTTAATTCTGCAAGCATTCTATGCTTCCCCTAAAACTATCATTAAAACTCTTCTTCACCTATCTCTAAATACAGTATGGAAAGGTGAAAATGCATCATTCCCTGTCTTTGAAATCAAAGAGTCTACTGTCACAACGGTCTGACTGATCAGAGTCATCATCTGCAATCATATCTGCATGCACAAAATCAGCAGTGAAACATTTTGTATGAAATAGACTGTAAAATAATTGCACGCTTGAATGAATATCGAAATCAATTGCTCTTTATGAATATCGAAATCAATTGCTCTTTAAACATCTTGTTATGATGATGGGAGAAAGACAGCAGTAACCTTCAGGAAACTCATAGGCTTGAATTTTTTTTTTTTTTTTTTAAAGTAGTAACCTTTGAGAAACTCAGAGGCCTGAATCTCTTCTGTACTTATAATCCAGCATGTATGCACAGTTAGAACTACACTGAAGGAAAACAGGACTAATAATAAGGAAAAAAAAGTCTTACATGTGATTACGGTGAAATTCCATGATTTTGTCTTCTAGTGCTTCTTGTTGAGGTATATACTTGTTCTTCGCTAAGTGTTCACGATCTATGGTTTCATCAAAATCCCCTATCTCAGCTATGGAGAATTAAAAAAAAAAAAAGTCTATTAAAATAGTGAATTAAATCTGCATTATTTAGGCAACCCAAAAGGTGCAGAAAGAGGGCAGAGAAGCAAACACGGTTTGCTGTAAGGTGTGCCATGGTTTCGTGACTCAAACTCCCCTTATTATATCTTCCACACATTCCTCCCTTCTCATCTATACAAGTATCTGACATGTGAAAAGCAGCCCAAGGATTCCTCCTGTCCACCACAACCAAATGAGTAGCTGTCAGATGTCAGCTGAGCAAATGCAGCCATCACAGTGCTGGCTTGACCTGTGTGCAGGCATAAGGGGGGTGACCGGGAGAAGGATGGTACTACTTCAGCAGAACCCACTGATCTCTCTCACACCCATGGTGGTGCTCAGCTGTACTTTCTCCAAAACAGACAAGCACAAGCTTCTTCCCCAGGCCCAAGCCCCACACTGTAATCTCCTGGGGAAAATCGGAAGAGAGATGGTTGTGTTTTGTTTGTTTCAACATGCGCCTGTCTTCCACCTCAAGGGGTTACGAAACATTTGTCTTCCTCTAATTTTGCAGCAATTTGAGACACATTCTGTCTCCCTCCTCCTCAAAGTTGCTCCCATCTGCTGCAGTTATTCAATAGTATGTGTGCAACAGTATGTGACACTCACCTTCCATTTTCCAGCCCATTCAGTGAGATTTCCTTTTGGGGGGTTGGGCAATCTATGTGTGGGTACCACATTACTATCTTCTCGCCTAGTTCTCTCAGAATGCCTCTGAAAATCTTACTATTAGTTATTAAAGAGAACAACATACCATCCTCTACCTGCAGACCTGCTGGAACAACAGGAACAATACTACAACAAAGGCTGCTACCCTAATAACCTAAGTGAAACTAAAATGTAGCTCCCTCAAATTAAATTTAGGCTACAGTCAGACACATTGCTTTGCAGTTGACCCAGGATGTTACGGACCCAGGCTCAGATCCCGGCCTCATGCTCACCTGAGGGAACCACCACCCCAGCTCTGCACATATAAATGGTCCCTTAATCCAATTCTGTCCAACATGAGCTGATTTAGAAAAAAGAAAGGTTTAAATTGATGTTTAAGACACTGCAGGTGATTTTTGACAGAATTTTGTCTGGGAGCAGATATATCTGCAAACGAGGAAGAGGAGATCAACAACCTCGCATAGGCAAGGAAGATTAGGAACACGAGCACCTATGAAAGACCCTTCAACCCAGATTGGTTGCAGCCACATGACTACTTTTAATACTTAGGAGGTCAGAGAGATCACGGGCGGAAAAAGAGTTGATAATCGAAATTGTCTGATTCCCACTCCCTTCCTCATCCCATCTGCTCTGAATCATTCCTTGTGATATGTGACTACAGACTTTCTTGTTAAGGAATATTTGAGAACCCTCCTTGGTAGAAAGGTCCCTTTCGTCCCCATCTCAGAAATAGCTCCATCATTCCAATCTTACTTGCCCTTAGTGTCACAAATCTTCGGGGTCCATTTTTAATCTTAACTCAAATAAAAGATTATTTTCCATCTTAATGAAGCCAGAAGCCTGCTAAGTTTGCACTGCCTCTAATGACGTAAGTTGGGCCTCGACTCTTTAAAACGTGTATCCTGCCTTGTATATCCCTGTATACAGATGTACTTAAATCCCCTTCTGTAGGGCTTCTTTCAGAGTCAAGAGTACAGAAGACTCTTCCTTCCCCACCACATGATTTCTATAATGATCTCTGCATCTGTCAACTGCAAATCCTTTATCAAGATTGTTCTCTTGGATTTTAAATTACTTCTGAATTTGTTCTCTCTGACCCCTGTACTTAACAGCTTTTCCTTCTTCCCTCTCTAACCCTCCTTCTTCATCTTAAATTCCTTTCTAATAGCACTCCCTCTAGAAAGAGGAGGAGTTATATTTTGAATACTGTTACAGTCTCATATAACTCTTCTTTAAAATCTTCTCATGTGTTTTAGCCAAAGACTGACTTCATTGATACTCTCTTTTCTCCTGTCCTGCAGGTGCCTCATACCACTCTCTGTATTCTGTCTGCATTAGTACTTCTGGTATGTCTAATGCTTTATATTTCAGCTTTTTTTCATTTTATCAGTCCATCTTCTTACTTCACACATTCACCTTCCACATCATTCAGTGTATCAAAGTAATCTCACACTTTTAACACTTTCCACAATGTTTAAAAGGTATTTTGATGTAGATTCCTTCATATATACAATCCATTCGGTCATATGCATGCTAATTTAACAGAAACTTATTTGCTGTCACACTATAATTTTATTTAAATAACAGTCTATAACATCAGCATAAGCTTGCATCCATAATATAAAGGCTTCTGGAATCAGATATTCCTCCTGGAAACTGCTGGTAGGCACAGTGCTGATAAGACACAATACCTAACCTCTTGCCTTCTCAGTCTTTCCACTTTGATATCATTACTATTACCAGCTGTCAAGTTTTATTTTTATTGCAGACAGATGTGTAGTATTTTTAGCTATTGAATAATAAGCCAAAGATAAAATAAATACAGAAGAGAGCCATGTGGGTAAGAGACAGCTATATACTTCTATCAGAGCCAATTTTCACAGAAAAATCTTTACAAGACACAAGATGGATACGTAAATTAGACAATTGCAAAGGTCTAGCAGAGGTTTCCAGCAAACATAGTTACACAAAAAAGGGGGAGGAGACAAAATCATAAACATCACAAAAAGCGCAGCTTGCAGTCAGGGGAGGATGAGGGAAGCAGCACTGCAGGTGTACAACAAGGTACAAAACGCTCTGTCTAAAATTGCAGTTTAGATTCTGTGAATGCTGTCTTCTGTCTGAATGATTAATCTCTTACCTCCCTCCTTCTGCTAAGACGGAAAAACTCAGTTTTTCAGTACAGAACCATCTTCCCTTACCCTCCATAAGGTGAATACTATTTGATTCCTAAAATCACTACTCCAATCGCTCTGGACCTCAAGTCTACAAATGGGCAAAAGGGGACAAAAAACTAAAACCAGTTCAAAACCATCACGATCATTTCCCTTATTTGAGGACAATTACTTATGCACAGCGTAACATATCTCAGAACATAAGGTGGTGATTTGCCGTTTTTCTGGACATTAAAATTAAATTAGACATGCTGTAGCCCAGATGTGGAGAGAAAGCCTGCCTGCACAGGTGTCCAAGGGGGAATGGTCAGGTGTATAATGGAAGAATTTTGAAAAACACGGAGTTAAATTTGAGTTTGACTGTGAGGAGGAAAAGGGGGAAAAAGGAGGGAAGGAGAAAAAAGGGGAAGCTCATAAAGATGAATGGACATCCTGGCATTTTATCCTCTTATGCTGTTGCTTTAGGAAGACGAGCTAGTAGTTGCCCACAGAGCAGTTCAGACACCAGGGCTGTAGATGGCTCAATGAAGAATTTAATGGAGTAATCAGTAAGAGATAAGAAAGACATGAACTAGGATCTAAGTAGAAGGGATAAGGAAAATACTACATACAGAATTATAAAGCTCAAGAGAGAATGATCATGAAATAATATGTCAAATGAAGACACACAAGCATTAGGGTATGTTCTCCCCAACATTTCTTTGCACAGACACTTAGTAGGAAGCCATAGGATACTCGATTTCCCCAAACTATCATGGAGATGAAAAGTCAGAAAGGAGACATATAGTTGGTGTGCTGAACACAGTAACAGGAAAAAACTAAAAGACACAACAAGCAAACTAGCCAAAGATTTTCTTTTTTTAGTCTGTGCTGCAAAAATATTCCGCTTTAGAAGGATATGAGGAATACAGAATTTCACAGAGGATGCTGTACAACTTCTTATTGCTCCTCCGTAACACTGGTCAATGATGACCCCGCCAAATAGAAAACCATACAATATCTGCCTTTCCTTTCCAACAATGATTGACAAGAAGCTATCCTAACGCCTAAAGAGACTCTCACAAAGGATCATGAGAATTGTCTATTGATCACTAAGGTATTTCTGAACATCTTTGCTGACAGCAATCTCCACCAAACAGCACTTCAGTGGAAAAATGCAATAATGCATTGTACAATGGCCATTCAAAACAATGATCGATTATGACCAGATATTTCCATCAAGGCTTATACATACTGCTAAGTGTTTCTTCCTACTGTTATTCTCAATAGAAGTAACCATAATCTCTTGAAATGGAAAGCCTATATTGCCTTTCAAGTGATTCGGAAGATAAAAGAAGCTTCGATATGATGAAAAAAGTTAATGTATGGTTCTACTGAACAGTTTTAACATGCATTCTTTCAGATAAAAAACGAGCTTAAAATCTATTGTTTCTTTCTTCCCTACCAGTTTCCTCTCAGGGCTTTGATTTAGTCTGGCATTCTAAGCATGTTTATTTACTACATTCTCTAGACAGCATACAGATCTCCAGGAATTTGAACGCTCTGATGACATGATACAATGTTAAATATAAATAATAAAACAGAAAATCAGAAAAAGAATTCAACCTGTTTGTAGCCGCCTGCAAAATTTGCTTTTTAAAGGAGCCTTGTCAGAATGTCAGAGGCAGTGCTTTAAAAATGCAAATCCAGTGTCCAGGAGCTTTTTATCTGAAATAATAAGTTACCTGTACTTTAATGCCATTAAAAAGAAATGCAATAAATTGCTCATGTGGCTTGACCCTCTTTCTCCAGCAGCTACTAACAGATAACCCAGTGAAGCATGTCCAGCCAATCATCCTGTTTCTCCTCCTGAAAAGGAGAAAGGGAACTTACACTGTACAATGTGTGAGACTAAGAGGGCAGTGCTGGTATCATTACACGTTAGCCTTCCCTGTGCCAGATCCTGCTTCACTTGCAATGCAAATAGGTACCTGCAAAATAAAAGTGAACAAAGAGTTATACACAGCACGAGGGAAGGAAGGGAAAGTATTTCAACACTGACTCAGTTTTTGCCAACAGGTTCCTTTTACTCTTTGGAATCTAGCGAAATGATCCGATTTTTGTAAGCTCAGAGGCAAAATAAAACATAATAGATACTGTATCACAACCTTTAGGGTCTTACATAGCAGCTGCTTTGCAAAACCAAGATATCCCTTTTTTTCTCTCTCCTTCTCTCTCTTTTAAACAGAGCAATGAGATCTGGAAGGGATATGACAGTGGAAGCAATGTGACAGTGATTATGCACTCAGCAACCGCACAACAAGCAGCACTAGATAATGGAGCTTGTTGTAACTATGAAGAAATGCCAGAAAAAACAGTGATTAGGAGTTATCACTTGGTCCTCGTAGAAAGCAAGCAGAACTTTAAACTTCCACCTTGGCAATCACCTGGAAATGAGGAAGAAGATCCTGACTGAACATCTCAAGCTAGCTCTGATACTTCTGTGGTCCCACCACCTATGTCACTGGTGCATCAACCGTTTTTAACATATTCATTTCCAAACCTTCTCAGTCATGTAGGGCAGTTCTACACAGACAGTTTATAGACAAGAAACAGAAGTGCAGAGACACCACAGGTCCACAACATTATTTCGGCATCTAAGTTTCTACTAGCTTCAACAGGAATCAAAACTGCTTAGTCCCACTCAGCGTTAAATTCTTAAGAGCAGCTTTCCTAGAAATAAATGTAGCTGTAGGAGAAACGTAACCTGAATTGGTTAGACATATTAACAAGTCCTCCAATGACTGCAGTTCCTCTGTGAGGAAGCCTGTTTTCTGTAAACACATAACTTGATCAGACCCCATCTTCTGGGATCTCCAGCTTTATACTACAAAAGACAATGAAGCACCATGGGTTGGACACATGAAATGGATCCACGGAGCAAATCAAGTCGAGCATGTTGGGTTTGATCTGGTTATAAACATTTGCCCAGTCCTTGGCGTGCAACATACCTTGGACAAGGCAGTTTCAGTGGTACATGTTCCACAGCGGTACTGCTGTTACACAGCTGAACCACAGTAGTTCATGAAGAGCTGCAAGGTTGACAGGTTTTTCACGTCTTTGAAATACAGTGAGCAGGCCAACTGCAAATACTTCATTACTGCACCTTGGGAGATTTTAACCATGCAACATTAACGCTGCGTTTGTATGACATGTTTTTGTCTATTTGTGTCTATCAGCAACAGAAAGAGGTGCTACAGTGTTCAGGGATTACAGACTTATAGCTGTGTAGGACAGCAGCACATCATATCAAACTGACCATTATTTCAGAGAATAACTCATTCCTTCATATTAAAAATGATGGTCCAAAGGCATTACAAAAGGCATTGCATATATTACATATGATATAAAAAGGACAGAGTAAAGGACTTAAAAGAGAGTAATAGGAGCATATACTATGGGAAAGGTACACACCACAAGAGCTTCCTTTATGCAGTCACAGGGTTTATATATCACATCTTAATGTTATTAGCAGAGCGCTCCTTTACAAAAGCTAAACCACTGTGAACAACTGTAATTTTTAATTTCTCTTGTAGCTGTGAGCCACGTGACAATGGGGATGGCCGCATCTTGGAAGTCGCTAGCACCATCATTGAATTTACCAGATAAAAACTGCCTTCTTTCTATTGAGTCAGCTGTTCTCATCTGATTTCAATATGAAGATATTCCCAATCAGAGGTTTATTCTAAATAACATAGATGGGATTTTCTCATGAGAAAAGTTCACCTATAGCATACTCTTCTCAGAAGAAAAGACACTAATACCTCTACCAGAAGTACAGAAACTTGGATCTTTATCATGCTGATATGAAAGCAAGCACACAAATCATGTTAGTTTGATTTGACTTCTACAAATTATGTGGATAACCCTGCTGAGGAGTCTGAAAACCAGCACACATTGCACATGAAATAATATAGCAGATCTAAATAAACATTCTTTTCAGACTTGCACAGTGTCTTCTCTTTCTCTCTCTTTTCTAGAAATGAGGAGATATGCTGAGAGAGAGAGAGACAGACATCTCTGCCTAGTCATACAGAATCCACCCTAGCAGGAGAGTAAAGCACCAAAATGATGTCTTCGTTTTCTCTCCAAGTGATGAAGCTGTTCCCTGTGGATACGCTTTCATATCCCACGGACTGCTGTGTACATACACATACAAGGTCCCTAGTGTACACATTTAAAAAGCTAACCAGAAAAGGATAAGATCATTAAGATTTAAAGAGATGTCTCCAGGTGTAAAAAGAGATCACTAAAATCAATTTACAGTGCCTGTACTAAGTAACTGATATGCAGAATATCTACTCAGAAATAGAAAATCTTCATTAGTAGCATAACATTACAACTTTTCATTCAGACCTTTATTATTCTTCCTTAGCCTTTCAAGTAAATATTCATTCTTCCTACATCAAGGCCAGCAGGGGATATCAATCATTTTTTTCCATTCCATTGCTGTATTACCAAAATAAAACAAGACAGAGATAAATGCAGAACACATTTTTGCAGAACACCATGAAGGCTGACTTGTTCCTTGTAAAGCACATTCTATAGATACAAGAGCTCTTTGCAAAAGAGGACTGCATCCTGTGGGAGGATTAAAAGTAAAAACTAATAGTGAAAATACTGAATCAGAACAGAAAAAATTGCGTTACAAAAGATAAAGACTGTAGATCAGAAGAAGAGTTGAAAAGTTTCAGCAAAGAAATACTGCAATGAAATCGAATGTTTTGGATTGAAAAAGGACCTGCTAGTGAGCACGTATCTTAACAGGTCTGTCATATACATGTTAACTCATATGGAAATATGACTCTTCTATCTGTGCCTATGCAGTGAGAAATTTAGAGTTTAAATCAAGTTTGTAAAGAGCACTGAAAATAAACACACCTTTAAGGTACTCTTTCTGCATACATGTACACTCTTCTCTACTTCTTTCTTACTTTTAATTTTCAGTCAAACATTTCCATTTCTCCATCTCAGAAGCTACTCTCCCACCCCACAAACCTTTGGCATTTGTGTTGGCTCTGTGAACAGAAGCTGGGGCAACTCAGGCAAAACAATTCTCTCCCAAAGGTGGGTGCAGAGCTGCAAGTGTCCCTCTGCACAGAGAGGTCTCTAGGGCACCAACTCATGACTCAGTCCAGGTCCCGTCCAACACTATTGCCAAAGGGGCTTGGAGGACTCTGAATTGTCTTCTCTTGAGGAGAGAAAAGCTCTCCCAGGACCCCAAACCCAAGAAGGCAAAGGACTCCTGCCCTCTGCAGAACCTTTTAGCATAGCGTGCAACACAGTCTTATGTTCCCATTTTTCAGGTGCATTCAAAGGTGGTGCAAATAGCATCAAGGTAGTACTGAGAAGGAGCCATCAACTGTCACCCAGTCACCTCAAATCCTATGTTCTTTGTTCTGTCCACTAGACATTAAAAAAAAAAAAATTCAGTTACACAACTACTAACCTTGTCAGTTCTTCCTGCAGCTGAGCATGGTCAGGTGGGAAGAATTTTACCACAAATTTTACAACAACGTGCTTTGGTCCTAGGGGAAATGTCAAAGAAAAATAGTGACACATTTGTAAAATGCTTGATGAATTTTGTTATACAGAATAATGCACAATGGATGATTTGTGGAATATGCAATGCATGGATATAGGCTAACCTCCATCCTGGGTTAGTATTTTTGATGTTCTTCAGGTTACTTAAAAATGACACGATAAATTTATGCACAATAGAAGAGAACAATAACTTGGTGGAGGGATACTCTGCCAAAACCAAGCCTGTTTTTAGTTACTGCACCAGCTGATCCACTAAAATGCATTACCTGTGTCTATCATCCTTGTTTCTCAACAGGACAGTACTAAAATACATTGTTTTTCAAGTCCACTAGGAAATTATTATTTCCGTTTTAATAGCGGCATATTTGTTCAGAACTCTTACAAACATGACCCGTGACAAAAGGAGCAATGTACCTCTCTCTTGTCAGAGGGAGAGTTTCCACAGAATCCACTCATACTAATATGACTGGTTAATATCTGGTCATGTGCTCTGGAGAGGTGCCCATGGAAACATAAACTTCATGGCATATGTCAATAAACGAAGTACTTTGCTGACATTTGATAAAGCAATAAAATCATCAAAACCCTTCCTGTCCACTTCTCCTCCTCCCAAGGCTGCTAGGTATTCACAACGTCCTTTCCTCTCCAGCCACCCTCCTTGACATTCCCTGACTTCTTTAACCCAACTATTTTCTCCTCTTGGTCTAAGACACTTCCAGATTCTGTGGCAATGTCCCAGGCAGCTGTAACATATTAGCTAGCTTTTTCCCATTAATCATTTCTTTCAGCTTTTTTTCCTCCCATCCTGATTACTGCCACCTTTCAGCACTGCATGCTGCTTTTGTGGCATGCTTTTTTCTCTACAAAAGTGCTCCTTCCATTGGTACCACTGCCTCAGTTCCACACGTCTAGTGACTGACTACACCTTCCAAAATCTGCTACTGGTTCAAACCCTTCAATATAGAAGGCAAAACCAGATGTGATCAATGTCTATGTGCTCTGTAGAACTGTTGCTGAGACATAATTTGACAGCACACACAGTACATCTTTTAAGGACAGAACCAAGAAAAAAAAAAACCTAAGCAAAATTCACTAAAGAAAATTGAGAGGATAATGCTACCAATTGACAGAGCCCTCATTTATTCAACCATTCTCAGACCGATACAAAGAATGACAGCAAGGAAGTACTTACTTCTAATCTGTTTCATTACAGGCTTCAAAAGATCGAGCCACACCTAAAAACAAAAGAAGGTGGTGTTATCGTCTCTGAGCAAACTAACACTTGTTTTTCATTGCACCACTTGGTTACTCATTTACTTGTTTAATTTCTCCAGTATGGTCATTATCCTTAATCAGCTATCACTGTGGCACAGCTTTTGAAACAGTAAAAATTCAGAGAACTGGGAAAATAGCATTCACCAAGAAAGAGATTTTCCCCTTATTTGTCTCAGATACTAGCAATCACACCAAGTTTGGCCAGTAAGCATTCATTTTGCAGAAAGGAAACTCAAACAAGAAATAACAAAAGAGACCCCTCTGCGCTGCCATTGTGGTGTTTGGGAGTAATATGCTGATGCCTCCATCAGGCCTGAGCCAGCCCCAGTCTAACCAAACAGCAGCAATGCAAATAAAAGAGTATCACCTGAATTAACGTACAGAAATGCAAGTGAAAGGACAGACATCAGCCTTTGAGTTGGGAATGCTGAGCAAATAGAGAAACTAGGAGAACATAACAGCCTCCTGGTTTTGGGGTCACCACAGCAGTCCCCTAGTGAGGCCCAGACATGAACATGGAGATCCCTGCCTTGGCCCCAGGGAGATAAAGGATTCTCGCCATCAATACCTGGAGAAGGGATGTTCTCGCAGGTCAAGAGCATGACCCAGTTCAAAGCATGGGGGAGAGAAAGCTTACTCTCCAGCAGCTTACTCTCTTTTCTATAAATCTGGGAAGCCCAGGCCTAGGCTCTCCTAATTGCACACAGTGTAATTTCTGTAAAAGCTTTATTTTTCTGTTTTTTAACAAGCCATTTTTAAGAAAATTGTGTGGGTCTTTCATTCAGTTTTCAGAAGAGGAGCAATGGATGGAAATACTGTGACCAGAGCCTACGGCCCCACTCGGTAGTCTCAGCCAGAAGAGCCCCGACAAATAGTCTATCCTCCTCACATAGCTTACAGAAAGCTGAGGGGAAAATCACAGAGAAGATAAAAGCCAAACAACTTATGGGGATTGGAGAAGTGTGACAGCTCACACTCTTCAGCTTACAACTACACCCAAGATTTGTATTTTGTTATCTCACTGAATTGCATGGAGCCTCCCTTGGAGACATTTAGAATTTGTGGAGGAACACCCCACAACCTTCATGAAGGATAAACCATTAGAAAACAAACTAACCACATCTTCCTCTGGGGGGAAAAATATACATCCAAAGGAATACACCTTTGACCTTAAAAATTTTAGATTATGCAGAGACTGAAACACACTCAAAATAATCATTCTACAAAATCACCTGAGAAGTCAGACAGAAGCAGGCATGTTTTTCTTTTATAACTGTTCTAGTGCTGTTCGCTGTTTTCATAGTTACTATACCAGTGAGGTACCTTAATAGCGCTTCCAATTAGCAAAGACCTTACATTCCTGCGCTTTTAAACTTGAAAATGTTTCTCAATGTAATTGCTTTATGTTTCATACCCTCTGAAAGTGATATTTTTTTGGAAGAGCTAAAGAAGCTTTGTTACCCAAGAATAGGAAAAAGGTGTTTAAACTGGTTCTGACACATTCTGCCACTTCAGTATTTTCAAACTGTTTTGTTTCAGAAAGTTGGCATGTACATAATCTGCAATGATGATCAGTGGCTTTGCCAAGTTTAGGGGAAAAAAATACCCTGAATATAAAATAGCCAGTCTACAATAATATGGGAGTCATACATTTTACTTGATGGAACAAAATCTCCTTTCTCTCTCCATAGGGAGTTTATGATACAGCATGAGCACATTGTGCGCTGCTCCTTTCTCCGCTCTCTCAGTCATCCTGCAAGCAAGTTACAATATCCTTTACCAGACTGCTGGATACTAGTAATGCATGTGTTGAATGTGTGTGGGGAGAAAGGAGGAAGATGGGGCAAAATCAAGACTTCATCAGTGTCACCGAACTCAAGCAACTGAAACTTAAGCATCATGCAGCTTCCCACACACTGTCTACACAGAGCTATTCTGAGATCGGTTTATAAATTGGAAATGAGAAAAAATGTGAGGATTCACTTAGGATTCATGATCTCCATTTTCTCTGGGACTATAAAGGCTAGATTATTTATTTGTTTAAACAAAGTTGGACATTCTCTGATAATGACTGGATTCCAGCAGCTGCAGAATTCAGGCAGCCATCAAGTGTGATGAAACTTTGTAAAACCCCAAGCTCGGCAACTGTGCCTTACTTCCCCTTGTCCGGGCAGAAAGCGCAGCCCTCAGACCCTCCACGTTCATCCTCCATGCCTTCTGTTACAAACACAACCCTCTAGCACGTACCAGGCACATACCCTCTAGCCAGGCATCTTGACATACTACTGTCAATATGTCAAATATGAGGTCCGGAGCCTTGCATGTTGGAATAAACACAGCTGAACTGTGAATACATGACTTCATGCATGTATGATAACCTCCAAACAAATATGCTCCAAATATTTATTTTTCCTTTTACATTACACACTGTTGGAAGAGCAGCACTTCAGGCTGCTCAAATCATACAAAAGTATAAAATATGAATGTATGCTTTATTTCTTAGACACACAATTAACTGCAAATTCTTTACTACGCGCAGTGCTTGAGTTCTACATTATGGCCACGAAGACGCTAAAAAGTTTTAAACCTCACAGAAGCATTTATCTCCACTGCATCATACAAATTGGTATTACGGTTTAAGCATAAATATTACTCGCACCCAGAATGCTACTCCACACTGAAACAATGATTCATAAGCAAATCTTGTGTTTTAGAGTTCCTGCAACCTGCTTTTAGGGAGCTGAAAGCATTATATCCACTGACTCGCACCATTCTTGGGGCACAGCTGGCCAGATGTGTGCCAGATTTGGGGATCTCCCTCTTTCCCAGAGGCAAAGACGAGACCACCAGCGGACAGGCAGACCAGCGCGCCCAGATGCTTGTCTGGTGTTTCAACCTGGTAGGGGCAGCCGGGTTAACCTGTTCGATGTGTGGAAGAGTTTTCCTTCAGGTGAAACTGGCAACAGCCTTAGGATTTTTCACCGTCCTCTTTATCCGAGAGCCCTGGCTCCCCCACTGGGATCATCTGGACGTATTTCCAGCCAGTCGATTCCTGGCCACTGCAAGGGCCTCAGGCACTGGCAGCACCTCAGTCTCTCCTGCGTTCTGCCTCAAGCAAATAAACCACTTTGTTTTCACAAGACCGAAAACTGTTAGTTTACCTCAGGTCACTGAGCAAAACAGAGGGTCATCTTGCTGAAACGTAATGACCTGTGAAGTGGAGAAGGTCAGATGAAATGACCTGCTCCCCTCATATTCTACAGAACTAAAAAGCAACCGTATATGTACAGGACGTTTGGATCAGTTTTTAATGTCAGCATGTCAATGTTAACACAGCAATGTGGACTCTGCGGTGATAGTACAGTACAGTTGCACTGCTTAAGTGTTATGCTGAGCTCTTAGTAACGTAAAGCATTAACTGAGGATATATGGCAAAAGAGGAAACTCTCTGTGTTTCATGTAAATCCAGGAGCAAACTAAAGTGGATTAGTTTTAAAAGATCAATGACCATTTTTCACAATCTCTTTTTTAATTATAGTTGGCCTAAAACTGTGTGACCACTACTGTTCAAGTTTAGTGCCTATACAAGCACGTGCTAAGCCATGACAACAGATTACTGCAGCAGTGAATAAATCCTCTTTTGTCTTCAGTTAAGAAATGTTGTTCCTTAAATAAATTTCATAAAGAAAAAAACGATACACATGTTTGCCTAAGTTGCTCAAAGTCATCTCCTTTAGAGCAGCCAGCCTACTGGTGCAGAACTCACTGAACAGGTAAAAAATCCAGCATATACTAGAATGCACTGGTCAAACAACTCAGGTATGCCAGAAGGTCACACAGCAAGCCTAAAGTGAAACAAACTTAAAAAAAGGGAGTCATTAGCCTTTGGCTTTCTCTCCTACATGACACTGTTTCTACCCCTGAAGTATTAGTGTGTGAATGCTACAGGCCCCTGTTCTCAGAGCGCGGCGTGTCAGGACTGGCACACCTGCGTGGGTCGCACAGCTCTCCGGGCAAGATTTTCATCATTTCTTCCCCCCTTTATTATTACTCTCATTGCATTTTATCTGTCTTATTGTCCCAAGATGATTTTCATGGAACTGTGTCACAAGTATTGTAACTCGCCTTGTCCACGGAGAAAGATTCTACTATTTTCATACTCCACATTCAGCAGGATGTTAAAGACCGTAAATCAAATCTGCGCCAATTCAGCCTTTGACTTCTCTGGTACCACTGATTAGAGATAAATTGTTTTCCCTCTTGTGTCTGAATTACCTGCTACTTTCAACAAGGACGAAACCTGCAAGGAGTAATCAGGTTTCAAAAACCATTTCTTCAACTCCATCACAGATGAACACTTTTAAAAGAAAGTTGTTTTTTCAGGGGGGAAGAGGGGTGGATTCAGGCTTAAGCGTGCTTTGTAAGTAAGGAGCAGGAGGAAAGAATACAGTGTGCATGTAAATGAAAACCAGTTGAAAATTAATCCTTTTACATACCATCATCTTTTTATGATCTGGAAACTCAAGGCCAAAATAGTCGCCTTCAACAAGGTTCAGGTGGTTGCAAACGGCATCATGCAAAACTTTCCCTGGAGCTCTTTGCTGTAAGAAGAAATCAAAACCTAACGTTACATGCTGCAGATTAACGAGAATGCTTATAATAATAAGTGGCAGAACAATTAACTATGCTAAAAATTGTCCAGCAAACAAAACTGTCAATATCATTTACAAAATCAGTGGTTACTGCAGCCTTATCCACAGGGCAGCCAACAATAGTATGCTAGTTTTATAGCTAAGAAAAATAACCATCCTTCTCTGGACGGCACCTCAGAATCAACCTTTAGTGCATTTTTGAGGGCAAAATACCATAAAACAGAGGTGGTAGAAAAGGGAGGGCTAGGATTCATTTTCTTATGTCTGCCATGTTACCTTTGTAGATAAATGTGGTGTGAATCTCCCTAGGCTGTATTCTACCTGTGAATTTACAGGACAGGACCCACGGGCCCTCCAAGCCATCGTCAGGTGGTGCTTCGTACATGTGTGCACAACACACTAAAACCAAGACGTTCACAAAGAGACTTGCCGTACAAGATGCATGCGTGTGCGTGTTTGCTGGGCACCAACGGATATGCGACAGGCTCAAGTCCTGGGTCCTGATTTCTTATGGGCTTATGTTGAGCCCACTGCTACGGGGCCCTGGGGCTGATGAAGGCTATTCTGAGAGTTACCCAGCAGTTCAGAGGAGTCAAGGGCAAGCATTTCCTTTCTTACTGTAGAAATCGTTCCTCTACAAAGACCAGATGTTTTTGCACAATATTAGCTCTCTGAGCCCACAGTTCTGCTGATTGTAAGGATTCTTCTGATCCGCACATCAGTTAAATCCATGCCGACAGCAAATACTGTGAATTATGGCTCACCAGCGATTCTTTGGCAGAAATACTTTTTCAGTGTAAAATGCCAATCACTTAAATCAAGCATTTTTGTTTCTGGCAGAAATGCACCTATTTTAACTCAGCAAACTTCCCGGGGAAAAAAAAAAAAAGAGATCTCCACTCACTTCAGAGTAAATCATGACCCATTAAACAGCCTAAACTCCCAGGGAAACCCATGTCCAAGTTCCTGATCACAGCCTAGTCAAGTGACCTTGCACTCAACCTACCTTTCTGCCCGGTAAATAATTATTAGAGCAAAATGAAAGAGCAATAATAGAACAAAAGAAAATCATTAGCAGCTGGCAGTTAGGCCAGTCAGCTGAATTAGGGAAGGACAAACCTGAGCCCATGTCCCTGCATCTCCTGTGAGCGCCCTTGCAAGCAGATAGTAATTCAGTTTGCCTCCAACTGCCTCCCCCCCCCCAGTTTGTCAGGACAGAGTTTGGTCTCTGTACCATTGTGATACAGAAAAATGAAAAGTCCTCAAGTTTTTCACCCAGGGCAACCTGGGTTTTCAGCCACAACAAATTTATCCAGCACTATGTAATACAGATAGGGAAAAAGAAATATCCAGTAGCTAGGCTTATACCAGGAAAATAAAGAAGGTGTGACATTTTTCTAAGGGAGGCACAGGGTATAGGTGCCCACCACCGCAGAGCTCAGTCACCTCGGGGATGCAGGGCACAACGACCGAACCTTTCACCAGTGGCTAGTTTTGAAAATGAAGTTAGAAGGGAAAAGCCAAGTTCACGTCTGTAGGAACTTGTTGAGCAGGTTTTTGCCCAAACTTACTCACGTTGCCTCTCACAGACCTATGTCGCCAGGAAGCAAAGTTCACTTACATTACTTTATTAACTGTTTGTTAATATTAGCTACAGCAAACAATAGTCTTACAAATACCATCAGAAAACAGATCAAGAACAAGTGCAGATAGAGTACTGATTTTTTTTAAGCATTTCTCATGAACTACCTCACAGTAACTAAAAAAAAAATTCATCCCAAAGAGCTAAATAAGAGGATATAGGGAGAGGAAGGAAAAAAGGACTTTTTTTTTTTTTCTAGATAGAGCACTTTTGATCTGATGCAATGGTACATAAAATAAATCTGAAGTGCAAATACATTTGAGTACTCTCATCTCATGTTCCTCAGCTTCATTAAACTGAAAACCTTTGTGCAGACCAACGCCCAGACCATGTTAGTAGTAACACCTCTTTTGCTAGTTGTAACAGCGCTTTTCTGACATTGCTCAGCCCATCCATTGCTGTTTGCAGATGTATCCAAATATCCATCATCTCTTAATGAAACGACTTCCCAGTAAGTGTATTTTATTGGAGACAATTGAACGATATTAAAAAGACGTTAGATGTAGTGTAATAACTACACTATTTATTGCATTGAAAATATATGTAGAAGTGATTTAGAAATGTCAGTCAAACGCTCCTGTGCCCAGACTAGTTTCAGGGCCATACATTCTGCCAAGGCTGCTACGGAGCAGAAGGACCTGTTTAACAGACACAGTCATACTAAGCGTCAAAGGACATTGCTTTCATTCACCTGGGCAACAGAAAACATGGAAATGCAGCTTCTCAGACCAACTTAGTTAAAGCATATTTATACGTCTTACTAAAGTATCTGATGGACTCCAGCCCGATAGAGATCAAATTTCATACCGCCTCCTAGGAAACAAGGTATCTGGGAATGTGGAGATTTTTTGACCAACAGGGAAAGATAGAGAACTCACCCGCACCACCACGCAGCACGAGGTTACCTAAGGAGAGCAAGCCTGCCTGAGCTAAGACCAGGAGTAAAAGCAGCGGATTAAAAGCTGCTGAGTGCTTTCATAACGTTCATTTCTAATATGCATTTAGACAACGGTACGGCAGTGTTATAGCATTTATGTCACTTGGCATTTTCTCTGGAGTGTGCCCCTGTAACATGAAATGTTTCTTCCTCAAGTATCTGTAAATAAGATTATTATTCTAAACTCATCTTAGCTTTGATCTGTCTAACACAAAATAAAACCTGACAGTTTATTCAAGAGGAAATACTACGCGTACAAACACTGCTGAGATTTAGAGCCTAATGACACTCCTAGTCTCGTAGGGCTAGAAGGAGAAGTATAACATTCAAAAATGCAGGAACTGGCTAGTCTTACAGAGATGCTAATTCAGTGCAGTTCCATGACATCCTTACGAAAAAATTTAAACACAATAAATTAAACTTTCAGTTCACTGAATATGGAAGCAAACCAGCCATCACTCAGGTCACAGTAAACACGAGCGGACAGAGGACGCATTCAGGAATGAGCGCACCACGCCATGACCTCATCTGTACCCAACAGCGGGGTCGGGTTTGACCATGGCTACAGGGCCTATGGGACAAAGCGAGTTTTCCCTAGAACCTGGAGGGTGTTTTCCAACCATCAAGTGTGGCCTTGTTGTCACATCTCAGATGCCAAGCACCAGACAGCACTTGGCTGGGCCAGATGAAGGCCAAGACGGTCATCAATAGGGCCAAACACGGAGGGCAAGGGAGCAGGGCAGCAGGGCACCTCTCTCGTGTTGTGCTAAAGCCTCATAGAGCAATCAGAGACTGCGAGACCTCACCCACAGGAGAAGATCCGATGAGGAGGATGAGGCACTTGAGTCAAAAGGAAGTGCCCAGGATGAAGGCTGGTGGCAAGGCCAGGACCTCCATATTAGCTGCCGTGGATGCCGGGCTGGAAGGCAGTGAGGCAGGGAAAGGAGATAGGAGCATACGGTATATTGGTGAAATACTAATGTGCAAAGTTCACATGCAAAATTCAGGGGCTAGGAAGGAGTTGCAGCAGGTGGGAATCACCTGCTCTTATTTTTATTGCTGGCTAGACAACAAAACAATCCTGCTATAATCAATGAAAAACCGTTAGCAATCCCAGAGGGCAATTCTTCCCATCCTGAAACAGCCATCCATGATCATGCTGGCAATGAACTTTTCCTTAGTGATACAGTTTTACTCTTTTACCCTTGACGTGAGGGGGAGTCTAGACACCTCACTTTTACAGGGTTCATTTTCGATGAGGTGAGCCCCAGCCATATGGACAGCAGGGTATTCCTATTACTCTCTTGAGGTGGTTTTTAGCTACATCAAAATAACATTACAATTTTATTGCAGTGAAAACAAGCTTACTGATTTCAAGCTACACATCCTTATTGCTTAATGTACTTTGAACTGGCCTTTCATTTAGCTCTAGGAAATTACATTTTAAAAGACACTTTACATTTTCAGGGAATGTCAGGCCGGTAAATCCTAAATTATGAATAATGTGCATAACCACATTTAGCTGCAAGCTACGAAGGTACCAAGTCAAAGCAGCCTGCATTACGCATTGTGCAACCAACACATTATTTCAATATTACTGCTCGTTATTTCAACATTACTCAATTCACTTTCCCTCTACTCCCATCGAAATCCAAAGCAGTAAGTTATTTATGCATCTTCCAGTAGTGCATACTTCAATAGATTTAACAATTCTTTAACTTTCAAGAGATCTCCAAATATTAAAAAAAATCTCCCTCTATATACTTGTTCAGATCATTCTTTGGCACAGACTGCAACATGGAAACTTTTAAAGAAAATATGTAGCAGTGTCTGAAAAATTTCCAAGACTTTATAAGAAGGGAGTTTGGACACATTTTTCTCCCCTCTCAAATTCATTTAGCAATTACTTCACTAACCACCTTCTCCCTTCACCCACCCTCCCCCCCCCCGCAAGTATCTGCTTAGGATCAAATAGCCACTTTACCAGTTTTTATCTTTCTGTCCAACTAATATGATCTCAGATTGAACAGATCTTTCATTGAAAGGGTTTATTTGTTTGTTTGTTTGTTTTTTAATGTTACTGAAATGTGATGTCAGGTTACACAGAAGTAAAATAAACACTTTCTTTGGAACATCTGCAAAATGTAAGTCCCATCAGTGCCTTTGCCAAGGTACAGGAGTGGAAGCATGGAGTACTCTGTTCTCTTACTCCTTTCTCAAAACTGCTGCAAATGGACCAGAAAAAAAGTTTTTTTGTTTTGATTCCACCTCCTAGTGCATTAGTAACAACGGATAAAGAGAAAATAACATCTTTATTTTCATCCAAAAGACAAAGGTACACTCATCATTCACACCTACCATAATATAAAGGCAGACATTTCTTTCCTTAATGCTCTATTTCTGTCATGTTTTAAGTACTCAAACATGAAATCTCACGATTGGGGTCAAACTAAATATTTTTAAAATATTTAAATATTACATTTTACAAATATTAAAATACAAAGCAATTAAAAAAATTGTTCTTTCCCTAGAAATCTTCCTAAGAAACCCTTGTATTTCAGACCTACCACTACCGAGGCACTGAGAGATCCTCTACCCTTTCTCTCCTCTCTTCTCTCTCCAACTACAGCTGTTAATCCTATAGGAAGGATAAGACAACTATAAAAATAGACTTTAACGATAGCGTTCTTGCACCTGGGCTTACTAGTTTTCACTTCACTGTTCAGCTTAGGCTGCACAGTTAGGAAGTCCTGGAAGAAGTGTGGTTTGCTACTCTCTATATTCCAGGTTAAAGTGACAGCCTCTTCCAGCAGGGACACAAAAAATGGGTAAAAAAAAAAAACAACACCGCAGTCAAGTGTTTTTCACCTCAGCAGCTTAGTACCTCAGGACCTCAAGACGCACACTGCCTGGAATACAAGCAACGAAGAGAAGTCATACCTCTTAACAGAGCAGCGACACGCTCCTGCAGCTACTTTTAGGGAGACACATACTCACGGTGTACCTGTAGCCGCAAGGTATCATCCCCATTTGGCAGGGAGCTGCACAAGGGGCAAATTTTCACCATATCCTACTATCTGACCCAGGCACTTCGTTCCTTTTAAGGAACATTGTTTTACTGCAGTTGAAGGCTGCACTCCTGGCATGGATCCCACATGCTCTTGCACAGACTGCACACATACTGTCCAAGGCAGGACTCAGGCCAACGGCAGTAAGAAAATAAGTCTCTTATACTGCATCAAAAAAGGCAATTGATCATCTGCTGTTGGTGTACAATAAGACTATTTATAGTGTTTTTCTCTTTTTAGATTTTAGCACATTGCTTTCTTACCTTGCACTCACCACTTAAGCTGTTTTCCCTTTTCAAGCAGTGCTTCCCATCTGTAGTCTCTGAAGTACTTTTGTTGGTGGTGGTTTTTTGCTGTTGTTGTTTAAATACAGCATGATTGTAAGATACAGTGCTTTTTACTTCAGGTGAGTTTCATATCAACTACCTGCCCTTAAAAAAACACCAGCAGCAACACTGCACTTGTTTCCTGTATCTATCCGCCATGACAAACAAGAGGACTTAAAAAATGATTAGTTTAAGCTCTGCGATTATTAGCTAAAAGTCAACACAACAAACAATTACTAAAGTAAAAATATACAGGGAAGGGTTTTAATAACTATCTCATTCACTTGCATTTTTTAGCACCTGCTGCTAAAGAAACATGTAATTTTCTCCTTTTGAATACAGACAGATTTGTTGCTGTAGCCATGCTCCTGGGTTTCTGATTATGATAAACCGGCTTCTGTCAAAATACTTTCTAAAAAAGGCAAGAACAGAATGATTTTTCCAACTAGATTTTAAACTCTCTTCTGATTCCCCAAATCAACTTCACCAGAAATAGCCACCTATAAAATTCAGGTGAAAAACTGAATACTTACCATGAAAAGATTATTTCTGCTACTAAATAATCCTCTTTAATACTTAAATAGTGTGGAACCACAAAGAAAAAGATGATCTAGCAAATCTAATGTAAGATTGTATGACGAAACTATTTTCAGTAGCACTTGATTAAACTTTTTCTTACAGCAGTCAGATGTATATCATTCAGCTATAGTAATTCCACAAGTAGCTGTAGATCTACATAATTACAGCACACTGAAGCTATTGGAATTGGAGGCCCTGCTTGGTCTCTTTTTCCTCGGCTCATAAAAAGCACAGCTTTGTAACTTAATGGGCAAATACAACCCACGTAGTATTGTATGCCATTTCTCTGTCCAAGCGAGGAAATAAAAAAAAAGAGAAGAGATGGGCTCTCATCTTCAGATATAATGATCCAATCTTTTTTTTCGTAGTTCTTACAAGTACAAACTGATATCAGTACCAATTTTACTTTCCTCTCTTTAAGTTACTGTCATTTCTAACTGATGAGGAGTGTGTTAGTGCAGAGCCAGCAAAAAACACCACAAAACTAGTGAAGTCTTTTGGGAAGAAGAGCTTAAGGAAGAATGAGAGCAGATTTTTTTGTAGCCTGGAGAACTTCCTTACCAAGGAGCTGAAGGGACAAAATCCCACAAAACAATTTGTTTTGCAGGTTCATCCCATTGTCAGTAATGTCAGTGGAAATCTGATACTTCTAATCCACTAGCACTGTAGAAGAAAAATATTCATCCTTCAGTCACTCGGGTCTAAATATACATCTGTTTATTAGAAAACACTATTCAAAGTGAGAAGCAGTAATAAAATACTTCATGATTAGTTTCACGGTTCCCTGATTCCTTTAACTGCATTACAGCATTTTAGCGAGCTGACATCTAGCTCTCAGTTGGAAAAATATAGCCAACTTTGTCTTGACTTTGTACTGATTAAACAAAAAAAAAATTATATATATACTTGATACACTTGCTCCTCAAAATCACCTTATCAGCTTCAAGGGGATGCTCCGATCCCCTCAGCTAATGAATGCAGCTGAAAGGTGTCATTTTTGTGCGGCTGAGGCTCTCTTAAATCTGGGAAATGGTCCTGATGGAGATAATGCACATCTTCACTTGAAATGTGAATGCTGATTTCAGTATCAAAAAACAAAAAATCAAATCAAACTGCAACAACAGGTCTCTGCACAGGCTAATTTACCTCCTGAAAAGCCCTAAGCCTTGTTGCTTGTAGTACAACCATTACTGCTAGCTTTCTTAAGACTAGTGTAACAGATTTGTGGGGAATCAGTAGTAGCTGAGCAAGTGTTCTTCAGCAACTGTTTAAAGCTGCAGAATTTCACACACCAACCATTCAATCCTTGGAGACTTCCAGCAGACTCTTCCCAGAGCCACTATTTCTAAAGCAAAAGTACTTTAACAGCATTTTGAAGTCACAGTGTGGACTAAAACAATGAGACATTAAAAGAACCATGAGAAAAGTTACTAAAAATATATTTTCTTTCTCCCTTAAATCAGCTCCTGCAAATACTGAATCACGCCTGCCTAATTTTACTAGCAAAACTAAAAACCAGCTTGTGGTGGTTCTTTACCCTGTTAGCAAGGCAAACATCCCCTGTGGGAAGAGACTATCTTCCTCTGCAAAGAGCACCATTAGTGTGCTGCGTCCCAGCTGCAGAGCCTTGACCCTGAATGGCGATGACTTGCAAGAACCAGAGCCAGCCTGTCATGAACTTCAGATCTCGGAGTGAGTTGCATGGCAGTGCTGTCCTTATAACCTGAAACAAGTTGATTTGCAAATTGGCAAGTAGGAAAAATGGAAGGCAATGAACAGTTTTGTGCACCGTGGCTTTTCTAAGACCAGGTCCACGCTAAGAAAGCTCGCCTGAAAAGCTATGGCAGGTAAGAGCAGGCTGGCTGAGGGGGTGCAAGAAGGGATAAAGTCACCCAAAGCCAACACAGCCATGATGGCAAAACCCTTGGTGGGGACTTAGCGGTGCCACCTCCACGAGAGAGCGCATCTGAATAACCCAAGCTAAACTGACGGACAGGAGGAGCGATGGCCTGGGCAGAGCTCTCCACCTGGCAGGGATGCTCCGGCTATGGGCACAGCCACTGGGACGCCCATGGCCCAACCGCGCCGTGAGCGTGGTGTGCACGAGCTTTGGGAAAAGAACACCCCACAATACTTGTTTTCAGAAACTAGATGAGAGTTTGATGTGAAGCTGATACAACCTCATTTTTCACAAAGTTTGCTATACGGGAAGCTGTTTTACTCAACTCTGGAAGTAAATACATATCTGTCAAATAAATGTTGATACTGTTTTCCCTCCCAGTGAGCAAAAAGCTGAATGAGTTTAACCCCCGGCCCCAGCGCTATTTAGCGGCACACTGCGCTCCTTGTTTCTTCCGAGGAGCTGGAATGGAGGTTCAGAACGCTCATTAAAAATACCTCAGATTGAATTTCATAGCCCACAACTTCTGAAGAGGAATATAATGGTACCATTCAGCGCTTGCCGTGTAACTCAGCAGCGCGGCAGCCAGCGTGTAACTGAGGATGGAAACCCAAATCTCTGTGAACTGCCCCCCACCTCCCACTTTTTCACTCCTCTGTGTTTCAAGAAAAAAACCTTTAACCACCTCCGTGAGTTTTCTTTTTTTTTTCTTTTTTCTTTTTTTTAACATCAGTTAGTGTTTGAGAAGAAAATAAAATCCTTCTGTTATTCAGGCCACTTTCGTCTCTGGTCTGTTCTCTCCACCTGTTCATTTTTCCTCATTTTCTTTAGTTATGAGCAAACTCTTTACTGGAATAAAGGAATAAACAATCCTCAAGTCATCAAGTGTGAAAATAGAAGCCTGATACGCAATTGAAAACATGCCCGTATGCACAGCTGTAACTATAGTGAGAGTTACTAACTACAAAACCAGACTGGGAATGCTAAGTGGTTATTTACTTTTATTTGGATGTATTTTATTTTAGCCGTTATACTAGTTTTTTATTTAGCCGTTTTATTTATTTATGCTAGTATTTTATTTAGCCGTTATTTTAGCCATTTAAACCACAGAAATTACATAAATGTGAGAACTCTTATGCCCACAAAAATGAAAAAAATGAGTAATGCTCGGGCAAAACATCAAATCCGCAAGCTAAAGCAAAAGCAATCGCAACACTGCAAAAGCTTGTGATGATTCCTGTTCAGTCCTGCGTTGATCTCCACCATTCAGAATTGTCTGCATTTTCCTTTTTACTGTGATAGGGGAAGGAGAATGCATTTTATCAATAGGATACAGAACTTTTCACCACTGGGTTCCTGACTTGGAACTACACCCTAAGATTAAGCCTTCACACTCCGGCTGCTACCGGTCTGTAATGTATTTGCATTGCACCTTAACACCACAGGCTTGCTGAGAGGTGCAAGAAAGGATAAAGTCACCCAAAGCCAACACAGCCATGATGGCAAAACCCTTGGTGGGGACTTAGCGGTGCCACCTAAGCTCTTGCCTTCAGCCACTGCTCCAGCTGGATGTAGCAACCCTACAGCCGCAGTGCGAGCCAGAGTAAGGCAGGTGAGCTACCTGCATGAAATTAAAACAATTAAGAGTTTCTGTAGGATCAGCTTGGAACTAAGCTGTGCCACGAAACTGCCTCGGTCTGGCAAAGGGAAGGCTTGGCTGTAGCATCCTACGACTGCACCAAATTAGAGGTGGAGTAATCTGTATTTTATGTGTGAACCCGAAACAGAGGTGGTGCCAACTTCACTCCTAAAGAGTAAAATTCATACCCACAAAATGTTTTTATGGGAGCAAAACCTTCTAAATGCAAAACATAAACCTCAAAAGCTATCTAATCTGCAAGTATCTGAAAGGCAGAAGTTTTGGGCTGCTTTTTGACAGTTAAGTTCCCAATACGCAAGAGTGTCTTGCCCGATCTGCCACCAACTTGACAGACTCAAACCGCTTGGTAGCCTTTGTATCACGGATGTACGGGAAACACGTTCAATATTTCTTTAAGCAGCCTCAAAAGACCTTAAGACTGACTACTCTGGGAGTCTGAAATGTCTTTTAAACATGCAGAGAAAGCACCTTTATAATACATCAGACATAAGAGAAAAAGTGACAACTGTGTATACAGTGTCACTTAGGTGCAATATAAAGCAGACAGGAAGGAATAGTAAGTGAAAGTGGTGTAGCAGATGTTACAGTAATGGTTTCTCCTACCTAGAGATTTCAGTGGCAGCTCTTAATAAGTCACTTCTTCAAGGGAGGATAAAAAATAACCACCCTCCTTTGTTTTTAATATGGCTGCTCATACGGCTACACAGCAAACCGTTTGAAAAATCAACACGTAAGTCATCCCAGGTCTCTGAAAGATGAAATTACCTCTGGATTGTAAAAGTCTGTTGGATAGCTATGTTAGCAAACAGCAAATAACCGTAGTGACCGCAAGGGAGCATGGATAGAGGGGTAGTGCCCGTGCACACGAGGGGATCAGGGACTTCGCCTCCTGTCACTTCATGACCCAAAGCTGCTGGGACTGACCCATATATCGAAATCTAGCATTAAATAGCAAAACGGAGCAGATAGAGCAGAGAATGGCTTAAGCGTTTGTGGCAGAGCAGAGAAAGAAGAGATTTGTCTCTTCCTGTCTTCCGGGACGGTGGGGCAGGAGGGAAGCCAGTAAGACTGCTAAGCTGTGCTGGATTTTGCCTATTAAAAGCATATGCTCTGAGTTGAGAAGAAGGCACCTCACAGATCGTCAGAGTGCTTCCCTTTGACTATAAACAAGGTTTTACCCAAGCTGAACTTGAGACCTTCCATTCTCATCCTATTTCCCAACCCTTCGTCCGCATGTGTGTGTGTACGCTCACATGCGCTTGTCTGCATGCACTTTACAGAATTTCCCGTGCCTTAACTGCTTTTTAGGAAAATACCCCCAATTAACATCCAATACTTCAGAGGAAAATAGCTAACACACCTCCGCATCACTGCTCATTTATCCAAATAAAATCCTCAAGCTAAGGAGATTCCTAAGATATCTGCTTTCTCTCACTCAGATAGAGGCCTCAAATATCAAAGGAAAGTAACACTATGTTATTATCACAGTCTCTGAGACACAACTTTTATAGTTCCTATTTTGTTTTAACTTGCTATGTTAAAACATAGCAAGTCTTTTTGTATGCTCTGTTTAAAGACGTGTTGCACAGACTTAGTTATTGTGATCTGGGCTTTGGAGAAAATATTTAAAATAAATCTTTAGGCATAGCAGATCTACAAAGGCAAACAACCAACTAAACTGTTTTTACTTAAGGCCAGAATACAGCAGCGTAGTATCAGATACCACTTGATATCGATGAGCTTTAGCAGCAGCAACAGATGTCACGGGAAACAAGCATTCCTTGTTCAGGATACGTCAAAGAGAGCTCTTCAGGGATGTGTTATCAAAAGTTAAACATCAAGCTGGCATAATCAACCTTTTTGACCACATTTGCAGTTTTAGGTTGAATTCCTCCAGAAATAAGGCTTAAATTCATTTAACCTTAAGGAAAATGTGTATACTTGGAAAAGGCTTTGATTATATCTAATTCCTGTTTCTTCTTAGTGACAAAAAACAATTGCTTATGTGCTTAAAGACGGCATACATCTCATTTGAAATTGACGATTACAAATTTGTGGTATTCCGTGTTAACATTCAGGTAATTACTGGATTCCTGGGCTATGTAAAGAGTGGGAATCTTCTTTACAACATCACAAGACAATTGGATGCTACAAGTGATTATTACTGAGATGTCATTTGGATAAATAAATAAAGATTGCCCCAGAATTGTTATCTGTCAGGGTTTAATTTGTCAGGAGCAAAATTCTCCATACTCTGCTCCCCCCCCCGTTTTTTTAAGATCCCACCTAAATCTAAGCACTTAATTGAGGTGCCTAAGGCAGAAGGGTAATTTCTTAAATTTCCTTCTAATCAATAGAGGGGAAATAAGCTCTTTCAGACTATGATTCAGTCAAAGCAAAAACTGAAGCCAGAGTAACTACAGGCAGAATAAATTCGTGCCCATGTCTTACTGAAAGACGATTTTATGTGGAAATATCTCCTTCACAATATTTAAGTTTAAAAAGAAAATTTAAGAATGGACAAACCTTTACAACATAAAGAGGTTCAGATTTAGATAAAACAGAATTTCAGCTCCAACTGAAGAAGCTAAAGACCTAAAAAAGATTGAATTTCAGAAAAAGGCCTAAATAAGAGGAGAATGTTCCCACTCCTTTCTTAGATGGGCTCTGAAAATCCCCCAGCAGAAAGCAAAAAACTGAGCAACTCACCATGTAAAGGAAAAGCTTTGCTTGCTGACGGTGCATACAAAGCAAGATTGAACAAGCTCAAGGATGGCTGCAGCTAACAACAGCTCACATTCAGTAACATCCCATATTGCTACTTGGAGAGCAACTACACGTTTTCTGCTTGACATGAAAGCAGAAAATGCAGCAGGCCCCTATGAAGCAGCATATTCAGCACAGTTTCTGCCACTGCCTTGGTGATATCAGGTTTGCCAAAGCACTGTGACAAAGATTAGATCAATTTTTTCTAGGAACAGTTTTAACAGGATACAGAAACCTTATGATAAACTTCAGGTGTCAGCAGCCACCCCCGGTGGATGCTAATTGTTGAAAAGACCACATATTTCTGGAGATAAAAGCCAGCAGAATGATGCTTAGAATTTAATATTCATCATCTTTACTAACCAGCTCATCAGAAGATTACACAAGATTTTTTTTTCCAAGCTGATACAATTCATTTTGTCCCTCCTGTTTTGTCCCTTAATTAATATCCTTCATCTTTGCCTTTGATAAATTGCATCATCCACTTTCTTACCCACTTCACAAATTAGTTTTCTTAATCCTAATATACATAAAGAGCATGCCTACCACATCTCAGGGCAACTCTCCATAGGGAAGAAATTTCTCCACACAGAAGAGACCAAAAATGGCATTTAACCATGATTACTGCTTGCATGCTTCTTTTAGTGTCCTTTAACGATAAGCCAGTTAAGATTATTTTTTACTCTTTAATCACAATGTCTCCTAATGTTTGACAAAGAACTCCATAACAGAGATTGCCCTGATTTGGCATTAAGGAGCCATTGCTATCAGCTCTTGCTTTTCTAGACTATAAATATTTAGTAATTTGAGGGATAAAATTAGTTGGTACTGAACAGCTTGAGACACTGTGTCTACTCCCACCCAGTGAACAAGGCCTTGGCCAGGAAAACTGCACAGGCCGTGTGAGATGAGAAAGCTTCATGGAGCCATGTGTCACTGGCGTACTGCTGGCTTTTTAATTCTTACTAGCCCATTAATACTCCTCGAGAGTTTCGTACAAACCAAGTAAAGGCACCAACTGCTGAATCCCTGGGGGAGACTCCTGCAGAGAAAATATTCAGGGTGCTGAGGAAGCTCGCTGTCATGCCCCAGGTAGGCCTAACACCTGGTGGCCAGACAGGACTTGCACAGATTTTGGACTTCAGCTTCTAGCTATCCAGAGCTCGCGCAAAAAAAGTCTTGATATCCGTAGTAGTAAGACAGGTCTAAAACCAGGCTGAGAAAGTGCCAAGATTAGCGAATTCACAGAGGCTGTCATCACTGGAATCTACATCTCCTCACCTTTCCTGGCACCAAATCTAAAAAAGTTATAGGTGTGTTATAGGTATTTACAGCAAAGACTGCTCTAAGAACTAAGCAATGTTTACTCAGTGGCAATATTACATAGGAACTGCATCGATGCATGGATACCTCCAACGATGGGCTTATTGGGTGGATCCTGCCTGTGGGAATACTGTACTCGGACACAGTCTTTGCCTTGGAGAGCATTAGGAACTGCTACCAAGAAAGTGTGCAAATGCCAGCAGCCAAATACCTCCTACTGCGCCCAAGTGCCATCACGTGCTTAGAGCCACAAGCTGCCACCACATCCTCTCTGTAGCCTACAGGGCGACGAGAAGGGGCTGAAAATCAGCACGTGATCCAAGACTGGAAACCAATACCCACCAGGTAATTTATTCCAAGCACTGTATCATAACTGTAACTACAATCAATTAAAGCCAGGAAAAGGAGAATTATGATCATCACTGTCAGAAACCGTTCTTTCAGATGATACACCCTTCCTTCTTGAATATAAAGTAACATCGTTCCCCAGCACTGAAACATGGTGTTATTCACCCTTAGCTATGCACTAATCGGGAGACATGCAGATCTGTTTCCATGTGATTTAGTAGGACTGATGTTTTCCCCTCAGGGCCTTGCTTGGGTTGAGATTCATTCCCTCTTTAACTGTAGGCAATTAAGCATTCAGTTGTCCTGGACTTCCTTTACAGTAAATGGAAAGAAAGGGTACTTCCAGAGGAAAACTCAGGCCAGCCAAAGTTGAATAGAAGAACTTAGCCTTCATCTCATTGCTGCTTCTGTTTTCCCACTGGTTTACGCTATCTTTAACATGGTGGTATGCTTACTTCTTTTTATCATTAACATTCATGAGCTATTTTGTCTACTACGCTGTTAGGAACCAGATAAGTGCTTACACAAATGATATTATGCACAGCTGACATCATCAGAATATTTTAAATAGCCTCCTGAAGACTGCATTCAAATCACTGAACTACTAAAGATAAACATTTCCCAGTTAAAAAAAAAAAAAAAAGTAGTTCATATCCATTAAACAGCTCTCACCACCAGCTATTTCAGGAGATCCTGACGTTGAATCACATATTTAAGTAAGGGCTTACACTTATTTTTGAGTGATGCTGAATATATCTGGATATGTGCCCTTGCTGGAGATTTATTATTAGGGCCAGCATTCCACTGAGTAATTTTAGAAGTTTGAGAAATCGAAAGATCTATTGAGGTCACTTCTCTGAAATCACATGTGGATCCAATACTGGACATAAAAATTCCACAGACCACATTTTTGCCGATGCACAAAATCCATTCGTCTTGAAAAAAGTGGAGACTTAAGCTTGCCCCATCGATTGTACTTCTTTAACAAAAGCATGGCACTCTTTCTCTCCTGATAATTACAGTGAAGATAAGAAACTATTAAAATCCACGTCACCCCCTATAAATGCTGGTAATAATGTCTCCAGATGTTCCTAAATATATTTTTGACTGCTACAAGTCCATTAAAAGCAAGAGCTTTTTCTCGTGGTTGAGCTGTGGGCTGACTGCCTCGGCTCATGCAGTGCACTCACATGGCTACATGAGTCGTTAAAACAGTGGAATTAAATTCATCTACCTTAAGCTGCCTAGAAGTTACATGTTTAGTCTAAGCTAAACACCCACGCTGTCTCTCTTTAGTCATACAAGAGAAAAGTATGGTGAGAGAACAATTCACCCCATCCAAAGATAAATGTGTCACACCCGTGGGATGAGTTGCCCAAAAGGGGCACCTCTCTCATTGCACTGGCAATTGACGGAGCCTCTCCCACTCCCTTTGATTCAGAGGCCCAACTTTCAAACAGCTAAAACAAGGCGACATTAATCCTACTCTAAAACTTCAGCAAGCTAACATTTTTAAGGTCTGACACACTTTTTCGCTTGATATTTTTCTACGTGCCTGAGACAGGATGACACACATTTTCTTTTCGGGGAAGAGGAAAGAATAGAAGAAACATTTTTTAAAAAGCTGTGTATTTATTTTAAGCAAGATAACGGTCCCAAAAGGGCTTAAGAGGACACACTGGACAGGAGGCAGAAATAAAGAAGGCAGCATAGAGGATGTATAACTGTAACAAAGGGGACAGGTTCCCATAGCTAAGCGATGCATGGGCTGCTAGCAGCAGCAAAACCCTCTGTTTTCTAAATGTATTGCACAACACTTGTAAATCAGAACTATAAGCAAAATGCAAAACCAATGTTTCTGCATAGTAAAAAATAACAGATTCATTTCAATATCTTGTTGTGCCCTATATTAAAAAGAAGCTCCACTAAGTTTGTCACACAAAACAGTGTAACACTGAAGAGTTTTCTAACAAGGGTCTACAATGATCATAAAAGGAAACCAAAGAATCACCACCACAAGACTCAGCAGGACTACACTGATCAAATGAATGACTTCTATCTTCTTTTAGGGTTGAAATGATGGCTTTAAGGAGATTCGGAGCCCAATACTAGCCTACTGAAAATGGACCAAAATTTGACTCTGCAGACCCAGCCTGTAAGGTGCTGAGTGCCCCCCACTGTCACTGCAGATCAGTAGCAATGCTCTCCACGAACTCAGCAGCTTGCAAAGCCAGCCGGCTTGAATGGTGCGCACTATTTCACAGAGCACAAGTGGCCCCACAGGCAATTTTTTTGCTGGCAGAAAATTGCTTGGCAATGCTCTTCAAGAACAATGAAGAAACTCAAATGTGAAAAATCCAAATAATGGTGCTTTATGTGTAGGCTGCTGCTTAAGGTCTTAAAACTGATGCCAAATAATGAAACAACATGCATGTCTAATACCCATACTTTTCTAGTTATGAGAATTGGTATTATGAATTAAAAGAAACACTTAAATGACTGATATAGTCACTCTCCAGTTCCAGTATAAGCACACTGATAAATTAGTAAGTGATTTGGAAAAAATACTTTCCAAGAACCATTATATATCTACATATGTATATAATTATATTAAAAATAGACATATGCATAGCTTTTTCCTTCACCACTTAAGAGTTACAGACTGGAAAACACACATCGCATATACAATGCATGCAGTTATACAAGGGACGATGTATAGCCATGTTTTAATGACTGTATTAGCCAAAGGCAAAAATCTGCTTACTGTTATTTCTAGCAATAATATACTTTACTAAACAGCCAGTCTTGTGTAAAAAAGGAAAAAAAAGTCATAAAACGTACACAAACCTTTCAAATTGATGCTAAGTTGTTTGTGAAATCCGTTTTTGCGTATTATGTTTAAGATGTTTTGCGTTGTTACTGTTAGCCAAGTATTCAATGTGGGGGAGGGAGTTTCCGATTATTCACAATAGGTTTTAAATGCTACTGTAAACCAGTGTTCCTACCATCACAGAAGCCCATGAAGCATAAATAAATAAATAAAAGGAATTAAACAGACAAGGCTTTGCTTTCTTTGTTGAGAGTGTCTGAAGATGCTCCATGTTGACAACAAATATAGCATATATATGCTATATAGCCAAATATAGCCAAATTCTACAATATCTTTAACAAAGTTGTACCTCTAACCTTCCAATATTCTTAGAAATAGCTCCCTAATAATGTGATATCTAGGATATCACAAACGATGATTTGGAAAGAAAAATATCACTCTACAGTTTTCAACATATATTAGAAACCACAGATTTGATCCTGCAGTTTCAATCAGTGTAATGCTCTGTGCATTTATGATATACTATTATTTCCAATGCCTTTTCGTGGAAACAAGGGGGACTATTCATTCGGAATCATGAACCACTGCTACAACACTAAATACTAATATAGTATTTTCAAAGTGTCAAATACTTATACAAAGATTGACAGAAAATGTTGAACAAAATTTTACCCGCAAAGTGACCTTTCAGTACTTATTATTCTGCTCTACTTATCTGAGGAGCCTTGCTTTCCATCTAAAAACACAGCACTACAGATTTTGGTACCTTACAATCAGGCATCTTGAATCAGAAACTCTTAACATCTTCAAAACATCTCCTTAGTCAAGGGCATTACTATGTCTAAACTACTTTGTGGGTACTGCTTCCACCAAACAGTGGGCATCTCACGCTTAATAACATGCTTTTTAGAAGCTGCAAGTCAGTTTGTTTTGCTCCTCTTCTCTATTTTTTTAAAGCCTTGCAATGATTGTGTTGCCGACTGCATAGCTGGTTTTTAAACAGGCAGCTTACGGTCACCCAGGCAAGAGGTCATCTTGTCCTTAACTATAATGCTAATACATGGCATTTGTCAGAACACCTGTTGAAACATCAGCTAATGCCCTTCCAACACACTAGTGTCAACAAGGTGGTACACACTTGTGCCTGCAAGTTAAGTTGGGCAAAGCCTGCCTGGATGGCATCAATAGTATTACATCAGTAGAGTATTCCCATCAAACCTCTGCTTAGAAGTTACTTATTGATATTTTAAAACTGATTTGTCTTCTTATACTAAGAATGAACTTGGGAGAGGAAAGAGAGCTAGGTTTCTAAAATACCTTAACGAAAAATAATTGACCAAGATACCATCCCTTTCTTCGAAAGTCTTTTCCAACGCTCTTGCAAGACGAGCGAAAGGGCCAAAAACGGGATTGGAAATGGTTGTTCTAGCTCATTACTAATGTGTGCGCATGTACATTTGCTTGTAGTCAGGGTAATTACAGAAACACATACTACCAAGATCTAGGTACATATCAAAATAAATAAAAATAAAGAGAAGAGGAAACTTCTCCCACTCCATAACCCTATATTCTCAGTTCAAAGTCCACAGCCAGTGGAATAATAATTTATCTCCGGTTATGTCAGGACTGAAAGTATAAGCATTACATCTCCTCGGTCTTGGAAGCATGTCTTTCTGCTCTACTGACATTTCTCTGAATGCTTAAAAAACCAACCACCACCACCACCACCTTTAGCCACGTACCCAAACAAAGACAGAAAAAGGTTAAAGAAACAACTAATCTTAGCCGAACCTGAGTTTGCCTAGCATCTTCACCTCAAGTCTGAATGCCTGAAATAACAGAAGTAAAGTAACTTAGTGCAGATTCCCCCAAAGGAGAACCAAAGTCCAACTTGGAGCTCTGACAAGCAACACAAGCTGATTTACAACGGTCAGCTGCTGAGCAGGTTTTTTTTTTTTTTATCTCACAAAAAGGAGAAGTCTAAAAGCAGAGCCTGCCACAACAGTCACAATAAGCCTAACTAACTCCAGGTGCATGAAGCTGCGTAGGGGATACACTGATGCAGGAATTGCTGGGTCAGGGATGGATAGGTAAGGCAGGGAGCTGCTTGCCATCCCTTCTACCGCGGGCTGGCAAGCCTCAACGGCAGAAGCACCAGAAACTCTTTTCCCTACAAGGTCTTGTGCCTCACACACACGCCAAAGTAAGGTAAAATTAACAGTATTCCTTTCCTGAAGGTGGAGGAAAGAAAAGTATAAATACATTTAACATAGGTATCCCATGAAATAAGAGCACAGAGCGAAACACCAAAACCAACCAACTAAAAAAAATCAGAAGGGGATGAAAAAAGAACAAAATAAAAGCATGCACGTACACTGCATTTTCTTCTTAATATTTCTTAGCTTCCCACTTTATTTTCAAAGTAGTAAGTCTTTTTTCCAAAGGAATTGCTGCCTAATAAAAAAAAAATGTTCAGACTGCTATTGCCATGCTGTATGTGCATTCTAAAGTAGAAGCAATCCCCTCAAAAGTAAAACAAATTCTTAGAGTAACACTTCTAAATATGGTACCCAGTAAGATCAAAATATCCCAAAATGAACATGTTTTTGATAAAGGCAGCAGTACTCTTCCACAACTGTAGGTGAAATCCAGCACCTCTGATCGCACACTACAGTTCCTGCATAGAGTGATAAATTATCCAGACTTTCTAAAAATAACTTTTATTCTAGGGCAAGCTTTTTGTAAAACTCAGCAAATCAATTCCAGAAAATCTGGTACTGTAGACTGTCATGCAATTAACTTATCTACAGTCAAAACACGCTTGACTGGTGAGCGCGGACTAACATTCATTTATGAGATGAATTATTTGCATAAGAGACCACTTATTAAGACCAGGCAGCTGTCATTCAGGAAGGTCATAACTAGCTGCCGCAGCCTACCTTTCTTCATTCTGCCATTCCAAAATGAAACCGGGGTCTTGAAACATAGAAAGTCTTTCATTATGCACATCTTATCTGGCAGATACTAACAATCATGGCTCTTGGGAATGAGATTATCAGAACATAACTTATTAAAAGAGAACAAAGTCATGGAAAAGGAATCCGACTTTCAGATACCACCATTCTTCACTAAAACTGAATTTGAGGCACATAGGTAAAAGTGTGAGATGGAGGCAGAAGCTTACATAGATAGAGCTCATCATTCAGAAACCTAACTGCAAAGGATATGACACGATGCCATATATGTCCACAGACGTTGCTTTAAGTGCATCAAACAAGCCTAGGACCCTGACAGAAATTTCAAGTGAAATCTTTTAGGCAACTGAGGTGCAGATCTTTAGCTCAAATAGTATTCAAATTGACACTGAAAGCCCCCAAACATCAACTTAATTTTTAGTATTCAAGTTTGAAAAGTATGTTCTAAAATGCAGACTTAAATGCGAGGTGACAATAATCTGCAATGACTAGCTGTGACAGTCTCCAGAGAATGTCCATTCTGCCAGAACATCTATACTGTTTCCACTATAACTTCCCAAACGTCACCAGTTAAACTAGTTATAAACTAGGCTAGAATACGCACAGTCTGGAAGGTAAGAAGCATATCTTCTCCACATTTTTCTCATACTGCTGTTAAATCACTTGCATATTAACTTCTGCTTAATCTTTAGGATGAACTGGTAATCAAAAGCACATATACGCTTGTGATCGATAGACCTTTTCTTAGAGAGAGTGCAACATTACCTCCTGCAGACTACATTACTTTCACTGTAACTGAATGAGTCAACATTTGAGCACTACGTTCAAATGTACAAAATCCCCCAAATGAAGAAAGTTTCAGAAGCAGCTGGGTAGATAAGCAGATAAACAAAAGCCATGTAGGAAAGGAGGAAAAAAAAAAGTCTGAACTGTAGGTGAAAATGCATCTAAGAGGCCAAGTGAGAAAGGTCAAAAGTCAGCAAAGGTAGATGGTGAACAAAAAAAACCCGCCACTGTGGGTGTACAAGCTAAAGATAGCTGGAGGCTATATTTCTGTAGTACAATTCTTCTCATAGTCTGCAATGGTGAAAATGAGATTGACCACATCTCAACAAAAGCAAGGGGGTCAGGAATGACAGCAAAAGCAGAAATAAAGCTCAGGGAGAGTAATATACTCTGATCAGCTAAAGTATGAAGCTAATATAGTAACAAGTGGGTATTAACCTAGCTATGAATATGCTTAGGCTAGAAATTAGAAGAAATTTCATAACTAGTTGATTAGGGAGGTTCTGGAAGAGTTTTCTGTATAGAGCAGAAACACAAGCACATTTAAGACAAAGTCAAAACAAGTTTGGAAAACATAAGTTGATGGAATTATATAACATGGCTGCTTGCAATAAGAGAAGATTGTACTCAATAACCCAGAAAATCAAGGTCTATCATACATTCCCAAAGACAGCTTAAAGAAACCAGGCAAGCCAAGCAACGCCAACTCATGATTTTGTAAAGAGCATGGAATTTTTCTTCTGAAAGCTCCCATGACTGAGGCTGATGGGAGAATCTGTTTTAAATTTAAACAGTGAATAAATAAAGTGTTAGCCCGAGGTTCGAGGAGAAACACTTTAGAATACGAACTCTGCAAGCTCAAAAACCAGAAGGCAAATAAAAAGTTTAAAACATCTGTTATTTCTTAAGATCTTATGGTGTCTTAGCCACTGGGGGGAGAGGGAGGCTGATTCATGATTTCTGAACGCTTAGGTTGACAATTCAAAGAAGCAGAGTAAAGTGTAAAGGAGCCCAAAACTTAGTACACAAAAGCATTAGCATGCCTAAAAATGGAAGAGCATAGATGCCTAATTTAAACACACAACTTTCAAATGAGTCTTCTTGAACTTCTTTGTTGCTGCTGCTGGTTTTGAGCAGCAAACAGGCGGGAGCTTCAACCACAGTCCTCAGCTTGCTCAAGTACTCTTAGCCGGTTACCCCGGCCACAATGTTTTTTGTTTTTCAGCTGTTTTGAGGTCTTTCTCCCTTGGTTTTGCCAGCTGCAGTTCCTCCTCTTGAAGTTGGTCATTTCTGAGCCAAAAGTCAACAGACGCATTAAGAAAAACCCTGCAAAGTTATATTCGTATATGACGCAGACGATGGATCCAGCCCTGATAACGGATTCGAAAAACTTCTTCAGCTCATTTCGTGCACTTTGCAGGTTCAGGACTGTTTCTTCTTTTCAGTCTTAAATAGACAACTTAGCTGTCAGAAGTGACCCACTCACATTCATTCTGCATATTCCGACTCAGATGATACCAACGTACTGCAATAATATTAAAAATAATTATTTTTACCATTTAAAAGTTAACTTGTATTACTCTCCACAGATTCTCGAGAGCTATTGTTCAACCCTCAAGACAGCATTAAACACAAGTATTAGGTAATGAGTATTTTTCAGATTTCTCATTTGTTTTTTGAGATGTGGGCAGACAAGAGTTTCAAGCACAGCTGGCAGGTTGCTAAAGAGCTCTTTTCCCCCCAGCCTGTTGTCCTGCCTGCAGTACTTTCACAGCTACTTTGGCTCTCTGGTCTCACCCCTTTGCATTTCCCTGGTATTTTTCCAGCTTCGACTGTCTCTTTATACCATCTGCTACATGACGGACATCACGGAACTATGAATTTCTTCATAACTTGGACAACACTGGAACACAGAAAGAACTTTCCACCACCTTTCTTTGACAGCATGAGCAAACTGCAGCTATATATCTATATATATACATATATATACACACACATATACATATATATACACGCATATACACACACACACTCCTCTGCTGGAGCACTCTGCTACGGAGACAACTTTAAGCCCTGTGTTATTTACAGAGTGAAATTGCCTTAATAAGTGATACATGCTTCAGGGGATGACCAGACCTCCAAATCTTTCACCCTCTCATGCCCACAGTGACATACAATTGCCTTTTGCTTTGAATTTCATGCAACACAGGTGCCACACTGTAGGATTTGCACACAAATTGTATTTGATGAGTTTGAAGGGCTCTCTGACTCGTACTACAGTGGGTCAACATCCCTCTACTGCCCAGTGAGCATGCCTGTCTAAACATAGCGAGCACGTAAGATACTGACACCCAGCATGGGAACATATTTGTACATACTCTAAAAAAGAAAGCTTGTAGAAGATATTTTGGGCAGCTATGACAAACTTGAAAAACAGGGCATTAAAAAAAAAATCTTTAAAAATTGGGCTACATAAGATAACACTTCAGTTTGTGTCAGTAGCAAAACAATAAGCAATTACTTTACTCCTCTTTTCTTTTTGAAAAATGCCAAGTCATAAACAACCTTTTTCACCTTAACTCATGCTAATAGGCAGTATGAGTCAGGGGGCAGCCAACAGCAACCTCTAGACCCATTCACAAATACACTCCATCCAGGCATATGCCTGGGCTTTGGTCTTTGCTTCTCCATCCCAATACCAACTACACTTCTTATTAAACGCAGGTTTAATGCAAAAATACATCCGTTACCTCTGGAGCAGGGATGAGAGCTCATGATTCCAACTGAAGCACTTTTAGCTATATGGTACAAAGTCAGCTTCCTCTTAGCCTGCTCTCCACAAGGCCACACACACACACACACACACACACAAAGAACCACCAAAAAAGCAACAAAAACAACAGATAAGCATCTAAAACTCTCTCTTCTGTCTGCGGGCTGGGTTTGGGATCCCTACTCAGCACAATGAAGGACACTTATTCCTGGTCAACAGTTCAGATGGCTAACTCTGAACTGCTAATCCCTTTCCAGGTGCCCAATGCCTGGCACAGCAAAGCCAGAGCTTCTCAATGAATCTGTGATGCAAAGCCATCACCTAAAGAATCAGTAATAAACAGTGATGCCTTAAACTAACTAGCAGTAGAAAACTTACGGTTTTGTTTTGACCATCCCTCTGTTTTTTAGAAGATAATTATAAAAACAGAAAACAAGACTGTTTTTAAAATTCTTGTTAGTTGATGCTGGCTGTTTACTGCTTATTTATGAGATAGGTGAAAGGAGGCTATTATGGAAGCACTGTGAGCCCTCAGTTTCCCTAGAGCACTGTCACTGCTGTAGCAGATTTGCTGCTTTGTACCTTGGAAACAGTTGCTGACCTTGAATTTGCATGAAAAGGTTAAATATTTTAGTGGTAACAGAACAACTGTTCTATGAGTAAGAGTTTTATATTATCCCAAGGGCCACGATTTTGTTTATAAATTACTCAGAAATAACTTTTCCGTAACATAAACTCTCTCACTTGAGCACATCTCTACAGCTGCATTAGCATGTTATGCCCACAGTTCAGGAGATGAGAATTCAAATCCCTTTTCATATTTCTTTTTAAATATTGTTTCTGAATGCAAGGGTGGAAGAAAAATTACGCAAGCATAGTTCTATCTGTTCTCTCTCCAATCTGAAAAGCAAGCTACAGTATAGCTAGAAGAAGAAAAATCTGCTAACATCTTCAAGAAGTTCTTAATCTATAATTAATGTCAACAACCTTTAGAGTCTCTAATTCTTGCATCTCACATTCATATTTTAAGGGTACAGTAGTTTTGAGCTACGCTGTGTATGGAAACAGTTTAAAAATTAATGAACTAGCATTACATTTAATGGATAGCAGTATAAATAGCATTTTTTCATAGGTTAGGAAACCATTTTTCCTTTAAAATGAAAAAAAAAGGGGTTAAGCATTGTTTGTTAACAAAGTTACAATTCTTAACCTTTTAATTTTACTTTGTTTCCTTACCTGTGATTGCAATAGCTACTATGTTAGTGTTTCTCAATCCACCATGGGCACTGGATAATACTGTGAATTAATTTTTCTCCATCAAACCCAATATCGAGCAGTGCGTTGATGTGCTGTGAATTTTTAAATATATGCAATGACTTTTTGAATCATGCCTACTCATTTTAAAAAGATGCAAGCATAATTAAAAAGCAACCGCTTAAGTCCATTTCAAGAGATATTCAACTTGCCATTGGTCACTCTTTCTGTAACTGGCATCTCACCCTTTACAGTGCGTGAAGCAGTCACTTGTAGTTACTTTGCTACTTACTCTATCTCCTTCTCCCAAACTCTGTTTTCCTATATGTAAAATCCCTGAAAGCAGCCACCCAAAAAGGTTCTTCCCATTAAAGAACCTCTTTGCCCTCATTTAAATCTGTATACTTCTTATGAAGCCATTCAGATTTATTCCAGATGCTTGAAGGACTCATGAAACACAGACAAGATTGTCCTGTCACTGAGGAAAGGACTCTCTTGCCATCAGTCACAAGAGGGCCCACATTTCAAGCTCTGCTATAGAGAGGGATACCCAAACCCCAGTAAAATATGGACTCCTCACTGGGATAAGCCACACAAATGGACAGCTCTATATTCTAATAGATGAAGAACTTTTAACATTGTTGCAGCATTTCTCTTTGAAATATCTGCTACCGGCCTCATCAGGTTAAAAAAAAAAAAAAACAAAAAGGGGAAAACCCACAAGGTTTGACCAGCATTGGGAATATTTTTTAGGCCTTAAAAGACTTCTGCAACCAAAATCTGGAGATGACAACTCCAGGCAGAATCTGCTCTATGTGGAGATCGCTACTTCTGAAGGAGGTTGGAGACAGATAGAAAGAATTAAGTGTTAGCATTTCAATTTGGATTCAATTTGGATGCAGTGGTACTTGCAGGCAAAAGCAGAATTGGCAGGTACAATGATACAGGCCATAAAGCCTACAAATGCTCCTAGGTTTATCTGGATAGTTTATTTTAAGTAGCCAGTACTTGGCAAACAAGCTAAATGCTACAGGAGCAGTAGGTAGTGCCACCTAGAGTTAGGTTTCTCTGGCACTTGCCATTATTAAACATTGGTTTTGGTTGGTTTCAAAAATTTGCTAGGTCATGTTCCACACCAGGTAGATGTTTTTAGGAAAGTTTCAATGACAGCAGTTTGGGCAAAAAACAAAAAATGCAAAAGGGCAAACATAGATTGCTTCCCCATCTTAACAAGTCTTGCACGTATTGTATTGCAAAGGTTCAGCTGCTACCATGCTACTGAGAAAGGATTTAAAGTTAGGATGAGGAATAGCCTAAAGTCAGAACTATCCCAGCAATAAGTATAATGTAATAAGAAAATCTAATTTATGGCATAATAGATCTGTATGAGAACCTGGAATAAGGCTGCAGCCTTAATCTTATGTGCTTAGGCTTGAAGGTTCAATTTCACAACTGGAACATTCTTTTGGAAATTTTTATGCAACTATTAAAGATTTATTTAAAAAATCACCTTCATGAAAGTTCCATGCCAGATTTTTACATAATTTGCGTACATCCCCGCCTGAAAGAGAACATCCCACAGATTGATTTAAAGCTTAAGAGAGTAAACAGAAAAAAAAGGTTATCATATGATCATTTTCCCTTTGACTTCTATAATGTCTTCTGGAAGGACTTAAGGATTTCAAATTCTTATAGTCTGAACCTGATGTATGACTTAGCTCTCCGACTGTGCAATCTACTGCAGCATCAGATATTTTGGCAGTAGAAAGGAGCACATACTGAAATTATTTTGAAGCTCTAATTTGTATATACCCAGGTAATCATGCCAGTCAAATGGAGCATTAAAAATCCCCTAGGAGAGCCCCACATTTCAAACTCTCCTTCTCCCCACAACTGCTGCATCCCAAAGTCATCTCAATCATAGAGAAGCTTGCGGTATATTAATTCCCCAAAGGGACCGCAGTTTGTCGGTGTGTTATCTCGACTACCCTGAGAGCTGTGCTGTGATGCCGGCCACCTCAACAGCAAGGCCCTTACGGAAACGCAATCTCTGCATGACACTCACCCCCAAATTGCCCTTAACACTAGAAAAGAGTTAGAGCTGCGAACTTCCTTATGCGGTGAAGACAGAGGGCAGAGTAACAAGAATTTCTTTAGCAACAAGTGGACAGAAGACCAAAGCTACTTTAGGTGTACTTTAGATAAGAGCCGAGAGGTTTTCCCTGCAACCACATTTCCCAGCTCAGATGTTGCTCACCACACTAGCTCCCACACTGGCCCGAAGTCCCAGTGCTCACCTTCCTGCAGGATGGTACATTTTACAGAATAAGCCTTCTCAAGGGTTCACCTTCTTTCACATCTCCACCTCTCCTTCTGCTCCTCAGAAGCATAGGAATTAGGCTATTCTTTTTCTGATTGAGTATATCCTGCCCCCAATTAACTCGTAGGGATGTTCATGCTCTCTGGGCAGTATTAAGCAGTCTAGTCTCTTACTCCGTACATTTACCTCTGAGTTAAATTTACTCCTTACTCAAAGGGGCACTGAACAAGTTAGTGACTGCCTGGTGCTCATTCAAATACGAAGAAAAAAATACAAAGAAACAACCTATTGTGCGGAAAACATTCCTTTCCCTTTGGCAGGACGATGTTCAAATCTGAAGGCTGAAGCCTTTTCATATGCTGAAATACATCTCAAACATCAGCCCCTGATAACCACCAGTTGAGTTTTTGGTAAGTTCATTTGTCTGAAAAGAGGTTTTTGAGGGGCCCAGAAAAATAATTACAAGCACTCACTCATCCTGTGGTTGTGTGCGAAGCCATTACTCCAAGGCTCAGCACTACGCCTTTTTATCACTCAAAAACAATTGCATATTCGATCATGAAAATTTGTAAGATTTCTGCAGCATTATGTGGAACTTCACAAAATTTCAGATATGTTTCCTATAAAGATATGTTTCCTATAAAGTTTCCTCTTAACAGGGTTCACAAGTCATCCTTCCTCCTTCCCCTCCCAAAAGGGTTACAAAAAAAACCACAAAAAATCCCTGCATAATCTTCATCAATACTGACTCAGCAGGTATGGATGTAACTTCCTGAACCCAAGGACTGCATCTTCTGTTCCTACTGTATACCTACCACAAGCAATGTCATATTTGCTTGCACTTTTATTATTTCTTGATTAAAACTATAACGCATGAGAAACAGAACTCCTGCGTTGGAGCAGCTTTGTCATCCCCATTCTACAATTATGAGAGGAGAGAAACCAGCACAGAGTCACATTTTATAACAGTTTGGGCACTGAGCCCTTAACTTTGCACTAGCAAGCTCTATGATTTTCAGGACTGTGAACAATGAAGCAACAAACTCAATTGTTTTTTCTCCGTACTGCTCTTGCTCCTCTGACCTCGCAAGAGCCCCCACTGATTTGCTGTGGGGAAAGTACTTTACACGTGACCGTGACAGGCTCATTTTCTTTCCCTTTTAAGCATCCATAGATTCCCACCATGCTAAGGACTGAATTGGACACCTTAAGAAATACCTCTTTATCAGTATCAGATTAATCTTTCTAATGGTAAAGTTGACATAATTAATGAGATAGATAAACTTCTTATTCCTCAGCTGCCAAGAGAAAAAAAAATTAGAGTTACTGTTAAATACCTCACTAAAATGTATGAAGATCACACGCATAGGATGCAAAGAAGTTGAAAAGACACGTTACACAAGCAGAAATGCAGAAGATATTCCAAACTCAGAGTGTTCCCAGTGTATGTTAGACTTTTCTTCCTCCTCAAAGTTTTCAGTATTCTGAAGGGCAAGCGAAAACATGGATAAATATTTCACAACAATTTTGTGACTAGCACATTAGGAACACTGAAATCTTGCCTTCCTTTTTTATATGGGAAAAGAAATTAAATGTTCTATGAAGTCACATGAACTTATTTCATTGTACTCTACCCCTCAAAGCAAAAGGATTCTAACTGATGCACCAAATATAAAATTCAGAGTTCAAGCACACCCAAATTAACCACTTTTTTCCCTGTGCTAGTTGGGGGGAAAAAAAAAAAACACCTCAAAATGCACCAATTTCCTCATTTTAGGAGTGCATTGCCAAAACCCCCTGCTGCCAGCACCCTGGTTCCCCCCACTTATATCTCACCACCTGGTTTTATCACAACTCACTAGAGCAGCATTATCCGCGCTCTTTGACTGGCACAGGGAAGAGAGAGACAGACATTAGGAAATTGTCTTTTATAGCTTAGAACTGTTTGGGGGACTGTTTTGAAACCTGCACAATAAGAAAAGAAACGTATCAGATTAAAGTAAGAATGAAAGTGTAATTTAAAGTGAATATTTTTTGCAAATCTAGATTTATACTTCTCACAAGCTAAATCAGACAAGACTTTCTCAGGTAAGCTCCAGGGACAAAGAGAAAAGTGAATGTCTTACATCTGCTGAAAACAGTTTCTCTCTCTGTGCTCTGATCTGTGCTATTGGCCTCCCTTGCAGCCTAGCAACTACTACTCCCTCCCCCCCCCCCCTTTTTTTTTTTTTAAATTAAGTCGGGGATAGCTGCCAAGCCCACTTCCACTTCCCCAATCTAGGGCAGCTACTTCTGCTCAGCAGATCACATTTCTCTGGGCACATCTGCTCTCTAAACACGCAAAACAATATACACATGCATTGGCTTTGCACCCACTGCTTTTCTCTTTTTTTTTCCTGAAAGGCTGCCCAGTGAAGCTGTAAAAGCACCCCAAATCCTGTTTTCAGTACTTCAGTGCTTAGAAAGTACTCTGCACTTCTGCGCCAGACCTCCTGCCAGGTTCGGCACTATTCTTTCCAAACAGGTAAATCGGCATCTTCCTCAGCCCTCAACACCACCAGAGACAAAGCCCCAGGTCTTCTGCAACAGCCCAAACCTTTGCGTTCCCCTTTTGGAAAGCGGATGGGAAGGATTTCCCTTTCTCACCCTGTTGAGTCTTGCAAAGGCCGTGCAATCCCAGTTAAATAAACAAGCGACACTTGCATGCTATGAACAGCGTGCAGGGACTCTGGCTCAAGGACAAGTTACGCTTTTCACAACAGCGAGCAAGCCGAGATCAAAAGAGATGATAAAGAATTCAACTTTGTCATGCCAGCTCCTGCTTGGTAAAGCTCATAAAAAGTTACTGAATTATTTATTCAAGAACCAAAAAACCCTTTATACTTGTAGGTAGTGAGCAGCTGTTAATTCAATACCCCTAATGAGCATCTCAAGGAAATGTGTCTATTAACCATAAAACAAGGTTTCATAGATTTTCCCTTTTCAGCTGAGCATTATACCTACTAGTAAGGATTAAAGATACATAGCACTATTGCCATTCCTTTTCCCATCCCGAAGCTCTTGCAATTCATTAAACTCCATATTATTTATGTTTTAAAAGGAAAATCCCTTGATTTTGTCACATCTTCTTTCCCTCCTGCTTTTACTACACCTTCTTTCCAGCTCAGTACCATATTTCTGCATGGTTTCATATTTTCTGTCACTCCTTTCCTCCTCTGTTGCCACCTCGCTTCCCATGCACCACACAGACCTACCTACACCTCATTTTCTACCCCTTTCCACACATTCCCAGTGCCAACCTACCAGGTGATACTCTCCAGCTCTCTCCTCTCTCCCACATGCCTGCATATACAAATATCAACCATTCACATGGGCCGGGAATCAAAAGGGCAGATACTGCAGGCAATCTAATCACTACTCCTACTAAGGCGGCAGCTGCCAGGCAGGATGTTTACCTCTTGCAAAAGCAGCTCCTTACGTGTTCCCGCATGGCATGGATGGCTGGAGAAGAAAGGGGAACACAGCAAGTACAGCAGCAGCATGCATGGGCAGAACTTTTTGGAAAAACTTGGGCTGAAGGTCCCATGAGTACCCGAGGCAGTACTGGGCCAACCAACAGACCGCAGCTTCTGAAGGACAAAAACATAATACAGCAATGGAGAGAAGCCATAAAAGCAAAGCAGGAAACTCTGCAAATCCTCGACCATCTGAGACCCTCTGCCATAGCCCTTGTGGACCTTCTTCCTTTCAAGCTCATGACAGCTCTACCATGCTCTCCCATCAACTCATCCGAAACTGCCCTAGCCCTTCAGATGCCTTCTCCAGGTCTCTGAAGGGATGCAAGAAATAAGGGCAGGATGCCAGCTCAAGTTAGGAGGGCTGTATGGAGGGCAACATAATCTACCAAATGGTGCCACACAGCACCTGGCAGTGAAGTCAAACATTCAATCCTCTCCTCACTTTTCCCACTCACACCCAGATAAATGGAAACACAATACAGTCTCCTCCTTATGCAGTTGTTGCAGTGCTTGAAAAATACTAGGACAGCTAATAAAGCAAGGTAATAAATTCACATTTATCCATCATCCAAGGCAGTGAAAGAGGAAAGAAGTCAAGTCTTTCCTTCTCACTTAAAGGAATCCCTACTGGGATCCCCTCTGGCGAGCTGTGTCCCACTCTGCCAATTCATGATTTCAAACACATGTTCTGGCGTTTTGCTTAAAACTCCACAATCTGGAATCATGTGTTTAATGTACTGATATTTCATTCAAAAAAAAAAAAAAAAGAGAGAAAAGAAAAAAAGTACAGATTCTAGCTCTCCCAGTTGCATGGGAAAGATTAAAAACACAATTCACATGCATTCTAAAAATCTCCAAATAACAGAGGTAAAAGGAGAATGACTTTTCCCACTTTTAAGGTTTTAAAAGTTTATCTTCCGATTTTTGAGTATGGCAATACCATGCCCTTGAGCCCTTGATAGAGCACAGGGGCTCTATCTTGCATGGTCTATGACTAGCAAATACCTGCTCAGAAGTGTCTCTCCCCCAGTGCTCAGTTATCTCACGTTCCCCACAGGCTCTCTGACGAAAGAAAGGGCTTTCTTGCCAAGTTTGCTGTAACCCGCTCTAAATCTGGCTTCTGAAGGGTGCAAGAGTAATAACGTGTGGCATACTGTGTCCTGCACTATCCTCCTCAGACTGGTTTCCACTCTCTTAATCTATAAACAGATGCCTCTCTATTCCACTTTGGGTAGGATCTTGTATTTTGAAAAAGGGAACATGAAGTCATCACATGGTGAGGCGGAAGACAATTCCTTCTCTAACCCTTCTCAAGCACTAGCTGAATCTAAACGTTTTCAGACCTCCCCAGACTGGGCTTCCCCAAGTCAGGTGCAGGTCAGCAGACGGGGAAAAGCCACACAGGAAATCAGGGATTAGGATTATGGGGGGAACTACATTAACTGCACCAGCCTTGCAACTTTACAATACAATTCAATTTGAATTGAGACTCTAGATTAAAAAAGGAAATCATTGTTTCCTCTAGCACTCGACTGAGATTCACACATAGACAGAGAGCTATGATACCTTTTTACTAGATTCAAAATTTGACAACCCCTGCTCATGGAAACTGGGCTCAGGCAATCCAGGAGCTGCACAGCACAACTGCGATACAATAGCAATATTGTGCATTACAGTTCTTCAGTTCCTGCCCACCTTTCAAACTGCAGCCATTTTATTAATCTCTTGATTTCACAATGGAATTTTAAAATATAATTATCAGACATGCACAATAGTTTATCACCAGTACTCCACACATTACACTGCATAATACACCATTAAGAATCTCCATTATCTATAACGACAAAGTTCCTGCACTAACTCCCTGAGTATACAGTGATTTTGATCCGGTGAGGAAAAGAAGTTAAAGAGCCAGGACAAAGAAAAACTAGGAGGCCTAAATAACACATCATAAAATAAACAACTGCCAAGGCAGAGAGTCACTGCCAAGTAAAGGCTGTGAGTGGGGGGAAAACGTTCTTTCTTTTTTAAACACAGAAAGAAAAAATACTGCTTAGAAAACTGACACCTACATGCAAACGCCGCTCGAAAGCTTTCAGCGCAATCTCGCCCGGCAGAACAATAGCTGCTCTGTGCTTGCAACCAGCTCAAGCTGCTCCATGCGGGAAGAGGGTGCCCTCGGCTTTTCCACTAAATGTACTTCTCCCTGATGCTCGGGTGCATGAAATCTGGGTCAAGCTGTTGAAAAGTCAAAGTCTCCAAAGCAGGACGATGTATTGCTATAGTAGGGTCGTCAGTGACAGACACTACAGTTACATGCCTGACACATGGAGCAACATTTGCCTACCGTGGTCTTGCTCAGTTTCTGCAGTACTCAGCCCGCAAAAGAGGTAGGACCACAGGTAGAGATAAGGGTGCATTTCAAAGCGTGCCTTTTCTTTTAATATCCTTACAGGGCCTACAAATGAGCACAAGGATAATTGTGTGCAACAGTCACTTTTTATCTTGCTAAGAGCAAAGCATGGATTTAGTATGAGAGCTACCTAAACTTAAAAAAAAAATTGTCTGTCTGCTGACACGTCTACTAAAAAAAAGGAAGACATCTTAAAGTAGGCCAATTACAGAGGGTGGCCTTGCTCTGTTCAGGGAGCTGGACTGTGTTATAGCCGCAACAGGATCTAGCAGTCTGCTCTCCCCAGGTTGCCCCAAAGAGGCCTGACCTAAATAAGAATTTATCAGATAAATCAGTCCCAAGTTCACCATTGATCCATTCAGGGCTTTCAAATCCTCTCTGGAGCTCCGGGCTCACCTCAGCAACAGCAATTAAAAATGTCAAATGCTCTTTGAAAGGCAGTCACTCTCTTCCAGGAAAAGAGCGAGAGCGGGCACAACAGCTACAGCAAAGAGTCGAAAGCATTTCTTGGGGTGAGCCATGCGGGCTGCTGTGGCTCCTGTCCCTTTCTGTGACCTGCCTGGAAAGATGCTTGCTGCCTGACCCGCATGGGGCCAGCCCTATCGCATAACATCAAGCTCACGCAAGGTGCCTGTCTTGGCAGGTAGGGTCCTATTGCAGGGCTTCTGGTGGAAAAAGTGCCGGGAGAGGGCTGCAGCACTCCACAGGGCCACAGCTTCATCCCCACCCATGTCCTAGCAGGCCTTAGCAAAGAGGACAGAGGAAAGCAAGCTGCCACAGGATGAACTGTCCTGGCAGAAAGGCATTTGGCAACCCTGTTTTAGTCTGGCACCCTGAATGAGGCATATACGAGTTCAAAAACATGGTTTATGTTCTCATTCAGAGAATGTCTTATTTCCATATATCCCGTCCACCCCTAGATGATTAGTTACCTGCAATTAAACATATAGGCTTTAATTTTGAAGACTTTTTTTTTAAAAAGATGGCACAGAGGTTTTCAGTGTCTTGGTCAGTATTGCCTGGTAACCTCCTATGGTCGTATAAAGCACAACAATGTTTTTCCATTTTTTAAAGATGATGGAAAACAAAACAGTACAACAGAGCGGTTTATATTAGTTCCAGCAGATGCATAAGACTTTGTTTGCTAGGATCTTCAAATCTCAGACCACTGTAGCTGAAATAGCTGTAGAGGAAATGCAGCTGCCTCTAATGGGCTCCTGCAAGCTTTTCCCCCAGAGTAATACAGACAATCTTAGTGCTGTACAAGACAGAACTTCCAGGACTGTTTCTGTACTGCAAAATAAAGAAAGGAGAGGAGAAAAAACCTACACATTCAGAAGATTTTTATGTGTGTTTTAAACCACTGTACAAGTAACAGAACTACAACAGTTAATCAGGAAGGGTCCATGACTTGCATGCCAAAAGGGAAAAACTTGCTGACAGGACAAAAACCTCACCAAAGTCCTTCCTCGCAAATCTAATCCTCTCAGGTGAATGAAAGATTATGCCAAATAAGTTATTCAACACACATAAGTACTTCAACATCTTGCAAAGTAAGGAGAGATTAAGGTGTGATACTTTCTGCAGTAAGAGTTCCGTAAGGGACGTTAAGTGTTGACTATCATTTACAGAAAGTGTTCCCATAATAATAATAATAAAAAGAAATAACAGTAATGACATTTTGTAAGAAATATTCTGGAGTTACCTCTTTTTAAAAAGGGTTCAAATCTTATTTTAGTGTAAAATAACAATATTTACCGAATTTAAAACACTCATTTGCTCCCAGCTTACACGTTCGTGCTGGCTACTCTCCACCCGGATGCTCACTACCACCGTATTTGAGAAAGAACAACTGGCACAAAAGAAAGTGATTCTGTTAAAACTGCATAAAAAAGAAACAGGTTAGGCTCTCTGTCAAATGCCCACTGCTTCTCAGGACAACGAGGCAAACTGTCTTATTTCTGTTAGAACACTTGCAACGGCAAAAGTTTCAGCAAATCCATAAATAGTTAAAGACTAGCCAGAACAAATGTCATAAAACAAAATTAAGGCTCATCATCCAGTTAAACGGATTTCTGAGAGATTTATGACAGCAGTCTATACACACTCAACCAAGGCAGTATCTGATTAGCAGCACTCTGTAACAGCTGATTTGGTATCTTACAACCCTCATTCTGCTTAGTACTTAATAGGGGCAGGGTAGGGGATATATCCAGATGACAACTTGTAATTCTGTTAATAAATACAGACTTGTATTCCTAACGCCAACTTCAAAGCGGTGCTTATGTTTCCTTGGAATGAAAATTGGAACAATTTCTCTTCAACTTTATTCAGCTGTTGTGAATTTTACTATCAGTAATCCAACGTGCAATTACTATCATCCACCCATAAATGGTAGGGGAAGGAAACAGAAAAAGAGACTTGACCTTATTTGTCAAGTTAAGGACAGAATCAGGGATTTTTCAAGAGTTCAGAAACTGGAGAACAGCAGCAATCCAAAACTTCTGGCCTTCTCTATTTTGATATGTATTTGGATCCAGACATACATGCACAAGGCGCCCCACAGCCTTAAATGCTAACAGGGAACGACGAGATCAAGATGACCTTCGTTACTGAGCGCACCAGCGCTCACAAAACCAGAGGTATCTTCAGTGCTGCGCTCTGAGCGCGACTCCCTTTCTTGGCCTATTCACCGAGGCAAGATCAGCCACTGGATAAACAGCAGAGAGATGCTAATCATCGGGACTCACCTGGCTCATCATTTCCACTGGAAACCAGTTCCCTAAAAACGCCAGCAATTTAGGAAGCAAAATGTCCCTCTTCCACCAAGTTTAGAGGAACGATATTATTGCAAGCAGGAACCCCCCAAAGGCTGTTATTTCTCATTTAGCTAGCCAACAAGCCTCTAAATGAAACTGCAAATAACTAGTAATTAGTTCATAAATGACCAAGGAACCAAAGGCTACAACCAAGAGCATATTTCAATAATAAATGATAAGTTACACAGTCCCAAGATACATATTCTGACTTCACAGCATAAGCTGCAAAATAAAGGTTTAAATGAAAGAGAGAAAAGTAGTTCAGAAGAGAAGTGATAAACAGGAGAAACAACTGGGCCACGTATTAGTATTTTCAAAGGAGATAAGGATAATGCCGCAAATTTATCAAGAAAGGACAAAATCGTTGTATTTTTAAGTCTTTTCTCTCAGCAAGAAAAAAAGAAATTATAAAGCCCGTTAGGCAAGCACTGAGTCATACAGATTTCTCCAGACTGACTGGAAAAGTACGTGTCTATTTGAGGATGATCTGTACAGAAACAGAAATTCAAGTGCATTTATTTGATATCCCGCAGATTTAGACAAAAAGAAGCAAAGAGCCAAAACAGAAAGCTGACAATACCTTTACCCTGAATTGAAGAAGCAATTCAAATTGAGTACCATGCTAAAAAACAAATAAATACAAATATCAATACACAGGGCCCTGTTGTCTAATAGTGACAAAAAGTGACAAAAACTTCTGTAAAAGCAGAGTGGGTGACTTTAACGGTCTACTATATGTAAACTTCCCTAGTACCAAGGGAGAAAGGAGGAGAATATGGGACTCAGTCAAATTTCTTCTTATCCTTTCAATCAAAAGCTTGTGATTTCTTTCCACCTCCAAAACCCAGAACTTTTCTAAGAGAAAATGTGGAGGTCTCATTAAAGCAGAAAGTTCAGTGATACCGGCAGAAACGCAGGCAGAAGAGAAAAAAAAATCTGAGGCAAATAAGAAACCATGATTGTACACGGCTGTTATTTTGACCACCACCTCATCTGAAATGGCTGTTTGCGTACAGTTCAGTTATACTTAGGAAGCATTCCTGGGAGAGGTGGTCTGGGACTGCATACATACTGCTTCCTTTACATCTTTTCCAACCTACCCTGTGTACAAATTAAGAAGGTGTTTTGGCTGCTGATCCTGAAAAAAAACAGTGCTGCCTTTAAGTTACGATTCTTTTTTTTCCTGCCCAGTATAGCCAGTAATAATAATAATTAAAAATATAATATTCATAAAAACCCTATGAAGGGCTTAGCCCCTTGAAGAACAAAGTTCAGTCACTGAGCCAATACTGACTAAGAAAAACAAGGAACTTAACAGAACATGAATTCGCATCTTTTAGTAATGTTTGCTGAACTGATATAAGGTAGCGTTTCTCAGCATTAGAGTTGGGTTTTAAATATACAAAGCTACACAAATAGAAAGGAAGATAAAGCTCCAAGTGTCAGATAACAGCCTATCTAAAGTTCTCAACTTTATTTCCTAATGAGGAGTCCAGCAAGGACTAGATGCTAACGCTGGTGTAAGTAAAGCATCAATGAAAAAAAAACAGAAAAAATTTGGTTCCTATGCAAGAGCAAAGGTATCAGAGAGATCAAAAGGAAGTATCTCAGTGTAAAACATAATTTGCAGGCCATGTCACAAAGGTATAATATTTAAGTAATTACTAAATCTGCGTAGTTTGAAGACAAAGAACATGAGCCTCTCATCATAAAAGGGTCTCATAGTAACTCTACACACAAACTCCCTTACAAATTATGAGAGCTGGAAGGTGAGCAAGTGGAGGGGAAACAAAATAAAATAAAAGTGGAGGAGGTGGCCAGCTTCTTCTCTTTCCTCCAGAAGAAATAAAAGCAGCTGGAATGAGGGAGGAAAAATATTAAAACATGATACATAATGCTGGGAAAAGGTTGGAAAAAAATGCCTGCCTATTAAAGTTGGGCACTTTGCAAAGGGCAGGGCAGCTCTTTCCTTCCACTGCAATCATGTGAAGCAGTTATGCTATGAGGGGAATGTTTTCCATGGCCCATTCCTGTTCTCACAAGCTCCAAGCAGTTCAGCAAACACTTACCTGCAAGCTCACTTCAGGTAAATAGAAAACAAAACCGACAAAGTGTTCATTTGCTTTTTGGTTTGACCAGCAGCACCAACAGCCAGTGAAGTATGAAAACAGTGGAGCTACCCTGGGTTCATTTTCTATGATGATTAACACTAGGGGTCAACACAAGAAATCTTTCACCAAGGATATAAAAGCATGTGATCTAACCCACTCTGTATGTAGTTACACATCCATTCTTACTGGTGACCAAATGCCCACAGTCCCTCCAGCACCAAGTCTCCCTAACACCGGAGAGGCCTGACCATCCTGCTGAACATACCAATCTGATCTTTATGACACACTTCCTTTAGGAGGCAGGACCTGGAGGAGGAAGAGGAGTATGATTTTTTTCTTAATTAGCCCAACAGATACAGCTGGGGAGGGTGAAGGGTGACCTCGGTGGGGTTGTTCTTGCAGCACGGGCCTGGGAGCAGCAGCCACACCAGGAAGCCAGAGAAGGGCAGAAACACCAGGGGAATCGGAGCCGGACTCAGTTTTCACGAGCACAGCACATCTGATGTTCCCTCAAGTTTAGGCCTCAGACCTCAAGCAGAAAACACCCTTCCTACACGGTCTTTTGGCAGACGAGGACCACCACAGGCACGCTCTTTCGGTTTTAACCTAACCATTTAGCCTACCTGTACATGCTGCTGAGAGCCACTGAAAGCCGCAGAACCCTGCCTCGGGCTGTAAACCTAGCAGCTTTCCAAAACCCAGGGCTGCAACTTTGTTAATAATGTCAGCTACTCAAAGGGTGACTCACTCACCAGCAATTTAAGGAGCCAGGTTCATTGGTGCCCCTGGTCTCCCAGGACAGAGCAGGAACGGGTCCGTTCCAGCAACCTTTCCGCTCACCAGCTCACAGCCAGCACACTCGACTGAGGATGCGTGCCCGAATCTACACGAGTCAGTGGGGCTCGCTTTTCCACTCCCTAGAACAGCAGGTATTTTACCTATTCACCCAAATCTCCATTCAGTCTGCAGCAGAGAAGGTGTTTAACGCTCCTTTACCTCCCCTGTGTACAGTAGCTAACTGGTGTGGCTGTATTCCCAAACACGCATCTCTGAAAGGTCAAAAAATCGTTCTTGCAAATGTAATCGTAACAGCATACCAGCAGTGAGGAAAATGCCTTTAAACTGAAAAGGCTTATCAGCTGCACTTGCCAGTTTGACCTCTGGGACTAACTGGTAATCATGCGGTTGTGATGCTGTACAACACCAAAGTCATTTTGGAATGCTTTAAACAACTACAGAGCAGAGGAAGGCCTTGTTAAATCTTGAGTCAAATGTCAACATGAAAGAGAGTATAGATTTTCTCATACTGCATTATCGTTAATCTAGAGGCACCAACTATGTGAGAAGAAGAGAGAATATTTGGACAATGCTTAAAACGTACACGCATACATATCATGCCCTGAGTCGTCTATCAAGACTGCAAATCAAAAAGAGTAATTTGTTCAGTATTTTTTAAGCACATCAAGAGACTACAACACTTGTGGACAGTAGCAATATGAACCATATTCTGGCTAATAACCATGTGATGAATGGACTCGCACATTATCATCAACCTCTGAAGCCTTCACTGGCTCTTTGGACAATTTTTAGTAGCAGGAATACAGAAGCTAACCCTATAGATTTTGTTTCAAACTGATCAGCTTACTTACTGTAGTGCAACTTTCACAGTAGTATTAAGCTGTAGCCTACTTCACTGTTATAAATCTACAGTCACATATTATTCTTTTATAGAATGGGCATTAGATTTATTCTAACCACATTTTGTTTGTGACTAAAACCAAAGTAAGCAACTGAACTAGCAGAAAATAAATCAACAGACCAACTGCATGAGCTGATCCAGCGACTGAACTCAAATGAAAGTTCTGTCTTCTACTTAAAACAACACAAGGGATGGTAAAAATCATTTGTAAATGTGCAGCAGAGTAGAAACGATCTAAATGCCAGCAAAGTGAGATTACCTGTACTACCACAAATATGTAATGCTGAACAATGTTTGCATGATCAGTTTTTACTGTTGCAGATCATGCTGCCATTCCTGTTAATAACCACTTAAAGCGCATGGAATTCAACTCACCAGAGACAACCGGGAGGCTTTGCCTGCTGTGTGAGCGGACCTAATATACTCATTTCTACAGAACTTAGGATTTTCAGTAAGAAGTCATAGTGGCAAAAATACCTTTATGGCTATTCAGACAAACATACACCAATGCAATGTCATACGCATGCAAGAGTGTGAGAGAAATTCAGTGCTCTGATGCTTATTGCAATTTTGCTAGGGAGCTGCAGTATGGCGGTAACAAAACACCAAGTAGTGCAGCTGCTGCTATGGTCAGAAACGAGCCATTTGGGAGTCACATCAATTTAACATTGACGGCTGCATGACTAAAGTAAGAACAGCCACTGTAGGTGGCAAGACACTTTTATTGGGAGAAGGATCTGGCATGCAAGTGAGAAGAAAACTGGAAGTCCTGCTGGTCCCCTCTTGCAATAACACAGAAACGTGGACAGAACAGCAGCTAGAGGGGGGTAGAGATTCAAATTTATCAGAAACCTACAGGAAGAGAGGGAAGATGGCATCTCATCATCATCTTCCAAATCTATTGATATCTAACAATTACATTCTAGAAAGAAATCAGATAAATCTGAATGCCTGTTTTACAGTATGTGAAGGAGCCTTCCTGAAACCATCAGATCACTAGGTTATATGATTGATGCTACATATGAGTAAAATAAGCTGGTGTTTGATACTGCACACTGTACCTTTGGGAAGTTCAGCAATGTGCTTGCAACGAAGACCTAACTTGCATTCACAGCAACACAGTACTACTTTTAATGAATCAAGTAATTAGCAACTCTGTAAAGAAAGGATATCTCTGAGTGTTCGACATCAAAAGCACTACGTTCATTTGCAATTAAAAGGCCAGAATGCGAAAGATCCTGTGTTCTCCCTGCTCCCCTTTGGAGTCAACAGATATGAATGGCGCACAGCATCTATCAGGATCAGATCCAAAGGAGCAAACATTCGTCTGACTTATGTCGCCACTTCACTTGGAAAATACTGAAACCTCGGAAACCTCAGAAATGAGGAAAAACAATGCTGAATTCACGTGCAGAGCTCTTTGTTTTCAGGAAAGGTGTTCTGTGAATATAAACTGAACTGGTCTTCTCCACTTCTGCAAAGTGAAATCTTGAAAGCTCTTTAGAAACTATGAATATTCTCTGCTAAAATTCCTATGGGTCAAACATAAATTCCATACCTTTTTACATGGGGCCATTATCGACATGACATGGGTCCATTACTAATTCCAGCTGCAACGTCCCATGTAGGTAATGCCTTCCTTGTCTAAGTCTCTGGAAGGCCCAGCCTTACATAATATCCATATTAAGATAGGTCAAAGATATATTTTTAATTTCTAATAAGCTAAAAAGTTATACTGTACCAGACACAAGCCACTATGAATAAGTGTACAGTCATTTTTCAGCAAGTCTGAAAAATTCCTTCCTGTTCTGACAACAGGTCAGCCTTTAACGCTATGGTTAAAATTAGACTACAAAATTTTTCATGGCTTTATCTGTACTGAGAAGTGCTTTGCATACTTTTCTGCACTATAAAAGATGGCAAAAAATGTATGAGTCTGTTGTGTACGTAGGCAGATCCTAATATTGTGGCATTACCACTTCTTCAATGACCTTAGCAAGCAGGTACACTCAGAGAGAAACTCAGACTAGCAAAGCAACAATACAGTCTCTGTGCAAGTTCATGAGACAGCAGAAGGAAAGAGCCAGCATGGTGCAGGTCAGCAGGTTCTCCATTACACCACTCCAAACTACAAGGAGGAACAAACCAGACAGTGGGAGTTGTATTTCACAAGACTTTTTCTGAAAATCAGGGTGTGCTATCTATTCAAAAACAAAAGGCTCCAGCTTTTCAAAGAGATAATTTGCCAGAAAGGGAACCCAACAACACTTTGACTATGAACAGATTTGTCTTGCTCCCATTGTTAGTATTCCACCCCTTCCTTCAAAGACCTCAGAGACAGCAGAGCAACTTGCTACACTTGCAGCCCCCCACTGAACTGCTAGGTTTGGATTCACGCTGTAAAGGCTCAGGACTGGCATAGCTGAATTTTCATATTTGTATTCAGCTGCAAATTGAAATTCAGCAACAAAAGCAGAATATAAGTTGACCTATCCAGAGCCTACAGATTTCCCATTCCTTTTGCAACCTTACAGTCTTTACCTATATACCAGCTGTGATTGTTCACATGGAAAATAACAATAATAAAAAAGCTTACAGAACAAGCCAGTGACATCAATAATTCTCTATTTGACAAGGTATTTGTTCCCTCTCCTTCATCTCAAGGTTCAAGCTAATCAAACTTGGCACTAGTGTTGTGATCTCACACTTTAGGTCTCCTGACAGAGCTAATGGAAAAACCTCACAAGTTCTCTCTCATTGCACAAACCTCAGTGATTCCTCTCTGCTTCTTGTAAGAACATCTGGAAAGCGACACTACTCAAGAGCATTGCTTGAGGGTAGGAGGGCATGAGAAGGGAAAATCCTTCTGAATATTTGTGCTCTATTTAAACACCAGGCCAAAGTTTACACTCGGAGTGAACATCTCTCTGCGGTAACAATGCAACAATCCAAGCCCTGCCAAAGGATGTGCTAAGCTTTCCATAACATGCTCCCAAGCAATGACATTGGTGGACAGTTGTGAAAATGAGAAGTATAGTGCCTCTATCTTCCATCGCAAGTACTGCAGGGATAAAGAACAAGGAGCAAAAGGAAACTCCAACATCAGGAGAGGAAAAAAGTCTCAGTTTCAGCCTGGAAAGCTTGTCTGTACTGCGAAAAACACCTTCTACAAAGAAGGTGCAAGTGAAGCAGAGAGGACACAGTGAAATGAGAGCAACTCAGGCAAATTTCCAGAAGAAGACGTCTTAATTTGGAATTCAGAATTCACAGACAATTGGAGCAATATGAGAATCAGTTGTCAGTGAAGACAATGGCAGGTACAGATCCTTGCCAAGGCTTGTCCAGCCCTCTGACTACTACCCCCTGCTGCTCTTCCACTTGGGCACCAACGATACCGCCAGGGGAGACCTGGGAAGTATCAAGTGTGACTGCATGGCTCTTGTGGTAATGGTCAAGGGCATGGGGGCCCAGGTGGGCCTGCTGGTGAGGGGGAAGGGCCTGAGGAGGACTGGACTGATCCCGCAGGTCAACAATTCATTGGGCACCTAGTATCAACAACAGGATTTCAGTTTCAATGACCATGAGACCCTCATGGAGAACCGAAAACTGGTAGGAAGAGATGGGATCCACCTGACAAAGATGGTCAAAAGTATCTTTGCCCAAAGGCTGGGCAACCTGGTAAGGAGAACTTTAAATTGGAAATGACAGGGGAAGGAGAGAGTGACCAATGGTCAGGTAAGGAAGTGGTGGACAGGGCTGGCAAGCAAAGGGTCTGGGGTGATGTAAACAGAAGGGACCTCTTAATCAACAAAATAGGGAGAAAGTGGAATCACACTCGTGTATGTTCAAAAATAGGAAACTTCCTTTGGGATCGCATTATAGTGAAAGCTCCCATGCCCTTTCTGGGAAATCACCATGACCAGGTGCCAGAGCACTAATACACACAGCATGGGGAACAAACAGGAGGAATTAGAGGTGTGCATGCAGTTGCAGGGCTACAATCTCATTGGGATCACAGAAAGACATGAGGGGATTGCTCACACGACTGGAGTACTGCAATGAATGGATACAGGCTCCTCAGGAAAGACAGGCTGAGGAGGCAAGGAGGGAACGGATTGCCCTTTATTTAAGAGGGTGCAGGAATGCATGGAACTCTGTCTAGGGAGAGAGGCAGTTGAGAGCTCATGGGTCAGGGTTAGCAGGCAGACCAATACGGGCAATGGCTGTTGGGAGTGTCTGCTACAGACCACGTGACCAGGAGGAAGGAGCAGAAGAGGCCTTCTTCAGACAGATGGAAGAAGCCTCATGTTCACAGGCCCTGGTGCTCCCAGGGGACTTGAACCACCCAGATATCTGCTGGAGAGACAAAACAGCAGGACACTGGTTCATACAGTCAAAATCTCTGTGAGGACAAGCCACCCTATCTAGATATACTAACATCAAAATCAAGCTAGTACCAAAAGAGCTTCCTAGCCTGAGCTACTGGTATTACATAAAACATTTGAGCCTAAGGGTGGCCTGTTCACAGAAAAGGTTAAGAGAAGTTAATACAGCTTATTGAATGAACTATACTGACTCTTTAAGGATTAGGGACCCCATAGGAATGAACTGGTAAACTCATAGCTGGAGTTAATTGCCTTTTTTTTTCCTGTATGGTTGGGATATACTGATTTTAGTTATTGCAAGTTCAAGATATAGATATGTCAATGCTACATCTACATGATACCCCAGCTAGCTAGGATACCAGAAGAGCTGTACCACTGGGAACACGGAAGTGTGGGCTGATGTCTGCTGAAGATGACAAATCCTTTCATACAGAGTTCACTGTTGCCACAATCATAGTGCTACCGACATTTTTATACCTAACTAGGCTATACTACCCTGCAGTATGCAGCACAGACATACTGCACGTACGTTCATATCAATATTATTATCCTCACAGTAACACAAGAAGAATTAAACAATAACAGACATCCTACCTTCATCGGAATTCATGCTTTGGAGAATGAAAACAGCAGATTCTTTAGTTTCCTGTCTCCTCTGTTTTTCCATTGTCCTAAGCCATGGCTAATCTTTGGCACTGAGGGCCAAGGGTTCAATGAGTAAATTCATAAATAATGGCAATATTTCCAGTGTGTAGAACAGGTAAAGGGAGAATCGCAGGATAAAACTGAACACACTTAAAAACACCACACTTTTTGCCTGCTTCACTACTTCTACATCAGCAAATATTCACGGCAAAATTATGGCTACATCTTACGTATCACTCAGTGTATCCTAACTGTGGCCCATAATTAATTTTAAAATTTATTCTTTTCCAAAGTTACAGACTTTACTCTTATCCAAATTCATAATATTTGATTACCTTCTAAATCAAAAAGCCTGCTTGCCATAAAGTCTCATTAATGTCTACAAGCATCTGAAGGGAGGGTGTCTAAAGGTTGGGGCCAGACTCTTCTCTGTGGTGCCCAGCAACAGGACAAGAGGCAACGGGCACAAACTGAACCCCAGGAAGTTCCATCTGGACCTGAGGAAAAACTTCTTGACTGTGAGAGTGACAGAGCACTGGAACAGGTTGTCCAGAGAGGCTGTGGAGTCTCCTTCCCTGGAGATATTCAAAACCCGCCTGGACGCGATCCTGGGAAATAGGCTCTAGAGGACCCTGCTTGAGCAGTGGGGTTGGATTAGATGATCTCCAGAGGTCCCTTCCAACCTCAACCATTCTGTGATTCTGTGATTCTGTGATTCTGTGAAAGTACTAGTAATGTCCATGGAGTCCATTTGCTGGAGTTGAGATTGTCTGTTTTTATCAAAAATAGAAAGGGAAGAGGATGGAAAAGCAGTCAATTTTGCAAGTATTTTTGTCAAGGTGGAAAAGTTTTACTGGATAGAAAGGCTGGGCCTCACATTACATTTTTGGGGCTTAAAGCAGCACTCACAAATTTGTTTTCAAATGAGCTCTACACGTTTTTTCAGCTTGAAACACGAGCCATCATGAAAGACACATCCTGCTGACTTGGTTCACTTATACAGCTGGTTGAATAAGCCCTTTCAGTGGTTATAAGATTACACTTCTCCAGTACGTAAAAAGCTGGTGAAAAGGTTGCCATTTCCCAATCCTTAGGTGCATTGCACGCACTCCTAAGATTTTTCATCTTACATCCAGTTATTGGTATATTGATGTTCATCAATGTTAATTATGCCGTACAGAGCTTGTACAGCAGTATCTAACTTCCACTAGTGTTTTGTTGGTGGACCATGTCTTTCAGAGCATTCGTAGATAAGATAGCATTGTTTTCTGGTGCATTTATTCTCCCGTTGTTTCCTCTATGCCAGATGCTAACCTATTAGAGGTATGTAACTTTTTCTAGAGTAGGAAGGAGACTTCTCCAGGAGACCCCAGGAGCCATTTCACACTTTCTACTCTTTACTCCATTAATATATACACTATTATACTGTAAAAGTCTAGTAATGACTAACGACAAAAACCTGCCATTTGCATTCTGTACATAACAAACAGAATCACAGATAAGCTACAACTGCTATTCGTGATTATTACTGCAATGATAGGAGACAATGAATTAAGTCGGTCATACTTTGTCCATTCTTAAAAAGTCACATCATTTTCCAAGAATTATCAGAGATAACTAAATTACTGTATTTAGTTGCATATTTAGTAATACAGTAGTGGAGCGTAATAGCGTCATTCATGTCTTAATTTCATGCAACTTAAAAAAGTTTACGATAGGACTTGTCTATACTTGCAAGTTAATTTTCATTAAAATAGAGCACCAGTTAAAAACACATTAGTTACTGAAGAATAATCTAATGAGTACAAAAGTTGAGAGTATTCCTAAAATGCTGCCAGATTAAGGGGCATAACCTGTGGAAAAAGCAATGCAAAATTAAGAGATATCTGTAATTTTATTAGAGTACAAGTTTTCTGCTATATTTAACATCTTCAGATTGAGAGAGGCTTATGCACGATGAAAGAGAACATGCCCTTGAAATCCTCCTTGACCACAGCTTTAAAAATAGTGCACCAGAGCAGCGGCATCACATTCTGCTTCAGAGGTGTTTTTAACTTGGACCTTTGCACAGCTATCCTAACACATTTACATCTTAGATAGTGTAAGAAAAATACGTTTAACTCATAAAAATGCTTCTGTTGCAAAGTCACAGGGTAAGCACCAATAAATGCAACCTTCTCCCTATCTTCCCTTGCAACGTACAAAAAGTTAAACAAAACAAAATGGTATCCGCAACTTAGTGTCAAGCAAATTGGAAAATGACCTGAATCGAAAGAAAGAAATCTGTAGTGACTGTAGCAAGGCATATGCTTCCATTCCCACTTAGATTTAAGTGCCCTTACTACTTTATGCAAATTTTTCTTTGGTTAACAAGTTCCTTTGGCCTTAAAAAACTGCAACAATACTACAAAATTCACAGCAAGGTGTGATTTGACAGTATGCTGATATGCACACTGTATAGTGAGGAGGGAACAGCAGTATACCAAATTATTTTCTGATCCTCCTAATGGAAGTTCATGGAAAAAAAAAAAAATTGGCCACCAAGAAAGGGCTCCAAAATCAACAGCCAAAAGCAGGCTTCAGAGGGGCAATCACCATCTGCTTCCCGCGAATATGGCTAACACTAATTTATTCCATTCTGCAAACTGTGTAAATTTGGTTACTTTTACAGCGTTCTGATTCTAGTAAAAGTACTGGATTTTGACTTAGTTTGCTGCTCCAGTTTATTTTCTCTGAAACGTTCAAAGGCTGACCAAGAAGTGCCAGTAGAAAGGACCCACACAGAATGAATGAACATGAGAAGAAATACCACCAAGGAAGCTTCAGCTGCCAGTACTCTTCAGCTGCCAAGCTTTTACCTTAATACTTTCCTTTATTTCTCCTCTACATGGTGAGCAGATGGATTCACACTTCAGTATCTGATGGTATCAGAAATCATTGAATTTCAGCTTGACTGAAGTTTTGGAAGCAAGAAACCAATTATTTTAAGCTTGCAGAAGCCAGACAACCCAAGGGAGTTCTGCCAAGCAGAGATGGGAGAGAATTTATAGATGTAATTGTGAACTCCTGATAGACTGACACTGGATGGTAAAGATGTGGTTTGTTTCGGAGTGATGAGAACAGGTTTCTAATAAGTATAAGGGATTGGGATAGATAGCTGGATTAACATCAGATTCCAGCTTCTATCTGCAGGTCTCTCAAATCCTCATTTTTACCTCTGACCTTGCTGTAGAATAATCCCTGTAGCCACCTTTAGGATAGATCCACCTGCTGCTTGTATTTGAGCTGCAAGTCAGAACTTTCTCTCCTTCACTGTAGTAAAATGCTTCACCCTGTGTTCAGAGTTTTCTCTAATGACACAACCCAAACATCACTTCAAGCCTCATCTCCTGGACAACCTCCACTTTTCCATAGTGAATTTTTTTCTCTATCCTCTCTTCATTCCTGCAGTTCTCTTCTGAACTATCTCCAAATTTATCAACCACCTTCTTCAATGCTGCACATCAAAACAGGCCACCATATTACAATGGTATTTCACTATTCCAGCGGTATTTCATGTCGTAGAACACCTGCCTGGCATTTTCCTGGTGATATAGCCACAGAGCGCACTAGGTGTCGTGAAGGAAGCATCACACTTAAAACTTCTGTTCATCTCACTATCAGCCATGATTCTCCATGATGTCACACTGGTTTTTGGTTTGTTAAAGACTATAATGGTGAGGGTAACTTAGCACAGAAGGAACAAAGCAGTAAAAAGAGCCTGTAGAGAGCCTGCAAGCAGGTTTTTCTTTAACTATTTGTCTGAAGTGTACTAATACTAGGATTGACTAAGTAAACAGATTTTCAAGTTGAGCAATGAACTGTCATTTCTTTCCCTCCTCTCACTACACAGGTATATGCACAATTTCATACTGTACCTATTTAAAAAGACATATAGTAGTCTCCATGCTTAAGCCCTATAGCAGATATCCAAGGAATGAGGTAGCAGGGTGCTGTGAAACATTGGGCCACTACTCCGTGTTTTCTGTGCAACAGCTGGGATGACTGACCAGCTGGTAGACAAAGCTAAAGATAAAATTGGTTTGATCATTTACAGATTCCCAAACCGAAATGTGATAAGAGTCCATAATGATTAACAGTTGGCTGCTGAACAGAATCACGGCAGCCCTTAGTTTGTAAGGACAGAAAACACAGGGCTTCTTCAGTGGGAGATCAGAGCAGTGAACAACGGTTACTGCATGCTGAGCTTCTAGCAACTTGTGCAGAGACACAAAATTCAAGTCCTCCCTCAATGGAGCTGGCTGATCACAGTGAATTCTACTTTTTGTACTTTCACAGTCCTTTCCTGTCAAGGTAACCAATCTGATAGCCTAAAATGTCCTTTTCTATCTCTTCCAGAATTTTTTTCCATTTTCTATTAGCTTCTCTCTTACCAAGGTCTGGATATACAAAAGGGTGCTGCAAAGAAAAAGCAAACAGACTGAGCACTAATTTCTTCATTTAATTCTAATACCGGTAAACAAAAAGCCCACTGAACTCCTGCTTACATATTCCAAACCTTTCTTGTGGGAAAGGCTCTTTGTGAGGTCGCTTCTACACCTTCCCAACAGGTGGCTCACCTAATACCTGCACAAAACGCGCTGCAGGGTAAATGTCACTTGCTGGCGGATGGAGCCCCACACTACAAAATCTCATCTGGAGCAGTTTAAGGGTACTGCTTCTCATGGGAAAGATATCAAAGGAGATATTTCACCATTTGTAGGTGCAAATTTCATAGCTGTCATCAGAGCAGCTATTTCGAAAACCTACGCTCACAAGCTACAAACCTCTTGCAAGCTTGTACAGTTTATGCAGAGACAAGAGCTATGAAAATCTGAGCATTAACAGAATGAAAAAACCAGCTTCACAGTAGTCATTACTTACAGGTGCTAACTGATATAATTCATGTTAAAGAGCCATAATAGTAACATTACGAAGAGGTTTGGTTTTCCCCCTGTATGTTAACAGGCTATATCATAGCTTGCTGTAACGTTATTTAAAAAATTTTAAGACCCTACTGCCAAACTGTTTCTTTGCCTAACAGTGCAGTCCAGGAAGAGAGCCTAAAAAAATCTTTGCTTACTATTTGCGGAAATGAAAAGATTTTGCTGGAAGCTATTTTTAATACAGATCTGTCCCTGTGGACAAACGCCTGTAACTTCTGTCCCGTAACTCTATATGTCTAATAACGGTGGTGGTTTGTTCTACAAACTGTTCCCTTGACAAACCAGAGTACAGTTTAAATGGCTGTGGCACAGTTCCTGAAAAATGCTAAAACTGATGTCCTTCAGTCTATGGAGAAGTTGATGGGAATACGAACTGCAAAATAAACTATTTTGGAATAGCTCCACTCTCCCTGCAGACAGACTAATCTGAAATAAAAGTCACTTTATTCTGAAAATAATTATTTCACTCACAAAGCTCAGCGGTAAATCTGGCCTGGAAAGAACTGACTCTTTTTTCAGCACAAAAACAAAGAACCACAGAATATGAACTTCATGCAAATAAGCTGTTCAAACTAAAAGGTTGTTTGCCTTGATAGCCACAAAAATATATCTTTTTTATCAAAGGGTGGACCTAGACTGTAATGTACCTTTTTTACATTTAAAGAGCAACACAGTCCTTTCAAGACTGATCTGGATATGGTGGACTTCTGGACAAGAGCTGGAAGTCGCCCCTTTCTACTTCTTACTGGAAGACAAGCATCTGGAGGAAAGGTGACAGGTAGCTGGAGAACAGGTGAAGTTCAAAACCGAGCAAGCCCTGGAGAAAGCTAAATAGAGGAAGTTTACTGGCAACAAATTGCTAAAACCCTTGAAAAAACTGGTCAATTGTGGCTCCCTAAGCACACTTAATTCCCTGGGACTCTTATGAGGTTGCTCAGCAACATACTACAATAACTGTGGATCAAGTCCCCGAGACATAATCTAGCCTACTGACTTTAATTCAACTACCTCTGACATAAGGTACCGCCAAATGTGAGCAAGAAGAAAACAAAAGCAATGCAAACTCGCGAGGTCTCAGCAGACGCTGGGAGGAAAATCTGCTGTTTCCGAATGCATTTTATCTTGTTTTATCCAAATTGTTCTGCCCTGCTCAATCCAAAATCTGTGCTATAGGGTCATTCTTTGAAAGAAATAATTCAGAAACAAATTTTTAGTTAAATTTAATAGGAAATCAAGAATGAAACTCACTGATGCAGTGAGACATTTTTGAGATGAATCTACTTTTGAATACTCAGATTCCTGCTATGGATATTCTCTCAAAAACAATGCCCAGTCTTGGTGGAAGAATTCAAACTAAAACATAGTTTCCATTTGTTCATGATAAACTTGACCATAAAGTTCTCCTTCTGTCCCTGTGGCTAACTTAACCCTTCCACAACCCATTCAGTTAATGCACTATTGGGGAATTTTACTGAAAGTCATAATCTGTACATATGAAACATAACTGTTTGACCTTTCAGGAGGACAGTACCCCTCTGAGATGCATGCATTTCTACTTTTTTAGGGAAGAACAGGTAGAAATAGGAGATGATGAAACTTTGGGAAGGTATTAAGATCACATTGAGTATTTGGCATTCGTCAGTAATACATACATAGTAGCCCTCTGATGTAGACTGCAGTATGCATGGGACAAATAGCAGCAGTTGCCAGTTCCTCTGCCTGAGTGTTCCTGGCAAAGTCCTGAAAATACTGGTTTTACTAGGAAAAAAAAGGAACATCACACGGGTTCGAGAAAAGGAAACTATTTCAGAAAACATCTTCTCTCTCACAGGAATAGCAGTGTGACTCTTAAGTCCAGAATATTAGTCCACCGACTGAAATCCAGGTATTGCTGGGGGCTGGGGTGTGTGGGTGTGTGTGTTCCCCCTCAGAGACATACTTAAGAGTCAATTTAAAACCAATTATTTTTATTACAAATTCATTTTCAAATGCTTACACAAATTTTGCTAAAATACCCCTCTTTGGCATGAAATCTGGGTTTGAAGCTCTCCGAACACTGAAACCACTGAAGGGAGCAACGATCACAGGGAAAAGAAAACCCACACGTTATTACGCTAAATGAAAAGGCTCCAGCAGAAACATTATTTTAAACGCGTAATTGTGGAGGTAGGCTTTTTGACAGAAACAGCCTTAAAACTGATGGCCTGAAAGCTAGAATAATCCTAGACCCAGCTATTCTGCGATAAAGCCAAATGCGATAAAGAAACGCAGCATAGTCCTCTGGACCCAGCCATCCGTGCCTGCTGCACCCAGTCTGCTTACCGGCAGCCCAGCGCTGCCAGCTGGCTGCACCCTACCAAGCCGCAGGTAATTACTAGATGACGTTCAGTTTCCTTAACTGAGACGTCTCACAGGAAACCAGCAGAAGCTGTAGCCCAAACTTGGGAGTATACACTCACAGCACTATGCACAGGCGCACAGTTGTGAACACACATGCTATACAGTTCTAAACACACGCACATATTTCAGCATTAGCCCTCAGGGAACAATCGCAAACACGTAAAATACAAGCTTGGAAGCACAAATCAGCTGAAGAAAGCAGCATTTTGTATGTGCCATTACTCGTACATGCATCTAAATACCTAAACTCGTTTCTTTCAGGGGCTAGTTTATGATCTGAACTACATTCTTTTCTAAACGTACCCATGGTCTTTCTGTGAAGGCTAATGATAATTTTATCTCTTCTGAGCCTTGCAGTAATAAATGTTGACAGCCCCAGATGCCAGGTCCTCGGTGAGAGCATCTGTTTGTTTATTCAGGATTAAGTTAAACTACTTAGCCGCCATTATAGTAAATCCACCTCTCCTGCAAACCTTCTTAACTATACTGAACAAAATAATGAAAAACCACATACTGTTGTGAGATCAATCGCATTTAGAAGGTTGAGGAATCCTTTATAATTTATTCTTGGAGTGGACAGGTGAGGAATAGACTGTACCAAATATTAAGTGCTGCTTGATCCACACAGAATCCCAAAGAAAAGGAAAAAAAAAAAGGTATTGTGAGCTAAAGCTGCTCTTTGTCTTGATTTCATCACATCACACCTTGATACTGCAGCAGAGTTTCAAATGAGGGTCTGGAAAGCTCGATACTGTAGTCTTTTGTCAAAGAAGGAATGTTTTTAGATGTCTAAATAAAGTTCAGGTATATGAAAGAAAGGACTGGATGCCTTTTTTTCTTGAGACAATTCACAGTAGACTTTTACCATCCTTCAATATTAGAAAGGTAAAGACTTTCAGATTTAATTTCCTCTTTGTTAAGGGAGTGAAGGAATGTTTGAGACCCCAAATTATTGGACCTGTAACACTGGGCAGGTACCACTGCTTTGTATTGGCAACATATTCCCATGTATCATACAAAAGTCTGAAGCTGTCAGTGCATCAACCATGCAGGAAGACTACGCAATATGTATTAAGCAGTCAAACAGAACAGAACATATTTGCAAAGGGGATTTTCAGGGCCTGCTCCACTGCCATATGACTACTGCAATTTGAAAGGCAAGTCTAAAGACTGCAGAGCTAGCTTCCATTTTGCTATTTACAGCAGCTGTAAGATTGGCCTTTAATAACTAAAAGATGATGCAAAAACATGAGACAGATCCTGCTTGTCTTTCGCAAGCCAGTGGTTTCTGCAGTACAAGCATAAACGGTCTCTGGCTACACCTCTCGCTTCCAGATAGATGCATCTTTAGCAAGAGTATCTGCATGCTACTGGGTCAGAGTGATTTTAATAGTACAAACAGGATTTCTGAGACTTTTATTCTCATGAGCAGGCAATGCATGCCAATGAGACAGGGCAGCAAAGACTACAGGATTACAAGAGCTGAAGTTTGATAAGACTGCAGGCTAGGACCTATGCGAGGGATCCAGGTACTCCCGACTACTCTGCTACCTCTCTGGATTACTGTCACTGCTCCTCCTTGCCTCGGGCCACCAGGGTTTCTCCATCTTGGGCTGGAGCTGATGTGTGCAGGATGGCCAGCCAGCTCACAGCAGCCAGAGCGCTTTTCAGCGCTTGTCGTAACTCGAAACACACAGCTGCAGGTGGGCAGCAAGCCTGCTGTGGACTACATCTCTGTGGCTGGGAAATCTTCCTTAGTTCTCTACATCAAAGGAGAAGCAGCTCCACCAATGCCATTCAGCAAACAGCTCCTAAAAGCCCTTCAGGCTGTGCAGAGGCCTAAGCAGATTTTGTGCATCCTGAGAAAGAAGCCATCTCAGCTCGGTCTGAGCGATCCCCAGAGGAAGGGCTCTGCAGTGGGAAAAGCAATAGGAAGTCGGCTGAGGAAGGGCTGCCCGGAGACGCTCCGAGGTCGGGGTGGCGAACTTGCAGCTTCCTCTTCACAAGACACCGTGCAGCACGTCCCCTGCAAGCTCGCAGAACAAAAATGATTGCAGGAAAAACACATGACATGCAGGAACATAAGTTGACAAGTTCTCAACAGGAACAAAACCATTTTTCCCACTTTGTTTCTTTATATAAACAGCATTTGATTTTGAACGTGCAGAAGACTGACAGCACATGAAGCATAAAATAGATAGCAATCTCCGAAAACCAGGATGGCTGCTATCAGATTGGCAACGCAAGAGGCCATTGTTCGATCTAAAATTACCTCACGGTCTCGCGATACGCTTCACCAAAGGACACGGCGTCCCACTGCAAAGAGACGCTGCCTGCACCGACATCCCCTGGTGTACTGGTTTGCTTTGAGAAAAGGGGCCAGGAGACAAAGATACAGGAAGAGTTAAAATTGGAATGGCCGCCTCATTTACGGAGCCAGTTTGGCAGCTTCTGAAACGGCCACATTTCCACTCCAAACATGCAGCAGACTTTCAAGGAGAGAGAGAGACGGAGAGAGAGAAAGAAATGCTGAATACTTCTGCTTTTGATTATGCTCACGGAGCACTGGTTGTTGACAACCTCTGATGCTCAAAAAAAGAGCATTTTGTTTATTAATGTCAAGTACAACATTGTAAGAAGCACCTTCATTCAGCTCCTATTCAAACAGGCAAACGAGCATCAGTGACGATGCTGCCCACTATCCGCTAGTCCTCTGATTTTCACAGTACTATCCATTTTTCTCCTCAGTTAGAAACCAGAGGGGTAGGAAAACTGGCTAGCTCTTCCCGCACAAAGAGACCAATCACTTCCTCAATTGTCTTTTTCTTTTTCTGCAGTAGATTCTCCTGTGGGTTCCAGAAAGCAGTTTCTTTGGCACTTGTCTCACATACAAATGTTATCTAATGGCAAATATCCTTCTAGATACTTTCATAGACACATACCCATCATCAAGAGTCTGGAGTACTCAAGGTAAGTTGTAACACACAATGTGTACTCTTTCAGAAAAAACAACTTTCTTTTGGTGAGTTTGCCTTTGAAGAACACTGGAAATGACTTGAGACCCTCTGTTTTTAAATTGCACTTTAAAAAGTATACAGTATCTCTGAAACAAATCTAACTTTATCTGAGAACAACTTTCCAAAGCTTAAGAATCCACAAGTATAAACTGAAAAATAATTGCTACTTATCCCCTGCTTCAATAGCTGGGATCTGGAGGCAACAGAAAATATGCCACTGAAAAGCACCTCAAAGTTTCTCTGCAACACTGGCAAAACTGCGTTGTGCCATGTCAAGGCTGACAGCCAGCACTGGGCCTTGGAAGGGGCAGGGCTGGGATTGCTAAGGGGAGGGGAGACGAAAGAGGGGACAGAAGGAACAAGATAAGCTAAAGAAACCTGGAAACCTGAGCCTGCTGCTAAAGGGATGTTGCTACTTAGGGGATACAAAGATGGGGATGAGTGACACTGGGAAGGGGAGCTACTGCCCCACATATCCTGAGGATCCCCGTAACAGAAGGACTGCAACAGCAGATCGCATTTACTACATAAAACTTACATGCAACCAAGTGTGTGTTCCTTATTTAGGGATCTTATGCACGCATTATGCCCTACAAAGGAGGCATACGGCAGACAGAAAGCCTTTTCTCAAGGCAATTTATTGGGTAAGCACGTTATTTGCAGCCAAAATGTTCATTATTCGTATTCCCATAGACTGAACAATGGGGAAGACAGAAAGGTTCGCACTGAGGTGGTTACTCATCACATCTCATTTTCACTACTTGTTTTGGCTTATGTTATACTAGACTATTTAAATACAATATTGTGGCATGTTTTATTTTTTGTTACACAAAATCCATGGGGTTTTGGCAATAAATAATTGAATAAGTAACATTAACGGGTAGGTTATTGAAAAGAAAGTGATACGAGTGTCTCGTCATGTAGGAAGTAACTTGTCTAATAAGCACAATCACAGTTTTTCTAAAATAAAAGCATTGATTAGCAGCAGACAGTAGTGCTCATGGAAGTCACTAATCTCCTTTTAATTGTATCTTTATCTGAGATTCACACAACATTAATTTCTCTGCACATACATAAAGTGCAAGTTTTTCACTCACCAAGGTTTAATTCTGGTATCAACGATCTCTGTATTTACTGCAGCACATCTTCAGTAATTAAGTCTCTTAAATTTCTTGTGTTCTTCTGCAGATGGAAAGCCAGTGAATGAGTTCCCATTTAAAGGATGTGGGGGAGGTGAGTAGCGGAGGAGAAATACAACTTTTTCCTGAAGGTTAGAGGGAGGAGTAAACAGAAACAGAGCAGGAGGAAATCAGACACTGACTCGGAGGCAGAGCAATGTGAGGAGACCCGAGTGGAGCTCCCAGCACTGATAGCACTGTTTGACTACAGCAAACAACCTCATTTTCATTCAATACCTCAATTCCTCCTACTCCCACCATGCATTAAAGAAGGACAGTGATGATGGCTCCTCTGTCAGCGCTTCGGAGGTCTGGAAGCGACAAACACCAGAAAGAACAAAGGGGTAACAGAGCAAAGGGCAAGCCAAAATGGAGCCAGCTGTGCAGTCGTCCCCCCCGAGCTGTGGGCAACAGAACAGGAGGCACATGAACGCTGTGCAAAAGAACAGGATGTATCTCGAGACTTTGTGTTGTGCCACTTTTTGTTTATTAAACCCTTTTTCTTACTCTACTAGTTGCAATAAACACTAGAAGTAGTCATTTTTAGGACGACTGATTAGTCTCACAGTGTCATGGCATCGCAGGGGGCAGGGTCTCGCTGTGGCCAAGGCTGGTGTCGGGGGCCACCAGGGCCTGTCCCCCTGCCCGGAGGGCGCAGGGCCTTGGGGGCAGCCAGGGCAGCCCCAGCCCTGTGTGGGGGCGTCAGACACCGCCGCAGGGCTGGGCCAGGAAGGGTCGAGAGGAAGACCTATGAGATCCTTCCCAGCATCAAGGACATGGAAGACGCTCGATACGTCTGTTGGGTTCGCTTCGATCAGGCACACAGCTGGCTCTGCAACTCACGGCAAGCTGAACCCCATATACCTCTGATTTGTACAGAAAGAAAACAGCACCAGTTTTTTAAAAATAAAAATCATTCGTATTTTGTTTCAGAGTTAATGGACATCCTGTTCCTGAGACCTGATTCTGCCATGCCTGCGCTTCACTTCAGAAGCCTCTGAAGTGTTTGGAGCTACTCACACCAGTAAATGTACTCACAGGCATTCGGATTTGCAGCATGCCAGCATTTAAGAAAATCAGTGCTGTTTATATTGCACTAAGTAACTATTTAAATATATACTAAAGCAGGTCTTATATATGTAATGAAACACTGTAGATGACATACACTTCCTTCTTGTCAAGGGTAATCATTTTTAATGACTAATTAAAAATAAATGCTGCATAAACAGACCATGCCCATGGACACCTCGATTTTTAACTGTTCAAGACCTCTGCTTGGTTAACAATGACTTTAAGGACAAACTTTCTTGACAGTTAATGCTGAGAGAGACTTGTCCTGCCTCAAGACATTCACTGCTCCAGCTGGCCACAAACCAACCGGAAATTCCAGATCAGAGGCTATTATTTATATATCTCTGTCTTTCTAAACCCCTCCACAAACCTTAAATTTGCTTCTGACTAAACGGGAATTAATCCTACCTGGAGCAAGTTTAAATGTGTTTTATCTTTACATATAGGCAAAATTCCCACTAGGGTCAATGCCAGGTTTCGCTTTAGCAAGACTTTTGAGATTTTTGCCCATGTTACTAGCAAATTTAATTTTGATGTGCTTGAGAGAAAATAACTCTCTGGTTTTGGGGTGTGTTTTTTTAAACATGCCAGTACATTTGAACTAGAAGTCACATTCCTGCCTACTGCAACCTGCTTTCACAAGTTTAACCAAAATTCTTTCTTGTTTAGAAAGAAATTGCTGTTACCGACCAACAAAAAAAAATCATATTTTCAATAACATATTTTTCCTTTAGGCTCTGGCTCACTTCTGCTCCATGAGAAAAGGATCTCACTATCAAGCACCCACTATCATATTTTTTTCCTCAAGTCTTTTCATGGAGAAACAATAACAAAACTAGCATCATCTACCGACTAGATCTTACACTCTTAGACTGAAATAAATGTTCTTTCTTGCCTAAAGGACTAACAAAGAATGCTCTTTTTTCTCCTTGCTGATGCACAATAAACCTTCATTTCATGCAGAAAATGTTTCTCTAAATGCTCCAACTTCAGATCAGAACAAAGTACCATCTTTTCATGCAGCTCTTCAGAAAAGCTTCAGTATCTGCATTTGAAACAAATGATGCTTAACCAACAGTGGGTATGCACTTATACAGCTTCAAAAAATCTAACTGGGGCTTTAATTTGAAAATACTTTGAACCTGATGGTTTTGCAAAGAGAAATACCTCTTAGGCCTGTAAACATCTGGCATTCAAATACAATTAAATGATTTATACACTACATCAGGATGCTGTAAGTCATCGCTGAAATATTTAACTATTGCAGTTTAATCCCTGAAGAGCTGTAGCATACTATGTGCAGACAAGAAAAAAGGCCTCTTACAAAGTGCGCAATATATCTTACTTATATTGAGCAGAGCTCTCCGAGGAATCCTCGAGCTGAAAGACTAAGCCACAAGGCAGTCAGGCAGCCATGAAGTGAATCTAAATAATCGAGGGTTGAGATCTGAGCAGGAAGCAACAGGTGAGCAGTGCCAGACCACTCTGAATTAGCATTTTTCAAGGATGAGCTACAAACCACACAAGTTCACCCTTGTGCTCAGCCCATCAAAGTACTGTGAATGTTTATAGTGCAAACAGACATGGACAAACGGTTTCCTGAGGCTACATGATAAAGCTGGACAAAAAGTGGCCCATCAGCAGGAGAACCTACCCAAAGAATAACCAAGATCATTCCTGGCAGTAGCTGGAGGGAGCTGGGAGATGGAGAACTAAGAGGAGTCAGAAACTTCAAGATACCACCCAGGATTTGAAAAAGAAGCTCTTGGCCAGAGCCACCAGGGACAGAGAGCATCTCACAACTATCAAGTGGATCCAAAAACTCAGTTCCCTGAAATAATAAATGACTTCAATTTAAAAAGAAAAAAAATTTTTAATGATCTGAGGCAAACACACATCTGCAATCACACATCTGGGACAATCCACACATTTTGGCAATTGTAATTTTCCTATATTTATATATCACTTCACCACAGGGCAGAAGCTGTGAGCACATTCCTCAGTTTTTTACAGAAAGGAGCTTTCCTTTAATGCATACCACCAAAGTGTTAAAGCAAATTTCACCCCTCTCCTTGAAACCATCCAACCCAGTGGGCATGATCTGTGCCTTATTGACTGTGTTTGCAGCTGGCAGATCTATTCAACCAACTTCACTTGCTAGAAGAATTATCACGGTAACCCAAGCAGCTTTGTCTTGGAGAACCATTGTCATCTCTTTGCTCCAACAGGGAACAACTCAGCCATGCTCCTGCTTTGCCTCAGCAGTGCTTCAGTATTCAGTTGTCAGTTTGCGTATGCTAACACCACATCCTAAGGTCTTTCTAGTTTTTCACAATGGGATATACTGTTTTAGCATAACTCAAAATTTAAAACTTGCCCTAGAAGTAGAAAGAATTTAAGGGAAATGGAACAAACTGGCAATTTATATGCCATGTGAAGATTCCCTTTCAACAAACGGAGTTAAGAGAGATTTAAAAATAGACAGCCTAAGGACCCTGCAGAGAGACTGCATTATGCACAGGGGGCTTTGAATGGAACAGGGGAAAAGCTAGTAAACAGACAGAAATAGGCAAAACGGTGAGAATGCGACTAAAGAAAGCCTGCAAGGAGGTCTGGCAAAAAAAGGGTGGTAAACAGGTACCAGAAACTGCTTAACGTAGTTATTTTCTGTTCAATCTCTAAAACTTAAGGGAAATGTAAGCAAAGTCAGCGGGTGCAGAAAGGAATTATTGTTGACTTGATCTTTCTCATCTGTACCTCTAACACTTGTTTCTCCTAAGAACAGTAACGCCAACTCATACTAACACAAGCATTTAGGACAAGAATTTTTTTTCCCTTTTCAGGAATGAGTTGTAATGGCCTTGGAAATCTGGCCTTTACACATTCCCCTGTCTGAGGGCAATTTGCTCAGTTTTGTCCCTCTGTCTCCAGTAAAATCAGTCACTCATAATGCTGAGTAATCAAAGAGTGTGGGGTTGTTGCTTGCAACTCTTTGCTTTCCATAATAGTCTATTCCTTTCCATTTTACCTCTATATTCTCTTTATCTCTGTGTCACCTCTTGAGATGCTACAGGCTAACTCTTCCTCTTTTCGTGACTAGGGATAACAGAAGCAAGGACTACAAGCCTATTATCTAATTATCTTGTTAGCTCCTACAAGCACTGCAGCGCTCATATAAGCAGATCACACATTTTGGCCTTCTGAGTGGCTCTTTCTTATCTAGCACACCAAACCTACCGCTTCTTGTTCTCTAAACACGCCGGGTGTTCAAGTGAATCCCAAGAGAAAACCTTTCCTTTGTCATTATCATCACTTGAATTGTTTTCAGCCAGAAGTAGCTCCTTGTTGAGGAAGAGCTGTAGGGTCAGGACTTTCCTCCAGATGGGGGACCAGGATGCAGCCCTGTATCTCAACACACGGCCAGTAGCTCTTCCAGGTGTCAGTGGTCACAGGTAACATTAAGATCATATCACCAGCCTCCACTATTACATAGCTTCTTGCCCTGAGCCTCCAGGATCTGAATGTATCAGGATCAGCATCAAATCACTTTTGAACACTAGCTATTTGAAAAAGTACGTTCAAATTTGGTTGCTGACTGTCTATCAAGACACGGAAGAATTGTAAGGTACAGGCAAAATGCACCCAACACACAGTGGGGGTGTCCCTGCACGCATGAACAGAAAACTGAAAAGCACTACATGTGGAAGGGTTGTCATATGTAAGGAACTTCTTACCATCCCAGCGAGCTCAACCACTGAAACACTGCCAGCATAGTTGGGAAGCAATAAGACAGCCTGGTTCAAAACCTCATGGTAATTACTAAATCAATCTATTCTCCCACTGCTCTGCTAATTCCAGCTTTGCCATACGGATATTTTTTAAATTATTAAACTGGATGAAGCTGACCAATAACTTAAGGTAGTTAAAAATCTTCATAATCTCCACACTCTCTATAATAAGTGCCAGGTCCTGGATGTTTTTGAAAGCAAATCCAAAAACAATTTGAAAGACTCTGAACGCATTCTATCTTTTAAAGCTGTAACCAGCAATTTATATTCTCTGCAGCAGAAAGAACTAAGGAACCACAAGTTTTTTTTAACAATTGAATGTGCTATTATTTTCCCCCTTCCATCTGCCTCTTCTAGTCTCCAATGCAAAGGGATCAACTTCAAACACTTAAAAAGTATGTATACAATCTTTGTATTTATGTTGCTGCTACTTTCAATTTTCACAAATACTTGGAAATCCCTTGTGAAACACCCCAACATGAAATTTGAAGTGAAGAGATCCTTGTTGCAAAGATAACAATAAAGGTGATACCTTCCGACTGTACTTCTCATGAAATGGAGGCTATTCTTAACCACTGTACTATGTATAACCTAACGTATATTTCAATACAGCCTTTGTGTCCAGACTGCCTGCCTGTAACAGGCTAGAAAAGCAGCACACAGTTGAAAGCATGATCCAGGATGGCAAATCCTATCAACAGTCAATCCATTTCAATGTCTTGCCTCCGATGTGACCCTGCAGAGAATAGCAAAATCTTTAGTCACCTCCTAGCCAGTTACAATTGCTGACCTCGGGGTCTGCGAGAACACAGATTTCTTCTCAGTTTCCTTAACACAACTACTTTATTCTGATTAAATTTTGATTTTGATTAAAATTATCTTAGTATGCATAGCTGCTCATATGGTCAGAAATTACCTAGCTCTTAAAAAAACTAGCAGAAATATTTGATTCCTTATCCTTCCGTAGCAGCAAGTATTGAAATGGTAAAAATACAATTAATTTTGTCAGCTGAGTTTTCAGCTACCTGAAGTTTTTCTTTTTCTTTTTCTTAAGTCAAGAATGCACTGGGATGGTAAAGATTTGCAATAATGGCTTTAAATGCAACTGGTGGCTATTGATAGCTTCAAAACTTTTTGTATTGTGCTGCTCTGCTAACTAGCTCTCCAGCCGCAGAGCAGAAACCAACCAGGATGATAGAATTGAAAAGGACTGCTGAGACACATAAGATGCATTTCATAAAGAAGTACAATTTATCTTGGATTTTTTGAAGATTTGAAAATAGCTGTGGCCTTCCAATACAAATTCTGGGCCAAGTTACATTTCAGGTAAGTATGTCGAAAGAAATGAAGTGCAATGGATTTGACACATACCCAGTGTGGAAACACACAAGGCCCTTTTACCTTGTGAAGAAAAGCAATGATGGCATGCTCAAAGATTTAATTAGTGGAATGCTGGGCTAAGACTGTTAAGCTTTCACTCTTGTAATCCTTATTTTTGATCATTTCTGTATTAATGGCTAGTATTTACAGCCTACATACAAATCTAACATGACATCAAGCTTTGTGGCAAATGCACTGCTAATATCAATACATACCAGTTGCTTCTCAGTGTATCTTTAAAAATCATTTCCTGCCTGTACACTTGCAAGTCAGTACATATCTATTATTACATGGAGCTGCCAATGTATTTGCACACAAGTGCTTTTTTCCTCTTGTAGTAATATTTACCTGAAAAAAATGTGAAAAATGTTTTTTGTAAGTTGTATATGTAAGCAAGCAGCAGAAGAAACACTAATATTTTAAGCACATTCAATTTCCTTTAAACAAGAAATTTTCTTCACTGGCAATTTGAAAATTTAACAAATAGAACTCTCCAATGCACATGTTAAATATAAGTTTCAGTTAATTGAGTTTGCCCAAGTAAATGACTAGAGAAATTCTATTATTACTAAAATATGTCATTTTTTATATTGTTAGGAAGTAAAATATTCTGAAAATTGCACAAAGTAAAAGCAACTGCCTCCCCCCCTTCAATATAAGGTATCTTCTACATTGAAAATGTCACTTTTGTGGAGCAGAAGTACATCTGACATCAGTGTGCACAAACCGACAGCTGCAGACATTTTGCTAGTGGGCCACAGTGGTGCCGACAAAGCTCTCCTAGCTTAATCGCGCATCTCTCCTTCCATCTCTTGCTGTTTGCCCCACAGCTCTCCACCCCCAAGAAGCTAAATAACAACTTGCACACCCAGCAGAAGGGCAGTTAAATGTTCCCCTGGAGAAGACAACAAGGAAACAAGGAGGAGAGACCTTCCAGTGGGTCTATCTTCCAGTGACAGTTTGCTCAACAAATCAGGGTGTGCAACGGCAGAACAGACTCTCAGCACCTAGAGTACCGGGAATCAAACCCAGATGTCCTAGACTCTTGGAGCCCACTGTCACAAACTCCTTAGTGTCAGTATTTCAGATTAGGCTCACTGACTTCAGATATGTGGCAGAAATTCTCAGGCTAGCAAACTAACTCAGGGAACTGATTTGGCTTTAAAAAAGCAGCCTGGCAAAAAATATGATTTTTACTGGGCTGGATCAAATCAGTCTACTTCACTGCAGAAACAGCTTTGCTGGCACAAGAGAACAGGCAGCAACTTCGGGCTTTAGCACATCAAAACATAGCTCCCGCTGTACTGTCACTACCAAAAATGAAAAGCTTTTCTCCAAGACAAGCTCACAAATGACAGATCTTTACTGTAGATAGATCTGTACTGTAGATGAATTTGTTAATATTTTACAGAATATATGTTCACACATGAGGTATGCATAAAGGTCATTTAGGACAAATATACCAAGTATGAGTGCAGAAATGAGCAGTAAAATAGAAGAATTAGGAAAATTTTAAAAGCTGGAAACTATACATGCAATGAGTTTTACTAAAGTTACTGTAATACAACAGGGCAATGTAGAATCAGCTGTAGGTCAAAAAACATGACCTAATTTTCTGCATTCCAGCTGACTAGTGCATGATCTCTAAGTTTCCGTTACAAATTATCCAGCCCTTCTTCAAGTTTAATGGATACGCAAGCCAACTTAGAACTTATAAGCAGGGGTTTTAATTTGGATTCAGAAAACTGAGGAGTTAATCAGCTTTAAAGAAGAGAAACTGAAGAATAGTGTTGTCTTGCTTTTCTAGTTTGTTGTAACCAAAATGTCTGTTCAATTTTGCTCCTTGAGTAATGTCTTCTGTAAAGTAAAAGAAAACCAACAAACCACACTGAAACACAGAGCCTCTACCTGTAGTGGAAATCTCTGTGAGTTTTTTTCTAATGAGACAGATACATGCATACATGTTTTATACAAGGGAAGGAGACAGAGAACGCACTGCAACATTCTCTTACTGTTTTTTTTTTGTTTATAGGCATTTATATAACTAGTAGTCAGTGCAAAGCCCAAGAAAGGCTTTTGGAGATTTAAAGCAGAAGAGATCTTGCTGGAAACACAGTTTATGAAAAAGACTACAGCAGCTGACAGGCATTTTGACAAAATTCAAGTCCTATGGTCTTTGATGAGTGCAATTACAGAGGCCATACGACGATTCTTAGTGTTAATCCTCCCTTTCTAAAAGCATGTGAAACGCTATGTAAAGTTCTTCCTTTAAACACATATCTGATGGTAACCATCTAAGTGCACTACTAACTTCATTATGAATATAATTAAATCAAATCTCTGAGAGCTATAACATGGACAACAAATGACTTTGGCATATCATCGTCTGGCAGGGCATGACAATCTGCTGACAGTACCTGTGAACAGTACCTCTTCATCCTTCCATGATCTTCACAAGGCTGTAACTTCCTTTTCCTTAACCTGCAGATCTTGAACGTTTGATGGTGACAAGCGTTTCAGTTCTGCCATTTGGGTCTTATGGTTTACAGGCTCCACTTAGTTCCTGGAACCCAGGGAGAAGCCTAAAGATAGTCTAGGATGTTTACAAAGTTTTGAACTCCTTGGACCACAGCGTTAGTTTTGGGGGCCTGAAGAGCAAACAGTCTAATCTACTTGAATCACAGCTATCAATTATCCGGATATTAAGCCTCTCAAGAAGTGTTTAAACACCCCAAAAAATTATGTAAGCCAAATCCTTTTCAAAAAATAAAATCTCTGCTTTATTTCACTACATGAATACTTCAAGTCCAATCATTCAAATCAGAGAATTATCTTCTGACAGTAAACTCTATCAGTACAACCTTAGCTAGGAAACAGTAGTGGGATTTTTTCTTTTTCTTTTTCTAAATCATCACCAGGCATGGTGTCTTTCAGGGCTGACTTTAAGAGCTCAGCTAAGAAATGTTTTCCACAATCATGTTAACATTCATAACCAAAATTCTGGATCTCTGCTCTTCCCTTGTTTTCAGTTTCCCCAAGAGAAATATATCCTAACATAATTCATATGGAGGTGAAGATGAAGCAAAGGACAGTTTGTTTCTCAAGGACTTCGAGATCATTTGTTTTGTAGGTGCACATTCCCCCTATGAAAGATTCTCTGCTATGTCCAAGAACGCTCTTCCCAAATCAAGAACAAGCAATTCATACTGCAGCCTCCCCAAAAAACAGAGATTTCATCTGTTAAAGTTCATGTAACAGTTTCCCTTGTTTAGGGCAAGTGATTTTCTGAGCAATAAAACTAATTTCCTACAGACTTCTTGTTACATCCTCACACATTTTTCTCATCACAGTAAAACTGGACACTTCTCCATAACCTCCACACATCCCCCAAACTGTGATTATCCACAGTCCCATGTTTCACAACCTTCTCCCCAAATACTTTCAATTCCCTCCAAACCACAGGAACCTCAGGTCTCACTACCTGTTGAGTGGGAAGAAGCACTGATCTGTGACTGGTTCAACTGGTTACTTGTCAAAACAGTCAAAACGTAACTGCCGAGCTTAGATGAGGTAATAATTTGTCTCTCCTTGACCAAACCAATGAAATGAAATGAAACTTATCTGAACTTACTATCATTGAGACATCACTCCCTCCATCAAATCTGGTTAGAGTTGATCATCAGCTTCAGAAATCTGAGCGGAGGACAGATGGATAGATACAGCCATCACATAAGCCTCAGTTCCTCAGGAAACCAGGCTATATATAGCTGATCTCAGAAACTCAGGGAACAAATTGAACTCAAATTAACATAAATACCAACTGGAATGTTAAAAGGTGTTGGCTCTTAAAATAATATCTAAAGAAAATGGTGTCTCAAAGGGTCAAAAATAAAACGATCTATGTAGCAACAGAAGAGCCCTCAGCGACTTACAGACAAGGTCTATGACCAGAAGAGGTTACCGTCTGGAGTGACATCCATGTGGATGAATGGGTAAGATGCATTAAAAGACATGACTGGGCAGGGAAATTTAGCACATCTCCCGCTCATTCTATAGATCATTAGCTTGTCAAGATGGGTACAGAAAACACACAGCTTCCAATTCCCTCTAAAGAAAAGTGGGTACGCTCTTTGTTATCACCACTTCCTAGATTTGCAAAAGGTTTTAAAATTTCTTTCAGCTCAAAATGGTAGAACCTATTGGCTTCAATCATGACAAATTTTGGCGCAGATCCTTCAAAGAGTTATGTACGAGGTTGATTTTATACAAAACCAAAACTTTTCACAGACAAAGTTAATCTCTGAGTTATGGATACCTAATACCAAACATATTTTATGAGAACTGATAATTCTTCATAGTGATGTCTCATGACAAATTAGTACCTCTTACTTCCGAAACATATTCTTTTCATCTCCTGTACTAGGATCATTTCAGAAAAAGTAATTCTATAATGCACATTTTTCAAAACTTTCTTCTCTCCTTTTCTTCCCTTTATCCCAAGAATAAACCAGAAATTTTGATATTTCCCTTTAAAAGCAAATAATAGGCATATTGGTGCAAGTTCAACGAAATAGTAATAAACCTGACTTCCTACCATGATCAATGGGAAATCAGACCCTTAAATGTTTTTTTCTGAGTCCTTCACAGCCAGCCCTCAGACAGATGAACATAAAGCCAAGATACCCATAGGTGTCCTGTCCTAGGCTGGTTAAAAGTTTGTCAGATTTGCGACTTTCTGGATTAAAACATACCACAGCTGATTTCTTGCTCAACAAATGCAGTGTTTCATTCCCAATGAAATTTTTCTTTGTAAAACTCCAATATCTAGATAACCAAGAGTGACAACTGCACCCAAGCAATATCTAATATTATTATCTGAGACTTGATCTAATATTATTATCTGAGACTTGATGGATTCAGAAAACAACATTATGAGGGACTAAAGGGACTTCTATGAAGTATTAAAAGTAGAATTCCCTGAGAATAAATATCCTTTTTCTAATTTTTTGCAGACTCAAGTAAACTGAATGTCAACTTACTATCTAGAAATAATTTTCAAAAGTCAGATGGTGAAAGCAGGATCAACTCATTAACCTCGAGACATCGAAGCACTACAGTACCTTTGTACATAATAAAAAATTACTGCAATAATAATAATACAAGAAATCGTGTCCTGGAGAACTGTAAAACTGAATTCTTCCAAAGAGAACAATTTACAGGGGAAAAGTGAACATATTTTCCAGGAAAAAGAAATAAAGTGACCTGAAACACTATCTACAACAGCTAATACATAGAATACAGCAAAGAAAGTTTGTAACATTGAAGATGATGCTGTAGTAAACATTTAGCCTAAATAACTTCAATACGTGGGAAAATTTTTATTGAACTATAAGCCACAGAAAGATGTTTTGATTTAGTTTACCTTATAGCACACAAGCATTTTCCCACAGGGCTTTTCTGGTGAAAGGAGTGCTGTTCATAACATTCCTGCTATAATCAGAGAATTACAGAATAACTTAGGTTGGATGGAGGCTCTGAAGATCACCTGGTTCAGGCCTCACTGCTCCCCCACTCAAAGCAAGACTAATTTCCAAGTTAGATCCAATTTCAAAGTTTGGCCAGGTTCCTCAGGCCTTCAGACAGAGCTCTGACTATTTCCTCCAAGGACAGAGACTCCACAACCTCTCTGGGCAACCTACTTCAGTGTTTGACTACTCTCACAGCAAAAAAGCATTTTCTTTAAATGCTGCACTGGTGGCTCATGATTGACTTGTCCACCAGAACCCCCAGGTCCTTCTCTGCAGAGCTGCTTTCCAGCAGGTCAGTCCTGGGGCATAGAGTTATTCCTCCCCAAGGGCAGGACTGGACATTTCCCTTTGTTGAACTTTATGAGGTTCCTCTCTGTCCATCTCTCCAGCCTGTCGAGGTCCCTCTGAACGGCCACGCAGCCTTCTGGTTTAACAGCTATTCCTCCCAGTTTTGTACCATCAGCAAACTTGCTGGGAGTGTCCTCGGTCTCATCATCCAGGTCTTTGATAAGTAGGTTAAACAGTATTGGACCCAGTACTGACTTCTGGGGGACATTAAGTGACTGAACTTTGTGTTTCTGACCATAACCTTCTAAGCCTGGCAGCTGAGCCAGTTTCCAGTCCACCTCCCTGTCTGCTCATCTAGCCCATGCTTCATCAGCTTGCCTATGAGGATGTGACGGGAGACAGTCTCAAAAGCCTTATCGAGTCAAGGGTGACAACATCCACTGCTCTCCCCTCCTCTACCCAGCCACTAATTCCATCATAGAAGGCAATCAAGTTGGTTAAGCATGATTTGACTTTTGTAAATCTATGCTGACTGCTGCTGATCACCTTCTTCACGTGCCTGGAAATGGTTTCCAGGATTAGTTGCTCCACCACCTTTCCAGGAACTGAGGTGAAGCTGACCAGCCTGTAGTTCCGTGGGTTCTCCTTTTTGCCCTTTTTGAAGTCTGGAGTGACATTTTCTTTCTTCCAGTCCTCAGGAACCTCTCCTGATTGCTATGACCTTTCAAAGGTGATTGTGAGTGGCCTCGCAATGACATCTGCCAGCTCCCTCAGCACACATGCGTGCATCCTATATGGTCTCATGGACTTATGTATGTCCAATTTGTTTTAAGTATTCCCTAAGCTGATCCTCCTCCACTGAGCACAAGTCTTTCTTGCTACAGAGCTTCTCCCTGGTCTCTAGGGCCCGGGATTCCTCAAGTCAAGTCTTACCAGTAAAGCCTGGTGAGAAGACGACATTCAATACCTCAGCCTTTTCTGTGTCCACTGTGACCAGGACCTCTGCCCCATTCAGCAGCAGACCCATACTTTCTCCAGCCTTACTTTTGCTGCTTACGTACTTGTAGAAGTCATTCTTGTTGCCCTTCACAGCCCTCACCCAATTCAACTCTAGATGGGCTTTAGCTATCCTAACCCCATCCCTGCACGCTCAGACTATCTCCGTCTGTTTCTCCTGGGTCACCTGTTCCTGTTTCCACCTCTTGTACATTTCCTTTTTATGTATCAGTTTAGTCAGGAACTCCTTGTTCATCCATGTGGCCTCCTGTCACCTTTGCTTAATTTCTTGCTTGTTGGGACGGACCATTCTTGAGCTTGGAGAAGGAAATCCTGCTTTCTTCTAAAGAAAATCAATGGGGATCTCATCCTGCAAGCTCAAGAACGGTCCATCCCGATGTGCAGCAAATCAGGCAAAGGTCTTAGCAATCCAAAGACATGAAAATCACAATAGCTGCCTTCTCCTGTACAACTGAATTTTAGAAGTATTTATTCACATTTGGGACCTTATCCAACGACTGTTTAAGGCAAAATCTGTTCTAGGAAAAGGAACTGAGAACTGAACATTCCCTTCTCTCAGTTACTTACTTTGGATTTTGAGGGTGTTTTGCTTTTTGTTTTAAATGCTGCACAGAGTCTTCCTAGAGTGCCCCTATCCATCTGAAAAGCAGGACTGAAAGCAATTGTTCTGAGAAAAGTGAGCTTTAAGTGTAAAGTCTGATCAGCTGAGTCAAGAGCTGAACTGAGAGCTCATGCTTCCAGGTACATACTCCCATGTGGTTCTCTATGCATAAAAAGTCAAGAATAACAATCCCTCATACCACTCAGGTGACACAAAGATATTTTAACTAGCGCTTATGAAACAGTACAGTCAAACTTTTTCCAAAATGGGTGCCCTCCATTCAGAAATTTCAAGGACCTTTGCTCTAGAGTAGTGTAACATTAAGATCTTTCAAAGAGAAGGTAGAAGGTAAAAAAAAAAACAGGCAAAACAAAATACATTTTTTCTAGCTCACAACTCAGACACACAGTTGAGTTACCAAAGCATAACAAAGTAAAACGTGCTAGCTTAAACCTTAGTGAAGCCTCAGTATTTGCACTGTGTTTGTTGCAAACTAGGAAGGTGAACAAGAACATCTGACTTGATGAACTACTTTTGCTGAAAAAATTCAGGAACAGATTCAGGGTCAGGCCAACACCCTTAATGAAAAGGACTGCGCATATTTTAAAAAGCCTGATGCAGAGGAAAGTAGATTAAAATAGTAGCATCATGGGAAAATGTCACGGAAGTTCAATAATAGGTGGTACAAACTTTTAATTTACACCACCACGGATCATCAGCCAGTGCAGATACTCCTTTGATGTAGAAGTGTACCATCTCTGCTCTAACTTACATTGCCAGTAAGGGACTGAAAGGAAAAAAAACTGTCAGAACATAACAGGATTGTTTGTGCTTTATTTATCTAAGAGATACCAGCGTAAACTATTTCTGTATAACCACTAAATCTTTCCCATGTCAACAAGTTCTCCAGTGGATGCAATTCTGAATTTGGTAGAAGTTGGCACCCACTATGTGGGAGGGGAGAAGTCATCTCAGTAACAACTGCTTTCACGGGCAAGAGATAAAAGGATGCTATTACTTTTGAGACTCTTGAAAAGGTAGGGAAGGCACTTGAGAAAGGTGAAGAAATCTTCACGGGAATATTCTGTATGCATTGCAAGTAGAATCCTTCAGTTTCTAATTGTCATATGTGCACTGCCAGGAAGCTCAGGGAAAGTTTAAAAGCTTGAAGAAGAAAAAAGATTTTTATGAACATAAGAACTACCAACACAATTTTTACGTCTTTCCAACTGGATGTTAAACTCTCGAGTTTGGCAAGTCTGAGAATATTTCTGCAAATCCTTTTTTTTTTTTTTTTTTAACTTGTAAGTTGAATAAGCAACAACAAAACCCACGTTTTTTAAATTATTGTGGTTTCCATTTTTTCTTTGCCAGTTTCCTCCCTCCTGCATGCGATTTTGATATTTGAATGGTTTTAATGAATCTTAAGTCCCAATCCCACAGGCTGCTCTGTGAGTGGCTATGCAGAATCTTGCTGGCATCTGCTTGGCCAGAGCAGCTGCAGAGTATGATGTCTCCTTAAACGATACTCAAAGATGAATTTCCTCAGAGGAAAGTTACTAAGTGATTAACACACAGTTAACGGATAAACAGTTGTTCAGGTTTTCTATTTTCTTTCTTATCTTTAAGCAGGGCAAGCCAGCTGAACCTCCAAAAAACAAGCAAACAAAAAAACCCAGCTGCACGGTACGGGCATATTCTAAAGCAAATAAGGGAACTAAATCCTTCAAACAGTATGACAAAGGAAAGTGATGAAAAGCTATACTGTTGAGTGTCCACAGCGAGAGTCTACTATTTTAATCATATAATCCTTATAATCAAAAACTAAGTTTGATCGATCATGACTTTTCTAAGTTAATCTTTAGAGCTGGGAATCCTACACATGGCCTACAATTCACACCAGAGTCAGAAGAAAAATATGGTGGCTTGACTGATACAAGATTTTAATCATTAAGTGTTTTTTTTAATTGGATCCTTCTACTAGACTACGCCCATTGCATGGCTTGGGTTAACACAGTTCAGTTTATGTCAGAGTTTTAGAAGCTGCCAGTTAGTGAGCAGTTACAAGCACATACGAAAACCGTGCCCTGTACGCTTCCAGTTGCAGTGTAATACCCTGAGCTGAATATGTAAAAGTTTCCTTTCCTACAGCATTTAGTTGGCAGGCTCAGTAAACAGGAAATTCAATGCGCTATCGAGTTGCTGACGTTACCAATATGGTGTTTAATGGATACAGCTCACTGAAAGGTTGGCAGGCCTCTGTATAAGAGCTGCCTTACAGTTTGAGCTCTGCTTGTGGTGAAACTAGAGATGTGCAAGCCTTTACATTGTTCTTCTGAACAGTAATGGAATTCCTTCTGCTTCGTGGAGGATAAGATACTGACTAGTATTAGATGGTATTTTCTGTAGAGAGCTTTGAGTCCAAGGTGAATTTACTGTGTCTAATCTTGAAGGCCATTCAAATCACACTAAACATACCATTTACTGGGTTCAAAAGACAAATCTCTCTGAATGTCCATTGCAATACATTTCATTATTACAGCCACCAAGAAGATACACTGGTAAAGAAGCAGAATTTCACTAGACAGTATTGCCCTCCATGCAGCTTCTGAGAGAGTCTCATGGATGAACATCAGTAACTAAGAATATGCAGTTACAACATACCCACTTTCATTTAATAACAACTTTTCATTTTGTCTAATTTTACACATAAGTTAGTAATCTAAGCTTTATAATGTCTGTGTTGAAGGCTGAGAAACTAAAAATTCATGTAACGATGGGAAAACAATGAATAATCAGGTGCAACGTTTTGGTGGCGTGATGTATTAACATTTTGACCAGACACTAGCTACACTGGCGGGCTGAAAATTCTGCATCTAATGTTTGGCAGAAAAAACAACAAAAATTATCGATAATTTCTAATTAGAGTATAGGTTGGTATCAGGCTGAATAAAGATTACATATATATTTTGAAATACTAAGAGCCCTTTCGGATGCCAAGATGCGAGTGCTGCATTTGAGTTTGCACCTTTAAAGCAAATCTTATGGGAAATGACCATACTGGCCTTCAGGCACTATAGTGAGTTCAGCTAATTAATAGGCCAAATTGATTTTTCTTTTTAAAGGACACACGATTTGATTGATTTGTCAGAAAAAAATGACATTGCTGATAGCACTAGCAGCGTGAGACTAACTTTGAGAGAGAAACACAACACAGCAGTGTACTGAAAAGAACAGAGCTTTTCTTACTACTACACTGAATGTTTTTTTACTCAAATGGTATATCTGCTAAACATTTTTCAGAAGTTAGAAGCTCTTCCAAATCACAATGGTAACACAGGAAAAAAGGTTGATGCCAATAACAACAACAAAAGGATTCAGAACTGCTCCATCCACTAAACTGTTGTTTCCTAGAGAGGTGTATTGAAATGTTTATGTAATAGCCACCGAAAAAATTAAGAAAAGCTCCTTCCATCTTGATATTTAATTTACTGATAAGAAACAAAATTACACTTAGCTAGCAAAAAGGAGGCCATTTATCTTTGAATTGGTGTGCAAACAATTAATGGCTTTTTTTTTTCCCAGAGCTGCCCAGGGTCATTCATCAGTTTCATGAACATGCATTTTTTCCCAGTCAGTTTTCCTGTTCCAAAGCATAAGGATTAGCTAGAAAACAAAAAAGAGTAAGAAAGCTTTCACAGTTATCTATTAAAGAATATTTGTATTTGTTTTTTGTATTTACAGAATTCTATCTACAACTGAAGGCTCTAAAACTATAATGTGACACCCCCCCCCAACTCGAGAGCACACATTTGATTAATTGAGAGAAAACCAAGACTGCCTACACTGAATAACCTAATTTTGCTCTGTATATGTTCTATATTGTACTGTATTTCCAGGCAGTGGTTTAGTATGCCCTACATACACTCTCTCATGCAGAAAATCTGAAGATAGATCCTACTGGCATTCCTACAGAGACTAGAAGTCAAAGAGAACCTCAGGAATTACTGAGAATTTATTTATTTATTTATTTAAACTGTTGCATACACTGAGAAGGCACTGCGTTAAATATTATAGCAGAAAGAAAAGATGGCTACAGAAACCTTTAAGACAGTGTAACACTTTGCTGAACCGGCTGTTCAGATTTTAGCCAGGAATGCTTCTGCAGCTTTGCGAGGGGAAGAGGGACAGATGAACTACACACAAGTAAGGAGCTCCTAATGCACTGAATCAGGAGGGGCACACCAGAAGCGCGTTTGCCATTTGATACCACTGATTTGATGGGGGATGGGACTGAAGCCTGCAGTTAGACAACGTGCTGCGGTCCTCTCATTTCCAGCCCCAAATCAGCTTTTTGACCTATGGCTTTCTCCATCCCCTTTACAATATTCTGCCTTACATCTGTCCTCAGCTTTGGTCTCAGCACCATACCTACTATAGCTTTACTGGCTAACTGTGACCCTCCCCGCACACAATGTGACCCCAGGAAAATACAGAGAACAACTTCACTATGCTCAGTTTTTGCAGCTGCGGTCACCAGTAGTAGGTGTGTATCACAGGTGGAAGAGAGCTGAGGGATGCCAAAGTTTGCACCTCTCTATTTAGCATTTTCTGCTTTCTGTTTCTGGTTAAATGTATGCTGGCAGCTACCTTCTGCACCTGCGCTACCACCGCAGGAGCTAAGCCTCAGCATGGGCAGGCAGTTGCTCTTCAGGGAAGAGGAAACTCAGGGAGGCCAAGCCTCAGCGCAGGAATGAGTCACAGGGATTTGCTTGCTCCCTGAAGCATGTACAAATCAAGCCATATCACAATGGATTTCTTTGGCAGCTTTATTTCTCTCCATTGCCACAATGTGTAGAGAGGTACTTACTGAAAATTTAACAGAGTTATTCTTAATAAAATCAGTTTCTTCAAAAGTGATTTGAAGAATCACTTCAAGTGAAGTGATCTTCTCTGTTTGGTGTTATTCTCCATATCATAAGAAAGCACCACCACCATTCCCCAACTGTTCCTGTGGAAATTACTTAATTCAAGAAAGGAATAAACAGGAGTAGGTAAATGACTAACAAAGAGTTTGATTGCATTCCAAACAATAATTTGCAAAAGGAAAGCCAAAATACATTATAAGGTCCTCTAGATCAAATAAAAATCACAGATTTTCTACAAGATCACAGAAAGTCTAATGGGTATTCTCAAACTCCCTTGTACAGCTTTATCCAACATGTACCTAGTACCTATATAGCAGGAAGAAGAAGTCATCCTAGTGTTTCCATATCAAAACAATCATATAGCTTCCTTTCACTTTACCACCTTCAAAATAAAACTGCATGAGTTTTCCTCTTCTTTGTATATTGACTCAAGATAGGAGAGAATATTTTGACTGAGACTGATCTGGGAGACACACATGAAAAGAGATGCTGGCCCTCAGACACAAGGGATTAGAAAGATATTCCTCATGCATATATTAGGCATTAGAGAAAAAGAATTTGTAAAATCAATAGGCTGAAAAAGAAACCAACAGAACTCTTTCTAAAGAAAAACAGACTTCAAGTCCTCCAGCTATGCACATTCTTATTACTAAGAAAGCTGAACTATCTGCATTTATTTAAATTCAATGCTCACACAGTTCTTTGCAAACAAACTATACAACTATTTACTAACACTTTAGAAACTTTTGATTCTAGGCAGCTTGTCATCTTGGGCCGAGTTTAAAGACTATAGCTAGAAGTAATACATCATAAATAATGAATTCTCTTCAAGAGGGAAGCAAAATTAGTGTCAGCACAAACTCTGGAAAAAAGCAACCGGTGTTTCTTGTCCAAAGAACCGAAACCGCCAAATATACCGCTCAGTGTTAGAAAGCCCATCAGTAGTGTCCTCCTAAGACAACCTCTGACGGGTACTCCTTACGGTGCAGAGGTGGATATTTCAGGAGTCACTCCTACCCTCCCCACGCGGGCAAAGCTGCTGTTCAGTTTCCGTGCCCCAACAAGAATGACTAGATACCACAGCTAAGACCAGCATCACAGGAACATGAAGAACCGAGGCTTTACATAATGCTGAAGTGTTTACCAATGGAGCCTTTACTTACCTTTACAATAGTCAAAGTTTGTGGGTTTCTCCAGTTTTCGCTATGCAATTCTGTCAAATTGCACAAAAACAAGTAGAGCATTTAGATAAAAATTCCTTAAATTTTTCACTTTAATTAATCTTCAGTCTCAGTGAAATCCAGTAAAGGAGATCATTACAGACAGAAATTGTATTTTAAGCTAGTTTGCTCTTAAAAGGAGCAATCCAGTCTGAAGAAAATGGATTGAGTAGTTTTGAAGTGCTTGATAGCTAACAGAAGCAAACTTAAATCTTTTTACTTTCTTCACTCAGTGTAAAATGTAGTTCAGCACTAAGCCCATCTCTTCCCTGAGCCAACAACTGTGAATATTCATGGCATTGAAAAAATAGATAAAAAGCACAACCCTGCTGACTTTGAATTTGCAGCTTAGGAACATATAGGTTTTGCAAGTTACCTTACAAAGTCTCTCCTCTCCTTCAAAACAGGTTGTCTAAGATGTTGCCAGGGTAATTTCTAACTTTCTAATTGTTGGTGAGATGGGATCACAGGATAAAAACAGCACAATTTATTAGATTTCACCACTGCCCTCCTAACTTGCTTTATCTTCAGTGAAATTTTATAATGAGTCAGATCTAAAAATTGTACCTGCTATACTTTACTTAGGATATTCTAGTTATTACATATTGTATTCCTTGAGCCGTGCCACGCCTGAAATTATGAACACAAATAGGAGAAACAGAAGTTGAATTTTTAATCATATAACATTATATTTCCCAAATGCATTCACTGAGTTTTCCCATCCTACAGTTGCATTCTGCTAGCTTTTCACATAGAATAGATAGTAAAAGATGTAACCAAAGCCACCTGGTTACATATTCAAATTAATTCAATCCAGATATAAATAGACTCAACATGAACACATGAATTCATGAACTGCTGAGAATTCAGTATCTCAGTTCACTGCTGGGATTAATTTCTTTTCAACAGACTGGTTGTCTAGAGAATACCCATAATGCAGTAAATGAAAACATATGTGTTACTGCCAGCACTGAGAACTCATGAAATTGTAACTGATGGATATTCAAAAAGCAGAAACATGGTGGGAAACCAATGGTTTGGCAGTCACTGGAACAGGGAACAAGAACCACAAAGCTGAAGAGTCCTGTTTACAGCTGTATTTTCCTATCACTTAAAAATGAAATAAATGTTGTTTCATTTGGAGCTTAATCAGCAGGATGTTTCCAGATAGAAATGCTTCAAAAACAGATGATCCAGTTGCAAGAAAAGGGCTGTGTATAAGGCAAAAGAGAGACTTGCATGTCCCCGTATTATGAAAAAAGGATGTATATATCTCTGTGTTTAGAACACAAATATTTTTGTGCACTTTTAAGAACCACAGAAGCAATGTGAGTATTTGATATCACACTAGTAAACAGATATCTCAAAAGAACTAAAACATTAAGGAAATTCAAATATAAGGAGTAAACTAGTCAGGTAGAGGGATACAGAATGGTTTATTAACATTCAACTTTGAATAACTTGTCTGCCATAAGTTGGCAACAGCTGCTAACAGTATCAAATTATATGGATAATTTGTCTTGGGTTTGCATTTTTGGTTCCCTTTCTAAGGCATTTAAGTATGATCTCCATTTCATAAGTCCGTACATACATATTTTTGACAGTCACAGTGCACCTGCCATTCAAGAATTTAGGTCTGTAAATGCCATCAGGTACCAAAGTGGAAAAGAAGAATCCGACAAGAGACAGGGAATGCAAAATAGCCCATTAGTTGCTGATGCCAGCTATGTTTCTGCTTGCGTTAAAAAAGGCAACTACTGACTGTTTTAGTAGTTCAACGTTAACGGGACAAAAATAATCAATGAAGTTAGTTACCCAGCATTTCTGACTTACTAAAATAGTTATTCAGAGTGTTTGCAACAAAAATCTTTGAGCTGCGCTGCTTTGGGCTCTTGGAATAGAACTTCTGCAGCAAAGGGGCACTTACATGGCCTTATGTTCTTGCTAGCTGGGAAAAAAATAACATAAAGGCACATTAAACAGTGGGTCTGAGTAAATGTTATGATTAATCAGAGACTGTTTATTGAATAAAAGCATCCCAAACGAAGGGCACGTGAGATAAACCCAAGCTTAGTAGGATTCCAGGGAACAAAGTCCTAACCAAGCCTAAATATGTTTTTATCAGATGATTTTGCAGATTATGAGGCCTGCTTGCATGGGTTTACACTAATGCTTCCAGATAACTTTAACTGTTAGAAGTGAACGCCAATGCTTAATCTTTGGCAAGGAACAGTGCTGGACAATTCTGTAATTTCTCAGATTAGAGAAAATGGTTATTTTGGGGTTGCTGCACTCAGGTAAGCCCCTAGGAACCACTTCTTTTTCACAGCCCTGGTACAAAACTCTGTGTGACCCCAGCAGTTACATCCCTTCATCTCTTTTCTCTTGAAAATGATGAACAGAAGCAAAGAGAGAACATAGATCATGAATCTGAAAACTAAGCAGGAACTTTCTATTCCCGTCTGTTGCTACTATGTCTAACATTGCTTGTCAGGGTGTTATAGGTGTTTTAGGGCGTGTATAACTAATAACGCCACAATGAAAAGAATTATTTTCAATGTTAACTCATAAGCATTAAAACATATTTTGTAAAAACTGATCTTTTATAATAGCCGGAAAACTGAAAGCTGGTCAATTACCATCATAATCAACGAAACTGAAATCAGTAAATTCCTAAAAGTGTGCTGTTCCATCTCCACGAAAAGAGGCAGTCACCAGTCTTTGCTTCTGCGTATCTTAACCCAACTGAATGCCTATTTCACACAGTTTCCCCTCTTAAGAACATTACCTCTCTTCTTATTTCCATATAAGTCACAACAGGTCTTCCCATGACAGAATATTCACTCACTCTGTAGGAAAAATCTTAGGAGATGGTACAGGGCAGCAAGCACCCTCACAAAGCAGGTTGGCCATGTGCAGTCAAACATAGCTATAATGGCTACATGTAAAGAAAGTGGGTAAGTGGAAGTAATTAAATTGGAAAATATTCTGTAAATTAATTTACCCACAGGTTAAAAGCAGGGGCAATGCCAAGGGGACCATTCATAATGTTATTTTGCTAGTTATAGATGCAAAGAGAAAGACATTCTCCCAGTTCCTCCGAACAGCATAGCTGGATACGCTTTCAACATAAAGGATGGGTGTTAAATATAGACAAGTCTTCAGAGGGAATAAGGAAGAAGAGCTGCTTCCTAGACAGCTATATTTTCTGTTGTTCTCCAAGCATTTCCATGATGGAGTTTAATCTGTAGACATCATCCTAACTCTATGAAAATGAAACCTTGGAATGGCTAAGCTTAGATTAATATAATGTTATATACTAATGCTAACACACACTCTTTCACTCGCTCTTTATACAGTGAATTAATAGTGTTAATCTTTGATTAATATAAAACCAAGCTTTTATTGCTCAGTGATCTGAAATTTGAAATACATTAAATTGTACAAGAGAAATGTGACATAATAATAGCCAGGTTTATTTTACGTATTAAATATACTCTTTTAAACAAACTCACAAATATGAATTTACTGCAAAAGTCTACAGCACGGCTATCTCCCTCTCAGAAACAAATAATAATTTTAATTCCCCTACCCAGTATCAAGCATTTCTTGAGGTCTGATAATTCTTCCTCCCACATGTAAAAGGAAAAAATTTACAAAATAAACTAAGGCCGAGATTTTATCTCTGCTTTTGAGCTTTTCCCATGTGGCTAGCACCAGTTTGAGACAAACTGGTAATGCATTCCTACTCAGTTTCAAGTAGCTGCCCTGTTGTGAGAAAATGCTGCTATACAAAAGAACAGACGGAATTGGGATTCTAGCTTAATTTCCTTTTACGGCTGGAGACATTTGAAGTCTGACAACACACACAGTAAAAAACAGGAGATACACACATTTAGGTGCTCTCAGCCCTCGGATCAGAAGCAAAAATAAGCTATTAAAGCTTTCTATTTCTCTTCCTCCAAGTGACACTGGAGGTATTAAAGAGAAGAGTTAGCCCCCTCCAATATCTGATTCACAAATTCGTGATGGAGTCTTTGCAACGTTTCCTCATCATACATTACATACAGATTTCTCAGTAAGAAAATAGCTTGTCAACAGATTTTGTAACAAAAGAAATGCTAGTTTTCTTGGCAGTAAAACTGAAAAACAACTGTAGATTAAAAGACTGAATACACAACCAATATCCTGCTTAACAGGATAGCAGAGTCTTTATGAGACATTACCTGTTTCTGAGGGAACACAATGCATGTGTTTTGAATATCCCCTCTGCTACCACAAATGTTTTCCTGCAGCTGGGGGTTTCAACCCTTAGGTTTATGTTAACGTAAGATTAGCACTGTGGTGTGTTTTTCCTCCCCTCCTTCACACATACATGGCTTTGAAGCCTCAAGCAGTTGGGAGTCTGAAAACAAGCACAGAAATTCCGTCAAATTGCTAAGAGAAACTTGAGATGTATTCTCTCCCTCTCTTCTGAGCAACTGAAAAAGCACAGTAAATTCCCAGCCCTCCCCTCAACCCTTTCACCCTTTGCCCACAGAGCTGGGAGCTGAAGCAGGCCTGCAAGCTGCAAAATATGTTTGCAGGCAAGGAAGATACAGTACGCTCGACAAAGAATCAGAGTTACTTTGACTATCTCAGTTTGTATCGTCCTATCTATGTTACTCACATAAAGCATTCCCATATTCTTAGTTGTTGACAGCGTGACTACGCTTGCTGCTAATGAAAGTTAAGGGACAATAGCCTTCAGATGGATGGACAGCACAACTCACCCATCTCTGAATAATTCTAACAGCTATTTTGGGGAAGATTTGGTTATTTGCATCAAACAGTACCAGAATAAACTTCAATTTTGTGAAGTGGATAAGCAGACACTAAGATAGGGCTAAAAAACAACCCTTATTACAACAATTTGTAATCCTAAACCACAGCCGTAACCAGTTCATTTAGGGGTCAAAAGTGCTTTTTTAATCAGTGCATTTGATTCACTGTGATTTAGCACACAAATATCAGAGCCTATTTTAATTTTGCCACTTTAGGAGAGGGGAGTAAACTGATAGGAGCAACCAAGTTGCTTCCCAAACCTCCACAAGGGATCATAAAAAACAAGGCCGGGGGGGGGGGAGGGGCCAGAAGGAAATCAATTCACAGCAATATTTTCTCCCTGATGAAAACATTGATTCAATCCAGACCACACAGATATTCAGTCTTCTTCATAAGTGGCACATTGGGTCTTGGACATGGAGGTTTAGTACAATTACGTATTCATACAGATTACTAAATAATCGGAATACAAAATATTTGTAATGCTTGAACCTCTACGAAATACTTGTTTCAAATACCTTTGGAGCACACAAAACTGTCACCAAAAATCCATATGGGACTGTGAATTTATCTTTGAAGCCCTTGTCTTTGATGCTTTTGTCTTCAGCACTTTTGAAAAACCTGGGAGAAGGTCTATTCTAAAATAAAGAAGAGGTCACTGAACAGCATCTGTAAACACAGAACCCAGATTTGGTCTGTCCTTTGAGTCTATAAGCCAGCAGGATTCCTTCCCTACATTACAGAGAACATCTTTTCCTGGAGTGCTAACTTAAGTGCCTAAATGAGGAGCTTCAATTTACTTCTCAGTGGAGCATCCACACAGCAGTTCACGGGCCAGTTCATTCAGTGAAGGCATATAGGGCAGAACAGGCTGTAAAACAATGAGCTAAGGCTTGGTTTCATTCAGGTGCCTGTAGTTCAGCACATTTGTTCACCCACCCCCAAAATATATACCTATTTCTGCGCTAATTGGTTGAGGAGGGAAAATCCCTTACAGCTGTTTTCACCAGCTTACTTTTTTGAAATCGATGATTGACTGGATAGTAGCTCACGTTGTTTTAAAACTCGGCATAATGAAATGGTGAGCACAGTTCTAGCACTCTCTCTTTTCTGAGCTTGCCAATTATAATGTGAATTTTTTTTTCTCAATTATTTTTCATCGTAACGCACGCTGCCATCTTGGCCTGAAGTGCGCTCGCTAGGAGAAAAAAGGACATTAAAATCATCACCAAACTCTTGATTTTATAGAGCTGTCATATCACTATTTTAAATAGTGAGACACCACCACTTTGCATGCTGTTTCAAGCAAGACAAATCCTGGGTTAACAATTTTACTTGTCTGCAATGTCTGAGCAAGCATATTCTTAAGCTATCACAAGCCACCCAGGCCTTTGGCTTTCCAGTCGGTGGCCAGGGAAGACTTAAAATGTGTGCTCTGTGTGTGCGTGTCTGTTTTGTTTGGTTGTTGGGGTTTTTTTTTGTTAATAGCCCACCTAATTAAAATATTGCAAGAGTCTGTGTCTTCCCTCTTCCCCAGCGAGCTCAACAGGCATCCTGCCAACTTCTCCTTTCGGGTTGTGAGGGAGAATAAGAACATCCTGCTGCAGCAGCCAGCTGGCTACCTTCTCCTGTCAAAGACTTAATATACTTCCACAAACTATTCAGCTGTTGCTGGATGAGAGACAGAGCACTCTGTAGTGCCTCCTTCAAACAGTTCTCTCTCTTTACTAGCATAGACTAAAAGGATGCAAGAACCATATGCAAAAGAACAGGAATGAGGATAACAACATAGCCTTCATTCTCTGGATAATCAAAAGTCACCTAATTCATCCTAACCTTCAAGCTAAGCATTTTCCATCAGGACAAAGGCTCATGGGACAGAAGTTCATGAAAACCTGAAAAACCTTCAAGCTAATTACAAATGTTGTTGACTTCTCATCATGCTTAGCTCAAGGTTGGCTCCATAAAAGCTTTTTTGTACCAAAGGTGAAAATGTTCCCACTCTTTAAAAGAATGCATTAAAAAAATCCATTATGTTTTTAAACAAGAACATTTCCTTGCAAAGTCTCTATCTGAAATACTACATCGCCGAGAAAGTGAAAATGAAAGCACAGAAGCAGGACCAGCATTGCCAATTCTTAATTTTATTTTTGCCACGTATCACAAATTCAGTCAGGACTGCAACTTCCCTTGCCACAGCAGCAAGAAGCTTACTGTTTTGGTAATTTCCCAGCCAGATGCTGGGAGACTTACTCCAACTGCTTTCCTCACTTGCCTTCTGGAGAAAGCAGCCGAGCCAGGCAGAGCCTTCCTTTCTCTCCTCTGCAAAGGTCAGCATTCTCACAGTGCAAGTAATGCTCCGCATTACACAGCGGCTCTTCTCTACTGCCTTCCTTGGGGCAGGAGCCTGGGAGAGGACAAGCTTGAAGACTGGGGCAGCACAGAGGGGCAATGGGCAGAAACGAAGCCACAAGACAAATCTGCTCCATCAACTAGGGCACACAGTTCTCTAGAGTTGTAAAAAATTCTCCTATCTTTCTCTACTCTGAGAACTCAAAACATTCAAGCGCCTTTATCTGCTTTTCTTTTTAACTCTTCTTTTTTCTTTCTTTCTCTTTTTTTTAAACATCTGGAGCTTGCAGTGCTTAAATGTGTGGAGCTGGCTTAATGTGATTTGCATCAGCTTAGTTTTAGGTTTAACATTTAGGCTTAGTTTCAAAAGTCAAGTGACCATTGTTTTGAGACATCTGTAACTGTTTCTGCTGATTTGGTTATTTCAGGTATTTTTATTGAAGTCTAAACTCTAATATATTATACAATGTTACAATCTGTATTCAGTAGGTTATTTAAAAGATGTTTCTCTTGATGCCTATGTTAAAACTGCCAAAAATAAAATTAAGAGATCAGTCCCTTTCTGCCATTACATAGAACATGAAGGAAAAGGAACAGAATGTTATGCTATGGCTGCACATACAATTTTATTGTGTATCCTATACACAACTGTGCTTTAGCATTAAAAAGTTTTAGTTCAAATCAATCATATTAATTTAACAGATTTGCAGTAATTTCTATGAGCTACATCAGCTCTATACTATGTGTAAGCCTCTTACAGGAGGCAGTTAAACACAGGGAATGGGTGAGAGATTCTGTCTCCAGCTCTGACACTGACTGCTCTGAGCAGTCACAGCTATTTTATAGATCTGTCCCTTTATGCGACTATGTCATGCTGCGATACTTAAGGCACTAATGCTTCAGACCACCAACATAGTGTTTGAAAAAAACAAAACAAAAACCACAACTCAAAGTTTTGGTTTTATGCAAGTCCAGATCAATTCTTTCCTCTTCCTCTTAATTTGCTTGCTTATATATTCACATCCTATACCTCTGCAGCTTCAGATGCCCCTTTTTCCCAGCTCTCCTTTTTCTCCATCACACTTTGGCCTGCATTTTATCTGTCACTAAAGCAGAGTTACCCATCCATAAACAGACCCATCTTCTTCACGTACCACTGAGATTATCATTCACTGAAACATCATCATCCCCAATAACAGTAATTTCATCTTTTTTTGTGATGGACTTTCAATAGAGCAGTTCAAAACTTATAAAATAAAGGGAACAACTAATGAAATTAGTAGATCAGTCTTAGAGCAGGTAAAAGAAGGTGCTCCTATGCACAATGGGTAACAAACTGCTAGAACCTGCTGCCACAGAAGATTGTGGAACTAGAAAGTATCAGCAGGTTCAAAAGGGATTAGAGAAAAATCACAGACAACAGGCCTGCACAGGAATACTAACTGGCAGGGAGGTACCTACTGACATCCCTAATACAGCATTTTTGGATGCTGGGGGATAACGACAGAATGGCAGAGGGACAAAGTCACATTGCCAGTGTGCGAGACAAATACTGGGCCAGGTGGACCACCAGTCTGACTTGGTGGGGCATTCATGTTCTTACGAGATAAAATTATCAGGGAAGGACAGGGTATACAAAACAACATAAGAAAATGAAGTTCATGTTTGCCATCTGCCAGGCTAAAAGAGTTGCCACATCTCCAGCCATATCCCAGGGCTATCCTTACAGTTGTAAATAAAAGAGGATGAGGGAGCAGCCTCTACCACAAAGGCCAGAAAGGCATATACTGACTTGCACTCAGGGCTAGTCCTCACTAAACCAGATTCACCTCAAGAGACCTCACTGGAACAGCCTAAAACACAGCTAGAGACCCAGCTAACAACTAAGCATGGGAAAAAAAAAAAAAAAATCACAGATCAGGCACTCGAGCCCACTCCCCACTCCTCTTAGCCTACTCTGAGACAGGAGCCTGAAACCCAAGGCAAAGGCTTTCCTTTACGGAGGAGGCTTCATCTGTTACTACAGTGTTAATTAGGGCAGCTGCTGATTGAGTCTTCAGGGCCCAAATATAGTGTGCTGTTGTGACAAAAATCAAAAAGAATATAACGTTTTTTGTGCCGATTACTGGAGCCATATACATACCTAAGCCCTTTAGTCTCTAAAGCAGTGGTTTCCAATCCACAGCAACAAATGCCCAGGAACCCATGGACCACTCATCAGTACATATACCTACCTCATCAGTAGGGTGCAGCCTTCATGTGCAGGACCTTTCCAAAGAAAGCTGCACCACACCGGGAAGCCTTTGGGGACCTTCTAAATACCCCCAAATGAAAAAAAACAGTAGTTTGCAACAAAGTCTGTTCAGCTGAGAAATCTCAATGTGAGGATCTGATGGCTACAAAGGACAAGTTAATTACCCTGGAGTGATCCTAAGATGTTTGCAGGGGGAAAAGGACAAGCTATTTATCTTCTGGAATAATCATAATTCTCAGTCAGACTGGCCACATATTCCCAAAATGAGCATCTCCTGTTAAAGCTCTCTCTCATTTGCAATAAAAATTTTAATGTTAATACATAGTCTATCAAGAGATTCAAAAGTATTTACAAGTTTGTGTTAATTTTAGTTATTTAATCCACTCACGAGACCTTAGTGTCAGTGCCCAATTACAATGACATTCAAAATAGCATATGAACACCAAAATTACCATTTTAAAGATCATTTTTATTTTCTCGGTTTTCATTACTTTCAAAATTCTATCTGGCCGAGTTGTAGACATGTGCTCTTCCCTGTAATGAAAAGTAAGCAGTATAGATCCAAAGTGCTCTGCAGAGAAGTGACCTTTCCACCAAAAGGCATGTACCTGTTCAAAAGATATTTATTTCATGGAACAGCTATAAAAAGAAATGGCAATAGCTAGGTTCTGCTTATTTTAGAGAAAGAAAAAGATTAACCGTTCCTAATTCTGTTTCTTTAATAGAATCTAACTATATATAAAAAACAATATAATTGACCTATATAAGGTCAATCTAACCGACTGAGCTTACATAAAAAGATGAAAAACCTTGCTCTTCTGCATTTGGTATGAAACCACAAGTTTTTCATGGGAGTTTCAGTGATTTTATTTATTTAAGAAGCTGCAGTTATGAAGTCTCCACTGTTCACAAAGTCTGCTCTCCTGCATCTTGATGTTCCTACCTAGCTCTTTGAGACTGTCAAAATCATTAAGTAAAACATGTTGTGACATAATCAGCAATTCTGACTAGGTGTCATTTTCCCCCCCACTTAAGTTTTATTTTTAGAAGCTTCCATAGTCTTTCAAACCACACATACATAAAGTCAATCTTTGACATGAAGTAAAAAGTTAAAAAGAAAACCTGAAGGTTTGACAACCTCTAGGTGCAGAACACAAGCAAGCTTATGACGTCTCATATTTATAAAATGATTACTACCTAGTCTCTTTTATCAGCACACAGATGTGGCTGTAAACACCTGTTTGCCAAACAGAAACCTGAAACCTTTTACCTCAAGCGTCGCCAGCCACATACTTCTTGAAAGTGATGGATCTTCAACTGATATCTCTGAACTTCAACTAAGCCTCTCAAGAAAAAACCATCAATGAACCAAACCCCAAACCACAAAAACCATAAAACATTCTTGTCCTGAATCCTTACAGTTAATATTTCTGAAACATTTTCTTACGGACCTCGAGCAACTTACTCTTAGCTGGCCCTGCCTTGAGCGAATGGTTGAGCCAGATTACCTCCAGGGGTCCCTTCCAACCTATATCATTCTATGGGTCCATGGGAGTGAGTGTCCAAGTGTTTCGTAAATGCATTTTCTTTTGCTAGGGCTCAGCGTTTGTTGTTGGGTGCAGCGGTGTTTCTGAATTACTCCGGAACACTTAAGAGCATAAAACACTTTGCTATGTTTATTTCTGGTTGGACTGTGAATCCAACACCAGAACAGAAACTATTTGAAAAGTTTCTTTGATAATTCCTGTAAGAATTCTTTTTATCTAAGTTTTGACATAGCATTCTCTTTCATACAGCATTAAAATAATAAGCTTTCTTATTTTTGCCAAACAGAAGTCAAATCCCTTCTGTTTCAATGCTGTTCACTAAAACTGTGATATCTGAGATTAATTACAATAGGTAACACTCCCTGAGGAGACCCCTGCATCATACTGTCTCATATGTTATCATATGTAACCTAGCTTACTTCCACTAACTCCAGCACACCTAAGAATTTATAGTCTGAGGATCTAGTTCATTCATGTCAGTAAGAGAAAAAGGAAGGTGTTCTCCTAACTTACAGTTATTTGAGAACCAATATAGGCTTTTTTGTCAAAACCTGCTTGTAAGAGACTAGAAAGATCTCTGTAACAAAGTATTATGAAGAACTACATAATGTGTCCATTTAGAAGATCTAAAAAAGGATATTTTCTAAGAAAAGAAAGAACTGAGAAGATGGACGTTAGCTAACAGAAGGGAATTAAACTGAGCATCTGCACCAAGCAATGAAGCACTGAAATGTGAAGAGTCTTTAAGAGCAAAAGATGTCCCGCTCAAGGCATGAAGAACTAGCCTCTGCATACTAAGCAATCTCTGCACACAAATACCATCCACCTTCTTCTAAATTGAGATTATTACAAAGTGAATTCAGTGAGAACCATATGAAGATGTTTATGGCAGGAGAACAGGACCAGAATTACAAAAGCCAGGCAAACTGAAGAGAGAAGAAGAAAGGACGCCAGGATCAATCAAAAAAATAGATGAGAAGGTAACACCGAAAGGAATAAGGAGAATAACTGTCTGCTGCTTTGCTCTGCATGAATATTTGCATCTGCCAACAGGCCATCAAGAAACAAATTGGCACTAAGTCATAACTTACCATTTGCTATTTATATTCTGGCAGCATTATGTTTGTGCAATTTCTATCAGTCAGAGCCTCCTCTTGGGGGAGGGGGTAAGAACAGGAGATACTGTAATCCACTTCTGCTGTTGCTGTTTGTATTTACTGAGTTATCTGGTGCTTGATGTGTGCCTGACATTTTATTCCAAAACTGACATATTTATCCAAGAATGATTTTAACACACTGGCCTTATTCAAATCCATACGAAGAGTTTGGCAGGCATTTTCAGCTGTTTTACATGCCACTGCATAAATCACATGAAAGGCAACAGTTAACTGTGCATGCGTGCAGCAATCACAGCCATGTCAAGGCACTGCAGTGCAGACAGATGCATACAGGTAAGCATCCACTCCTAAGTCTTCCTGGGAACTGATGGAGCCCCTTCAGATTGCACCACAAAGGACTGCACAAAGGGATACTGCCTTGACAACCTCAGCCTAGCTGCAATTTTTTGGCATTTAAATTGGTCAGATTACACTTTGAAAGCATAAGTTACTTTAGGTAAATTTTGGATAGCATCCTGCTCACAGAGTTTGGGTATGCATGATAGTTGACTATCCTATTGCAGCAAGGGCCCCTACTTTGGCGGTGTTATAGCCTTTATTAGTACTTGTAGTGCAGTGTCTTGATATTGTGCTAGCTGGTTGTAGCTGCACTGGTGAAAAAAAGAAAGCTTTTTAAGTCAGGGTTGCCCCTGTGAGCTGGCTTGCTACGGGGTGAGACAGGCATCAAAGCCATAGCAGCAGAGGGGGTGAGAATGCCACCTCCAGTAACCGCTAAGGCTATGGCTCCACCAGCTGAGCAACCCAGGTGTCCCACAGCAGCAGGGAGAAAGAGAGGGTTTGTGCAAAACGCAAGGTTTGAAGAAAGAAAGAGAGAGCACAGATGATAACCCCTGACACAGAGAGGAAAATGAATGCCAGTGTAAAAAGAGAAAGTGAACATCCCAAGCAAAAAGGCAAAGCAAGAAACAAATAGTAGATAAAGACACCTGAAGAGACAGGCATTTTAACAGACTGTGTTATCACCAGGCATAAACTGCTAACACGTGACCATATTCCACCCAGAACGAACTGAACACGAAATGAATGGAGAGTTTATAAAGTATTGCTGTTTTATTCCATATTGCTTAAGCCTTTGTTTAAATGGACAGCTTTCTATTCTGCACAAAATAATGGAGGGAAGCAACTGCAAAGGGATTCCACAATAAAGGTTCCTTCATCTCTCACACAGATGACAGAACAAGACACAGGGAGATATGCTTTCACTTGAAATTTAAGTTACCGAAATTCACAGTGCTCCAAAAGGCCATTCATCACCCTGCGATATCATCAGACCAATGGTCCTTGTCATCTGAGCCCAAGTTTTCTGATCTTTGTGCTCCTGCGCCAAAGCCTGAGCAAAGTAGAGTGTGCTTTCACAAGCTCATATCAGACCTCAGGTGTGTGCTCTTGGAAAATCTTCACTCTTACACTGTGGTTCTTTTAGCTGTAAACACCACACACTTAGTTAAGCACCTCGTACTCAGCTGCACCTCTGGTGGAAGAAGGCAGCTTATTTTCTCCTAAAAGCTTATCTTACTCATTCATTATGCCCTTCCAGATCATACAGCGAGACGCAGACACAACTGTTTTCATACTGCGCTGAAGGAGAGAAACTTAAGCTTGACTACTCTGTGTTGACAAAGAATGGACTTAAGCAAAGCATGGCACCACGTGCACTGTTGCAGCACAGCACTAATAGGCACTGTTCCTTCCTCCAAAGCACGTTTTCTCTCACAACTCCCCTGTTACAACTAGGGGAGAGAAAAGAAGCAACTACTGCAGGTACAATTTACCCACTCCAGCACATCTGGGCTAGACAGCATAGCTGGCCAGCTACAGGGTGCAGGAAAGATTCATATACCACTTCCTATGGTTGGGAACTAAAAGGAAACAAAGGAATTCCTGCGCCACAAGTTAGGTGCCTAGATGATATATGAAGTCTAAGCTATTGCCCTATGTTCCCTTTACAGGGCTATACAAGCATCTCTAAAGAGCAATTAATCTCATCCCAAAATACATGTTCAAGACAGGTGTGATGAACAGCCTGCTGAAGGTACCATCTTTTACCAGTTACTATAAAGGAAACTGAGTAAGGCTCTGACATCTAGTTTTAAAAATCTTTACAGCCAGAAGAGATGAATTTCACTCTTGGGGGGAAGGAAGCAAGCTGAAAACTGACAGTTCAGCTCCTCTCTTTCCTCTGACCAGAGTTAGAACATCCCTCCCATTCTCCCTGCAACAGAAAAAGTAGCCTTTGCTCCATCAATCTCCACTTTCTCAACTAATTCCCTACTCACTCATGCACACACTTTGAAGAGAAGAAAGAGTAAGGGTAACACACCTGTGCCACTACTCCCTGAACAGCTGCCACCTCCCCACACAGTACCAAGGGAAACACGTTGTAGGTAGGGAGGGAGCCCCTGCTCCCCTCAATAGAGCATCAATCCAGCTCCTCATCCTCACCAGGATCGTGCAACACCAACTTACCAGGAACAGACATGGTTACTAAAATTAAGACCACACTTTCACTGGCCCATTAAGCTAGCTCAACAGAGCCAAGATATGCTTCCACATTGCCTCTTCATCCAAGGCTGCTTTTTCCTGGACCAGCACTGTACTTGACTATGTGCTGGCTCAAGCATCGGTGCATCACTTGGCTAGTCAGCTGAATCAGTGAGGTAAAAAGGCATTATCTGAGAAGTTTTCCCTCATTATAAGGCATGGTTAACTCATTCAAGAAAATTACATTTATTTCTCAGTTATCTTCAAATAATTCCGTCCAGTCTGAAAACAGACTGAATCTGTTGGCACTTACAAATACATTCCCTCTTAAGTTCACTTCACAAAATATCCTAATTAAAAAAAAAAAAAAGGCAGTGTAAACAGGCAGATGCCTCAGGTTACAAAGGTCTGCTTGTGGATTGTCTTTCCTTCCATTTTGAAATCATAAACATTAATTTATTAACACAAATAATTAAAATCCCCTCACTTTCAAAAAGGATATTCTAATCATCTTTCCAAAAAAAATCCAAGTTTATTGGGCATCTACTGAGAATCTTCTGCTGGGAATTGTAACTCTTGTGTTTCAGAACTATTGAAAAAAAAAAAACCTTATATGTTTTTCTTCTTGTAATTTCAAAAGATCCAGCAGGGTTGCTGTGACAATTAGTGAATATTTAAAAGCTTGATATTCATTGGAAATATCCTGACAGTGATGGCCAAATAATTCAGGGCATGAGAAAAGAAGAAAGCCTCAGACTAATGAATAACTGACATTTGACCTGCTGTTCATTTCCTAAGCTGGAAGCAAGTGCAACTCATATGCCTTCTTAGCCAGCTTCAGCTGTTATAAAACACTGTTTCATGTTTCTGTATTGCCTTATTGTCTAATGTCTTAAACAAAAAAAGTCTTCTCCACTGAAACTTCAATGGTTATAATATGCGTATTGATGAGAGGGGTGAATACCTAGGATAAAGCAATTACCATAACCCATAAGTTTTACAGAAAATAATGTTTTCCCTGTAACTTTTTAAAAAAATTGTGGCTAGAAATTTTGTATTTGATAGAATAACAAGGCCTGTGCAAGGTGGAAGCAGAGATAGGTAACCTAGGAGAAATACAGGGAGGTTATCTGAATATGCAGGGATGGGGCTAGGAAGGCAGCCCATCTGGAGTTTAACCCGGTGAGGGATATCAAGGACAGCAAGAAGGGCTTCTGTTAAGCACATCCGTAGCAAAAGGAAGACCAGGGGAAACGTGAGTCCACTGCTGAATGGGGCACGGCCCTGGTGACAAAGGACACGGAAAAGGCTCCGATACTGAATGCCTTCTTACCCTCAGCCTCTTCTGGTAAGACTGAGGCCTCAAGAGTCTCAGGCCACAGAGATCAGGGAGAAAGGAAGACTTTCCCTTGGCGGAGGACCACTCGGTTAGGGATCGCTTAAGCAAACCGGACATATACAAGTGCACGGGCCCTGATGGGATGCACCCAGGAGTGCTGAGGGAGCTGGCCGATGTCGTTGGAAAGCCACTCACAATCATCTTGGAAAGGTCATGGCAATTGGGAGAGGTTCCTGAGGACTGGAAGAAAGCAAATGTCACTCAGCAGCAGCAAAGACTGCTTCAAGAGGACAAGAAGGTGGGACCCAGGTAGCTACAGGCCAGTCAGCCTCATCTCCATCCCTGGAAAACTGATGGAACAGCTCATCCTGGAGGCCATCTCCAAGTACACGAAGCATAAGAAGGTGATCAGCATGGAGTCACAAAGGGGAAATCATGCTTAACCAACCTGATTGCCTTCTATGATGGAATGACTGGCTGGGTAGATGAGGGGAGAGCAGTGGATGTTGTCTCCCTGGCCTTCAGCAAGGCTTTGGACACTGTCTGCCATCACATCCTCATAGGCATGCTGATGAAGTATGGGCTAGATGAATAGACAGTGACTGAAAACTGGCTCAGCTGTCAGGCTGTGATCAGTGGCACAAAGTCTGGCTGGAGGCCTGTAGCTAGCAGCATCCCCCAGGGGTCAATACTAGGTCCAATTCCGTCCAACTTATTTGTCAATGACCTGGATGAAGGGACAGAGTGCACCCTCAGCAAGTTTACTGATGATACGAAACTGGGAGGAGTGGCTGACACACCAGAAGACTGTGCTGCCCTTCAGAGGGACCTGGACAGGCCGGAGAGCTGGGCGGAGAGGAACCTCATGAAATTCAAAGGCAAGTGCAGGGTCCTGCACCTAGGGAGGAATAATCCCATGCAGCAGGACAGGCTGGGGGTTGACCTGCTGGAAAGTAGCTCTGCCGAGAAGGACCTGGGAGTGCTGGTGGACAACAAGTTAAGCATGAGCCAGCAGTGTGGCCTTGTGGCCAAGGAGGCCAGTGGTATCCTGGGGTGCATGAGGCAGAGTGTTGCTAGCAGGTGGAGGGAGGTGATCCTGCCCCTCTCCTCAGCCCTGGGGAGGCCTCATCTGGATTACTGGGTGCAGTTGTGGGCTCCCCAGTACAAGAGAGACATGGCGCTCCTGGAGAGAGTCCAGTGAAGGGCTACTAAGATGAGGAAGGGAGCGGAGCACCTCTTGTATAAGGAAAGGCTGAGAAAGCTAGGACTGTTTAGCCTGGAGAAGGAAAGTCTGAGGGGGGAATCTTATGAATGTGTGTAAATATCTGAGTGGAGGGTGTAAAGAGGACAGGGCCACACTCTTTTCATTGGTGCCCCAGTGACAGGACAAGAGGCAACGGGCACAAACTGAAACATGGGAAGTTCTGTCTGAACATGAGTTAAAAATCGAATAGGTTGCCCAGAGAGGTGGTAGAATCCTTGGAGAGGTTCAAAAGCCATCTGGACAGGGTCCTAGGCAACGTGTTCTAGGTGACCCTGCTGGGGCAGGGACGTTGAACTAGATCATCTTTAAAGGTCGCTGCCAACCTTAACCGTTCTGTGATTCTGTGAAGTTTATAAGAAAGCACATGCAGCTGTTATAAAAACAGGGGCAGCGCAAAAAGCTGCAGACAGATTTTTCTGAAAATTCTGCATGCCTTCATAATAAAGAGTTTGACCTTCATCAAAAGCAGAAATAGAGAGACCTTCAGTGTCACCTTTCTGCATAACTTAGATGAAAAAGGAAGACATTCAAAGTGCAAAGTGCTATGGCAGTATTTCTCCAGTGTGTAGAAGTTTCACCTTGGCCCTTGATGAAACCCCAATTTATACCCTTCCAAAGAATCTATTCTTCAGCACCTTGCCCAAGAAGAATTTGATAGGGCTTAAATTCTCATGACCTAAGGGTATCTACTGTACACAAGTACACAATGAAGCTCTTAGGCCTGAGTACAGAAGTCCAGAAACATTGATCTTACTGGTGTAAAGAAGAAATTACACCATTTGGCAGTAGGAGGCTTATTTGTGATTTTATCTAGGAGAGCTAAGAAGTTATTTCTGGGACTTTGCCAAAGGTCTGATCTACACTTAAAGCCCTGTCAATATAGTTATAAATGTCAAGGATGAGATTTCCTTTCATACCCCCAAGCCAGCATACACACGCTGCCTATGTGACCTTTGTTTTTAAGGATTAAGACTTTTCAGTATTAAGCTTTTTCTTGCAAACTTCCATTGGCCTGAAGTTTGCAGGGGATAAGTACTCTCAATAACAGGCAACTCACCCCCACAGGGAATATGAACCACCAGTATAGCTACATAAACAAACCGGAAAAAAAAAAAAAAAAAAAAAACAAACGAAACCTCTCCCCCCCGCCAATCCCAGCCCTAAGAAATAGCCAAAGCAGGATTATAAGGCCCTTTTTTCTGAAAATTCTGGACATCAGGTACCAAAATTCCCTGCAGATGCACTGCATCTGAACTCCCAGAGAATAAAAATACTTGTATACTAACACCATTTGTTCCTTACACTTAGATAAGCTAAACATGAGGTTGAGGAAGCCTTTCTCTTCTGAGAGGAAAGCAAACAGAAGTAAGAAGAGATGTTTACAACTGATGTTTACTATGGATTATACCCTCACCCTGTTTTCTATCAAGAGACTCCTGTTGCTTAAGAAAGCAGGTGTTAATCCCTCAAAGAGGATGACATTTTCCAACCCTGCATATTTCAAAGCTTGAAAGCACTCAGAGAGAAAGAAAGTTTATGTAAGACAGAAAACAGATGTTTAATAAACTTGAGTAATCTGACAGGCAAGCATGTCTGGTCGCTCCGAACAACAGCCACAAAAAGGCAGCAACTCTTTTCTTCCAAAAACAATAAAGAGAATTTTGTGTTGTTTTTCATTAGAGAGACCAGATCCTAACCAAAAGGAGAATCCTCCCCTCCTTTAATATAATTTCATTTCATCTTAGATGCTAATAGCAAATAAAGAACTCTGTTGTTTTATATAGCATCAGTAATGTCATTCCATTCAAATCAGCATCAGCAACTCAGGGAGTAGGATATGGTCAGTGACAGGCATCATGTCAGTCATGGCTAAACCTGGTCTGAGTCACTCAGTCATCACAGCAGACTAATATGAGACTAAATCATGTCTTCCGCATTACCTAGAAAGGTATTCTTTCTGCTGATTCTTTCTGCTTAATAGTAGTTTTAAAGCAGATTATTTCTGGAACTGAAGCAGTTAGAAGAATAAATATAAAAGGCGTAACAGTGTGAACATTAAGGTTTTTTGCACCGGAGTGATCTCTAGTAGACACAATCATAAGCCATTTTCCACTGTTCCTTAAAAACTGTAAAACTGGTTTGGATCTTCAGGAGTGACTGGATTAAAACCTAAGAACACATGTAAATTTTACTGTGTTTTTATGGAATGAACCATAGTCTCTTCAAACTAGTTTAGACTAGAAGAAAGCGAGTAACTGGTAAAAATAAAAATGAGCAAAATACAAGTAGAACTGTACACTCTAGCATCTCTTGTGTAATATACAACATATTTAGCAGTGCTGCGTTTCATAAATCTTATAGCAAAAGTGTCAAATTTTCAAAATGCTTAAGATCTGCCTATATATGATTATCGTTACGTGTACAAATGCAAAAAATTGCTCTTCCTCCTTCACATCAGTCATTATAGCTAAAGCTGTTGTCCCCTCACCTAGAGGAAAGGGACTGTATTTGCCCATTTTACCACATAATCATAATTCAGCTAAACACTGGTTGAAACATGGTGGAATATTTTTCCCCTCTGTAGTCTTCCAGATAACATACCTAATTTTTGCAGCAATCAAACATAGCCAAACTAGAAATTACACTCAGAAGCAAAGACCAAGAGACAAAAACATATTCCAACACTTGCGTGAAAACCATCCATAAAGCAAACAACATGGCCAAGAGCTTCAAGCCCTGAACAACTGATTATTAACTTGTAACTCATGGCCTGGTTTTCAGGCACTGACTACCTGTAAGTTTCGCCTAAGTCCATTCTTTTCTGAGGATTTAGGACAGAATCAAACTAAATTCAGTACAGAAATACAGTACTAAAAAGCTGAATAACTTTAAAGGGGGAATGCTATTCCAAATAATTTATTTTATCAATAGAGACTGTACAAAAACATGCTCGAAAAGATGACTGACAAAATTTATTTCTCCTTTCATGTTAAGGACACTAAATACAAAATTAAAATGTTGACCTTTACTAAAATATTACTGTGATGATCTGTTAATCTTTTTTTGAAAGAAGCAGTACCTACCTTCCCCTCAAACATCTGCATTTGCTTGGAAAAAGTCATGCAGCTAGCTAACTGGGCTGGCAATCCACACTAGATGCATATTAATGATCCAGGATTATGTATTCAAGCTTTTATTGGCTTTCTAGAATGTTGAAATTTTTGGACATTCTGCAATGAAATATCAGCTGTTAACAGCAAGCAAAATATGAAAGTTTTCTTATGCACCCTTTCTTTTGCAATATTGCATCTGCAAAGATTGATGAAAAGGCTTTCATTGTGGGCTTCTGTTTTTCAAGTCTCCTACAGAAACTGACTCCATATACCTAGTGCTTTCTTTAGCAAAAAAAAGTCATTTACAGGTCCACGTGAAGCTATGTGGATTCCCCCGCCCCCCGTCTTCTTTTAATTTGCTTGTGAGAAGCTAATGTAATGAGCTGGAAATGGTACGCTTATATAGCATCAGAACACTAGTACCAAGAGCTGGTCAGTAAAGAGTAAGTTTCTTTCAGAAGAACCAATGACACTGAAGTTATTTTACTTTTAAATAGCAGCCCAAAGAACAGAAGCACTGGGGGTGGGATGGAAGTAGGTCATACTTTTCTGCTGTTTTATTGTGTACAGAGAAGACAGAAATCTGAAGGATTGTGTTCTAATAAAAACAGGCCATTTGCATAGGATGAGGAGACGGGGGTTGCCCAAATGCAAGGCCATTGAATCTTGTCTCCTGGAAGAGGAGAGGAAAGTCAAGGAAAACACCACACGGAGTAAGATCCTTTTCCGGTTTTAACTGATTGGTGGGCTGAATCTATAACAAAAGAAATTCTAGGAACAGCAAGAAAGGAGAACTAGATAGATGGATAGTCCCAGCTGTTTCACTTCTTTCCCAAAATTCCAGAAGGAAGAACACCAATACCTTCTTCTATTTTTTACACAGAATTCCAGAGCAAATAAGTGGACATGACTTAAACTTCTTATCTTCCTACAAGAGACAGAATATGCAGTGATAAAACAACTTAAAATCTGGCCCGTGTGCTAACAAAGAAAAAGATGTCCAGCAAAATTCCTGAAACTGTCAGAAACACAACACCTTCTCAGTTTATACTTACAGCATATTTGGAATATTATTTTCATAATCATGGCAGCAGCTAAAATTTTGGAAAGAGTAGTTCAGACCTTTACTCATGGAAAATGCTCTTAATTCTCCACTGAAAAGCAAGTCCATAGATGTGCTTAGGCATATATCTTTAACATCCTCTGTCCACAACCACACTTGCTGCCTAAAATATTTTGCTGAAATGGTGTCACTTTCTTTTTTCTGTGTATACTGCACCAATCTGGCTAAAAACAGCAAGCTTGTAAATGGGAACATGGGTTTTCCAACATGAATAAACATCCCAATTTAGATGTAATAAAAGTTTTTCAGTCTTGTAAAATGGGACTGAAAATGAATGTCTCTTAAAGGAGACAGAAAATGATGGGTATAGCATCATTTGACTACGTATATTTAATTTAAAGATAAAAGGGCTTATGAACCTTCTGCTCTAAGAGACCTGATAATCTAAAAGGTCCTACAAATTACACCAAAAGATCTGATTTTAAATCCAAGTGGACTCTGCTGGAATATATGTAATTATGAAATTAAAGCCTCGGGAAACATTCATATTGAAGTGATCTGAACAGAAAGTTGTTCAAACCAAGGTATTTTCCAAATGTCACTGAAGGTTACAGAACACAGACCAACACGGATATCTTCTAATGCTGAAGCTGGTTAAACTGCTCTTTTCTCAAACTGCCAGAAGCAAAGACAGAGTTTTAACAGTGTATTGCATTCATCTGTTACTCATGTTCACTTCTAAACAACTTCATGAAAGGATCCTGATCTCAAAATAGTTCGTTATAAGTGTTTGTTAAATACGATTATGAACTCGTATAAACTGTGTCATTTCTGAAGAGTTTTAGGATAGTGAAGCAGCACCCAAGAAAAGAAAGTGTCATATCTGGGTTAACAGGGATATTTGTACTACGTATGATAAGCAGTACATGTCTAATTAACATCTAATAGTTTAAACTAGAATAACTTTTTTGGACATCTATGGATATCTGAGGACTCTTAATTATATTCTGCTTGCCTTGCTATAGGTGTTTAATAGGCATTTTGAAGGCCATGAAGTATCATAGATATAAGGTGCATACACATGAGCATTTTTCTTCATGACAATTCAGTTTACAAATACCTGTCTAGAGAACTTTCTAATACAAGAAATTCTGAAGCTGAACAAATAGGACTAGTTGGGTAACAAAGTGCAGCAGAGAGCAGACCAAAAAAGCATAAACAACTTGCAGACAGGTTAAAAAAAAAAAAATCATGTTTTGATAAGGTAGCCATTTTCCTAATCAGAATTTCTTCATCTTTAATATATGGATAACATTTTATCACAGACCATAAGTACTTTTATAGAGTGCTATACCCAGAAGATCTATTTACCTCATTGGTAAATCCCCGCGTCACAGAAGGAAAAATTGAGCCAAAGAAGGCATGGAAGTTACCATGGCTACCTAAAATGCTAGTAACAAAGGATGAATGCGAACTCAGGTTTCCAGTTTCCTATTCACTGAACCCTGAGAACTTTGAAAAACATACGTTCCAATATGCTTCCATAACAGCAACACTGTTTAAGAACCTTACACGTTAATTACTTAAGTACGACATGTTAAAGTCATTAGTGGTTACTAGCTGTTAGATAGTATAAGAGAGAGTTGGTCTTCAAACCAAAACTAATTCAGACTAATTCTTTTGATCACACACACAAAAGCAGCAGTAATTCTACTCCCTTACTTGGCAAGTACAAACCAACATTAATTTCAATGGGAACGGAGTGTATAAAGAAACTTCAGATGGGATTGCTTTGATTCTTTCCTTGCACTCAATGCGTGTGCAAGCGATTGGTGTCTGTAAGAGTGATATAAATTAGCAAAAACTTTGATGATTTCAAGTCAACATTCTAAGGACTTTCCAAGGAAAAAAAAAATTCCTTGTAGAGCCACGGTTTACTGGATCAAGGGCAAAACAGCACCAAGAAAAAAAAAATTGTTTAGAATGTGGGGAAAAAAAATCACTGATATAATATTTGAAGAAAAAACAAAACACAGAAAACCCCCTTTGACTACTTTTGAAGCTATTCAAACAGAAACAAAATAATAACTGTAATTTATAATTCACTACACTGTTCAACATTATTTTATTGCACCATTACATATTTAATGCTGATTGATACAATCATTTTCTTCACAACATGAATTCATTGGCCAGTAAGAATCAGAAATTTGGAATAAAAACAGAATTGGTTTGAAAACACTGAGTTTCAGAAAACCCTGAATAGTCTTCAGCCATCCCAACCTCCACATCCTTACCGGAACGTCAAAAGTTTCTTGTGTATCATCCAGCATCTGGATTTTGATGGAGATGAGTTTTCCTGGAGGTGTCATAGGTGGTTTCTGTCCATGCTCCAAGGTACTGATCCCAGCATTTTCCTGCGCTCCCAACCGGGATCCTGCTGTTGGTCTCTGCTCTGTCTCACCCATGTTTAGAGAAACACGTTTCTTATATCTAGTAAAGGAATAAGGGCAAAAAAAACCCATATCACTTATAAATATGAATTGTTGCACATGAGCATTAGCGTGCATATACCTACAATTGATACAACTGTTAACACAAAGTAATAGGATGAATTTTTTTAAATAAAAAATAAATCATGTAAAGACAGGATACCATGCAAACTCTCTTTTTTTCAAAATAGAGAGGCTAATCACCTGTTGGAGTATGGAAGATTTTGATAGACTGGCTGCAGTACTGCACCATGGGAAAAGAATAATTTTCCTTTTCTCCTGGAAAAGGCAACGAGACCACGTTGGAGGCAGAACATGACAAGAACTCACAGTTCAATGAATTACACTAATTTTGATGTACTTACAAATCAGGCTGTTAGTAGCAAAATCCAGGCCTCCCAGAGAAGGGAGGAAGGGGAGGAGTGCAGCTGAGACAACTCGCCAGTTGTTGACCATCATCCCCTGTCCTGGTCATGTTAGCACTTTCTCTTGCCCCTTCCAGCCTTCTCTACCCCTTTTGCAGCTACTACCTTGTTTAAAGTTCTGTGAAGCCTGCACGCCAAGGGGGAACGAAATGACCCTGTGCAATCTATTATGTGGCCTAAATATTTGTTTCCTAAAGCAAACAAATCCTTGACTCCACCAGTGGATCAAGGGCTGTGAGAACCAACTACTGGGAAGTCTAGAAAAAGCCAGCAGCAGCAGCACTGGTTGGGAAAAGCAAGGCTCCCCAGCACAGACAAATCTGAATTCTCTTTCTGAGTTTTCAAATGAGAAAATCTGATTTTCACATAGCCTGGGAAGTGGGAGGGGAACACCAAGGAACGGCCCCTCCTAACTGCACCAAGGGAACACGACATCTGTGCCAGCTCGCCTGCACAGCTTTCTGAATATGGATGTCTTGTTTGTATCCATGGAAAGTAACCCCAGAAACTAGCTTGCTAGCTTTGTTTCTGTTCAGCTTTTGCACCATGCTATACAACACATTTCTGCTAAAGAAAAATTCTACTCTAAAAAAGGAGCAGAGCTACGTCAGAGATTCAGTGTCATTTCTCATAAGGCATAGTTTTGAATTTTCTTACTGAATTCAAGGATCACTAGTTACACTTGTCAAATGCTACACATCATACCAGAATTTCATTTCACTTTTTTTCCTCCCTCAACCTTTTGACATTCTAGCTGGATTTCTGATAAAGCCTGCTGCTACTGTCTATTTGTCTTCCTTGGTAACTGCATTTCCATTGCCCATGACTTTCATAGGCTGATCAATGACCATTAAAAAAAAAAAAACATGTAACAAACAGAAAGAACAGAAATGTAACTAACAGCAGAACAGAGGTACAAGAAGAATAGTGCCAATCACTGTCTGGCTTTTACTGTGAGGTTAAAATTATTCAGAAGCCTATGGGAAAAATGGAAAGGACGACCTAGCCCACGTATTAGTAAAATGAATTACCAGCTCTATAGTATACTATAACGAACAGTACCATGGAATAAGATACCAACTCTCTCCACAAGGACGGAACGAAAACAATCCTGTTTTCAGCAGAGTATACTCAGCATACTACTTATTACACATGACTCTTCCACTTCCTGACTAATTTGTCCCCACTGATTTACTATTAAACACAGAAAGTGGCTTGGAGAAAAAATTTTTAAAGCACTACTTTGCTTTAAAAAAAAGTTAGTTGAGGAGGAAGAGAATGGAGGGAAAAAAATATATATATATATATCAAGGACCACACACTTCTAAAGGCACTCAAACGTCAACTCAAAAGGCACAAGGGAAGGAGAACAGAAAAAAACCTCAGGCAACCTAGAAGCTTCCCTACAGGACAACAAAGTCGACACAGCTAACAAAGGCAAACTCAAGCTGGTAATTTTTGCAACGAAACAATCCAATACTACCTACCAGGGCTGAAAAGATACCAGATGAAACTTACCCAAGTGCAAGCCAAATATTAACAAGCAGCAAATCCATTTCATAATTATTAATCAATTGGCATTGTAATCCAAAAGGTAAGAGGAATCAATTTAATTAATTGTTTTTAAAGGGTAAAAGTCAATGTAATTAAAGCCTTTTACAAAACAAGAAATGCCAGCAATAAAGCTGCAGTTGGAGGTAGGAATTCCAAGAAGAAAAGAGAAAAAGCTATAGCAAGACTCCAGGCCTATTTAGAAATAAGTCTGATTTTCTTGCATGTGAAGTGCATATGAACATTAAAAAATAATAATGATAACACATGCTCTTGGTATGGAATCACCACCGCACAACAAGGATAATTCAAAAGCAGTTTTATGAGCTCTCCTAAAGTCACCATACCATGCAGTACACCATTCGGGTGTACTGCATACACCCGAAAAATGAAGAAAGGACTTCTACAATAGCTTTATTATTACAGTAGTTTTTGGCTAGGTACACACATTTAAAATGGATGAAGTCTTGTTCTATTTATCAAATCCTAAGTGTAGGAATCGATCCAATGCAGTTCAAGTGATAGCATTACAATAAGGAAGTATTGAAAAGCTTTCTGTAAATGTTCTTCTCAATAAAGGATCTAGTGGTCCATACACACATACGGACAGGCGAATAAACTTAGTGAAACAAGGAAAAAGGCCGAAATTTAGGAACCAAAAAAAATATGGAGGGAAAGTACAAGCCAAACTACTCCACATAGAGAGAGCTAAAGAGATCTTTTTATTAACAGCTAGTAGTATAGAAACTCTTGTAATATACGTATTGAGTCCATTAGTTACATACGCAGACTTCATTTTGGAAGCAGAGATTTAAGAAATACTGGCTACTGTGATCACATGTATCTGCCACTTTCTAAATTAAAAGCAGACTTTTCCTTTTTTAATCTATATATCTCAAGGTATTGGCACGCTGTATTGGACATTATTTAATTTTTTTTTTTCTGTACAACACTAGTCTCACTATGGTGCTTCCATAAAATCAGCACAATATATTTATTTTGCCTTCACCTAAAAGAGGTCTGAAAATTTATTACAATTACGGTCTCTAAATAAAGCATCGCATTAGTCAAGCTTTATACTCTTCTCTAAACCACTTTGATTTAGAAGACCAAAAAGTAAGGTCATAGAATGCAACAAAATCAATATTAAGCAAAACTGGGGGGATTAAGGTACTTAGTGTCCATCTCAACGAGGAGGAGGATCATGAAGGTGGGAGAGAGGACAGAGAAATTTAGAGCCACCCTACTGGAAATAAGACATTGAGGATTTAGGGAGGGTAGTAACGGAGAAAAAGCAGCATCCAGCACGGCTTTAATACCACTGTTCCAGGCAGAAAGAAAGTGGAGGTAAACAGTCCATAAGGGAGTCCAGGCAATGGCAAATAAAGGACTCAACTAAGCTCTGAAAATTCAGAGTTTCTGCCTGCTCATATGGACAGTTGACACAACCCAGGGCCAAAACTTTGTCTGTTGTTTCCGCTGCGCGTCCTCTGGACATCGGCACCCCTTGCAGTAGCTGCCGCGGCATCTGCAAAACAGGAGAGGGAGACTGCTGCAGGGAGCTTCTCCTCCAGGTGTACGGCTCTGCTTCTGCCTTGCGCCAATGCTGACAACCTCTAGACCCTTCCCTGAGCCAACTCAGCTTGCTAGCCTGAAAGAAAATAATTCAGTGTTTTGTTCTTTGCTGGGTTAGCAGATTAAATTGGCTCTTAGCAAGCTGACAAACCTAAGGCCAGAAGAAGTAAGGCAGAGACAGCATTTCTTGCAGCTGTGGCAAGCCCTTAGATCAACTCCAGCCACCTCATGTAACTCTACCTAAAACACCTGGAGGGCACAAACGAAGAAAGCTGCAAATGTCATTAGGTCGATCAGTAAATGTGCTTTTCTGCTAATCAGATGTTAACAATCTTTTACAGAGATACTACATGCTTAGCTCTAAATTTAAAGTTCTGTATGTACTTATGTAATAGCTGGACAAAGGCCAAGAGCTGGTTCAGTGTAACGCCACTTTAGTCTTCAGTGTTCAAAACTGCGACTAAACAGGTGCATTTTATAGGATCAGAAATGTTCAGGTAAATAAAAGTTTCCATTTCTTTTTCTTTGGCGGAAAGAAAAACCAATCAAACTGACTTAACAGTAGTCTTAAGGGACCTGGGAGTATAAGCAGAACTTTTGTTTGGTAGGCAGGCAAGAGGGGGAAAAGGGTTACAAAAAATTATAAAATACTGAGGGGGTGGGGAAGGAACAATAAGCCACTGTAGGTTTGAACATTTGATGCAAAAGATTCCAGAAGTGCTGTTTGGGGAGAACGTTATTTGGTGTCGAGGCCTTTTACACATTTTTCAGAGCACTGTGCAAAAGGAAGTACAGTGTCCACTCTTCTCTAATGACAGATGGGGAAAATTAAGGTACAATGGGATGTGACTGGCCTTAAAGTCACTCAGCAGAACGGCAGCTGAGCTAAAGCTGAAGCCAAGTCGTCTCAGATGCTAGCCCTGTACTGTCTCCAGTTCATACTGGAGGGAAACATTTGAAAGAGATTAACGTAGTCAATATAACACCAGACGAGAAAACTCAACCTGACTCAATGACTTGTAGGACTAGAGAAAAACAAATTCAATTCAGATCTTCCAAAGGTTAAACATGGAGCAGGAAAGAGAAAATAAGAGGGGCCATTCTGACAAATTACTAGCGTGCACTTTTAATTTGCAGCTTCTTGTGAAGCTCTTGGAAAGCTTCAACCGCTGAGAGGATTATAGTGAATATGAGCTTGATAACACACCTGTAAAGTACTTACCTTCAGTTTGAAGCACCTTCGTATTTGCAAAAAGCCCATAAAACTCAACAAGTTGGAATAAGTTTAAAGAATCAGAATAAATTAGTTGTGAGGAAAGACAGGGTAATATGCACAGTCCTGAGGGATCTGAAAGCAGCTTGAGCGAACTCAATTGCAAGGCTGAAGATACCACCACCCTCAAATGCCCAATCCACCCTTGCGCTAGGGATTAATGCCTCCAAAGGTGAGGCAGCAGAAGGTGTCTGCACCTCAGCCACTCAACTTCAGGGTCCAGTTTATCAGAGACTACATTTCATACGATGTGCTGATTCTTCATGTTTCTTCTTCCCTCCCCTTAGATAACAGCAGAATATGTATAAATGTGTTGCATAAAAGCATGCAACAGAACTGCAGTGCCTTCAAACAAGGAAATATTCTACACCTTCAGGATAAATTCTCAGTAAAGATGGGCTTTCATTAATTTACCAGAATGACCATAACCATGAAATAAGAGAGGTTTCTTGAACCCATACTTAAAAAAAATAGAGCAAAATAAAGAAAACCCCTAAAATAAAAATAATAAGTTGAAAGGAACAGGAACACTGAACTTAGCCTGAAATGACTGGGGGTGGAGGGAGGGCAAATAGAGCTCGGACTTTTGTATTTTGTGAAATGTTATCCCAGTTAGTTTCTGCAATTCCATGGCAGAATTGTACTAAGCAACCACAGTGATTAAAAATATTAAAACTATTCATCTAAATAATATTGATACTACTTCTGCTTTAAAACTGTAATTTTGAAGATGAATTAAGATAAACACTCAACACTTGCACAATCCTCTATACTTGCTCAGAAATGAAGCACAGTAGCGAATCTGTGTGCTTCAGGTATAGCACTAATGAACGATGGTCCATGAGGTAACAGATACCATGCATAAGGCTAGCAGTCACAGCAACAAATGGCAGATTTTCAAGTCATGCCAAATGAAGTGAACGGATCAGCTACATCCCAGGCAAACACCAAAAACATTTTCTGAGCTGGAATCACCACTGATCAAGTGGGACATCTGCATTGGAATACCAAGACTAGACAGATTTACCCTTTCCGAAAATGAAAGGCAAACATGTTTTGTAGGAACAGGAAGTCTACAGCAGAAAAACTTTTTTTTTTTTTTTTGAGCGAGAGCTTTGAAATTAGAGTCTTATTATGAGTCTTTCACAGTTCCTCATTGGAGAATTTTTAGAATTTCTCAGGAAATCTTATCTACAAGGTCTGATTTTTTTAAGGTACTAAGAAAAGCCACAAACAGCTGCCTCACTAACAAAATGTTCATGTTTCACATTATTCCGAGACATCGGACACAGTTTTACACAAGGGTCCTAACAATGAAAACATACATTAGAAATCTGACATAAATTCAGAAACTTTTCATTACACTAGGGGACCAGTATTTTTCTGGAAGCAAAGAAATGTGAAATCAAAAAGCTCTCAGGAGAGAAATAATTCAAGCTTGGACGGTAGTACTCCAGAAGACAGGAGCAAGGCGTCTGCTTCTCTGCTTACTCACAGTAGAGTTCAAGTTTGGTTGTTCAACCTCTAACAACAACACTGCAATAGGAGGTTTCTGGACTCCTGCTCAGACTGCTGCTCACATTCACAGTATCAGCTTGAGAAGGAGGGATTATAAAAAGCACCTTCCATATTTTAGGGAAAAAAAACACACCATGATGTGAATTCAGAAGTATTGAGGCTTTCAGTAAGGTATGGTTTATCAGGTCAATGTTGGAGGCTCGTATGTGGCCCCAGTGGAGAGCAGGAGCTGCTTTAGGGTACAGGGGGAGCTCCTAAACTGGGTTCCTCAAGTAAAAGGGGTGAGTACCATCAGTGTGTTCAAGGACAACCTCTAGCCTATAGATTTAATTTTTTCACTCCTCTCCCTAAGGGTCCTAGATCATTATCCGCTTCAAATCTGCCTGCCCAAGGAAACACCAGGACTCCCTACTTTTTGCAAGTCTCAGAATTGGATACCCCAGCACTCTGCAGTCTATAAAGTTTACAGCAATAAGAGATGCCCTCTGGTAAGACAGAGTATCCACAGTAGAACAAAATTCACCACCTGCCGTGAAATAGAGCTGGCTCACAAAGTTGCCCATCTTGGTCAGATTCCGAAAACCTCTAAATCATGCTGTTTTGTCGCTTGACTCAGTTTCTATGGCACAGTGGAGTAGATGGACTAAGTGCTCAGATTTGTACAGCAATCTGGTATATACTTGATTATAGTATCAAATATACCACAGTCACCTTTAAGGTGCTGTCAAGAATATGAAACCAACGTCAAATTCAGGGACCTAAGCAGAAACATAGACCTTTACAAGTAAATTCAAACTATTCAGTACATTAATAATCTAATCCAAAATCCAGAATAATGAACATGTATGCAGGTACAGTACAACACACAACATTAAAAGCACCTCTTCTAAGCCTGTTTGTATAGCAAAGAGCCAGCATCCATCACTGCTTCTGCCTTTAGAGTCATTCAGCTTCCAACTTGAGCTCATTTATCTTCATTACATACAAGGCCCAAAGCTGTTTGCAATTCTGTGGTGCTGTCCCGATTCCAAATCATCTCCCACGTCAGCAGATAGCAGTCCCACCCTTCCCAAATCTGACGCACGCTAATTTATCCTCAACTTACACAGTAGATCCATCAGCAAGTACCGTAATAAACAGCTTTCTGCATGTTTTTGCAACTGTCTCTATGACAAAAAAATCTCATCCTTTAAGCATAAGTACCATCTGATCTGCAAATCAGGCAAATCGAGTATTTTTTTTAAACCCACGAAACTAAAATTACTTTTGATGACTGTCAATGATATTAAACAAGGCAGTAAACATATTGATTCCCTACATGCTATGTTTTCCAGACAATCACGCATTAGAAACTCTTGCAGACAAGAAACATTTATTTTAATTCCTGGAATCTCACACAAGCAAGCAAAGCCATTATATATATGTGTGTGTGTGTGTGTATATATATACACACACACACACACACACATATATATATGCATGTAAGTGAATAATCACAAACCTTCATGCGCTCACCCCCCTCAAAGGAACTCCTTGGAAAGCTCTTTATTCAATTCACTCTTGGGACCAACTGTTACAATTTCCTGAGCTCTACGGACTTTTCTTCGTTACTCATTCTTTAATATATTCTTTTGTGGCCTGTCCCATGCAATTTACTCGAGCCAGGAATGCCAATACTGTAGTCGAACTGACACAGCCAATTTTAAGTTTTTCTTTAGTTTTTAAAGCAGCCAGACAGAAAGCACTGCACAAAGAGGCAATTTTGGTTACTCCTAGAAGGGAAAGTAGTGTCCTACCTGCTGGCCAAAGGGAATTTTTAGCTCCTATTGCTCCCAACAACTGTTACGTTAACTTTGTTTTCCCTTAGGGGTCATGGACAATCTGAGCAAAACAGGGAGCTGCCATCAAGCTCCTGAAGCCCTGAAGCTTTTAATAGCCCAGAAAGGGATATTTCTGCACAAATACCTGGTTTACTAGACATGTAAAAATTTGAATTAAATATTGACCCGTTGCTTTGTATTTACTGTATCACCACTTAATTAGCATGTATGTGTTTATAACTTGGATGTAAAGATCAGCAGTGTCTCATCTCCTTTGAAAATACTTTCCCACTACTTCATTTTCTCAGTCAAACAGACCACATTTTTTTCTGTGGAATTTCTGCATTATTTCACAGGGGGAAAGAAATTCTTATTTTATTAGGATGCTCACAAGCTGCTTCTGAGGTTTTTTTGTTTGTTTGTTTTTTTCCTCCCCCTCCTTCCCAATCTGTGACCAGGTTGCTTCCCACCTACATTTCAACTGCCAGCAAAAGAAATTATGCTTCGGAAGAAGTTGTAAGCCAGCGGTATCACGTATTTATATTCTATTTCACTGACACCCCTTATCTTCTTGCACAACCCATTTTGTACCAATTCTGTCATTAAAAACCTACAAAAAAGTAAAATTTTAACATGCTTCACAACAGACAAAACACAACTAAAAAACTTCCCTGGAAAAAAGGAAAAATTAAGAATAAAGAGCTCATGAAATGCACGCTAAAGTCACACAGTCATTCCTTTACTGACAGTAAAATAAATTGTAGGAATGACAAAGTATGTGTTATCATTTCAGGAAGACCTAAAGCATTTTGAAGCTGAGATATAAAAGCATCACCATACGTGCAAAAAGTTATTTCACATTATGGACAGAAAGACTGTAGAAACTTTATGGCCACATGGTCCATAAACACTAGGACCAGCCAGAGACAGCTTAAGAAAATCTCTACTTTTTTCTGTTTCCCGTCAGAACAGAGTTTCTTGATCAACTGGGTCATCACCAGAACCCATGGCTTGGCACTTGAAAACACAAGCAAAGGTGGGTAAGAACTTGAAGCAGTTTGGTGGTTCAACATTAATATAAATCACTCCTGAAGCCATTAAAAGCATTTTCCAAAACCCTTTCATGCCATCACTCTGCATAAATAAAGCTGTTGCGCCAGCTGGAATGCTCTGGGCTCATTCACCCATACAACACTCATACGAAAGCCAAGCAGAACGTGCTTATAGTATAAGAAAGTAATCTGATTTCCTTCCAGATTTAACAGAATTCTGAAAGGGTTCCAGCAACTCGTACCCAGCCTCAAGTATAACGCAGACATTTTTCCATGAAATAAAAACATGTCAAGAGAATAGATAACCCACTACATTAATACTACTGTTTAGCAGTTGGGGGAAAACCGATACAGCTGTTTTTGAGAAATAACTAGCTCGAGGGGCATATTATTACTCTGAACCAGATGGGGCTATATAGAGGTGGGGTATTCATACTGCCTAAACATAAGTCTGGCTCCTCCAAAGGGCATCCGGAACCAGAGCCTAATTTAGGTGTCTAGACACCTTCAGAGGGACTTCTCCCTTCCCTAAGCAGACCCCTAGCAAGGCTTGCCTCCTGTTCTCTCCACTGCCAAGCATCAGTCTGGATTTGTGCTGATGGCATACTGCAAGGGTACAGAGAGCAGAAGCTGGGGAGCTGCAACACAGCCCTGCACAAAAGGAACAGTATGCAAATTTATAACACCCATATGCCACAGCAGTCTAGAAACCGCAAAAGACAACGATATGAGTGTTCACCATTATGTATCCAACTTGGGCCTATCAAAACATGCAAAATTGAAGCTGTAATTGTCTCTACTAGTTTCCTCTTTGCTCAAAACTTATGATCAGACTCCCACAAAATTATTAGGTATAGACAGCATATGGTGTTCTACCACGGAAAACATTTATGGTCAAAGTTGTATGCCCAGTTTACACATGACCATAAAAATACTAAAAAACAAACAAACAGAAAACAAACAGCAGGCTTTAAATATTCGAATACCTGTTCCCAAAACGTAAGTTTGTAAAACTGCTCAATAAAATTGGATATATTTGAACACAGAATGATTTTTTTAAACTTAAGGCTTTTACCAGAAGCCTTGAGTATGCCTGACCAACGAAATACCACACTTGATGACACAGTTCCCAACAAGAACTGCTTATATACCTTTGTGCAAAAAAAAAAAAATTTGCTGTATGTACAGCTGTTTAAAAAACAACTTCATAGATTCAGAGGCATGCTGGTGGATATATAACTAGTTGTGGTGGTATCACATCTAGATTCAAATATTCCATAGCATTTTCAAATTATGCCTTTACTTTCCTTCAAAACCTACAAAAGCTTTCAAACTTCCTCAAGTTCCAATCTCATTTCTCTTTTTGGAAATGGATCTTATGCATCTAAAAATATTAAACCCTTCCAAAAACAGTACCAAATTGTTGAACTACAACAATTGACCAATTTAATTGTTTTAACTTAAGGACTTGACCTGACAAATTATGACCAATCTTCATTACAAGCAACCCCTGGATGGGAGATGACGTCCCAGAGACGGAAGGATGGAAAAAAAAAAAACACACAAGAACACATGCAGGTTTTCTAACTAGCAAACCCATTCACAGCTTGGCACGTTAACTGAAACTATCATTGTTATTTGTGCGATCAGATAGTTTTTAAATCAATAAAAGCACAGGGGGGAAGTAGAACCACAGAGATCCATGGAGAAACTCTGCCTCTGCTCAACAGTGCAGCCTAGACACTGTCCTCCCTTTGTCAGAGGACGGCTCTCCTGATCTTTAAAGATACAATACCTCTCTCTCTTTAGATAATTGACAGCACTGCATTTATTCTGTTAAATCTGTGAATGGCTATCCGAGATACTATGAGACAGAGATACAGATATACTACTGCCACAGGGAAACTCCTCATTTTATGTCTGGTTAAAATATGAGAATCTTATATGCTGCTTTAGGACAGACACTATTTTCCCCCAATCTAGGGTTGGTTTTTTGGTACAACTTTTTATACCAGAAGAGCCCTACTAGCTGCTGCCACATCTGCAAAATAAACTGCTTTTCCTACTATAACCTATTACATAGTGAAAACTGGCATAAGTTACTCCAGCAATTGCTAGTTTTACAAGCTGTATCTGGAGTAAAAGGGCTTGTCTGTTCACTGAAACAGGTTTGTTGCTTAAAGCTATGGTGGTGTGATTGAAGATTACATCCTCCTGGATTCTGCTACATTTCAAAACTAATTACTCACTCAAAGGTGTGAAAAAAAACGTTATCTGCAGATCTGTACATTTGACTACCAAAGGGGGACAATGAAAAGCATCAATTTGTTTGTTCTATTCCCTTCCTCGCAGGGTTGGAAAGAAAAAGAAAGCAGAAATATGACCAAAGCTGCTTATCAGTCTGCACCACTCTCCTTTAAAATATCATCTGAAGTAACATTTAGAAAAAGCCTTTACAATCTGGGTAGAATTCAGAGGTATAAAATTCAGATTCTTTGTTTAAATTAAGATATAGAGTTGTAGAAGTTGCCAATGAAAGATGAATCAGAAAGACAGACATAGTAAATAATGCAGGACTTTAAAGTGAGTGCTACCTTAAAAAGGCACCCAATACCACTCGGGGAACAACTACTATAAAACAGCATAGCAGATAGTACTGGTGTACTAAGGTAACAGGAAGATCAGGTATTAGATCGCTCTTCACTTTAAGACGATTCATATTCATTTCTTGGCTCCTGATTCTTAAGTCAAACTTTGGATAAGCTGAATATGGCCCATATCCAATAGAGTATACAGCACACACGTGGCAGGCAGAGACCTCCACAGCATAAATAACCACAATCTTCTAAGAGCCTCTCCTCACTGAGCATGCTCAAACTGCTCATGCTTTCCCCCGACAACCAAATAGTTCAAGTCTCCAGACAGAGCGGATGAGCTTTCTCTTGCCCCAGAAAAGTGCAGAACTCCTTTCTGTCTTATGGCTGCCCAAACCGGAGCACGTCCGGGCCCTGAAACACGGCCAGGTGCTGGAAGCGAGGGAAGGGAGCCGTCTTTGCTGCGCACCCTGCAGTGCCGCCCCTGGCACCCATGCAGCGAGGAAGGGGAAGTGGCGTGGCTAGAGCGCACAGTGGCCCAATGCCAGGTCTTGGGAGGCAAAGGAGCACGTTGGGACAGGAGCCCAAAACAGGAGGCAGAGAAAGAAACGGATGGGGACGGGAGCCAGCAAGCAGGAGCCAGCGTCCAAAACAAGGCAGGAAAGAGGGAAATGGGACTGCTCGGGCAGCAGCATGTCAGAGACTCGAGAAAAACCCAGACAAAAATGGGAAAGATGGGTCAGGACAGCCCCCTCTGACAGGAGTCTGGAAGGAGAAACTGCAACTAAAAGCTGAGGGTAGCCCAGTAACTGCTGACAGGCCCCAAAGGATGCAAAAGATCTGGTCAGGAAGGGCAAGACAAAAACAAATAAATAAAATGGTTGATCTTAGGACAGAGGTCTTAGTCCAGTTCCTTCCCAAGCTGCAAATTAAAGTCTATGATCCCAAGCTGCATGTGCACCACACCACAGGCACCTCTACTCTTGCTGAGTTACATTAGTCTCTTGAGTGCCAGAGATCTTGAGTGAGGCTGTAAAAGTTAACGGCTGCTATAGGAGGTTTCATTTTTAAACAAAATGGATTTTTATTTTTTTAATAAAAGTGGAAAACACACACTTTAAAAGAAGAGTTAAGATTTAGGAATTATTTGAATTAAAGCATACCATCAAACTTTAAGTTACCCCTTCCTGTTCTTGCACATCACTGATTTCCCTTCCCTGGCCCTGCCAAAGGATACTCTGCCTCGTACTGCACAGGACAGAACAGATAATTAAGGGGAAAATATTCAATATTTATTTCTTCCTCCTTCTTCTATCATTAAGGCTTATTAACTACACACTACTCATATTCTGCTGTTAAGATAGAATTAATAACAACGCTTCTGCACTTTATGTACAGCAGACTGATTTACTCTCTCAAACTGCACTTACTTTAATTTCACAATACCATTGTGAGAAGAGAAGGAATTACATATGACTAATGCTTCCTTGAGAGTTCAGATAACAGTATCTTTAATTTTCATACTCCCTTAATATACATACTCTGATTTGATTGATACTCTGATTGATACAAGGACTGTGCAGATGATGCATCTACCTTTAAATTGTCCCTCATCATCTAGAGGAAACAAACAACATACAATTTGATTATCAATATTAAAAAAAAAACCGTCATTGATATCAGCATTGCCCTCACTCTCCTCCAACTTCTCTAGTCTTGCAGATGTACACAGGCAACCTGATAGCTCCTCTCCTAGCTGTTCCCTGCCCCCTAAACACACACACGCGCGCACCAGTGTCCGTGTCTTTTGACTATGGAGGTAAGCATCCAGACGATGCTCTGGGCATACCGCAGGAGCATGCACACATGCAAGTATTCACAGGTGGAAAGCACAGGCAAGCAACGAGTTGCACCTGGGATCAAGCAGGTGGTTAGAGGAAACACAAGCACAAGTAAAACGTTAGTGTTTGAAACACAAGCACAGTATAGCTGGCAGAGAGGAAAGAAGTATAGCTGGCAGAGAGGAAAGAAGTATAGCTGGCAGAGAGGAAAGAAGTATAGCTGGCAGAGAGGAAAGAAGTAATCTTCTACTGTGTGTTGATGTAATATTATACAGGTAGGTTTATTTTATGCAAATTCATGCACAGACTATTCCCAGGGGTCTAAGTCATTACAGCAAAAGAAGGGGCATCCACTTTAAAAATAAGAGAACATCTACCAGGTATGCAAACTTTTCCCTCTAGAGTCAGGCAAGTTTTTCAAATATTTTTCCAGTGTCACTAACACGGCCAATGGCTCTGCAATCCAGGCTGGCCTCAGTGAAGCAGTCTGCACTCCTCCACAGGGAACACACATTTAACACAGAAGGTTGTCCTCCTCCCACCCGCTAGGGGGTTGTAGGAATGCCTCCGTTCAGTTTGGGAAGATGAAAATCATTGAATGCTAAAAGAGCACATCCCTACCCTTATACCCCTAGCCCTGGCTATTCCCTGAACCCAGGGAGCCCTGTATTTTGTGAAAATCTAAATGTCTTGTCCTTTCAAAGGACAGAAAACTCATCTCTGCTTCAAGAGGAGCAGAACAGCTCTTTAGAGCAGCAAACCAGCCATCCGGCCCCTCCAGTACCCCTGCCCCAAAACACCGCCCCGTGCAAGGCTGAGATGGCAGCCTTTACTCATCCATACTTGGCAGCTGCTTTTCTCCTGCTCTCTAGCTGTTAAAAGTCAGGCATATAAATACTGCAGAATACCATACAGAGGTGCAGGAAAGCACAGAAACTTGTTGCAGCTACCAAGAGCAGGCAAGGAAGAGAAGGACCTCATAGGAAAATACAAAAAATTCCAGTATCAGGCTCTGTCTGACCCTTTTACCCCAAAATATATGCACAATCCTGCATTAGGTTTAACAAGATGTCTTCCGAATAGCAGTCCTCCCTTAAGTCTTAGCCACTTTTATACTATCCAATATAGGGAAGAATCACTATCTTGTACTGCCTTCTTCCTAACAAATACCAGTTTCATCCAATGTGATCACAGCGGTGATCAGTTCAGAAACATGGGAAAATTCAAAGTATTTACACCCAGTAAAATAAGCCAAAAAGTAAAGGATTAAATAGCAATACTCTGCAGCCATTCCTTAACATATTTGCACTATGGCACCGAGTAGCCCCTCTCCATTTAGTCCCCAAAGAAAAAGCTTAAGGCACTCTGATCACAAAGGCAGCAGCAGGAAGAAAGAAAAAGCCCAGCACAAGCAGCAACACATACAAATCAATAAACTTACTGGAGCTTCTCCTGGGCAAAGTCAAAGCCTTGGTCATGAAAACCTGATCATCAGAACAGACGCATTGTTTGCCACTGAATCGGCTAAGAGACCACACAGGACTTTCTAACTTTGCAGTATGATCCAGAATTCTTTCCCTTTCCTCCAAAACCTGTCACTAAAAGATACAGGAAGTTAATGTGTCTGCTGTGAGGCTGTTTACTTGGCCTCCTACGTAAATAGGTATCCACTGAAACTCAGGAATTACACATTGAATGCGGGCCCTGTAACACAGTATCTCCCCTCTTCAGTTTTGGCCCACTGGTTCAACAGGAAGCAATGCAGGAAATCCAATGCATCAGTGCGATTCCAACCCATGCCCTTCCTGTCTAGGGAGAGAGATCTAAAAGCATCTGGGACTCCCGTTAACAGAAACGGTCAACACCTCTGTTGAAGACTGAGGCAGGGCAGGGAGAGCCAAAAACAAAAGAAACCCACAGCTATCCAGCCCAAAGTGAAAAATAGTTTAGTCGGCACATACCAGAAGAGCTCAATTTTTGTGACATACATAGACATAACAACATGGTCAGGAGGTGGCGAAGCCCTGTCCAAGCAAGCATTAAGCAAGCTAGCCAAGGCTGTGTAGCTGTCATACTGTGTCAGCATGGATAGGGAGCAGCAGTCACCCCTCAGCTCCATGCCTCAGCAGCCGGACTGCCATTGCACACAAGGTGATAGTTTAAAACCTGTTCTGCTACAGTTACAACCATGATCGTTAATGTCTGTAATGTCCCAGTGGTATAACTGCAGGACAGTTACCCATGAATTGCAGCTTGGAATAGGAAAGCCTCCTTTGACAGCAACGCAGCCTGCTGAAGGCACATCAACAGATACTCAACGCGTTTCCTCTGTTGAATACAGGGCAACAAAATTATTTTCCAAGGTATCTATAAGATAGTCCAAGTTGCGTTAAGGCACCTTTCCACCAGCTTCTAACAAACTACAGCCTACTAAAACTGCGCTACTTAAATGGAAGAGACAGAAGCAGGAGATAACAGCCTTGGCACACAACCGTGGAAGTCACTCCCCAATGTATTAGATACTACCATGAACTTTCCTCCTTCAAACAAAACATTAAACAAATTGACTTGACCTGTCAGTCAGTAAATCCATAACAACAAAAATACACAAACAAGAAAGGAAATTCCAACTAGTTACAGAGAGCTGGGGGGAGGGAGAGAAGGGAAGAGAATATTCTTTCCTGCATCTATTTTTAGGCTACGTAAAGCTGTCTGAAACCATGGCAATGAACCTGCTGTAAATCCCCTCAGCAGCTCGATGTTTTGTTTCCTTACAGACAAGGATAAATGAGTGGGTACTACTGATTAAGTAGTCCAAGGCAGAAGTGAATCAACTAGAGGCTACTGAAAACGTGTCTGTCAGTCAGCAGAACTACCACTACTGGTTACACAGGGTGGGAATAGCTGATCAAAGAGATCAGCTGCTCACAACCTGAAATCGAACGAGAAATCATTTACAGCCTTAATATACATCACTGAAGAGGGACCAGCCACCAGAACGCAACCTGGACAACGCCACTGTCCACTTCTGGTGCCTTTTGACATCAGTGGACACATCCTCAGCACTCGGGTTCATTCTGGCAGGTCCTGTTGACTTGGAAGCAGAGGAACTGCCCCAGCTCACCACCCCTGTTGCCCTGTCCCACAGGGTGAGCCGTTTGGCCTCGCTGCCCTCTCGGCAGCTCTGCAGCGTGAGCCAGGCTTGGACGACCAGACCGCCTGACAGTGCCAAAAAGAGGGATACCAAGTACCTACAGCCTGTCATCATTTAACTAGTTGCCTTGGCTAATTGCATCCAAAGTTCATAAGGAGTTTGCAAGCCTTTCAACACCAATGAATAGTTTCTGTAAAAGAACGGTGGACTTGTGCATGACTAGAGAAGCATGAACCTCATTAAATGAAACAAAATAAAGAAATTCAATGTCTGATGAATTTGCTGTATCTGATATACAGCTACACTCTACCAGCCATGAAAAAAAGTAAAGGATGTCAAAATCCACAACTTCATGAGGGGTGACAAAGAAGCACCCTCTCAGTTCCTCCCCCCTAGGATCACAAGTAAAAACTTGGTTTGTATTCTGGATGATTTAAGCGGAGAAAATACCATCTTTGCATCTATCCAACCCAAAGATTTAAATATGCTGTTCTTTACTGTGTGAAGAGTGAGAGAAGTCATCTGGCAAAACGGTCACTCAGTTTAAAGATGTATGACCCACTCACATGTAATTTTTCTAGAGGATTTTTTTAATTAAAAACATGATTTCTTACTATAAATCAGGTAAGGGAGAGAGAAGAAAATTGACAGTATTTTTTCTATGCATACTCCCTTGGCTTTGGAAAAGCAACACAATAAAACAGAAAAAACACACTTTAGTTCTTTTGCCATTTAAAATAAGACTAAAATCTATTCACAGCTGAAGATTTAGACATTTCAGTGAAAAATACCAATTTCATTTGGGAGAAACATTTAAAAGCTAATAACTTCCATTAACACCTCTACATTTGGTACTGAAATATTCTCACGTGGTTGGAGGTATCAAATTCATCCTGGTTTTTAATTTGTCACCATGCATACTAGCTTGGCTGACAGTCTATGTTGCTTTGGAAGACTGAAACAGATCCTGTCAAGCTAAGCTCTGCTCTCACAACAGCTTTGCTTGTTACGTAGAGGAAGACTGAAAACATACCTATCTCAAGACAGTTAATTAGATACCCAGCTCTTTAAAGACCAACATCCCAAGTATATTTTGACTCCGCATACAACAAACATTTTTGCATTTGCATATATCATCAAAAAGGGGGCAGGAACATCGGTAAGGTTTGTAAGTCTACTAAAAAAAAAAAAAAAAGAGCTTACTCAGCAAGATTAAAGGAGAAAAAATACTTCAAGTCAGGAAGGCAAGAATGCTGAAAGCATTAGAAAACACAGGATTTCTTCTCTGCATGGACCACAGAGGACAGGTAGTCTCCCTTTTGCTCAGCACAGTTACAGCACACACAGAGCACAGGCAACAGCAGCTTCCAGGCATTGCTAAGCAACACCACTCCGCATTACCTCAATTGATTTGAGGGAGGGAAGTTGATTCAGAAGCCATTGAAAAGGGAGAAGCTAGATAAAAATGTGCAAATCTCGCACATGGAAGCCAAAGCCAGGCTCCCACATAGTCAGAGCAAGAAGCAATTACGGAAAACAAGGAGGGGGGAAGGCATAAACTGAAGCAGAATAAAAAGTATCCACATACATAAAAAAAAGTAGAAAGGGAAAACAAAGCAGCTAAGAAAGAAAAAAAAACAGCATGGCTAGTATCTATTCAGAGCTATAACAATGAAAGTATTAAATCTTTCTTTCTAGAGCATAAACAAAGAGAAAAACAATCAAAATTCCATTAGAGACATGAGAATATAAGTCTGATCCATAACCGAAATAGATCTTGCAAACAATTGAAGACTTTTGTTACAAATATTGAAGATTAATGGCAATAGTGAATAAGAAATACCAAATTTTGAATTGTTTCAGAATCAAAAAACACATTAACTCTCCAGAATAATACATACATCTTCCCTACATGCTGATCCTACATTTCATGATTTATACATTTGAATAGTTGCATTAAAGTCTTTTTTGTTACAAGCATAATCCAAAATAGAAGGTTATATAATAATATGCTATGTAAATCTATTAGCGATGTAAAACCTTGAAAGAGCATATCTATAAATATTTATTTTCATTGAAATTGAGACTTGCGCTGAGCAATAAGCATTGGGCAGATCTACTTGCAACTACATCTTCCATGCGAGTAATCCTTGCAAAAGCCAAATACACATATTACTGCCATGGCTTCTTGACCTGCTTAAACCAGCATAAACCAACACTGAGTCTGAAAGAGGTGGTCACCTCTCCCATTCCCCACGTGGCCACATATTCCTGTCTTCAAGCAGCATCCTTGTTTCAAGCTCCTGTTTCACACTTGAGAACCACCTGGGGTGGCATCAGGTGAGAAGGAGCATCTGCCACCTACTCAGCAGGTCCAAGTGGCCACCACCCTCATGAAACCCAGAAAAATGCAAGGTATGTACAGGAGCAACAAGACTGTCTATAGCACACAGAATCATTAGATGAGGCTTTAGAAGAAACAGCAAGCTGCCAGAATTACCTGCTATTCATCCAAGAACTTTAAAGGAATATACAAGCACTGAACTACTAACCGTGTTGTCTAGCTTCTCTCAAAGACCAGCTTTATGACAGAGACATGAGAAGCAGAGGATATGCTGCCAGTTTCTATGAAAGAGCTCTAGGAAACTAGAGACTAGCAGCTATGGGCTTCCCCTTATGCTGAAAAAAAAAGACAGAAATTTAAGAACAGAATTAGTAGGTATGGAAATAAATATGATATACCGGTATTGAAATGCCATCATGGCTGCTGTAGAAGAAGTCATGCCTCACAAACTTCCAGGGACATATATGAGTAAGTGTAGCACGTATGACATAGTGTACTTGAATCTCTAATAAACTTTTGACAGTGTGCCACAGGTTTTTAAAGAAATTAAACTGTCACAGGATAAGATGGAAGGTCCTCCTGTGGATTAACAACGGGTTAGATTAGAAGAACCAAAGCACAGGAATAAATGGCCAGTTTTCACAACAAACCTGGTTTTGGATTTGTGCCACTGAATATATTCATTGTTTATCTGGAAAGGGGAGCAAGTAGCAAGTTTGCTGGTGATACAGAATGTGGGCAGTAAGAACTGACTGAAGAGCTGCAGACAGATATCTCAGTACCAAGCGAGGAGACAGCAAACGAAATTTGTCACAAATCTATACGTACCCAACACACACAAAGTAACAGCCAATGCAGTGAGCAATAATCCCAGAAACCCTGGAGTCGCTGCAGATATTGTAGGAAATGGAAACACTCACAGATTTCAAAGCTCAGTGTGAGTCAGCACCTCAGGGATGAGCAGGTGAGGGATATCCGACACAACAGAAACCACCACTGTGCTGCTACAAATCCACAGTGCAGCCTCTGAATGCAACCCTGAGCCATGTTCCTCAGAGAAGTACAGTAAGAAAAGGGTCAAAGAAGGGTGACAACAATAGGGGGTCTGGAGCAGCTTTAACCTAAGGAGAACTAAACACGCAGGAGCTCTTCAGATTACAAGGTGGGGGACAGACGACAGATGTAAAACCATGAATGGTATTACAGAGAAAGCAAGTAGCAAACCATTATTCTGCAAAATACCTGAATTAATACCTATAAAATGAACGTATCAGGCAGCTTGCTTAAAAACAAAAGGAAAAGGAGGTTCTTTTTCCATACTACAATTAATAGCAAAACTCAATGTCACAGGATGTTGTGGAGGCAAAAACTGAAAATAGATTCAGACATGACTAGACCTACTTAATAAAAGAAAGTCCAACAAGGGTTATTAAAGGAGATGCGGACATGACTTTCTTACTGAAGGTCCTCAAACTTCAGATTGCCAGAAGCTGGCATGGAGAGCTATTTTTACTATAATGTTTTCTTCCTAAGCATTACTACCGGTCAATTCCTAGAGGCAGGATGGTGGGCTAAAATAGATCTCTGGCCTTAAACATCAGGGCAAGTTTTGTGTTCCAAATTCAGGAATCTCCAGCGAGATGAACATCAACAGATTGGCTTTTTCTGTGGTGCTGCATATCTCCTAAAGCATTTCCTCTTCCACTCTGTTCTTGTGGGTTCCCCCCCAGATTGTGAGGGAACATCCATCAGCAGCACCTGCTGAAGCCACAAGACATTGTGCCTCCTATTGGAGAGTTACGTTTGATTAAATGTTTTCCTATTCAGTGAACACAGCTATGCTACGTGTACTTTCAGACCAAGTTAGGTGTCGGTAACTCATAACTTTGTCTACATTAAGCAATCAGATTTACCTACTACTGTTTTGTGTCCCAGTACTAAGAAGCTCACTAGAGCTGAGTTGTACATGCTCTCCTGCCCTCCATTTTAGGTGGCTGAATTCAATTATGGTGCTGTGCTAACGAATTTGAAAGTCATATGAGAAGCGGCACAGCCTAAAAGGCAGTGGCCCAAGGAGATGAGGAAGAGAGAGAAAGAAGAAAGAGGCTCTTCTTAGCAGTAGCCTAAATTCCTGTGGGGATTCAGAAGTTATCAGCAAGGGAAGGCACTACAGATAGCATTAAAGCTTGTTTTGCCTTTGTGTCCCCTATGGTTTACGAAGCTCTCCTCCCAAGATCCCCTAAAAGGGCTAGCAGACAAGCTATGAATCTGGAAGATGTCAAGAAAATGGCCTCTTTACGGGATTTGTGAGTCAATAACAGATTTATGCAGCCACTTATAAAGATGAGATATATGCCCACTTGCACAGCCTAACCACCACACATATATGTATTATAAATACAATCACACTTTGTACTTAGCAGCTAATCTATTGGATTTCTCATCTGTTGTTAAAAATATGTTTGAAACACCTTACAGAAAGTAGATGAACTTTGGTTCTCCTTCAGAAATACCAAGTGAGCCTTGAGTGAGAAATGAATTTGCCTTTTTCATCAGCCATTTTTAGCTCAAGTGCCTAGAAAAGATTTAGATCTTAAATATGTCGTTTCTCTCAGGTGACAATGATAACAGAACGGAAACACAGTGCTAATCCTTTCCCATGAAACACAGTGAGAATCGGTCATGAGGAAACTTCTGCACTTCCAACCCTTTGCAGATAGCAGCCTGCTCAATGAGATCTCTCTTGCCTCATGCACTCCCTCTGGTTTCACATACCATTTCTTACACATTCCTATTATATTCTGCACATGGGCACACAGAAAGCTTCACCAAAAACAATAAACCAATCTGTCCTAACACCACATTGGGCTCAGCTGCTATTTAAGTCTCCTCACAATTTCTGGAATGGGTCATGGCTTTCCTGTTGCGCACAAGTCACTGAAAGCCACAGAGACGGAGGAGATCACCTTCATCCACCATCCAACCTCTCTGCTGCACAGTGCATCAACCTCTGCACAAAACCGCAGCCAGTTCCACAGGCTCCTGCGAGAGGCTCACAATGGAACAGTTACCCACATTTTCCTTCCTGAGCCAAGCGTAACAGTAACAATAACTCTTAACATGATTGGAAATACATATGAGCAGCCTGTTAAAAACAAACCTCAGGCTCTGAATTGCTTTACGCTGTTGTGTGAAGAGGTCAACTCTTCTCTGAGATACTAGCATCACTTGTCAGATGGCAGTAAGTCTGTCAGTTCTTATTTTATCATGTTCTTGGGCTTTGTTGTCTCAGCTCGGTGGTTATCCCACAAATCTCAATACAGGCACTAAGATGACTGATGCTGTGACTCACACTTACTTCCCTGCTGTGATTTCAAAACAGCATCACTTATCTCAAAGTGAAAATCCATCCAGAACATCAACACCACATAACTGCTGCCTCACGTGTTGCAAGAGCACTGTGTCCCCATGACACCTATAATTTCTGCAAAACTGTAGACGCACCTAGGACTAGAGTTCCAGTCTTGTTCTTGATACCTTCTCTCTCTCTTTGCATGCCTCCAAGCTCCCACTAATTCTGAGGCCATTTCTAAGCACTGTTGCCTTGTTTTGTAATAGAAAGAAATGAAGCATGTGTCCATGAATGTTTCATTGGTACTATTCTGCAACTTAACACTGCTAGATCCAGATCAGAACATTTGACTCCAGATCATTTAATAGTTGGTAACTTATTATTCTGGGTCCATTTTAACCAACCCATTCAACTGGAAACCACTGAGACTGGCCATTACAAGTTCTGACCTATGCTCTCCCATAAATACCTTGAACCATGCTGATTCAGCCATGCGATCCACCATCAGGTACCTTTATGGCAGGTATAACAAATTCAGGAAAAATCAACTTCATCAGTATGGTCATATGTTTAGCCAAAATATGAGATATTTGAAAACTATCTTACAAAAGGAAGAATAGCCCATTTTTCTTCTCCTGGGCCGGCAAACAGGTCAGTACCTACCTTGTTCCATACTCCTGTGCTTTCAACACTAACTCTTCCCCTTTTGTACTACAGATACAGTCAAGATCAGCCCTAATAACTTCCTATGTCATAGACCCTTTGAAGTTAATGTTAAGATATATTTGGCTGTCCCTGGTTTTTTTCAGCCCCTGAAATTCCTTTCATGTTTCCAATTTCAGCAGCTTACAGTCCTGACGTTTTTCAAACAAACCCTATGAAGGAATGGAAACAATGCTGCACCAAGCTTCACAGCTTTCTGCAAGACCATCAGCAAGAAACCTTGCTGTAATTGTTCACGCTTTGCCCAGTTTCAGACATATCATTGATGTGTTTTTAACGTGCCACTGCTCGGGAGTTTATTTTGGGTAGTTGTTTTTTTTTTTTTGCCTCCCCCTACCCCAATTTGTTTCCAAAAAACAGCCTCTGGACTTCGTTCCTCTGAACTGTTATCTGCTACAGAGAGCATATCTGCAAGGTGTCCACAATTAGCGAGCCTCTTCTGTATTCACGTTCACTTTGCTACAGCAGTTTGACTTGCAAAGAAAGTTCTCCAGGGGAGTTTACTAACCCTTTTGGCAACAGTAATAGAAAACTTAACTGTCATAAGCAGATGTGATTTTTAATATGCTTCCTTTTGTTGTTCAGAAATCAGACTCAAGGAGTCAGACAATGAAGCCAATGATCATCAATGCTCTAACTGTTCAGCACAAGCTTGTGTTAGGTCTCAAGACTCGTGTTAAGGGGCGGGGGGGGGGGGGGGGGGAGGGGATTCTTCCAGACTATTTTCTTACCTGAACAGAAGGGTATTTACCTGCTCCCTCATTTAACCAAAACAGAGGCTACTGTCATTTCAGTTACCTTTGCCAGGGTCTGTGGCTACCCATAAATCAAAGAGGAATATTCTGGGAACCACTGCCCCTAGTATGATAAACCCTTCTAGATCCAAACGCAGAAAGATGAAGCACTGAAGATTTCATACTATTAAAGGAGGTCAGCAGACACCTACGCAAAATAGCCCAATTTCTGCCATCAAGGAGTAACCAGACAGCAAAAACTTAAAAGCCTCAATCTTGTGGTAAAATTAAGGCCTGTACAAAATGACAATGGGAGCAGCTGGAGGAAGGGCGGAGAGGAAGGGCATGAAAAAACACTGCAAAACCATATGACTCCCCATCACATCACCAAGAGCGTTCCTTCATTCTCTGACTTCACTAAGAGCTAAAGGCAAAACAGCCTTGCACTATAGAAAAACAAAACAGAATGAAAAAACCACCACTGAAGACTAGATTCAGCTCCCAACCACACTAATAAGGAACGTTCAAGTATAGCTCTTTTCCATTTCTGTGGGGATAGAGGAGATTAATTTTAGAGAGACTTCAGCAAGGCAAGACTCAAAACAAACTAAAACAGTGGGTAGTGTAGCTCTAGACTCCAGGTAACGCTTGGTCAGACTCACAGAAAAAGCCTTCCTAGTGTCTGCAAAGGAAAATAAGAGTTCAGTAGTACGAAGGAATCTGCTGCTGCTTAGGTAAACGGGGTTTTGCTGGAACAGGTTTTTAAATAAACTGTCTGCTCCCTTCCTCAAGAAGATAGAGGTTATCACAGCAAGGAGACAAGTAAAAAATAAACATGCCCGCAGCAGCATACAGTTTCCAGGAACTGAGCCTGGGAGGATCTGCTTGTAGGTTATTTTATTCTCCCTGCAACACGTGAAATGGCAGGAAATTCACGTTCACATGGGTAGGGGACAGAAACCTCATCCGAATAGGCAATAAGCCATGCACAAAGTGGCCTGCAGGTAAGAATGGATTCATGTTCTCTCAAACACAGGCACAGATAAATATATGTGAAACAAGTCTGAAGCTCACATACCTTGTGAGATGTTGATCTGCTCAGACTAGGACTAGCAGCAATAGTATCACGAGCCTTGTTTGGAAAGAACTGGATATTTTTCTGCAGCAAAGCGTGAGTAATAATAAAACACACCTCATGCCCAAAGACTCACCTCAATAGCTGAACACGTGCTCTATTACTACGTGAAACTTAGGAGAAGAAAAAGGAAAGCCAAAGTGTAAGGCTATTTTTAAAATACTTTTAACAGATTTTTTTGGTCAAAAAACCCCAAAAACAAAACAACCAAAAAACCCACCACACACAACAACATAGATGGCTGATTTAAGTCATGATTGAAAAGCAAATACATTAGTAAGCGCAAAACCTTGCTCTAACATTGCTTTTGTTATTTTCCTCCAGAAGCTGAATTCTATCAGCTGATACATCCCATAAAGAGTCATTTGCTAACTGAATATAGCCGTTACATTTAATTTGTTACCTCTTTTTCATAACCAGCAGGTTACACTTTATATATATAGACACCCTTCTAAGTAGTCCTACAGCCTTATTTACATTTACTAGTTTTAAACTCTTTGTGTTAGAAAACAGCAGTTGATTCACTACTTCATACCGAGGTGATAATTTTGTTCTGACTTTCACTACACAACATTTGGAAGGAACTAAACTTAAAATATTAAGGTGTCTTCTTTAAAAGGAACCTTAAAAATGTACCTGACAACTATGATAAAAGTTTAATCACAAACATGATTACTATTTAAAACAGTGAATTATTATGCAAAGGAAAGATTAAGATTTGGTGACCATAATTAATTTTTTGATTCCCTAAGAGTTAGATTTATTAAAATTCTGAGAAATTCTATTAGCTGTCTAAAAAGCACTAAGCCAGTGATGATCATGCCTAATTTGCATGATGTCCTCAGTTAGAGACCTAGAGTTCTTTGAATACTTCAAACTTTAAAGCACCTAATCCTAATTTTTCCCCTCTATTTTGTTCATAGATGAAAAGGGGATGAAAAAAGAAAAAAAGCGTTCCTATTTTCTGAGCTCTCAAATGGCTTTTCAATCCTCAGTTTATTCATAAAGAAAATGTTCTCTCTGCATCTGCTAGCTAAATTGAAACCTAATAAATAAGGCAAAAGCTTTCCTGCATCTCAGAATATGAAAATAATTACTCTTGGAATAATGTAAAAAGCAGAATTCTATCCAGTGTAAAGACAGTAAAATAGAGATCTAAAAACTTTAAAGGGCAGCTCCTTCTAGTTGTGTTACATATTTTCAATGACTGTGCACAACAATACAAAAGATGCATCTTTTGATCTATTAATTTCAGAAGCCACTGATATAAAGTGTTTTACTTAAATCATACTAACAGGTAGAGAGCTAAGGCCTTAAAAGATGTAGTTATTATGCTTTAAATTTAGTTTACTAGTTTTATTCCTAATAGGAAGTTTTTGAAAACATTTTTAAATTATTTTTTCTGCTTACCGTTCACAGCTTTGCTACTTCACAACCCCTCTGTTTAATATTGCAGTCCTCTCACATTGCTGATTTTAAGTTAATGCTTCCAAGTTGTTGCATCCATACTGAAACAATTTTATGGAAAATCCTGGTGAAATATTAGGAGACTGCTGCCAACATTTGGGATCTGACCCCTCACGACTATTTAAAGAAAATGCATCCAAAGTTGTTCCATTTTTTCTTTTCTAATTTCTCAGCTCTAACACCTGGCTTCAGTATCTCCTGATGCTGCAGTGACACTGCAGAGCCCCAGGCCACCCCAGTGGGGCCCGCAGAGCTTCCTTGGGGCTCCTAGGAAGTGGGTGCAGCAATGCAGCTTACAGCAGCAGTGAATTTGCCAGTGCTCTGCCTAATCGCGCCACGGGATAAGAACGTAAACAAACATTTTGCTTTACAAACAGGAGATTCCCAAGCCACCTATGAAAAAAAAAAAAAAAGCCCATAAGAATGCTGGAACACTTCAGAAAGAGGGATGTTTCCCCTCGCTGTGGAAATAAATCGTAAAGGTTTCCAGGTTTCTACATCTGGTCATTTTTGAAAGTTAAAAAAGTGAAAATACAGCTCCATTTCTCTTTTCCTTCTGGCAGAGGCAGAATCTGAAGTCACACAGAGCTGAAGAACACCAGCCTTTCTGGTTCAATATGCAGACAAGGACTCTTCCAGAGAGATAACTTATCCAGAAATAAAACACAGAAAAGATACGTTGGAAGAAAGCCTATTTACCTAAAGAGGAGCATGGACGCATCTCTTCCCTCCTGCCCCTCCAATAAATACCACAAGGAATATTTCTGCCTGAAGAAAGTGACTTTTCTGCAGAAATCAAGGAAAGCTTGTACAGGAGCAATTTATGTCAAATTTTCAAGTACTTACAAAATAGTATCAAAGAGGAGCTATGCCAATGGTAGCAACTGCAAGTTTTAACTGATCAACTAAGGTAACACTTCAGGGGAGGCATAAGCAAGCCCTGAAAAATGCGTAAGTGGGCCATTTTTACACAGCCACTCATATGTAGAATAAATTGTTCACACTAGACAATATCCGAAGTCCTATCTACACTAAAATGAATTCTAAACATAAACCAATCTATTCATTTCCTAGCCTGGCAATATATTTTTTTTTTTTTAAACAAACTCTGCTTGCTGTTAAGAGATTACAGAGATAGAACTCATTTCGCCACAACACTGAAAAGCTACCAACATACTTAATGCTTGCAGTGAGGGACTACAGAAAATAAATAAAGACAACCCCCATGCCACGCTCACATATACAACACGACGTGCCTGATGTCTCCCCTTCTCCTCAGTGAGATTTCCCTGGATCACAAGGATACCAGAGACACCGGCCACTGTGCTCAACTTGTGCAAAGCAGCAAGGTCAGCAGGAGCATCCTGTGGACAGAGTGTAAACTGTCCGCAGCCTTCAGTTTTCAGCTATGTTGAAGGCCAAACCTTATACAGTTTTACCATCAACTGTATCTCCTGGCTTTGCTTGGACAGATTCTGCATTTTATCCCCATTTACCAAGCCTACACTGTTCTAGCACTGCTTCAGAAAGTTCAACCCCCAAGTGATTTACACTTCAACTGCTATAAAGACCATTCATGTTACTGACAAACAAAGCAGACACTCAGCCATGAGCCTGGCGTTTTCACCCTTCTTGCAACACAGGACTACTAAAAACGAGCACTTAGTAGTCATAGTTAGCGAATATAACTATGCCTGCAATTTGGGAGGCTTATGGCTTGGCGCTCATCTGTTTGAAGTGCTGTTAAGATGGAGAAATGGATAAAAAACTACTCATTTAGGAAGTTGTTACATCTCATAAGGTAAGGAAAAGAACTGAGATTTTTCTTTTGATGGAAGACAACGTAATCATAAAAAAAATGTATAGGTATGATTATTCATTCCGTTAAAAGGCTTCCTCACCAAATTAATAAGCTTTAAGCATAAAAGACCAGCAGAACAGCCAAAGGCAATATTGCTTTAAGGGAAAATAAATATTTTGTTACTGCAACCCCCAGCATGCAAAGTGACTCCAACTTTTTGCACGTGCTGCAAAAACAAGATATTATTTAGGCTGCTCTCTTAAAAGATTTGTTCAGTGAGCAGCCTTCGCAGTTACTTTTTTTTTTTTTTTGGGGGGGGGGAAAGAGTTGACTGTTTGGGTCAGTAAGGATATGTGTAGGCACAGAGGCATCTTAGGGAACAGAAACCATGCTCCACTAGTGTGTTCTACTTTTTTTATTTCCCTTTTTTTATCTCTAGCATATGCAAAATATTACAAAATACACTTGTTATCATCCTTCAGCTCTAAAATAAAGACATACTAACTAAAATAGGTCATTATGGATACCTTACTAACACAGATAAAATGACTAAGAATCTGGTAACAAAAAAGAAGCCTGAGGTTATTAATCAGGAACTAGTTTAACTCAGCATAAAAAGTAATGAGTACACGAGCAATTACATTTCAAGAAAATAAATGCAGAGAATATTTTATATAACAGAAAACAGTAGTTAGAAAAGAAATTCAGAAGCAAAGAAAGAGACTGATGGAGCTAATGGACCAGCAACTAGGTTACGCATGATATTCCCGAAAAGACAATTAACAGAAAGACTAACTGTTGTACAGTAAGTCCTCCTTCCCGCAGTTAGCGTGCTGTACCAGGACTGGGTGACCGGGAGCGGAACAACGGCTTCCAGGAGAACCCATGGAACGGCTGCAGCACTGCCGCAAGGGAACGACTCCCAAGCAGGAGAGCTGACTTTAAAGATTTACGAAGAATTAGGATGGTTTTGCACAGGCTTACCATCAGGAAAAAATCCTAAACTCTAAGGTAGCTTTCCCCCCCCCCCCCTTTTTTTTTTTTTTTTTAAATAGCAGCAGTGGTATTTATGACATCTGAAAGAAGCCTTAACAAAAACATCAGTCCTTACAGGGTTTAACCTTGACTTAGATTATGGATACACAAAAGAAAATTTTGGACAATTGCCAAGTCTCCTATAAACACTGGCTCAGGCCTGCAGTTACCTAAAACTTGTTCTTCAGTCCATCATTCAAAATTTGGCTCGGTAGGCAATGAGAGCAAGAAACAGGAAGCTCATTCTACAAATCACTAAACACAAATTTGGACAGGTAACATCAAAGGTAATTATTAGTTACAATATAATGTCCTGTCCACTAAAGAGTAAAAGATTCATATTTATTCTTCAAAGTATCTAATCAGTTAAGTGATAGAAAACACACTGACTTGTAAATCCATGGAAAAACTAAATTAGATGGATTTCTCTTAATGGAAAAATGACTGATATGAGGGGAAAAAAAAAAAAAATCAGAAACATCAACAGCCAGATTCTCTGGATAATCTGATAACTACCTTGCAGCCAGTGCACATGTTTTTTTAAAGGTTTTTCCACCCCCCCCCCCCCAATCCAATCCCATGGTACAAAACTTAAAAGCATATTTAGAACTTAAATTCTATATACTGTCACTTTAAAGACCATTTTAAATTTGAATTTTGTCGTGATCACAAAGAAATTCTTTAGCTGACTGTATTCTGCTACAAGGGACAAGGGGAAAAGCTTCCAGTAAATCCATAAGGATTACTATTCAATACTGAGTTTGCCATTCTCGATCTTTCTAAATCATATGCAATTGTGTACAAGATCTACTGCAACTTTTAAAGGCATCATGCAAAAAAAAAAAAAAAAAAAAAACCTCAGAGAAGCCTCCAAAGATTTGCTCTCTCTAGTTACTGCTAAAAAGCTGGAGAACCAATGGCAAAGGAATATTATTCAAAACTTATATACTCACGGTTTTCAATGAGATATAAATGAATAAATTACAAGCCCCAGGTCTTTATACCAGCAATAGCTTTTGCTATAAGCTTACTGAAATTTCATAAATCATAGATAAAATAGAATGTTCTTTCCATTACATTAACGTTATCAGTGGAAGAGGAAAAGATTAATACAGATACTATGGATAAATACTATGGGATGCTGTCACAGATAGTAAGTATATTAAAAGTGAGCTTGAGAAACAAAAAGTCTACAGAGAATTCAAGAAGGGAAAAAGTAAACATACTACAAATAATCAATATAATCAGGTTTAGAGAACACTAAGTAATTCATATTATCTGACAACCTCAAAAATAGTATCAATGGAATCCTATATTCATTGAAGAAATTATTCAGATTGTACATTGTGTTCTTTAGAATTCTTTGCCCTCTATTTCATGATGAAAACCCGTATCTTCACTAATATCTAGCAATTAAATCTATTTCCTTAGTCTCAGCCTTGAAATGGCAATAGCATTTTTGGATTTATTTTTCACTCACAAACTGTCATTAAAACTAAGAGAAAGTAATGGCCCTTCCCAGGGCTGCCAGCAGTAGCACACATGATGTGCAGAAATAGAAGCAAAGAACCTTGACTTATATCATGCCTGTGTCTCACCCTGAAAAAAAAACCCTCAACGTTATCAGTAAATTGCCAAAAAAGATACACACTACTAAAACATAGAATGTATATACGTATGAGAGTTGTGAGGAGAGGAATATGAGGGGAGGAAAGGCAGAATAAAGAGCAGACAAAAGAAACAAGCACAAAGAAATGGATTACTGCTCTTCCCTCAAACATGAACTTACTATACATTGCATAAGAGTCATCCCCCATGCAGCTACATATATTCCGAGGTCAAGACTTTTGCTTTTCAACTGTCCCCATCAATTCTTCTTCCCTGAAGGAAAGAGTATGAAGCTGTCCCACAGCACACACACTCTCAAACTTTGACTTTAGGAGTCCAGACATGCACAGTGCAATACTGCATCAGGCACCATTAACGTAGCCCTCAAAGATTAGCTGTGTAACAACGTACACTTAAGAATACAAGCATCACAAACAACAACCAGCTAGCCAAGAGCTTCTGTAGACTGTATATACCAAAATACCACAGACATGTTATTAATACAACTGTTTCATTGCATTAACATTCAAAGGACTCATTTCACATATTTTGTTATGTGACTTTAATATAAAAGCAGAACTCCCTTCTCTTGATGCTTTAAGAGCACTGAAGCAAAACCATTTTTACTATACTGAAAGCACTCAGTTTACAGGGAACTCTGGTACATATGTCCACTTAGCGAGGAAATATTTCACCTGATCCAGTAAGTATTAAAATTTTTTCTTTCCTAAACATAGAATGTATTTACATGAAGTACAGTCCTTAAAACAATTGCCCAAATCATTGCTATTCCTCTCTTGTAGCATGAGGAATTTGATTAAATTTTCTCAACAGGAGAACACTAAATAAATACTGTAAATTAAACAAAATCATGCTGATGATCTACTTGCAATTACTGCCAATTGATTTGAATCTTTATTGTCCCCTCAAGCTTTAAACAACTTGGGGGGGGTGGGGAGGGAGGGGAGGGCCAGGCCTTACTGGAGCATGAATACCAAAGCAGTTGTGAAATTTTCCTTAAATGCATTCAAAACTAACGAAACGAGCTTTTCTTCCTGACAAGATTCCAATTAAATTTAATTTGGAAGTCCAGTGAAAAAAAAAGAGTTATGCCAGGATTTGTCCTAAACAAGTAAGCTAATGCTTAGAATTAATTTGATCATTAGTTAATATATACACATACAAATTATAAATTGCTACAGCATATTTTCTTTCACAAAAGTCAGACACTTCCAAAAGACTTAATTTATCAGTTGGGTTAAAATTCCCTTATGATCTGCCTCTCAGGCATTTCTGCCCTTTCAAAGTCGAGCCAAACTGCCATTTGATTGCAAAAGGAAACATATGCACACTAATGTAGTAGGGTTGCTTGCTGCAATCCAAATATTTTACAGGAAAAGAAAAGCAGACAGCCTTAACCCACTTCTGGGGAATCCTCTCCTGGAGTTACTTGTAGATTTTCAAAAATGTTATATATTATCGTTTTGGTTTTATAATTAATTTTGAGGTATTAATTTTGTCAGGTTCAATCTACTTGCAAGGGCCAGAACTAGTATTCTGATTAATTTTCTCTTTCACGTCTCCACATCACATTGTCCTCGCCAAGCTAGAACTGTACTCAAGTCACATTTTCTAAAATTCACTGTATCCTGAGATTAACCCAGAGCTGTTAAAGATGCAAGGCTTAAAGTTTCTAGAAGCATTTTACATTTTCCTGTAGACAGTTTTTAGATTTATAGTTATCATTTACCTTTCACAGCATACATGCAAGCTTCAGTACCAAACTTGGGGTGTTTTTAAGGGGAAAGTACTCTGATTCAGTTAGGGGGTGAGCCTTTTTGTTTGGCAGAGTTGTAGATCATATACTCTTCCTTAAGATCTTTTCTATTGAATTACGGTTGCACTAAAATGAGAAGTCTTGAAGTCTTCTTGAAGGACAGATATCACCTAATCCTGCAGCTACAAATATCCTAAATAGGACACTGATGTTTGCAGAGAATCCAAATCCAGAGATCAAGGGGTATGCCTAGGTCTCCCTGGCTTCCCCCCCCCCCCCCCCCAAGTGACAACGGGAAGAAAAAATTTAGTTCTGTCACTTACATCCCATCCATTGTGATACATCCTCAAACAGCTTACCATCTCTACAGCTAACTACTTTAGCTTTAATTGGGTTATTCTTTGTCCACATACTATTTTCTGCTTATTATATACCTTATGTTATTTTAAATCAGTGTTTGAAACAGAAGACAGGTATTTTCAAAGATTACTCTCACTTTAAAAAAAAATACAAAATTTTCCTTCAACTGTCTAATGAAATCTTACCAACAAACAGCCAGGGGAGCCAAGCCAGCAAGTACATGATTAAGAACAATACTGTATTCAGTGTTAATTCTTTCAAACATCTGAGTTCTTTTAGATTATACAGACATGTATTTTGTTTTTTTTTTAAATTGGACTTTTTTTTTAAATCGGAAGAAAATGAAAAGTTTACAGCTTGCCTCTGGGGGGTGGGAGGAAGCTTCTGAACTCTTTTCTCATTGTATACATGAATGCACACACCCCTCCACCACAACGGTGATCTAATTTTTCAGTCAAATGCTTGTAGCATGCCACCATTAGTCTCTAGCTCTCCTCCATCATGTACCTTCTCTTCATTCAGAAAGACAGGAATGGCTCCTCTGTGCTTGGTTTTCTCAAACAGAGAGCTACCATCAAGCGTCATTTGCTCATCCATTACTTCAGATGATCTTTGAAGCGTTATTGTAACTAGAAATCGCCTCAATGGTTTATCTGGTGCCTTAGTTTGTAGTTACATAGAATCGAAGAATACATATTTGAGGTTGGTTCTAGTTATTGTAACTAGAAATCGCCTCAATGGTTTATCTGTTGCCTTAGTTTGTAGTTACATAGAATCAAAGAATACATATTTGAGGTTGGTTCTAGTTATTGTAACTAGAAATCGCTTCAATGGTTTATCTGGTGCCTTAGTTTGTAGTTACATAGAATCAAAGAATACATATTTGAGATTGGACGGGACCCCTGGAGATCATCTACTTCAACCCACCTGCTCAGGGCAGGATCAGCTACAGCAGGCTCTGCCAGAGTGTGTCCAGTTGGGTAGTTACCGCCCACAAAATAAGAGAGAAATGCTTATGCTTAAGGTATTGCCTGACTGACTTTTTTTTAGTTTAGGATCTCAAATCATCCTTGATTTACACTTCAAACGTTGGACAACCAGCAGTTACACTTGACATTCTGCTCTTGCACCATCACTTTGGTACTTCATTGGATAAAACTGCCCTTCACAATCATGTGAAGCACTTCCAGATAACTGTGGGAACTTGCACTTGGTACAGTGTGGCCAAGGTTTCTGACAGAGATTTCACTTTCCGGAAAGGCTTCGTTATTGCTAGGTTTGGTTCCTCCCCACTAAGAGCCACTATGTAAACATGCTCACGTTTGGGCAACAACACAGCAAAAAAAGATTGCTTTCCTCCAAACTGATATTCTTCGCTCCTAGCCTCTCTACTGTAAAAAGCCAGCTGGTACAGCGCTTGCTCTACCACACTCCTCCTATTCTGTCATCCTTCCCACCCCATCTCTCCCCCCCCCCCCCCCCCCAACGTCCTATTTATTCACTGCTAATTAGGCAACTGGACGTTCCTGCTGCTGCTTTGAGCAGCACTTATGCAACTGCCCAGCCAACACATGTGCAAACTGGCCAGCTGACAGGCAATGCAGGTGACCACCAGCAACAGCGGTAATTTGCATCTCTCCTCCATTACCTTTTTTTTTTTAAATGAAACTTTACAGTTTTGTCTAATATGCTTGAAGTTACCTAAATATTTAGAAAGATAAAGGTGGAGAATAATCAGAACCAAAGAGACAGCATGCCTGTTCAAGCCTTCATTTTAAATAATTTGAAACAAAACTTTGAGATAGGAAAACCTGCCCTGAAAAATTACCATCAGAAACTTCTCTTCTCCTGCAAGTCTGCTTAGAAATTCTTCTCTTCAAAGTTCACTTCTGACTCACTCATTTTAGGCAAACTGACTGAATACCCTTGGAATTGTTCAGTTTGTGACTTGTTCCCAAATTCAAATATTACTAGTAAATGCCAAACAGTGAGCAGCGCTCACTTATACTGCCTTTTAAAACCTTTTTTATATTCAAATGGCAGAGTCACTTGCCTGTTCTCTCCACTGGAATACTATCACACCATCTGCTTTGTCTCTTTCTGTTGAGACACTTTCAGAATATTTTCTGCTAGCTCCAGGTTCAGTATTTAGTAACTGCATTCTACAGGCCTCCTGTCTTTTGTGTTTGTTTTATGGGGCTTTCTGCATAGTTTCCGGCATTTTATTTTTCATAGTATTGAAAGTTATGCTCAATATTTCAGTGGACACGGGGAAAAATGGCTCTCTGCACCAAAACACTGAAGAATTTTATTTTACACATGACTCCAGCTAATGTAGCTAAGCTATAAAAAAATAGCTAATGAACAACACAGGTTCACTGTAAGATTGTGCTGCTGCAATCTTACTAAATGCACATACTGATATCTCTGTCTGAAATCAACAAAATTTTGAACATTTATTATATTACAGGTAAACATTAATGCCTTCAGGTCTTACAGATACAACACCAAACAGATTTTTCAGGAGGAATTTCAGTGGAGATAAGATAGCAACTGAGGTCTTCAAATAAAGAGACTAAAAATTGCCTCCTAGGAGCCTAATCTTAAATAGGTTCAAAAATTTTAACTTCTATAACATACTGAGATTACTTGCTGTACCAAGTTATGCACATTCTTAAATCTCTATAATGTACAACAACTGAATTTTCTCCTTTTTCCTCACACTTTCTCCCTTCAGTATTTTTCATATTGTTAAGTTACTGAATTGTAATACTGTTACTGAATAGTAATCACTCCCTGGAAAACAGGAAACTCTCCTTCTGAGAAAAAAATGCACCAATTTCTGCAGATTCTTACTTTTACAAGACCTTTACCTTCTAAAAGATTTCTAGCCTTGATGTTCAAGAAAATAACCTCAGACAGGACAAACTAAACAGATCATACTTTCCGTTAATCTGGAAAGGACACCACTACCATCCAGCTAGAGCTGGCCAGAACTTTCTCAGTCATAATCATTATTATTGTGATTGTAAGGCTGCAGAGAATTAACCAAATAAAAACAAATCAAATTCATTTTGCTTTGATGGTAAGCCATAAGCATCAGCAAACTAGAGGATAATTCACGGGAGGCTGAAAGAGAAACAAGAGAAGGGAACGGAGGAACAGAAGAAGTCCTCTCTCCCCAAAGATGCATCTCTCCTCCCCTCTACCTAATCATAGGAAGAACAGGGTGGCCGGGGAACCAGTCTAAGTTTGTCAGATACCTGCTGCATTACCAGAGCCTCTGAACGACGGGAAGCCCTCTTCCATCAGAATAGTGGTATCGCCATGTCCTCTCTTTTCCTCCTGAAGATGTTTATTGTCAACATTTATGCTACATACAGATGTTCTCTCTTACGTTAATAAGTTAAAATAAGTTTGCCCAGCATTCCTGCCCCTCTTTGTGCAGGCCTGTGATTTCAGCCCACCTCATAATGGAAAAAGGAAACTCCAAATGACATACCTGCCCTTTCAAATAACTGAATAGTAACTCTCCCCTCCCCCAAACTTTTACACCAGAATCAATGCCACATAAGCCTGGCAAACAGGAAGTCTAATTATTCTAACATGTGCAACTGAAGCGATAGGGAGTTTCAGGGTAAAACTGATAAGGAGAGACATAAAAGACTAACGAGCAGCCTGCCTGCGCTTCACCGCGGGACTAACAAAGGTCCCTGCAGAACACCTTTGGTATTGTTCAGTGAGGAGACAGAGCCTGGGAGATACTCAAAAATAACATTCAGAGATGCATGGAAGAAATGAGCATGCAACGTCTGTGGTTCAAGTGCTTAATCCAGGCACCGAAAAAAATATTTCGGAGAGAAAAGAGTAACCAACAGAAAATTGCGTGATGTAGTGCAGAAAGAGCCAATTAAATGTACACAGGTTACTGAACAGCCAGACCCTCTTAGGGTTGTTTGATCACCAGCCTAGTGCTATGTCTGCTGCTTGAATAAATTGACAAATCTCTTCTTGACTTGTGCCTGTGGTAGAGGTGACTGAAAGAAAAGGTCCTTGATTAAGGAGATGCAGTTGGCAGTGTTATTAGTGACCAGTGATCAAAGAACTGATCCTGCAATAATCAAGAGCGAAAGATGCAGAAGGCACAACAGTGGCCAAGCAGAGGCAGCAGCCCCTAGAAGGAAGGGGGAAGCCAACAATACCAACTCTCACATATTACTGATTGGTTTTCCAGTTTCTTAAGTAAGTCATCTTTTAATCTACCTCTTCCCCTAGCAATATTTTGTACAAGACAATCCAGGTACCCTAACGGCCTGTCCTAGAGGCAGCGATCACGTTTCCTCTGTTCATACAGAGCACATCGCCCACACTCAGTAAATTGAGCTGTTGTTTCAAGTGGGGATGGCTTGCTACTAATATCTCAGTGCAAAAAATCACAACTTTTCCTCAGGCAAAACTGCCCATACATAGGCCAAGTCTCCAGCTGCAAAAATTTCCATAATACCTTGTGTATTCCTACACTAGAGATGCTTTGGGGAGTGCTATACCTTGGTGGGGGGTGGGGGAGGGTGTGCCTTTTGGTTGCACCACATATCCCTTTCACTTCTGTGTTAACATACTCAATGAGGGGGAAAGAGAGCTTGGGAGGGCAATTTAGAGAGTCTTAGAAGACAGCAGAATTATTTGTCAAATTGAGAGTAGCAGTCTCTTAATGTACTTTCATTATGGCCAAATTCAGTCACCCCGCAAGCTCCAAATTGTTACTTTGGCCTCAAAACAGAGTCAGCACATTTGGAAGGAAACCTGGAATTGCAATGGTGGTTTATGTTACTACTATGTATTTTAGAAACTTTGTACCAAGGGACAGCAAACCGGCACAAACGTTAAGGTAGAAGGAAGACTGATTTTAATGGCAAGCAGCAGAGTACTGCACAGGCAAGATACTGTCAATATGGGAACCAGCAACACTGCCTCAGACGTGGGGTCTCCTACCTTTCAGAGGGCTTCAGTACTACACCCAGTTTATAAAATGGAAAAGAAAAATACAGTCTGGAAAAACTCAAATAGCATCCAACACCTCACAAGTTTTCCTCAGGACTAGTAGCAAATATGTATTGTATAGAAGTCTTCTGTTGTCATGAAATTTGGATACTTAGGTATACACCAACACATGTGCAAAACTGATTTAACTGCACAGAATCCAGTATGCAACATTCAATAGCACACATAGGCATGTTACAAAATTGCAAATTCCCTTGCAGAGCAATGCAAATCCCAAGATTTCATTCTGTTTGGATATCAACTAACAGAGCCATTGTTCTTTCTTCTTTAAGTCCTGTTGGCATCCAGAAGTTAGAACAACTTCCCCCACTTCTAATTCCCTGTGCCTCAAACAGGTATATCATATTTTCATTTCTCATAATATTTAATCAACACAGACAAGGTTAAAAAGCCCCTCTGCTACAACTGATTACAAGCAAGGTAGTGCTGATATCTGATAGACTGGCCTAATTGTCTGATTCATCTACTTTTCTGCAGGCCAAATTTACTGACATTTTATACAAATTCAAAACTGACTGAGCCTGGTGACCTTTTATACCTCTGTAATTAGTCATCTGTGCCTTTACAACCAGAAAAGCAAGTTGCCCCTTCACTCCCACTAATTCAGCAGTCCATCTGTAAACTATAAACTCCAGCCTACTCAGCACCTACCAGCCAGAAAAGTACACACACACACACACACATGCTATAAACTGCAACCTTTCAGGCTCACAAAATTAAGCTTGGAAAGGCCATTTTAAGATAAACATGCCCATTTCTAAAAGAAGATACAGAGCAAGCAAGACAAGTTGGTAGATACAAGCTCAATAAACAACATTTTTATCATGCTTTATTTTATTTTTTTTTAAGAAAGAGAGAGAGAGAGCGAGAGTGTGTGCATAGACAAGCACCATAAAAAGACAATCAAAAAAATCAAACCAGAAGCCAAAACAAAAACCAGTAAGTTTAATCTCTATCAGTAACATCACAGCATAGTATGAAAAGTACAATGCAAATATCAATTCTACACTAGAACGTAACCAAGAAGATTAGTAATATTTTCTGCAGTTAAATCCCAGTATTAGCTCGAACTCTACGTATATAATCATGTTTTGGAAACCAATCCTAGAGTTGCAAAAAAACTTCCTATTGTTAACATAAGCTTAAAAAATATGAGATGAGTCAATGCCATTGAAGTTAAGTTCTGGATCTCCACAACAGTCAGCAAGATACAGATCTGAATTTCCCCATGAAAAGCAAAGGGGAGGATTAGGTCAGAGCGCACCAAGTTGCACTTCAAATTCCAGTCTTAATAAACAGCAATGTTGTCAATCATAGCAGGCAGGGACAAACGATCATTAACAACCAGAGAATACGCAACCTTATTCTCTGGACTCTTTCCCTCCTGGAAAATCTGAAGACATAAAAACAGCTGGCAGCCTGCATACACGTCTTTAGCCCAATGTCAACCCTGAAGTCTCTCTGTTTGCCAGCCAACTGCTCACTGAAAACACTGTGAAAACAATATAGTCCCATGGACCATCTTTCTCAGCCTCGTGCACTAACTGGTCCCAGTTTCAGAATCACTGCAGCAGTCAAAAAGTTTTAGAAATCCAAGTTCTTGGAAAGGTGACTAATTACACTCTTCACCATCTGAACTATCTATGCCCTAGAGAAAAACCAACGACTTAACATGAAGATATTTCAAATGAGAGTAGTAAGTTGTTTTGCACACCTCTGCCATGAAACATGCACAATCTAAAAAGCTGCCAGCATTAATAGCCTCACGTTCATCAGTGTCAAGACTTTTCAAATTTTTTTTAAATGAAATGCTAATTTTCATCATATATGAATTTAAGTGGAAGTTCATTCTTTTCTTAAGCCAAATTGATCTAAAATCAACAGGAAAGTTTATTGAATAGTTCTATAAATTGATATTTCTGCAGCAAACCAAAAGTTAACATCAAAATTCAGACAGAGAATTCCACCTCCTAAAGTCAGTCTTTTTCTTTTCTTTTCTTAATCATCGCCTTTAAATGGTGTTTCCCCTGTGGTCATTTATCATCCACAATTTTCTTTCAAAAACCTTGGTTACAAGTAGCTTGTTTTAAGATATTGATTAAACAATGACTAATGAACTCTGTCAACTTGAAAAGAAGGGATTTCCAAATTGAAATTCAAGCATAAAAAAAAAAAAAAACTAGGCTGTGGTATTACATGTTCAACCTCTTACCAGCTTTTGACATTTTGAAGTCATACGTTACTACGTGTTAAGCATTCTGTCTGCTTTCCTTGTTTCTTTGGCTTGTTCAACCTCAAGAAAAGAGAGTGCACAAGGAAAAAAATTTCACTGGCCATACCTAAGACACTGCAGAAATCTAGTTTTCCAACCTCTTCCCACAGTGATGACAGTTGGCCTGACTAACAATAGCAATCCCTTCCAAATTTAAATTTTTAAAATCAGGGGAAAAAAGGACTTATGATGTGTCTGGGTAGGTATCAATGCCTCAGCTTTCAAAAATACCTTAGCAGTGATAACTGAGTGTAGTGTAGTATGCATACTCCCTAACCTTTACTATTTATGAAGGAAAGAAAGAAAGAAAGAAAGAGAACCTATCTGATCTTAGTTTTCAACACAGTTTTACTCTAAGTTCTGAATCAAAAAGCAAAGTCCCAAAGTAATTACAACTCACTCAGGGCAGAACACTTCTGATACGGATGGCTAGGGTAAAATGGGAAGACGAGCTTTCACCTGGCCACATTAGCAGCCTGGTCCTTAAACACGAATACTTTTAGTGAAGTGCAAGTCAGATGAACTACAAGTCCCAGCATGCAACACAGTGGGCACAGCAAATGCAGTTCACTTCATGTCAATCAGTTAAGAGTTTCAAGATCCTGGCAGATTGGACACGTGAGGCATAGCTAAGAGGATTTTGTACTTTCTCAGTATGTGGGACCATTTCTAAAAGACTCAAACGCACAAATTAGCAAGATACCAAAATTCTGAAGTGAACATGCTTTTAACCTATCTTTTTCCTGTAGTTAATTCAGAGGAATGTTTGGGGCTTTTCTTAACTGCATTCCTCAGGAATTTTATTTCTGTTGGCTTGACTCCAATATCAACTGCTTACTGTAAATATATATTGGAAGCAATACAAGGAGCAAGAGTCAAAGTATCTAGGCGATGCAAATAATAAAACAGCCGAGTGATACTGTTCCTGTAGAGCAGTCATCTTTCTACTCTCCAGGGACAAATCTCTTTGAACGAAACCCAGTACAAAGCCTGTGTCTAAAAAGATAGTCCATTTATTTTGGGCCAACAATCAAGCAAATCTAGCAACTTAAAAAAAAATCCAAAGAGTTTGCGTGTACTAAAAAAAAAAAAACCACACACACACACACACACAGAACACAGAATTGTGACAGATAAGGCCTACTACACACAAACTCCTCCTCTGAAAATAAAGTTGTTTAATCAAAAGCTTCCCCCTACAGTTAATGCCTTACTGACACCGATCATACTGATGAGCGAAAAAGCACTCGGTTTCCAAAGCGGCAAACTTTTTTTTTTTTTTTTAAAGTACCAGCGCAGCAGAGGCGTCGAGGACACGAGGCCGGGGCCACCGCGGCGCTTCCCCTCCTGCCGAGGCGGAGAGGGGCGCGGGCGCGAACGGCCGTTAACGGCCGCCGCGAGCGGCCCCGCCCCAACGGCTGGCGGAGCCCGGGGGCGGCGCTGGCCCCGCGGCGAGCCGGGAGCCCTCGCCCTCGCGCCGTGCCCGGGCGGGCTGCTGGGCTGGCCTAAACCGAGGCGAGAGGAGATGCCTCGCCTGTGTCAGCCCCTTTGTGGGCCAGGATCTCGGCTCAGCCGAGCCGCAACTGAGGTAAAAAGGGGCTAAAAGCGGAGGGAAAAGGAACTGGGGGGGGGGGGGGCGCAGGCAGGGCAAGGGCGCCCCTCGGCTCTGTGCGGGACCGCGAGTCACCACAAGGCTCCCGGCCCGTCCCGCCCGCCGGGCAACGGCCGGGCAGGGACACCCCGCGGCCGGGCGGCGTCCCAGCCCCCGGCGGCGAAACAAAAGGCACCAAGTTGTGCGGCGGCCGCCGCCGCCGCCCGGTGTCCGGACTGCGCCCAGCCGCGGTGGCCCCGGGGAAGCGGGGGAGGGAAGGAGGGCGGGTGCCGCTCGGCGCGGTGCCTCCCCGCGGATTACCCGCGCTAATGGGATTAAGCGGGGCTGAGCGGCGCCCGCGGGGTGTCCGCCGGGCAGCGCGGCCCCGCGGCTGTCACCCGCTTGCGGAGGGGTGGCCGTGCCGGGGGGTGGGGGGAAGGGGGGCGGTGGCGGTGCAGGGCGTCGCTCCCCGCCGTCCGCCGCCGCCGCCTCACGCCCCGGCCGCCCCGCAGCCCTGGCCGCCGTGCCCGGCGGGGTGGGCGCCACCACCCGCTGCCGCTCCCGCCCGGCCCCATTGTTCGCCGTGCCGCCCTTACCGTGCGCGGGGCTGGGGCTGGGGCTGCGCGGGCTCCCGCTGGCTCTCCTCGCTGCGGCTGGTGCACGGGCAGTCGGGCTTGGCCGCTGGAGGTCCGAGCCATTAAAAGCTCCGCGGGGAGGAGGAGGAGGAGAAGGCGGCGGCGGGGGGAGGAGGAGGAGGAGAAGAAGGAGGGCAGCGGGGGGCTCGCAGGAGCAGGATCGCCATGTCCGGTTCTGCAACGGGGAGAGTCCACCGGGCTGGGCGCTGAGGGAGAGGCGGCGGGAAGGGGGGGGGGCGGCGGGAGGCGGTGGCTGCTGCTGGTGCTGCTGCTGCCGCCGGCGGCGGCGGCGGACCCGGGGAGCGGGAACTGGACGCTGCTGTGCCGCGGCTCTGCACCTCCCCTAACCCTGCCCCCTCCCGGAGGGGGGGAGCCGCCGGCGGCAGGAGGCGGCCGAGAGCCCCCTCCAGCGTTCACAGGCGGCGGGGCGGCCGCAGGTACGCGGGCAGCTCGTCGGCGGAGGAGGAGGACGAGGAACGACCACCGCCCTGCGCCAGGTGCGGTGCCGGCGGGCACGTACCCTTCTTCCTCCTCCTCCTCCTGCCGCTCCAGAAGGGGTGGGCAGCGGCGGGAGGGAAGGGTGCAGCCCGGATGAGCTGCCGCCTTGGGCGGGCTGAGGGGGCTGTGGGGGGCAAGGCAGCCATGCCACATGGTGCCCGGCTTCCCGCCCGCCGGTGCGCACTCGGAGCAAGGGGCAGCAGGTGGCCTGTGTGGGTCGTGCTGCCTTTTTTAGTGGATTTAAGGGTAGCTTCCAGAGTCGGGGTCATCTAACGCAGGTGCTTTTGGTAGGAGTGTGCGAAGCGGGGGTGAGGGTGCCTGGCAGAAAGGTTGTGCCTTGCTGTCCTTAGAGGGGAAGCTTGATCACCGGTTCCACAGCACATCTTCGAGGCTGCTAAACTCGGTAGTTCATTCAGCAGGGAGGAGGGTGCTGCAAAGACTTTGCCTAAATGGGTTTGCGCACATCCAGGAACCCATTTATGCCACTGCTTTTCCGTGTTGGGAGGTGGTTTCAGGAATCAACAGAGAACAGATAAAGGCTTGGTTTACTGAGAGGCAGACCTTCACCTTCAGCCATGCCCCAAGGCTCCATACTCTTAGCCACTAGAGAAACCTAAGGGCTAGGCAGCATATTCACATTTTCTGATTACTGCTCAGTAACCTGTTTTTTTCTCCCTTTTTAAATGACCACAGCGCTGAAAAGCTAAACAAGCAGTAGCAGTCTGCGCTTCAAGGGCTCTCTCATAAAAGTCCCCAGCCTGCGAGTTGAAAGGAGAACAGCAGGCAAAAACTGGGGCTGGGAGTACATCTTTTTCAGAGGTGCTGTACGTTCCCTCAGAGGAGACCTGGCGCTATGATGAAAAGGCTCTCAGACACAGCTAGGTTTGGCTGACTATTTGCTCTGACAACACCCTACCTGTTTACAGAGCTTCAGCATTAGGATGTGTATCTCTTTAGGCCTTTCTCTAGATCCTACCCAAAATTCATCTGGAAGATGACTGAACGGTGCACGTGTATGAGTGATACCGAGGAAAGACTTGAAGTCTCTGAAGTTCTCTCAGTGACCCAGCAGGGAAGCAGTGAAGTAGGAGAGTGTTTGTAAAGTAGTCGAGACCTGTGCTTCCCGTTCAAGCACCTAGCATTTATAGACCATTTTTGTAAAGCAGTCGAGACCCATGCTTCCCTTCTGAGCACCTAGTGTTTATAGACCATTTGAGGAGCCCAGCTATCTCTGGTTTTCCATCCCTGGAGGAAAGAGAAAAGATGTGTGAATGCTATAAATATTTTCTTCTCTAAGCCTTGCACTTGCTTAATCCCAAAAGAGAAATTCCTCTGCTGTTGACAGTAATGCCTCTGTGCACAAACGCCTCACTACAGATACCTCGATGCATGTGCCAGCCAACTTTGTGAGATCAAGTGGAGAGCTTCATTTCTTCAGTCAGTTCTGAAACCTTAACCAAAGTACATAGATTACTGACTGAAAGGCTGGGAATCATCCTTAGGTGTCGTTATTTGATAAGATAGTAACCATTGTTATTTCCCCCAGACCTGTTCCCTGCAAAATCCATGGTCTGTCTGTAAAAAAGAGCACTTAACAGTCACATTTTAACAATATGAGCTGTGATTAAGAAACAGTGAAGTAATAAAAGGTTTACCTTTTTCCAGCCTCTTCTGTCAACAGCTTTTACTGTTGATTAAGGTACAGTTAGGGTAAGAGCAGCACAGCAAGGGTCAACAGTAGCGCTTGGAATTTCCTGGTGCATTTTATGTACACTTCCAAATCACTAATGCTTCATTCACACCTAACAAAGAGTTGTTGTAATCTGCATCAAATGAGTGAGATCATCTTCAGTGTCTTCCAAGTCTGAGTGCCTTGAAACTTTTCTCAATACCAGAAGTAACAGATTGCCCTGCAGCTACTGTACGTTTATTACTGTGCTGCGAAAAGCAACAGTGAAGTATTGTCCTGAATGGTGTCCTTACTGAAACATCAAAGACGGCAACATGTTGTTCATTTCTCTAGGAACCATATGTTTGTATGTGCTTGTATGTGTTTTATTTATTTGACCCTTGCTTCTTATAGATCTTTCGCAAGTATCAAGCACAACCAGGAACTGACATCTAAACAGACTTTACTATCTGTCCTGCATGGCATTTATCCAGTCAGTCATAAAGTCTTCTTTCCCTCATCCATCCCATTGACTCTTTTTACAGTACTAAGCAGCAATTTTTCTCTGGAAAGGATTTCTCTCTTGTGAATTACACATGGCAGCACTCTTTGGATGTGAATGCTAAGAAGAGCATTCACTGTTGCTGTTAGGTTCCTGTAGTACATAGGGTCACATTTTTTCCCTGTTGAATGACATGCAGAATTTGCTGGGACAGCAAGTAAACATCAGAATTTGAGAGAGACAGTAGTTGTTTTTGAAAAGTGTCTGAAATTTGAAAAATAGTTCTAATTAATTTATATTTCTGAAAGAAGAAAAAATAAGCTGTGTCTGCATCTGCTAACAGAAGAGAAGAGCTGGAACTGAGTTTCAGACCAAGCTGGCGCCATTGTTCACTTCTACCTTTCCTGATAAGGGAGAACCCAAGGGAATGGAAGGGAAGGAAAGGAGAAAGACATGTAAAAGGGTTCTGCTGTCTTGAGAGATTGCCTCTCTGTCCCTTCTGCCTCTTTCCCTGTTAGGAAAAGAAATAGCAACAGCTAGTGTGGATGCAAGTACCAATCTTTGGAAAGCCTTCACTTTTTAGAACTCACTGTTATGCTGTGATGATTTGTGATTATTTTTTCACTGAAGCTTCCTCATATTTATTGTAAGGTTCTAGAAGGTGTGGATGCACACAGGCCGTTATGGCGGAGTACTGGTAAATTTACATTTTCAGCTGCTTGTCTCTCCATCTGTGCTTAGTTAAACTAAATGATTGCACTCAAAGCCCAAGTGTGTGGATTAAATTCTATGGTCTGGTTTACACTAAGGTCAAACTAGATTCTTAAATGGTCCTTCTGGCCTTAAAATCTATGCCTCTTTTGTAAATCACATTAAAATGTGTTGAGTTCAAATGTTTTCTGTTTTATCAAAGAGAGAAGCTGAGTAATCTGTGATTTCAGCTACAACTTTTGTTTAGTAATTCTTTTTCATAAAACATTCCACAGATGTTTTCCTGGGAGCCTGAAATTTTGTTTCAAAGACCCTTTCAGCAAATACTTTTGTGCTGGAATTATCAGTGTATTCTTGCATAAATGTGGTTTGGGGCTCAATCTTGCAAACCTAAGGCATTCGATTAGTCGGTTTTAGACTGTCTCTCTCTCTCTCTCATACGTCTTTATGTTAACTCGTGTTAACTCCTATATGTCTTTGCTAGTTCAGTTACAAGAGTGTGACCGAGTTCTCCATCCAGTTCTCTCAGGATCATTTCACTGTTATTTTTAGCACACGTTTCCTAGCGTACATGCTTTGCCCCACTTCAGAGAGTTTGGCTTGCAATTTATTTTTTTCCATATCTGCCCAATATATTACAGTCATCAGGTATTAAGGGTATCATACTACTAGTTTTTTGCTGAGGCTACTAATGTTGGATTGATTGTTCTTGTTTCTGAATCAGTATGTAACATCAAATTATAGCTAGAAGCAGTGGTGATTAACAATTTTCATTATACTATATAATACTAAGTGTAGACCATGTCTAATCTTTTGAGGGAAAAATAAAGAAAAAAGCAAATTAAAAGTCACCCAGTTGGCAAGTGAGTACATTTACATTCTCAATTTTCAGGAATTTCATTTGAAAGAAATAACCATTGAAAAGAAGCTATTTAAGCACAGCTAGCTAATGAACAGATTTTGTTGTTTACTGACTATTTAAAGTGTATAATACTATAAATCGAAAGAGAGGCTTTATAATGGGACATGCAAAAGTTTCCATAGTACTGAAGAATTTATATAAATGGAGCTTTTGCATATCTTATTAGACAAGACTGTCTCCCTCTCCCCAGTATTAATACAATACAACATTACCTGCATTGTGTCATATTTGCATTGTATTTTTGAACATATTTGTCTGTTTCAAGATTAGTACAGTTATGTTAGCTGTATATTTGTGCTAAGATGATCTCCAGTTTAATAGTTAATAGATGAATTATCCCTGAAGCTTTAGAGTTAAAGCTTTCACTTGAAATTAATTAACAATTTAGATTCCTCAAAACTACATGGATTGCATCAGCTTATACTTGCTTTGTACTTTATTCTTCCCTTCTGCACATCCAAGAAGAAAAGACAGGCTTTTTTTTTAATTATGCTGAGGTTTCTGAAGCATTCATTAATGGACAAAAATCGCAGTTATTGAATTGTGAATAAAAACGTAAGAAAACAAGATAATTTATTAGCATTAGCTATAGAATAATTTATCTTTTTTTTTCAAGTTACAGATATCTGAAACTTCAAGAAAATTGAAATCAAGGAAAAATATGGAGGTTTGTAAAAAAAAAAAAAAAAAAAAAAAAAAAACCACCAAACATCCCCCTGCTATTCAAGTTTCCTCTCCTGTAATCCATTTTCACCTTTCCTCCTGAATGAAGGGAAAGAGAACACTGGATATGAGGACAAAATATTTTTTCCTTCCATGCCAATATTCCCATTAGAAGCAATGCATCTCTTACATCATGGTGAGGGAAGAGAAGAAGTGGCAATGGAGAAAATATTTGCAGATATGAAATGATTTCACATTTTGAGGAGCAGATAAAAGTAATGCTAAAGAAGAGCTGCCATCAAGTACTGTTAAGCCCGTCATGCATAATGCAATGTGTTTGACAGGAATAAAAGCCTAGAATCTCCCCATTGAATGTGGCTTTAAAAAGAAACAACCAAACAACCACATTAATCTTTCAATACTGCTGTTTCAATAAATCTGTTGTTTGAAATAGGTCCATAGAATTCAGAATTTAGCGTAGAATTTCAAGCATCGTAGTTCATTTTCTTGCAGTGCTTGTGTCATTTTGGACAGAGCAAACTATTGTCTGTAAAAGAAGGGCAATACTTTCCAGAAGGGTGGTGCAACAAAATTCATTAAGTTTTTCAGAGGTGATTTAAGGTAGTTAATGAAGAAGAACCATTTAAGTACCTGAACTGACATAAGCAGCTATGGTTCTAAAATAGAGAAAAAATGCAGCTATGGTTCTAAAATAGAGGAAAAAATGCTGTTTTTACAGCCTCTCAGAATTTATGCCATGACTAAACACAGCCAAATAGACTTCTCTTGCAGTTACAAAAGTCAGAACAATATAGAACGTTAAATATGGCTTTTAGCATAATCAGACAGAAGGTTCCTGTGAAAGTAATAGCCCCCTTGCCCTTCCCCTGAAGCGATATTTTTGCTGTTACTTTTGGCAAGGCATCTGGAACATATCGGTGTGTCTGTGTAAATCCTTCTGGGATAATCGTCATTTATAAGTGGTGGTGGGGGCAACCTTATCTAATGCTCTGTCACACCCAGGATCTCTCCTGGCTTCTTTCTAACTTCGTATTGGATGATAGTTTATTTTTGCAGTGGGTAGTTACAGCAGATGACTTAATTACAGTCTTATCCATTGTCATATTCTTTTTTTAATTTTTAGACTGTCTAAATCTGGCTGGAGGGAGCAACTGTAAAAGCTGTCAAGACAAACATCAATTTAGGCTGTGATCTTGGTGTCTCAGAGTGCAGTCTCTGAAATCAGCCAATTCTTCTAAAGGTCAGACCAGCGACCAGGTAATTTATTTGTTTCTCACATGTTATCAGAGTGCAGAGAAACAAAGCCATCTATTTTCTGTTTAGGTTTTATACAGTTAATGAAATTCATCTTCAGAGGGGATCTGTGAAACTTTCTGTTCAGAAAGTGAAAGGTATTCAAGAATTTACCGAAATAATATTTCACTGTGGATAGCTTAGCAAGAACCACATAATTTATTTTTAATAAATCAAATAATCAAGTAATTAGAGACTTGAAGAGTGTTTATTTTCCTGTTTTTTGTCTTCTGCCTACTGCAATCATTTTTTCCAGAATTAGAATTCCAATGGATGAAGACACAAGAACACTTCTATAAAGTGGAATTAAAAATAATGGGAAACATCATTGCCATTTTACAGAGAAGAAAAATCATTTTCATAGTCTACTTTCTACTGTAGTCTACTTTCAAATTAGGAAGAAAAAGTTTCATTAAGGATCAGGAAGCTTTTGTCTATGCTTTTTCTCCCATCAGCTCTCATCAACCTGCCGATGATCACATACAGAGTTGTTAATCCGGTTCTTCCCTGTATAAATATGTTAGCTAGTCTGTCCAAAGATCCTATCTAACCTGTTGTTTGCCTGTAACAACTTGGGCTTTTCCTGTTATTTTTAAATGTGAATGATGAATGCTGTCCGATTTTTTAGGTTCTGATGCTGAAGGATGCACAGGGAATAGTATTTGTTTACAGATGAGATGAGTCTTTCAGTTTTCTGAAATGCAGGGTATAGGTGAAGATGATATGAATTTTTTCCATGTCCAACTTCTTCACCTAATATAATCATACAAACATTTCCATAATTTATTATCACTGCTTCCACTTAGATAATCTTTCTTCTATATTTAAGAGAAAAAAATCCCTGGTCTGTTGTTACGAGCACTTGTTTTCTGTTTCCTCAGCTAGTGGGCTGCATACCATATGTATCTCCTTATTCCCTTTAATGTGAAGGGAACAGTCCCACAGCCTTTCAATTAATTAGTTGTACGTTTTCCACTGTTTGCTCTGGCAATGAAGCACAGAAAGCAATCATTTTGGTTTACAAGTAGTCTTTAGGATATGTTTATCCTCTAAAAATTTCTTAATTTTCTGTGGTGATCCTTTGCTGTTTTCAGGAAGCAGAAAAAAGCAGATAGAAAGAAAAATAATCTCATTTTTTAAATATTAGGTTTCAAAATGAACATGAGCTTAATAGATAGCTGGATTTAATTCACTGCGCTCAAACAGAGCAGGCTTAGCCAGAATAGTTCCCAGGAAATGTTTTAATGTGCCAGGATTTTTAATAATAGTTGTTACTAAATTTATCCAGTTCTTCATAATAAAGATGCCTAACATCTCATGCTTTTAAATTCTGAAGTGCATTCTTTGATAGTTCTAATTGCTTCATCACTGCCTGTTTAAGTTTGTTCCGTCCACAATCTCTCTATAGTTGTTAACAACACTGAATTTTGCACATCTGTACTGTGCCATATCTCCCTCTGGCACTGGAGAGGAAATCTTAATCCCTATTTCCTGCTGTAATATCTCCTCCTAAAGAGGCAGACGAGTAACAAAGGAGCTGCAGTTCTCATAAAACTACAGTAATATTAAAATGGTTTAATCTTCTACTAGGGAAAGCCAGAGTGCCTCACTACATGCCTTACACAAAAGATCAAAGTGCGGTAGAAAGTAAGTTATTTACTAAAAGTAACCATTAAGATTTGCCACCTTTGAATACCTGGAAAATCCATTAGCTCCTTGAAAACAGTGCAGACAAAAAGGACAGAACATTTTATTATATTTTTATTGGATTATATATTTCTCCTTTGTCTTTTGAGTAGAATCCATGTGATGCTCAGCACTGTCAAGATAAGAATATATTTTTTCCTTTGGTGGCCACAGAGCTAGTGCCTGCGTGAATATTAGCAATGAGATATGTTTTATATAAATAAGATTCGTATTCTTGTTGGTCTTATGCAACTTAAATGGAAAAGTATTCCTATCTCACGAAGCACAGCACAGACATTAAAAAGATAACCTATGTCTAAAGAGACTCTGATCTATATAAACAAAATGGTGGGAAAAAAGTGACAACAGGAATGGTATAATGAAGGATGTGTACAAATAGCCATATTAAGTCTGATCACAGAATTGGGTGTCTAACAGGAAATAGGTAAAGGGAGTTTGAGGGAAAGGACGCAAGGAACAGGACAAATGTACTGCGATCCTTCTCCTAGTGTAGTCTCCCAGCTTCTGACAACCAGTGATTTGTGGACTTCTTGAGCAAGAAATTTCATCAGGAGCACTGTACTCAATAACCATTAACAACTCTATCTGTAAGGAGTTGGTCTCATTCTTTTTTGGCTTCCACAGTGCCCATCAGAAATGAGTTTCTTGCTTTAACTGCAGTGTGTGAAGAAGTACTTCCTGATGATTTTACGCATCCTGTGAAATACTTTATTGGGTACCTATTTACTCCTGTGGTAGGAGAAATAGTAGCGAACTGTTCCCTATTCACCTACTCCCCTACATTCATAATTGTGTAGATACCTGTTATATCTCCTTGGAGTTGTCACCTTTTTCCAATCTGAACAGTCCTAGCCTTTTTTGTTTTACCTCATATGGCTCATATGACTTCTTAAACTTCTTAACTCTTTCTCAGCCTTCCCTAGTTCTGCGCTACACCTTTTCAGGTACCAACATCAGGACTGTGTACAGTAACTGCGGTAGAAGTGCGTGTCTTTCAGCAGAACAGCCGTAGCGATCGCAACTGCAGTGCCCCCTTTAGTAGGCAGCAGCAGACTCAGCTCCCACCTTAGAAAGGAATAGGAACAGGAATTCTAACAAGTAAAACCAGCCTGAAGTCATTCAGCATTGCCCTTTTTCCATCCAAAGCAATCATTCTTTTCCACCATAATTGCAGGATTACCAGAGTAGTCTAGGATTTAGGGGAAGATTAATCACAACTCTTTTTTAGATGATCTGATCTGATTTAGCTGACAAGAGCTTGGTTGTGTTAGGAAGTTAGTGGTGGTATTTCAAAATAACGACAAGAGAAAATCTTTAAGTGTCCAAGTTTCATAGTTGAGAAAGGAAGCCCAGATATTTGTTGTTATGAAGTTCATTTTTAAGTTGTTTGAATTTTTAGTGCCCTTCTCATAAGGAAAAAAGTTGGCAGTTGTGTTGAAGAAGGGAAAAACAAACTCAGAACACACAACTGGAAACAGACTGTCTTTTCCATAGGACTAATAAGAGACTCAGATTCCACAGACCAAACACTACAAGCCAGATTACTGAATAATGAGCCAGGATAAAAATTATCTACTGCCTTTATATTGGGACCTATAAAACTTTATTTGTCTTAAATGTTTATCTTAGAAAAAAACAGTTACAGTGGGCAATTACTTAGGGTTCTATTTTATATTCAAGCATAAGAGTGGTGAGAGGATGAATCTGATTCCCAGGGATCTGGGCTGGGCCATTTTCTATGTTTTTTTTTTTTTTTCAGGCTAAAAATATTCTGTTAAAAGATTTTATTTAATAGCCGGGAGGTCAAACAAGGGACTTCATCTTCTCAGATTTCGTATCCATTTTCTTTCCAGTTACCCGTTTTTATCTTTCCATTTTAAATGTATTTTCTTATCTCCATTCTGCCACCTCCAGCAATGTCTTCATCAAGCTTTCGTTCATTTTAAGGACAGGAATCCACACTTTTTGTTGTTAATTTAGAGCCTCAGGAGCTCATCGACATAGCTGCTGTTCCTTATTACTTGCTGCCAGAGATTGACAAGCAACCTAGAATGAAATTCATTTCCTCCTTCCCCTATAGATGAGGAAAGGTAGCAGGTTTCAGAGACAGTATTGGCCTTCTCAGTGGCAAGAAGAAAATTGTTAGAACTGTCTCATTCTACGATGAGACATTTTTTTATGGACCAGAAAATATTTGATTCAGACTTTCTGATGATGGGAGAAATAGGGATAGGGAGAAGACCTGGTTAAAACATTACAGCACTCTCTTTTGTTTTCATCCTCTATGGCTGCAGTAAGCAGTTCTTAAGACAAACTAGCTGTCCCGTACATGCACTTTTGTCAGTAAACAGAAGTTACAGTTTTACAACTTTACTATAAAATGGTCTTATTTAGAAACGCCTAAGAAAAAATCCTTCCTTAAGGCTTTTGATGTTACCATTTTGAATGGAAAGAATCTGTGGACTATAAAATAAACAGCCTTCTCTAATGCAAATACATGGCATTCTAGTGTTCAATTGTATCAACTCCATCTACTGGCCAGAAGCAGCTTTACTTGAAGCATAGAACTGGTGAAGTATAACTGTTATATCCATACACTTTAAGCTAACTGTTGATTTGGCCCCATTTTAGACTTTTTCAGAAATATCAACTCCTAAGCAGACAATTTTTGCATGATAATTCACATACAAATATAATTATCACTACAAAAATCCGCACTAAAAACATCTCTTGATATTTTATTATCAATAGATATTCAATAATAGTGACTTTAATTAAAGTGAATTGAGTAACTGAGGCAAAATTAGCTTCCCCAATTCAAGATACTGTTTTGCGGTCACATTTTTCACAAGTCTGAAGGAAATTTTCACAGGTCTGAAGGAAAATTACTATTGGTTTTTAAAATAGTATATGAACTGAATGTTAAATATTTTTGTTAATTTACATCAATCCTATCACCTCAAGATAGGATCATGCATCTATTAAAGAACAACTTTTGGTTAGTAGCAGATATTACATGAAATACTATACTTCAGTGATATTTTGATGTTGAATACAGAAATAATAAGTAGAAAAAATATTACTCCTCTTTTCCCACCTCTTCTGGGAACACATAACAAGGGTAAAGACCAAACATTTAGGCCTCATGATTCAAGAAGAATCAAGACATCACCTGTGAAAACTGAATACTGAAAAATGATTTAAAATTTAAGAGACAAAACCTAGTTTTCTTACTGGAATAATGATATTATTACTGAGGTTAGCATTTTGTATTTAAATATATATAAAAAACCCACAGCTTTCTCCAGACATTAATGATTTTCCAGTCCCCATACCTCTTTTGAGGTAAAAAGAGATTCTGTAAAAAAACTCTTCCTGTAATAAGAGCAAACTGACTTTATGCTAGGGCTTAGTAGAGCTTCGTAGGGCTTACTAGTAGACTTAATGTCTGATGATGAAAGCTCTTGTGAGACAGAAAAGTGGATTCAGTAGTGGCAGAGGCAAAAACTTAGTATTGTACGTGTTAATAGTATCCAAAAGTCTGAGGTCAGAGAGAAATCTCGCTAATCAAATGACAAAGGGCGATACAGGTGGAGGTAGATTACACCCCTCTGGAAACAGGAAGATCTTCTAAACCACACAGTTGAATAAGGATTAGGCAGTAGACAGTTTTTGATGGACCCAACACGAAACACCTAAATAGTATGCAAAATCTTGTTGAGAGCTGAAATGATATTCACACATTGTCTGAATATGGTGGGATAAGGTTTGGAAGCCCATTTGGAGTTTAATCTGGCGAAGGATATCAAGGACAGCAAGAAGGGCTTCTGTTAAACACATCCGTAGCAAAAGGAAGACCAGGGGAAACGTGAGTCCACTGCTGAATGGGGCACGGCCCTGGTGACAAAGGACACGGAAAAGGCTCCGATACTGAATGCCTTCTTACCCTCAGCCTCTTCTGGTAAGACTGAGGCCTCAAGAGTCTCAGGCCACAGAGATCAGGGAGAAAGGAAGACTTTCCCTTGGCGGAGGACCACTCGGTTAGGGATCGCTTAAGCAAACCGGACATATACAAGTGCACGGGCCCTGATGGGATGCACCCAGGAGTGCTGAGGGAGCTGGCCAATGTCGTTGGAAAGCCACTCACAATCATCTTGGAAAGGTCATGGCAATTGGGAGAGGTTCCTGAGGACTGGAAGAAAGCAAATGTCACTCCAGTCTTCAAGAGGACAAGAAGGTGGGACCCAGGTAGCTACAGGCCAGTCAGCCTCATCTCCATCCCTGGAAAACTAATGGAACAGCTCATCCTGGAGGCCATCTCCAAGTACACGAAGCATAAGAAGGTGATCAGGCGTAGTCAGCATGGAGTCACAAAGGGGAAATCATGCTTAACCAACCTGATTGCCTTCTATGATGGAATGACTGGCTGGGTAGATGAGGGGAGAGCAGTGGATGTTGTCTACCTGGACTTCGGTAAGGCTTTGGACACTGTCTCCCATCACATCCTCATAGGCATGCTGATGAAGTATGGGCTAGATGAACAGATCGCGAGGTGGACTGAAAACTGGCTCAGCTGTCAGGCTATGATCAGTGGCACAAAGTCTGGCTGGAGGCCTGTAGCTAGTAGTGTCCCAATAGTGGGTCCAGTTCCGTCCAACTTACTTATTTGTCAATGACCTGGATGAAGGGACAGAGTGCACCCTCAGCAATTCTGTGATGATGCAGCAGGGGGACTGTGCAACTACTGGAGAAAGGTATTATATTTATTTGATTCTAGAAATGGGAAAAAAGATTCCAGGAAATTAAAGTGTTTTTCAAGTAGCTGCACTGTAGTATAACTACTGAGGCTATTCAGTGAGCCATTGTATAGGTAATAATAAACACTATTTGAAGGAACACCTGAAATACTAACAACTGTTTGTCAATCCGCAGTAGACAGCCCTAAGGTGGTAGTCGCCTTTGGTGTCAAACATTTCCTTATGATGAAATACATCATAATTTAGATGCACCTACTTCCCTTCATTGAATAGTGCTGCAGACAACTATTTGTGTACAAACCTTGTTATAGATAACAAAAATCAGATAAATGAATCCCATGCATCTTATCCAATATTGAATCCAGACCTTTGAAATCTCAGCAGATGTCAAACTGGATCTCAACTGTCCTGAAATATGTTCTTTCTAGAAGCAATACAAAACAATGATGACAAGAAGGAAACGGGATCTCTACTAGATAAAAGTTTAATTCCTGCTTACTACTTTCCTGAAGCCAAAAAATGCATTACCTGGAATAAGGGATCTTCATGCCCAGAACAAGTCACTAAACTTTAGTCAAGTAGCAAATAAATAAAATTAAGAGTGGACTAAATGATAAAATAAGAAGGACTAAGGTTGCTGCATGAAGATGCTTAGTAAAATGCTTCAAATCAAGAGTTAAAAAAATATGGTGTGGGGAATACTTGACTTTTTTATTATTTTTAATACCACCAGCATTGTGTTTTGGAAGACGCACCCCTATGGATACCACTAAGGCAAAAATAAAATTCTGATTCAAGAGCCTAGGCAGAGGCACACCCAGTACATACATGCATACACACAGTAACTAGGAAAGTCACCTTCCTTCATTCTTTATTTCATCAAAAATTCCAGCTGTGCAACACATCTTATTCTCATGCAGGTACTCCATACATGAGACTAAAAGATCTAGATTTGTAGAGAATAATAGACAATATTTGGCATAATAATATATCTGTTCTACACTGGAGAATACCAGCCCTCGCTCTCAGCATTACTTTGAAGTATGTGCAGAGAAAAGGTAAAGACAGAATGTCATTGCAGTACACAAACCCTGTGATAAAAATATGAAGTCAAGTCTACAAGTCATTTTTTTACATAGAGCTTGCACAGGATTCTCAGATTTCTGTTAAACAAAGCCAGGCAAAGGTAACTAGACAGTTATCTGCGTTGTTTTTTTTGAAAACATTCTCAAACTGCAAATGCAGAGTTTGTAGTTTCATAGTCACAGATGAGAGTTTAAATGGGAGCACACCTAAGCTTCAGGAGATAATCTGGTTTTGAAAACGACGCTAACAAAGGCTCATTACTACTTCATGGTTATAAGCTAATGAAACTAGAATGTGGGAACGTTATAACACCTAAAGTTTATGGGGCTCCCAGTTTTTTGCTACTGAATACGACTTTGAGCACTTTTGCTAGGTAATACAGGTAGATAACACTCTGGCTCTGCTGAAGCAGATTTCTGCTATTATTTGCAATGCTCTTTATGTTACATTAAGAGATGTTATGCTCTCTTACTGAATGCAATGGCTAGATATTTTGATAAAACAGGATTTAGAGCACTACACTGAAGAAAAGTTGGGAAAAATTTATCATCACCCTTCCCCTATTTGTAATCCTTTGCTCTATAGGTAGAGTCCTTCAAGTCCTCTCCAAGGATGGCTTTGTAGCATTTGATAAAAAGATAAAGCCACTCAGTTGTAAGATTCTTTGGGCAATAGCACTCCAGTACTTGCGAATGATCAAGAATGTTTTAAGGCTTCAATAGTTTTCTACTCCCATAAACATCAAACAAGGATCTTGAACAGCTAAAATTAGTGATTCAGATAACTTTTGTAAAGAGAGGGAAAGGGAGTCTAGAGTTTTTAAAATTTGTGCGAGTTAAAAAGAATGCTACAGAAACTTTTGAATTAACCCTAACAAGTTCAGAGAAGACAGACAAGATGTGAAATCTAGGTACTCGGCGGAGCAGACCCCTCTGTCTGGCATATTGACTAATTCAATGCCCTTTTCTTGACAAAATGATAGTTAACAAGGCAGAAGCAACTGTCCAAAGTTGCCCTTCACTGGCTCTGGTACATAGAGCAATCCTGGCTCCTGGTCCTGTTTGGTCTCCTTTACCTGGACTGGAGGGAAGAAGACTAAGGTCGCTGTGGAGAAGATAGTAGCACATTTGGTATTACCACTGAAACTGTATTGACTTTGGCTCTCTTTAGCACAAGAGAGCAGCATTCGAGTTGCCCTGAAACTGGTAATACCAAATGTGCTATTATTTTCTCCACAGAGTAGTAGTCCAACAGAAAATAAAAAAAAAATCCAGGCCCAGAGTTTCCAGGAAAAGTACAAAAAGCAAGCTGCAAGGAGACATACGTGTGTTATAAACTGAGGGGAAATAAAGGAATATAAGAAGTAAATACTTCAAAAATACAGGAAGGGCCAAGGACATGAAATAACCTAACTATTTTTGTAGGCAGGTATCTGCTTTACGTAACCGACCTGACTTTAATTCTCTCACAGTACTGATAGCTAATCCTTAGAAATTCATTTTCCACAAGTATGAATGCTCAAACTTGTGCAAATACAGGATTAAAAAAATATTTAACAAAGTGGGAGCTGGAGCAGTAGAAGCTTTGTTACGCTGACAGTTTCAGCTGCTTCTAAACAAACTGCATTGTTATTGCATATGATTAAGGCCTTTTAAGTTAGGGAAACTTGGTTATGTTGTTGGGGAATGTTTTTACTTGGATACAACCCATTTTGTATTGTTTTATTTGAACATTTTTTAAAAACCAAATTAAGATTACTTTCGAGTAGGTGAGGAATTTATTACATGTGAAGTTCTATCTTTTCTTGTTATAAAGTGAAAAATTCAAACTTTCAAAAGATTTCTGTGTTTCAAGAGACTAAGTCTTCAGTTCTTTACTAAAGTATTTTTCAACATCAGTTCCTATATTAACATCTTCAGAGTAATATAAATGTGAAAACTTCACATTGAACTTTGTTAGAAATCAGGTACACTAGAAAAGCTTTGTTAGCTGGTAAATGGTGTATTGCTCTTGGAATACCAAAAAACCCCCAAAACCTGAAACAGTTTTTTTGATTATTTCGTCTCAAGCTATCCATTATATTCAATTGTTTTAAATAAAATGCATACTGCTATAACGTTATCACTGGCTGCCAGACCTATTGCATGCTTGCAGCTGGAGCAACACTACATTTTATACGTTATGAAATGCAATTGCATCTGAATATGAAAAACAGTTTTAAGTCAGATATGTAAATTTACTGTCATAAGAGGAATGCCATTAAGTTTCAATTGTACACACTTGGGTGAAAAATTTGTTAGAAAAAAAAATCAAGAAACAAAAATGCATAAAATCTGTAATAGGCAACAATATACAAAGTTTCAAATATAAAATTATGACTTGTATAGTTTGTTACTTGCATCTTTTCACAAGAGGAAATTAAAAGAACCACACATCACTGAACTTCTACACAAGCTTCTTGTGTTTCAATGTCATTTATTGAGGAGTGAATGAGATACTGTCAGACATGCCAAAGAGACTTCACATTCAAGGGCTGGAAGCTGAACAGCTTTCCTCATTGAGTCACTGTACAAGTTGTTTTTGGGAATCAAAGTGCGATCAATGAGGTCTTCATGCTTGATGTTTTTGTCTTCAGTTTTTCATCTTTTGATCTACTAACTTGCTGGGCAGAAGGACGCTTTCTACCCTACAAAGACTCACACTCCAATTAATACAATTAACACTAGATGTAGAGAAATTTTTTTTTTAATCTGTTATAACATACATCTACTGCTGAATACAAGGTCTTAAAGCTGTTTCTTAATTCATTATGTCTAATGAGAAAATTCAACTTGTTTCCCTTTCACCATCATATGGATGGCTTATACCGTTAGAAAAATATTCTTCAGTGCTATTGTAGGGTTTAGAGGAAACTTCTTCAGTGTTGTGGGGTAGAAACAGATTTAACCACCATTCTCAGAGAATGCTTCTTCCTGCTGCCACTGCCTGTAGGTTGCAGAAGAACGGCCTACACGCGCTACAGTTCTGTTTTACTCAAGAAAGAAACAAAGAAACCTAAACAATAGGGTAAACGTTTATTTGGAGTTAGTTTTCTTGCAGATGATAATTAAGGCCCTTCAAGCAGAGTTCAGAAGCTCCTGTATGGCTGCCTGTTGATCTGCATTGAGCTGTGATATGCATTCTGTCCACAGTCCTCCAGATGTCTAGAAAACAAATGAGAAGTTTTGTTTATATAGGCTGACAAGCTTCTAAGGCACATACTAAATTTTCACGTGTTTTTCAAAGCTCAGCATCCACAAGGCACACTCCGGCAGTATATATACAGAAGAGAAAAGTCTTCAGCTATACACAGCCCTGCTTAAGTTCAGTTAAAGATGCTCTGAAACGCTAAATACAAGCAAGTTGTGGTTAGACCGAACTAAAATAATTGATTTGAAATTCCCGGGAACTCTCTATACCTAAATGAGTCAAATGAGAATAAATGTAATCTTCATTCTGAAATTAGTCATAGCACAACCATGTGTACTCTTTTGCACTGAAGGTAAAAGATAAGTATGATTCTGTTCTGCTAGAATACTGAAATACAGGAATATCTCCTGGGCACTGGTAGACCAGCAATTCATTCAGAGGAAGCAAGCAGTGATTATAGCATGCAAACTACACAAAGTGTCTTATGTGCGAAATTCTGCTGCAAATGCAAGGTACAATTATTCTTCAGTGAGAAGACGGTAAATTACCACCCAAAGAGATGAAAATGTATATAGCATTTATCTTGGGAAACGTAAAATCTACACTCTCCTTTGCCTCACTATTCCTTATTTGTGAGTCCTCTGCCGAGACGCTAACTTTTAAACTCACCATCAGAATACACTGGTTCTAATACTACCAAAATATTCTGAAAATTAAAAAACATTGGGAAAAAAGTATTTATTTGGTTGTCAATAAAATTAGGGAGCAGTTGGCATCTTGCCTTAGAATGACAGTGATAGAAAAGTATTACACATGACTGGCTTTAAGTCATTAGATTTGCCTTTGTGAGGAGTATGTACTTTAAGTACATTTTAAAATATTGTTTAGCTTTATTTAAGGTTGATATATTCTATCTTCAGCTCAATTGTAATGCCTGTCACTTTTCACACATTTTTAAGAGTAATTACATCAAAGAAAAATAGATTCACAAAATTAGCAAGAATTTGATAAATTTTTTAAAATAAGATTAGGCATTTTAGATTGTCAATAGATAATGGAATACTGCAGAATTAAAGAATTCCAGTATTTCTGAAACATGTTTAAGCTGGTATTGCCACTGAATACTGTTTCTGCTCTCATGTTAAGCATGAGGAAAAGAGAAAGTTCATATTTAATTCCAACTATGGCCATAGCGTTACTCATGCTAGATGCTGGCAGTGGAACAGCTCAGATCATTGCAAAAAAATGTCTTTCCTTCTGTTCACTGCTTCTTCCCAGATTCCAGGAGACTCTTAGCAACTACAGATCCTTCAGAGCTCCTTCCACAGTACACTTAAAATGCTTTACTGAAGTCAAATTATTACTATGTGTGGAGAAAGTTAAGATCAGTAAAGGTAATGTAAAATTCCTCTTTAAAAAAAAAAAAAAAAAAAAAAAGACCTTTAAGATTTTTCTACAGTCTGAAAAGTAAAATTAACCAAGGCAGCAGTATTGCTTCAGTCTTAAATGTATCTACCATCCCTGGCTAAAACAAGACCTTTTTCTCTATCCACATCTGATCTATAGACGTACATAGTGCCATTGTACTGGTCAAAAGCAACTCCCTTTGAGCATTCAAGATGTGTTAATACAAAGGTATTAGCACAGACTAATATATGATTCATACCTAGATTTTAAACTGTAGGAACAAACAGCAGAGGATTCCTGTTTCACTTAGAAATGTTGCTTGATTCAATTTCCTTTTATGCTTTAAAAGTTTTAATAATAACAATGTCATTTTTGTACAAGACAACACATTTTGCAGGCTGACACTCTCATCCAGTGAATCATTTCCAAAAATCGAGGATTTCTAACACTTTTGAACTTGAGTTTTGGGAAAGCATGCCAGATAGAATGGACCATGATTGAACAGCTGCTGCTCCCAACCCTATAAACCAAACTCCAAATCCTATATAAATATTTTAAAAAGTTCTATGCTTGCCAGGCAAGCAGGTTCTATCATTAGGTGTTACAACTGTCAAGCAAGTCTGCCTTATGACATCTGGCCCTGGATTTTGGATCAGATCTCTCCTATTAGCATGACCTCTTGTTACTGTGGAGAGGTGCAGCTTTAGTACTTCTTGGGTATCCTTATTACCCAGCCCAAGTCCTCATTATGCCACAAAGGAAGTGAACCTTCCAGCATCTCCCCCAAAGACAGGGAAAACACTGCTCCCTTGAGCAACGACCTCCGTTTACACTGGATTAAAGATGGCAGTAGTAAAATTACTCAGGGTTTGGACCCATCCTCTAGCAAGCGCCCCAAGCCTCTGTTGTATTAGTACGTCACCAGTGGGTGCTGGAGACCATTATAGGAACCTCATATTAGATCAAATCCTGCAGTAGAGTTCACTGATGGAAAGGCAGGCAGCTTTTTCTCCAGATTTTAATTTCTGAAGGACATCCTTATTTGATGGTTTTGCCAAAGCAGTACTGCTGCCCAAAATTCAGAAGTCAGAATTTACCATTTCACAAAGGTAAACTCAAAAAAAAAAAAAAAAAGACTGACACTGGCTAGCATGTTAACCATTTAGCTGCATATACCTTAAAGCATTTTTTGATTGATAAGCTTTGAGAAGTTTATCAAAAGAGACAGGCTTTATTCAAGTGTAAGCATTACGAAGTTTTATCAGTGATAGTTCGATGTGCGCCCAACATCTCTAGGAAATACATCACTGGCTGAAGCATTCTTCTTTATGGAGACAAGGTTCTCAAAATTGCTTTAACAATTCAGTTACTTCTAACTGTTCCCTTTGCAGCTATGTAAGCATGTATTTACCTGCACTTGGCGAACAACATTAGCCAGCCGCTTGGTACATGGATCTTCATGTTTAATAGCTTCATGAATTTCACCATCCGCAATTATACTGAATATTCTGGGAAGATTAGAGTTGTTGGGACCAAGGACAACTGGGTTGTTGCTGTCATAATCAAAATATATATTACAAGTAAACAATTGTTTAACCAAAAAAAAAAAAAAACAAGTATTTTACATGTAGGTTGAGTGATTTTGAAGTATCTTATTCTCAAGTTGTTTATTTACCTTCAAGTTCCATTTAGCCCCGTAAGTATCCATAGCTTTGTTGTCTGCTGGAAGAACATCCCTTTCCCGTTAATATTTAACCAGCCAATTATTCCATCAGGCTGTACTTTATCAGAAGGAAGTTCTGTACTTAGCAGAATTACCAAGTTCCATGCAGATGGAACTGTAAATATTGTGATGGAAATGCCCTGCCTAAAATGACTGACTTCTCTCTCCTTCAGCGCTATACGGGGAAGAAGGCTGTCTTACTAGCTTCAGAGAGCATTAATGACTACATCGCTCTGCCAGCACTCTTATCGACACCAGAAGTAAGTAGTTCGGCTTCCTCTTTCCAGCCAAGCGTTGGAGTAGAGGAGTGCTGGCAACCAGGGATCTGGATGGAAAACATGATCTACTTCTAGCCCTGCCATCTCCCCTTGCTGGAACACAGAGGCTGTGACTGTAGTACCAACAGAGCTCTAAAGAAGTACGCAGCAAGGCTGGGCTATCTGCACAAAGCTGGGTACAAAAAACAAACTACTGCTACTATGATTCGGGATTTCTGTATGTGTGTGCACGCATACATGTCACTACCAGTATGGTGTCTCTATACAACTGTACTGGAATATTACCAATATAGAGACCTCAATTGCTACCATTCAGTTCAAATCCTTGCCTTAACGAAACACCAGCAGATACGAAGTATTCATAGTCCTTTCAGTCTTTTCTTTTTTACAGTCTCTTCTACTACATTCTCTTCTTTCTACTTTTCTACTAAGCATTAATACATGGTATTGGCCAGTAGTTAGGGTATGACTGCTACATAATGATTCAGAAGAAGCTGACATTCTCTCAGTTAAGAGGTGCAACCTCCAGCAGCATTATTTTTTCCATTGACCTATGAGAGGGAGTATGAATCTAAAGAAAAGTATCTTGTCCCGCAGGTTGTTAACAATAAGTGAAATTATTATTACAAGCTTATTAAGGGAAATTCCATGAAATTATCTGTATTTTTTAATACTCTACTTCATACTTTCATTTTGTTCACATTCCGGCTTTTGGAAAGCAACAAGGAGCAAAGGTTATGAAAGCAAGGCTGTAAGTGTACGTGTGTGGCTTTTAAATAAAATACCTGATCAGTTATCAATGCTGAGATGTAAGCACTGTATGAAAATTTTTCTTTAGAAGTTCCTGGCTGATCCTCTCCCATCATATACATAAAAAGCTGCGAGGAATTTGTTCAAGTCATACAGATATTAGTTTGGACAAGAATACTGACTATTTTAGGACAGCAATAACATTGTTGAAGGTTCAATTTTGGTGCTCTGAATTTTCTTCTCCAAAGCACAGGCAGATTAACCTGAAAGTTTCTCAATTTTGGAAAATGAATGCAAGGGAAAAAACCAGCAGCCTGCAAACAGGCTTACTTTCTGCATTAATATCAAGACTTTACCTTACCTCTCAATTAAATCACACAGATAATTGAAAGTATGAACAGCTTCTTCTTTATCTTCATGAAGTGGAAGCCAGGATAACCAGTGTGGCAGGACTTCCTCAACATTTACACAATCAGGCTTGAATTTCATTATCTTTCCTACAGCAGAAATGCAGTTCTCTGTCGCGTTGACATTCTCTTTGGTTTTGGCATCTGGTGACTGAATAACTCTCACCAGCAATGGAAGCGCCTCTAATTGGAAAACAAGACAGGAATAGAGTTTAATGTGCAACCAAAATTATATTAGCACCACAAATTCTACATGAGAATATTACCTGTATTAAAGATAGTTACAGAATCAAGTTAGGTTTCTCTGTCACCTGAGCACCAAAATCCAGTAATCCATCTGGCCCAGATGGGTTAGGTTTTTCCCCAGTGAACAGTCATCATATGAAAGACACACAGATGTAAACAGCTATACAAAGTAACACAAGAAAATGGCTACTGCTGAAGTCTGAGTTTGCTTTATAAATGTGTGTGTGTGGGGGGGAACTTCCTGTATCTCTCCACTGGACTTATGCAATCTATAAAATAGAAGACGCATTGTAATTTATAGTAAAAATGTAGATTAAAAAGCATTATCTTTGTAATCTCATAAGATCTATAAACATGGACGATGAAAAGCAGGAATATAGCAACTTTCACAAATTCTGACTGCAATGCTTGCCTATAGTGTGTATGCCTGCTGTATATCTATTACTTGCGTACACACACACGCTATATAATACACAAATGCACAAGCGCGCACTATTTAGATGTGCTAGGAAAAACTCATAGGAGTCATCTCATCTGATCACTCCACCTGGCATGGTTTAGATGGCAAAAGTAGAAACAGTTAGGAAAAGTATCCATTTTCTTGCTAGATTAGTAACGATTTTTAAGGTCACGCAGGCAATCACACGTACACTTTTAATGAACATTAATATCACGCTTTTCGTTACTAGCATCCATGGAGAGTTCTGGAGCACTCTAGATGTGGAAACAATGGCCCCTGTATTATTTTGCTAAAATATGATCCTAAAGCTGTAAAATTTGTAGAGCAGCACAGAGGACAGGTTGTGAAGTCATAAAGAAAGCACACTTCAAAACTTTAGTTAATGAGGAAGTGTGAGATCTCACACTACTACATTTGATGAGTAAGCAGCAGCTTTGCAATTAAGCAGTACATATCAATGCTTAGTACATTAGCTTTACTGAATTAGGTTTTTGAGAATTTAGCAGTTATGGAAAAATGTGATTAACCCTGAGCTGGGAGGGGATAGTTTTATGTGGCTGGTAAGCATTACAGAACAGCATGAACATGGGTCATCAGAACCACTCGCCTGCACTCTGAATGGAAACTGAATAATGCTAAACTTCTCTGTAAAGCAGTTTGTTTCACAGAGCAGACCACAACGTCCGTCCAAGTTGGGTCTGCATTTTATGCTCAGGCCACCATGATTACCGAAGCTAAATCTCACCTTCATTTCCTTATACAGCTTAATACTAATGAATAAGCGTGTAGGTACACGTGTCCTGGCAGCTGTGAAATTAGAAGCGCATCAGAATGAATCAGTTTAGAGTTTTTTCTTGCCGAGGAAAACAGATCTATTCTTATAGAGATGTTGCAGTAGACAGACCTTGAAAAAACAGCTTTTGACTATAAAAGATGATCATCTTACTACTAGTGTCTGTATAACATCTTCCAATACCAGCTTACCACTGGTAAGATTTAGGAATAAACACATGTGGTTGATTAATATGTTATTCACAGAAAATAGCTGATTATATTCTCCAACCAACGGAACAAAAAATAGATGTAATGTTGACAGTCCTATAACTGTGGAATCTTGAAAACTTCTTTCCCCATTTATAAATTTGTTGCAGTTTTTCCTTCAAATTCATTTGTTTTTCCTAATTCTACCTTTAATTCTTTTTGTTTCACCGTACTGTAGCTCCTACGCCATTTACAAGTTCTCCCTATATTCTTATCTCTGTTCAGCTGACCTCAGAATTGCTCATGTTAAACCATCTGCTGCTTCTGAATAGTCTCTTGAAGTCTTTACATACTGCTACAAAGCTACAATAGAACAATATGCTGTGGCTAAACATTAATCAATAAAGAAATTAAATTGCAAATAAAAGCTCACAAGTATGATGTTTTCAGAGAAGGTAGTAAAACCTATGAGGTAGATAGCATCTCATGCCATGGATTTAGATTGTTTCTAATTACAGCACATCATCTATTAAAATAGATTACTATATATATATATATATATATATCTATCAACAGTACTTAAAGCACTGCTAATGGGTGGCCTCCTAATAGGCTGTATGCTGCAAAGTAAAAAGGTTATTTTTACCTAAATATCAAACTAAAGGAGAAACTAAGTAGCTGGAAGGTTACCGCGTCAAGGATCACTTATCCAAATACAAGGAAAAGGATCAAAGTTGTTACAAAGTTTAAGTAGTCCAAGGTAAAGCCTAAAGACTGACACAAAACTGCACTTCAACAACTGCAGAAGACCAACTCCAAACTCAGAAAACTGTGTCAGTCCCTACTTCTCTAGTCTTGGAACAGAGATTTTGATCTGGTATTTACATAAAAACTTTCATGAAACATTTCTCTAGACAATTTTAATGTTCTTAATGTTTCACTTCAAGGCCTTCCCCACCTTGTCCAGCCCCCTTGCCCACTTTTTTTTTTTTTTTCTCCAAACAGATGTTTGGTCTTGATTGTCACCCTGTGACACAGTCATATTTACATTAACAGTGAAAGTTACAACCTCTATTTGAGGTAACACTTGTGTTAAAGTACTAATTTATCCGTATCACATGGTTCTCGCCCTCTAAAATAATTTAATTCAACTTTCCTTCATGATTCATATAAAAAATATATATATTTGAAACTGTTGACTAAATATAAAAAAGGAAAAATCCCCTCTAATAAGGATGCAGTGTGGCATGTTCAGAAGCAACTTTGCTGACTAGTGAGAAGAGCGCCAGCAGATAATTTATTTAAATTCAAGGTGAATCTGAAGTTTTAGAGAAATCAGAGCCATTCAGAAAGAAAGTAGACTTTGTTCCGAAACAAGTAAAATAATGCTTGTCTTAATCGTAGAAGTCAAGCCTCCTTTACATAAAGGGAAAGCAGAGCCAGATTAATTGTATTCTAGCCTCCTACTTACTAGAGTGCATCTGTAAAATTTTTCTAGACAGCTAAACCAAAGGATTTTGCTTTAAGATGTAACCATATGTTAGTATCAATAAAAAGCAACTACTGAGGCAGCTACTATGTACAAGTAAGCTATTTTCATGAAATGAACATTTGCACTTCAGACCATGTTTTTCAAGAAGTAGGTAAACCTAGTTTACCAAGAAATAAGCGCAACAAATAAAAATGCTCCCAAGCAGGTTATTAAACATCCAGGAAATTCAGGTATTTTAATAATAATCACCAGTGTGCCCCAAAAGTCATATTGGGGATCTATTTCATTGCTGAAGAGAAGAGATGAGACCGTGACCTCGTTTACCAGAAACGAGCATTTTTCGGCAGAGTCATTTAAAGAGTCTTACCAGGTGAACGTACGTACCTGTGCAAAAAGGACGATAGCTGTCCCCACCAAATTGTGCCATAACTCCAACACCATAAGCAGCTGCTTGCCTAACCTCTGGGCTGTTGTCACATATTGACTGTAGCATTGGCCTCAGGAAGTATTCAGCATATTTGAATGAGGAGGGACTGCAGTGCTCTACAATGTCATCAAAAATGCATAAACCCCACTGCCTATCTGGCCATGGCCTATGTGGACACTGCATCAAAAACAAACAACATGTAAACCATCTTAAATTTGGTATTTTTGTACAGTCAATGATTCTGTCAAAAAAGCATTCATTGTAACAGTAGTCTAGAATTTTTATCAAGTTCTTCACAGATTAAATTTAGTCTTACAGACACATCAGTTTTTATAATGATACTAGCAGCAGTACCATCATAAACAAAATAAAATCAGGGTGAATATCTGAGCTAATTAAAAGAGTAATGATTTTAGGCTAGATCTCTTACCTCCACTTCATGCTCAGTTACCTAATTCATGTGCAATTGTTCCCACTAACCTGTCCCACTTTTTTGGGCCCTTTTCTTGAAATCCCTTCTAGAGAGGACCAGATACTCCTAGGCAAATTACATTTCTCAGAATCATTGTTTGTGTCAATAGTTTTTTGCATCACAAAACTCATACTTAGCACAGCACTGCAGTTGTTTAAAACATCAGGTAATGACTTTCATGATTCATGCTGGATCCAGAATAAACTTTGAAATACCTCTTATTTTGTAAAACAATGATTGCTACATTTTGTCTACCAAGTTCTCTGAGAAGCAAGCATGGAAGCCCTATCACATATCAGAACAAATCCAAATCAGATTAAAAGAATCCAAAGTACTTACAATTAGGTTGACAATTAGTGGTAGTAGCCTTTCAAACCATGGCAGCACCTTCTCCTTATAACTGCTGAATATTGAGTGCAAAATGTCTGACACTTTAGTCAAAATATAAACGTCACTATCATCCTGATGGGAAAAGAATGCAACTCATTTTAAGACTAACAATCTTTAAAATACCAGAAATCACATGAAATGCTAAGGTCTCTAAACTAATGAAATAAAGCTATTTATTGATTTGGTTTTATAAAAAACAATCTTAAGTTCACTCTTGGTATTACGTTCAAGTTGATTGCTATTAGAATGTTCAATCATGTTAACCTCAAAAAATTGTTTGCGGGGCACATTTTATTATGACATTGTCTTGTGCAAGTTCACTGCTTCAATGGATCCCCTTGACAGAAGACAGAAGGCCCTTCCCTGGAGCTTACAGATACTATAACAAGCTTTTATTGAAAAGTAAGTAGATACTGCTTTGTGATAGAAGATCGTGGCAAAAATAAGAAATATTGTCTCCTCTTTCCCTCAGCTTGCACAATTGATGCATTAAGTTGGTGAAGTAAAGATCTCTAGCTCAGATTCAGCTACCAACTCACATTATACTTGTTCCCCAGACCTGCTTGTGTCAGGAAAAAACTGACTTTGTTTTAAAGCAAGTTCTGTTGTACTTGGTATGATTTCTTTAATGAGTTTACACTTTAATGGGCAGGGAAAACCCAATGCAGTTAGTTTCTGGTATCTGCTGAGAAACTAGAAAGTATTTCTCATGCAAAAGACAGTATACCACAACAGGAGATTTAAACCCTTGCTGTTTAGACAAATTCTGCACTGCCAAGGCATAATTCAAGCAACTACCTCTGAAACATACACACAAATGAAAATGGGGGGGGGGGGGAGGGGGAACCCTACCCTGCTGTATTAGACAAGGTGGTCCTCCTGGCTTGGTATGCAATTTCTACTAATAGCCAGTAACAGGTGCTTAGGGAGAGGGAACAACACTTGCACAGCACATATCTTCTCCCACCCTGCATCAATTAGCAACAGTTTAGTATCTGCCTAAGCCAGGGCTCTGTCTGGTAACTTATTGAAATCAGCGAGATCAAATACAACTTAAAGCATTTAAGGAAATGCCTTGAAACTCTTGCAGAGCATAGATCCAGCTTCTGTGGAACTGTTCTATTTGCTAGCTTTTTCACTCCTTATCAGTGCAGAGTGGTACATAAAAAGGATTATTTACAAACTGCCTAACTCACTCTCTGCAAGAATATTGAACAGTTTCTGCTGTTCGTTTTATTCATTCACGAGGCAGAAAATCAGGAGGGGCTCTTGTTCAAGACTTGAGTTTTGTTATCGCTTGCTCACAAGCGGTATGCAGATGCCAGAATTTTACCCTTTTGAATGCTGGCCAAATATTCCTAAAGGAGAGGGACACAAGAACTGTATTTTTAGGAAAATATTTACATATGGATGCACGATCTGTTAAGATGCATTCTGGAGTCTGAGAACAGGTCAAACTCATGTAAACAAGCTTCACAACTTTATTATGCATCATGTAGCAAAAATTCTTCCTACTAAATTTTTCCTGTGTAGCCTCCATTTCTTATAAGCAGCAGTGAATTATCATTTTTTATCAAGTTCACCATAACAGTGAAGATTTAATAGAACTATCCTATCTCCTCTTCAGTCAGCTCTACCTCAAATTAAGAGATCACTTGAGTATCTTAGCAGGCATGTCACTTGGGAGCCTCTCACAAGGAAAAACATTATGCACCTGCACCAGGCATTCATCCTGCTGTCCTTCTCTCCTTCTCTGTTGCTGTTTTAGGTCTATCTTTTTTTTGCGATAGGCTCCTGACCTAACATGTCAGACGCAGGTATCAGAGGTACACTCAAAGTATAAAAGCAACCCAGGTCTATAAAAACGCAGAAAAAAAGTCTGCAGTGTGGGCCTTGGATGACCAATAGCATTAGAAATGCTGTTGAAACAGAATTTGACAGCAGATTGCTTTTAAAAAAAAGCTACCTAAAAAGAATTGTTTGAGGGAAGGAAGAAAATGAAAAGCTGTATTCTGAACTTTCTTTCAGCATACCGGACAAGGATTCCTTTTACATGTTCCAGTTCACACATGTGAGTATGACCCTAATGGACAATTCTTACTGGAAGTTTTGAAGTAATATACCAACAGTGCACTCTCCCTGTTGAAAATAACTCTGAGAAGATGCACTGTGCTTTGAGTAGCATGTCATAGGTGTTATTTCCATCCTGATGGGGAAAAAAAATCCCCAAATCAACTTACTTCATCTTGTAATGACTCTTCAACTTGTTCATCATAGTCTTCATCTTGTCTTTTCACTGAATTAAAAAACAAATATTAAACCATTGCAACATTGCTACAAGTATACAAGAAGCCTGTGAAAGGAAAAAAAGATGCTGAAACAAATTTAGAAAAGAGGACGCCTAGTATCTGAAGATGCAACTGGGTTTGCTGTCTTTAATACGCTTTAAAGAGCTCTTACAGAAAAAAACAAAATAAAATGACATATTTCAGACTGAGAACGTATAAAACAGCATGAGAAACCAGCAAT